>NW_022987869.1:2482669-3710169 GCF_902827165.1 Trematomus bernacchii
TCTCTCTCTCTCTCTCTCTCTCTGCAAAATTGTCAGATATACTCCTCAATGCATTATTATGGGACTCAGTGCTGCATGTTGCTTGTCTTTGATCTCTGGACCCACACACACAGGTGTTATGATTGGGTTTGTTATGAGTGGTGATCAGGCCCCTGGAACAACCACTGACAGGACTGGACTTTAACAGGACTGTCTCAGCCTATATTTTTCTGTCATGAGGCATTCATACTACTTACATCTGATATTTAACTCCTCAGCCTAATTTCAGCTGCAGAAACCAACTTTTTGAAACCTTTTCTTTTAAATATTAAGCTTCTTCACTATTTTTCTTACTCTGCAATGCATTTGAGCTGTAACAATTTTTATTCAAATCATTTCACTTTTCTGCATTTCTCCGCTAAGTTCAGCAACACACATACTTGGTTTTTGTAGCTACAAGCAGCATCTAATCAGAGCAGACATGCCCACAGACAGACAGAGACACACGGGAACGAAAACGGGTTGTATCCGCATATTTCTCTTGCGTATAGCCCTTTTTGCCAGACGAGGCCGTAACGGAACGATAGAAACGGACCCCGCAAACGACAACGGGTCCAAAGGTGGATAGATCTGGGAACGGAGCGCCCTGGGGGGGTCCAACGGCTCCGTGTGATCGCCTCTATACGATCATTTTGTGATAATGATGACGCAATAGCCCTGCCTCCCCCCACCTCTGCTGCTCACCCCCGCAAAAGTACACTGCACACTGAATTCAGATTATTTATCTTTATCTCGATATGGACATAAACGCGAGTGAAGTCTAATCTGACAGGACGGAGACACGCAGCTCCTCCGGCTGTGAAGCAGCGGGAGCAAAACACACACTTCAAGTCAGATCATCACCCTTAGCTATTTTAATTACCTCTCAAACTAAACTAGTTATAAATATGTTTATTTTTACTGTCGAGTCATCATTACTGGATCAGCTGCTGCATGAGACAGACACTGACACTGTCAGAATAGAGGAAAAAGAGAGGCTCCGTATATTTTATTATTATATATCATTATATAGAGTCGTTATTCATTTGTTTTAAAGCTCAATAAATAACAAAGAAGACCTTTGACCAGCACTTTTATAATTTTGTCCGGAAGATTTAAACTTTAACACACGTTGACCGGCGAAAAACTCGGCCCGGTTCCCTCGGCCCCCACCGCGGAGAATAAACAGAAGTGCAGCCATGACAACCATTCTTCTTCGCTGCTTTTGTGGAGGAAGTTGCTGCTTTTGTGGAGGAAGTTACAGCGCCACGTACAGGTTCGGCATATGTACTGCAGCTTTTCCAGCGGTTGGATCTAAATGGAGCTGTCTCGTGTGGGCAGACACTATCCGGTGTATATTGCGTGTGGACGGAAGCTTTTTGGCGATTGCGTTTGCGTTAATCCTATGTGTTTTGCCGTATGCGTTCCCGTGGGGCCGGGGCCACAGACAGACAGACAGACAGACAGACGTAAACAGGTATTTTGATAATGTCGTCACCATGGTAACCTTTGATCTCTGGGCTTACACACACAGGTGTTTGTAAACATTCCTTCACTACTACTTACATGTAATATCTTTATTTAACTCCTTCAGCCTAATTCCAGCTGCAGGAACCATTCAAATATCAAACTTTTCAGCACATGATGGGAAACTTTCAACTTTTTCAAAATATGTTATACTTTTTAAAATATTCAGCTTTTTAAAGTCTTTTTTTTAACATGGAAGTCATTGCAATGCATTTGAGCTGTAACAATTTGATTCAAATCATTTATCTTTTCTGCATTTCTCTGCTAAGTTCAGCAACACACTGATTTGGTCTCTGTAGCTAAAAGCAGCTACCATTCAGCTAATAACATATTCAGCTTTTTCTGCATTTTCAGCTAAATTCAGCCACAAATGTTCACAGTTTACAGCATTCGCACACATTTTCTGCAGGAAATGCATTTTCTAGTTAGTGCGAATGCTGTGCCACAGCATTCCACTATAGTACTTCAAATCTTTATTAGTGCGAATGCTGTTTACAGCATTCCACTATAGTTCTTCGAATCTTTATTCTTCCCCTTATTATTATTATTATTATTATTATTTCAGCCAATACTTTAGCACTCCATAACTTCAGCTTATTTTCAGCTACAGAAACCATTCAAATATTAAACTATTCAGCCTGTTCAGGAATCGATGGGAAACCTTCAACTTTTTAAAAATATTTTATACTTTTTGAAATATTCAGCTTTTTAAACTCTTTTTTTTAACATTGAAGTCAATGGGAGATGCCTTCAAATCCTCTTTTCCTACACTTTGCGCCAAATGCTACTCCTTCCACATACTTTCAGCTAGACACTTCATTCCAACTTTCAAATGATCACAAGACCCTCAGCTATTCAAAATAGATTTTTATTTTTGATATCTTTTACACGTTTTGAGATAATTAACTTTGTTTGGAGCTTGGTAAAAAGGCTTTCTTCAGATTTTAACATTAGTGTGGATGGAGCAGCTCGTTAAGTCTAGAGTGCTTTGATCTCAAAACAGAGTGGAGGGGTGCTTCAAATTCTCCTCAAAAAATGTTTTAAACTTGCCATAATTCCCAAACCCTACACTCTTCAGACATAATTGTTCATGAAAAACGTAGGAAAAGCTCTCCAAGGTTGGAAAATAAAAAAGAATTAAGAAAAAATATTAAACAAAATGCCTCTTGAGGGCATGAAGAGACAAAAAGTCCACCTAGCTCCCAATTGATTCCCATGTTAAATCTTTCCGGAACTTTCTTCAGAACAGAGAGAAGTACACTTTAGACAAACTGCTCCCATCTCCACATTTTACACACAAAACCAAAGAAAACAACATATATCAGTTCATTGGGGTTCCCTGATGCTCACGGTCTGGTAATTTTTTGATAGGAGCCATAGTTTTTTAACAGGTGGCAAAATTGTCAGATATAATCCTCAATGCATTCTTAATGGCACTCAGTGCTGCAGTTGGAAAATCGTCATAAGTCGTCACCATGGTAACCTTTCATCTCTGGGTTTACACACACAGGTGTTTGTAAACATTCATTCACTACTACTTACATTTAATGTCTTTATTTAACTCCTTCAGCCTAATTTCAGCTGCAGGAACCATTCAAATATCAAACTATTCAGCCTTTTCAGCACATGATGGGAAACTTTCAACTTTTTCAAAATATGTTATACTTTTTAAAGTCTTTTTTTAACATGGAAGTCATTGCAATGCATTTAAGCTGTAACAATTCACAGACAGACAGACAGACAGACACTCTCTCTCTCTTTCTCTCTCTCTCTCTCTCTCTCTGATCTCTCTCTCTCTCTCCTCTCTCTCTCTCTCTCTCTCTCTCTCTCTCTCTCTCTCTCTCACACACACTCTCACTCTCTCTCTCTCTCACACAGACAGACAGACACACACTCTCTCTCTCTCTCTCTCACACACACACACACACACACACACACACTCTCCCTCTCTCTCACAGACACTTCAAGAGAAGAGAGGGCGATCAAGAGAAGTGAGAGAGGGTGATAGAAGAGTGATAGGGTGATCAAGAGAAGAGAGAGGGCGATCAAGAGGAGAGAGAGAGAGGGCAATCAAGAGAAGAGAGAGAGAGGGCGATCAAGAGAAGAGAGAGAGAGGGCGATCAAGAGAAGAGAGAGAGAGGACGATCAAGAGAAGAGAGAGAGGGTGATCAAGAGGAGAGAGGGCGATCAAGAGGAGAGAGAGAGGGCGATCAAGAGGAGAGAGAGAGGACGATCAAGAGGAGAGAGAGTGGGTGATCAAGAGGAGAGAGAGTGGGCGATCAAGAGGAGAGAGAGAGGGGGCGATCAAGAGGAGAGAGAGGGCGATCAAGAGAGAGAGGGCGAGCAAGAGAAGAGAGAGAGAAGAGAGAGGGCGATCAAGAGGAGAGAGAGGGCGATCAAGAGGAGAGAGAGTGGGCGATCAAGAGGAGAGAGAGGGCGATCAAGAGAGAGAGGGCGAGCAAGAGAAGAGAGAGGGCGATCAAGAGGAGAGAGAGAGGGCGATCAAGAGGAGAGGGAGAGGGCGATCAAGAGAAGAGAGAGAGGGCGATAGAAGATTGAGAGGGCGATCAAGAGAAGAGAGAGAGTAATGTAACCTCCTAATGTAATGTATAACTCCTATGAAAATGTTCAAAAAGTGCTCAAACTTCACATGTGTGCTAACAGTCCAGCCGTGAAGACATCTACTGGACAGTTTTGAGATTTCTTCAAATGCCGTTGCCATGGCAACACAATGCTCACCATGAAACACGGTTTTCTCATAACTTCAGTGAAAATGCTCGAAATGGCCCAAAACTTCACAGGTTTGGTAACGATGCAGCCATCAACACATCTAAGCGTATTATGGGGTGTCATCAAATGCCGTTGCCATGGCGACAGATAATTCACCATCAAGTTAGTTCAAAAGTTTGTAGTTCAAATATTCTGCTGCTTTTCCAAGCCTTTTTACTTTCTTTTCTCATCTTAATACAAATTCATTCACTACTACTTACATCTGATATTTAACTCCTTCAGCCTATTTTCAGCTGCAGAAACCATTCAACTATTACATTATTCAGCTATTTCAGGACATCAAGGCTATACATGTTTTTTTAAACCTTTTCTTTTAAATATTAAGCTTTTTCTGCATTTTTGTAGCTAAAAGCAGCTACCATTCAGCTAATAACATATTCAGCTTTTTCTGCATTTTCAGCTAAATTCATTCACAGTTTACAGCATTCGCACGCATTTTCTGCAGGAAATGCATTTTCTAGTTATTTCAGCCAATACTTTGGCACTCCATAACTTCAGCTTATTTTCAGCTACAGAAACCATTCAAATATTAAACTATTCAGCCTGTTCAGGAATCGATGGGAAACCTTCAACTTTTTAAAAATATTTTATACTTTTTGAAATATTCAGCTTTTTAAACTCTTTTTTTAACATGGAAGTCAATGGGAGATGCCTTCAAATCCTCTTTTCCTACACCTTGCGCCAAATGCTACTCCTTCCACATACTTCCAGCTAGACACTTCATTCCAACTTTCAAATGATCACAACACCTTCAGCTATTCAAACTTGACTTTTATTTTTGATATCTTTTACACTTCTTGAGATAATTAACTTTGTTTGGAGCTTGGTAAAGAGGCTTTCTTCAGATTTTAACATTAGTGTGGATGGAGCAGCTCGTTAAGTCTAGAGTGCTTTGATCTCAAAACAGAGTGGAGGGTGCTTCAAATTCTCCTCAAAAAATGTTTTAAACTTGCCATAATTCCCAAACCCTACACTCCTCAGACATATTTTTTCATGAAAAACGTAGGAAAACCTCTCCTAGGTTGGAACATTTAAAAAAATTAAAAAGAAATATTAAACAAAATGCCTCTTGAGGGCATGAAGAGACAAAAAGTCCACCTAGCTCCCAATTGATTCCCATGTTAAATCTTTCCGGAACTTTCTTCAGAACAGAGAGAAGTACACTTTAGACAAACTGCTCCCATCTCCACATTTTACACACAAAACCAAAAAAAACAACATATATCAGTTCATTGGGGTTCCCTGATGCTCACGGTCTGGTCATTTTTTGATAGGAGCCATGGTTTTTGAACAGGTGGCAAAATTGTCAGATACAAACCTCAATGCATTCTTAATGGGACTCAGTGCTGCAGTGGGTAAATTGTCATAAGTCGTCACCATGGTAACCTTTCATCTCTGGGTTTACACACACAGGTGTTTGTAAACATTCACCACTACCTCTCTCTCTCTCTCTCAGACAGACAGACAGACACACACTCACACTCACACTCACACTCACTCTCTCTCTCTCTCTCTCTCTCTCTCTCTCACAGACAGACAGACACACACTCTCTCTCTCTCTCTCTCCCACCCACACACACACACACACACACACACACACTCTCCCTCTCTCTCACAGACACATCAAGAGAAGTGAGAGAGGGTGATAGAAGAGTGATAGGGTGATCAAGAGAAGAGAGAGGGCGATCAAGAGGAGAGAGAGAGGGCAATCAAGAGAAGAGAGAGAGAGGGCGATCAAGAGGAGAGAGAGAGGGCGATCAAGAGGAGAGAGAGTGGGCGATCAAGAGAAGAGAGAGAGGGCGATCAAGAGGAGAGAGAGTGGGCGATCAAGAGGAGAGAGAGAGGGCGATCAAGAGGAGAGGGAGAGGGCGATCAAGAGGAGAGAGAGAGGGGCGATCAAGAGGAGAGAGAGAGGGCGATCAAGAGGAGAGAGAGGGCGATCAAGAGGAGAGAGAGAGAGGGCGATCAAGAGGAGAGAGAGGGCGATCAAGAGAAGAGAGAGAGAGGGCGATCAAGAGGAGAGAGAGAGGGCGAGCAAGAGAAGAGAGAGAAGAGAGAGAGGACGATCAAGAGAAGAGAGAGAGGGCGATCAAGAGAAGAGACAGAGGGCGATCAAGAGGAGAGAGAGAGGGCGATCAAGAGGAGAGAGAGAGAGGGCGATCAAGAGAAGAGAGAGGGCGATCAAGAGAAGAGAGAGAGGGCGAGCAAGAGAAGAGAGAGAGAAGAGAGAGAGGGCGATCAAGAGAAGAAAGAGAGGGCGATAGAAGATTGAGAGGGTGATCAAGAGAAGAGAGAGGGCGATCAAGAGAAGAGAGAGAGTAATGTAACCTAATGTAATGTATTACTCCTATGAAAATGTTCAAAAAGTGCTCAAACTTCACATGTGTGCTAACAGTCCAGCCGTGAAGACATATACGGGACAGTTTTGAGATTTCTTCAAATGCCGTTGCCATGGCAACACAATGCTCACCATGAAACACGGTTTTCTCATAACTTCAGTGAAAATGATCGAAATGGCCCAAAACTTCACAGGTTTGGTAACGATGCAGCCATCAACACATCTAAGCGTATTATGGGGTGTCATCAAATGCCGTTGCCATCGCGACAGATAATTCACCATCAAGTTAGTTCAAAAGTTTGCAGTTCAAATATTCTGCTGCTTTCCCAAGCCTTTTTACTTTCTTTTCTCATCTTAATACAAATTCATTCACTACTACTTACATCTGATATTTAACTCCTTCAGCCTATTTTCAGCTGCAGAAACCATTCAACTATTACATTATTCAGCTATTTCAGGACATCAAGGCTATACATGTTTTTTTAAACCTTTTCTTTTAAATATTAAGCTTTTTCTGCATTTTTGTAGCTAAAAGCAGCTACCATTCAGCTAATAACATATTCAGCTTTTTCTGCATTTTCAGCTAAATTCATTCACAGTTTACAGCATTCGCACGCATTTTCTGCAGGAAATGCATTTTCTAGTTATTCCATATATTTTGAATATATATATATATTTGTATATATATATATATATAATATCTGCATGTATATTTTCTATTTTGACATGTATATTTTATTTTATTTTTCTTTCTATTCTTGTATATTTTGTAGTTTTGTTTTATTGTAAAATGCCTTTTATGCTGCTGTAACAACAACAATTTCCCAATTTGGGATCAATAAAGTACTATCTATCTATCTATCTATTAAACTGACGTTATATTAACCTCCGCTACACAGTGTATTTTGCTTTAATAAAAAATGTTGATCACAAAAAAAAGGGTTATTTTGCGATTTAGCAAATCTGAGTCTGCTGTTGACTCGTGCATGAGGACGAGTCTGCTGGATCTCTGGATCTGCTGCTATATACGGCTCCGAGTCCGCACGAGTCTGCTCTGCTGTGTGTTGCGCACAGTGAGTCAGGATTTGCGAATCTGAGTCTGCTGTTGACTCGTACATGACGACGAGTCTGCTGGATCTGCTGCTATATGGTTACGGCTCCGAGTCCGCACGAGTCTGCTCTGCTGTGTGTTGCAGCGAGTCAGGATTTGCGAATCTGCGAGTCTGCTGTTGACTGCGAGTCTGCTGTTGATAGCGCGGGAGCCGGGTGCTGGAGGAGGGGCTATGCTCGTGCACATGACGAGTATGGATTGCTGGATCTGCTATGCTATTACGGTTAGGAGCCGTCGGCTCCTCTGAGTCCCCACGAGTCTGCAGGAAGTTTCACTGATCCGCGTCCCCTCCCCTGAGCCAAACGATCACTTCTGGCAGCTATCCTGTATACTTGCTAAAGGGTAGGCAGATGGACTGGGGTACGTTGTAATGTGATTTTACATGTTATAAAGAGAGTAGCGAGTGACGCAATTTATAGTTTTAATTTGTACGTCACACCAAGTGTGGGACTCAAGGACTCGGGTTAATGGAGAGGGGAGACTCGTCACGACCAGCTCATTTCTAGGATCCGGGTTAATGATCCGGATGAATCAGGACTCGCCCATCTCTAGAAGGCGGTGCGTAAAAAGGCACAGCTCTTTACAGAGTATACGTCCCGCTGCCTCCTGCAGCCATTTCATGAAGTGAAGGAGGGTTTCCTTCTATAAAACAGCTGCGGGCAGCAGATACCGTGAGAGTCCCGGACATTAATTCATAGATCAAGGCAGACTGGTTTACTCTCCTGTTTTGCCAATCCGGTGCTTAAACAAATAGCTCTACACCCCTGGCCGACATGTCCTTAAAATGAAGTCCGAGTTTGAAATATATCTCGAATAATGTATGCACCACCATTTCCCCACATAAACATAACAGTCTGCAATCAAACGGTTGTCTCCTGTGCTCTTCCTACTTGGCGCACCGGTAACATGCTCGTGCGCACAAGAGGCTGAGACCTTAGGCTGAGCCGCCGAATCCCTCGGAACATCATAAAAGCCATTTTCAACGGTTTTCTGGTGAAAGATTAACTAGCTACTGGATGAAATCATATGACTGGTGGCATAGGTGCGAAAATTATGATAAAATATTTTTATATATTTATAATTCTGCAAATATTACGATAAACTCACAGCTATTTCGCGGCCCGGCAGTAACACCGAGTGATTTGTAAAATATCCATAAAGAAAAAGTACATCTGTTTACAGTTCTGTTTCATATGGGTGTTGAGAGATGTATCCATAGATCTCTTCATTTTGCTCTCAAAAGTGCACCAGATTGATGCATTTAACTTCAATAATAATTTAAAAAAAAATCTTCTCCGATATGCCGTGAGCTGATTATCGAGCCTTCATTGTAACAGTCGCGGGTGTAGCTGTATGTGCGTGTGGGGAGTGTTGCAGTAGAACATTTCACTGTAGCCCATAGCATTAATGGGAAACCCTACATGTTAGAGCTAGCTAGCTATCTATCTATCTATCTGTAGGTAGGTGGGTGGACGGACGGACGGATAGATAGATAGATAGATAGATAGATGGATATATATATATAGATAAATACCTCATTCATCCCAAATTGTGAAATGTGTGGAAACAATAACATTAAATACAAATGAAAGCAATAGACAGGAATATATGCATATACAGTAGAAAGGACGCGATGAATATTATAATATTTAATGTAGCCTTACCAAGCGGCAAACTCTGGGGAAGAGCCAGGACGCTAATACGGAAGTGCCACAAACTGCAGTTCATATATTGGCCGATAGGCGATGACTGCAGAAAGGAGCAATTTCCATAGACCCCCATGTTAAAATGCCCAATTTCACAGCAGAAAAAAAACGTTTCTAGCCCTGGATGCAATAAATATTATTATGTATATAGTTAGATTCCACCTTCGTGATTATGAATCTGTGAGTGAATTGTTTTCTAACTTTTATTTATATTAGGTCTTAACGTTTTTGCATAAATTAGGGCGTGGTCACTTTGATGGACAGGTACGTGCCTCACTGTCAGCTAACAGCAATTTGTCCACTCTGCTAGGCTACAACGTTAGTTAGTTGTAGTTACTGTACTTGACCCTTTAGCCGTGTTCGTGGTGATTGTGCCTTTTAGGGAATATTGTTACAAATACCAGACAATTAGAATGTCGTGCTGTGCGCTTGAATGTACTAACAGAACTTCCAAGAAGTCTACTCTCAGCTTTTTTCGGTGAGTAAAATGATAATATTATACATGTTAATCCCGTTAGCAGGTGTTTGTGTGCTTGTTAGCTTAGCTTGTTATGTAGCTTATTATGTAGCTTATTAGCCAGCTAAGGACGTAACCCTTTATACATGTGTATATATATATACAGTTTAGTTTATGATTCAGCCTTTTATAGTATATGGCTGTGACGCCCATAATGCTAAACGGGAGCAAATGTTAAAAGGGGACCCAATTATCCCAGTGGTGGCCGCCGGAGTCCACGCCGGCCGAAGCTAACGGAGCCGCAGGGGGCTAGCTCGCTAGCGCGTCCGGGCGGCTCCGTTAGCTTCGGCCGGCGGCGGAGTCCGGCGTTATAACTGGAGATCAAGGAATGCAGCGAAACGCAGACTTGGTTCGCCTGCAGCCCGCTGTAGTATTAGCTAAATAAATTATGTTGAACAAGGCTTATTAAGCTGAACATCGCCACAATTGTTCTGCTATGTATCGGTACTTATTTTATTTTAGTAACGTGTGAATGACAAGCATTAAGAATAACAACAAATAGCTCATTATCTTGCAGATTGTCTCGTTTGATTATGAATGTAACGTTTATATAGTGGAACTACACTGTTTTATCAAAACCAAAGTGCCACGCAGTAACTTGGTATGCATGTATTTCAGCAGGAAATGTGCAACGTAGATGACATTTACCAACACAGACTATATAGAAATATTTGTAAAAGTTGTTCATGCGTTATTAAGTGAATATGGCATTAACCCTCCTGTTGTCTTCGGGTCAAATCTGACCGATTTACTACTTTCATCAATCATAACTTTTTTGTTTTACATTCGATTGCATTAAGGATTTATGATATCCTTCACAGTAGACATTTGAACATATAAAATTGCTGATCACCACTTTCATTGAATTTTGGATGATTTAGTCAACTTTGTAACACCCATGGTGTTCCTGGTCAAAAATGACCGCCATAAAGAAAAGGAATTAGTAACCATCCGGATCAGATAAAACAAACACAAACACACACACACACACACACACACACACACACACACACACACACACACACACACACACACACACACACACACACACACACACACACACACACACACACACACACACACACACACACACACACACACACACACACACACACACACACACACACACACACACACACACACACACACACACACACAAGATGTGTTCCCCCCATAGACTGTATATATAAATGGACGTAGGGTCCGTGACGTCACCCATAGGATTCTGCAGAGTTGCCGAGAAGCCCTTAGTAGGCGGAGTCGGCCACTAACGGCTCGACAGTGACGTCTGAGTCTAACTCCCGCCTGCTCCAGCCTGCTCCAAATAAGGGCAAAGAGGCGGAGCCGAGGCGGGACCTTCTGCCTCCAGCTGGGAAGTAACAGAGCTAGCTCAAGCTAAGAAGCTAAGCTAACATGCTTCCCCATCAGCACACTGCCGTCACATTTTACGTTTCTAAGGTAAGCGGACATGAAACTATTCAGCAAAACTATAAATAATAATCGAAGTTATTGAGTTTTTAGCATAATACTTCAGAATCTTAAAATCCCTTAACGTTTGTATGCAATGTGCTAAATGCAACACTGGAATCAAGCAAATATTAATATGTTTGCATGACATTAGTTATTTATATTTTGCTATCACTTAATTATACGTTTAATACATTTAAGTTAAGCTAAGGTGCATGTGATCGTAGCTAGTTAGTGCTCTTACCTGTGAGGCCTCCTCCAAACCGCATTATAACCAGACTGTATCATTAAAACTATAAGTACCAGTTCTAGATCCTTGACTTTAGACAAACAATTCAAAAGACAAAATGTATTTAAAGACCAATCTTTATTTGAAGGTGCCTCTTAACCTGAGATATTAGTTATACAGTAATAGTATTGACAATCTAAAAAAACTGAGCAACTCAACAGTCAACTTTATATTTCTTATTGTCTAAAGCATTTATTATTTTCATTTTCCCCCCCTCATATTCAGTGTGGACGGATTGAGACAGCGTGGTGTCCAGAGAGCTGCAGAGACTTCAGAGAGAAACCTCCGTGTGATGGACGTCCAGTCTGTTGGTTTGGAGAGGACTCAGGGTCTTTCCTCTGTGAGGAGGATCAGACCTGATGGAGGAGCCCATGCATAGCTGATACCACCTGATCAGGCCTTGTCTGTCACTTTATTTGACTAAATGTGTTTACTTATACATTTAATAGGTTTACACCTTCTGTCCATATGTGCTTTTTTATTTAAAACATGTTTGATTAACTTTTGGTTCAGATTTCAATAAATTGAATTTGTATTTGCACTCCTTTTGTCCATTATTCTTACTGAAAATGTTAGATTACACATTCACATCCGACTGAAGATTGGCCCCATTTATTTGCGTTGCAAACTCTGCGGTACAAGGTACAGGTTGTGAAGCTCATAAAGTGAGGCAAATAGAATTAATCAGCTGATGGAGTGTAGATGTGGAAATAGGTGCATCCGATCAGCTGACTTCACAATAAAAGTAGTTTCTTAGTGAATGTCCTGTACTGGTCTTAAAATCTCATAACATCAGCTTTTAATTTTCCTCTTGGATGTTCTTCTTGACCCTCAGAGAAGGAGAAAATGTTGAGTCGTGTCTTTCAGGCATGTCCTTTCCTAACAAAAATTACAGGAAACATAAAACATATTATTGCAGAACAAGTGTGTTATTTATGAAAGAGGTGTGCTTGTGTTTAGGGGCTGTAGATATAATTATTTTGTAATTGTAATGTTTTATTATATTTCAACAGTGAGCTACAAAGACAATCAGATTATGAATGAACAGTATGAAATTCATCAACATTGAAATATATTTTATTATCAAAATAATATTGAACTGTTATCAAAACTTAGTGCAACTGTAGAAGCTTGCTCTGTTCTCTCACTGAAATCATAACTTTTACCACGTTTTTTACAGACAATATTGAGAGATAAATAGCAGTTGTCACTATGCGTTAAATAGCTTTGCCTTCAATACCTTAAATTAGAAAGCTGACAGTCATATTGCTTGTTAACATCTAAATGTAACCCTTTGCATGGAAAAAACCCTCAACTTCACTGATGTGTAGGTGATCTAGTATTTAGTATTGTTTAATGGAATGTATATCAGTGTAGAAACGTTTTTTTTCTGCTGTGAAATTGGGCATTTTAACATTGGGGTCTATGGAAATTGCTCCTTTCTGCAGTCATCGCCTATCGGCCAATATATGAACTGCAGTTTGTGGCACTTCCGTATTGGCGTCCCGGCTCTTCCCCAGAGTTTGCCGCTTGGTTCCCCCCCATTATGTGCCCATCCCCCCATGTGAATCACACCTGCCACACACAAACACACACACAGAACAATTTGATACATTTCCCGCTCTTATGTGCCCATCCCCCCACAGTTTGAATGAGTGTTAAATTAAATTTGGTGATGATTAATGGTTTTTGTGTTAATGTAATAGCAGTTAAAACAGGACCGGTCAAATTTGACCGCGAACACCAAAGTAAGGGGGAGAAAACGAAGACAATAGGATGGTTAAAACACCTATGCGTTTTGACTGTCACATTTTTACATTTCAGCATTGCATCACTAATTTAAGTTATATGTTTTGCTTGTTAAGCAGTCTGTAACCCTACACACCTAACATATCACTTTTCATGTATTTTTGTATAAAGGTTTCCTTTAGGTGATCCAGACAGGCTGGACCAGTGGGTGCTGAACATCCGGAGAAATAAATGGACCCCCAAAGTTTCTTCTCGCCTGTGCAGTGAACACTTTGAGAGTCATCACTTCAGCACTGACTCATGGGTACAGATCCTTTTAAAAAAACAAAACTTTTATGGTTCAATTTGTAGGTGTCAATTGTTGTTACTAATTAAATACATTTTATACATCATACAATGCTAAATAATTGTTATGGCACAGCTTGCACATCAGTGATGAGTAATGTTCTTTTGATTAAAGGCCAAATTAAGATTTTTGACAGTATAGAAACATAGAAATCAATTTTTTTTGCAAACCATCACATTTCTCTTCAATTTATGCAAAGACTCTTTATCATAGAATTGCCATTTCCCCTCCACATACTCTATGTTAAAAACAGATGAATTATATTACCTTTTTTTATATTATTTTAATAGTAACATTCATTCATCTGTTGTCATCTTATAACTTATTTATCTTAACAGCTATCACTGTAAAAAAAGGATTTAATTTCATCTTACTATACAATATTTATCTTTACATTCTGTTCTTGCATACGTCTTATATTTACGTGTATATAGATTTCTGCCTGCACTAATTTATTATTCTTAATTTAATTTTGAATTTGTTTTATTGTTTTATGTCTATGTTGCATTGTTGGTGGAGCTCGGGACAGAAGATTTTCATTGCCATTCCTACACTGTAGCTTATGTGCATATGACATAAAACCTTTGAATCTGAATCTTGGAAACACGTAATTGTTGAATGGATTAACTGCATAGTTAACATGTTGGCCCTCTATTGTCTTTTATAATGCACTCTTAAATTTAAAACAACATTATTCAAAAGAAAGATGAATATCTACAGACCTCAAAAAGTTATTTTATGTGTTTTTGTTTATTATTTTTATTAGGGAAGGAGATGCCTGAAAAACACTGCAGTGCCCACCATTTTCTATTTCACCAATGGCAAAGAACAACAGCCTAGAAGGAAAAGCAGGGTGAGTAATAATGACGAGGTAAGTGGCACTCCTAGTTCTACTGTCAATAGCAATGAGGAGGTTGCAGATGTAGACCATGGTAGTGGTGAAAACAGTCTTGCTGCTGATCAGAGCAATATCATTATGATACAAGACACACCTGAAGAAGCCGTTGTTCAACATCTCGAGCATAATGACATTCCAACAGTCAATGCTTGTGAGGATGTTGGTTTGGGTAGCAGCAGCCAACAAACAAAACAAATTGGAAAACAGGCAGACTCAGCCTCTGTTCACTCTTACACCATTACAACACAGCTGGCTAGCGGCTCTCTGAGTGATCACTGCTACATTATTTCTGAGTCTCCAAAAACACTAAAAAGAAAACATTCCCAAGTTGAGGTTAAGCTATGCGCAGCTCGCAAAAAACTGAGGTTGAAGGCCCAGCAGACAAGGAGACTGAAGGCACGAGTTTCTTCCTTGGCAGGTGTAATAAAAGTACTTCAGAAGAAACTCCTTATTTCAACTGACTGTGCCTCTCTTCTTGATGGTCTTGATGAGGTTCCCCGAGAGGTCTTTGAGAGAATACAAAAAAAGAAGAAGTCAGTGTTTTCTGAAAACATGAAGCAATTTGCCACCACATTGCACTTCTACTCTCCAAAGGCCTATGACTATGTCAGAGAGAAGTTTCACTTGTATTTGCCTCATCCTCAGACCATTCGAAAATGGTACAGTAGCATCTCGGCAGATCCTGGATTTACTGTTGCTGCATTCACAGCTTTAAAAAGTCATGTTGCTGAAAGGAAAGAAGCAGGGAAAGACACAGTTTGCTCATTAATGATGGATGAAATGTACATCCATAAGCAAACTGAGTTTGGGGGGGACCAAATTCATGGGTATGTTGACATTGGCTCTGGAGAAATTGAAAATGTGATTGCAACCCAAGCATTGGTCCTTATGGTTGTTGCAATCAACGAGTCTTGGAAGATCCCCATTGCTTACTTCCTCATAAACAGCATGACTGGAACCGAGAGAGCAAACCTCATCCGAGAGAGCCTTGTTAGGCTTCATGCAATTGGAGTAAGGGTTATCTCTTTGACATGCGATGGACCCTCCCAAAACTTTGCCATGATCAGGGAGCTTGGTGCCAAATTGGACATTTTTGACATGAGATCATTTTTTCTCCATCCTGAGGATCACACACAAAAGATCTATGTGATCCTGGATCCATGTCATATGCTCAAGCTTCTTCGAAATGTCTTCTCAACAGTTGGGGTTCTGGTAAGAGAAGATGGCCAGCAGATAATGTGGAAGTACATTGAGGAGCTCCACAAGCTGCAGGAGAAGGAGGGCTTGCGTCTTGGCAACAAGCTAAAAATGGCGCACATCCAGTGGAGAAATCAGAAAATGAAGGTCAATCTTGCAGCCCAACTATTTAGCAGCAGTGTGGCAGATGCCCTTGAATATTCCGAAAAGGAGCTTAAGTATCCTCAGTTTACTGGAAGTGCAGCCACAGTTCAGTTCCTGCGCACAATTGATGCAGCCTTTGACGTCCTTAACAGCCGAAACCCACTCGGAAGAGGAGACAAAGCACCCATCAAGCCAGCAACTAAACACCGTGCCATAGGTATTCTAGAAGAAGCTGAGTCCCTTCTCCGTGGGCTTAAAGTGAAAGGAAAGGACAACAAACTTGTTCCTTTACATGCCACACAGAAGAAAACACCCATCTGTGGTTTCATTGCTTGTGGGAGAAGTGTTATTGGCATCTACGAAGACCTGGTAGAGCAGCCAGCTGCCCCCTGTCGATACCTTCTGACCTACAAGCTAAGTCAGGATCATTTGGAGCTGTTTTTCTCTGCAATCAGATCGCATGGAGGTTACAACAACAACCCCAATGTCAGGCAGTTCCGAGGGGCATACAAGCGTCTCCTTGTAAGGCACCAGGTGAAAAAAGGCACAGGTAACTGTCTTCTTCGTGACAACACAACCATCCTTGACTCAACACCAGCAAATATCAACATAGCACGCAGGTTGGGTATTGAGCCGGTGGAAGAGATTGTGACTGAGGATGACACCCTTGCTAACCTTCCTGATGTTAACCATCTATCTGAGTACAAAGAAGCAGCGATCTCATACATCGCAGGCTTCATTGTCAAAAAGATAGAACAGAAGGTCACCTGCATGCCTTGCTCACATGCACTGACATCAGCTGACTCTGTGCATCCATTTGTAACTTTGAAGAACAGAGGTGGCCTACAGAAACCATCACCAGGCATCACTTCAGTGTGTCAAGTTACCGAAAGATGTTTTCAGCGGCTTCTAAATGCCAATGAAGGAAAGGCTCCACAGTGTTCTGAGAAAAATCTCTTCCCACAGCTGCACAACCACATGTTTGACATGTGTGTTGAAGCTAACCATGTCCATGTTCTGGTAAAGATGGCTTCTGCCTTGTACTGCAAAGTCAGATTAAATCATATAGCAAGGCGGCAGACGGATAAGATTAAAGAAGGCAAAGTAGTCCGTAGAAAACTGACCAAATTAATCCATTTTTACGGAGACTTAAAAAAAGGTTGTTGGCCATTTCTGTGTTTTGCAGGTGTACGTTTATTATCTGTGTTTGTCAAAAAGTGTGTATGCATATTTGTAAATATATGTATATATCTATATCATATATATTAAATTATTGGTTTGTGTTTTACGTGTCATGGCCAATTAATACCTTTTTTGTAATTTACGGACCTAGAACAAGGAACATGGAACATGGCTAGTGACAAGCCTTACTCTCTTTGGAAAACATTGTATATGTTGCTTGGAGCCCGCATGAAAGGGGCCTGAGTAACTTTCAATGTCTGCTGTTAAATATTCTGGGTATTTTTAACGTATTTGTGGCACTGCAGTGTGGGTATTGTGTGAACCTGATTATTAGTTGGAGTCTGCATGAACGGGGCCCAACTGTTTATTATCTGTGTTTGTCTATACTTGTGTGTGCATATTTGTAAATATCTGTAAATATATTTATACATCTATATAATATATATATTAAATTATTGGTTTGTTGTTTTCAGTGTTTATTGTGATTATCAGTTGGAGTCTGCATGAACGGGGCCCAACTGTAAAATACTCTCAAAAATCCAAGCCGGGATGCTACTCAAAGACAAAAACATTGGAATGTAACATACTAAATTGTTCAAAGAGCCTTAACATATTGCCTACCTCAACTGTTCAGTATATCTTAGAGTCTGCATGAACGGGGCCTAAGTTTATATTGATCTGTTATCCATAAACCACATTTGCAACCTCCATATTCATGTTTTTGTAGATAGTTTCATAAGTTGTGTGTCAAAGTTAAGCAACTGTTCATTGCCAAACGAGTAAGCATATGGAAAACTGTTCAATATGTCTTAGAGTCTGCATGAACAGGGCCTAATCTCATATTGATTTGTTAAACATATGCTTATTCAAATACATGTATAAGCTCACATATTCATTTGTATGCTATGGTTTCTTGATGTGTTTGTCCAAGTTAAGGACCAGTTCAATGCAAATTAAAAAAAATATATATATATCTATAAAATGTAAAACTTTTATAAAAAACATACTTTTGTAATGTATCAGTGTTCTTTTGTTCATTGTTTACCTCTTTTTGATTGTTCATCAAATTCACGTTCCTATTACATTTTTATCGAACATTTATCTCAGCTCTATCTTTCAAGAGTTTGACAACTACCTTAACCTGTGTTTTCTTCTTGACCCTTATGCACTAGTTTTTAGCATTGTGTGCAGACTTTGTTGTGTGTGTTTGTCTCATTTTTATTTTTTGTTTGTCCATGTCCTGTGTCCATGCTTTTTAGTTTCTTTTGCATTTTTGTCCCGTCTTATATGTTCCCATTCCTGACCTACACCTTGTCGTGGTGAGTGGGCTTTAAACTAAGACGGGTCATACTGAATAGTTTGTGCACACATTTTTAACATGTGATCTTTCTTTCATGTAGGACGCTTGAGGGAAGTTGCAACGCCTCGGCCAATGTGATGTCTTCCCCACGTGAAAGAGATTGAAGGCATAACTTATAACTTGAGACAATTTTCCAAAAGTTATGACTTTTATTGGCTTAGGTAGTAATGGATTATATCTAACACGAATCAAGATCGTATAGAAAAAAAGGAAAGTGTAATCCTTAGTTACATAGGAAAAGATGTAATCGGATTAGTTTGACTTTTTTTAATAATAGGGAAACTCAGGATTACAATCTTATTCAAAACCTGAAAAGAGCATATAGTGTTTGTTGTAAAATGATCAGATGTTCTCTCTTCTCTGGAAGCGGTACTGTTCTGTAGGCTAATACTTTAATTGTGAATCTATACACCTACTGCCTGAATCAGCTTTATGTATATTTTACATTTAAGTAAAAAAAATCATATTAATATTTCTTCTCTCCTGTGTTTATTTGCATTGCATTTGATATTGAGGTAATCCAAAAGAAAAATAAAGTTATCAGGTTACAGTACATTACTTTTATATCTTGATACTCACATTAAGTTACTGGTTGCGTTTTTGGCAAGTAGCCCTCCCAACCCTGTACATAAGTTATATCATTTTAATTACTGATACAGTTGTTGCACATCTTTAATTTATTTTCTAGTGTACTTAAGTCGTACATTTTCAATGTGAAATAGATCGGATTAAATATAGAGTAAAAGCACAATCTTAAATGTTGACATTTATAATTTTCCTATGCTTATTGTTAATGTAGTGGTGTTATAAACAAAATGTTGTCGTAAAGGAAATTAAGATGTTTTTTATTTGTTGACAAAAGATTTAAAGTTGATGCTCACAACATGTGGGAACATTTATTGAGAAAAATGTTTCTATTGTAAAACAAATAATTATCTGCATACTGAACAATTTAGAAACTCTCTAAAAGGTATTATTTTCTGTGATGTTACGACCCTGTAGGGATTGTGGGTATTGCACTTCATAATTACATTCTATGGTATGCTTATGACATATTTGATGCCAAAATACATGGGATTAGGGGAGACCTTCTTGGTGTTTGCATTGTCACTGATAAATGACAAGGTAGTATTCATTGTCAAGATTTTGTGTTTTTAAACTTGGGACTCTTTTCAGACTGCTACGGCTTGGGAAAAGATTTGAGCCTTAATGTGTAATGTTTTCTGTATTGTATGGTTAGCTTATCCTTTCATTTGATAGTCAGATTTGGATGTGATAGCTAACATTTTCAGTAAGCAGTAGACAAAAGAAGTGAAAATATGAATGTCATTTATTTTAAATATTTACAGAATTATTTTAACAAATAAAATAACAAAAAACATAATAACAAATACAAAAAAAAAATGGGATGTGGGGAAGAGGAAGAGCAGCCATGTTAACAGTGTTATGGCTACAGATGTAATATCTAACTCAACATTAGCCATGACAGTCTGGGCTTAGCAAGGGCCTTAGAAAACATACTCTAAAGGCCAAATCCAAAAACAGTGATACTGACATTTTAGCAGTTCACAGTCTTTGGAGATGGTCTTTCAGGCTAGTGACTTTAAAAAAATATCATTTCCCCTAGGGGTGAAATGAACTCTATCTCGCAAAAAAAGCCCAGGACTGTCATGTCTAATGTTGGAGTGGTCAACAATGGCACCATTTAGGCTATGAACAAAAGTAGCCATAACACTGTTAACAAACTTCCGGGCCTTGTCAATTTTGACAGGATTTGCACCAGCCCTCCACCGGCACCTCTGGTTGATCTGGGAGAGCATGATCTTCATGCCAGGGTTCCGATGGTGAAGCTGGTGCAGGTCCTCCTTCATCTGATTCAGCAACTTAACACTGGGCACATCCCCCAAGTCGTTGCCGCCACAGTGGATGAGGAGGACATCCGGGGCTGCTCTTCCTCGCAGGGAGTTGGAAAAGAAGGGGAGGAGACCTCTCCAGCGCAGTCCACCCCAACCGAACCAGCAGGCGCGAAGGTCGAGGCCAAGGTTGCTGCCGATGGTCTCTGTAGCTCTCTGGGCTCCACGCCGGACATAGCTGTCTCCGATTATCCATACAGTCACTATGGGAGGAAAATAAATGAGAGTAACAAATGCTTCAGATAATGAGGAATATCAAATTAAGTATAAAGGGTTGCTCATTTTGTTCCTTTGACAATAACATACAACATAACTATGAAATCACACCTGACATATATATATATATATATATATATGTATATAGATATAGTATGTTTGTGTGTAATGTCAACCATCTGAAGTCATGTAAAGTAAGCCAGGACCATCAACTTACAGGTTGTGGAGGAGGTTGCCATCTTTTTTTCTTAATGCTGAAATAAATAAAAATTGTTTAATCAATATAAAAGCGCCTTTCTTTTTCTACAGTCATATTTAATTTATACTCTCACAGCGCTGTTGAAACAGTAACGTTGGATTAAATGTATATACAATTGATGGTCAAAAAGTATAAATATGCACATTTTGCATTTGTTAGCCCATGCATATTACACTGTTTATATTTGAATCATGGAGAAGCGTTTTTAAACTTGTATAGTGTAATATCAAGAACAGTTAAATCATAGGGAAAAGCTTTGTTTAATTCATAATACGCTAATTCCTTTACATACTGTATAGGCCACAGTTTATGGCTAATTCCATAGGCTAATTCACGCAACACTGGCCATATCTCTGCTAGTTTACAAAGTTGTTACAAATGACATTTATATTTGAAAAACGGTGAAGCACTTAAAAAACAATTGTATAGTGTAGGTTCAAGAACATTTAAATCAAAAGGACAAGTTTTGTAAAGTTACAGGGGATCTTACCTTCAGAATATGCCGGGAACGAGGAGCAGTGACCGCAAGCTGGGTTGTTAGCTTAATACTGGGAGCATGTTAGCTTAGCTTCTTAGCCTGAGCTAGGTCTGGAACTTCACGGCCGTTGGCAGCAGGTCCCGCCCTGTCCCGCCACGGCTCCGCCTCTTTGCCCTTATTTGGATCAGGCGGGAGTTAGACTCTGACGTCACTGTCGAGCCGTTAGTAGCCGACTCCGCCTACTAAGGGCTTCTCGGCAACTCTGCAGAATCCTATGGGTGACGTAACGGACACTACGTCCATTTATATATACAGTCTATGAGCCTTACTAAGGCTGACCTAAATACGTTGCTTTTCTACAGATTACCTTACCACTGCACTGGTAAGGTAAAACTAGGCCGATTAATAAGATGTGAAGTGCTTTGTAACTTTGACCCGCTTGACTGAATACACAAAAAACAATGAAGAAAGTTGAACCAATAAACTAACACAAACTAACTGTATCACTATAACATGATGATGATGGTGAATGTTACAACCCTAGGTCGTTATGTCATTTGTGTAGATATTTTTCCCTCCTCCTGTATCTGTCCTGTTGTGCTGTGGTCCTACTTATACCGTATACTGGTCCTCTTGCTTGTCTTGAAAACCTCAGAAAAGAAACTACTTTAACCTGTCCTTGTTGGACATGCTTTCATTTATGCAAAAGGGTGAAACCCTTTTCTTTTGGTTGATTCTCGTTTTCTCCTGTTTATACGTCAGAGTAGGTAAGAAGCCTGTACGTTTATTTTTCTTATTTGTTAGGCAATATTTATGTGTTCAGAGATTTGTTTGTTTTGTGGGTTGTTGCGTTTCTTTGTTAAAAACGTTGGTAATTAAATGACCAAACGGCATTCTCTGTCTCGGTGTCCATGTTCTTGGGAGTGGGAAGAGTTGGGAGAGGGCAATTTTATGCTGCGCCTAGTTTCCCTAGATCTGGGCGTAACAGTCATAAAGAATGCATCTAACATAGCCGTGGGAACATGTTTCAAATGGGGGGTGCTGTGGGGATGATACCAGGGCCGGTTCTGACCAATTTGCTGCCCTAGGTAGGGGGGGGGGATAAATGGCCTAAAAATAAAAAAATTGGAAAATGATTACGCCCACTTTAGGGATGGTGCATTGGGTCAGGAGATATTTTGTATTGGGAGTTGGTACCTATCATGAAATAAACCCCCCACCCCACCCAAAAAACTAAATCGGACATGTTCTTTTCCCCCCTTTTATCATTAAAAATAAAATAAAATCTTAAGAGAACACTTTGGTTCACCTGTCAGATGTTGCAAAGTTCTAATGTAACAAAGTACATTTACATAATGCATTGTGGCTCCTGGTTGACTGCAAGCAAACCGTTGAAATCCACAAGCAGACGATCATATTCAACACACCATCTGACAAGCAGTTAAACAGATTTGTCGCAGGTATGTTTTTTCCTTTTTAAACGGACCCATGTCATGGCCATTTCCACTGATCATAATTCCATTGTTGAGGTATACTAAAATAGATTTATACTGTGCAATTTTCCAAACTCACATTGGTTTCGCATAAAGTATGTGTATTCAGCAGTATTCACTCTCTCCACTAAACGGCTCGTTGGAGCTCTTGCCCCCCCCTCCCTGTGAGCCTAGTGTGCTCCGATTGGTCAGCTCGGCCACTCTGTTCTGATTAGTCAACCACCAGAGAGGCTCCCCCCATGTCTAACAGTGCTTTTTTCGGCTCGCTCTCGGAACATCAGTCTTATAATGGCGTCGGTACAGCCGTATATTTTATACGCTAACTAACCGAACTGTACCTACAACTGTTGTTATAGAAGAGTAAGTTATTTTTACCTGTAATAAACTACTACTGTTTGATGATAAATCAAATCATGGTTTGCTATATATGAATGATATGTTATAGGAGCAAATAATTCAGGGAAGAAAGGATAAGCCTACTAAGTATTTCCATTAAACTTTATTTTTAGAAATGTACAAAATGAACATAAATATACATATATACACGGTATATCATCCATTCCTCCCCGTTGTCGGCATCTTGCCTATCGCAGCCAGGGCTTTTTAGGACGAGGCGTCAGTGTGGTAGTCCCGTCATGTATTGTCCGGCAGGATCTGGCTGGACGAAATCAAATGCAAATCACAAAATATTAGAGAAACTTAGTTGTTTTAGATTCGTTAGTAGTAGTTGTGGTAGGAGTGTGGATCTATCTAATCCAGGGGTCGGTAACCAGTGGCACACTAGGAATAAGTGTACAAAATATTTATTTTATTTTTGGATCCTGAACGAGACCGCCGCCAGAGCGCGTCTCCCCGTTACCTGCAGAAGGAAGCCATGCACGCAACGCAACCCCACTCTCTTTAACTCCAGGCGACTTTCTGCCGCTTTCCTCCGTAATGCAGTGCTGATAGTTTCACCACAGAGGAAAGCACTTCACAAATTGCAGTACCCATAACCCCTAGATTCCACCGGGTCCGTCTGCGGCGCGTTACGGGCGCGTTACGGCTGCGCCGCGGTGCTCACGGCGATCGCGGCCACTCTAGTCAATGGGTGCTATTCCACCACACGCGGCGCGTTACGGCTCAGAAGCGTCCCAGAAGCGGCTCGGCGCAGGGCTCCTCTAAAATTAGGATCGAATCCTATTTTTGTCGCGGCGCAGCCGTAACGTAAGGTCGGGCAGGCAGGAAGTGGAACTTTCAGAGCATATATAGCATATATACACACACACAAACTAATTTTGCAGACCCTATCCCTCCGTAGTCTTTCAAGTAGGAGGAGAAATGCCAGCGTTCTCCTCCGGTTTACAGGCACTGTGTAAATTATATATATAGAATAATTATGATGATGAATGCATTTTTTTACCACTAAAATACAGCAACACATCTTTGATTCATGTCGTTTATAACTGGAATATTACAGTTATTATTAACTTTGTCTGTACAAAGTAGCCTGTCCAGGAAATATGCCCAAATAAACAAAAACTGCGAGCCGGCAGGCAAGACGCTCCGCTTCTGAAATGCTTCTGAAACGCGCCTGGTAGGGTATGACGCCGGAGGAGGCCGGACCAAAACCGCAACGCGGCGCAGATGGACCCGGTGGAATCTAGGGGTAAGGAGCTGTAAAAATGCCGCAGTTTTTGCGTGGCGATCGATATCGGCCGATACTCACTCTCTGCCGATCGATCGGTGCTCTCTAAAAAGGCCGATCGCGAGACGTAACATACATGACACTTTTCTCTGTGTGCTGCAAAACAAGCTCGCCAAAATCGCTTCACCAGTCTGGCAGTATTTTAAGGTGTCCGAAAATGACAATAAAATAGCGGTGCAACGTGTGTGAAGCAGAAATCCTGCAGCTCCACCCGCTGTGACGGACCGGTGAGCGGAGCAAAACACACAAGTTAGACCTAACACACTTAGCTATTTTATCTACCTTTGGAACTAGTTATAAATATATTTATTCTTCACTGTCACTCATTACTGGATCAATGAGCTGCATGAGATACTGACAGGCTGTCAGTAGAGAGAGAGGGGGAGAGAGGAAAAGAGAGCGCTTCCGCTCATTTCTCCCGTGTTATTATCCAAAGTTAATGTAAACTTGAATAATGTACTTTTGAATGTAACAATTATGTTGGTTGTTTGTGGAAGCGCCAGTGAATGAGCCCCATTAACTGAGCCCCATTAACTGAGTTTTAAACATCACTTTTCACGAGTGTTTTCGTCGAGCTCTTCAACCCCCCCCCCCCTTGATAATTCACGATCGTCGGCACGCTGATAACAATTTTTTTTTAGAATGGCACTTCATATCAAAAAGGTTGCCGACCCCTGATCTAATCCATCTATCTAATCAACACAGTAAGCTTGCGAGCTAATGTCGCGTTTCCACTACACGGCCTCGCTCGGTATGGCTGGGCCTCGTTAGGACTGGCTCACTTTATGGCGCATTTCCATTACAGTTTAGGAACTGGGGCAGTATCTATAGTAACGCAGTGTAGGCGGAGCCGTGACGTGATCTTCAGAGGACCCCAGAAAAACAACACAGCCGTTAGCTGTTAGCACTCAGAGCTCACAGCTCCTCATATATGTTCAGAAACTAGACAAAAGTTAAACAAGTACAAACCACAGACTGCCTGTGTCATGGTGAATACAGTCGCTGCTTTATTTATGTCTGTATAGGCCGTTGTTGTGAGTGTGGACGGTCGGGGCATATACTGCGTTAGCTTAGCCAATCTCCATTTAGAAAACAAGCATTTTAAAAGGTTTTTCCCCTGCCGTCTGTCTGCAGACTTGACAAAGCATTAATTCATGGTTTTTACTAACCGGTATCAGTATGTTGTTACTTCGGCATCATTTTGAAACGTGTATTACAATTAAATCACGGTCAAATATGTCCATCTTGTTGTAGTTGTTGCCCCCTTGCCAGCGACGCTCTCTCTAGTTTAGCATACTCAGCCCGACACAGCCTCGTTGCCTCTGGCCCTGGCCCCACGATTTTATGAGGCCAGAAAAACTGTGAATTAGGACCCGCCGGCCGGTACTAGGCCAAGTGGAAACGCAACCAAAGACGGGCCGCTGACGTCACAGCCCTCTTAAACCGGGCTGCGGGCTGTAGTGGAAACGCGCCATAATATGCTAACCTAGCTTTCTTGTTTACCTTGGTAGCAAACACGATATGAACGCTAGCTCGGAGGAACGGCAACTATAATGTAGTGTAATAAAACTACTATGAACAAAAGCTAGTGGTTCATATTAGGCTAGCAATAACGTGTTTATAATTGCAATCTTATACGGGTAGTCTGCTACGTTCGGTCATTCATTGTAACTGGCATGAATACATTGTTTTCCGCTAGCATGTATAGCTAGCCTCGTTAGCTGTACATGCAGTATGTACATGTACCGTCACAATAGAGTGGCGAAGTCACGCCCATCCCCATGGGACCTTATTTCGGAAAAATAATGTATTGAAGTCAATGGAGAGAGAAAACTTATCTTTTGAATTGTGCCATGAATTACACATATGATGTTTGTCAATCTTAAAAAATAATTTCCATGTCAAAAAAGTCACAGTTTGTCGTAAAACTGTTGAAATATAAGACTATGAAAAATACGTAACTGGAAAGACTACAAATCCCAGAGTTGCGTAAGTGATGTCACAATTGTTTTCCTCCACTAAGAGATAGCTAAGATAAGATAACTTTAACAAGATGCCTGTGTGCTTAAGTACCAGGTTGTTATTATACCAGCAATGGGTCTTGCTCGTTCTTTTGCTTCCCGTCTGATGAAAGGACCAGGAGTGGCTTGATCAAGTTAGCTACCTAGCTTGTAGCTAGCACGTTAGTTAGCATTACAGCCTTGTCATTTGTATTAGCCTTAACATGAAGTAACATTAAGTAACCCAAAATGTTAAACAGTAAGAGTAGTAGTCATATTTCGTGAACCCTTTGAAGAGTACTGTCACCGGTGTGATCATTCTATAATACACAATTTAAGCCCGGGGGAGAAATGCTAACGCTAACGCTAGCATCGACGATCTTCTCTACTTCATGCTATCTGCACAAATGGTTGACATTAAACATTAAAACGACCAGGCAGTTCAGAGAGAATCAAAGGAAGGCAGGCAGGCAGCTTTGCATGACATTCTTCAGGACGTGTTTCATTGTGGTGATAGTGAGGGTAGTCAATCGTTTTGTTGACAAGACAGTAGTGACGGCCATCTTGGTGACGTGTGTTGTTGACCAGAGATGTAGTTCATTGAGCGTTTCACACAAACAAATGTGTTACTTCACAGTTTTACGACACATTTTTTTTTTTTGACTTGCAAAATTATCTTTTAAATTGACAAACATCATATGTGTAATTCGTGGCACAATTCAAACGGGATCGAAAGATAATCTTTCTCTCTCCATTGACTTCAATACATAATTTTTCCGAAATAAGGTCCCCTGGAGGTCCACCGGAAGGGGAGGGACTTTGCCACTCTATGTACGGTAAATCACCCGGAGTATACTGTATGAGTATTCCGTGTGTGACTGCAGACATTCTCCTGCCATGACAAACATGTAAGGCCATCTGCTGACATTGTAGTTGATATATTTAAACGCTAGCAACGTCGTTAGCCTAGTAAGTTGGGCTTGTTTAGTGTAATAAAACCACTATGAACAAAAGCTAGTGATTCATATTAGGCTAGCAAGAACGTGTTTACAATTGCAATCTTATACGGGTAGTCTGCTACATTCATTGTAGCTGGCATAACACAAATGTTTTCCCGAGCAAACCCATGTCTAGCTCCGTTGGTTAGCTCGGTAGCATACACGCTACGCCAGCTATAATGTAATTACGTTTCGCGACTGACCGTACGGTAAATCACCGGGAGTATACTGTCTATGAGTATTTCGTGTGTGAATGCAGACATTCTCCTGCTATGAGATACATGTATGTAAGGCCATCTGCTGATATTAGAGTTGATATATGGAAACGCTAGCAACTTAGTTATAGCACAGTTAGCACTGTGTCAATGGCTTAGCAGTCCGACACACGTTTGATAAATACACAAATAACAATGCAAACTTACAGGTTGTGTACCCGAATCTTCCCCTGCTCCAAACGGTCCAAACAAACTAGGAATAGCATCGTCCTTCAGTTTCAAATGCTGTGCATATCCGGCCTCAAACTGGGCAATGTTTTGGAAGCTTTCGTCTGTGAAATGCCGCGCACACAGTAACGTTCTTCGAACCTCTGAAGGAACAGTGTTAAAAAGACATTTCAACCACTGACTTCGTCGTGGTTCTTCCGTCGGTAGGACAAAGAGCTCAGATTTCTCCTCACATTTCAGGAAACAGGTCCTTGGCATTGGCATCACTGGATCGATTGTGAACTGAACCAGAGCTTCCAACAGTAAATGTTAGGCTGGCAGAGGGTGTGGCCAGCGCCGCTGGGTGTGGCCATAGCTCTTCGGGATTGGTCCATTTCGTTCCGTGTACCGCATGACATCATGCCGTACCCGGAACTAAATGGAAGACTCAAATGGGCAGTGACGTATCTCCAACGAGGCGTTTTGGGGAGCTATTTTCTGTGTTAGAGTTTTACTCGCTACAGGGTGTACTTTGAGGGTTTTGACTCTGCACACCGTTTACATGCATAAAAACCTTCATAACACACAAGGGGACGGGTAATAACCGTAAAAGCATGACATGGGAGCTTTAACTTATGAAGTAGCTTTTGACGGCGCGCTATGCATGGGGCACCCTAGAGGGGGTTTCCAGACATGTCATTGCAGCTGAGATGAGAACTCTCCATCACATTTAGTCCTTAGCAATATGCTGCGCCTCTCCCCATGTAGGGATGGGTACCGAGTAGGGATGCCAGCGATTATTCGATTTTTCGAATATTCGTTACAGTCTCCATAATCTAAAATTATTTTTAAAATTCTATTTTATTTATATATTTTTTTATTATTATTTATGTTTTTCTTTTTTTTTCTGGCTTAGTTTCAACCAAAATATAGACTAATAGTAATAGTATTAATAATTGTAAATGGCCATTGGTCACACCACCAGTTTGTTTTACTGTAAACTTGGAGGAAGCCAGCAGCGCAGGCTGCGCAGAGTGCAGACTGCTGCAGCCTGCTACACACCGACCCCCCTTCTCCGTCACACGTGCGATTGATTTATTGGCGATATACAGAACAGTGAGAACAACACAACAAAAGATGAACAAAGAGTTGCTCGTGGAACTACTTCAAACTGACAAGTGCAAATGAAGTAAAATGCAAGCTCTGCGAAAATATTTTTTTTTCCTTCTCTCCCGCGGGGGGGGGGGGGGGGGGGCGGCGAATAATCGATTAATATTCGCCAGGGCTGTCCGATTTTCGAATTTGATCATGGTCAATTTCTGGCATCCCTAGTACCGAGCCCCGGTATTAAACGGGCCCCGGGCCGGAATTATTAAAGACAGTGGTACCAACAGTGGTCTTTTTTATCGGTACTGGAGACATTTAAAACATATATGTGTTAGTGGTTTTTGAACCCCGAGAGCAGGAGAGACTGAATAGAGTCAAGGCAAGCTTATAAAAGTTAACAGCATTTAATTACACAAAAGATGCGGTAGTATACAAAGGAAATGTGCGCGTTGGTGGTTCCCCCCTTCCAGCTGTTTGGTCCCGTCCGCGCTGGGTCAGCTCGGGGCAAGGAGAGAGCGAGATCCTTCTTGTGTCTCCCGTGTATCAACTGTAGTCTTCTCCTATTGGCCGGCGTCGACGGGGGCGTGTCCAATGCAAATCCTGTCGGTTTCTGCTGCTGAATTACATCACTCAGATGTCTGTGGTCATCTAAACATTCCCTAATAAACCTCATTCCAGCGTCAATAAATGAGTGTTAAACCCAGGGTGTTTAGTGTACAACATCACGTTATTTCACCTTCAATTCACGGTTTGAAAACGTAGCATTTCGCCACATGCTAATGCTAACCGGAAATGACGAAATTCACCAGCGGAAAACCGGAAGTCTTGTGAATCTTCGGTTTTCAGAATAAAACAGATTTAAATTAAATACAGTGTATTTCATTCAAATTACGCCACATCAACATTGATTTTAATTTCTAACATATGTCATATGTATTATTGCTACATGAACATTATATTGCAGTTTTAGTTTCGCCAACTCCGTTTCTAATATGCAATAAGACTACAAAATGCGTCTATGATGTATTTTCGATCTTATTTTCGATCTTTCCAATCCAGACGAGAGAGCTCTCTCCCCCGTCTGTGTGCGAGGGGGCGGGGCAGTTTGTAAAGGTCTCCTGACTGTGTTACAGACTGTCATCCTGGTTAGTGGTTACATGGGTTCTGTCTTCTGTCTTCAGGACAGAGTGTTGGATTTTGTTGTTAATCGGATGGGACTTGATTGGATTCAATATTAGAGTAACTTTCTCGCTTGTGTGTTTTTTTTAAATATATTTGGCCTTTGTTTATGTGTTTGACTGATTTACTCAAATAAAAAGGTTGATGAATTATCATCTAATGATTTGTATGATGTTTTATTTATGTTAAAGGTAACTTTGAATGATTTTAACTAATGATAATGTAGAAAAACAAATATTTTAAATTCGGGACGGTCCACATTAATTTCGGGACGGCTTAGATTGTATTTCGGGACGGTTCCGGGAGGATGGTGAAAAAAGTTAGTCGAGAGCCCTGCCTGGGATAGAGCAGGGTGAAGAAGAAGAGGAAAACGATGCAGGAGGCTCAGATGAGGAGACAGATTCAGACACAGAGACAGATAGGGATGAGCAGAAAGGACGTCGACCTCTGTGGGCCAGGAGTAGCACGTATGTTTTACATAGTGAAGAATTATCAGTTTTGTTACTGGTCCTGGAGAAATTAATACAAATTTATAAAATAGATTTCTTATTGCTACATAAACTTGCACATTTGATCGAACTTGCGTAAATGTACCACCACTGCAGGTATGTTATGTGTGCTAGCAGCCATGAGCCTACACACAGAGCTAACTAAATTATACAAACATGTGTTGATTATTAAAAAGGTAACCATTTTTTCTTTTGCACTAAATACTTCTATAAAAAATAGAATGTTGCATTTCCATCATCACATTAGTCCATAATGATTTAATAAAAAAATAAAGCAATGTTAATTATGTTTCAAATGTGTTTAGTTTTTTCCCTAAAAAAATAAACTGCAAAAATGTTTTGTTAACCCTAAATAGGTCATTTTTATTCCTCGTCTTACCTTTAATTTATTGGTGTTTTTTTTCCTCCATCAAAATAGATTCACACCTGTGTTACCTGGGCTTTCTGACTGTCAAAATGACCCTGCAACCCGTGAAGACTGGAGTCCAATTGAGTACCCAATACATTGACTTTAAAGTCTTTAAAGATTTGGCAGCATTCACCAATCAAAGAGAGTACTAGAGGAGTGTCTCTGACTACAACTCCTGAAGAAATTAAGATCTTCTTCGGCATATCAGTCCACATGGCCTGCCTAGGCTATCCAAGAATGAAAATGTTTTGGGCCAAAAAAACAAAAGTGCCAGTAATAAGCAGCAAAATGTCAAGGGATAGGTTCTTCAAGCTGAGAAGCTCATTCAAGATTGTTGATGACTTGGCTGTAACGGAGGAAACAAAGAAGGCAGATATTATTTGGAGAGTCAGGCCATTACTTGACCGTGTGAGGCAAGGCAGTCTCACTCTTCCAAAAACACAAAAGGTCTGCATCGATGAGCAAATCATCCCATTCACAGGCCGCTGTCCAGTCAGGCAACACGTTCCAGGCAAGCCAAACCCCACTGGCCTAAAGGTCTCTGTGCTTGCTTCTCCAAATGGTCTGATGCTGGATTTCGAGGTGTACCAGGGGAAGAACACATTCAGGGAGCAAAGATTGGGTGTTTCAGCAGCATCAGTCCTACGAATGGTTGAAACTGTTCCCACAGGAAGTCATATATTTTTTGACCGATACTTCACAGCGATTGATCTCATGGATGCATTGTGGCAAAAGGCCTTCCAGCAACTGTAACCATAATGAAAAACAGAGTCCCAAAAATATGCCAGCTGCCAGGAGACAAACAGTTGCAAAAAGAGGGGAGAGGAGCATCAGTGTCAGTGATTAGAAAGAGTCCTGAGCTAGCCATCACAAAATGGTTTGACAACAAACCAGTGCTGATGGCTTCCACTGCACATGGCAAAGAACCCCAAGACATCTGCACCAGATGGTCCAAAAAAGAAAAAGTTCATCTTCAGGTGGGAAGGCCTGCAGTGATCAAGGAGTACAATGACAACATGGGTGGCGTGGACCTATGTGATCGCATGCTAAGCTTCTATCGCATGTCAAACCGGACCAAGAAATGGACATCGCGAGTGATTACTCACTTCTTTGATGTTGCCATCACAAACTCCTGGATCCAGTACAAGTCTGACAGCAAAGCGCTTAATCGTCCAGCCAAGAACACCAAACAGTACCTGGACTTCAAATTACACTAAGAGCTGATGGATAGTCCAGAACTGGATGACAGCGATGAAGACGGTGAAGAAGGATATGAGCCACCAACCAAAAAGAGGATCCTACAACCAGAGCCATCTGTGCGCAGTCAAGGAGCCAGGCACATGCCAGAGATGATGGATATCAAGAATGCAGAAAGATGCAGAAATCAGGGGTGCAAAGGCAGGACGTACATGAGGTGTACCAAATGCAAGATGTTTCTCTGCATTACGAAACAGAAAACATGCTTCCAGGAGTATCATCGCTAAAAATGCAAGGAAGAAATTAAGAACAATGAAGAATGAGGAAGGAAACTACTCAAATGATATGGACATTTTAGGATGAATTGTTGTTGAGTTGTAGCCTAGTTTGGGCAGTGTTCCATGTGAGGATGAATTGTTGTTGAGTTGTAGCCTAGTTTGGGCAGTGTTCCATAGGTTGTCAACAAATGAATTAGTTTGAAACTTTTGATCGGTATCGACAATGTTCATTGATCAGACTTTTATTTTGAAAGCAGTTCCTGCAATGTTCAGACCCATTATTTATTTATTTTTAAATAAAGGTGAATGCATTCTTGTATTATTATTACTCTACAAGCATAATCTGTTACATATTTTATCTTTTAATTTTGGCCGTGTTTTCCCACTAACATGGTCCTTATGTCCTCTACAGTGGACGTACTGTAAAATTCAAAAATAAAGATCTATTAAAAAAAGTCTAAATTGCAAGATGTTTTTTTTAACCCTAAATAGGTAGGAAATCACAAAAAAATGGAAATTGGAAGACATTTTTTCCCTCGGGTCCTAGGAGGATATCACAGCAAGCTTGTGAAAACCAAGAGTTATCAACGAGGCTTCTCACGTAGCTGGTACACCAAAAAGGCTTGGCTAGCTGGATGCAAACAGGTAAACGCTGTCTTTTGTTTCCTATGCTTACTCTTCAAACTGCCAGGGACAGATAGTATGTGCCCGACTGTGACAGGGATAAATGATATGAAGCATTTGTCCGGAAAAATGTAAAAGCACGAGTGCATGAAGGCACACATGACAAGTGCCGTTAAGCTAGCCATGCTAGGCAAAGCTAACATAGCCACACAGCTGGATCAAGGGTACAGGATTGCTGTGAAAAAGCACAATGAAGAAGTGGACAAGAACAGGCACGTCTTGTCGAAAATAATTGATTGTGTGACATTTTGTGGGGGCTTTGACTTGGCTTTGCGTGGCCACGACGAGACTGATGCATCCGACAACCCCAGCGTTTTTCGGGGTTTATTTGATCTAGTGGCCTCGTTAGATAGCGTATTGCAGGAGCACCTTAAAACGGCTACCGTTTTCAAAGGCACCTCAAAGCAGAGTCCTGCACGGGTCTGATTTTCAAGACCCGCTCCCGCCCCGCACCCGCGACGTGCAATACCGTACCCGCCCCACCACCCGCACATATTGCCAATTAGTTCCGCGACCCGACCCGTCGGCACAAGATCCGCAAACCGACCCGAACCCGCATATCCTATGAGCAGTGAAAACGTGCAATTATTAACACACGCAGTTGCGTATTTGGCTCAAAAAGTGTGGGATGTTGGTTATTTTCTCCATCTAGGATGACACCAAAAGCCTTCCAGACGTTGGATTTCGCTCTTGAGGAAGAGTTATTGACAATGCTGTATTCTCTGAGATCCGCCTTCACCTCAGCCATTTCGAATGTGGCGCGCTCAGCAGCAGATTGATGCGCTGCAGAGGTTATGATTATGCGCGGTCCCGCGGGGGAGAGGTCAGAGGATTTAAACATTAAACTAAATTATTATTATTTTAATATATTTATTATGCAACACCCGCGACCCTGACCCGCATCATCTTTGTTTTACCCAGAACCGTACCCGGAAAAAAGCGTTTGAAAAAATACCACCCACGAATCACTTTTTTTGCGGGTCACCCGTCGGGTACCCGACCCGATGCAGGACTCTGCCTCAAAGACGGTGCGAAACGAACTTTTGGACTGCATGTTGTCAGTTTCTAAAGATTACATTCTGGAGGAAGTAAAAAATGCTAATTATCTAGCTATTCAGGCGGATGAGACAACTGACATTTCCACCCACTTTAGTTAGTTAGTGCTTGTGTTACGGTACATCGACCCGCATAACAACGTTCAAGAGCGTTTTCTTTTGTTCATCCCTCTTCAGAATGCGAATGCTGACACAGTTGCCACCGCGCTGATGGAGAGGCTGGGCACTATCCTCCCCGATGGATAACAGGGCAAACTAATCGCCCAAGCCTATCGCGGTGCAGCGGTGATGAGGGGAGCTAAAGGTGGAGTTCAGCGGAAAGTAAAGGATGTGTACAGTAGTGCGCACTACGTCCACTACTGTGCGCATCAGCTGAACCTCATTATGCAGCAGGCAACATCCCACATCCCCAAGATAAGAAAAAAAAATTCAGACCTTGGTGGATTTGCTGCATTTTTCTCCAGGTCATTTAAGCGAACTGCGGTCCTGGATCAAGTGGTGGCACACAGACTTCCTGGCACTTCCACAACAAGATGGAACTTTCACAGTTGTGCTGTTAACACTGTCTATGAGCACAAGGAGAACATCCTAAGGTGTTTCCAGACAATCAGAGACTCAGGTGACTTTGATCCTACAACAGTGAGAGAAGCCAGGGGCTTTGTGAGAATGATGGAAGATGAAGTTTTCTGCTTTTTCCTGACATTGTTCCAAAAGATCATGCCAGATGTAGACATGCTGTTTAGCCAACTGCAGAAACGGAACATCGACTCTGTCTACATCACAGGACTCATCGAGAAGTTCACCAGCAGCATACAAACAATCAGGTAAATCCAGAGTCGGCCCGACCCATTAAGCGACATAAGCGGCCGCTTAGGGCCCCGCAGCCACTAGGGGCCCCCTAGCAAAAATGAAAAAAAAAAAACTCAGTACACCGTCGCTGTGATAAGTATGTTTAATACATTTTGTTAATATGCCTAGATTGCCTACTTTCAAAGTCATGTATTATATTATTGAGTCAATAATATAATACATTAACCGTGCTTTACCTGAACCTCATCATGACACTAGAGAGGACGGCAGGATTGTAAATTCCCGTGTTCAGTGAATGCAACAGAGGCAAGACACCAGACCAACCTGAGAGTTGAATGGAAATAAACATGTCTTATTGGCTGACAGGTACCTATCCTGTGAGCTGTGACAATGTTTAAAATAAACTGTCAGTCGGACTCAAGAGTTTTTGAAGATGGACATAAGAACATTTTTTCTTAAAAAAGACGAGAATTCTCAAGTGGTGGCTCACACAACAACCCCAGAGCCACAGGTAAACAAGGTATGTAAATGTCAGTAAACTTCCAAGTTATGCGAACATGTAAGTAAAGCATAAATTACAGCTACGTTGACGTTACTTTGAATCGCGGGGGTAAGCTAAACCGTTAGCAAGTAGCTATAGCCAGAGCCGTATAATAGAAGAGTTACGACATCTGGACCAGTTTTTTTACAGCAATGGCGGATCGTGGAGCCGTCAATAGTTCCCCGGAAGTTAGCTTGCCGCTGACTTCCGGGGAACTATTGCGGCCAGCAACACAGTAGAGTTGCAGCATAATAGACCGTTCGTGATGGACTTTTAAAGGTAAGAAGACGTTTAAAGATTTATATTGCGGATATTATCAACACATCTGAGTCAAATGAACATGTGTATTAAAGGATGTTAGTGGATTATCCCTAAATCTGTAGATTTAGGGAACGTTTACAGATAACAGATTAGGCTAGGATACCGGATAAAGTTAGCAACACACGTTAACCATGAACAGCTATTAATTCGTTCTCCTAATGTTATTTCATCCAACGTTGTGGAATTAGAGAAAAAGGGCTTCTAAACGTGATTTTTTTGTGGGGTGGAGGAATATAATATTAGTTAAATATAACATTGGGGCACGTGTGATTGTAATGAGTGGAGGTGGAGAAATTACGATCTCCATTTTGGAGTAGACCTACAAGCTAGTATAATAAAGTTAACGTTACACAATAATAAGGAAGAGGGCTATTTGATATTAATTTAGAGTGCATATTTGAGACTTCCAAACAGTAAACAAAAACGTAATTTATGGGTGAGTGTTTTTAGTGTATTCTGTTGATTATTACCTGTCTGTATTATGTTGCAGCTCAGCTGATTTTGAAATGATGGCAAAGTGAGAGTGAAAACACAAGGTAAATGTAATACTACTGTTGTATATAAGTAAGCATACTAAACATGTATTCTATCACTGTATTATATAAGTAATCTTGTTAGTGTATATTAGTAACCTACTGTATGGCAGGTGGAGGGGCAGTGTTACAGGTGGAGGACTTACTGGACATGTATACACTCATTACATACTGTACGTAAAATACGACCAAGAATGTGAGACAACTTTATACAAATTCATCACATCCATTACTGATGCCATTTGTCATACTTTGTTAAACTCACAAATAATAAAGTTCCATAACTTCAGTTGGAAACAAAGACCACACCTTATCTCCCCAAGGCAATTTCCCATCCAATAGGTGTGCTATATAGGTGTGTATAACCCATTCTCCTGTCTGTTTCTCCCTCTTTCAGCACAAGAACCAGAGGGGGATTCAATAGAGCCTGAATACCTGCACTGAGACCCTCACCCTGCACCCTGAGTCTCAACTCTCAGAGTTTTTCAAGCCTTTCCCTGTTCTTTGTATTAAACCAAACATTAAGCTTCCCAATGGTGTGGTCTTCGTTTTGTGAAAAAGTGCAAATGCAGTGTTTGAATATGATTACCTCACATATTTTGTTGCGGCTGTCTGTTTTGATTGTTAAATTGCTCCTGCTGACTTGAGCTAGCCATTTTTTCCTCCTCTCTGTGTCACTGGGGAAGCCGTACATTCTGATTCTTACTCCTTTCTCTGAGCGATTGGAGCATCCCCAGGCAGCACAGCAAACCATGGTGGAGACTATATGCCAGGACAACACGGAGGAAAAGGCACAGACAAACTGCATGACATGCTATTCAATGTTTATTGAATTCCATGTATTTACAATGGATGTTCCTAAAACAACACTTTTAACGTCATAATCATGTTGCTGCTAGTCCATTGATAGTCACCTGTTGGTCTCCTGTCCTTTCTGAAAGTCATAAAGAGTACATTAGTCATTTAGATTACTTATGTCCTCAAGTACCATGGGATTACTGAAACCACCATGAATTAAAAAAATGGTAGAAATTAATCTAATCTAAATTTTGAAGCATTCCTTGCCATCCCCTCCCTCTAAATATATCAATAAACATTAGGAAGTGATGCTCCTGACTGCCATACCTGTTTAAGAAGATAATATTTGTTTTAAATAATTCAAAGCAATACAAAACAGCAACAGGCTCTTTATCCAAGGCAACAGCCTAACATGTATATGTTAACAAGTAAACTAGCTGTTCACACTATTCCTAATATTATCCATAAATATTAGCAGATTCTATTTTATTTTTAAAACATATTGATGTAAATACATACACATATCGGTATGTTGTATAAATATTGCAAATCAAGACCTTTATTCACTACTTATTACCAAAAGTCGTAGTTCTATCTCCGGTAATCATGCATTCATATGTCCCGCCACGAACTTCCGGGGAACTATTGACTCTCCCTGAACCACGTGACGATCAAGCATTTTGGACTTCCGCTGTCGTAACTCTCTCTATATGGCGCTGGCTATAGCTAGCCAGATATATTAAATAAACACTTTGTCATACAATCTAAATGTAATGTTTTTTAGTGTTACCTGGTGATTTCAAAGAAAGCTCTCTGGGAAATGTTGACTTACTGTTCGACATGAAGCTAGAAGCTACCTTACAGTACACAGTTGATCCTGAGTCCTGTCAGTTAAAGTGTTTCATAGTTAGCTTAGCTAAGCATCAACCTAGCACTGAAATATATGGATGTTATGTGACAGTATTTCTGAGAAAAAGTCAGCTGAAATGGTGGCATAGTTGCCACTGCTTTACGTGTCGACAGCATGTTTGAACGTATTTGCAGCAGTAAATGTGTCCACTGACGTTGCCATAACAACACCTGAATTTAAATGTGCAACCTCTTTTTGTGACAGATTTTTGCAAGAAATTATAATTCTTCTGAATGGTAATCCTATTGACAGATAGTTTCTATGTGAACATTATGAGATGGACAGCCAGAGAGAATAAATGAAAAACAGTTATGAAATACTATATGACAAAACAAGAATACAGTTTAAGTGATTTGTAAAATATCCATAAAGAAAAATCTGCTTACAGTTCTGTTTCATATGGGTGTTGAGAGATGTATCCATAGATCTCTTAATTTTGCTCTCAAAGTGCACCAGATTGATGCTTTTAACTTTAGAGGAGGTGAGGACCCCCTTAGAGGAGGTGAGGACCCCCCTAGAGGAGGTTAGGTCCACGGTGTTTACATGCTTATTTATACAATATGTGTGCTTATGCTAACATCATAAGACAAAAGTTGGTTCCGTGTTTTGTGTGTAGTGAGAGCGCGCTAGAGTGAGGGGGGCCCCCAAGCCAAAGCTCGCTTAGGGCCCCCAAAAGTCTAGGGCCGGCCCTGGGTAAATCATTATTTACAATGGCTGAGAAATGCTTATTATAGGAAATCTGTGAAACCTAAATGTGATTTAGCTGAACACAATAGACCAACTCATACATACTTATTTAAATATCTTAAACAGGCTAACTGGAAATGTATATATTTTATAACGTTTATAAGGTGTATCTCTGACTACTATTTCAAATAGTCAAACCTAATTTGTCAATTCTTGCCACAATGAGTAATTGTACATGGTTACTTGTGGTTTGGATCAGGGACTCCATTTCTTCTGGTGAATACAGTGGATCTGTGCAGCAGCTGCCCACAAAGAAACGGAGGGCACTTGGACATGAAGAGCAACAGCTGTTGGCTAGAGAGGTAAGCAGTAATAGGAACGTGTTCTATGACCAAAAGCTCCTTTCATAATATAGGTAATTTCATATCACAATAATGATACATTTCACAATAAAGCCCATTTTCTGTAAATTCAATAAATAGGTAGGCTAGTTAAAATATCCACATGGAAAGGCCTATTGCTTATTACATTCTGAATTGTATACACTTAACAAGGCCTAAACTGCAAAAAGTGTCCCACAGTCTCTACATTTCAAAGAGGATCAAGACAGATCAGAAAAGGTTTAGGCTTCCAGAAGCAACCACAGTGGACAGAAAGGGCCCAACAATGAATGAATGAAGTGCAAAAATAGTAATTAAATGTATATATTGTAGTGACTTAATTTTAAACAGTAATATTGTTCTGTTGACGCTCAGTTAGATGTCCTGTTATTCTGATAGGTTCCATTCACAAGAAAGCTCTTTGTTTGTTACACATCTTATAAGGGGACACTAATGACATTATGACTGATAGATGTGAAAAGGTGATTCTGTTATTTATTATGTCGGGATTTTTTCACTGTGCATTATTTCATAGGTATGTGATACCATACTGAGTCACGCAAAGGAGAGATTTTCCTTTACCAAACACCTCATCAGCTCCACCCTCCTGCAAGGAGACCTGTTCCAGCAACACAGTCGAACATTCCCTGAAACAGCGCTGGAAACAACTGTGGAGGCCTACCCTCTACTGGACAAGGCAAAGCTCAAGACGGAACTGTCCCTCGTCTATGACAATGACCAGTTCAGGGCTTGCAGTGGTGCAGTTACTTTGCTCCAGTTCTTTATTGACAACAATCTACAGGAGACATTCACAGAGACTGTCAGTCTTCTGAAGGTTCTTGTAACCACACCCATGACTACGGCTGAGGCAGAGAGGTGCTTTTCCACTCTGAAAAGGATCAAGACTTTCTTGAGGAACAGCATGACACAGGATCGCCTGAATGCTCTGGCTATGCTGTCAATCAAGAAAAACCTCATTAGGAGCATTCCTGACTTCAACACCAGAGTCATTGAGAGGTTTGCCACTCAGAAGGAGAGAAGGGCAAAATTCCTTTACAAATAAACACACACACACACAAGCTCTCGCAGCAAACACGGATGGCCGACCCTTAAAAAAATCTGCTTTTTTGTGTGCACTTAATCCACTACTTCAAATGACATGGAGGGAAAAGAGCAGTGTGATTTGTCCCGCTGACACGCGAGAGGTGACAAGGGGAGCACGTCTGTAACCCGACACCGTTGCAATGAATCGACATCTGACCAATCACGGCTTTGATATGGCCACTAGTGCAGGTGAAGAGATGTCGGCGAAAAGACAGTTTCAGTCTGGCGCAAGCAAGAAGAACATGAAGAAACGAGAGCATCACTCGAAGGTGGGTTATTGTATGAGTCAAATGTACAACTTGCGAATGTTGTATAAGTCAAATGTCAAACTTTTGCCAATTGCCATATTAAAACATCAGCTGCAATTCACGACATGAAGAAGGCAGTCTCTGCATAGCATATAAGCTAATGGAGATGCAGTTATTTCCAGCATTCTTTATTTACCATTCATTCAAGTATTTTATGCCTTTTATCTGCTAATGTACAGGAGGAAGAGTGATAAACTGTCTGTCTAGTTGGCTTACATAACAGTTAAAGTTTACAGCCTAAAAAACATGGAGCATTTGTTTCCCCTTTTATTCATTTTATGTCAATTTGCACATTTCATGGTGATGCTCAGCCTCTCCCCTTAACTCCTAACAGTCATCATCATGTCAACCACAACACAGAGAAATACTGATAGAAATGTGTGTGTAGTTGTTGATACATTGCTGACAGAGGGAACTACATTTGAATACAGATTTAAGAAATATCAGTTTTTGAGCATGTAATAAGCACGTTTTGTCTTGACTATATTACAACTATATTATAATAAAATAATGGGTGGGGGCCTCATCTCACAATGTCGCTTGGGGCCCCAAGTTGGCCAGGGACGGCCCTGCCTACACTGGACCATGAACCATCATGGAATAAGTTTTAATTATAGTCCATATCTTGTGCACATGCTTGAATTTCCCTGCATGGATCTTTGTTGTTATGTTGAGGCTATTTACAGTCAGAGGTTTCTGGATTACAGAGCACAGTTTCAGTGGCTGCTGGTCTACAAGGTCAACACCAAACCTCAAGGCTGCGTTCCAACTCCCAACTGCACGTAGGCCTCTGAGGATGATGATTTAACCTGTTAAACAGCATAATCTCACACTGAATGTTTTTCGATGAGAACTAAACTGAGGGTCAGTGCAACCAGAACACATACAGAGGAGAGGATGGGACGTGGAATCCAAGGTGACGCCTGAGAGTAAAGGGCAGACTGGTGGGGGGCTCAAGACACTCTGTATGTGTGTGTTAGTGCCTGTGTGTGTGATAGGTCAGGGGCCGTACCAGAGGCCTGTACTACGAAGCCGGATTTTCGCTTAGCGAGCTAACTTCAGGGAAGTTTCCGGTCCTACGACGCTGGTTCACTTCTCACCGGGCTAGACCTCTATAGTAACTTATGCTGAACGGCTAACCTGCTCCGGAGCAGGTTAGGTTCCAGGATAAGATATCGACTCAGTGAAAGCACCGCCTGTTGACCAATCAGAGCCCAGTGTGCGGAGTTTAAAGCTATCAAGTCATATTACAGGATAGAGGAAATACAGAAAAACTGCCGTTGCAGGAAAGACAGCCGGCAAAAATCAACTGACTGTGAACGTGAAAATTAATAGAATATCACCTCCCATCTTCAGAGCAATCTGACTAATATAACATTAGCGTTAAGATAGCTTACTTAAATATCTGCAACAACTGTGGAGGCAATTTTTATATAATATTAGAAAGACTGATTCTTATTATTACATTATAAGCTTATTGTGCTCATTTTATGTTGCTGTGACTTTGGAATAAATAGACGTCTTTAGCTTGCAATACTAATGTAGCAAGGCAGGTGCAGACACTGGAAGAATACGAAGAGTTATTCATAAACAGCACATCACTCCGGCCTTGAGCTTTGGGTGAGCTCCGCTCCCACACATAGCTAGGAAGCAGCATTATGAAGATTCCACTTTTTCTGTAGAAACTTTAGCGAAAACAAATTACGTATGATGGTGCCAGAGTAGGGAGGGACTTCCACAGGCCGGCCGAATGCTGATTGGAAGGTTGTGTTGCCAAGAGACTCTGTCTGAGTTTGCGCACCAACGAGAGAGAGCCAAAGTCTAAACCAGGGGTGCCCAACCTTTTTTGAACCAAGAGCTACTTTTAAAGTTGCCAGTCTGCCGAGATCTACCAGTCCAAATAGAGAGGCGTAGCCATTACTGACAGCCTACTACCAGGTAAATACACACTTCTACTTGTATAAAACTGACCTTTGTACGATTAATACTTCATAAAATACTCCAGATCCTTTATCTTACCTCTTTCTAATCTACAGTCTACACACATACAAATATTTAACTGAAATTACACAACAGTGTTGTTGATACAGAGTGCGGTGAGGTTCATGGCTGGTGAGGCACTGACTCACTGAGTCAGATTTACAAATATTATATTTTGACCTTAATCGAAATATTCGGTTATTTTCAAAAGCTTTTTTAGTCTGATGCTTCGATTCATTTGAAACAGACCGTTCAACAAAAGGATACCCACAATCTAAATATTGGATTGTTCTTTCTTAGTAAGATCCCATTTTCATTACAAATGTGGTCTTACCTTGACTTGAAGATGAAGTCCATGCTATCCTTCTGGACAACAATCTCTATTACTTTTTTGTAAAAGTCCTCCTTATCTTCCTCTAGTTTCAAAACAAAAGTCTAGTTTGTTGTTTGCTCTACCGTCTCTGCGTAGAATAACAGTAGCAACAAGAACCTGTGGGCTCACGTGCGCCCCCTTCAGTGCGGCAGAGGTTATGGCTGCCTCTCCTGGTGCTTTTTTCATTGCCGATGTATGATGAGACCAGCGAGCCTAAATATCATATATACGTGAAATAAGTTATTTAGAGACTATGGATGGCGAGGATAAATGTAATAAAGGGATCTACAAACATTACATTGGTGACCTACAGTGAGATGGTAACAGGCATGCGCTTAGGGCCCGCTTTCCAGCCAGTTTCTGTGGGGTGACGCATTCTGAGGTGAGGCAGAGCTGATCTGTGCCTCACCTCACCCCACAGTAACTGGCTTGAGCGCGCTCACAAAATAAGTGCCCGCGCTAAATTAGTGCCCGTGCTCCAGCAAGTTACTGTGGGCTTACGAGAGGCAGAGCACGTCCCTGCCTCACTTGTCATCGCTCCCGTAGCGGAGCTCGGCAAATTTGCTGATTTTGACTATAAAAAGCGATTAGAATCATACATAAATCACACTTACAACACAGATCAGTGGAGACATTTTATTATTATTACTATTTAGTTTTTCTTTAGTTGTTTTTCCGTTACATTGGAGGCTTTGCCTCCCCTGACTCCACGTCGCTGCATACTACAGTGGGTTATGTTTTCAAGAAACATTGAACAGTGCTGCCACATATGACACAGGAAAAAAAGAAAAGACTGAACCCTTTCTTTGCCATTATATAAAAATAGTGTTGCTACAAAAGTATAAATTAGGCTTACTAATAAGACAACTCAGATCTGAAGCTACACAGGAATCTGCTGCCAAAGTGCAATAAAAAAGACAAAATTAATAGAATCAAACCCTTTTTTTGTTGCATTTTAGTAGAGTATAAAAAGAAATGCCTTTTAAAATAGGATGCAAGCAACACTAGTTTCTTAACCTGAATTGATAATAGACTATAATCAATTTAAACAGAACAGATCTTAAAGTTTGCATTCTTATACCATTTTGTACAATAATTATAATGAATAAGTTCAAACAAACTAAAACTTACAGCTGATTAATAACTGTATCTAACTTGAGTTTTTATTATATCAAAAACCTGTTGAAATGCTACTGTTATTTTTACTGTCCCCAAAAAGCGCATCGGCAGCCTCCAGGAATGCTTCTTTCACAACTTCGCCGTCTTTGAAAGACTTCATGTGTTTCGCAAGAACGTGACTGAGACGATAAGATGCTATGGTAGCAGCCTTGCTCTTGTTGTTGGGCTTGGTGAAAATGGACTGCTGTGCATTTAGCTGTCCTTTCAGGTCCCTCACCTTTTGGGAGCGTAGGGCAGAATTAGGAGGGAATTCCGTCTCGTAGCGTTTGTGCACTGTTTTGAAATGCCGCTCCTAAATGACCCTTCTTCGATAAAGCCACGCTCACATTGCAGATGAGACAGATGGACTTTTAATTGGAATAGATACAAAAATTATCATCCTCCCACTCGGAGTGAAAATTATATATTTTGGGCTTTTTTGCTTCTGCCATAATTGCGGTCTTGTGTGTGTGCGGACTGTCACTCCTGTTGACACGGACAACGTCAGCTAACTAGTGCCCACTGCCCACCAGCCACGCCCCGACACATGGGGTCACGCCGGCCAATCACAAAGCTTTGATGCGTTCAAGTGCATTATTTTGGCACAGGAAGATTATGTTATAGGACATTAACGATAAAACAGAATATTGTTGTTCTATTTTTAGACACATCTCGCGATCGACCGATCGATCTCTGTATCCCTCTGTAATAAAAATGTATTGTCGCACGAGGGTCGGGGCTCTTGTCCGGAAATAGTGGTTACAGATTACAGCTTTGCTGCCTGTGATCTCTATGACGTGACGGAGCCCTTGGCCAAGTGAATATATATCTGTTGCTCTCTTATAATAAATAGTTAAACTTAGAAGTTGTCTGTCTTTCCTGGAATTTTGAACACAACACAACATAAGTAACCGGATCAAAGTAACATTACGTACAGTCTGCGGAACTGTGAGTTAGGGATCGACCGATATGGCTTTTTCAAGGCCGATACCGATACCGATTATTAGTAATCAAGGAGACCGATAACCGATATTTGGAACCGATATACATTTGCAGTAAAATCTTGGTGTCAAAATGTAGAATAACACAAACTCCAACACAACTTCTTTGAAATGCATTTAAGCATATATTATGTTTAATGAACTTTTAAACATCTTACAACTGGTTTCCTCTCTGTGCCCTTTTCTTTAGTGCAGCCATCTGCAATGAGTTAGAGAGAGACAGAGAGTTAAAAGTGGGGCTGCAGGCTGACATAACAATAACAATAATGCTTAATTTATTATATCAAAACAATGCCTGTCTATCTAGCATACAATCCCAATAAGCTGCCAGCAACTGCAAAACACTAGTGCTAGCTAATGTTTTGCAAAATATTAAAAGTGAGGCTATTACAGTAGACCTAACGTTAGTCTAGTAGCCTCACTTCTAATATTTTGCTAAACATTTGCTAGATACATGTTGGCTAGCTAATGAGCTTCACATATCAACCTGAAAAACTGTGAGGCTCCACTCGCAACCCCCCCCCCCCTCCGCACCACAGACGCTGCACGCACCCCCAACTCTGACTGACTTCCCGCGTCCCTGTGTAACTGGGAAACTGATAGAATTGGATCATAAGATCGTGGTGTTTTTGCAACTTCAGCATAGGGGATTGGGATGTTTAATGAACTTCGGCTTTCAACTGACTTACCTTCGAAACACATGTATGGCTCTGCCGCTCAGCGCTGCTGCTTGCTTCAGTCTGTGGGTGTTTCTCAATCGCGAGTAAAGCTGCTTCAGAGCCACTATTTCAAGCATACTACGTCATTGAGTGCCGCCGAAGTACTGTTCCAATCTCCAGCATACTTGGAAATCTACCGAGCTCGGCGTACTCCGTTTGGAGAAATATCGAGGCTGCACATGAGTAGACTCCGCGGTCTTAAAATCCTCAGAATGCTTTGCGCACGGACCAATTTCCAAAATCTGTGGCGGAAAATGTAAGGTGTTGGAGCAGAACACCTCTGCTACGCGCCGTTCGTTGGATGAGGCTGGATCTCTATTAAATTAAGAAAGGAATTGAAAACACCGGAATCAAAGTTATAACAAATTATCTGAGTTTACTTCTGGTAGGAAACCAAACACATATACAAGTTATACAGAGTACTCGAGTACTCCGGACTTCAGGTTTGTGATGCGATGCGGATAAAGGTGTCAGGACCCGCCAACTCGTCAAACGAGAAGAAAGTGACTTCAGGTTTGTGATGCGATGCGGACACAGATATCAGGACCTGCCACTCACCAAACCAAAAAGCATTTTTACATACAAAAACATCAGTATTCATATCTATTTTGGGGCGGAGATGGGTCGACTCTTCCTTCCCATTTTCCTCCCAAGCGAATCAGAGAGTCCGTGAGGAGGAGCTGTGTAAGCTGATCACCTCCCCCAAGTGTCCTGACTGGCTGGATTCACTTCTGGTCGGGTTCAATAGTTCTTCACCAGAACTTGAAATTCCAAAGTTCCATAAGGTCAAAAGTCAATCTCTATCTCTGCCTCGATCTTAACTCCATCCCCTTCCCATGGGAGTTTTTCACATAAAGTATCCCTTTTCAGACATTTAAACTTTTCTGCACCTATTTAACGATGTCTTTAATGACCTTAAAAAACAACATCTGTTCTTAGGGGTGATAAGGAGCGGTGTAATGTTGTCTTTAACGACCTTAATGACGACATCTGCTTTTAGGGGTGAAACAGGCAAGGTGTGTGTATGACACAGAATCTCTGGGTCAGTGAGTTGTAAGAGAGAATAACATTCCTATTCTAAGTGATTATCAAAACCCGTTATGATTACCTAAAACAGTTCAAACAATACATGTTCACTAAAATACAATTCAAAATAATACATGTTTACTTCAATACAGTGTAGAATCATATCTTTTTACTTCAAAGGCGGGGCCTATCATATGACGCACACCTGCACACTTGCTATCCTGTTCCACTCTTTGTTTTCCGAATGCCAGGAAGTATTCTTGCCTCGCTTCTGAAGCAAGATGCTCGGCAGACATGTGCTACCAAGCAAGCGTACTCGCGATTGAGAAACACCCAGAGTCTGCGTTCTTTCGCACCTGGCTGCTGCCTGTAATCTGAGAAGGTCCCGCCTCTCTGGCTGGCTCCCACCCGGAAAATCTTCAGTGTTGATTGACACTTCAGTAATAGCCTATCAGATAGCGCTGTGGGCGGAACATTGCTCGTGTACACAGAGTGGTGACTGCAGCCAGGGAGAAACGGCCGCATCAGAGCCAAAGTTTTATCGGCAATTTGATTAAAAAAAAGGCCGATACCGATAATCGGTCAAATGCGCAATATTGGGCCGATTATCGGTCGACCCCTACTGTGGGTGCAGACTTCGATGTGTCCCATTACCATTCATAGCACATCATAATGTATCATACATTTCCTTATCTGTGTCAGCTTCTTGAGCCGTATCTGGCCGTGCAACACTTACAGTGTCACATACTGTATGCAGAAGTATTATTTTAAGCAACACATTAAGTTGACGAAACACTTGAGTCAAATGTAATTAAAGTCAGATCCACTCGTGTCTTAGCAGTGATATCATAAACCTGTTAATGTACGCATTCAAACACTTTTTCTTTTACCAGCTGTATTCACCTTGCAGGTGCAACTATGTTGCTTTTATCCTGGATAAAGTGTTTAAGTCATGGATGTTTAAAGTCTAACTTCTTCATATTTGTCTAATATTATAGTTCACTTTTCATTCAGGAAGTATAATAATAATAATAATAATAGATTTCTTTTGTTAGCGCTTTTACAGGTGCTCAAAGACGCTTTACAGATATAGTGAAAAGAAAACAACAAATAAATATATATAGTTAAAGTCAAATTAAAATCAAGCAATACAAAAACAATCACACATTAAAAGCCAGATTGAAGAGGTGAGTTTTTGTAAGTTTTTTGAAGGTGGTGAGGTCAGTGCAGTCTCTGATTGGTTGTGGGAGTGAGTTCCAGAGGGAGGGGGCAGCGACCGAGAAGGCTCTGTCCCCCCAGGTCCGGTGATTGATGCAGGTGGGGATGGATAGGAGGTTGGCTTCTGATCAGCGGAGTCAGCGGGAAGGGGTGTGGTGGTGCAGCAGGTCTGTGAGGTAGGGGGGGGGGGCCTGATTGTTGAGGGCTTTGTGCGTTATGAGGAGGACTTTGAAGTCGATTCTTTGACGGACGGGGAGCCAGTGGAGGTTCTGGAGGACGGGAGTGATGTGGTCTCGGGAGCGGGTGAGGAGGCGGGCAGCAGAGTTCTGGATATGTTGGAGTTTATTGAGGAGGTTGGATGGTATGCTGTAGAGCAGCGGTTTTCAAAGTGTGAGGCGCGCCTCCCATGGGGGGCGCCAGAGAGCTACAGGGGAGGCGCAGCCGCCAGAAAAAAATAAAGAGAAACAGTGAAATCTAGCTAGTTAACTTCAGCTAATGTATGCGAGCGGCAAAATATGGATAGATTTTTAGTAGAGATGGCAAATCCGGATCATTTTACGGACTCAGGGTCTTCTGAGTCAGTCATTGAAGAGATCCGGATCATACGAGTCATTTGAGTCATATGAGTCAGCATGACAAAGACCGTAGAAATCCTATTGGTGAAACCGAAAAGTTGTTGCATTTCACGAGCATATTATTATTCCATATATTTTGAATATACATATATATATTTGTATATATATATATTATCTGCATGTATATTTTCTATTTCGACATGTATATTTTCTATTTTATTTTATTTTTATTTCTATTCTTGCATATTTTGTAGTTTTGTTTTATTGTAAAATGCCTTATGCTGCTGTAACAACAACAATTTCCCAATTTGGGATCAATAAAGTACTATCTATCTATCTATTAAACTGACGTTATATTAACCTCCGCTACACAGTGTATTTTGCTTTAATAAAAAATGTTGATCACAAAAAAAAGGGTTATTTTGCGATTTGGCAAATCTGAGTCTGCTGTTGACTCGTGCATGAGGACGAGTCTGCTGGATCTCTGGATCTGCTGCTATATACGGCTCCGAGTCCGCACGAGTCTGATCCGCTGTGTGTTGCACACACAGTGAGTCAGGATTTGCGAATCCGAGTCTGCTGTGGACTCGTGCATGACGGACGAGTCTGCTGGATCTCTGGATCTGCTGCTATACGGTTACGGCTCCGAGTCCGCACGAGTCTGATCCGCTGTGTGTTGCAGCGAGTCAGGATTTGCGAATCTGCGAATCTGAGTCTGCTGTGTGGACTCGTGCATGACGACGAGTCTGCTGGATCTCTGGATCTGCTGCTATACGGTTACGGCTCCGAGTCCGCACGAGTCTGATCCGCTGTGTGTTGCAGCGAGTCAGGATTTGCGAATCTGCGAATCTGCGAGTCTGCTGTTGGAGCCGTCGGCTCCTCTGAGTCCCCACGAGTCTGCAGGAAGTGTCACTGATCCGCGTCCCCTCCCCTGAGCCAAACGATCACTTCTGGCAGCTATCCTGTGACTGTATACTTGCTAAAGGGTAGGTAGATGGACTTGGGGTACGTTGTAATGTGATTTTACATGTTATAAAGAGAGTAGCGAGTGACGCAATTTATAGTTTTAATTTGTACGTCACACCAAGTGTGGGACTCAAGGACTCGGGTTAATGGAGAGGGGAGACTCGTCATGACCAGCTCATTTCTAGGATCCGGGTTAATGATCCGGATGAATCAGGACTCGCCCATCTCTAATTTTTAGTGAAGTTACCTAAAGTGAGAGAGGAGACAGCGTCCGTCAGAAAACGGAGGAAGTATGACAATGATTATTAGAAGCTAGGATTTTCATGGACCGGTCCTGATGACCCTCCACTGCCACAGTGTGTTATCTGCAACGAGGTGCTAGCTAATGACAGTATGAGACCATGTAAACTCCGGCGTCATATTGACGCAACACCCATGTTTGGTGACCAAGCCACAGGAGTTTTTTGACCGGAAGCTCAGGGAATTGCAGTCACAGAAACATTTCATTGACACATTTAGCACTGTGAATACAAAGGCAACCGAAGCATCATACCGAGTGGCGTTACGGATAGCTAAGGCAGGTAAACCCCACAACATTGGTGAAAAGTTACTCCTCCCGGCTGCTAAAGATATGGTTTTGGTAATGATGGGAGAAGCTGCTGCTGCCAAGCTAGATGCGATTCCAATGTCTGACAATACCATCCAGCGCCGCATCTCAGACATGGCATCTGATGTGAAGGAACAGGTGCTGGACGGTATTCGTGAGAGCCCTTTTTTCTCCATTCAGCTGGACGAGTCTACCGACGTCGCTCACTGTGCTCAGCTAATGGCGTATGTGCGCTATATTAAAGAGATCAGTGTCCAGGAGGAGTTTTTATTTTGTCACCCTCTGCCAGCTCGCACTACAGCAGAAGAAATCTTCAAGGCTTTGAATGGTTTCATTCAGCAGAATCAAATTGATTGGGGCAGCTGTTATGGAATATGTACGGATGGCGCAAGAGCAATGACAGGTTGCCACAGCGGTCTGGTAAAAAAGGTGCAAGATGTTGCCCCCGCCGCTGTATGGAACCACTGTATCATCCATCGCCAGGCCTTGGCAACCAAGAGGATGCCCAAAGAGCTGCGTGCGGTCCTGGATGAGGCAGTAAAAATGGTCAACTTAATTAAATCACGCGCCATGAATGCCCGTCTCTTCTCCATCCTCTGCAATGAGATGGGCGCTCACTTCCACCAGCTGCTGCTGCACTCCGAGGTCCGGTGGCTGTCCCGGGGCAAGGTCCTCACTTGCTTGTGTGATTTGCGCGAGGAAGTTCTCCTCTTCCTCGCCGAAATCAACTCCTCACTGGTCAAGCACATGGAGGACATGAACTGGGTTGCAATGTTGGCCTATCTGTCCGATATCTTTGACCGGATAAACCTGTTGAACACTTCTCTGCAGGGCAAAGAGTGCAATGTCTTTTTGGCATACGATCAGGTCTCTGCATTCAGGAAAAAGTTGGACCTGTGGTGTGCTCATGTTGAACGGGGCTCGGTGGAAATGTTCCCAACGTTGGCAGATGTTGTGGGGAGGGCAGGACTGCAACTGGACTCCATACAACAGGTGGTCATTGCGCATTTGAAGGGGTTGCGTGAGCAATTTGGAGAGTATTTTGGAGAGGAGACCTTGGCAAATCAGTGGGTGAGAAATCCATTCTCTTTCCCAGTGACACCCCGTGATGAACTGAACATGCAAGAGGAAGAGGCTGTACTCGAGCTGAACTCGAATATGGACTTGAGACAAAAGGTGAGTAAAGTGTCACTTGCTCACTTTTGGCTGTCTGTGGAGGCCGAGTTCCCCGACCTCGCCAAAAAGGCTGTACAAGTGCTCATTCCCTTCACCTCCAGCTACCTGTGTGAGTGCGGATTTTCCGCATTGACATTGATCAAAAACAAGTACCGGTCAAGGCTGCAGCCAGAGGATGATCTGCGTTTGTTTCTGTCTCCATTGCATCACCTGCCTGTGCGCATCAAATACGCAGACTCATTGTTCCCACTAAAGTAGGGGTGAGTGTAATAAGGAGGCAAAGTTGGCGTTCAGTGTGTTGCCGGGAGCATAGGATGTATCCACGATGTTAAAAATGTTTAAAAATGTGTTTTGTTAAGGGAAATGTTTGCATATATCTTCAGTTGTTATATATATAGAGAGAGAGATTATGTATATTATGTACTGTAAGGATGTAGTATTATTATTGTACCACTGTGGGGCACTGAAGTATTATGTTCTACGTAAGGAACATAATACCTTACGTCATATGTAAATGAGGGGGTGTTCACCAGATCTGTGTGTGTTGCATTCTAAGTTAGCTCGGCTGAGCGAAAGGATGCACACAGTGTGGAGGAAAATAAACCATGCCCAAGGGCTAAACAGTTCATCATCTCCGTCTCAACTATTTCTCTCCGAGTGCAACGTATGAGGAAGCTGCCATCCTTAACCTCAACATGTTTAAAACATAAAGATAAAAAGGTTTAAAAAAGCTATTATTGAATGTTTTAAGGAGGTAACGCTCAGCCAATCAAAAAAGAGAAAGGTAGCGAAAACAGAGCATTTTATGACATTTTCTCTTACTGGACCTCTTTGAAATGCAATTGAATACCCCTGCATTATAGCAACAACAACAATAATAATAATAATAGCAATTAAAACTGCGGTCGCAGAAGTGCGCGCAGTGATGAGCGCGTCCGTGCGCCTGTCGGGGAGGGCAGCCGGTCGTCCCGGCGTCTAGCAGACGCGCGAGTCCTGGGAAATGAGCCGTTTGTCATTTCTCTCATTTTGGCGTCCCAGACTCCCAGGTCCTCCGGCAGCGATCCGGAAACGGATGTCGGCGCGCCGTCTGGAAGGAAAACAAATTTCTCTTAAGGCTCGATTATCGAGGAGGCTGTCTGGAGGAGCCGTAACTGAGGATACAATGATTTAGAGGAGAGCGGAGTCTCTCTGGAGGAGCTATGACCGAGGGTACAAAGATGTAGAGGAGAGAGGAGAGAGCACTGATGTATTCTCCGGAGTCGATTTCAGCCAACAGTGATGTTTAAAAGAGGCGTGACGCATGGCTGGACTTATGTCAACGAAGCACAGCTCTGCAAACTGTTCCTATTGTGATTATGAATTATTTAAGATGATCAAATGTGCATCAGACTTTCTGCCCATTACCGTTTGTTTACTCACTAATCACATCTCCCCTGGATGTTATGCTATTTATTATACAACTGCTTTCATTGTGACGCGATGTTTACAGTGAGAACAGCTGCTGAGGTCAGTGCAGAAAGCAGAACAGTGTGTATAATATATATCGCTCAATAATATATGAAACAGGCCTACATTTCACACTTTATTTGTAGGCTTTAGGAGATATCTACAAATAAACAGTAGGGGTTAGGGTTATGGAGTGTATAGGTGTCTGTTGTAATGAATATGCCGCCAGCAAAGGGCGTTGTTGGACAAACTGTGTGTGTGTGTGTGTGTGTGTGTGTGTGTGTGATCAGGCAGACAGGCAGGTCTCAGTAGCTTATCTGACATATAAATGGTCAAAAATTCTACATTCTGAAGTAAAAAGATATGATTCTACACTGTATTGAAGTAAACATGTATTATTTTGAATTGTATTTTAGTGAACATGTATTGTTTGAACTGTTTTAAGTAATCACATATATAGAAATGATATTCTCACTTACAACTCACTGACCCAGAGATCCTGTTACACACACGTGCACCTCCCTTTTCACCAGCACACACACACATATTCTTTTCAAGGTTCTTTATGGGCATCATTATATTTGTGCACAAGGTTTAATTGTATGAGAAAGAATAGTTTATGTCAAAGATGCCATGGGAAAGTAAGGGAGTGGATATCGGGGCAGAGATAAGATTGACTTTGACCTTGTAGAACCTTAGAATCTCACGTTCTGGTCAGAACTCTGATTCGCTGTATTGAACCCGACCAGAAGTGAATCCAACCAGTAAAAACACCTGGGGGATGTGAGCAGCTCACACAGCTCCTCCTCACGGACTCTCTAATTCGCTTCGGAGTAAAATGGGAAGGAAAAAGTCAACACATCTCCGCCCCAAAATATGAATATGAATACTGTTGTTTTTGAATGTAAAATGCTTTCTTGTTTGATGAGTTGGTTGGTCCCGATATCTGTGTCCGCATCGCATCACAAACCTGAAGTCAATTCTTCTTGTTTGATGAGTTGGTTGGTCCCGACACCTGTATCCGCATCGCATCACAAACCTGAAGTCCGGAGTACTCTGACAAACTTGTATACGTGTTTTGTTTCCTACCAGTAAACTCAGATAATTGTTATAACTTTTGATTCCGGTGTTTTCAATTCCTTTCTTTATTAAATAGAGATCAGCCTCATCCAACGAACGGCGCGGAGGGGGGGCTATCAGCCACCACCAGATAGGTGTTCTGCTCCAACAATTCTCCGTTAGCTTACGAGCTCCCCGTTCGAGCGAAGGACTATTCCTTCTCAATGTAGCATGACATTGGATATGCGCTTAACTTGTCCTGGATTGGAATTTTTCCGAACATTTCCCTAGGAGGAGTTTGCAAAAATGTGCTTAAAATGCATGAAAAACGCACATATTTGAAAATTGCCGACTTTCTGGGGGGCGGGGCTAATGGAAGGCAATTTGAAATATGTCCAGATTCATAAGAGCAATGTGGATACAGCGTTTTGTGAATATCGGAAAAACTATATGCGAGTAGTTTGGAGTAATTTGCGACATGTAAATCGTCAAAAATGGTGTATTCGCTGTTAGCTTACGACCTCCCCTATTGAGCTATCAACAATTTTCTTCGCAATTTAGCATCACATTGGATATGCGCTTAAGTTATCCTAGATTGGAATTTTTGCGATCATTTCCCTATGACGAATTAGCAAAAATGCATGAAAAACGCAAATTTTTCAAAATGGCCAACTTTCTGGGGGGCGGGGCTAATGAAAAGTAATTTGAAATATGTGTGCAATCATAATAGCAATGTGGATACAGCGTTTCGTGAATATCGGAAAAACTATATGCGAGTAGTTTGGAGTAATGTAAATTGTCAAAAATGGTGTATTGACTGTTAGCTTACGACCTCCCCGATTGAGATATCAAAAATGTACTCCTCAATTTTTCATGACATTGGCTAGGGGCTGAACCTGTCCTGCATTGGAATTTTTCCGATCATTCCCCTAGGAGGAGTTCGCAAAAATGTGCTTAAAATGCATGAAAAACGCACATTTTTCAAAATGGCCGACTTTGTCGGGGGCGGGGCTAATGGAAGCAAATTAGTAATATGTCCGCAATTCCATGAGGAATGTGTGTGGCAAAATTCGTGAAGTTCTGAGAAACTCTGTGACTACCACACAATAGGGGGCGCTAGTGAGCAGTTTTTTTGGAAAATTACGTTTTCTTTTTACATTCTCAAAAAGGTCGTGGGCTGTGACGTGTGTCCCAAGTTTTGTGTACGATGTTCATTTTATGCTATCGCAATAAAAAATATATATATAGGCCACGCCCACATTCTGCATTTGTTGCGAAACTTTAAATCTCAGTTCGTAGTCACCCCCAGAGTATGTGTAAAAAAAAAGAAAAGAGATTCGTCCATCCGTTCTTGAGTTATAAATTGGTGGTGTTTTTGGCACCTCCTATAGTCCAAAATGAAAATGCTTTGGTGTGCCTATTCCCCAAGACAGACTGAACCTATATACCAAAATCTGTGATATATGGATACATTTTTGATGAGTTATGAGCATTTCTTTCTAAGCCCCGCCTTTTTGCGAGTACGTTTTGATTGACGGCGGCAATATTTATCGTCTTAACATGCTCATTTTCTAGGGTAATGTGTCTGACCCTCCACCGATGCTGTATACGAAGTTTGGTGTTGAAAAACTCAAATTTGAAATTGAAGTGAATATTTAACTGTTTTGAACATTATGCTAATTTAAATTAATTTTCAAAATTTCAGGTCATTCAGAGTTACGGTGCGACTTGGGATTTTGATAGGTGGCGCTAGTGAGCAGGTTGGAATATTTAACCCATTGACTCCAGAATATTGTAGTTTTCACCAGTCCTGGCGTCCGTGCAAAATTATACAACTTTGTAAGCGTCCTAAAGGCCTCAAAAACAGGAAACGCCAGCAGAAAAATTATAATAGGAATACGTAGGAAAACAATAGGTTCCTCGCACTTCGTGCTAGGACGCTGTTGGGTCCTAGCGCTCCGTGCTCGGGCCCTAATAATAATTGGGAGGGGGGGCGCGGCTGTGATTATGTTCTCTGAGGGGAGGCTCACCTTCCCACACTTTGAAAACACCTGCCGTAGAGGATGCTATTGCAGTAGTCGAGTCGTGATGTGATGAATGCATGAATCAGGGTTTCAGCAGCAGAGGAGGAGAGTGATGGGCGAAGACGGGCATTGTTTTTGAGGTGGAAAAAGGCGGTCCTGGTGATTTGATTGATGTGGTGATTGAATTTGAGCTGACTGTCGAAGATGACTCCGAGGTTGCGGATGTGAGGGGGGAGGGGGATAGAGTATTGCTGTCAATGGTGAAGTTGACATTCTGGATGGTTTTGGTACGGGATGGGGGGCCGATGATAATGATGTCTGATTTGGCACTGTTCAGTTGGAGATAGTTTGTTTGCATCCATGCTTTTATTTCTGAGAGACAGTTGGTGAGAGTGGAGTGTGTTGTGGGGGTGATGGTTTTTGTTGAGATATAAAGTTGGATGTCATCGGCGTAGCAGTGAAATTGAAGGTTGTGGCAACTAATTATTTTGCCAAGGGGGAGCATATAGAGGATGAAGAGGAGGGGACCAAGCACCGAACCCTGGGGGACGCCTTGGGACAGAGGAGCAGTGGAGGAGGTGCAGTTATTGATGTTGATAAACTGATGTCTGTTGGTGAGGTAGGATTTCAGCCAGGAGAGTGCAGTGTCGGTGATGTTGAGTGATGATTCGAGGAGGGAAAGCAGGATGGTGTGGTTGATGGTGTTGAATGCTGCGGTGAGGTCGAGGAGGATGAGGATGTTCAGGTTGCCGGAGTCAGAGGAGAGGAGGAGGTCGTTTGTGATTTTGAGAAGAGCTGTTTCGGTGCTGTGTTTTGATCGGAAACCGGATTGAAATGGTTCAAAGAGGTCATTGGAGCTGAGGTGGGATTTTAGTTGTGAGGCAATGACACGTTCAAGTATCTTTTTGACAGAAAGGGGAGATTTGAGATGGGCCGGAAGTTGGACATGATGTCAGGTGTGAGTCCAGGTCTTTTGAGAATGGGTGTGACAGCAGCCAGTTTGAGAGAGGGGGGAACTGATCCAGATCTGAGGGAGGAGTTAATGATGGTGGTGATGAGTTGGGAGATGGCAGGGAGGCTCTCTTTAACACATTTGGAGGGCATTGGGTCAAGTGTGCAGGTGGAGTTAATTCCGGTCATGTAGTCGGACAGTTGCATGGGGGTCACAGGGGAGAAGTGGGACAGGGGCTGTGAGGTGAATGAGGTGTCAGGTGAGGGTGACAGAATGCTGTAAATGTTGCTGATTTTGGTTTGGAAAAACGAGAGGAAAGAATTGCACTGTTCGGTGGTGAAGGATGAAGGATGAGGTGGCGTTGTCACAGGGTTTGAGAAGTTTGCTGATGGTGGAGAACAGACACTTGGGGTTGCTGGAGCCAGACTGAATGAGTTGTGAGTAGTAATTAGACCGGGCTGCTTTGAGTGCGTTACTGTACTGCTGGAGATAGTCTTTGTAGATTTGTAGATGGACTCTTGTGTTATGAAAAGTAGTAGTAGTAGTAGTAGTATGACGCTGCGCTGTCAGTATGCTTCTCCATGTTTGTGATTGGTCAAATGTTGCTAACCCCGCCCCTTTCATGTGAACGCGCACTCATCGGTACTTAAAAAATAAAATAAAATACATGCACACAGAAGGATTCACAAATGTAAATCGGCAATTATATGTCTCTTTATACAAAAATGTTCCAATGCACAAACAAATACTTATAGTTTTATATAATGTCCAAACTGACAATGTCTTATGTTGTTTTAAATCAGGGATGCAAACTCATCAGGTATGAAAAAGGTGACAAGGATCCGAGCCCCCCACCCCACGGAATATCGGCTTTAAAATGAGGAATAACAGAGGATTTTAGCAGTCAGAACAACTAAAGCAGCAGTGGTAGTAATAACAGAAACGCTAAAGAGTCACATCTAATAGAAATGTATAAAAGCATTTATTTTAATTGTGTAGCAGTCAGTTTATAATTTTGGCAGCACTGTTGAGCATTTTGAAAATGTATTTTCATGCCTCTGTGCAAGGCTTAGTCTTTCTATCTTTATAGCCAGTGGTGTAAAGTAACTAAGTTCATAAACTCAAGTACTATACTTCGGTACCATTTTGAGATACTTGTACTTTACTTAAGTATTTCAATGTTTTGCTACTTTGTACTTCTACTCCTCTACAATTCAGAGCTAAATGGTGTACTTTTACTCCACAACATGTATTTAATACCTTTAGTTACTTTACAGATTTGGATGAATGATGTGAAATATAATCAAGTGTTAAATCAGACTTTAGTTCCACCTGGAGTAAATTCACAAGCTACCCTGCAGTATACAAAGTCATTAAAAGTTAGTTGAGTAACATTTTGATTGCAGGACTGTTACTAGTAATAGAGTATACCTACACTCTGGTACTTCTACTTTTACTCTAGTACAAGATCTGAGTACTTCTACCACCTCTGTTTATAGCCTATGAAAAGAACTATTAGAAAACGAAGGCTAAAGCTAACGTTAGCAGATAGTGACAATGTATGCTAGTTAGCTAGCTCAACGATTCCTTAAAGGTCCCATGTCATGGCCATTTCTACTGATCATAATTCCATTGTTGAGGTATACTAAAATAGATTTACATTGTTCAATGTTCCAAAATCAGTTGCGGGGCTTGCTGCTCCGCCCTTTGAGACTCGAGGAGCCGACAGTAAACAGATATGGTTCTAAACTGTATTGAAGTAAACATGTATTATTTTGAATTGTATTTTAGTGAACATGTATTGTTTGAACTGTTTTAAGTAATCACATATATAGATATTGTATTCTCACTTACAACTCACTGACCCAGAGATCCTGTTACACACACATACACCTTCTCCCACCAGCACACACACACATATTCTTTTCAAGGTTCTTTCTGGGCATCATTATATCTGTGCACAATGTTTAATTGTCTGAGAAAGAATAGTTTATGTGAAATATTCCATAGGAAAGTAAGGGAGTGAATATAGGTGCAGAGATAAGATTGACTCTGCCCTTGTGAACTTCAGAATCTCACGTTCTGCTCAGAACTCTGATTCGCTGTATTGGACCCGACCAGAAGTGAATCCAACCAGTAAAAACACCTGGGGGAGTGAGCAGCTCACACAGCTCCTCCCCACGGACTCTCTGATTCGCTTCGGAGTAAAATGGGAAGGAAGAAGTCAACACATCTCCGCCCCAAAATATGAATATGAATACTGTTGTTTTTGCATGTAAAATGCTTCCTGTTTGCTGACTGGCTGGTCCCGATGCCTGTATCGCACCGCAGTAGAAACCTGAAGTCCGGAGTACTCTGTAAAACTTGTATACGTGTTTTGTTTCTTACCAGTAAAATCAGATTATTGTTATAACCTTTAATTCCGGTGTTTTCAATTCCTTTCTTTATTAAATAGAACCAGCCTCATCTAACGAACGGCGCGTAGCGGAGGGGGGGGCTTTCAGCCACCACCTAGGTGTTTACTACAACAAGTGTGAGCTTTATTACTGGTGTCGTTTCCTGGTTGCTGCGTGGGGTCTGCGAGACAGCGAGACACGGCGAAACTCAGACTGAGCACACACACGTGAGTGGAGATCCACGCAGCTGCGGCTGAGAAAATATAAGGTTGAGTGTGCCGGCGAAACTCCGCGGAGTATCGCGGCTGAGAAAAGATACGGCTGAGTGAGTGTGTGTGTGTGTGAGGAGCTCCATGGATTGGTACATTTGGATCGTCGTTACGTCACTTGGTTCCCGGAAGAAAAGAAAAAATCTCCAACTAGTTGTTCTGGGGCAGCATAGACATGTATTTTCTGTGTTAGAGTTTTAAGGCCCTGACACACCAAGCTGAAATCGGCCGTTTTCGTTAGTCGGACGACGAAGCGTGCCCTGTCGCCCAAACTCAATTTGGTGTGTCCCGCACTGTCGGCCATGACACGCCTTATTTGGCCTTTCATGGCTGACGCATGGCCGATTCAACATGTTGCGTCGGCCACAGGCAGTCGGCCAAAGAAATCACTCTGATTGGCTGTTCAGCTAGCGAATCAGTGCATGAGAAGCGAAACGGAAGTGAGGAACGTGCCTAAGTAAATGAGATACTGTCTACCGCTGTTCATTTACCTATTGTGAGTCGCCTCGGATAAAAGCATCACATGGAAATGTAAATTTAGCAAGAGGTGGCCATTATTACATTACATACATTACTACATTGCTGACTCTCTAATAAACTACACACCCGCCAGAACACTGCGATCATCAGATGCAGGTCTATTAACTGTGATTTTATAGTATGTCTGCACTTTATGTGCTCATTTCATCATTCATGTATTTTATATTCTACTAAAACTGAATCAAACCATAAACAAGGTGGCCTGTTGGGATTACTATATATATATATATATATATATATATACATATATATATATATATACATATATATATATATATACATATATATATATATATATATATATATATATAATATATCTGCATTATTTTATCCCACTTTATGCTTTGCTCTTGCTGCTTGTTTTACACTGATTTTATGTCTTATTTCTTACTGATGTAAAGCACTTTGAACTGCAATCCCCTGTATGAAAGGTGCTATACAAATAAAGTTATTATTATTCAGATGGATGTTTCTGCCCCTCTGTTCATTCTCCCATTATCCTCCTCAATCTGCCTAGAAGTATTTTAATGTTGTAGCTGTTACTATAACCAATACTAATGCTAGGGCTGCAACTGACAGTTAGGCACATTTTTATTGTTTCTTATCGCTGTGTGATTAAAAGAATAAACACAAATAGCAGGATAGGCAATGCAAAACTTTATTTCGTACCTGGTTTACACACATAACACAACATTAGAATGAGCTTTTATCAACGCCTACATGATGATAACCTGTCAACATGACAGGAAAATCCACATGACATTAATACAACATTTCTGAAATCTGGCATTTCATTTAACTCCAGCTCTCGACACAGGTTCGGGAAAGCCCCATGAGCTACTCGCTGTAGTATCCATGATTTCACCCATTTAGTGCAGTTTCTCCTAATTCTTCGCTTCCGCCTCTTGAGAGACTGTTTCTTGAGAATATCTTCCACAAGCAACACTCCAATGGCTGATAGCTACAGTACCGCACAAAACATGTTTTCGATGGACAAGAGTGAAAATGGAACGCACACGCTATTTGTTGTTTGTTTAGATCACGCAGTCTGTTCTTCTTCTGTCTTCCGGTTGTTGCTTCTTTTGAATGACGAATACACACTACCGCCGCCTGCTGGTAAGGAGAGTTATTGCCACTCACGCATGCGCAGTTCGTACGTGCTCGGCTGAAGTCTTTGCAGTGTGTTCCAGTGCGACACATGGCCAAGACGCAGGAGAACACGGCGACGCAACAGTCGGCGTCGGCGAGTTCTCTGGTGACTGCTTGGTGTGTCAGGGCCTTTACTCGCTACAGGGTGTACTTTGAGGGTTTGTGACATTGCAGACCGTTTACATGCATAAAAAGCTACATAACACACAAGGGGACGGGTAATAACCGGAAAAGCATGGAATGGGACCTTTAAATAATATTACGACAGAAAATGTTTTCCCTGCACATCACGCTCTGCAGCTCCAACAGGGAGCTCTGCTCTGAACACCTGAACTGTTCTAACAGCTGTTCACCAGCAGTCCAGTCTGTGCCACAGTGACTCCGGACCGCAGTTACTATTAACGAATGCACCCGTAGGTAATGCTGCTGGAGTTGGACCCTCATCCCGGAGCAGCAGAGTTCCAACCCAGTCTCACGGCATTTCGTGTTATAGTCACGAAATTAATTTAATCTATTGACTCGTGTCACACAGAACGATTTTAAAAGCATTGTATTTCTATTGGTAGTAGAATGCCTGCACCACGTCTTTTTGTCCGGTCGGGTCTTCGAATACCTACTCAATATCTTACCCTAAGCCTATCCCTTTTATTTTAAATTGTATAATGTCGGAGTTTTTTTGCCGTCCGCGAGGAAAAGAAATGGGGCTCAGAGCCTCAGAATACTGAAATCTGTATTTTTTGTCATCTTTTTTTCCTTCTAATTTGTTATTTGGTGCAGGCACGAAACATACTACCAATATAAATACATTGCTTCTAAAATCGTTCTGTGTCAGAATACTGAAATCTGTATTATTTTTCTATCTGTTTTTCCTTCTAATTTGTTATTATTTACATTGCTTTTAAAATCGTTCTGTGTGAGAGGAAAAAAATGGCGAAATCGTGTTGGTGACCACGAATCAATAGATTAATTTCGTGACTATAACACGAAATGCCGTGAGACTGTGTTGAGAGTTCAGCCGACAGACAGGAAGACTCGAGCACACAGCTGGCGCTTCATTATAACATATTAAAAGATAACATCTGCATCATGATGGCACATAACAGCTCGCGGCCGCAGATTACTTCGGGTCCCAGACACTCTGTATGTGTGTGTGGGAGTCACAAATAAACACAGTGATTACACCCAGCCATTATCCCGCTGCAGTGGAGCAAGATAATGTGTGTAATCACAGGGTGAGGGTGACTTCCAGTCTAAACACTGCAGGGACTTTCAGTGTCAGGGTTGAAGGTAGGGAGTAGTACGGATCATGTAGGATTTACTTTCTCTTCATTATCGAGCTACGGTGATGTGGTGGGAATGTAAAGAAAGGGAGAAAAAGATGCCCACGTTTCTTACTCGATTTTCATTGCAACCTATCAAAAAGATATGTTCAAGGCAGTCTGATGTTTCGATTCATTTTAAACAGACCGTTCAATAAAAGGATACCCAAAATCTAAATATTGGATTGTTCTTTCTTAGTAAGATCCCATTTTCATTACAATTGTGGTCTTACCTTGACAATGACTTGAAGATGAAGTCCATGCTATCCTTCTGGACAACAATCTCTATTACTTTTTTGTAAAAGTCCTCCTTATCTTCCTCTAGTTTCAAAAGTCTAGTTTGTTGTTTGCGTATACCGTCTCTGCGTAGAATAACAGTAGCAACAAGAACCTGTGGGCTCACGTGCGCCCCCTTCAGTGCGGCAGAGGTTATGGCTGCCTCCCCTGGTGCTTTTTTCATTGCCGTCGTACGATGAGACCAGCGAGCCTAAATATCATATACGTGAAATAAGTTATTTTGAGACTATGGATGGCGAGGACACATGTAATAAAGGGATCTACAAACATTACATTTGTGACCTACAGTGAGATGGTAACAGGCATGCGCTTAGGGCCCGCGCTCCAGACAGTTTTTGTGGGTTGACGCATCTGAGGTGAGGCAGATCTCATCTGTGCCTCACCTCACCCCACAGTAACTGGCTGGAGCGCAGGCACAAAATAAGTTCCCGCGCTAAATTAGTGTCCGTGCTCCAGCCAGTTACTGTAGGGTTACGTGAGGCAGAGCTCGTCCCTTCCTCACTTCACATTGCTCCCATAGCGGAGCTCTGCAAATTTGCCTCCCCTGACTGCATGTCGCTGGTTCAAGGCAACTGTGACATCTAGGCGATAACGGCCAGCATAGGAGTGCCCCCTTTTCGGAGTGCCACTGAAGTACCCTTTTAGGTTGTTGTTTTAGCCTTTTAACTATTTTAAATAATGGTGCACTATTTTCTACCTAAACTATATTTTAGGCAGCTTTGACTTCAGTAAAGCTTTAGTGTGTGACCCTTACGGCCCGTCCACACGGCGGCGTGTGTTAAAGCTTCAACGCTTCTTCCCATTCACTTTGAATGGGGTGAGGTCATGCTTTGCCGAACTGCATTGTGGTTCCGTCGCTTCGCTTTGCTCGTGTTGCTCGCTTCAAAAGTTGAGAAAAAAAGATTTCAACTTTTGAAGCTTGGACGGAGGCGTCAGCCAATCAAATCATATGCCAGTACAAGCTCTAGCCAATCAAACCGCGTGCTTGTGTGTCCGGGGCGGGAGATTCATGTGATTGGTTGTTGGTCGAGTTTCAGACACGCCCGCCGGCAAGCTTCAACGCACGCTGCCGTGTGGACGCTGCGTTACAGAAAAACGGGAAATTGTAATATTTGAATGAATACAGGGATTCATTCTAAACATTTGAAATGTAGAATTACACTTTTTTTGTAAAGTAAATCAAACATGAGCGGTGCTGTATTGTACCTCTCTATATGGGCGGGTTCGGAGGTACTTGGCTGAATTTATTTTTATTTATTGAAAAATGTTTGAGAAAAAAAAACTAGAACTTCTGAGTTCACAAGTCATATCTGTGAAATCGCCCTCTTTCAAACGTTCCTGAGCTTTTACCAACTCCAAAAATAGTCACTGTCCAAGTCTCCATCTCCCTATTTTCCTTCAGCCCTAACTAAGTGTCCTTTATCTCATCTCCTCTATCTCTGTCTCTTCCCTGTGCTTTTACTGTTTCTGTTTTTCTTTCCCTCACTCTGTATTTCATGCCTCCTCCCCCACAGCTTCCTTTATCTACCGTTTATACCTATTCTCATCCCTTTCTTCTCTCTCGCTGCTTGCTTAACTTGTTTTTTCCACTTCCTAATTGCTCTATTAATTTTTCTTTGAGTCTTGTGCTCCTCCTAACTACAAATCCCCCTCTAAAGGCGCTAAAAACAAAACTTCAAACATCGCAAAATAAACTGGTCAGACTACTGCTTGACCTTTCATCTAGAACCCACCTCACCTCTGCCCACTTTGACAACCTAGGATGGCTTAGAGTAGACGACAGAGTACAGCTACTTGCAATGGGCCTGGTCTACAAGATCCACTACACCTCTATGGTACCCATGTACATGTCAAAATTCTTCCCAAAGGTCAAGGAATACCATGATCATAACACCAGAGGGAGCTCCACAAATCATGTAAAACCCAGATTTGGCACAAAAAAGGGGAATACACGTTTCGCAATTATGCCACATCAAGGTGGAACGCTCTTCCCACAACTGTAAAGGAAAGTAAAACTATACTTACCTTCAAAACCTCTCTTAAAGAGCACCTTCGGGGGAAAGCATTGCAAAACTGGCCCCGGTAATGGTACAAATCTCAACCTGTCGTACAATGGACAGCTTCCCCCCCCCCATCTATGTATATACTCGCATTTTAGACTCTGTTACTAACTGTATATCTGTAGACTTGGTATGTCTTAAATGTCCGGTTAGGATGTATTAGAACGAAATCTAAAATGAAAATTGTAAATAATCCATCTGTATGTAAAAAACCACCTGTATGTAAATTGTAAATAAGCCATCTGTATGTCATATATGTCTTATATGTCTTAAATGATATGATGAATTGGAAATGGGGGACCCTGATGTAAACAAGACGAAAGTCTTTCTCTGGTCTGCATCCCCTTAACAATTGTATGTTTTGAGCTGTACTGTACTGTACCCATATACAAGCTGTTAATAAACTTTTCAATCAATCAATCAAACCTCATTCTGTCAGATCTTTGTGTACAGACAAGATCCATTAAAACACGAGCTTGCATTAAATATTCACCATGTGAGTGCCACTGCCTGGAGCTTAACAACCTAAGCTTCACTTATTGCACATTTACAAGGGCTAAGTCTTATGTTAGGTGTATGTCTTTTCTGTGGGTCTGTTGTTGCTCAATATAATGTGGATTAGTACAAGCTACATAAGTGTTCTTAAATTGCTGACAGCTGCTGTGCACTCACTCACCAGAAGTGACAATGGCTGCTGTTAGCTAGCAATGTTATCGTTTGCAGTAGCAAATTATTACATGCTGCTCAATTCACCCAATAATATTGTTGTATGTTTATACATACATACAAAAAAAACACATATATATAACCAGCTGGTTGCTCCACTTCTGTTACGTAGCCAAGATGGCGATCTACTGTATGAGTGACATAGTGTCCACAATCCAATTATTGACCGTTATAAGGGCACCATGAGCACCAGTCAGAACAGTCATCATTTATGCTTGAAGATCACTATTAATGAAACTAATTGGGAGAGGTTAATGAGTAACCAGTTAGATATTAAGCTGGTGAAGTTAAAGTTGCAATTATTTGTATTGCTTGCATGAGCAACACACACTAACTGGAAAAACTAGGTTGAATATACTTGTCTTCTCAATAGTACTTAACACCTCTTGCCCTGTACTTGTATGTGCCAGTTGAGCTGGTTCTTCTTCTTAATTGCGCCGCATTTGCGCATCAGATGAGGCTCCCTTTGCAAGATGAGGCCCCCTCCAGAAGATGAGGCCCCACGCAGTCTGCGTGATCTGCGTGTAGGGAGGGCGGGCCTGGTGGTGTCATCTGCATACTGATAAACTTAACTAACCCTCCCCCCTGGTACCTCTACTCCTCTGATGTTTTTGTTTTGTCTCAGCAGAGCCGCTAGGGGCCGTACAACGTGGCCGATAGAGGGCATCCTTGCCGGACCGACCTCCCTAACCTAAACACATTTGTGACCACCCCATTTACCTTTACACAACTAACTGCTCTACTATATATTCTTTTTATCCACCCCACTAACCTATTCCCAAATCCAGCCTTCTCTAATACCCTTAAGGCGAGACACGGCAGGCAAAAACATAGTTTTTCATGCACTTGTACATTTTGAGATTTTGTGCTATTTTGATTCCATAACATGTTTTCTTTCAGGCTTTTGGAAGAAAAACGTACAAAATACACATTTAGGTGTTTATTTTACTATAGTTTGTCTATTTGCGTCTGTAGATTTCTCCTAAATTCACCAAAAGTTAGCATTCTAACATAACATAAAGTACCGCGACCACTGTTTGCACCATGTAATCAGAGGTATCGTTGGAAAGCTCCGTCTTGATTATTTCTTCATATTGGATGTCCCTTCCTTCCTTTGCCCTGACTCCCAGATTGATGCCGAATATTCTAAAGCAGGGGTGCCCAACCTTTTTTGAACCGAGAGCTACTTTTAAAGTTGCCAGTCTGCCGAGATCTACCAGTCCAAATAGAGAGGCGTAGCCATTACTGACAGCCTACTACCAGGTAAATACACACTTCTACTTGTATAAAACTGACCTTTGTACGATTAATACTTCATAAAATACTGCAGATCCTTTATCTTACCTCTTTCTAATCTACACACATACAAGTATTTAACTGAAGTTACACAACAGTGTTGTTGATACAGAGTTGGAGTTTATTCACACGTCACATACTACAGTGGGTCATGTTTTCAAGAAACATTGAACAGTGCTGCCACATATGACACAGGAAAAAAAGAAAAGACTCTGAACCCTTTCTTTGCCATTATATAAAAATAGTGTTGCTACAAAAGTATAAATTAGGCTTACTAATAAGACAACTCAGATCTGAAGCTACACAGGAATCTGCTGACAAAGTGCAATAAAAAAGACAAAATTAATAGAATCAAACCCTTTTTTTGTTGCATTTTAGTAGAGTATAAAAAGAAATGCCTTTAAAATAGGATACAAGCAACACTAGTTTCTTAACCTGAATTGATAATAGACTATAATCAATTTAAACAGAACATATCTTAATGTTTGCATTCTTATACATGTACCATTTTGTACAATAATTAGAATGAATAAGTTCAAACAAACTAAAACTTACAGCTGATTAATAACGGTATCTAACTAGAGTTTTTATTATATCAAAAACCTGTTGAAATGCTACTATTGTTTTTACTGTCCCCAAAAAGCGCGTCGGCAGCCTCCAGGAATGCTTCTTTCACAACTTCGCCATCTTTGAAAGACTTCATGTGTTTCGCAAGAACGTGACTGACAGGATAAGATGCTATGGTAGCAGCCTTGCTCTTGTTGTTGGGCCTGGTGAAAATGGACTGCTGTGCATTTAGCTGTCCTTTCAGGTCCCTCACCTTTTGGGAGCGTAGGGCAGAATTAGGAGGGAATTCCGTCTCGTAGCGTATGTGCACTGTTTTGAAATGCCGCTCCTAAATGACCCTTCTTCGATAAAGCCACGCTCGCATTGCAGATGAGACAGATGGACTTTGAATTGGAATAGATACAAAAATAATCATCCTCCCACTCGGAGTGAAAATTATATATTTTGGGCTTTTTTGCTTCTGCCATAATTGCGGTCTTGTGTGTGTGCGGACTGTCACTCCTGTTGCCACGGACAACGTCAGCGAACTAGTGCCCACTGCCCACCAGCCACGCCCCGACACATGGGGTCACGCCAGAGGTGGGGACTCGAGTCACATGACTTGACTCGAGTCAGACTCGAGTCGCATATTTTTTGACAAGAGACTTGCTTGACTAACATTGATAAAAGACTTGACTTGACTTTGACATGGTATTCATGACTTGAGACTTGACTTAAGCTTGAGACAGATGACTTGAAAGGACTTGACTGTTTAAAATTAAATATTTGCGTTTGTTTTTGTATTGAGATATTACGTTTAGTTTTTTCAAAAAACGTGAAACCTGGCAACCCACTAGACGGCAGGAGTGTCAGTTAACATGGCAGCGGCTAGCGTTACTCCAAAAATAGTGAAGTTTGGATTCAAGGATTATGTTGTCGATGACGCTAATAAGAAGAGAACAGCGGTATGAAGGGTCTGCAGCATAAAGATCAGTGACACGACCACCACAACATCCAACTTCATTCGCCACGACAAAAAAAACCCACAGAGAAAGGTGCGTGAATGTGTTGTGTTAGCTAGAAAGCTAACGTTAAGTTTAAGCTACGTTAGACTTGGTTTCAAATCGATTAAGCATTGCAAAGAGAAGACAAAACGGTAAATTAACACTAGAACCGCCAAGGGATTCATTTTGACTAACCCTGATACTGACGGGCTGTCAGGAGAGGGAGAGAGAGAGAGGAAAAGAGATGCCTCGTTTATTTCCCCTGTGTTATCAGAAGTTACTGTAAACTGTTGAATAATGTAGTTCATCTACTTTTAGTAGTTTGTTTAAATGTTTTAATTATGTTGTTTTTGTTTGTAGAAGTGCATCATTCCTTGATTTATTGTAAAATGAATCTGAACTTTTTGATCTGTTATGATGATAAACTGAAGCAATTTCTAAATTAACCCAATTAACTGAGTTTTAAATCGTCCTACTACAAATTAAATGATTTGAAAATGATATCTATGTAGGTGCTGATGCTGTTGGCAGTTCTAGTGTTTACAGACATTTAAATTAAATATGTGTAATGGCAAATGCCATAGGCTTACATGTATACGATTTTCTTACCTGGAATTCTGCCTTTTTGAACAGACTTTTTGATTGAGTCCTAGCTATATTGTCTGCAGTTCTAGGGTTAATATTGATCTAATATGATTGTCATCGGTCTAAATTAGATTTCAAATGATTAACTGTGTATGTCATCAAGATCATAGTGTGGGTTGAATCCATTTTCATAACCACTGTCTTAACTGATTTAAATGCGGAAACTGGGCTTATTCATCAGAATTTCGTATGACTTGACTTGACTTGACTTGACTTGCTTGACCTGAGCAATGACTTGACTTGACTTGCTTGACTCTCACCACAGTGACTTGGGACTTGCTTGATACTTGTAGGTCAAGACTTGAGACTTGCTCATGACTTGCACATGTAGGACTTACTCCCACCTCTGGGTCACGCCGGCCAATCACAAAGTTTGATGCGTTCAAGTGCATTATTCTGGCACAGGAAGATTATGTTATAGGACATTAACGATAAAACAGAATATTGTTGTTCTATTTTTAGACACATCTCGCGATCGACTGGGAATCTCCCCGCGATCGACTGGTTGGGCACCCCTGTTCTAAAGTAATCCTCCTTTTCCTTCAGCCCAATATCTACCTTCCCTACACTGCTCTCCCCAATAGAGTGGCGAAGTCCCTCCCCTTCCGGTGGACCTCCATGGGACCTTATTTCGGAAAAAATATGTATTGAAGTCAATGAAGAGAGAAAGATTATCTTTCGATCCCGTTTGAATTGTGCCACGAATTACACATATGATGTTTGTCAATTTAAAAGATAATTTTGCAAGTCAAAAAAAAAAAAAAATTGTCGTAAAACTGTGAAGTAACACATTTTTTTGTGTGAAACGCTCAATGAACTACATCTCTTGGACAACAACACACGTCACCAAGATGGCCGTCACTACTGTCTTGTCAAAAAAGGGATTGACTACCACAATGAAACACGTCCAGAAGAATGTCATGCAAAGCTGCCTGCCTGCCTGCCTTCCTTTGATTCTCTCTGAACTGCCTGGTCTTTTTAAAGGGCCCATGTCATGGCCATTTCCACTGATCATAATTACATTGTTGAGGTATACTAAAATAGATTTATACTGTGCAATTTTCCAAACTCACATTGGTTTCGCATACAGCATCTCTGTGTATGCAGCAGTATTCACTCTCTGTGCAAAACGGCTTGATTGTGCTCCTGCCCCCCCCTCCCTGTGAGCCTAGTGTGCTCCGATTGGTCAGCTCGGCCACTCTGTTCTGATTAGTCAACCACCAGAGAGGCTCCACCCATGTCTAACACTGTGTTTTCGGCTCTGAGCATCAGTTTTCAAATGGCGTCAGTACAGCCGTACATGTTTGAACCGGAGTCCGATCCTGAAAGTGAGACGGACCGTGATGGACCTGATCCACCGTCCCAAACTAGACTGGAGCAGGCGGTTTCACAGTGGAAAGTTTTAATTTTGTATAGCCCATTTGTTACGTTCCCTCCAAAATCTAGGGGTACGAAGGGGAGTAACAAAACACAGAACGACCAGCATGAGAAAAAAGAGAGGAAACTGATCTCTTTTCTCACAACATGAGATTTAATCCAACAATAATAGACAAACAGGTCCCACACAGAGACCCAAGACGCCGTGCTGCACCCGTGCAGCCAGAGGAGAAAGAGAGAGGCCACTGCAGACTTCCTCAGGTCCTTTAAGGAAGGCCCTGATTGGGGATTGGGAGCACCTGGGAGAGAGGCTGCACCTGGAGAATCAGAGGGAGAGAGAGAAAGACACACACACACCCACACACACACTACGGCACGTAACACCCCCCCCCATAAAACCCAACGAGTGTTTGGCCACAGTTACCAAAAACACTCAGACTATTGGACATGAATCTTGAAATCTCACCCACGGGACAGTACATCGGCCAAACTCACACTTTGCCAGATTCACTGTTAGCGAGGCTCCTGCAAGTCGCTTGCGAAAATCGGTGCAGAAACCCGGTGTTCCGTCAGATTTAGGAGCAAGCAAACATGGACTGCTCCAGGGGCTGCGGCTAGGCTTGGCTAAGCCATTTTCAAGCAGATAATCCACTTCCTTTTTCATTTTCTCCCTTTTCTCTATGTGACAACGATACGCATGTTGCTTAACTGGATGAGCATTTCCAACATCAATGTCATGCTTTAACACATTAGTGCTCGATGGCACATCACCAAATAGGGTCGGGTGAGCATGAAACAAGCCGACTACGTCGCTTCGCTGTCTTTCTGGAAGATACGCCAGGTTAGACTCTAAGCTCAACATAAACTCAGAGTTCGATAACCTACCACACTGCTGACCACCAGAGGGCACTATCAAATCATCCTCAACCATCGACAATGCACAGGCTAGGGAAGTGGCCACGCTGGGAACAGCAGTCACCACAGTGCGTTGCTGCTTCCCCTGGGAGGCTTCCCTAGCATGATAGGACTTAAGCATGTTAACATGGCACAACCTTGTTTTTCTCCTACGCTCAGGTGTGTCAATGATATAGTTGGTGTCAGACACTTGCCTTACAACCACATACGGACCTGAGAAACGCGCGTTGAGAGCAGATCCGGGTGTAGGCAGCAACACCAGCACCTGCTCACCAGGCTGAAACTGCCGCTTAACTGCTCTCCTATCGTACCTGTTCTTCATGTTTTCCTGCGAGGATGCAAGAGCTTCCCTTGCTAGCTTAGTCGCCTGTTGTAAACGCTCACGACACTGGGACACAAACTTCTTCACATCAGTTTTCGGAAGGGACTCAGACATCAATTTATCTTTCAGCATCTTTAATGGGCCACGCACATTGTGCCCAAACACTAGTTCAGCTGGGCTAAACCCAATAGACTCCTGCTTTGCATCACGAATAGCAAATAACACGAAGGGAACACCCTCATCCCAGTCCCTGCCTGTGTCATGGCAGTATTTACCAAGCATCGACTTCAATGTCTGATGCCAACGCTCAAGTGCCCCTTGTGATTCTGGATGGTAGGCACTAGACACTGAATGGGAAACACCCAATGACTGCAAGGTTTGTCTAAAAATCTTGGAAAGGAAGTTAGTTCCCTGATCAGTCTGCACAACCTTCGGCAACCCAAAGGTGGTAAAAAACTTGGTCAGTGCTTTAATGATGGCGGGTGCAGTGATTTTACGCAAAGGGATAGCCTCAGGGAAACGGGTCGATACACACATCACAGTCAGAAAAAACTGATTACCTGCCTTGGTCTTCGGCAACGGACCGACACAGTCAGCAATGATATGGTCGAAAGGCGCACCCATAGCCGGAACAGGACACAACGGCGCTGGGGGAACTACCTGATTTGGTTTACCCACCACCTGGCATGTGCTACAAGTTCTACAGAAACACACTACGTCATCTTTCAATCCTGGCCAAAAGAAATGTTGAAGGATCCGGTCATAAGTCTTAGTCACACCTAAGTGGCCAGACCACAAGTGCTCATGTGCTAATGCCAGAACCTGCTGCCGACAACTCACAGGAACCACTAACTGATAAACGCTGTTCCAATCAACACCTGAACCAACTTCTGCATCACTTGATTGGTCAGCCCACCGGCGCATCAGCACCCCATCATCCACAAAAAACAACTGTTTCTTATTGCATTCGTTAGGGTTCTCAGCAGCGTTGAAACACTTGATCAAGGTAGGATCATCTCTCTGTGCCGTGATGAGCGCCTCACGGGTCAAAGGCATAGCCACCTCTGGAGCAATAGCGATAGGTTCCATTTCACCATCACACACTGTTGGAGGACCCTCCACTAATCCATCAACAGAGGTCAACCTGTCATTAGATAGGGCAGAAACAAGCCAAGAATCAGACAAATCCACATCCTGAGCCTGCTTACGGGCCTGAGCTCTGGTCAAAACACTAACTGCAAATACCTCCGGATGAGTCAGCGATAGGTTATCATCTACAGCACCAGGAACTGGAATGTCAACAACCTCTGGAGTAGGATACACTTTACCTCCGGCTATATCGTTTCCCATTATGAAATCCACACCGTCGATTGGAAACCTGGGGAGTACGGCAACTGTGAAGAAACCAGTAGCCAGTTTGGACTGGATATGGACATTGTGGAGAGGTGCGGGCACAAAACCCATTTCGATACCTCTTACCACGGCACTTGCATCACAGGCGGACTCAGTACTCAAGGGCAGAGCACTGGCAAGAATGAACGACTGTGAACCACCACTGTCTCGTAACACCGTAACCTGCCGCTGGTCATCCACCTTCCCTGATAGAGAGACAAAAGCAGTGGAGATGAACGGCTTAAAACACTCATCAGGCCCCGTTTTAACAGTGGTCTGACCACTAGGACACACTGTTTTAATCAAGCCCACCCCTTTTGGTTGCTTGCCACCTGCTGCCCGCTCTCGCTTCAAAGCAGCACAGGCTGCTATCACATGACCTGGGTCATGACAAAAAAAACAAGCTCTGTTTAGCCTGGGATCCAACACTGGAACACTGGCACAGGGAACGTAATTGTCAGGAGCTCTACGATAAGTGTCTCGCTGAGGAGGATCACGCTGAAAAAAAACGCTCTTGTGTATCAGTGCAAACTCGTCTGCCAGAGTGGCAGCCTGCTGAAGTGTAGTTACTTTCTGCTCGTTCAGGTAGACTACCGTACGCTCAGGTACACAGTTTTTAAACTCCTCTAACATCATCAGCTCATACACTGAAGTAATGTCATCAGCTTTACAAGCTCTACACCACCTGTCAAAGAGGACTTTCTTCTCCCTCGCGAAGTCCACGTAAGTTTGGCCAGAAGTTTTCTTCAGGCCGCGAAAACGCTGCCTGTAGGCCTCAGGCACAAGCTCATATGCCCTGAGAACAGCACCTTTAACATTCTCATAAACTAAACTATCCTCGACAGAAAGAGAAGAGTGAGCCTTGCCGACTAGCTTACACTGTAAAAGAATAGCCCACACGTCTTCTGGCCAGCGCAGAGCAGCAGCAATGCGCCCAAATGCACCAAAATAGATCTCCACCTCTGATTCACGAAACACAGGGACCAAAGAAATATGCCTACTCACGTCGAAGGAGGCACCAGGACCAGAAGATGTAACGGCAGAATCACCCCCCCCAGCTGCCTGAAGCTCTAACTGACGCATCCGGACAGCAGTGTCTTCCTCCAACTTCCTGATCTCCAGCTCCCTCCTGAGCTGAAAATCCCTATCACGCTCCTCCTTCTCCCACTGGAGACGAGCCATACGCACTTTTACCCTGGCATCTAATTTAGACCCCGTAGGTGAGGACCCTGCCGAAAACGAGTCAAACTGAGGCATGTTGAAAAGTTTTGCCTGTTCCGTAGCACTCTGAACACCTGGAGTAACACCAACACGGCCTCCACCATGAGATACTGCTGCTACAGCCCCGGCCACCGTTCCAGGAGATTCCACTAAAGTAGGCAGACTCAAAACCCCCTGTTCAACTAGTCCCGTTAGCAAAGTAGCCTTGAGTTCACTTTTAACAAGAGCAGAGGAGACAGAAATGTGATAATGGTCAGCAACTAACTGCAAATCAACCTTCCTACACCAGTCTAGCTGACCCACAGTAGGACTGGCCACAAACTGCTCCAAAACAAAAGCCATCCTCAGGGTTCCCGCGGGGTCTTAAAAAGTCTTAAAAAGTCTTAAATTTGATAATCTGAATTTAAGGCCTTAAAAAGGTCTTAAATATGACCAAAAAAATAAAAAAGGTCTTAAATATGATTTAGAAGGTCTTAAAAATGATCGGATTTGAAAGGTACTTCTGTGTTGCGATAGCGTCTAAATGTGTTTTGGGGGAAATGTCCGGGCTGCAAAGTAACCAGTACGGTAATAGCCTTTCAGTTCCCCCCAACAATTTGTATTGAAATAAATCAACATGGAACCAGTAATCACTAACTTTGTTTCCGCCGGCCCCTTATCGGAGAACACCCAGCTAGTAACCTAGCAACCAAGCTTCAGATAGCGGCAGTCAGAAACTCATGTATCTTCGAATAAATATGGGGAAGTGTAAGTTCAACCGTTATTGGTTGGAAAACATCGAATTTAGTGCTTGGTTGAAACCAGGGGAGGGGAACGTGTTTGAAGCCCGCTGCACCTTTTGCAAAATAAATTAGCGTTTGTTTGGCTAATGTAGCGTTAGCTAGTGCAGCGTTAGCTAGTGCAGCAGCTCCCGCAACAACACAGTGGGACCTCCGGGCAACGTTTGGGTCTACGTCAACCCTAAAAGCGGAGGTGCTGTAGACGCTAAATACCGTAGTACCAATCATACAACAGCAACGATGAAAGATTGTAGCCAAGGCAGCAGAGCTCTGAATATAGCTCTTGTCACTCTCTCTCTCTCTCTCACACACACACCCACACACACACCCACACACACACACACACACACACACACACACACACACACACACACACACACCACACACACACACACACACACACACACACACACACACACACACCACACACACACACACACACACACACACACACACACACACACACACACACACACACACACACACACACACACACACACACACACACACACACTAGGGCTGCTCGATTATGGCAATCATCATAATCACGATTATTTTGGTCAATAATTGATATCACGATTATTAAATACAATTATTAATTGACTTTGAAAACATCCATTTATTGAACTTTAAAACAAATAATAATTTGGACAGTATCTTTTTAACTGTTGATTACCCTGAACGTATAATTCAACGGAAAAAATAAATTAAATAAATGATACATTTAAATAAATAATATCAAAAATAATAAATACCAATAAACAAGATCAACAAATATTTTGGAGCGCACTTCCACAAGCTACTAAACATATACAAATATGATAAATAAAAATAAATTAGACTAAAATTAATTAGATCAAATATGTTGTAGTGCACTGTCACAACCTAGCAAAGCAAAATAATCGATTATGTTGTTTCGTAATTGCGATTAAAATATGATTAATTGCACAGCCCACACACACGCACGCGCACGCACACGCACACACGGGCTGCTCGATTATGGCAATCATCATAATCACGATTATTTTGGTCAATAATTGATATCACGATTATTAAATACAATTATTAATTGACTTTGAAAACATCCATTTATTGAACTTTAAAACAAATAATAATTTGGACAGTATCTTTTTAACTGTTGATTACCCTGAACGTATAATTCAACGGAAAAAATAAATTAAATAAATGATACATTTAAATAAATAATATCAAAAATAATAAATACCAATAAACAAGATCAACAAATATTTTGGAGCGCACTTCCACAAGCTACTAAACATATACAAATATGATAAATAAAAATAAATTAGACTAAAATTAATTAGATCAAATATGTTGTAGTGCACTGTCACAACCTAGCAAAGCAAAATAATCGATTATGTTGTTTCGTAATTGCGATTAAAATATGATTAATTGCACAGCCCACACACACACACACACACACAAGCACACAGAGACACATACACACTTTTTGTCTAACACGCTAACACAGTTCTGTACTGTTATGCTGTTATGTTCAGTCATTGTTCTTATGTTGAACATGAATACATTTATGGGACGTATTTCTTCTTTCATAGCAATTTTCCTTCATACAGTACTTTCTTGCCGTAAAATAGGTCTTAAATTCTATTCAAAGTGGTCTTAAAAAGGTCTTAAAAAGTCTTAAATTTGAGTTGGCAAAACCTGCAGGAACCCTGCATCCTTATCAACGGCTACTTACAATTTTGTTTTTTTTTGTTTTTTTACCAAACTTACCTAACTATCTTCTGGAGCGTGCCGGGCTCGAGGCAACTTTAAAGGCAAACATCAGCGGCCGAAACCCTGAAACGCCTGCCCCCAACAGGGAATAAATCCCCACCCAGGATTACCCCGAAAATAAAAAATGAGTGCCTGAAGGAAAGACTGATTCAGCCCAGCTAGACACTCCCCTATCTAAACTGAGGAAGCTTTTAAACAGCAAGATACTTCACAGCCAATGCTACCAAACACAATATCAACGCTAAACCACAAACAGATACTCACTCTTTGTCTCAAAGATTGGACGAGCCCCCATGTTAGAACTGCATCATTTATCTACATCACAGTAACAAGTTTGTTTCGCTGACTAACCAAACTGTACCTACAACTGCTGTTATGTAGGTGCACGTGTGGAAACTGCGCAGTCATGCCAACCGAAGTGGAAAACGTCTGTTGCAGGGAAATTAGAAAGGTAACAGACATACTTTTCGCGGGAGACTCCCGATTTCATAGCCCTCTCCCGGTTTCCTCCCGGGGTCATATTTCTCCCGCATTTCTCCCGATTTCTGACAAAATCAGATTTACCCTGGACTGTTTCCACTCGGACTTTAATACAGCTACACCATTGTTTGGTTTCCATGGTAGCGCGTCTCTTTAGTAATGCTCCCGATTTCCGAGGTCTCAAAGTTGGCAAGTATGGTGACAGATACAACAAAAACACCAACAGTAGCACACAACATTATATACACCATAGGCCTACATACTTGTCAAGTCAATAGACTATTATATGCCCTTTTATTTATTCTATAGTAATTTAATGTTTATTTTGTAAACCTCGCCATATTTGGAGTTAATTGCTAAACGTGTTATGTTACAAATATCTTATCTTCCTATAGATTGCAACACGAATGATGCAAGTCCCAGAACCTATTGTGTGCATGGTTGACCACCCCGGACTAGAGCCAAACTGTTTCAATCCATACACCCTGCAGAACCTCCATAACATTTATAGGTTTGATTATGGACCTTTGAGGCGTAGAACAGAAGGAGAGTAAGTTATTTTTACCTGTAATAAACTACTACTGTATTTGATGAAAAATCAAATCATGGTTTGCTATATATGAATGATATGCTATCTAGGAGCAAATAATTCAGGGAAGAAAGGCTACCAAGTATTTCTATCAAACTTTATTTCTAGAAATGTACAAAATGATGATTGATATACATATATACACTGTATAAGATAAGATGGACCTGTGGGGAAGATCAGTTTTTCAAGCAGCCAGAGGGTAAGGGTGAAAAACAGGACAGCACATATATCTTATCATCCATTCCTCCTCTTATAGGCGTTTTTGGCATCTTGCCTATCGCAGCTTTGTAAGCTGGTGCTGGGGCTTCTTAGGACGAGGCATCAGAGTGGTCATCCCGTCATGTGTTGTCCGCCGGATACGCCGGGAGTTTCCTGATCTGGCAGGACAGTATGTTGGCTTCCGACCGCCCCTTGACTAAAACGTGAGACATGGCAGGCTACCACTTCCTCCTTTGAGGGCCTGTCAAATTGAGTGGACAGGTCCTTTGGGATGGGGATTTTATTCATCTCCTCAAATACTTCCTCAAACACCAGCCTCATCAGCTCACCCACGTACACTGAAAAATATAACATTCATATAATAATTTATTATTTGTATTTTTCTTTTATTCTTTCATTGTACATATAATTCAGTGTGGCTATCTCTCTAGGTCGTCCGCAGACGAGCCCTCCTTCGTTGCTTCCAGTCATCCCGGTTCTCCATATATCTGGCCAGTTCATTGGTACTTTGTGCAATAATCATTTAAAATGTAAGTTATGTTTTTAATAAAAACAAAAATATTTGACAACTTACTGTATGTAGGGTCCTTCTTTACAGGCTTTGCGGTACATTCTCCCCTCCTTGCTTTTGGATAGGCCAATTTGTACACAGGTAGTCCTGCAGCTGTTGTGGCTTGCTCACGGTCAGCATTCTCATTGTGATGCATGGCTGCTAGACACAACCTATAGAATAGCAAAATAAAATGAGACTTTGTGTTATGACAGAATAAAACCCTCATGCCACTAAACAGTGACTGTGTTATAAGATGCTACAGAATAAATTATACAGTGTATTACCTGCACAACATTCCCATGAAGGGGAAAACCACATTTTTGGGGGCAAAACGCAGAATCAAGCTGTGGAACGACTCCAGCGATGAGGTCTGGTAGTGATGGCTTAGCTTTTTCACATCTTTGAGAACTCTCGTGTTGTTGAGTATTTTCTCAACTTTGTGGAGTGTTATTGAATCTTGAGTGAAATTACAAAAACATCAACATCCCATTAGAACATTACAACTATCATTTTCCATAACAACAATGTTATATTTACATTCAATATTGTTGATATTATGAAGGAAGTGAAGTGTTTTTAAATTTCTCACTTGTTATTTCCAATTGTTTTATAAATATTGAACTTACCAGGTTTTAGCCATTTATTTGCATCTGTTGTGGCTCTTTCAGGATGTTCACACTTGGGGAATAGGGGGTCGTCGTGCACGTGAATGTTTTGTAGGTGGTTGACGACTGACGTCTACCTTGCCACCTTCTCCGGCCCCGAGGTTGTGCTCGTCGCACTCCAGTATACATGGTTTTTTATGCTGTGCAGCCACCACTTCAACAACTTGCAGTCCTTGTTCTGTGAAAGTTTCACAAGTTTCTTGGACAAACCTGATAAAAAGAAAACACATGCACAAGTGAATATTCAAGCTATAGTGTGTAAATGATGTGCTGTGATGGACAATATTCAAGGGTGTGGTGGAAAGAAGGGTGGGGGCAGACAGAAGGGTAAGCACAGCATGTTAATTACAACCATAACATCCATATGATAATTGCCTGACAATGGTCAGGGACACACCCTTCTGTCTGAAAGCATTTAATAGCCAGCCCAGGAAACCCCCATGCATATTCATATACACATCACTGTAAATTCCCATTCTAAAGAGTACTCACATTATCCTAAGTGTAGTGAGTGAAATTGAATTTACAATGACAAAAGGGGCTGTGATCAAGTGGTCTGGCAGACAGTTTACAATAACAGAGGAAAGACCAGATTAGAGGGACAAATTGTAGGGGGATATAAATCATGTATCTATCCAGACATGATGTCATGTCTGCTGCTGATTAGAAGCTCAGGATAAATTGCATAGTAAAACAAAGGAATATCTGAACAAAGGACACTGTCTCTGATTTTGTATTCTTCCATTCAAACATATAGGGATAAATACCTTTTTCAAAGTGCCACACATCATAGAATTGTTCTATGTTGCGTTCCCTCAGAAACTTCTGGATTTGTGGATGACGGTCAGTCACAATGTACTCAACCGCCAAATTGTTTGACTCCAGATGATCTAGGCATCTTTTCAGTCCCTCCTTTTCCATGTGATAACTACCACCTACTTCATTGCTCTGTTGGTGAATAAGAAATAGGGCATAAATACACTGAAACATGCATCAACAGCCAGTAAGCATAAAATGATAACACCCAGAAAGAGATTCACACCTGAACAAACTGGAAGTCCACAATGGTATTGCTTCCCAGGTGCATGAGTGTGTAGCTTCCGAACTTCGCTGAGTGCCCTGAAGATAATATAATAAAGGAGGTTTCAAAGCTTTTCAACAGAATGTCAATGGATAACTTAGATGAATTGTAATATACACCAGTAACTCTGGCACTAGACTGTCTTGTTTGTTTCCGATTACCTGGAGAGTCTGCTCTCATATCTCCTGCAACTGTGACATTTCCCCCCTGGTGGTGTAGTTGCTGGAAAATCTTCAGCTGATCAGTCTTCCACTTGTGGATAATAGCAGGCTCCAGGTAATTCCTAGCATGCCTCCTGAAGGTCTCATACTGGAAGATCTCCAGCTGCATGGCTCTGCATATCTATGAATACATAGAAAAAGAGGAAACGTTTTTGAAAAAGTCCACTGCTGTCAATTTTAATATGCTATGGATGTTAGATGGTAAAATACCTTTTGTAGTTGGAAGAAGGAACCACCACTGAAGTATGTAGCAGCGGATAATTGTAAGTTGCCAACCGGGGTACTTCCGACGACGGGCTGGCTCTCCCATTGTCTGAGGTAACTGCAGCTTGGACAACGCTGTGTGAACGCCACAAAAGTCCCCAGTTTTCGTCTTTGGACATCACAGTCTCTCTAACACACCGGACATTTTTCAAACAGCTGTCCGAGGCAGCTTTCAAACACAATGTACTTTGCGTCACTGTGCGTGGATCGTGTCTGAAGTCTAATGTAACAAAACAAAATTAACAATACATGTTAGATTTCCAATATTCTTTTTTTCAACTCTGAAGTACAGTAATAGTAATGTATACCCAATATATCAAACTTACGATACGTCAGATTCTTCTGCAAGTACAGAATCATCAGGGTGGTAACTCGAATCCAGTCTCTTCAAATTCAGTTGAAGTCTCTCCTTGTTCCTCCTCCAACTCCAGTCGAGGTCTCTTCCTAGGTCCCAGTCCTGGGCCCTTTATTGGTGTAGAGGCCAAGGGGAAATCTGGGTAGGTGGAAGTTTCAGTGCCAACACTTTGGAAAGAAACCGTGGCCTGGATGCCTGTTAATAAAAGGGAAAAATGCATAAATACTTTGTACATTATATAATACACTAATACATTTTAAAAGGCCAACAACTTGTGTACATCTGACAGTAATTCATGAAATATTTAGAATGAACTACACAAAGCACTGTATTTCCTGTAGTCCACATAACAGTATTTCAGTGATAAACAATAATATCAAATACAGTTTTATTTATAGAGCACATTTAAAAACGATTTTTGTTTGAGCCAAAGTGCTGTACATGTAATAAAAGCACAATTAAGGTATCTCAAATGAAAAATACAGTCAATGTCAGTGTTATGTTATACCTTTGCTCCTCACGTGTGCCGACTTCAGTGTTCCCCGGGACAACTGTGTAGCAACTGACACTTTCAATTCCACTGTCTGTGTTCCCACAGACCGTGTCTCAGCCCTCTGTAGAGTTCCCACAGAAACAGTCTTTGTACGGTCTGTTTGGCATCCGACTGTACTGGAGCGGTGGTGTTTACCGGGGTCCTGCTGTGATGTACTCTAAGAAAGATACAAATAACATTCATAAAATAAATTTTGTATCCGATGAAAACAGTCAATTTCCTAAAAGCAACACTTTCTGGGAGACATTCCTAACGAAATTAAGTGCAAATCACAAAATATTATTGAAACTTAGTTGTTTGATGTTCGTCAGCTTGCCAGCTGGATTACAATGCTAATCTACGTTGGCTAGTTGTTCAGTGTAATATGCTATACTATACTATGAACAACAGATAGTGGTTCATATTAGGCTATCAACAACATGTTTACAATTGCAATCTTATATGGGTAGTCTGCTCAAATCATTGTAGCTGGCACGGTCGTTACGCCAGCTAAAATGTAATTACGTTTCGCGACTGACCGTATGGTAAATCACCCGGAGAATACTGTCTATGACTATTTCGTGTGTGAATGCAGACATTATCCAGCTATGAGGAACATGTATGTAAGGCGATCTGCTGATATTGGAGTTGATATATGGAAACGCTAGCAACTTAGTTAGCCCAGTTAGCACTATGTCAATGACTTAGGAGTCCGGTTTACACATTTAACCAGTCGTGGTAGATACCTTGTTTGATAAATACACAAATAACAATGCAAACTTACAGGTTGTGTACCCGAATCTTCCCCTACTCCAAACGGTCCAAACAAACTATAGCCTCGTTGTTTGTGTAGCTCGGTAGCATACACGCTCCTTACGCCAGCTAAAATGTAATTACGTTTCGAGACTGACCGTACGGTAAATCACCAGGAGTATACGGTCTATGACTATTTCGTGTGTGAATGCAGACATTATCCAGCTATGAGGAACATGTATGTAAGGCGATCTGCTGATATTGGAGTTGATATATGGAAACGCTAGCAACTTAGTTAGCACTATGTCAATGACTTAGCAGTCCGGTTTACACATTTAAACAGTCGTGGTAGATACCTTGTTTGATAAATACACAAATAAATGCAAACTTACAGGTTGTGTACCCGAATCTTCTCCTGCTCCAAACGGTCCAAACAAACTAGGCATAGCATCGTCCTTCAGTTTCAAATGCTGTGCATATCCGGCCTCAAACTGGGCAATGTTTTGGAAGCTTTCTTCTGTGAAATGCCGGGCACACAGTAACGTTCTTCGAACCTCTGAAGGAACAGTGTTAAACAGAAATTTCAACCACTGACTTCGTCGTGGTTCTTCCGTCGGTAGGACAAACAGCTCAGATTTCTCCTCACATTTCAGGAAACAGAGGCCTGTACTACGAAGCTGGATTTTCGCTTAGCCGGCTAACTTCAGGGAAATCTCGGGCTTTCCGGTCCTACGACGCTGGTTCTCTTTTTAGCAGGCTAGATTTCCATGGTAACTTATGCTGAGCGGCAAACCTGCTCCGGAGCAGGTTAGGTGGCAGGCTAAGAGATCAACTCAGTGAAAGCACCGCCTGCTGACCAATCAGAGCTCCGTGTGCGGAGTTTAAAGCGATCAATTCATATTACAGGATAGAGGAAATACAGAACAACTGCCGTTGCAGGAAAGACGGCCGGCCAAAATCAACTGACTGTGTGAACGTGAAAATTAATAGAATATCCCCTCCCATCTTCAGAGCAATCTGACTATTATAATATTAGCGTTAAGAAAGCTTACTTAAATATCTGCCACGACATAAGTAACCGGATCAGAGTAACATTAAGTACAGTCCGCGGCACTGTGAGTGCAGACGTCGATGTGTCCCATTATCATTCATATCATATCACATCATAATGTATCATATATTTCCTTATTTGAGTCAGCTTCTTGAGCCGTATCTGGCCGTGCAACACTCACAGTGTCACATACTGTATGCAGAAGTATTATTTTAAGCAACACATTAAGTTGACGAAACACTCGAGTCAAATTCTCCTAATTAAAGTCAGATCCACTCGTGTCTTGGACGGGGCAGTGATATCATAAACCTGTTAATGTACGCATTCAAACACTTTTTCTTTTACCAGCTGTATTCACCTTGCAGGTGCAGCTATGTGGCTTTTATCCTGGATAAAGTGTTTAAGTCATGGATGTTTAAAGTTTAACTTCTTCATATTTGACTAATATTAAAGTTCACTTTTCATTCAGGAAGTATGACGCTGCGCTGTCAGTACGCTTGTCCGTGTTTGAGATTGGTCGAATGCTCCAAATACCACCCCTTTCATGTGAACGCGCACCTAACTAGATAGGACACGGCTGGCTTGAGCGATCCACTTGATAACCAGCGTAGTAGTTTCGTAGTACAGGCCTCAGGTCCTTGGCATCGGCATGACTGGATCGATTGTGAACTGAACCAGCGCTTCCAACAGTAAATGTTAGGCTGGCAGAGGGTGCGGCCAGCGCTGCTGGGTGTGGCCATAGCTCTTCGGGATTGGTCCATTTCGTTCCGGGTACCGCATGACATCAGGCCGTACCCGGAACTAAATGGAAGACTCAAATGGGCAGTGATGTATCTCCAACGAGACGTTTTGGGGAAGTACACCCTGTAGCGAGTAAAACTCTAACACAGAAAACTGTGTTAGAGTTTTACTCGCTACAGGGTGTACTTTGAGGGTTTTGACTCTGCACACCGTTTACATGCATAAAAACCTTCATAACACACAAGGGGACGGGTAATAACCGGAAAAGCATGACATGGGAGCTTTAATGTTTAATGTCAACCATTTGTGCAGATAGCATGAAGTAGAAAAGATCGCTGATGCTAATGTTAGCGTTAGCATTTCTCCCCCGGTCTTAAAGTGTGTATTATAGAATGATCACACCGGTGACAGTACTCTTCAAAGGGTTCACGAAATATGACTACTACTCTTACTGTTTAACATTTTGGGTTACTTAATGTTACTTCATGTTAAGGCTAATACAAATGACATGGCTGTAATGCTAACTAACATGCTAGCTACTAGCTAGGTAGCTAACTTGATCCAGACACTCCTGGTCCTTTCATCAGACAGGAAGCGAAAGAACGAGCAAGACCCATTGCTGGTATGATAACAACCTGGTACTAAGCACACAGGCATCTTGTTAAAGTTATCTTATCTTAGCCAGCGCCATATAGATAGATTATATCTATATTGCGCTGATCTTAGGTATCTGAATGGTGGAGGAAAACAATTGTGACATCACTTACGCGACTCTGGGATTTGTAGTCTTTCTAGTTACGTATTTTTCATAGTCTTATATTTCAACAGTTTTACGACAAACTGAGACTTTTTTGACATGGAAATGATTTTTTAAGATTGACAAACATCATATGTGTAATTCATGGCACAATGCAAATGGGATCGAAAGATAAGTTTTCTCTCTCCATTGACTTCAATACATTATTTTTCCGAAATAAGGTCCCATGGACCGGAAGTAGATGGGCGTGACTTCGCCACTCTATAGAGAGCCGAAGTCCCTCCCTTACCGGTGGACCTCCATGGGACCTAATTAAAAGATAATTTTGCAAGTCAAGAAAAAAAAGGTTTGTCGTAAAACAACTTATTTTTGTGTGAAACCGCTCCATGAACTACATTTCTGGTCTCGTACAATACACGTCACCAACACCAGAATGAGGCGAAAAGTATTAAAGGAGGTGAAAATCATTACACGTCTGGGCATGTTGAGAGCTGCAAATACACAAAAGGGGAGTTAGTCGGTTCCGTAAGAGCCAGCATGCGGGACCGACTGTACAAGGTTTCGGTGAGTGTTAAACGAGTGTAATGTGTAACGTTAATTAGCTAACAAGGTACACTCCCGTGTTTTGTTTTAGCAACTAGTTTTCTCGTTAAGAACTGCGTGATCGCTGTGTATGCTGTGGATAACGTTAGTGTTGGAAAGGATAAGGTACACAGAAAACCAGTTGCTAAAACAAAACACGGGAGTGTACCTTGTTAGCTAATGTTAGCTAGCTGACATTAACGTTACACATTACACTCGTTTAACACTCACCGAAACCTTGTACTGTATTGTGCGAGACCAGAGATGTAGTTCATTGAGGTGTTACTTCACAGTTTTACAACAAACTGACTTTTTTTACTTGGAAATGATTTTTTAAGATTGACAAACATCATGTGTAATTCATGGCACAATTCATAAGGCTTTATAACTTTTCTCTCGCCATTGACTTCAATACATCATTTTTCCGAAATAAGGTCCCATGGTGGATCACCGGAAAGGGAGGGACTTCGGCTCTCTATATAGAGAGGCGAAGTCCCTCCCTTTCCGGTACATTAGTACATTTCCTCGAGAATGTACTAAGGAAAAAATACTCAGAACTCTTTATAACAGTCTATTTCTCCCTTACCTTTATTACTGCTCCGAAATATGGGGAAACACGTACTCAACAAATCTACAAAAAATAATAACATCTAAAAAAAAAAGTCTTACGAATAGTCTGTGGTGTTGGTAAATATGAACACACAACTCCCATATTTAAAAAACTCAATCTATTCAAATGTGTTGATATAGTTAAGCTTTAAACAGTACTGATTATGCACAACATTTTCCATAACAAAATGCCTACTAACATTCAAAAGCAGTTCCAAACCACAGTCAGGAAATACCCAGCTAGGCATCCTAACTGGTTGTGTAGCAAGCCCTGTAGAACAACCATCAAATCACACAGTTTATCCATAATCGGAGTTAGAACGTGGAATGGACTTCACCCAGACCTTTCAAGTATTACTAGTCATCAACAATTCAAAACTAAAGTAAAAACAATTCTATTTGCAGATTACTCCAGCTAACACATATTGGATATTCCCAGTATTATTTATATATGCATTTACTTTTTTCTTGCCCTAACTTTTATTTTATTTATTTATTTTTCTCCAGTTTTCATTAGTTTTCTTTATTTCTTTGTACTCCTTCATTTCTATACGTTTTTGACTAAATAAATGGCATTGTTATATTGATGCTAATGATGATGCACGGGAGGGCTACTCCCCATAAGCTATGCTTCAGCCCTCCCGCTTCTACTAATTTTGTTCATTTGTGTGTATGAATTATACGTTTTTGTATGATTTTAGTAGAATAAATAAAATAAAAAATAAAAAAATAATGTCACTGTGCATGTGCAAATCATTATGTTTGTTTGTAGCCTTTATTTAACCAGGTTAAAAATCCCATTGAGATCAACAATCTCTTTTTCAAGGGAGACCTGCGGTACATTGGTTACACATAAAAACAACAGAAAACAAAAAGGACATCACAACATAATTACAGGGGTATAAATTAGCAACCTATTCACAATGACAGGTATCTAATAACAATTTAATCTATTATTAAATTATATTGAGCTGACATGTCTGACAATATCTGGCGGAAAAGGCGGTGCTGTAAACTGGAGTTACAACGAATAAAGTTAATAATCGCCATGACAGAGTCCATTGTGTTTTTTAACTCACCACTTAATTTTGCGCACAGGAGGCTTTGGTGGATGAGGCAATGAAGCGATCTCAGCTGTGGAGCCACATCTGCCAGCCTAGCGGACAGTCCCTGTGTTCGGCCCGACATCGCAGGTGCCCCATCCGTTACAAGCATGTTAATACGATTCAATCCCAACTTGTGCTCCTTGAAAAACGAAACCACTCTGTGGAACATCACCTCACCGGTCGTGTGTCCATCCAAAGGAATTAATTCAAGTAGATCCTCCCGAAAGCACTCACCATCAAAAAATCTAACATAGAGGCACAGCTGTGCAACATCGCTGCTGTCAGTGGATTCATCAATAGCTAGCGACATAACCTCCGCCTTTCTCAGTTTGTCCAAGAGAATCTCAAAAACTTCCGATGCAAGGGTCTCCACTCTCCTTGATGTTGACGTGTCAGAAATCGGAATGTTCTTAATTGAGTCAATAATGCTTTTTCGGATTTTCTCATCTGCAACCGCTTCCTCAATTGATGCAAGCATACACTCTTTGACTGTCTCTGCGTCCGTAAAAGGCCTTTTCTTTTTGCCTAATATCCAGGCCACTCGTAGGGATGCTGCGGTAGCTCTCTCTTGGTCAGTGCAAGCCCGAAACAGGGATCTACGTCTTTGATCATAGCACGAAGTTAGCCCCAAAATCTTCTGGCGGCGAGCATCAGAGCACGCTGGAAAAGTGGCGTCAAAGTTGGCGTGAGCTGTCTTAAAATGCCTTCTCAAGTTGTACTCTTTACACACCGATAAACACTCATTGCAGATTAAACACACGGGCCTCCCACTGACATTTACAAACAAGTACTTCTCTTTCCACTCGCTGTTGAATTGCCGGTTTTCGGTGTCAACCTTTCGTTTTTTTAACGTAGAAAGAGACATTTTGATATCCAACTATGCTGACCAGGTTTGATGAATCGTACCATTGGCGCGAAACCGTCGAAGGTGCGCGAGCCGCGAGGACGCGCGCAGAGACGCAATAAATGACAGGAGTTGTCACTACAGTAGCTAGTAGGTGGATTCGAAACCCGAGCCCGCCAAAGTTTTCAGGCAATGTCTTCCCCTCTATCTCTCAATTTAACACCCTCTCTGGAATAAAGGCACTCTGGCCCAAGAATTAAAAAAAAAGAAAACTTTATTTTAAAAATTAAACTTTTTAACATTATACTCAAAGGGCCAGTAAATATCACACGGGGGCCGGATTTGGCCCGCGGGCCGCCAATTGAATAGCCCTGCTGTAGAGAGTGTGGAGGAATATCCTATTGTCAGCCTCCTGCTGTGTTGATTCAAGAGCAGGAACATCCATAACAGACCCTGGTCTTGGCCCCACTCATGGGGCCAAGACCAGGTTCCAGTTGTTCATCCGCACACCACTTCTCACAAAGGAATATCAGCAGGTTTGCTTTGTTAGCAGACACTGCAAAAAACTCCATTGGATCCGGAGCTGTGTACTGCTCACTGACTTCATACACTTTCGCTGGTTTGGATCTGGCATACAGATGGAGCCTCTTATTTTGGACCCCAGCATACAGCTTCCTGCCGACTGCCAGCCAGTTGCCAGCCAGTTGCCTGCCAAAGACCAGTATTCAGGAATGTTAGGCCCTCCCACTATTCTCCAATTTCAGGGTTTAACCAGGAGATGGCGCTATATATTAAATAACTAAGACTTAGTTTTTCACAATAGAAAATGCAGATATTATATAAAAAACTAAAGTTAAAATCTTGTTTTTAATGCCCCAAGAGCAATAACATCTTGTCACAAGCTTTTTGGAAGAAAAAGACTGACTCAAGAGACCTGTAGTTGACTAATTACAGGCCTCAATAAAGTTCTGCCATTGGTTGTGAAAAACAACGGTGGACATAGTGGAAAGTGAAATTGACATTGTCGAATTTAATAAAAATACAAAATAATGTATCTGTGTACGTGTTTTACTATGTGATCTGCACTTATCAAACATCTAATTAAGGCGAGACACCCCAGGTGAATAGGGTATTTTTAACTTAAAGATATCAGCTAAATATTTCTCCAGTTAATTACTTACAATAAGGCAATTGTTTTTTGTATTACAAGTTTTCTGAAATAGCATGTTTAAATATCCAAATGAACCATTACCTCATGAAATATGCGCATATTTTAACACATTTCAGGAACCGAAATCTGAACTTTGGATAAAGCCAGGATCAAAATTATTGTTTCATTTTGTAGTCATATTAGTATCTAAGGCTTTTACAGAAGGGATTTTGGATATCTCTTTGTATCACTCCATAAATCAGAAAATACTGTCAACAGCCCTAAAATATCAATTTTCACCATGTTTTTAGGTATAAAATGTTATATAATTCAGGCTATGAATTATATATGACCAAACCCTTCTGTAAAAGCCTTCATAATATTGATAGGAATATAACTGGAAGGTTTGGTGTATGTAACTGCTGAGTGATTCTACAATTTAGGGTACATTCCATGTCCATTGATGTCCATTGATGATAATTATTCTAACTATTTTCTTCAAAAATATCATATTTTGCCTATTATTGGAAAGCATGTTATAATATCACACAAACATTATGTGCATCCTATGCTTTATTTAGCTTGAAATGTGTCATGATGTTCTTAAATTGTCAGTTTTTGCTATGTCCGTTTTTCAGTTGAGGGTGTCTTGGATTCAAAATAATGAATAAAAACCATTAAAGTAAATTTAAAAAATGATTCATTTATTTCAAAAGTCTAAATACTAAAGAATAATAACATATTTTTAATTGATTTCCCCCTTTAAATAATTTAAATATCTTAATATATGAATGTCCGCAAAAGTTCTGTCAACTATGTTACTAACAGAACTTCCCCCTTTAACTCAAAAATTGTTTGTCCCAATACCATGTCACCAGCATCACATGATGCCATGTTCCTCTTTGGCAGACATTTTGAACACACTGTGGTGATTGTCCTCTACATTTTTACAATATTTTATGTATAATAGCACATGGTCAATTAATATACTCATTGACAATCAACAATGTTACGTACATTGTTATGGTTTACAATTGTTTAATGATTTTAATTCAATTATATGTGCAAATGTGATGTTAACCTGTTCAAGAAAATGACATGTGGTCATCCAGGCAAGGCCTACCATTGAAATGATGGGTCAAAATAGGGAAATTGTCAACTAGGTTACCTGTCAACTGAGTTACCCAGTACTGTAATAACTGTAGTAACTTAGTTGACAGGTAACCTAGTTGACAATTTGTACGACATGTAGACGTCATTACACATCATTATCAATGGAATTTTGCACTTCTGCCTTGAAATTAACATAGTGCTGATGGTTAATAATGTGTCCAGTCAACTATGTTATTTGCGTCAAATGTTTGACTTTCATTGTCAACTATGTTGCACCTCATTTTTTCAAATTTAAAATATCTAAAATAGTGCTTCTGATATCCTTTATAGTATAATGTATATCTACACAGGTTGGAGTTTTACATGACATCTCTTAAAACTATCAAAATGACCTGTATGGTAGTTTTATAATACAAAATATCCCTAAACTTAATGACAGTGCTGAACATATCACATGAAAAAACAAAACTTTAATACAATTATTTTTTAAACTTTAAAAAATCTTTGGATATATGGTAGAATAGACTCAAGAGCCTTTCAAATTTGATTTTACTTGAAGTGCAGGACTTAATCAAATGATTGTAATGACATCAAGTTTGTCCGTAACATAGTTGACAAACTGAGTAGTGAAAACATCCTTTCCCTTAAAATAAAAAAATATATAAAAATGTTTAAGCTTTGCAACTAGTGGATATGTTACACTGAGGAATATACTAACTTGAACCACTGATTGTTCTATCTATACATTTTATTTGGCATTAGTAAATAATTATGCACATTTACAGATATTTTACATGATATGAGTGATAACACGTGTTATAAGGGCTATTTCGCACAATAGGTGTGCCTTGAGATTTTTACTTGTCCTTTGGTGTGCCTTGGGCACAAAAAGTTTGGGAACCACTGCTGTAGAGAAATGTAAACGTTCACCATCCCCCACCCGCCTACTGTATGTTGCTTTTTGACATGTAAATGGGTAACTACCCCCCTCTGAGTGAATACCTGTTGTACCTGTCCGGGGCTAAGCCCATAGGACGATGCTCTGATGTCATCACCCTCGCACATTGGTCATATGTTTACAAAAAACGATGTTAACACTTTCTCGTTCTTAATATATGCTATATTTAGGGTCGATATGTGTTGAATTTACTTTAAAATAGCAGATCACTGTGATTCACTTCTCCGCGGCTCCTCCGTGCAGAGAGGCCCCCCCCCCGTTGACAATTCACGAGCGTCTAACTCTCTCCCCCCTGTGAAGAGATATCACAGGGGGGGTTGGGACACACACATTCCGATGGCCAATTCGTTTTAAACAAAGAGTGGGGTGGGGACTGGTGAACGGTATGGTCAATGTTTGTAAACACTGTGACATTTTGACTTTATTTGATCATTTCAGTTAAAAACTAACGTTCATATTTCATATTACTGTTTTGCCTGGCTGGACCTGTAATTTACAGGAAAGGAGTGCACGCTACTAAAGAGACACGCTACCATGGAAACCAAACAATGGTGTTGCTGTATTGAAGTCCGAGTGGAAACAGTCATATTTGGAGCGTTATGTTAGAATGAAACAGCGAGGTCGTGACTCACAAAAAAAAAGTGTTACTTCACTAACTGTAAGCTTGTCACTCAGAGTAACCTACAGTTAACTTAACTGTTGGAAAAGAAAGATCAGAGTTAGGAGTGTGAACACACAGCTGAGAGCTGCCGTTTCATTCTGACTGTTTAAAAAACGGTAACAACGGACTATTTTTCTTAGCGGATGCATGTAAATTTAAATCAATACATAGAACTATGTTTTAAATCAATAAAAATATTTTCTAAATCCATAAAAGCATTTTAATTAATATTGGGAGTCATGTCGTTACTTTGTTGAGAATGTGGCCATGTAATAAGCGGGATAATTTGCAGCGACTTGGTCATTATGGGGGAAAATAACACCCAGGGATCAAGGGACCCAGGGATCCCTCCGCGTCGCGGAGGGATCAGTAATTTTTAGTGAATTACTGAGTTTAGGCACGTTAATAACATTTTAATGAAGTTGAATACAGTATATTCATATTTGTCAGTGATTTCATGTCAATTCGGCGAACATAAACGATTAAATTAGGATTAAAAATCGAGAGCCGGCTGCTGTTCGTTACGGTAACCCAACTAGGACACTTGACACAGTGGCTTTTGGCAAAGCACACAAAGAAAACAAAAAAAACCGAGAGAGATGAATTATTGTTATTACAACGTGACTTCACTATTATTTAACAACTATTTTTATTGGGTTCTTTTATTTGGGGTTAAGTACATTGTCAGAATAAGTGAGAAATGGATTTAACTTCTGTTAGACAGCTATCATACTGAATAAATATTTATGCAAAAATGTATGGCATTAATAATGTATATCTAATTACATTTAAAAATGTATGGCATTAATAATGTATATCTAATTACATTAACTGTGAATGTCTTTCATTTTATTTAAAATGAAATAAAATTACATAAAACATTTTCCATAAAAAAGTTGATTCAAGAACAAATCAGTACTTTTCTTATATGACTATTATTGCTAAATTTGAAAGGTCTTTACCAGCTTTGGAATTATATATATATATATATATATATATATATATATATATATATATATATATATATATATATATATATATATATATATATAGCACCTTCTGCCATCCCATCTCTACTGACATATGGATCTTAACAAAGATCCGCTATACATTAGTACCAGATATACTGTACACGGACATTTTAGTGAACCAGACCAGCTGTTTCCGCCGGGTCTTCGCTTCCCGGGCATCACGTTGTTTACAAGTGTGTTCAGATGCTAAATGACAAGTGCAAGTGACAATTGTTGTCGTCTTCTCTGTGAACGTTTTTTTCTCCGTTATTTTGCCATTTTCAGATTTAAATTTCGAGCGGAAAGCTAACCAGGAAGTAATAATTACTTAAGCGGAGAACGGAGAAAGTAAACGTTACAGCAGGCATAACAACAGCCGGTGTTTATTTTATTATAATATTCAAAAACAAATCAGTACTTTTCTTATATGACTATTATTGCTAAATTTGAAAGGTCTTTACCAGCTTTGGAATTATATATATATATATAGCACCTTCTGCCATCCCATCTCTATATATAATATCTATCCGTGACATATGGATCTTAACAAAGATCCGTTATACATTAGTACCAGATATACTGTACACGGACATTTTAGTGAACCAGACCAGCTGTTTCCGCCGGGTCTTCGCTTCCCGGGCATCACGTTGTTTACAAGTGTGTTCAGATCGTTCAGATGCTAAATAAAAGTTTAGCTTGTACTTTTGATACCCCGCCTCTCGGCACCACAACATCCAGTTTACTGTATTTCACATGAGCGATGTCGAACATTGAAAAGTCCTTATAAAATCTCTGTTATTAGATCAGTACTTTTCTTATATGACTATTATTGACTTGAACACTGAGAATGTATTTATTAACTTCAGACATTTGAAATATTTGAAATCAGATGAAAACAAACTGTAACGGACCCTGCCGTGTTATCTATGATTACTATGCCTTACTGTACATTCATAATTTCAGCCGGAGGTAGGTGGTAGGCGTTGCGGAGGAGCAGATTGCGAGTGAGGTGCCTGTTCTAAACGAACTATTCCAGCTGTTATAAAGCATTAAATAAAAAGTAAGCAAGGAATACAGAATGTTTCGTTACGTAACTTTGTTGAGAATGTGGCCATGTACATGTAATACATGGGATCATTTGCAGCGACTTGGTCATTGTGGGGAAAAATAACACCCATCCTGATCGTTTCAATGAAGTTGAATACAGAATATTCATATTTGTCAGTGATTTCATGTCAATTCGGTGAACATAAACATCAATGATGATGATTAAATTAGGATTAAAAATCGGGAGAGCCGGCTCGTTCGTTTTTTCCGACTAAACAACATCTATTATTTAGAAGTTGATTTCACATGACTCCAGTGTGGAACCCCACTGCACCCCCTGGTGGATCAATGATCCATTGCAGCTGGCTTCACAATAATTAAATGTATTTATCATGGGGGCGGTATCAAGTCTGACTGGGGGCCGGCCGGCCATCACGGAACGTGCATGAACCGATCACGACCCTCGCACTTTAAACTGTCCAAAATAAGACGCTTCATCTGTATCTCTGTTCCTGCTCAGCTGACTTGAGGATGGTTGTACTGTATTTGTCACAACAGAAGTGTATGATGTCAGTGCCAGGAGGCACATCAATCAGCAGCAGGTGCCTGTATCGCTCAGCGATCACTCCAAATCCTTCTCCTCTGTGGAAAGACCAGTGTCATATGGCATCTCCGACTACTGCTGTCTTGGGGCAGATCAGGGATGCTGCTTACTTTGGTTTTCTCTTTCAAGATCTTCACAAGGCTCGCCTTGGTCCCTGTTCTCATGCTGCCATCTTCCTGGAAGAGGGATGGGGGAAGTCAACAATGTTGAGTTCTCCACCACTGGCAATGATCTGGGTCATGCGCAGAAGGGCAGTGACTTCATTGCTCTTGCCAGGTGAAGAGGTTTTCCCAGACTTCTTTGGTTTCATCCTGTTTTGTGTATGGAAGGTGTTTAGCTTTACAACACTTGTCTTCTTCTGGTCACTGGACAGTGACTCTTAAAATGCCTTCAAACCAACTGCTTTCCCACTTGTCAGGTTGTCCTTGACTGTGGGATCTGCACACTCACCAGTAGATATATTGATCAGGGATGGTGTGGCTGTCATGAATGGGTTGGTCTCTACTGCTGCCATGACCTTGACTACCATCTCTGCATCCCTGTTGACACGACTCCAACCAGATTCATGGTGGGGGTTGGAGGAATGGAGGTGCAGCGTAGACTTGAGCTCTGCAGAGATAGCTGCAGTAAGTGGTTTTGTGTAGACCCACTTCATCCTGGCAGCACGATTGAGTGTAATTATATCCAGACCACTTGCCTCCTTGGCATCTGCATTATATGTCTGCTCCAGAAGCATGTCAGGAGAGACACCATTGTGGTTGCCATCTGCTCTCCTTCCAACAAATGCACCTGCCATCAGTGCTTCATGTGCCTCAGGGGCTGTCTCTGGCAGTCTCTTCATCTCAGACAAATACAGAGGCAAAGACTGCTGCCCATATTTGTATTGTCCTGCTGCAGTGAGGTAAGGTAGCATCCGTGCTGATTCACAGAGATCTCCTGCCCAGTAACCTTCCCGCTGGTAGTAGATGAACCTGTGGAGAATGTCTGACATCTCCAGAAAGAGTGTTTATTAAATGACAATAAAATAGCGGTATGCAACGTGTGTGTGAAGCAGAAATCCTGCAGCTCCACCCGCTGTGACGGACCGGTGAGCGGAGCAGAACACACATTAAGAGTTAGACCTAACACACTTAGCTATTTTATCTACCTCTGGAACAAGCTAAACTAGTTATAAATATATTTATTCTTCACTGTCGGGTCGCTCATTACTGGATCAGTGAGCTGCAGGAGATACTGACGGGCTGTCAGGAGAGAGAGAGAGGGGGAGAGAGCGATATCGGTATCGGCCGATACTGATTCCGGCGATCGGCCCCAAAATTGGCGATCGGAGCATCCCTAATAATTGTATATGATATGTTTTATAATGATTGATCATGAAAGTGTTATCAAAGCTGGTAAAGTTGCAGCTAGTTTGAATGACTTTGTATACTACAGAGTAGCTTGTGAATTTACTCCAGGTGGAACTAAAGTCTGATTTAACACTTGATTATATTTCACATCATTCATCCACATCTGTAAAGTAACTAAAGGTATTACATACATGTAATGGAGTCAAAGTACACCATTTACCTCTGACTTGTGTTTACTGCCAACCTAAAAGTACCTCAAAAATAGTAATCAATAATATATTGAAAAGTTATTTGGCTGATTGTTTTATATTGGCTCAGCCAGGTTATATGGGATGCCCAGTCGACGTACAGATGGGTCACACATTTTGAAATATTAAACTTAGTTTCCTTTTCTAACATTTTTAATTTTTCATCCTCATGTAGAATGCTATTATGAAACACACATTTGGTTGTTTATAGCATAAAGAACATCTGATTTAATGTGAGGTAGGCAAATAATCATTTGAGTATAAGTATGTGTATATAAATATGTAATTTACAACAGCTGTAAGATGCTTGAAAAGCTTGAAAATGCTTGAAAAGTGCTTGAATTTGACTTTGGAAAATGTGTAAGAACCCTGATACATGAAGCTTCTGGTATGTTGCAACTGACAAACCACATGAACAAGTCAAGACACAGTATAGCCATAACATACTTTAAATAACTTTTATTTATGTAATGTTGTGAGTGAAGTGTGTGATGAGTGTAAAAAGATGTAATGTGGATCAGTATCAGTATCAGTATTTAATTGTCCTCCTGGTCTGCCTCTAATACCACCTTGTGTATGGCAAATCTGACTCGCAGCCTTCTTTGCTCTTGACATGAGTCTCATTGTGGGCAAGAGACTCCGGAAAAACAAGAGGTCCTCCTCCTCCTCCTCCACCACCACTGGTGGGGGTGGTGGTGGTGGCATGGCCAGAATTGGAGCGAAGGCAGACAGCACATTTTGTTCAAAGGAGGACATCTCCCTTGCCCTTTTCCTTTTCCCCCGGAACGAAACACTTGCCTCCTCCTGTCCTGTCTCCCCTGCCTCTGCTTGCTGACTGGCTGGCTGACTGCCTGGCTGACTGCCTGGCTGACTGCCACCTGGCTGGCTTTCCTGGCTCTCTTCCTCTCTTACCAGGGTGGATGGAGGCAGGGTTTGCCGGGGGACATTGCTGGACGTCTCGCGGTCAATCATGAATGGGTTTAAAAAAACTCATGATTGCCGCGAGACCCCAGGGCTTGTATCCCCCTGAAGACCCTGCACCGCTTCTTTTTGCCTCCTTCTCCTGTTGTTTCTCCTTCCTATACCTGTCCCTCAGTGTCTTCCACTTTTTTTTGCACACTTCCTCTAATAAAATGAAATGAAAGAATACAGTTAATTTCTTTAATTTACGACAATTATTCCTCCATTAACCTGTTCCACTCTGAGCCTGTTTTTCAGGTCTCAGGCTCGAAAATGACATTCCCAGAACAAATGACCATATTTTCCCTTCTAAAAGGGTTAAATTAATAATCTTTGTTCTCAAAGTAATGATAAACCTGTGAGTTGGATGTAGAAGTGTCAGAATCAATATAAATGTTTTTTATTTTAAAGAAAATTCAGATTTTACATAGTAAAAAACTGTAAATTATAGTGTCCGTCCAAAAATTATTTTTTACAGATAGTGAAAACTACCCTTGGATGATGGGTTAGTAGACTAAAAGCTTTAGGAATCCAAAGTACAACATATAATAAGTACCCTGTATCAAGATTGATGCAAAACAAGTGAAATTTGACCTTTTTAGAGAGATTTAGCCAAAAACTGGGCCATCTGGGGTCATTTGGGTGGATTTGACCTATCTCTGGCCCCCCTTGCTCGATTTGGTTGGTTGACATACCCTTGTGACCGTTAGAGCCAATAGAATCGAAGGGGGAGGCTCCCACCCAGACACGTTGTAAAGAAAAAATGTGGTTGCTTCGCGTGTGGAAAACGAAACCAAAGTGGAGGAATGTCTCCTTCTGGAGTTTGGAAACTAAAACGCAGTTGTATTGCTTATGGATTATCAGAAATAATTTCAAAGAAGGCACAGACACATAGGATGAACCTATGGATTAACTGCAGCATCGTTTTTTTTATCGTTTTAATGCCATTGAAGACCACTTTTGACCAAGGTAAGCCATATTTACGTGTTTAGCTTCTTAGCTCCACATGTGATGATGTACGCTTTCGTTTAGAGCGTCGCGAATGTTTATCACTGAGTGTTGAGGAGGGCACCGTTAGATTCAGTGTCTCCAGGACACCAAAGAAGAGTGTTTGGTTGTGCATCTAGGATAAGTAATAAGGGAGTTCTGAGTGAGTTTATGTGCCTTTGTAGGTTACGTTTTTTCGTCGAGGCTAATTCAGAGGCTGAGTGCTAGCATTGTGGGTTTTTTTTGAAAAAAAAAATTAAAAAGATCAGTTAGCTGAGTTTCTTCCCGTTACATGTATATAACACATTCATAGTTTTATTCAATATTAAGATTCCTTAGACGTTGTTTCCTGCAAATGACGCGTTTATCCGCCCGGTACCGGGGGGAAGGTGTGAAACAGGTTAACCTGTTACGCACAAAATTAAGAGATTTATGGATACATCTCTCAACACTCATATGAAACAGAACTGTATATATTTCAATAATCAAAAAAACATTAGAATATGCTCCCAACCAATAACAAATATTTGATAAACTCCTCTCTCCTATCTTTATCTTACCTAGTCTGCATTCTTTCTTCTTATTTATGCATATTTTACTAATCACTCCCCTTTTAAACTGTGTTTTTTATTTTTGACTGACCTATAGTACACATTGGAATGATTTAACTTATTTTTTATAACTATATTAAATAGATGGAAATATTTGTTTACATAGATGACCAAACCGTTTGAGACCCACTGATATAACTTAGAATAAAGTTTACAATCTAATCACTCAGCGAGTCCTTTACCTCACCTAAACTGACGTTATCTCAGCCTCTCAGTCTGACAGGAGAGGACTCTCCCTCTCCTTATTGTTGAAACAGCTTCTAATCTCCGTTAGCTCCGAGCTAGCACCAGATGCTAACAACAACCCCCGTAACTGGTGCTCTCTCTTTCTCTCTCGCTCGTACTCACACAAAATGCGCTCGTGCCACAGACACACACAGACGCTGTGTGCTCCTCCGTGGCGATGACCGCTTGCGTAAAAAAAACAAAAAAAACAATTTGAAAAGTGGGGGGGACACACGGGAATTTGCCCAGTGGAAATTACCTACCAAGTTACAGCTGATCTGATTCCTGTAATCAGTCTCAGCCCTTCAATCCACTTACAAGCAGACAAAGATGGCTGCACTACAGAATTAGAAACAATGTCAAAGATCCCAGATGAGCCCCCATTTGTTACGGCCTGGCTCATAGGCTGCAACAAAGATGGGAGACCAGACAAGTTAACCTGTTCCACTCTGAGCCTGTTTTTCAGGTCTCAGGCTCGAAAATGACATTCCCAGAACAAATGACCATATCTTCCCTTCTAAAAGGGTTAAATTAATAATCTTTTCTCAAAGTAATGATAAACCTGTGAGTTGGATGTAGAAGTGTCAGAATCAATATAAATGTTTTTTATTTTAAAGAAAATTCAGATTTTACATAGTAAAAAACTGTAAATTATAGTGTCCGTCCAAAAATTATTTTTTACAGATAGTGAAAACTACCCTTGGATGATGGGTTAGTAGACTAAAAGCTTTAGGAATCCAAAGTACAACATATAATAAGTACCCTGTATCAAGATTGATGCAAAACAAGTGAAATTTGACCTTTTTAGAGAGATTTAGCCAAAAACTGGGCCATCTGGGGTCATTTGGGTGGATTTGACCTATCTCTGGCCCCCCTTGCTCGATCTGGTTGGTTGACATACCCTTGTGACCGTTAGAGCCAATAGAATCGAAGGAGGAGACTTACATAGACACACATTGTAAAGAAAAAATGTTGCCGCTTCGCGTGTGGAAAGCGAAACTAAACTGGAGGAATGTCTCCTTCTGGAGTTTGGAAACTAAAACGCAGTTGTATTGCTTATGGATTATCAGAAATAATTTCAAAGAAGGCACAGACACATAGGATGAACCTATGGATTAACTGCAGCATCGTTTTTTTATCGTTTTAATGCCATTGAAGACCACTTTTGACCAAGGTAAGTCATATTTACATGTTTAGCTTCTTGGCTCCACATGTGATGATGTACGCTTTCGTTGATAGCGTCGCGAATGTTTATCACTGAGTGTTGAGGTGGGCACCGTTAGATTCAGTGTCTCCAGGACACCAAAAAAATTGGTTGTGCATCTAGGATAAGTAATAAGGGAGTTCTGAGTGAGTTTATGTGCCTTTGTCGGTCCCGTTTTTTCGATCGAGGCTAATTCAGAGGCTGAGTGCTAGCATTGTGGGTTTTTTTTGAAAAAAAAAATTAAAAAGATCAGTTAGCTGAGTTTCTTCCCGTTACATGGATATAACACATTCATAGTTTTATTCAATATTAAGATTCCTTAGACGTTGTTTCCTGCAAATGACGCGTTTATCTGCCCGGTACCGGGGGGAAGGCGTGAAACAGGTTAAGTGTAACAAAAGCATATTTATTTACAATACCACAAAAACCAAAGTTCTTCAAAGAAACCTAATAAATGTGGAAGTCAGTTATCAGTAATGTGTGTGAAAATGTGCAGAAACAAAGACGTGGCCGTGTCCAACAGAAGAGTGAGAGGGCAGTATGGGTTGGTGTTGGCCTTTTATGTCGACAGCCCAGGTGTGGCTCATCAGGTTGATCACCTGAAACACAAACAAGAGCCAGCAAGCAGAACACAAAGGCAGAGACCCCTAGTGGAGTGGAGGGGGTCGTAACACTGTGGAATGAGTTCACACTGAAACGAGATCTTCATTCAACATTTTGCGGGCAATTACATATAAGAAGAAGGAGAAGAAGAATGAAGCTGCTAACGCTAAATGCTAACGCTAAGGCTACAATAATTGTATTGCTGCGAACAAGCACCACGCCATTGAAAACATCAACTTTGTTACAATTTTATTTCACCTTGCTATGTGTTTTTAAAGCATATTTAAAAACGGGGACAAATTGACCCGGGGATTGGCCACCAAAGCCAGGCAGGCATTTGGTATGATCACCATAGCCATATGAGGCCGGACTCAGAGGGCTTTCCTTTGCTTTCATGCAGCAACCAGGAAACAACACCAGCAAGCCAGCTCACACTGTCCGCTCCAGCAGCGAGCCCCGCAACGTCCCGCCAACACGGCACCCAGACCCCACGCAGTATTCTCATCTGTTTGTCATTGCTGGTGTCATTTTCTGGTTGCTAACGCAATTGTAACACATAATCACTGATGTTCCGCTGTAACGGTGGTGGACTCATCAGAACAGAGTGGGCGAGCTGACCAATCAGAGCACACTGGGCTCACAGGGAGGGGGGGGGGGGCAGGAGCTCCAACAAGCCGTTTAGGACAGAGAGTGAATACACATGCTATACAGAGATGCTGTATGAGAAACCAATGTGAGTTTTGAAAAAAAAAATCTATTCTAGTATACCTTGTTGTAGCAAACACTTTTGGATGGTGGCTTACAGCCCCCCTCCGCTACGCGCCGTTCGTTAGATGAGGCTGGTTATATTTAATAAAGAAAGGGATTCAAAACACCGGAATAAAGGTTATAACAATAATCTGATTTTACTGGTAAGAAACAAAACACGTATACAAGTTTACAGAGTACTCCGGACTTCAGGTTTCTACTGCTGTGCGATACAGGTATCGGGACCAGCCAGTCAGCAAACAGGAAGCATTTTACATGCATAAACAACAGTATTCATATTCATATTTTGGGGCGGAGATGTGTTGACTTCTTCCTTCCCATTTTACTCCGAAGCGAATCAGAGAGTCCGTGGGGAGGAGCTGTGTGAGCTGCTCACTCCCCCAGGTGTTTTTACTGGTTGGATTCACTTCTGGTCGGGTCCAATACAGCGAATCAGAGTTCTGAGAAAAAGTATGTTTTCTTCTGAGATTCGGAAGTTCACAAGGGCAGAGTCAATCTTATCTCTGCACCGATATTCACTCCTTTACTTTCCCAAGGAATATTTCACACAAACTATTCTTTCCCAGACAACCAAACATTGTACACAGATATATTGATGCCCAGAAAGAACCTTGAAAAGAATATGTGTGTGGGTGCTGGTGGGAGGAGGTGTATGTGTGTGTAACAGGATCTCTGGGTCAGTGAGTTGTAAGTGAGAAAGACAATATATATATATGTGATTACTTAAAACAGTTCAAACAATACATGTTCACTAAAATACAATTCAAAATAATACATGTTTACTTCAATACAGTTTAGAACCATATCTGTTTACTTTAACCTCAACAATAAAATTATGATCAGTAAAAATGGCCATGACATGGGACCTTTAAATCTATGCTCATAACTATACCTCCTTTGCCCTCCTTCATATAATCTATGATGTCCCTAATGCTACTTATTGTGTCGCTAATATCCCTTCCCGGTACGCTGTATGCCTGAGTGCTCCCCACTACTGTTTTAATTACCCTCTTTACCCTGTTGGCTAATACCCTAGCTCAAATGTTATAATCGCAATTTAACATACTCAGCGGTCTATAATTTTCCAGTCTATCCCTGTGACCCTTTTTATGAATTAAACTAATCACCCCAGTGCCGAAACTATCCGGCAAATCATCCCTCTCCTCCATGCTCCTAAATAGCTCTAATAATAATAATAGATTAATTTTGTTTGCGCTTTTACAGGTGCTCAAAGACGCTTTACAGATATAGTGAAAAGAAAAGAAAAGAACAACAAATACATATATATAGTTAAAGTCAAATTAAAATCAAGCAATACAAAAACAGCTCTAGTAGAATAACTCGCTATAAAATTCCTCTACTCTATCCACTATCCCTACAAAATCTGTAATTTGTTCTCCTTCCTTTCCCTCAACCTGCTTTATGTAACTCTTTCCCTGTTTTATTTTTTCTAACCCTAAAAAATAGCAACTGCGTATCTTGCCCTACTTCTAATCAACGCCCCCATACATTTCCTCTGCTCTATCTCGCCTAACCCATCCCTAATTATACTATACTCTTCTAAATCTTGCCCTAACCCTCTCCCTATTCGCTGTGTCACTCTATCTAATTCTCCTTTTATTCTCCTCTCCTTCTCTCTGCCGTTTATTTCTACCTCTGCTATATTTAATACTCATATATTTAATTAATTTTTTAAAGCCCTCCCACCATGTCTCCACATCCACATCATTCACACTTTCTCATTTTACTATGCATTCTTTCACTATTTTCTTGTATTCTTCTTATTTGAGCAGCATAGCATGCAGGCACCACACTCCCCCTCCTTTCCCTTTATTTATAATATTGCCCAGACTGAAACTCAAAATGGTATGGTCACTCATAGCAGTGGTTCTGTACTCAATTTGACCGATGCTATCCCCTACAGTTAAAGTCAGGGTTCTTACACCTTTTCCATAGTCAAATTCAAGCACTTTTCAAGCATCTTACAGCTGTTGTAAATTACATATTTATATACACATACTTATACTCAAATGATTATTTCCCTACCTCACATTAAATCAGATGTTCTTTATGCTATAAACAACCAAATGTGTGTTTCATAATAGCATTCTACATGAGGATGAAAAATTAAAGAAAATAAAACTAAGTTTAATATTTCAAAATGAGTGACCCATCTGTACGTAGACTGGGCATCCCATATAACCTGGCTGAGCCAATATAAAACAATCAGCCAAATAACTTTTCAATACATTATTGATTACTATTTCTGAGGAACTTTTAGGTTGGCAGTAAACATAAGTCAGAGGTAAAATTCACAAGCTACCCTGCAGTATACAAAGTCATTCAAACTAGCTGTACCTTTACCAGCTTTGAGAACACTTTAATGATCAATCATTATAAAACAAATCATATATATTATTCTGAAATGGTCCAATGACTACTTTTACTGTCGCTACTTTAACTATATTTTGATGATAATACTTTTATACTTTTACTTGTGTTAAGGAACATTTTGAATGCAGGACTTTTACTGTAACAGAGTATTCCTACACTCTGGTACTTCTACTTTTACTCAAGTACAAGATATGAGTACTTCTACTTTTACTCAAGTACAAGATCTGAATACTTCCACTTTTACTCAAGTACAAGATCTGAGTACTTCTACTTTTACTCAAGTACAAGATCTGAGTACTTCTACTTTTACTCAAGTACAATATCTGAGTACTTATTCCACCTCTGGTAGCGTATTAGCCTGAATTGTAGCCACAAAATCACGCAGAGCTGCATAAAAATAGACTCAAAATGGTAACAAGTGGAAAATAATATTTACAAATGTGTACAATGATTTGTAGGTAATTTTGACTACTCAAGACACCTGATTTATACATCTTCAAAGGAAGACTGTGTTCATTCTACAATTACATGGGATTAAAGCAAAATGTAGTTTTACTTCTATAATACTTCAAGATTTTATATAAAAGCCTGTTTAAAAAAAAGTATCAACCATAGCGACGCGGTCAAATCCTCAGTTTATAATTTATAACAACATACAAACAAGCTAAGGTCTAATTACGCAACCAAGTCTCATGGCATTTCGTGTTATAGTCACGAAATAAATGTAATCTATTGATTCGTGTTCACCAACACGATTTTCCCCTTTTTTTCGTGTCACACAGAACGATTTTAAAAGCAATGTATTTCTATTGGTAGTATGTTTCGTGCATGCGTCTTTTTGTCCGGTCGGGTCTTGGAAGACCGGAAGCTGTGTGGTTCATAAAAACATGTTCTTACTCAATATCAAGCCACGATTATTGTTTTTATTTTAAATCGTATAATGTCAGGCTTTTTTTGCCGTCTGTGAGGAAAATAAATGGGGCTCAGAGCCTCAGAATACTGAAATCTGTATATATTTTTTCCTTCTAAATTTGTTGTTATTTGTGACCCACTCTATCGAAATCAGTCAAAAGCTCATTTCAAAATAAACGTGGATTTGTGTAAAAAAACTAGTTTTTCAGGGTTCGGGTGTTTTGTTTGATTTTAAATAAACAAAGTCTTGGCTTTCAGAATATGAAACTGTTATTGCCAAAATCTCATGATAAATACATTTTTAAAGCTTGTAAAGGGAAGAAGAGGCACCTCTCAATTCGCACCCTGCTCTTCCACAGCGCCACTACCCCTCCCTCCGCTGAAATTATGAAGTAAAGGCGTATAGTAATCATAGATAACACGACAGGGTCCGGGACAGTTTGTTTTCATCTGTTTTCAAATAAACAAAGTATTGGCTTTCAGAATATTAAACTTGTTTCGGCAAATTCAGATGATAAATACAACTTTGAAGCTTGTAACGGCATAATTACAATCGGAGAACGGAGTAATTTAACGTCACAGCAAGCATAACAACATGCTCCCGGTGTTTCTTGTGAGTGTTTCCCCGGTACACAAACACAATACACACAAAGGCTAAAATACACAAACACACTCGCGAGCTTCCCCCAGACCAGTAATACAAACGAAAATGTGTCTTCGGGTCAATGTGACTGATTTCGATAGAGCAAGTCACATTTGGTTTAGGCACGAAACATACTACCAGTAGAAATACATTGCTTTTAAAATCGCTCTGTGTCGAATCAATAGATTATATTTCGTGACTATAACACGAAATGCCGTGAGACTGGGTTGAATTACAACAGTGAGTGCTTCATCCTCTGAACACCACAGGATGGCGACTGTAACGCACATAACATAGGTACGCTCCTCTGAAATGATTGTCCCCTGCAATTATTATTATCTGTTGGAGAAATACTGTTTTCTCCACTCTTTTGGTTTGTTTTAATGCACTGATATCATGTGTGGCTCTGAACTGTGTACGACCTTGCAGCTGCCTCTTTATGATAGGAGGAGGCAGGGCATTTCAGGTTGTTGATCTTTATGAGGAGACAGGCACATACTTGTTGTCTCCTACATTATCTCACAACTGCTGGAAGTCCAGAAGACGTCACAGATGACCCATCGCAGATGACCCGACTTTCCGACACCCGCGGCTGATATTAGCGCCACCTCGATTTACGACTTTGTTGTTATCTCCTGTGTTTTGGACTATATAAGCCTGATGTTTTTTCCTGCTCCGTTGAGCAACATACCTCATGTGTGTGAGTTAAACCATATCCTTTGTATGTGATTTAAATCTGCTCCTTCTTGCAAGAATAAACTAGAACCTGATTATTGATTCTCAACCTGGTGTCGAGTGATATTTTCCTAACATTATCCCTCATCGAGTTCGCTATTCAGCTTGCTAACGTTAGCTTAAACAAACGTAACATGCAACGTTAGCCTAATCTAAAATGCTCTACTACGGCGTACCTTTCATGTGGTTCGTCAGCGCATACTCTCCCATCGTTATTTTTTGCAAACTTTGCAGGAGGCTACTCGTGGGCTTGACCCTCGTCTTAGCCATGGCTTGTATTTGTCTTCTGCTAGCCAACGCTCGTTGAAACTGCAGCCTCCTGGCATACTGTCATCTATCACTCTCATCAGAATGCCCAGGTCACACGTAACAAAAACACTTGCAGGTCACGCGCATAGCGCGGGAAGGCCGGAGCGGAGCTGTTTTATGTAAAAGCGAAGCAATTAAGCGCGCTCCGACTTCTTTATTTTCTTTTAATCAAAAAAGCGAAGTAAAGCATTTACAATTTCAAGCACTTTATCCCAAATTCAAGCACCATTCCCAACATTCAAGCACTTTTCAAACCTTGAAAACACCTCGTACAATTTCAAGCATTTTCAAGGATTTCCAGCACCCGTACGAGCCCTGTAAAGTGCTTGATACCAAATCTATTCTACTTTGTTTCAAAACACCCCTCACCACCTGTTTTCTAGAAAACACCCGTTCCATCGCATTTCTTTCCCTCCATACATCAACTAATCCATTTGTCCCCATTATTGTTTTTAATACCCTCAGAGATGAATCGTGCGTAAAACACATATTCATAGACACATCCAACCTTCCACTTTATATATCACCCCCATATGTGACCCGCTCTATCGAAATCAGTCGGAAGTCGCAATGGCTCATTTCAAAATAAACGTGGATTTGCGTAAAAAAATAGTTTTTCGGGGTTCGGGTGTTTTGTTTGATTTTAAATAAGGAAACCCGGGCCTGTCCCTCATGCCCGGCTTAATAGCGGGCGCCGATCCCCATCAGCTCTGTTTCGAGTGCCTGGGACCAGACCACGCCGAAGACGAGCTTGAGGTGGTGGACGTGGGAGACCAGGATATGGCCGAGGCAACGCCACCAACGTTCGCCATCGCAGCCGTGCGGGTTATGGCTCCGTTTGCTGAGGAGGAAGAAGATGACTTTGCCTCATCGGTGTCTGGCACTTCCGGGTCCGGAAATCCGCCGCACATGTCTGCCCGCCAGGGCTTCCTCCTGGTGATGGCCATGGTGGCGGAACGTGTCGGACTACCGCTCCCCCACCACTGCCGCTGAAGCCGGTAAGCCGGTTACGGTTAGGCCCGCCCGGCGCAACCGGCTTTCGTCTCGCCCCGTATATATATAAATATACCTTATATAGGTATGGCCCTACAATATATCATTTAAATATAGCATGATAGGTCCACTTTAAGTCAGGGTCACCAGTGTAGTGCCGAGAGATAGGAGTTGGAGGTGGTGCATCGAAGGTGCAAAAGGTTACTTTATTGAGGAGCAGAAAAGGACATGTTGCTGGCTTGCAGTCCGAGTAGAGAAGAGGAAGAAGAAAGGGGGCCACACAATAAGTAGTAAACATCATATGTGTCCGTGTGGAAACAATACCCCCAACCTGTAGTTCCATGAGTGAATTATGTAACCCAGTGTATTAATAAGTGATCTCTACAAGCTAACAATATTTACTCGCAGGAAGCCGTTTTTTCAGAATAAAACAGTTTTAAATCAAAACAGTGTATTTAATTTCCAGTTTTCAGAATAAAACAGCTTTAAATTAAAACAGTGTATTTAATTGAAATTACGCCATATAAACATTGATTTTATTTCTTACAGCCGCAGCATCGGCCAAATTTATATCCTCTGCTTGCCGTGTGATGTCCCTGGCCACAGTGCAATCACGCCACGTGGCACTTTCCAAAAATAAGACCGTGATGATCTTCCTTTCAACAGAAATTCAGGCCCTGTTGCAAAAACAGGCTGTCTGTCGTGCACTCTCAGAAAGAGAAAGCGCCCCCGCAAGAGTTGGCCGCGGTGCGTTCAAGGACCTCCGCGGGGGCTCGGATCTTTCCATGTTGGTTCCCCATGGGCCAATCTTCCTTTTTTAGAAGGCACAGACATTTGGAGGGGCTATTGCTCTAAACTGGGAAAAAGGTCTGTAACCACTGCAAGAAGTTTATTTCTGGGAAAGGTGGACCCATCCAATCTCCAACCAATGCTGTCTCGTATGGCAACCAAGTACCTTTGTGTTCAGGGAAGCAGCGTGCCAAGCGAGAGAGTGTTCAGTTTAGCAGGTGAGACCCTACACTGTGAAAGGGCCCGTTTGGATCCAGAGAGCAGATATGCTCATCTTCTTGAAGATGAATGCACAAAACTGAACTGTGATGGGATTTGTTTTCTTTCATCAGGCAAATGTTGATTTTAAGGATGCTATGTGTTTTATGTGCAATGCCGAGATCTCATGATCCTTTATGTGTTCTCTGGTCAGTCAAATCTCAGGTTGAATATTGATTATACTGGTGCTATTTTATTTTTCCATTGACAAGATGTACTATTCCCGCCTGATGGTTGTTATAAATGATATTGCAGAATCAGTTTTCTTCATAGATAACGTGTTTTTCATTGTTTGTTCAGTACTAAAAGGTCCAAGTCCCACAATTGAATTTAATATTCATTTGACATGTTAACTATATAATAAAGCGCTTCATGGGAGTAATTGCGGGATGATAAAATGTTTCCCTTATGCAACATGAAAGTATCACGATATGTATCGGTTGAGTATCGGTATCGTTCAGTGGTATCGGTATCGGTATCGGTATCGTAAAAAAGTCAACGATATGCATCCCTAGGCAAAGTGGCATAGGTTTTGATGAGCTTGAACAGTGTGGGAAATATGGTGTGAGCATCAAATTCTTTGAGAACATCCAGCATTGCCTTTGCAGTCCTCTCTGGACATGTGTAGGTTGCATGGAAGACTCTTAGCTCTGTTTTGAGATGGATCTCCTCTCCCTGGAAGCCATAGAACTCACAAAGTGAATGCACAGTGTTGAGACCCTGGTCAATATTCTTGATATAGCGCCGAGACGCTTCTGGGACGCTTCTGAGCCGTAACGCAGCGCATCTGGTGGAATAGCACCCATTGACTAGAGTGGCCGCGATCTATGCGAACGCTGCGGCGCGGCCGTAATGCGACGCAGACGGACCCGGTGGAATCTAGGGGTAAGGATGTCATTGCTGTTTTTTCCCTCACCTCTGAAACGCCTCTCAAGCTCCTGCCTCAATATGGAAGGTGAAGTACAGCTTTCCCCTGTAGTACTCCTCCAGTGTCAGGACATGGTGGTCCTCGTTTGCCGAGGTGGAGCTGTACTTGAATTTTTCTGGGACTTTCCGGCGTCTTCCTTGGCCTGGAATTTGTTCTGGAATTTCAATGTCCAGTGCCTCTGCTACTGTTGTGGCTTTCAGAAAAATCTCTGTGAATTGCTCATCCGTCCTCAGCTCCTGCACTCGCCTTAGGATACCATCAACAACAGTGTATGCAGCTGCCAGGTCTTTCTGTTGGAGAGCGTTGGAAGCCATTGATGTTTCCAGGAAAACTGTTGTTGTAATCTCCAAACAGAGCAGGAATTCAAAATTGATGCTGCGTAACAGCAAACATTGAGCTTGTCTGGGGCTGTATTGTGTACGTTTCTTTTGACGTAACGGAGAGACCGGAGCGGCTTCGCGCTCGGGCTGCGGCCTGCTTTACACCTGCTGTAGCGGAGGCCTGTATCCACCTGCTCCACCTGTCGTGCTCTACGGTGCCGAGGAGGTTTTACCACGGGGATATCGCGGAGAGACCGGAGCGCCTCTACGTTTCGGGCTGGACCTGCTTCGCCTATCCTGTACTGCTGTGCTGAGGAGGATCTTCACCGGGGACATCGCGGAGAGACCGGAGCGCCTCTACGCCTCGAGCTGGGCCTGCTTCGCCTATCCTGCTGTGCTGAGGAGGTTTTGCACCGGGGTCATCGCGGAGAGACCGGAGCGCCTCCACGTTTCGGGCCTGCTTGCGCACCTATCCGGATGCTGTGCTGGTCTGGAAAAATGGCCCCTATTGTGATTCTGCTATGCCTGTTAGCTATTTTGGACAATGAGAAGTTCTCTCGTCATCCGGAGAAGTCGACTGGGTTCAGGTCTGTTCTACCGCCCGCAGTGGACATCCCCTGTAAAGGTTCGGATGTCTTACACAAACATTTACCGGTCACCTTGTCGCAGACAATCTGCTCGACAAAATATGTTTGTCTTTTTTGTTTGCCTGCGATGATGGTTCTTCAGGACTGCTTCTTAAGCTCTAATCAAACTCTCGCAGACTTTTCCGGTGATTCTAAAGTAGATGACAATGTGTGTGTGTCGATTAAGAGGAAAAGATGCCTGTTTTTTTTGTTGTTATTACTGTCAGGAAATGTTCAACCTAACCCTGGTCCGCCCAGTAGTAGTAGTCAGATCGCTACTCCTGCTGATTTTAAAGCTAGATCTGGGTTGGGTTTCATCCACTTGAATGTGCGCAGTCTGTTAGGTAAACTAGATTTTGTCCGCATTTGGGCGAGCTCGACTGACGCTGACGTCATTGTGTTATCAGAAACATGGCTAAATAAAACTATTTTGGCCTCTGACATATCCTTAAATGGTTATAATGTGTATCGTACCGACCGGCCTAATAAAGGTGGTGGAGTTGCCATTTATGTTAAGAATAAGTACAGTGTAACCACATTGATCTCCAAATCTGTCAGTAAGCAATTCGAATTTTTAGCCTTAAATATAGAAGTGGCAAAGGGGCAACAAGTCATGGTGGTGGGCTGTTACAGACCCCCCTCAGCTGTCAAGGACTCCTTGTCTTCACTAGCAAAACTTTTATCACAACTAGACTACAAGGAAATAGTGCTACTTGGAGATTTTAACTGGGACTGGTTAACTGCAGTATCAGAGGATTTTAAAAACCTTTGTATCTCTCTGAATGTTACTCAGATTGTTGACAGTCCTACTCGCCCTAACGTTAAGTCCCCTAATAAATCATCCCTAATTGATCTCATTCTAACTAATGTTCCCTATAAATACCCATCTGTGGGAGTATTTGCAAATGATGTGAGTGACCACTGTGTTGTAGCCACAATTAGGGACACTAAGGTCCAAAAGCAGTGGCGGCCGGTCCATAGGGGCGCTAGGGGCGCCGCCCCACCTCTTCCCATATTGAAAAAAAAAAATAATTAAAATTAAAATTAAAAAAATATATATATGTTTAAAAAAAATATATATATTTTTATTTTTATTTTTAATGAACAAGGTAAATATTATATAATTGGTATCAGTAAAATGTATAATCTACAATAAAATCTCGTTTAAAATTGTGTTACGATGTCTAAAGTTACTGATAAGTCACATGTTTCCTGCCTGGCCTTGCCCATGCACCTTCTCTCTCGTCTGGGCGCTAAGAGAGGAGCCTTCAACCAGTGCAGGCAGCAGCCACTAGCAGCTGACTGTTGCTATCTGTAACGTGTAAACTATGCCGCGAAAATATAATTTCAGCCAATCAGCGTCGGTCAAAGATGACGGTCACCGGGCGCCAATGTCAGCGCCCAGTGCAGTCTGTGAGTAGTTTGGACAGTGACTCGTATCCGGTTGACCGCAGTAGTTGATGAGGATGGCTTCGTGTGCAGGTGGAGTCTCCGGACCTCGGTCCCCGCCTAATTCTGTTCAAGAGCTAATCTCCAATCCTTTCGAAAGGAGAAGTTGGCAGATAAATTGTTGCTTAAAGACCTTGGACCGGACCAACCCGATTTGAATATATCGCAGCAATCTCGTGAAAAAGACAACATTTATACACGAGGCTTCACAAGTAGCTGGTACACAAGAAAGGCTTGGCTAGCTGGATGCAAACAGGTAAATGCTGTCTTTTGTTTCCCATGCTTGGATATCACTTTATATGTAGAGAGGAGGTTTCCCATGGTTGTTAGAAGTTTATTAATAAGTGGGCATTTATCACAGAAGTGATTGTTCTGTCTCCACGTTTGTTGCATTGTCTGTGATGTATTTTCCAACGGTTATAGCTCCTGTTCTGTCCCAGCAACACTACACGGTTTGCAGCTCCACCACATTTTTGGTTTATCTTCGGTGTCGCTTAAAATCTGCTTCCCATCGGACTAAAACCTCCACGTAATCTGAAGACAGATACTTGAAGTTTTTTAAACCTTTTGCAAACTTTATGTCTTTCTTGCTCTAGCCTTGCCAGTTACATGGTACATAACACATATATTATCATTATGCTAACTGGTTGTTCGTGTTAGACGATGTAGCTTTTTCATTTCTGAGTTATTGCTATATGTAATAAGCCTGTTTGTAAATAATCCTCAGAGAAACAAAGAAAAAACACAATTTATGACATTTTGTGCTGTGGTTATTTTTTTTAAATTGCATTTATTCACAGTTCAGTTTGAAATGCTGTAGTGACTTGTATTGAACCACTTAAATATTTATAATTAATGCTACTGAAAAGATGCTATTAATTTTATATCTCACATGCATCTCACACTGTAAAGCTACTTGGTGAAGGTGTTGGTTCATAAAACATGAACAGTTTTAAGAAAGAAAAAAACAGACCAGTTCTGAGAACACAAATTCCCTGGTAAAGTAGTAGTATGTTCAGGTTGATAAATAATATTTTCCACACTGAAGATTATGGAGGTATTGATCAGTCTTCTCATATTTTTAAGCCTCGATTTCTCCTTTCCCCCCCCCCTCTAACATCACCAGAAGTCATCATTTAAGGGGTCATTTCTCATTTCTCGAAAAAAAATTCCGGGGGGAAACCCCCCGGACCCCCCGTGTAGGTCACTTACGGTACGTCAAGAGCCCCACCAAAAAAAAGACCCCGGCCGCCACTGTCCAAAAGGTTAAACACCGTATTATTATTAAGAGACACATAAAACATTTTGTGGAGCAGGGTTTGGTTCATGTCTGTTTGGGTTTGATTGGGAAAAATCGATCTGTGTGCTGATGTTGAAAACTGCAATGGTCTTATTTTTATCTTGGTTTTAATGGAAATTATAGATAAACATGCACCCCTACGTACTTTTAGAGTAAAGGGACGAGACAATCCTTGGTTTTCTGCTGAACTGTCCAGTCTCCTACATGAGAGAAACAAGGCCTGGGCAAAGGCTAGGAAATCAGGCTCAGAGGTAGAATGGCTGCGTTTTAGGCAGCTAAGAAATAGCTTCACTTCACATGTCAAAAGTGCTAAGTCGAAGTACTATTTGTCAGTTACTACAGAAAACCTAAATAATCCTAGGAAATGTTGGAAAGCCATAAATCGCTATCCACCGGTGAGATCCTAAATGAGCTACCTCCATGCATTACCACAGGCATCTGGCTCTATATCGGACAGGGCGACTATGTTTAAATAGTTTTAATGAGCATTTTGTGTCCTGCGGTTCTATGTTTGATTCTGTGACTAATTCTGCTACTGTGAACACCACAGTCCTGTGACTCTGAACAATGTGGTCTGGAAAACACTTTCAGTTTTACTCCTTTTACTGTAAATGTTGTTCATAAAGCATTATCTAAGTTAGATCCTAAGAAACCGGCTGGCCCGGACAACGTAGAACCTTTCTTTTTAAAGATAGCTGCAGATTTTATTGCTCCACCTCTCACTACTCTTTTTAACCCCTCCCTCAGCACAAACACAATTCCTAAAGTATGGAAGTCAGCTTATGTCTTGCCACTACTAAAAGGAGGGGAGGCAACTGTTTTAAATAACTATAGGCCAATCTCGAAATTGTCAGTTCTGGCTAAGGTTCTTGAACGCCTAGTGAGTGAACAGGTAAGGAGTTTTATGTAACAATGACATTCTGTCTAAACATCAGTCAGGCTTCAGAAAGCAACATAGCACCATCACTGCCACAATGAAAGTGGTGAATGACATTACAAGTATTTTGGATAAAAAGCAGAGTTGTGCAGCTCTATTTATTGACCTTTCCAAAGCGTTTGACACAGTCGATCATCACATCTTAAAGCAGAGGCTACTCAGTATTGGCTTATCCAGCCATGCAGTGGGGTGGTTTGTGAACTACCTCTCTGAAAGGTCCCAATGTGTTCACTTTGATGGGCTGTCTTCTGAGTGGTTGAACATTGCTAATGGTGTTCCTCAAGGTTCTGTTTTAGGTCCACTTTTATTCTCCATCTACATCAATAGTTTAGGTGAAAATGTGGATGAAGCTACTTTGCATTTTTATGCGGATGACACCGTGATGTACTGTGCAGGTCCCTCCATTAAGGAGGCGGTTGTTAAATTACAGGCTGTTTTTAACATTATTCAGACTCAGCTCTCTGAACTAAAGCTTCTTTTAAATGTTGAGAAAACCAAAGTAATGCTCTTTTCTAAAGCTAAAAAGACTCCAGAGACTGCTTTGGATATTGTGACTATGCAAGGACAAGTACTCCAAGTGGTTAGCTATTATAAATACCTTGGTATCTGGCTTGATGATTGTCTTACTTTTAAACTTCAGGTCACTAATCTGCTTAAAAAGCTGAGGGTTAGATTAGGTTTCTTTTCAGAAACAAGTCCTGTTTCTCTTTTGAAGCCAGGAAAAGGCTAGTCACTGTGACCTTTTTACCTGTGCTAGACTATGGTGATTTGTTGTATATGAATGCACCTGCCCATTGCCTGGAAAGGTAGATGCCGCCTATCACAGTGGCTCTGAGATTTGTTACTAACTGTAAAGTACTTAGTCATCACTGTACCCTGTATGCCAAGGCAGGTCCTGCCTTCACTTACTGTTCGGAGGCTCAGTCATTGGTACGTATTCATCTATAACACCATGCTGGGTAAACTACCTCTTATATCTGCTCTTTGATCTCACGGACAGTGGCAAGTAGCTATTGCCTGAGATCACAGGATGTGTTTTTATTACATGTGCAAGTGCTAGGACTGTTTTAGGTGCTAAAGCTTTTATGTGCGCTGCTCCTCTGGCTTGGAACACCATGCAAAAAATATTGAAACTGAGCATTTTGATTCCCTTGCATCGTTTAAAGCACGGCTGGATGAATATTATTGGATACCTGTAAATGTAAATAGGTTGCCTAATGTATACCCTGTAATTATGTTGTGATGTCCTTTTGTTTTCTGTTTGTTTTTATATGTGTAACTAAATGTGCCGCAGGTCTCCCTTGTAAAAGAGATCGTTGATCTCAATGGGATTTTTTAACCTGGATAAATAAAGGCTACAAACAAACAAACAAACAAACAGGATTCTTGCATCTCCTGCAGCGAGATCAGGTGGCTCACACTTCCTCAGATTCTCCAGGTATTGCATGGCAGCAGGGAAGACCTTTCGGATTGTTTTCAAGGCATTTTCCCTGCAGGTCCAGCGGGTGTCTGAGAGCTTCTGTAGCTCAAGGGGGCGCTGACCTGGGTTGATGGATTTCTGTGTCTCCACAAATGCTGCATGGCACTTTGTAGAATTTGCAATGAAGGTGTAACGTTTTTCAACCACTGTGAAAAAATCCACAAAATGTATGTTTGACTACGCACTCTTCACTAAGACCAGGTTCAAACAGTGTGCGTGGCAATGTACGTACAGTGCCTTGTTATTCTGCCTCTGTATTCTTGACTGTAGCCCTTTGTAAGGCCCGCTCATGTTAGCTGCCCCATCATATCCCTGTCCACGGATGCCCTCTACTTTGAGCTGATTCTCCTCCAGTAGCTTCATAACCAGTTTTCAAGGGCTTCAACCAGTTGTTGACTGTACTGTCACAAGCTGAAGAAGCGCTCCTTTATGGGTCATGTCATGCCATATCGAACAACAAATGACGCCTGCTCAACGTGCAACACATCAGTGGTCTCGTCAAGCACAATAGAGAATATTGATGCTTCCTTCACTTCCTCTGGATGGCGGCTTTTCACATAAATGTCCTCAGTGCTGCTAATAAGGTCATTCTGTGTTCTATTGGAAAGTAGAGACACTTGGGGCTTTTGATTTGAGGCTTGCTTTTCCTTGATAACAGCTTTCATCTCTACCCCTGAAGGCCAAGCCTTGTAATGTTATCTCTATTAACCTGAAGATGATCTCTCTGTTTTTCTGCCTCTCTCTTTCTTTTGCTGCTTGCATCTGCGAATCTGCTACTGCAAAAGCCATGTCCAATGGCTTTATCTTATATTTATTCCACCTGGTCATGCCAATCATGTGTGATTCACTGCAGCAGTGCTCCTTCATTCTTACTTTTGCCTGCCTCCACATGTTTACACCTCCAGACTTCCATGTAGATCTACTCTTGTACTTATCGTCATTCATCAAATGCGACAGGCTGAAGCAGTACATAGCAATCATTCTGTGGAGATACTCCAACCAGGGTTTTTCATATACTGTACTAGTGGCCCTGAAAAGCACGCCATCTTGAACTGGACCAGAGGACGACATTAGAAGAAGGCCTCATGTACTTGATATTGTTCTTTTGAACATGAGCTGGATCGGTGGGGTTTGGTAGCTGTAGCAAAAAAAAAATTCTGAAGGTGCTTTCACTCTTGTGGACTCTTGTGATGTTACTAACTCATCCTCCATCTCTTCCCTCTCATTCTCTATCTCTTCCCTCTCATTCTCCATCTCTTCCCTCTCATTCTCCATCTCTTCCCTCTCAATCTCCATATCCTCCCCTTCCATCTCTTTGTCCTCATTTCCTGTCTCTTCATTCTCAATTCCTGTCTATTCATTCTCAATTCCTGTCTCTTCATTCTCAATTCCTGTCTCCTTGTCCTCACTTTCTGTCTCTTTGTCCTCACTTCCTATCTCTTTGTCCTCACTTCCTATCTCTTCATTCTCAATTCCTGTCTCTTTCTCCTCATTTTCAGATTCTGTCTCTATCCTTTCTTCATTCTCTAAGTCTGAACTGTTCTGGGCATCATTGTGTTTTGTTTCAGGCTCACCATCTATCAAATACAATTAAGAGAATGTTTTAGAGCTCTTTATAAGGCATTGTTGCTAAGTGTTCAAATAATGAAAGCATTATTACTGTTGTGATCTCCTTTTCAAAGGAGTTCAAAGATGGAGCTGTCTCCAAAAGAAACATTTTACATATATTCGTATTCTTAAACAGAATTATTAGAAACAGAATTAAGTAACATATACACTTCATTCTTTACTTCTATAAAAACATACAAAGACAACTGAATACTAGTGCAGTCAGTTACATTTTAGATAGGAGAAGGTTATATCTAGTCATTCATGTGAAAATAAATATGTTGCCTACTTGTATAGAATATTTACAACCTGTTGTAAAGTCTTTGTGAACCAGTTATCTGGCCATCTTATCCATATTACACTACAGCTATTAGTAGTATTTTACTAGATCACCAAGCTCTCAAATGCGCTCTGAACTGGAGGCTTGGGGTTAGTTAGCCCCCAACAGAAAAATATTAACTTCACTCAGCACAGATAGAGGCTTGCATTTATCACTGATTTAAATATTTGTTTTAATTAGTTATTAGTGTACTCCAACTTATGTAGTTGCTTGACATAATCACAGTGCTTCACCTGCAGCTGCCCTGCTGGCACCTTTTATCCAGCTCTGCAAAGTTGCAGTTCTTTTAGCTGCCTCCTTCAGATCTCTCTCTCTGCTTCAGTCTCCTCTGTCTTGAAGGCATTCTTAAGCACAGAAATGTAACATTAGGCCAGGGGTTGGCAACCTTTTTGATATGAAGTGCCATTAAAAAAAAAAAAAAATGTTATCAGGGTGCCGACGATCGTGAACTGTCAACAGGAGGGCGGGGTGTATGAGGTGTGATTTGTGCCAAAGAACAGATAACTAAGCTAATTGAGCGGAGAACTGACGTGTCAACGTGCGCCAACGCCTCCATCAATTTTGAATGGGTTGACGTAGAATACAGGCGACGTCGCGACGATGTCAGACGTCACGGCGACGTATCATAGGTGCGCTCAAAGTACGTGCTCAAAGTACGCGCGCTCAAAGTACGCGCGCTCAAAGTACGCGCGCTCACGTGGTGGCGGCGTAGCTTAGAAAGCGTTATCTTAGATACGCGTGTTGATAACGTACGTGTGGATATGCGCGTGAATAACGTACGTGTGGATAAGCGCGTGAATAACGTACGTCTCGCCTCCGTTAGCATTGTATAGCATTATCCTATATTATATTTTTCGAATGATTCCGCTCCTACAGTAGTTTGGAGAGTGTTACAGGTACACTTTCTCATCGGCACAGTATTGGTATCAGAAGAGAGGGGAATAATAATTAATAATCATTAGTATGAGGTTCCGATTTGGAACAAATAACAATTGTCCGGTACGGGGATTAATAAGAGTTGTGTCTAGCAGCTCTCTCTCTCTCTCTCTCTCTCTCTGCTCGGGAACAGCTGATTGCTGCACGGTGATCATCTGTCCCTCCCTCCCTCAAGGTGTGTGTGGGTGTGTCTGTGTCTGTGTGTCTCATTCACTGTCCCTCAGGTTGTGGCATGTTTCGATTGCCAGTTTGTGGCTTGGATGTCTTGTGAACGCAACGCTGGCATAATGTGGCCTGCTGACATGGCCTCTAATAAACACACAGGACTAAAATAATACGTGTTTAATTCAGCCCAGATGCGGTGACTGCAGGCCAAATCCATTAATTAATGCGGCATATATTGAAGGTGTTCAAAGTTGCACCGGTATGAGGCGCAGTGAGAACCACGCACCTGTCAGACTAGCGAATGTGCACATTTAAATTTCAGGAGAATAATGAAGATGTGATTGGTTGTTCCACTCTCCGTTTCTCACGAGACCAGCGCGCTGCTGTTTACATTAGTGTGGACTGGACCGACTGAAACTGACGGCAAGGTTAATCATTGTGGAAGGATGGACCCCCATCCTGCAACAAAAAAAAGGCAGCGAAATGTGCTAAAATCACTGATTTATTCAGAACCCCCCGTATGGTATAGAATGACGAAGCAGAAAGTAAGTGAGCGAACATTATGAGCCACATTTCTTTCTATATTGTAGCCTGATGTGCACATCGACTGTCAACAAAACAGTTTCTCAGTCCAATGCTAAGTTAGTGGCAGGCCCTGTGTGACTGGAGACTATAAGGCTACACAAAACCCAAACATGTCCTTAATGTTACTCAAGGCAAATATATGTAATATAACCGTTAGACTGCAGCTAACTGTGGGGCTACAAACCCCTACTGTGAGTGAATAACTTGATGGTTATGTTGTCTAAAGGGGAGACAATCATTATGGTATTAGGCCAGACAAATACAGGGTCAACTAAGTGATAAAATAAGTGTTGCATAATATATGTTCTTGAATAATGTTATTTCATAAATAGTTGTTAATGTAATGATTACATGTTCTCCTTATTCAGTTCCACTATCAGATGATGCTGATGGTGATGACCCTGAAGGAGAGATGCAGACAGAGCTCAGTGGACAGAACTGGCAGGTACAGAGGAATGTTTCAATTGGCTATGACTATGAAAACACTGAACAAAACCAAAGGAAACGTAATGACAACAGTATAAGCAAGCTATGTTCATGTTCTCTCAATAAGTTACTATAGTTATTGATCACAGTTTAATCCATTTTAGATCCACCCCCAAATAAAACATGTTCACATGGAAAGGTTCCCAAATACATATGCACACTTTTTTTTAACAATATCGTATGTCCATATGTTTCTATTTAAGTAGTAGATTCAAACTGTAGGGCTATCACTAAGAGCAGCAACGTTGTAAATATTGACGATACATCCAGCAAAACGCCCCCAAACAAAACTGGTAGTGGCCTGGCTGGGTGTATAATTCCCGGCCTGACCTATGGTCCCAGTCCGGCCCTGCTGACACATCACACACCCATACACTACACACATTACTGATTAACTGATATCACAATTGAGTTACTCTCTTTAAATAAATATACTGTAATTAGAAAATAATCATGTGTGGTGTCCTTGTTTTGTCCGTCCTTGAGCCAGGGCTCCTTATTGTTGTATGTAGGTTATTCTTGGTTTTAGAATGAATTCAGTAATGGTGTGTGTGTAACACAAACATAATAAATCATTGGATAGTGTTTCTATATAATAGAAATAAAGTAATGTATTAAGACTCAGTGCGAGTTATTACTTTCTTCCTTTACTTGGCATTCTTCAAAAATACACAGACATTGCAGCACATCGTTTCACGTCTTTGTACTTTCTCAGCATTAAAGTGCAATGGGTTGGCGAAACCTACTTGTTTCATCCTTGACAGCTCACTTAAAGGTATACTCAATTCAATTCAATAGCGTTTATTAGCATGACCTCAGTTACATATATGTAATTGCCAAAGCTCCGGTATAGTTGCAAACGTCTATACAATATATATATAGATATTGTAATAGTTGGCAACATCTATAACAATATATATATATATATAAAATATATATATACTCTTCTCTCTCTATCTCTCTCTCTCCACTCTCTCTCCGTTATCTCTCTCTCTATCTCCTTCTCTCTCTCTCATCTCTCTCTATTATTCTCCCCCTCTCTCTCTCCTCCCTCCTTGTGCGCCCGGGGGCTTCTTCTCTTCTCTCTCCTATCTCTCTCTCTCTCTATCTCCTCTCTCTCTCTCTCATCTCCCCCTCTCTTAAATTATCAACTCCGCCCGTGTGGGCCACCGGGGGATACACACGCCTCTAGTTTTCAGATGTATGGCTTGAGTGGTGCAGCAAAATGCTAGGCACAGTGACTATTTTGTCAACTAAACATCATAAAACAATACATATTAAAGTAAACGGGACATTATAATCTCCGCACATTAACTCTATATTTGCCTCTGCCATGGTGCCAAAATGAAACGAAATAAAATAAACAATATATAGGGGTTGCTTCTTCTCTGAACTTCTATGTATACTGCATCCCTCCATATCAAATAAACCATAAACAAATACATAAAGTCGTGTTCACTGCAGCGATTTATTTCACACACAAAACTATATGAAAACTTGGTGATATGCAGTGGCATTTTCTCCTGGAGACCAAGGGAAGACAGGCTTCTCCTGTTTTTTCAGCCTTTATCATTTTGATAATTAAAAATATATATTCTTGTCTGTGGTTGTTTTTGCATTCAGGGCATACAAGAGGTGTAACATTATTGTAATACTAAAACTATATTGAAATAGAGTCTAGCTTGAACAGCAACTAACTAGCTGTAACATTACTGGGTTATTTGGTGATAACTACCAAAGTAACTTCAGACGCAGACGTCACGTAGCTTCTCAGACGAGAGGGGTGGCGACGAGAGTGTCACGTTACTTCTCTCGCGGCATAGTTCACGGCATGGTAGGCGACGATCGACACGATTGGCTGCTCAGTTAGTTCTGTCTTTGGCACAAATCACACCTCATAGAGGGAGCCTCGATGCGGGGAAGCAGTGTGTGGACCTGTCAGCGCAACTTACATGATGCCGAATTTAGCAAACAAATTTTAATAATTGGTTTAAACGCAGTGGCGGCTCCTGAGTATTTTTGTTGGGTAATCTATGGTAGGGCTAACCCATACAGTGGTGGGGCTCAAGTCAGTATTTGCAATGTAATTACATACACGCTATATCGCGCCCATTGACAGTGAAACGCCACGCGTGAGGTTTAGATTATTTCCCTGTCTCAATCCAAATTGAACTGTATGAAATAAAAAGGCACATTTGTCTTGTAGTAAATAAAAAGGGCGACCTGGAGCCAATCCTGCAATTTCCCCACAAGTGAAAGAGTTGACTGAAAACCCAACCCCTGCAGGGGGTCTGGGGGGATTCTCCCCCAGGATATTTTTTGAAATACTAACATAAAATACACATTCTGGTACTCTCTTGAGAAGAAAAATAAATAAATCTATTACTACACATTTGAAAAAATTAATGCCATTTTTGTTTTTTGTTGCTTTGTTCTGAAAGCTGAACCTGCTGCTCCTCTCAGAGAAGAGGGAAGAGGCTGTGTGAATTACATTGTGGATAAGGGTGGATAGCCCCCATTGTTCTGTGTGTCAAAATGAAAGACAGTCCACACACCTATCAATCATCAAACCGTGGGGTCTTATTTCATTACGTGTTGATTTCTATCAACACGTAATGTTGTATCGATGTATATAGAGATGTACCACCGCAAAAGTATTCTCCGTCGGGACTTCCTGCAACAACACCACGCCGTTATCGTGATTCTGATTGGCCAGAAGACATTATCAAAGATGTTTTATTGAGAAGACGATCACTACGTGACAAAAGTTTTCAAAACCGTTTCTAGTCTTCGGTATTTCCAGACAAGTGGCTACTGAAATCAATCTTACTAACTGCTGTCTGTGCAATTTACTCCGTGCGAGTTGGCGGACTTTAATTTGCTTACTTTAACATCATTTTTCATGGTGGGGCTAAGCCATTTCTTGGTATTGCTGTAGCCTACCCCAGCCATACCCTGGCGCCACCACTGTTTAAACGGCATAATAATAAGGACGATCGTCCGTTCTGTGATCCTCCAGAACACACAGATGGCCAGTCCGTCCCTTTGTAGCATATTATTTCGATGAGAGATGAGCAGATCGCCACTCGGCTTTCAACTAAAGACACAGCCACGCAAAAACTGCGGCATTTGTACAGCTCCTTATGGGTACTGCAATTTGTGAAGTGTGGTGAAACGATCAGCACTGCACCACGGAGGAAAGCGGCAGAAAGTCGCCTGGAGTTAAAGAGAGTGGGGCTGCGTTGCGTGCATGGCTTCCTTCTGCAGGTAACGGGGAGACGCGCTCTGGCGGCGGTCTCGTTCAGGATCTGAAAATAAAATTGTAATATTTTGCACACTTATTCATCTCATACTCATCATTGTGGCTCCCAAGGCGCAGCTCCAGAAGGTTGGTGACCTGCTTCTCACCATTGACGGCTGCTCCATCTCCCCGTCCACTGAAGTCCGCAACCTGGGAGTCATCCTGGACTCCACCCTCTCTTTCCAGGCGCATATCAAATCCCTGACCAAATCCGCCTTCTACCATCTCAAAAACATTGCCAGACTCCGCCCCTCACTCTCTGACTCAGTGGCAGAAACACTCATACACGCTTTCATCACATCCCGTCTGGACTACTGCAATGGAGTCCTGCCCGGGGTTCCCAGCAAAACCCTGGCCAGGCTCCAATATGTCCAGAACTCTGCCGCCAGGCTTCTCACCTGCACTAAGCCATGGCAACACATCACCCCCACCCTCATCCACCTCCACTGGCTGCTGGTCAAGTCCCGGATTCACTATAAAACACTCATCCTCACGTACAAGTCCCTCCATACCCTCGCCCCCCAGTACTTAACTGACCTCCTACATCCCTACACCCCTTCTCGGAGTCTGCGGTCCTCAGACACGGGCCTGCTCTCCATCCCCCGCTCTCGCCTTCCACTATGTACAGCGACCTTGGGTCCCGTGAAAGGCGCTTTATAAATTCCATTTATTATTATTATTATTATTATTATTCCACTTATTCCTAGTGTGCCACTGGTTACGGTGCCGCGTGCCAATGGTTGCCGACCCCTGCATTAGGCTATGCATAAATTAACCAAACGATTATTACATTAACTAATTTGAACAGTAATTCACAACATCATCATCTCATAACAAAATAAGCTAAGGCTACTTGCATTCAGTGACTTGATTTTTAAAATGAAAACAAGGGACATTTTTAGTTTTGCGGCCCATATCTCATTAAAATATGTAATGTTATAACTATTAAAGAAAAAATGGGGACAATTCTATTTCAATGTAGTGTTTGACCATTGTAACTGCTGTGCAGACATACTGATAATAAAATATATAGCCCCTCCAAATGTCTGTGCACATCCCTGGGTCTTTAACACACCGGCACCAATACAATATGTAAAACATGTAATCACACACATAGCGATATAGAACATAAATAATAAAAACGTACCTGGTTTAAAACACTTTTGTGGTCATACTGTGGAATGAGTTCACACTGAAACGAGATATTCATTCAAAATTTTGCGGGCAATTACATATAAGAAGAAGGAGAAGAAGAAGAAGTAAAAGAAGTAGTAGAAGAAGAATGAGGCTGCTAACGCTAAATGCTAACGCTAAGGCTACAATAATTGTATTGCTGCCGGCCGCCGGAAGGCTTTCCTTTGCTTCCAGCTGTCAGATTGTAAAAAAGTCACGTGACTGGTGGCAGATGACAGCGCTGAGCGCTGACAAGGTGTGTTTTATTGCAGCGAGACGCTACAATACTAATTGTGGGCTTATCATGTTGATTCGGCCACAACAGAAAAAAAATACTTTTGCTCTCTCCAGAGGGGCAGGTCAGCCAAAGAGGGTAAACGGGCCGATGCCCGGGCAACATTAGCCCGTACCTGTGCATGTCCCTGCCACAGCTTCTTAGCTGCAGCTCCACAGCTGCTTGCATGTCCCCTAAACACAGTTTTATGGGGAATGGAAGCTCAGCTGTGCACTAACAGAATGGGTGGACAGGACACTGGGACTGGGTTACTCACTCCAGTTCTGCAGCGTCCCTCCTCCATTCAGGTCCTGAATCAGCACGTTGCTTGCAAAAAGTTCCATATATTAAACAGTTACTGGAACTGGTGCAGCCGGGCGATTGGTTCACAACCATCGACCTGAAGGACGCTTACTTTCATGTCGAAATTGCTCCAAAACACAGGAAGTATTTGCGTTGTGCCTTCCAGGGGATAGCCTACGAGTACAACAGACTACCGTTTGGCTACTCCCTGTCCCCACACACGTTCAGGGTACGCCCCCATCGAGAGCGAGGTGTACGCCCCCCATCGAGGGAGAGGTGTACGCCCCCATCGACAAAGAGGGCAGGCTACGTGTCACTCTGTCAGAGAACAGACAGGCTGGTTTGCCAGCCTTCGTTTAGATCCCAAGAGGCACAAATGACGTCTGGTGACCATCCCCCCCTTCAGTGGAGGGCGACCTCCGATACTGGCAACACAGTCTCACTCCCTGAACGTCCAGGAGCGACGCTTGGTCAGGGTCCTATGGCGTGCAGTTGTGACGCGCCGAGTCTCCTTCAGCTTCATAAACGGACGCAAAGAGCTTTCAACTGATTGCAATGTATTCCCATCGGCGGCGGTATTTGACGCTCAGGGAAGCACCGCATCGGTCCATGTCGGCGGCACTTAAAGGCAATGTGAGCGTCCATTCCCATTGGATAACGGAGGATTTTACACCCGGAAGTAAGTATTCTCTTTACGGTCGATTGATTTTACAGTGATATCTGCACTACTCATCAATTCAAAAACACCAGATTATCCTTGTTAATTACAACATTGATTGGTTTAAATTGTGTACAATGCTTTTGTATTTTTCCCCTTCGATTCGGAGAAACAAATATTTTTTCGGAGTTTAGGATGGCAGAAGACACTACACTACCCAGAATCCTCAGCTATCGTTTGGGACTACACCATGTGCTTTGATTCACAAACCCCGTGATTAGTCTTCAAGCTCTGTGATTGGATGTTGGAGTGGCAGTGCGCGAAGTTTACACGGAGCGTGAAACAGCACTTTGAAATGGAATGAATCCCATCGACGGCACACTAACCAAAACAGGAATCGAACGTGTCCTACCCCCCCCCCCCCCCCCCCCCCCCTTAGGTCACAGGCTCCTCCAACAGTGCAACACAATAAAACAGATACACAGAAAAAATAGTGCAAGTAAATCCAAAAAGAAAAATAGTAAAATAGTAAAAAGTGAAATAGTGCAATAAGAGTCTATATACAAGTGATTGAATATGATATATTAGACAAATAATTTCTAAGTAGCAGCCAGATGAATGTTATGGATGTTGTTTCAAAGTTCAGGTGTTTAATAGTCTTCTGGCCTGTGGGATGAAGCTGTCCCTGAGTCTGGTGGTTTAGTCCGGATGCTGCGGTACCGCCTGCCAGACGGCAGCAGACAGAACAGTTTGTGGCTGGGGTGATGGGGGTCTTTTATAATCCTGAGGACTTTCTTTAAGGTTAACCTTGTATTTTTACTCCACTACATTTATTTTAGTTACTTTACAGATTTGGATTAATGATGTGAAATATAAACAACCCTTAAATCAGACTTTAGTTACACCTGAGTAAAATTCAGTGAAGGTGATTGTCAAGTGCAAACAATCAGGCGAGATATTTGATAGTTGGTGCTTGAGAAGACAAAAATGTATCTGCAGATCCCTATAAAGCATATTCATTACTCGTTATTCTCTAATCGTTCATCAAAAACTGTATATAATGGCTATTTTGCACATCCCTTTCAAGATTTCAAGATTTTGAAAGGTTTATTGACATATCATATACACAACTACGGTGTAGTTATGCAATGATGACATACTTGGGTCATAGGTTCCTCAACAAGACATCTATCAATATGTGTGTACCTCAAGCGGCAAACTCTGGGGAAGAGCCGGGACGCCAATGCGGAAGTGCCACAAACTGCAGTTCATATATTGGCCGATAGGCGCTGACTGCAGAAAGGAGCAATTTCCATAGAGCCCCATGTTAAAATGCCCAATTTCACAGCCTAAAAAAACATGTTTCTACCTATGGATCCAATAAATATTATTATGAATATAGTTAGATTCCACCTTCATGATTATGGATCTGTGAGTGAATTGTTTTCTAACACGACCCTTTTATTTATATTAGGTCTTAAAGTTTTTGCATAAATTAGGGCGTGGTCACATTGAGTGACAGCTCTGTCAAGTGACTGCTGCTGTTAGCTTCTTGTCTCTCTGCTAGCTGCTCCGTCCGTGAAGCTACAGGGACTCTGCCTGCTCAGTTCATCCAGGGAACACAACTTGATCCCGGCCGTGTTTGTTTGTTCTTCATGCTTATATATCGGACTATTGTGACTCGCTCTGCGGTTAAAACAGACGGTGCATGAATGCCGTTTTGCGGTAAGTGAAATTCGAGAACTTTATTTATGTGTTTATGATTTTAATCAGCTACGTAATGAATGTTAAGGCTTGGGTTAGCGTGTAAGCGAGTGGTAGCTACATTGGTGCTAACGATGCTAATCGTATCCTCCAAGTTAACTTAAAACCATAGACTGTATATATAAAGGTTAAATGAAATAGACAAGTGTTAAGCGTTAAGTGAGATAGTACTGTAGAACAAAAGGCTTCTGTTTGAGGTTGATAAAATAAGGTCATCCTTGTAACTTAGAGAGATATTTTATTATGTAGGTAGGAACTGTATGCATCGCTAAGGTTAATTTAAATTGGCTATGCTCAAGTATGTAGACAAGCTAACGTCGAAGTAGTGTATGTGAAATCAACCTCACAATAAGATGTGTGTATATTACAATTATTAATGTCATATTTCAAGATGATTACTTAGATATTACAATATGGTTGGTTGAGCTGGAGTTCATTATTGAGCTTACACGTTAACGTCACAGTCATCTGAAGAACGTACCCAAACGTTGTTGTTTTTATTAATTGCATTACCAAATTGGTATCAAATAAACAGTAACACAACAGCATTGGTAACACAACTTCCAAAGTTACAGTAAAATAAAAAGAACCCTGACTCGGACAATACACAATCCAACATGTTCAACAGAAGAGAATAAGTTATATTGTTTGTACACATGGTTCTTTACATATATATCTGTTTGTTTAAAGTTTCCAGGTGATGCAGACAGGATGGACCAGAGAGTGAGAGACAGAACTGGACTCCTCACAGCAGTGAACTTCAGCACAGGTACAAATACTCTTTTTTCATACTGTACAAAGAATCAAGAAAGATATTGGTTTAAATAAATTAAGTATTGACTTTAATACACTGATATACATTCCATTAAACAATACTAAATACTAGATCACCTACACATCAGTGAAGTTGAGGGTTTTTTCCATGCAAAGGGTTACATTTAGATGTTAACAAGCAATATGACTGTCAGCTTTCTAATTGAAGGTATTGAAGGCAAAGCTATTAGTGACAACTGCTATTTATCTCTCAATATTGTCTGTAAAAAACGTGGTAAAAGTTATGATTTCAGTGAGAGAACAGAGCAAGCTTCTACAGTTGCACTAAGTTTTGATAACAGTTAAATATTATTTTGATAATAAAATATATTTCAATGTTGATGAATTTCATACTGTTCATTCATAATCTGATTGTCTTTGTAGCTCACTGTTGAAATAAAATAAAACATTACAATTACAAAATAATTATATCTACAGCCCCTAAACACAAGCACACCTCTTTCATAAATAACACACTTGTTCTGCAATAATATGTTTTATGTTTCCTGTAATTTTTGTTAGGAAAGGACATGCCTGAAAGACACGATTCAGCATCTCCTCTTTCTCTGAGGGTCAAGAAGAACATCCAAGAGGAAATTAAAAGCTGATGTTATGAGATTTTAAGACCAGTACAGGACATTCACTAAGAAACTACTTTTATTGTGAAGTCAGCTGATCGAATGCACCTATTTCCACATCTACACTCCATCAGCTGATTAATTATATTTGCCTCACTTTATGAGCTTCACAACCTGTACCTTGTACCGCAGAGTTTGCAACGCAAATAAATGGGGCCAATCTTCAGTCGGATGTGAATGTGTAATCTAACATTTTCAGTAAGAATAATGGACAAAAGGAGTGCAAATACAAATTCAATTTATTGAAATCTGAACCAAAAGTTAATCAAACATGTTTTAAATAAAAAAGCACATATGGACAGAAGGTGTAAACCTATTAAATGTATAAGTAAACACATTTAGTCAAATAAAGTGACAGACAAGGCCTGTGCAGTTGGTATCAGCTATGCCCAGCATGGGCTCCTCCATCAGGCCTGGTCCTTCTCGCAGAGGAACGACCCTCAGTCCTCTCCAAACCAACAGACTGGACGTCCATCACACGGAGGTTTCTCCCTGAAGTCTCTGCAGCTCTCTGGACACCACGCTGTCTCAATCCGTCCACACTGAATATGAGAGGGGAAAATAAAAATAATAAATGCTTTAGACAATAAGAAATATAAAGTTGACTGTTGAGTTGCTCAGTTTTTTTAGATTGTCAATACTATTACTGTATAACTAATATCTCAGGTTAAGAGGCACCTTCAAATAAAGATTGGTCTTTAAATACATTTTGTCTTTTGAATTGTTTGTCTAAAGTCAAGGATCTAGAACTGGTACTTATAGTTTTAATGATACAGTCTGGTTATAATGCTGTTTGGAGGAGGCCTCACAGGTAAGAGCACTAACTAGCTACCATCACATGCACCTTAGCTTAACTTAAATGTATTAAACGTATAATTAAGTGATAGCAAAATATAAATAACTAATGTCATGCAAACATATTAATATTTGCTTGATTCCAGTGTTGCATTTAGCACATTGCATACAAACGTTAAGGGATTTTAAGATTCTGAAGTATTATGCTAAAAACTCAATAACTTAGATTATTATTTATAGTTTTGCTGAATAGTTTCATGTCCGCTTACCTTAGAAACGTAAAATGTGACGGCAGTGTGCAGATGGGGAAGCATGTTAGCTTAGCTTCTTAGCTTGAGCTAGCTCTGTTACTTCCCAGCTGGAGGCAGAAGGTCCGCCTCGGCTCCGCCTCTTTGCCCTTATTTGGAGCAGGCGGGAGTTAGACTCAGACGTCACTGTCGAGCCGTTAGTGGCCGACTCCGCCTACTAAGGGCTTCTCGGCAACTCTGCAGAATCCTATGGGTGACGTCACGGACCCTACGTCCATTTATATATACAGTCTATGGTGTACCTCCACCATTAAACTGTCATATTCTGCACATTTCTTATTCTATCTACATACATCTTATAAGAGTATAATAAATATGTATAATATCGGTTAAAATAAGTGCTTCAACATAGTTAACATTGCAGGAAAGTTCATTGTCAAGTCCCAAAACAAACCATGCAATATATTAAACGTTAAGTACTTTGTCAGGCTTAATATTTATCAGATACCCCCAAAGCTTTTTGCTTACATGTATTTAAAAGAAGACCTTAACCTAAAGTATTATTTAATGTTTAAATAAAGCCTAATTAGTTTGTCTGTTTTGCACATCCTCCTATTAATATCTTTGTACATCCGGCACTAAACTGTTTTATTCTAGATACCATTTACAGTATCTTCTTGATATTTTCTATTCTATATTTCTATCATTGACCTTCTACTTTCCTCCTATGTTGTATGTACTCTTAATAGTGACATGTTTTCATAAAATATAACACATTCAAAAGTGCTTTACAAAAATGAAAGACATTAAGAAAAAGGCATTTTAAACAGTCATTAAAAAGCAACACAATCTACCTGCATTGCATTACTCTAAACGTGTAATAACGTGCTTTAACCAGTAGGAGGTGCGGGTTAAAAGCTGTCAAGTTTACAGTGTTAACAAAATAAAATATACTGCTGTTTCCGGTTTAGTTTACGACGGATATATTTTGTTATTGTTTTGATATTTGTAACACAAAAGCGATGGAAAAAACCCACAGCAACACAGAAAAGATGGTCTTAACATGACCCAGCAGTCTAGTAGTTAATAAAAAACAATAATATCAAAACAAAAATATTACTACTAATTTTATTGTGAAATTAAAACAGAACGGTAAAAGAATAGTTGCTGGTCTATTCTGAGGCCCGATCTCGGTAGATAAATAAAGAACTACGACAGATGTGTAATATTTAATGCAGCCGAACCATTATTACAATGCATTCATGTGATGACTTTCAAAGAGTAAAGCAAGCACTGCTGAATAAAGTACGAAACGTTTTTTTCATATGGAATGCAGTTGGAGGTCAACCAATCACAGAGCTTGACGACTAATCACGGGGTTTGTGAAGCAAAGCACATGGTGTAGTCCCAAACAATAGCTGAGGATTCTGGGTAGTGTAGTGTCTTCTGCCATCCTAAACTCCGAAAAAATATTTGTTTCTCCGAATCGAAGGGGAAAATACAAAAGCATTGTACACAATTTAAACCAATCAATGTTGTGTAATTAACAAGGATAATCTGGTGTTTTTGAGTTGATGAGTAGTGCAGATATCACTGTAAAATCAATCGACAGTAAAGAGAATACTTACTTCCGGGTGTAAAATCCTCCGTTATCCAATGGGAATGGACGCTCACATTGCCTTTAAGTGCCGCCGACATGGACCGATGCGGTGCTTCCATGAGCGTCAAATACCGCCGCCGATGGGAATACATTGCAATCAGTTGAAAGCTCTTTGCGTCCGTTTATGAAGCTGAAGGAGACTCGGCGCGTCACAACTGGACGCCATAGGACCCTGACCAAGCGTCGCTCCTGGACGTTCAGGGAGTGAGACTGTGTTGATACTGGGGGTCCCCAAAGCATTTGCTGAAGGGGAGGGACCTGCCTAGGGACAGCTATAGGTGGTGGTGGCTGACAGAGACCCGTACTGGTCCTACAGCACTTCAAACCCTTACTACAGGGAAAACATGTGCTGGTGAGGGGCGACATTTTTTTTTTTTTATTTAACCTTTATTTAACCAGATAAAAAACATTGAGATAAAATCTCATTTTCAATGCTGACCTGGCCAAGAAGGCAGCAACGTTACACATAACACATAACACAAACATATAAAATACAGAGAACATAAAGAAAACAAAAGACGAAAAAGCAGTCACTACATTGTGCACATTAGGACAATAAAAAAAGTACACTACTTGTTACTGCAAGAGCAGCTGGTGGTGAGAACTTCAGACAACTTCAATTTAAAACATGAAATAGAGACAAATGCCCTCAGTTTAAGGCGTGATTGAAGGTCATTCCAAGACCAAGGACCATAATAAGAAAGACTCCTTTTTCCAGCCTCAGTCCGTACAGTAGGTACCTGGAACCGTATCCAGGCACTGGATCTGAGTTTGTAAGAGTCACAAACTGGGGCAAATCTGACACATATGTAGAGTGGAAGCTTACCTAAAATGGCTTTATACATTAATAAAAACCAGTGCTGCATCCTACGCATAGTAAGTGAGGACCATCCAGTTAGGCTATACAGTGTGCAATGATGAGTCCTATAGGGTGCATTTGATATATAACGCAGTGCAGCATGGTAAAGTGGGTCAAGTTTGGCCAAAACAGTGGGACAGGCAAATCTATAAATGGTATCACCGTAGTCCAGCTGGGACAGGAATAAGCCAGAGACCAACCTTTTACGGGATGAAATTGAAAAACAACATTTAAATCTGAAAAGGAAGCCAAGAGTGAATTTCAATTTCTTTGTTAAAACTTCAATATGGTGTTTAAAGTTCAGATTACTGTCCAACCAAAAGCCCAGATATTTGTAGGTATCAACACATTCAACAGAAACGCCATCAAGGGTGTCAATGGAGAGGCAAGAGGAGGACGCTGACTTGGGAGCAAAAAGCATTGCTTTGGTTTTCTTACTGTTCAATAGCAGTTTAGAATCAAGAAGCGCATGCTGCAGCCTGATAAAATCTGATTTTAAATTGGAAACGGCCATATCCAGAGAAGGAGCACACGAGTATACAATAGTGTCATCAGCATACATATGATAGGTAGAAAATTGCATCTGATTACAAATATTGTTTACATATAATGAAAAGAGCAAGGGCCCCAAGATAGAGCCCTGTGGAACTCCCTTCTCCAAGGTGACAGGGTCAGAGACAGTACTACCCAACCTGACGCATTGAGTACGGTCGGTTAGATAACTCTGAAACCAGCAAATGGCATTGTGACCGAAACGAGACACCAACATAACATTAGACATAATGTGGTGATCTACAGTGTCAAATGCTTTGGCTAGGTTAATAAACAATGCAACACAAACTGATTTCTTATCCAAAGCAGCCTTAATATCGTTTAAGACTTTCAGACTGGCAGTCACAGTACTGGTGCTTTGATCTGAATCCAGATTGCATAGGGTTAAGGATGTTGTGTGAATTTAAAAAAAGTTTTAGCTGAGTAGAAACAAGGGACTCAAGAATCTTTGATAACACAGAAAGATTTGAGATAGGACGATAGTTATTCAACTCCGTGGGATCACCAGCTTTCAAGAGGGGCGATACCAGAGCTTGCTTCCACACAGCTGGCAGTGTGTGAGTGGACAGGGAGAGATTAAAAATATCAGTTACTGGTTGTGCTATCATCTGAGCTGCAATTTTTAAAAAGAACGGGTCAAGGCCGTCAGGCCCGGCAGACTTTTTAGGATCAATCGAGTGCAAACCCTGTAAGACTTCAGAGACCGAGAAATAAGCGAAATCAAAAACAGGGGAGTTCAACTCTTGACTATGGCTGTGAGTACGACCATTTAGAGAGTCATGACTTTGCTCATCAAAAATGTGACCAGCCTTTTTGAAGTGAGCATTAAAGGCATTAGACATACCATCTGAATCTGAAATAAAAGAATCACTGACCTTCAGTTTTTGTGGGAAACTAGAAACCTTCTTGTTCTGAAGTGATTTAATTGTTTTCCAGAATTTGGAATGGTCATTAAAACAATCAGTGGTTAAGCTCAGATAGTAATCAGCTTTAGCTTTTTTAATAAGGGCAGAACATTTATTTCTGAGGACACGAAAAAGAAGCCAGTCACACTAGTGTTAGACTTTCGAACTAAGGACCATTGCTTATTTCGATCATGAATGAGATCAGATAGTTCTCTAGTAAACCATGGAGTGTTCCTATTCTTAACTCTGAATTTTCTAAGGGGGGCATGTCTATTAATAATCGATAAAAAGTGATCAATAAAAAATTGGACGGCAACATCAACAGATGGAATTAACGCTGTGAAGTGCCATTTAACCTCCGCCAGATCGTGTAGGAAAGCCTGCTCAGAGAAGTGTTTGAAGCAGCGCCTGAGCACAATAAGGCCCTTGGCTTTGGGCAACTTAGTGCTCCTAACGCAAGCGATAGTGCAATGGTCACTGATATCATTAGGAAAAACACCAACAGACACATACTTATGAGCTGCATTTGTTAGAATGACATCTATAAGGGTATCGTTATTGGGTTTGGCAGGGTTTATTCTAGTGGGACTATCAATAAGCTGAGTTAAGTTCAAAGAATCACAAACCTGCTTAAACTGTGAGGATTTATCACTTAACCAGTCCCAATTTAAATCACCCAATAAAATGATTTCAGAAGAAAACTTAGACAACAATTCAGTAAGGCTAGTAGTTGCATCCATGATGGCCGATGGAGGCCTATAACAGCCAATAACAGTGAGAGGAGCATTTGCTATAGTTATTTGGACTGCTAGCAACTCAAATTGCCTTGGAATTGAAATTGAGTGAAGGACAGAGCACTGTAGTTTCTCAGCAGTGTATATTGCAACACCACCAGCTCTGCCCTTACGATCAGCTCTGAATACATTATATCCATCAATCTGAATAACAGTGTCAGTGACAGAGGGTTTTAACCAGGTTTCAGAAACTACAACAATATCAGGCTTAGCAACTAAAAACCAGGTCTTGAAAACATCTAATTTGGGCACTAGGCTTCTAGCATTAACATGCAGAAAACCCAATCCTTGCCTACAGCTAAACTCATTCGGAGTTGGCAAATGATGCAAGGAAGCAGAGAAACACTCAGGACCAGGGTTAATGTTAACGTTACCAGAGAGTAATAGCAGTAACAATATTAACAGTCTGGAAGATGATTTTTTCACATGTGCTCTGGACGCGTCACTCCTCAGAGGGGCGGGGCTGCTCCGATCCTTCGATATTAGCGAGTCCAGAGTCAAAAGGGCATACGGGAGAGCGCATTTCGTGCCATGAAACGTCAGCTTTTGGTAAAAACTATCCGATGGAGTCAGCGCTCCAGAGGTTCCACCATCCGAATGTCCGAAGTGAACAGAGGCATCGCTGGGAGGCAATCCGTCAGTTTTGCCGACATGCGGGCTGACAATTAATCCCAGGAAAAAAGCGAACACAAGGGTAGCTTTAGGCAACATTGAGCTGCAACACACCCAATTCAGGATCCGCAGCTCAGGTCCCAGCAGCTCAGGTCGATCAGCAGCTCAGGTCGACCAGCCCCCGACAGCACAGACAGCAATCCACAGTCCGAAAGAGCGACAGCTCAGGCAGAGAGCAAACAATCCAGTCACAGCGAGGCACCGGCACAAAACGACGCAAAACAGCCCAAAAACGTTTAAAAGCTTTTAAAACGTTTTTAAAAGCGCAGCAGACCAATTTAAAAACGGGTCTAAAAAGCTAAATAATTCTTTTTAAATGTCAGTATGCACAAGAGGTAGTTAATGCCAAAAAAAAAACAACAACGAGAATGAGACTAACAGAGACAGAAACAAATCAACGTGCTGCCATCTTGGAACACACACCTGGGTGCAATCAGCAATCACTGTGAGAACTCCAATACACCTGAAACAACCGCACCACAGTGGCTTACATCAACAGGCAGGACGAAGGTCATTGAAAAACTCACAAACAATTGCTCTTTCTTTAATTCCTGCTGATAACTTTTCTGAGCTCGATAAATTGCCGTTTACACAAGGATGTGACCAGCATTTTAGCTAGGAGCGCTGTGGCTGCCAGGCGCGCTGTGGCTGCCAGGCGCGCTGTGGCTGCCGGCCACGCACGCTGTGAGGGGCGGGGCTGACACACAACCAGGTCAGGACACTCCGTGTGCACGTGCAGCAGCGTAGCAGCCAAATTAATAATATAGCAACAAGCGGGAGACAACGTGTGACTTACTCGCGGGGAATTTAAAGTGAAATGGAATTGGTTACAAAACCTAACTACACATCTCAATTCTCCGGTGTGGCAGTATTTTGGATTCAAGCCAAATCAACGAGGCGAACCTACGGACTTGAATGAGCCGGGCGGTGTGTCGCATTTGTTTAAAAAAGGTAGCGACAAAAGCAGGCAATACCACGCATTTTAAACTACACCTAAAACACAACCATTCCGTTTTCCCAGCTGGTAGCAAACACAGTAGCTGGAGATGGAGAGCCCCCACCTTCCCGACAGTTTACAATCAAAGATGCATTTGCCCGACAATGCAAACATGTCTACTTGAGCAGGTCTCCCTTGAAAAAGAGATCAATGATCTCAAGGGATACACCTGGATAAATAAAGGCTTGAAATGAAATGAAATTAATGTTGGTGTTCCTTGCTCGAAAACAGATTTGGATATGGCCTGTTGAGGCATCTGGGTCTTTGTATGGACAGTGGACTGTACACTTGACTGTTGTTTTAAGGAGGGTTTTTTTGCTTGTGAGACAATGTGTGCTCATATTTATTTATTTATTTACTTAGATCTACTTTACATAGAGAGAGAGAGAGAGAGAGAGAGAGAGAGAGCGAGAGAGAGAGAGAGAGAGAGAGAGAGAGAGAGAGAGAGAGAGAGAGAGAGAGAGAGAGAGAGAGAGAGAGAGAGAGAGAGAGAGAGCTCTGTTTTCCAGCCTGAGTCTATTTAATTTATTGTTTTGGTTGTGTGTGATTTTATTATACTTTAATTTGTTTTATTTATTATATATTTTAATATTATTTCACATTTCATTTTACAACAGTGCCGACAATATTATCGTTTATCGCAATAATTTCCAGGAAAATGTATCGTCCAACAATATTAATTATCGTGACAGGCCTACATAATGATGTCACTATGTTACAGAAGTAAATAAGGGGGGAGTGTGTGGGAGAGAAACTCGCCTTTGCAGATAATTTACATGCAAACAAACCTATGTAACACACTACAGGAAAGGGAAAACCTATAAAGATAATAGGGCCCCTTAAAAGGAAAAGTGAGAATTTAGTTCTCACCCTTTTCTCCACACAAAATGTAAGAATAACGCTTGTTTTTTATATATTTATAGCAGGAGATGAATGTTTCATCAGAGTTACATCCTGGTGACATCTACAAAACCTTATCTCAATCAAAAACTTTAAAGAGGAAAAGGGGGTCACAGCCACCCTGGATCCCTACTGCCCCTCCCCCCTCCCAGGTCTCCAGGGTTGCATATACATACCAGTCCTCTGTGTGGTGTATTTATACTGGAGAATTCCATGATTTCAATGTACTACTCGAATAACAAAAATTACGTTCTTTGTTTTGGCGTGACACCCATATATTTTGCCTCTAAAACCAAGCAGACGCCCTCAGAGATGAACAGAGACTGGAAGTTGGGTCGGAATGTACAAAGTACAAACCGGCTTTATTGTTTTTACACAATAATAGGAGATTACAGGATAAAAACAGTTGAATGAATACAAATAAAAAATACAAATGTACTAAATCTGAAGCTAAGGGTCCAAAAGAGAGACCAAAAGCCACAAGAAAGCCAAAAGCCTCAAACCCCCAAAAGAAGATCAAGCCCACCAAAAGGGCCCCTTGCTAACACAGACAGAAAGTGTGCGCGCGTGTGTGTGTGTGTGTTCTGGTCATGTAGTTGACAGATGGTTTGGTATGTGAGGCAGGGCGGGACCATAGCAACACCAGGCAGGTTGAACACACACGCACACAAAATAAAATAAAACACACACACACACATTTCACGACATCTTCACTGCAAGACCGTTTGAGTGTAGCAGCTGGTATAGACCAGTGCCATGTTTACAAACATTGCGGATGTCTGGTGCCTTGCTCAAGGGACATCTCCAAATACCAGACCACATTCTATATTTTCAGTCTGTTCGGGGACTTGAACCAGCGACCCTACGGCTCCCCGGTCCAAGCCCCTAGTGACTGAGCCACTGCCGGACAATTGGATCACTTTACTTTTTCATTTCAATTCTAACCTAATGAAGAATGTATTTTACAATGTTGTCCACGTTCATAATGACCACATAAAACAACAACATAGGACCGCACGGTGCACAGTATCTAGGTACTGTAACTCTTACTACTTTTAAATCCAGGCTGAAGACTCCTCTTTTTGCCGCTGCTTTTAATTAAACTACTCATATCTTACACTGCACTGTAACTTTGATTCATGTATTTTATACCTGTGTTATTTTATTCTATTCTTCTCGACATCTGTAGTTGAGCAGGCAGTGCCAGGCTGCAATGCCAGGTTCATGTGTGAATGTCTACACATCTACATTCATACTACTAGTTATTTGAGACTTTGCTCATTAAGCCAACTATTAAGCTATTGATTAGCCTGCTAACATTATTGCACTCACAATGCATATATCCTGATGTTTAGCATATGTTTGTTTACTATCTTAGTTAAGCTTGTAAGCGTGCTAATATGTCATGATTAGAGCTATAAATAAACTACAGCTGAGGGCATTGTCTTTAGTGTTGCAGGTGCTTAATAATAAACCAAAAATGTTGGATAGTTCAAAACTTTGACTGCATCATGGTGCTAGATGAAAAGTCATGAGGACTCTTGCTATGGTAACCAGGAATGTATGTACAATATTCTGTCCAATACACCAGGGGGGTATACTACGAATCTAGTTCAACATATCCTGGATATGTTTTGAGTTATCCGGTTGACTAAATCCAAAAAAAAAACGCTCTCGCTAAACGGTCCTACGACGCTGGCTATCAACTCGATCGCTCAAGCCAGCCGTGTCCTATCTAGTTAGGTGCGCGTTCACATAAAAGGGGTGGTATTTGGAGCATTCGACCAATCACAAACATGGACAAGCCGTGTACTGACAGCGCAGCGCGTCATATATTTCCGAATGAAAAGTCAACTAATATTAGACAAATATGAAGACGTTAAACTTTAAACATCCATGACTTAAACACTTTATCCAGGATAAAAGCCACATAGTTGCAGCTGCAAGGTGAATACTGCATGCTGGCAAAATAAAAAGTGTTTGAATACGTTCATTAACAGTTTTATGATATCACTGCTGCCCCGTCTAAGACACGAGTGTATCTGACTTTAATTACATTTGACTCGAGTGTTTCGTCAACTTAATGTGTTGCTTAAAATAATACTTCTGCATACAGTATGTGACACTGAGTGTTGCACGGCCAGATACGGCTCAAGAAGCTGACTCAGATAAGGAAATATATGATACATTATGATGTGATATCATGTGATGTGAATGATAATGGGACACATCGACGTCTGCACTCACAGTGCCGCGGACTGTACTAATGTTACTCTGATCCGGTTACTTATGTTGTGGCAGATATTTAACTAAGCTTTCTTAACACTAATGTTATAATAGTCAGATTGCTCTGAAGATGAGAGGTGATATTCTATTCATTTTCACGCTCACAGTCGATGATTTTGGCCGGCCGTCTTTCCTGCAACGGCAGTTTTTCTGTATTTCCTTTCTCCTGTCATATGAATTGATCGCTTTAAACTCCGCACACTGAGCTCTGATTGGTCAGCAGGCAGTGCTTTTATCCTGGAACCTATCCTGCTCCGGAGGCTAGCCGTTCAGAATAAGTTATCTAGCCTGCTAAAAAGTGAACCAGCTTCGTAGGACCGGAAACCCCTGAAGTTAGCTTGCTAAACGAAAATCTTGCTTCGTAGTATAGGCCCCAGGTAGATGATATTTCACCAGATAAAAGCTATCCGTTGAACTATGAATGTGTGGAAACTTTCATGGTCATCCATCTATTTCATATATGCATTTTATTCCCGTTTCCCAGCAATGTTTATGCAGATTTTCAAGTGAATAAAATAACAAATACGTTATAAAGACATGCAAGTGAATAGAGCTTCTTCATTTGGCTGTTGCTGAGCAGATTCCACTGCATACTATTCTGGTGCTCTTTGATCATGAATGATTGATAGCCAGAGCCATTGTGTCTCGCTGCATTATGGTGGACAGAAATGTATGCTGCTGCAAGAAGCTTAAATATATTTCTGTTTTGTAGCTAGAAAACATGGCAATTGTAGTATTTCTAAACATGTTGGTTAAGATAAAATCTTCAATAGATCAAGGAAAGTGCTGAGAAGTCTCTTTAGTAGCTCATGTTATTGGTGTGTCAATAAACCACAACAGCCAATAAAGGTTTGTGTGACGCTTTTGTGTGTAACATAATCAAATGACTTTTGGCAATGTTAAACACCATTGTAGAAAGAAAAAAACAGTGTTATAATGAGAGGTGGACATTTAATTGGGGGACAAGAGACAAAGACAGTGCTTTCCACACTTGAACCACTTTGTTCAGTATAAAGGATTAATATCATTTTTGGTGTTTGTTTTAGTAACAGAACTTGTGTTTTCTTTATTTTATTTCTTAATTCTTGTAGGTAATTGTTTCTTTAACTTGGTTACAATTGTATTAAAAAAATATCTAAATTATCAACAGTTTTACTCTGTTGAGTTGTAGAAGTAAACATCTCAATAAACAAGATAAACGCTTGCCACTTGTCGAGGAGTTATCTATCTGCATAGCTGTAGTCATGACGACAGTGTCACGGACGTACAAAGTGTGGACCCAAAAGCACGGACTCAGGTTGCGGTCGAATACTCCAAAAAAACAGCTCCTAAGTTCTAACCCTATCGTCTATTCCTTGACCTCTGAGTGAAAGGTCATGGGGTTAAGGGATAGTGGATAGGAGAATTCAAAAGGATTTAGGAGAAGAGACTGCGGTACTTTAGAGAATCCGACTGCACTTTCACTATCCGACGTGTTTATGATGCGCCAGCGGAGGTCATAAATGTGCGCCTGCTGCTGTGGGGAAACCATGGAAACTACAGTTTTCTATACAGCGGACTACAACAGGGATGTTTAATAAGAACGAGGGACTACTGTAAACTCATCTAGAGACTCTGCACCGTGCTCTGATGCTGTTGTTTTATGCTTTATGAACGGGGACAACAGAGAAACATATTCTTCATGACCAAAGTTGGAATTGAAATAAAAAAGGAAAGTGAAACTTATGCTCGTCACCCTCTCCCTCCGGTCCACATTAATACAAATGATCCCAATACGTATGATTGTATGAACTATGAAAAGATCTTAAAAGCAATACAAATGTATTTATTATAAACGTTAGTCCTTAACATCTATCACTGTGTATATCACCATTCAAACATCTTTTAAAAGTTGAACAAACCCCACACAGCTCAGTAAAGACTGTGAAATGTTGACTTTATTTGATCATTTCAAAAACTAACGTTCATATTTCTCTTTTTGATTATAATACTGATGAACGTTCAAAACAAAGCACTTTGGCAACTTACCACATACGTTTTAAAATGCTTAATAAGCACCGTAACTTTCATGATATTATTTCTCGTTCATAATCGATTGTTTCCGTGAACGGCCGACTGTTGTGTGACGGCAAATGCCGCGGCCGCAAGGCATTGTGGGGCAGCTTTTTCTCCTCTCCTTTCGGTTAGGGAGGTCCAGTGGTTCCTAAGCTAAAGGAGGTTATAAAGGAAGTTTGAAACCTCCTTTCCTTTTCATTTAGAGAATTCGAACGGCACTTATCATGGCTGCCACTGAGGGACTTCCGGGTCATTTCACTCCGTTAGGAAGGTTCCTAAGCTAAATGGACTATTCGACCGCAACCTCAGACACAGGTTTAAAGCACAAAAGAGTCTTTACTTAAGGTTTTGATACAAGATACAAAAATGCTGTGATTCCAAAGCACAGGATCTGCAGATCCAGAAAATACATACAATAAATATCTACACTGAAGCTTACCTATCAATAACTAGAAAAATACTAGTATCTGATCTTACCTTACTATAACTATGAACGTGGACTATGACTATAACTATAACTGTAACTGTACGATGATTTACGAAAAACGCTGGAGAGCTCGGCATGAAACACAAGACAATCTGGCAACGAGACAGTGAATGGCTGGGCCTATTTATACTGACATCACCAGGTGCAGACAATAATGACGTGACAAACAATCCCCGGGGCGGGAAACAGACAACGGGAGGAAGTGCGCGACAAACACATGAGGAAGACAGACTATCAAAATAAAACCCTGGAACTAAACCAAACATAAAACATGAACGTGAATAAAACTGAAACTTGCGGACAACAGACAGTGAGGGCAGTACAATCAACACCCCCCCCCCCCCCCCCCCCGTGACCCATGGTCTGTATGTATGTGTATTCAGAGCCAGTAAGCAATGGACTTTCAAAATAATATTATCAATAAAAAAAACTGTTAACACACAATAAAATAATTGGCCACATTAATAATTAATGTGTTAACGCGATAATAACGTGCTAACTAGCCCAGCAATAGTTAGAAGATTATGCAATACTCTGAACACTTCTGGTTCAGTTCTGTGTTTGCATACCCACACCCTTGTCTGTGTGTGATTTACTAGACCTTTGCTCCCATTCCCTCTTGAGTACTGAGTGGGGGCGGGAGTACATGAGCTGGATTCCCCATGACTGCTTTCACCCGTGGCATCCTTTAAAAAGATGCAGCAGTTTACTCAACCACTCTCCATATTGGTGTGTGTGTGTGTGTGTGTGTGTGTGTGTGTGTGTGTGTGTGTGTGTGTGTGTGTGTGTGTGTGTGTGTGTGTGTGTGTGTGTGTGTGTGTGTGTGTGTGTGTGTGTGTGTGTGTGTGTGTGTGTGTGTGTGTGTGTGTGTGTGTGTGTGTGTGTGTGTGTGTGTGCACTGAAAATGCATTATACAGCATGTTGATGCGTCAGACTGATTGCCCATCTGTGAGCTGTTAAAGATAATTGTATTTGTTGTGAGGTTGTTTAACGCCTCGTAAAATGTGTACATATGGTCCTGTGGAGGGGAGAAAAAAAGAAACGGGGGAAAGTTTACCACTCATGAAACATCAAGATCATAATGTGACATCTAAGAGACCTTCAGGTCTTCCTTTTAAAGACATGCACACATTCACAGCTGCAAATATCACCTCAACCTAAATGCTCATACTGTATTCACAGGCTTTCAGTCTTACCGCGGGAAATGTAGTTATTTGTGGTAATTGTAGTTTTCATGAAAGATCTACATTTAGCATGTCTGCATGTTAGGGTTGGGTAAGGATTTTATGTCAGTATGTACTTTTAGTGCGTGTTAGTTGGCAAAGTTGGAGAAGAGTGTATGTTGTTACAGATACAACAGATGGTGAAACACATTCCAGGAAGTTCAGTTTTAGCATTAGCACAATGGGTTGTGCACATTACAAAGTCATCTAGCAGGATTGTGCACTTGTACTTATTTTACAGGCCAACAACGTTCAGTGCTGGATAACATGGAAATGTGTTTATCTTGTTGTGTTCTCAGTTAAATAAAAGAGTGGGCACACTTTGCTTAGGTGAGTCTGACTAAAAAAGAATTCAAAATCTTGTTTTGCTCTATGTGTTACTGTACATCACTTCATGTTTGTTAATTTACTCATGTCATGTTTAGTCAATTATCAGGTTTATGTTATACGTTTCATGTTTAGTTTGAAGTCCATGTTGAGATTTAGGTTTATGTTTACTCATGTCGTTGTTTACGTGTTAAGGTACAGTCACTCATGTCTCGTCTCGTCATGCACTGTCTGTGTTTGCACATCCTGTTTTATTTTGTACTTACTTTTCCCTCTCGTTTCAGAGCCCTTTGGAATAGTGGAATAGCATTAGGTCCAAACTGGGTTAGCATAACCGTCTTTCCTTTCAGGGTGGTCTCACTGCTTGTGATGGGGTTTGGTATGGCTGGGTGGTTGTAAAGTGTAGAAGATCATTGCAAGATCCAATGCTTTTGCCGCCTCCCCTTATTTTGGTGAGTTTATCTCTGTCGTAGGCCAACCGGCCTCAGAAACAAAGGTGAAAATAAAAACACATTTTTAAAATATGTAGGAAATATATGGGATCTAATGGCCACAATCTTATGAACCATGATCTGACTTGAGGTGAAGGTAACACTGAAAACACTTCACTGAGGCTGGGACAGTGCTGGATGAGGTTACGTTGGGGGGGGGATGGATTTGGAAGGTTGGATGGCCCTTGAAGCGATTAGAGTATCAGCCCTAACTTCTGATGTTTCTTTCTTTCTCTTTACGCCTTTCTTCTGTCTCTTTTTTGATTGGATCAAACTGGCAGGCCTGGTTTTCATTAAAGGAGAGGTGTCATGGCCATTTCCACTGATCATAATTCCATTGTTGAGGTATACTAAAATAGATTTATACTGTGCATTTTTCCAAACTCACATTGGTTTCTCATACAGCATCTCTGTAAACTACTTGTATTCACTGAATTTCACTCTCTGCCTTTAACGGCTCGTTGTAGCTCCAATATCTCCAGCCCCCACCCTCCCTGTGAGCACAGTGTGCTCTGATTGGTCGGGACGTTGTGAATCGCGCTGAGCTCCGTGGAGGTGTTGTTTCCTTGTTTAGGATACATATATCGAAAGCCTAATGTGTCACTATTCACCCGTTTATTTCGTCCGTTTTTTGTAATATGATAATGAGCCCCACCTTCTGTTTTGCATAGCCAGTACATTTAAAGTGTGTGCAACCAATCAGTGAAGAGTTAAGCCAGACTAAAGCAATCTGTTGATGAAAAGTTCCTGTAACCTACCCCATTGTGAAATGTATATAGATAGATAGATAGATAGATAGATAGATAGATAGATAGATGACGCTTGGTCAGGGTCCCGTGGCGTCCAGTTGTGACGCGCCGAGGCTCCTTCAGCTTCATAAACGGACGCAAAGAGCTTTCAACTGATTGCAATGTATTCCCATCGGCGTCGGTTTTTGACGCTTAGGGAAGCACGGCATTCGTTTGTGTCGGAGGCTGTTAAAGGCAATATGAGCGTCCATTCCCATTGGATAACGGAGAATTGTACACCCGGAAGTAAGTATTCCCCTTACTGTCGATTGATTTGACAGTGATATCTCCATTACTCATCAACTCAAAAACACCAGATTATCCTTGTTAATTAAACGACATTGATAGGTTTTAGTGTGTGTACAATGCTTTTGTCACGTTTTCCCCTTCAATTCTGAGAAACAAGTCGTTTTCTATGAGTTTTGGATGGCCGAAGACATTACATTACCCACAATCCTCTGTAGCAACCATAGACTGTATAAAACAATTAAATAATACATTATTCCGAGTGTGCTTGCTTTTCTCTTTGAAAGTCATCACATAACGGCATTGTAATACACGTTTCGGCTGCATTAAATATGACATATCTGCCGTAGTTAACTCTATTTATAGAGCCCTGATGACAAGACTTCTAGACAAACAGGAACTGCCGCCAAAACTGAAAACTTGACGTGGATCTTAAATATATAAGCAATTAAACAACATCTTACATTTCTTTTCACACAATACGTCTCCTTGCAGTATCAACACTAATTCGGCTGACTTTTATATTTGATCCAATTGGTAGATAGGCTGTATTTACGCCATAACGGTGCACAGCTGATAGAAAGGGACACCTACTGGTTAAAGCACGTTATTGCATTTTATAATTTTATTATTAGATATTAATAGGATCCCTATAAAGTATATTCTTTACTCGTCGTTATTCTCTACTAATAGTTAATTAAAGACTGTATATAATGACTATTTTGCACATCCCATTCAAGATTTCAAGATTTTCTAAGGTTTATTGACATTAAAGACTGTATATAATGACTATTTTGCACATCCCTTTCAAGATTTCAAGATTTTCTAAAGTTTATTGACATATATTATACACAACTACGGTGTAGTTATGCAATGAATGAAAAACTTGGGTCGCAGGTTCCTCAACAGTGCATTACAAGACATCTATCAATATGTGTGTACCTCCACCATTACATTGTCATATTCTGCACATTTCTTATGCTATCTACATACATCTTATAAGAGTATAATACATATGTATAATATCAGTTAAAATAAGTGCTTAAACATAGTTAACATTGCAGGAAAGCAATATATTAGACGTTAAGTACTTTGTCAGGCTTAATATTTATCTGTAGATACAAATGTCACTGTGTGTGCTGTGTGCTCTGCATGTGTGACCATCAAAGAGGGTTTCATCCCTCCATATTCATCTTCTATACCCCCAAAGCTTTTTTCTTATTCAAAAGAAGACCTTAACCTAAAGTATTTTTTAATGTTTAAAAATGTTTATTAGTTTGTCTGTTTTGCACATCCTTCTATTAATATCTAATAATAAAATAATAAAATTCAATAACGTGCTTTAACCAGTAGGTGTCCCTTTCTACACTGAAAAAATTGTTATGTTGAATTTACTTAATTTTATTAAGGTAAGTGGTTGCACGAAACAAAGTGATCTAAATCCAGATTTTTTTTTTTAAGTTCACTGTACTTATTATTTTTGAGTAATTTCAATTTAATTATACTGATAATTTTCACCTCAACTATTCAGAGTAAAATGTACTCACTAAACCCATGTTAAGTATACTAAAATGGATTATGTAACAGTAACCTTTTTTCTTTTTGTACATTCAGATCAATTCAATAGTTTAATTTCTACATACAAAAATTAAGTTGAATTTAATTAAACATTTTCAGCCATTATTACTATGTCAACTTTCAATATATTAAAATAAAAACAAACAACATATTTGATACATACTCTTACTTTATTATCTTGTACAAAATGACGTAACATGAAGCATGTGTCTTACACGAAACATCTTCTGATTCGAATAAAACAACATGCAACTGTCATGGCCTCCACCGTGTGTGTGTGTGTGTGGCGTCCACAATCCAATCACCTCTGCTATAAGACTCCGGCCCTGACTCCTCCACTTCGCCATATCGTAGACTCTGTAACCACAGTCAGTCACGTCTCCTGTGCCTGCAGCTTCAAGCCAGCCTGACTCCTATCCTGTCTCCAGACCACCTCCAACATTGGACCCTGTCCCGCTCCTCCAGGCTCTTCTCCCTGCACTCTCCAACTTGGTCAGACCTCCGTTCCCCTCTCCCTTGGACTCAGTCTAGCTTCCCTGGCCCAGACCCCCCTGCCTACTGCCCAGTAATATTCAATAAACGTTATTATTTTGCTTGAAACTCTTTCCTCCTGTCTCTGCTCTGCTCCTGGGTTCCCTGCTAGCCTTAACAGTACAATCTGGCCACTGTTAAGGCTAGCAGGGAACCAGTTTATACAAACTGTATAATATAAATGTTGGTATTATTTCTATTGACCAGGAGAAGGCGTTTGATCGTGTGGATCACACTTTTCTGGCTGCCACATTGCAGGCTTTTGGTGTTGGGGAGCATTTTTTGTCCTGGGTGAAGTGTTTGTACAGTGATGCATGTTGTGTTGTGAAGGTGGGGGGAGGGCTGAGCAGACCTGTACCAGTTAAAAGGGGGATCAGGCAGGGCTGCCCTATCTCTGCCTATTATACAGTATTGCCATCGAGCCGCTTTTGTGCAGACTTAGAAACCGGTTGACGGGCCTGTGTCTGCCAGAGTCAGCTCAGGCCCCCCCGGTGGTTGTATCAGCTTATGCTGATGATGTCAGTGTTTTTGTCCAGGGTCAGCGAGATATCCAGGAGCTACAGGACAGTCTAGCTTTGTATAGGAAGGCTGCTTCAGCCAAAGTTAATTGGGAGAAGAGTGAGGCAGTTTTGGTAGGTCAGTGGAGTCTAGAAAATAGGCCCAGTCTTCCTGGTTACCTTAGCTGGGGAAACAAGGGTGTAAAGGTCCTGGGAGTTTGGTTGGGGTCTGAGGACATGGTGGCACAGAACTGGGAGGGATTGCTGGGAAAGGTGCAAGCAAAATTAGCCAAATGGAAATGGCTGCTACCCCAGCTGTCCTACAGGGGAAGAGTTATTGTAGCCAACAATCTGGTTGCCTCGTCTCTGTGGCACAGACTCCAGGTGTTAACCCCACCGCCGGGCCTCATGAAACAACTGCAGCGGCTCCTCGTAGATTTCTTCTGGTCGGGTCATCACTGGGTGCCAGCATCGGTCCTGTACCTGCCTGTGGCGGAGGGGTGGCAGGGCCTCGTGGACATTACTGCAAGGACTGCTGTTTTTAGACTGCAGGCAGCTCAGCGGCTGCTGTATGGTGCCTCTCCCTGCTGGTTGGCTATGGCCCGGCTGTTGCTCTGGAGGGCAGGGGGCTTTGGTTTGGATAAACACCTGTTTCTGCTGAAGGCCCCTGCGTACAAGATAACTGGGCTTACACCTTTTTACTGCTCAGTCATCAATGCCTGGAAGATTCTGAGTTTTACCAGACCACCCGACCCCCGGCCTGGGATGTGGCTGTTTGAGGAGCCACTGTTTGACACTGGTTTTCTTTCTGGAACCCTTTTCTCTTCAGCCACCCTAAAAAATGCGTTCATTGAAGCGGGAGTGGTAAAACTTGGCCATTTGACGGGGGTCTCCACAGAAAAACTGGCTGAGGTGACGGGCATTCGATCAACCCGAGTTCTGGAGAACTTGGTAGATGAGGTGTGCCAGTCGCTGTCGCCATCCCACCGGACTTTTGCTCTGGATGCAGATCTGGCTGACCAGTGGAGAAAGGGACATGATTATGTCTTTCCTGCCTTGAGTGTGGGTCCTGCGGTGGGGGAATGGAGAGAGGAGGATGGTCTCCTGCTATCACTGGGGACTCTAACACCTGGAAAGTTCAGCTCCTGCAATGGAAAGAAGCTATACCTTAGCTGCGTAAAGGTGCTAAACCTCAGCTCGCTCGCAGGCGTCAGAGAGTCGAGGTGGACGGATGTGTTTGGCTTGGGCTTTTCCCCTCAGGGCAGCTGGCGGATCCTGTATAAATCTCCAGTTGAGAAACGGATGGCTGACATCCAATGGAGAATTATACACATAGTGCAATAGCCACTAATAAATATAGAGCTCATTTTGACCCGGGCACAAGGGGGGGGCTGTCCGTTCTGTTTTATGGCAGAAACATTGGAGCATTTAGTGGTGTCCTGTCCCAGATTAGCTGGTCTTAAAAAAAATGTACAGGAGTGGGTGGAAGGGTTCGGGGAGGTTTTCTCCATACCACTTTTTGTCCATGGCCCCAAATACATCCTGAAAAAGAAGGAAACCCTACTACTGATTCAGCCAGCTGATGAAATTTCTTGTTTGCTAATGCAAAATTAGCAATCTGGAAAAGTAGGAAGAACCAAATTGCTGGAGTGGGATGGACGGATGCAGTGCTCTGTCTGAGGGGGCTGGTGGCAGCGCGTCTGAGGGTGGAGCATGCGTACTATACGCTGATCAATCATCTGCAGGGGTTTCTGGATGTGTGGGCTGTTGGGCAGGTTCTGTGCTCACTGGGGGAGAAGGACTCTCTAATATTGAAGTTTTAAAGGATAGGTGTAGTCTTTGTTTTTAAAGTGTGTAAAAGAGGATGTTTTTGAAATGGGTAAAATGCTTTTCAGATGATGGTTGTTTGGTAGTCATGAAAATCTGGTTTTTTATTTATTTGATTGTGTAATGTATTAGGTTTGTTCCGGTGTATGTTTAAAACAAATGTAAATAAAATTTGTTTTCAAAATCTTCTTCTTCTTCTTCTTCTTCTTCTTCTTCTTCTTCTTCTTCTTCTTCTTCTTCTTCTTCTTCTTCTTCTTCTTCTTCTTCTTCTTCTTCTTCTTCTTCTTCTTCTTCTTCTTCTTCTTCTTCTTCTTCTTCTTATTTATTTACCTTGTGCTGCCCCGCCCATTTGTTTAGCTTCCGGTTTAGTAGACAACGAAAAAAGTAAACAATGAATTATATTTAGCCTTTAGGAACAGTGCTTTGTAATAACTCTCAGTACCAGATTAATTACATTATTATTATTATTTAATACTCCATGCACTCAAAAAAATGATTTGTTAAACCAACATGATTTAATTACGTGACAAAATTCCACGCAATTACATTATGTTACTCTAATTTAAATGAAATATGTACATAATACATGATTCACTGTTGTTAACCCAACACATGTTTATCTCATTCATCCAATGTAAAATTAATACTTCAGGTTGACATATTTTACTTTAGCTTAACTAACATGTGTTTACCATGTTGGTTCTATTTAATCCAATTGCATGGAATTTTGTCACATAATTATAATATGCTGATAACACTAAATTTAGTCTACCAGAACCATTAAGTCACAGAAATACAATTGTGCTAATAAAAACCTTTATTAGAACAAAATGAGAAGTTAACATTGTCTCTCTAACATTGACTGATTAAAACACATTATACACATTATAAAACAGAACCTCACAAATGGTATCAAAAAAAATTTTGAGCGCTTGCACTTTGGTTGAAAGCTTGTTTCCATCCAGGTTCATCAACAACTTTTGGAAGACTTCTAAGGTGAACTTAAGGTTTGATGGGTAGCTCAGGTTAAGTGCATAAATCAATCCAAACAGCAAGGCACATGCACAGGCCACATTTCCCAGGTCATTCAGAACTACTACACCCTCTATGGCAATTCCAATGTCCTCAGGGATATCCACTCCCTCTTTTCGGATGACATAGATTCCCATCACTGTCTCTGCAATCTCCTTCTTGGCCTCAGCAATGTCACTGCTCTGTGGAACACAAACAGAAAATGATGAAGCTATGCACTGATCAGATTTTAAGGGTCCAAAAAATGTTAACACCTTTGAACACTAAGATATCTGCATAATAATGTAGCTAACTGGCAAGGGGGCCATGGTTTAACCTGCAGTGCGGGCCGGCGATTACAAAAACACTGTCGATTTGAAAAAGCTGTCAACGCTAAGCAAAGTATTCACACTTCCTTTCTAAAACGGAACAAAGAACACAGTGCCCCTTTCACACCAACGCGGTTCCCGTTCTAGCTCCGTGCTAGTGCTCTTTTGGTTCGGAACCGGTTCTTCTTTTCAGCCCCCAGTTCCATCCCCTGAAGACAAGGAATGTGTCATAGTAGAAATGTGCAGCCCAATGAAAGAAGGAAGCATAAAGCTTGTCAATTTCTATAACCCGTGTAAAAATCTTCACATTGAAACTTTACAGACAATAGTAGGGACGAGTCATAGAAGGGGAGTATGGTGTGGTGATTTTAATGCTCACAACAGCCTATGGGGAAGCATTCAAACAGACAGTAATGGGGATGTTGTAGAAGAAATGTTAGAGGAAAGATCATTGTTTTGCCTTAATGATGGACAAAAAACAAGAATAGACATGAATAGGGGGACACAATCATGTTTCGACCTCACACTGGTGACGGATAGTTTAGATAAATCGTGTGAATGGTATGTAAAAAGTGACTGTACCATAGGAAGTGATCATTACCCAGTTTTCACTATCATCAACACAAATAGGAAGTGAGTATATTTACCAGGTGGTGCTTTGGTAAAGCAGACTGGGAGAAATGTAGACTTTGCTGTAAGGAGTCAGCACAATTGTTAGCATTAGAAGGAAGTATAGAGGAGTGCTCAAATCAAATCACAATGCACATTAAAGAAGCAGCAAATAAAACTATACCAAAAATAACAACAGAGGGTCGAAAGAAAGTGGTGCCGTGGTGGAATGAGGAATGTAGCAGAGCTATTAAAGAACGAAACAAGGTATTCAGTAACTACAGACCCATAGCATTAACATCACACTTGTGTAAATGGATGGAGAAGATGATAGTGTATCACATGTCTTAGAACAAAGAGGGTTACTGAGTAATTTTCAGAGTGGTTTTCGCAAAGGAAGATCCACAATAGATGCTTTGGTAAGAGTAAGCAATGAGGTGGGAATACAGTGTAAAGACACTGGAAATGAAAGAGGTTATGGCAATAGTATATTTTTGACATTGAAAAGGCTTATGACTCTATGTGGAGAGATGGGTTACTCATCAAATTAAGTGACAGGTAACAGTAACAGGATCATGGCTTTTTTATCAGACAGGAAATTCAGAGTTCAAGTAGGGGCAGAGGTTTCGAAAGAGTTCAATATAGAAAATGGTATTCCCTAAGGGAGTTCAATCAGCCCGATATTATTTAACATTATGATAAATGACATATTGACTAAGTTGGACGGATGCATCAAATCTGCGTTGTATGCAGATGACGGGGACATATGGATAAGGGGAAGAAATGTTCCATATGTGTTTGAGAAGACAGGCAAAGCTATAAAGAAAGTGGAGAAGTGGTCATACAACTGGGGTTTCAAGCTGTCAGCAAGCACATCCTGCGACATGACATTTACAAATAAACGCAAGATGGAGACTGAGAAGCTTACATCATATGGAAAGCCGATGAATGAGGTCAATGAATTTAAATATCTGGGGCTATGGTTAGATCGTAAATGTACATGGAAAACCCATATTAAACATTTGGAAACAAAATCCCAAAAACTTTTGAACCTATTAAGAGCGGTGGCTGGATGTGACTGGGGGGCAGACAAACAGGCACTAATTGACATCTATAGGGCAATTATGAGGACAACTCTGGATTACGGGTGTATAATATATGCAGCAGCAGCAAAAACGTCATTACTAATAATTGATAGATTACAATATAAAGCGTTACGGTTGTGTATAGGTGCAATTAAGTCAATAATTATCACAATTACCTCAAAATATACACAGATGGTTCTAAGAACAGGGAATAGTGTGTTGGAGTTGGTATATATATCCCAGACTTTAAAATAAAGTTCTGCTGGGTGCCTGCACATGAGGGGGTGAAAGGAAACGAGTGTGCTGATAAATTAGCAAAAAGTGCACTACAAAAGGAAATCACATTACCAGTTCAACTTGGTAAAGGAGAAGGAAAAGCAGTAATTAAGAAAAAAGGGATGGAGATCTGGCAGAAAAGGTGGGAGAAAGACCAGAAAGGCAAAGACAGTTCAAAAGACAATCACAATTAATATTTAGAAAGAAACAGAAGGGAGGAAATCATGATAGCTAGACTCAGACTGGATCACACAGCATTGCATGTTACTCTGTATGTCATGGGGAAAAGTAAGTGACAAGTGTAGGAACTGTGGAGTTAAAGAAAATGTGGAACATATCATATTACACTGCAACAGTGGTGGCCGGCCCATAGGGGCACTAGGGGCGCCGCCCCCCCTCTTCCCACATTAAAAAAAAATATATATATTTAAAAAATATATTTTTTATTTTTATTTTTATTTTTAATAAACAAGGTAAATATTATATAATTGGTATCAGTAAAATGTATAATCTACAATAAAATCTCGTTTAAAATTGTGTTACGATGTCTAAAGTTACTGATAAGTCACATGTTTCCTGCCTGGCCTTGCCCGTGTATCATTACTCCCTCTCGTCTGGGCGCTATGCACAGCGCCCAGACGAGAGTGCAGCAAGTGCAGCAGAGCAACTGTTGCTATCTTTAAACTATGCCGCCGAAACATAATTTCAGCCAATCAGCGTCGTCAAATCTGATGGTCACAGGGCTCCTACGTCAGCGCCCGGTGCAGACTGTGAGTTGTTTGGACTCGTATCCAAGGAGACAAAACAGGAAGCTGTCATACACTCTGGAAGCTACCATTAGCAGCTAATGAAAACTCAGTTTTTGACATAAAAATGGAATTATGGATCATCAATCATTTTTTCAAAGTGACAGACACATTGGATTAACCTATGGATTAACCTTCAGCTGCGTTTTTCTCGTTTTTGATCAAAATTGTTATTCTGCAAAAGGTGAGCATATCTCCGTGTTTTGCTACCTAAAGCTACGTCGTGTGATGTCTGTATTTGCTTCCCCTGTCGCGAGTTCTGATCGCTCAGTGATGATACTTATATTTCTAGAATCTGTGGAATCTCAGCTTGTTAGCATAAGCTTGTTTGTGCATATCCGATAAGTATATCGATTGATTTATACCTAGAGTGCGTTAGCATTTTTTCGCTCAGGGCTCATTTAGACGCTTCTTGTGAGACTTGTGTTTTGTTTCGGTAAACATGGTTCATATCATCAGTTAGCTGCGTTTCCTCTGAGTAGGACACATGAATAGTTTATTACATTTTAAGAAGCCCTGAGACACAGTTTCGTGAGAAAAAAAACGGGGGAAAAAAGCCCCTTAACAGGTTAAATGGGAATTAAATCATTTTAAGTAATTTTGAGTGTTCCCAAAGCCCCGGTGTTCTGCAGTTTGTGTGGGCCTACTGTACTGTTGCACAGTTTATGCTGTAGAAACTATGTCCAGGACAAGGTGTTTGGAAGTTTTGGAAGATTCATAGCTAACCACACTCAAGTTATGGAGGTATTGATCAGTCTTCTCATATTTTAAGCCTCAAATTGTCCTTCCCCCCCCCCCTCTAACATCATCAGAAGTAAAAATTTAGGGGGTCTTTTCTCGACTTTTTTTGTCGTCTGAGGAAACGAAATGGGAATACAGTGTAAAGACACTGGAAATGAAAGAGGTTATGGCAATAGTATATTTTTGACATTGAAAAGGCTTATGACTCTATGTGGAGAGATGGGTTACTCATCAAATTAAGTGACAGGTAACAGTAACAGGATCATGGCTTTTTTATCAGACAGGAAATTCAGAGTTCAAGTAGGGGCAGAGGTTTCGAAAGAGTTCAATATAGAAAATTGTATTCCCTAAGGGAGTTCAATCAGCCCGATATTATTTAACATTATGATAAATGACATATTGACTAAGTTGGACGGATGCATCAAATCTGCGTTGTATGCAGATGACGGGGACATATGGATAAGGGGAAGAAATGTTCCATATGTGTTTGAGAAGACAGGCAAAGCTATAAAGAAAGTGGAGAAGTGGTCATACAACTGGGGTTTCAAGCTGTCAGCAAGCACATCCTGCGACATGACATTTACAAATAAACGCAAGATGGAGACTGAGAAGCTTACATCATATGGAAAGCCGATGAATGAGGTCAATGAATTTAAATATCTGGGGCTATGGTTAGATAGTAAATGTACATGGAAAACCCATATTAAACATTTGGAAACAAAATCCCAAAAACTTTTGAACCTATTAAGAGCGGTGGCTGGATGTGACTGGGGGGCAGACAAACAGGCACTAATTGACATCTATAGGGCAATTATGAGGACAACTCTGGATTACGGGTGTATAATATATGCAGCAGCAGCAAAAACGTCATCACTAATAATTGATAGATTACAATAGAGCCTCAAAATACTGAAATCTGTATTTTTTTAAATCTTTTTTTCCTTCTAATTTGTTATTCTTTTCTAAATAACACACTGTTATTTACTCAACAATAACAGACAATTATCCTTGTTTTTATTTATTTAACGATTCCATAATCTCTGGCTTTTTTGGCGTCCGTCAGGAACTGAATTTCAAAAATAAAAATAACCGGAAACAGACGTAGGACTATAAGGGACATTTCGAGCATCATCACACTACACTACCCAAAATCCCCAGCTATCGTTTAGGACTACAGTCCCCGTGATTAATCTTCAAGCTCTGGGATTTGATGTTGGAGTGGCAGTGCGCCAAGGTTACGCCGAGCGTCAAACTCTTTGACATGGAACGAAACCACGGCAGACTATTCAAAACTGGAACCAGAACTACACATGCTGGATATTGTGTTTCGCAAAATGTTCTATGGGACGTCTCTACTGGGAACGTTTTCGTTTTTCCCACAATTAGAAGTTGCCAGTATTAAACACATTGGTGTTATCAAATGTAAAACATATAATTAATAAATGGGTGAAAATCGCTTGTGTCCATAATGCGCAGCATTAATATATACCCACATGACAGCTCATTGTTACTTTGTAATTCTACTCCACTACAATTCAGAGGTTAACCTGATATTTTTACTCCACTACATTTCTTTTAGTTACTTTGCAGATTCTGATTATTGATGTGAAATATAAACAACCCTTAAATAATTCAATAACGTGCTTTAACCACTAGGAGGTGCACACAAGGTACACACAGCCATAATAACTTTTTATTATTAGTGTAGGACACTTATGTATAACATCTGAAGATGTGTAGTTTTATTCATGTTTTCACATAATTTTACAGCATATTGCTATATACTCAGTATTTACATTCTTATATTCAAAGAAAATCAGTAATATCTTTGGTGTAAATATAACCTATCTACGAATTAGATCAAATATAAAAGTCAGCCGAATTAGTGTTGATACTGCAAGGAGACGTATTGTGTGAAGAGAAACTGAAGATGTTGTTTAATTGCTGATATATTTATGATCCATGTCAAGTATTCAGTTTCGGCGGCATTACTTCCAGTTTGTCCAAAGGTCTTCTCATCAGGGCTCTATAAATAAAGAACTACGGCAGATCTGTAATATGTAATGCAGCCGAACCGTGTATTACAATGCCGTTATGTGATGACTTCCAAAGAGAAAAGTAAGAACACTCGGAAAAAAGTATTGTTTTCTTTTTTTTATGTTTTTTTTATGTTTTTCGGATTTCATATCGATTAAACACCATATCCCGACGTGCATTGCGGCTAAAACATCCAATCAACAAGCTTAAACCATAGCTGAGGATCTTGGGTAATCAGTTCAGTGGCTGTGTATCGCAATGATGCTCGAAATGTCCCTTATAGGCCCACGTCTGTTTCGGGTTATTTTTATTTTGAAATTCAGTTCCTGACGTATGCCAAAAAAGCCAGAGATTATGGAATTAAACAAATAAATAAAAACAAGGATAATTGTGTGTTATTGTTGAGTAAATAACAGTGTGTTATTTAGAAAAGAATAACAAATTAGAAAGAAAAAAATATTAAAAAAACACAGATTTCATTATTCTGAGGCTCTGAGCCCCATTTATTTTCCTCACAGACGACAAAAAAAGTCTGACATTATACGATTTAAAATAAAAACAATAATCGAGTAAGGAGATGTTTTTATGAACCCCACAGCTACCGGTCTTCCAAGACCCGACCGGACAAAAAGACGTGTTGCAGGCACGAAACACACTACCAATAGAAATACATTGCTTTTAAAATCGTTCTGTGTGACACGAAAAAAAGGGAAAATCGTGTTGGTGAACACGAATCAATAGATAAAAAATCGTGACTATAACACGAAATGCCGTGAGACTGGGTTGGTTGTTGCCCCCTGAATAATGTAGGGCTCAAACTACTACAGATGTAGCAGCTAATTTAGGACAGTTTGAAACGCGAGGGTCGTGGTCGGCCCGTGAACGGCTCGTGATTTGCCCGTGATCAAGAGACTGCCTCCAGTCTGACTTGAGACCACCCCCGTGATAAATAAATGTAATTATTGTGAAGCCAGCTGCAATGGATCATTGATCCACCAGGGGGTGCAGTGGGGTTCCACACTGGAGCTCATGTGAAATCAATTTCGATACAGTACATGTCTGGTACTACTGTATAGCGGATCTTTGTTAAGATCCATATGTCACGGATAGGATCATAGTCTGTGCTAAATAAGAGACATGTAATCATTTACAAAACATCACCATGTTGTTATTTAACAAAATAATGTTGTTTAGTCGAAAAAAACGAACGAGAGGAAATGCAGCCGGCTCTCGATTTTTAATCCTCATCATCTTCACCACGATCATTTATGTTTATGTTCGCCGAATTGACATGAAATCACTGACAAATATGAATATTCTGTATTCAACTTCATTAAAACGTTATTAACGTGCCTAAACTCAGTAATTCACTAAAAATATTTATATTTTAATGGAGCCTTGTCAGGCAGATCAGGATCCCGACGCGTAGCGTGGGTGTTATTTTTCCCCATAATGACCAAGTCGCTGCAAATTATCCCGCTTATTACATGGCCACATTCTCAACAAAGTAACGACATGACTCCCAATATTAATTGAAATGCTTTTATGGATTTAGAAAATGTTTTTATTGATTTAAAAAATAGTTGTATGTATTGATTTCAATTGACATGCATCCGCTAAGAAAAATAGTCCGTTGTTACCGTTTTTTAAACAGTCTGAATGCTGTGTGTTTACACACCTAATGGCCCATCAGCCACAGCTCTCTCCCCCCCCCCCTGATCTTTCTTCTCCAGCAGTTAAGTTAACTGTAGGTTACTCTGAGTGACAAGCTTACAGTTAGTGAAGTAACACTTTTTTTTTTTGAGTCACGACCTGGCTGTTTCATTCAAACATAACGCTCCAAATGCTACTGTTTCCACTCGGACTTCAATACAGCTACACCATTGTTTGGTTTCCATGGTAGCGCGTCTCTTTAGTAGCGCACACTCCTTTCCTGTAAATTACAGGTCCAGCCAGGCAAAACAGTGCACTTCTCTTTCCCGCACTACTGTGACAGACCATGGGGCTGGGTCAGCCACTAACATATTCATATTGCTCTTCTCAAAAAGAGAAATATGAACGTTAGTTTTTAACTGAAATGATCAAATAAAGTCAAAATGTCACAGTGTTTACAAACATTGACCATACCGTTGACCAGCCCCCACCCCCCTGCCTACTGTAGGCCTATGTTGAGTATACTCTTTGTTTAAAACTAATTGGCCATCGGAATGTGTGTGTCCCAACCCCCCCCCTGTGATATCTCTTCTCCAGCAGTCTGTAGGTTTGTGTTCGCATATTTATGCTGTCGCAGTTCCTAAATGACACGTTTACACCTTAAAACGATGTTTAAAACGAAAAGTAAACGTTCAGGGTTTTTATTAACCTGTTAAGCACCTAGCCTGTTTTTCATGTTTCAGGCTCGAAAATGACATGCCCAAAACAAATGACTACAACTTAACTTCTAAAAGGGTTATATGAATAATTTCTTTTATCAAAGCAAGGTTACATCTGTGAGTTGGATGTAGAAGTGTCAGAATCAATATAAATGTTTTTTATTTTAAAGAAAATTCAGATTTTACATAGTAAAAAACTGTAAATTATAGTGTCCGTCCAAAAATTATTTTTTACAGATAGTGAAAACTACCTTTGGATGATGGGTTAGTAGACTAAAAGCTTTAGGAATCCAAAGTACAACATATAATAAGTACCCTGTATTAAGATTGATGCAAAACAAGTGACATTTGACCTTTTTAGAGAGGTTTAGCCAAAACCACCCCACCTCTGAGGTGATTTGGGTGAAAATGTTTTTTTTTCTATATCTCTGGCCCCCCTTGCTCGATTTTGATCGTTGACACACCTTTCTGACCATTAGAGCCAATAGAATCGAAGGGGGAGGCCCACATACACACTCATTGTAAAGAGAAAAGGTGGGGGCTGCGCATCTGGAAATCTAAAGCAGAGTGGAAGAATCTCTCCTTCTGGAATTTGGAAACTAAAAAGCAGTTTTATTGCTTATGGATTATCAGAAATAATTTCAAAGAAGGCACAGATACATAGGATGAGCCTATGGATTAACTGCAGCATCGTTTTTTTATCGTTTTAATGCCATTGAAGACCAGTTTTGACCAAGGTAAGCCATGTTAGCGTTTCTAGCTACTTAGCTCCACATGTTATGATGTACGCTTTCGTTTATAGCGTCGCAAATGTTTATCACTGAGTGTTGAGGAGGGCACCACTAGATTCAGTGTCTCCAGGACACCAAAAAGGAGTGGTTGGCTGTGCATCTAGGATAAGTAATAAGGGAGTTATGAGTGAGTTTAAGTGCCGTTTTAGGTTAATTTTTTTCGCTCGTGGTTAATTCAGAGGCTGAGTGCTAGCATTGTGGGTTTTTTTTGGAAAAAAAAATTAAAAAGATCAGTTAGCTGAGTTTCTTCCCGTTACATGGATATAAAACATTCATAGTTTTATTCAATATTAAGATTCCTTAGACGTTGTTTCCTGCAAATGACGCGTTTTTCCGCCCGGTACCGGGCGGGCCGTGCGTAACAGGTTAATGGTAATTTTCAGACTGTGAGTTGTTTAGTGGTAGCTCATATAGTCTTGATTCTTGTGGTTAAACTTTTCGCTCCGTATTTGATGGTAGTGGTGTCGAAATTCATTCGTCACTTCCTTTTCAGTTTTTTTTTTTTTTTTATCTTTTTTTTTTGTTATTATTGTTACGTCCTGTCTGTATACACGTGCTTTAAAATGTATTGTTTAATTCTACATATTTGTCATATAATAATCAAAATATATGTTTACATAGTCTTTGTCAGCATATTTTTGCCACGTTATGCACCCCTTGCTATCTTACATAATAAAAGTGTCACATTCATGAAACTTGCTCCATTCATTGGTACTAGTCCTACAACTATACCCTAAAAAATGCTTGAGGGTGGGATTAATACAAACATCTTTTTGGGTGGGGTGCATATGACAGGCCTGGTTATCACAATATGCCCCCCTTGCTATCTTACAAAATTAAAGTGTCACAGATTGATGCATTTAACTTCAATATAAAGAAAAACATCTTCTGTTGTAACAACAATAACATTATAAATAGTAACATAGCTGAACATGGTATTGCACATTTAGCTTTCAGTGATACTGACCTGAGATGTTTTCATTACATGAATTAAGGTGAGTGAGGCTTTTTAACATAGACTTTTCAGTGTCCCACATTTTGCACAGAACTGTCCCACATTAGGAAATGCAGATTGTCTGAGACAACTTGGCACTAAGAGTACTGATATGTCTACCATTTATTTTCTGAGTGTAATATCTGCATTTTCTCTTTTGAAAAACTAAGTCCTAGTTTGGCCACTCATTTTTAATCACACACGTCTCCCCATCCCATTCAAATTCAAATTCTTGACTGGAAGGGCAGTGTTGCCTACATGTAAATAAATGGCATTGCCTATATGCATTTGAAAATAAATAGTACCCCCCTCTGAGTGACTATCTGTTGACTTCACATCTTGTCACAAACCAGGAGACTTTACTTCCTGATTTTTGGAATTCAAAATAATTGATCTGTGTACGTGTTTTACTGAACGAGCATACTGTACTGTGATCTGCATGCACTTATCAAACATTTAATTAAAGTAGTGAAAACAAATAGTGAGGGGGTCCAAAATCAGCCAACGTGCTTTGTATTTAATGTTCATCACTATAATAATAAGTACATTATTCAAAAGTTTACATTAACTTTGGATAATAACACGGGAGAAACGGATCCTCTCTTTTCCTCTCTCCCTCTCTCTCTCCTGACAACCCGTCAGTTTCTCATGCAGCTCGCCAAACAGTGGGCGGAAATAATAATAATATTAATTATTTCACACAAAAAGGTTATGACAATATATGACTATTGACGTACAAATAACACTGTCTGTCAATTGTGTAAAATAAGAGGATTAGATTACAACTTGTATTTAGAAATACTCTTGTAATTATTGATGCATAAATGTGTTCATCCATTCAATGTGGCATCTGCTATAATGGGGTTAATGTATGATATTACTTAATAATACAATACACTATATAATATATGATATGATAATTACATTTTAATTTGATTCATTTCTTATTTCATAGTTTCTCATTGTGAGCCTCTCTGCTCACCCAGGGTTCAAAGAGTGACGGAAAGAGCAGGGTTTGGGTTTAACACAGGCGTTTATTAGCACCAACACAAAGTGTACAACACGGGTTGCAAAACGTTGCCCGTGTGGGCTCCTCCACAGGTCCTTCGGCGACCTCCCAGGATCCTGCCTACTGCAAGACAGACCAGAACCAGGTTACCACATGCTTTTATTCAGTGATTGATTACCTGATTCCGATCAGCTGTCTGGCCTCCGGCCGAGCCACTCCCTTCCCACCAGCAGCCGGCGCCCTAACCACACCCCGCTGCCACACTCATCATTATTATGAAAGCACCTATTGTTTCTATTTCCTATTGTTCTGAATTACCGTGGGATAGCACATTCTAAACTAAAATGTTCAATCAATAAAGTAACATCTTATCTTATCTTATCTTAATAATATCTTCATATTAATAATAATAATAAATCATACAGTATGTGTACGAAAGGGAGCAGGAGAAAGCAAACACAAAAATATACAAAAAATATACTGCATATTAAAGCAAACGATTGTAAAGGTAAAAGTATGAGCATCAAATCAAATCAAATCAAGTTTTATTTATATAGCACATTTTTAAATGATTTTTGGTCGAGCCAAAGTGCTGTACATATAATAAAAATACCCTACAGTAAAGACACTTTACAGCAAATACAACAGCACAGTTTGTTCAGAATATCAGTATGAGAAAACGACACCCTCTGTCCTTAGACCCTCACATCGTACAAGGAAAAACTTCCAGAGAAAAACCCACATTTCAAAGGGAAAAATGGGAGAAACCTCGGGGAGAGCAACAGAGGAGGGATCCCTTTCCCAGTATGGACAGAAGTGCAATAGATGCCGTGTGTAAATAAATAAATAAAATATTGATGTGTTCAAATGCTCTTCTAAACAAAACTGAAAGTCCATGAAAAGTTGTCTTTCTGTATTTGTGAATGAAGCGCCATCTCCTGGTTAAATCCTGAAATTGAAAATCTGGCAACGCCCTCTTGGAAAATAGTGGGAGGGCTTAACAATCCCAGATGCTGGTCTTAGGCAGGTAGCAGGCAGGTAACAGGCAGGAAGCTGTAAGCTGGAGTCTGAAATAAGCTGCTACATCTGTATGTGTATGACTCCCGTGCGCTAGTTTGGCTTACATTTCAAGTTTATTCTGTTTGTATAAATATGTGAAATGCTAGTCTGAGGTCATAATTGTTCATATTATTTAAATGCTAAAGCACTAATGCTATGCTACTATTGTGCCTGTACAACAGCCATGTTAAAGTGAGTACAGTCAACCGGGTTGTGTGTGTTATCTGTTATCACTGTATTATATACTGTAAATGAAAAAGGCTTTAATGCTTCATGAAAGTCATAATATGGCATGTGGATTTATGTCCATTTTTGATTAGAGACAAATATGTCATACAGTTATTTTGATTTGCTAAATGTATGTTTACATTCTCAGTTAGCTTCAGGCTTCACTGAGGAGAAGTATTGAGGTAGAAAGCTGGTGAAGCCATTTCCTGCTGTCATTATATTCTGTTTGCACAGATAATAAACCTGGTTGGCAAGAAGGAAGTCGTTTTCATTCAACACAACGCAGAGATACATGTGGCGTCAATCCACACCGGTTACACAAAGAATGATTAGATAAATAGAGAAGACAGATATAATTTGTAAGTGAATTTATTAAAGTGTCGCTAGAACGACCACACAAACCCTTTGCTTCATTCTTTTCTCCAGATCAACAGGCTTATTATCTGATTACCAGCTCTGCACAGCGGACTTGTAACACTAGCAGCAGTGGAGATGGAGCATCAGAACCTGGAGGCTTCTACTCTTCTGAAGAAGAAGTACGGTGGCCCTGAAGTGCAAGACACAACAGCATTTCAGAAAACACTACAGCATTTCACAAAACACTACAGCATTTCACAAAACACTACAGCATTTCACAAAACACTACAGCATTTCAGAAAACACTACAGCATTTCACATTGGACGGAAGGGGTATTCCTTTAGGGAGAACACTTCTTGTTTGTGATTGGACAGAGCCAGCCAGAGAAGCACTGCTGTGATTGGTTGTTTTTGCTGCCAGTCAAGAAATGACGCTTCGTGATTGGTCAGCACCCGACAGCGCAACATGTCACAACACATCAGCCGTTAGCTGTTAGCACACACTCAGAGCTCACAGCTCCTCATATCTGTTCAGAAACTGGACAAAAGTTAAACATATACAAAAAACAGACTGTCTATGTCATGTAGGGCTGCTCGATTATGGCAAAAATCATAATCTCGATTATTTGGGTCAATAATTGATATCACGATTATTAAAAACGATTTTACTTTGAAAAGATCCATTTATTGAAAAAAAATGTGAACAGTATGTTTTTAACAGTTGATTACCCTGAACTTTAAGTATAATTCAACAAAAAAAAAAATAATAATATTAATTAAAACTGCGGTCGCAGAAGTGCGCGCAGTGATGAGCGGGCCCTCGCGTCCGTGCGCCTGTCGGGGAGGGCAGCTGGTCGTCCCGGCGTCAAGCAGACGCGTGCGAGTCCTCCGAAATGAGCCGTTTGTCATTTCTATAATTTTCGCGTCCCAGACTCCCAGGTCCTCCGGCAGCGACCCGGAAACGGATTCTGGCGCGACGTGTCGAAGGAAAAGACATTTCTCTAAAGGCTCGTCGAGGATCGATTATCGAGGAGGCTGTCTGGAGGAGCCGTAACCGAGGATACACTGATTTAGAGGAGAGAGGAGTGTCTTTGGAGGAGCTATAACCGAGGGTACACTGATGTAGAGGAGAGAGGAGAGAGGAGTGTCTCTGGAGGAGCTATAACCGAGGGTACACTGATGTATTCTCCGGAGTCGATTTCAGCCAACAGTGATGTTTAAAAGAGGCGTGACGCATGGCTGGACTTATGTCAACGAAGCACAGCTCTGCAAACTGTTCCCGTTGTGATTATAAGTTATTTAAGATGATCGAATGTGCATCAGACTTTCTGCCCTTTACCATTTGTTTACTCACTAATCACATCTCCCCTGGATGTTAGGCTATTTATTATACATCTGCTTTCATTGTGACGCGATGTTTACAGTGAGAACAGCTGCTGAGGTCAGTGCAGAAAGCAGAACAGTGTGTATAATATATGTAACAGGCCTACATTTCAGACTTTATTTGTAGGCTTTAGGAGATATCTACAAAAAAACAGTAGGGTTAGGGTTAGGTTGTGGAAGAGCGAAGGGCTCCCTGCGTGGTGCACTGGCTCTCGGTAAAATAGGCGTTTAAAAAAATATTTAAAAAACTCCATAAACATAGTCCTATTAAGACCTTATAAAAACCCTTCTTAAAAAGCATTATAAAAGCACTGTGAGGACAAGACCGTTTTAAAAGACTGGTTAGTGTGCAGGACGGGGCTGGACCACGGAACGGCGGCAGAGTATGTTAAAAAGCAGATCTCCCCAACCCAGGGTCTCTGGAGGGGGGCGGGCGTGTGTGTGTGTGTGTGTGTGTGTGTGTGTGTGTGTGTGTGTGTGTGTGTGTGTGTGTGTGTGTGTGTGTGTGTGTGTGTGTGTGTGTGTGTGTGTGTGTGTGTGTACAGGTGTGTATACGTGTGTGCATGCATGTGCAGGTGTTGTGTGCGTGTATGGAGCTCGTCCCAATGGAATCAGTAAAAGACCTTGAATGAGAAGGGGATCTAAAATGGTTAATTTAAAAGTGATTCTAGTTCTGTTAGTTAAAACCATGCATAAAATACATTTAAAAGTGAAAGTGCAAGTATTAAAACACAAGTGCAATAAAAAAAAGGGGGAGGGCACACTGGGTTAGTAAAATCGTATAAAATGAACTAGATGTCACTGGAAAATAAAAACCACTAAGATCAAGGTCGGGTAAGTTTAAAAGATTCCAAAGGACAGGTGTTTAGTTTGCTCTGTTTATTTAAAAAGGTGGCAGGTCGGTGAAGAGTTTCTCTCTGCGGGTGGTTTTCTGGCCTCCAGGTAATAAAATAAATTAAAATATATAAATAAATAAAATAAAATGATCGCTCCTCATGTGGCTTTGATTATAATCATAAGGTAAAACCATGCACATATATACATTAAAGGAATAAAACATGTAATAAGTGATAAAAACATAAATATAAACACCATTAAGATAAATAAGATAGTGCTAAAACACGCGTTAAAAATGGAGCACACCAGTAAAAAAAGTCCAGATGTGGAGGATCTAAAAATCTCTATAAATAATTAATAAATATAAGTGCTTTTAAATAAAAGACGTGGAGGGTGGATTCAAACAGGCTGACACACCCGCAGAGAAGGAGATTAAAATCACCGATCTGCAGGGGAGAGAAACTGGGGGGAGAGGAGATCATACAGGTTGTTGAGGTTATTAAAACATGTTTGAGACCACTCAAACATGTTTTAATAACATGGGAGGCGGACCCATCAGTTGTACTTTTCGTTTAATCCGCCCGGGTCAATGGTGCCCAGGCGATGGATCCACCTCCGCTCGCCTCTGACCCGTGCACCAGCCGCTGCTGCTCTCCAGGCCCATAGACTGCATGTTCTGGAGGCCATGGAGTTTGAAATGGTTGTATAAAGGGTTATGGAGTGTATAGGTGTCTGTTGTAATGAATATGCCACCAGTAAAGGGCGTTGTTGGACAAACAGTAGGTGAGTGTGTGTGTGTGTGTGTGTGTGTGTGTGTGTGTGTGTGTGTGTGTGTGTGTGTGTGTGTGTGTGTGTGTGTGTGTGTGTGTGTGTGTGTGTGTGTGTGTGTGTGTGTGTTTGCGTGTCTGTTTGTGTGTGTGTGTGAGAGTTGATGTGCCGGGCAGACAGGCGGGTCTCAGCAGCTTAAGGTAGTATCTGACATATAAATGGTAAAAAATGGTACATTCTCCATTAGCTTACGAGCTCCATGTTCAAGCGATCGACTATTCCTTCGCAATGTAGCATCACATTGGATATGCGCTTAAGTTGCCCTAGATTGGAATTTTTCCGATCATTTCCCTATGACGAATTAGCAAAAATGTGCTTAAAATGCATGAAAAACGCACATTTTTCAAAATGGCCGACTTTCTGGGGGGCGGGGTTAATGAAAAGCAATTTGAAATATGTGTGCAATCATAATAGTAATGTGTATACAGCGTTTCGTGAATATCGAAAAAACTATATGCGAGCAGTTTAGAGCAATTTGCGACATGTAAATCGTCAAAAATGATGTATTCGCTGTTATCTTACGACCTCCACGAGTGATTTTTCAAAAATGTGCTCTGCAATTAAGTATCATATTGGATAGGGGCTGAACTTGTCCTGGACTGGAATTTTTCCGATCATTCCCCTAGGAGGAGTTTGCAAGAATGTGCTTAAAATGCATGAAAAACGCACGTTTTTGAAAATGGCCGCTTTCTCGGGGGCGGGGCTAATGGAAGCAAACTAGTAATATGTCCGCAATTCCATGAGGAATGTGTGTGCCAAAATTGGTGAAGTTCTGAGAAACTATATGTGACTACCACACAATAGGCGCGTTCACACCAAGTACTTTTCCCACAGTAGTTCCTGAGAACTTTAGTTCATGAGAGTTCTTTTAGTTCTGACGAACTAAAGCAGATCGCGTTCACACCAAAATGAGTTCCTGGGGGTGGATTAGGCAAATGAGCCGCTGACGTCACTTCTTCTTCTTCTGCTTAGCTTTTCCTGGCAGGCCGCAAACAACTTCACGGCGAGTACAGTAGGTGGCGGTATGCACCTTAAAGTTGCAATCCGCCAAAAAACCGAGAGAAGAAGAAAAAAAACTTCCGCTTCCGCTGTATGCTTCTGTTTACCTTCCGACCTCAGTCAGACACGCTATGGAGTTGACTGAAGTTGTGGTTTTGGTGCTGAGTTATTTAAGCCAATAACTCAGCCACAAATACAGATCGCGGTTAAGAAGCCTTAACAAAAGGACTGGACGGCGACAAGCACACGCTATGGACATGTTTCGTCAGCTGAGGATGATGACCGTTATCACGCCCAAAGAACAGCAATGGTAAGTTCAGTAAATCACATTAATACTATCTAATGTAGGATTTATGGAGTTATGTCGGGCTAATTTGTGTCTTTGTATGTGTTCCAGATATGCGGTGCTTGAAGCGAAACGACTGCAACATGGACAATATCAAAATCCAGGTGGCAGCATGTTGCGTATTGCATAACCTGTGTGAGCGTCGTGGTGATGAGTACAGGGAGGAATGGACTGCCTTACCGGCGACCCAGCTTGATGACAACCATTCATATTTTTTTGTTTATTACAAATGAAAGTAAAATATACACAAGTGTCTTGATTAAATGATTGTAGAATAAGGATTTTGGACGTTTGCCCTGCAGCCATGAATTGCATTAAAAGCAGCAAGAAACTTTGAATTGATTTCATTTTATACACATTTATATCTGAGTAGGCAATATCAATATAATCAATTACTGTAGTACATGTCATTCATTTATTTCTGATATAAAGTCTGCCTAGGTGGTGCATATTCTGGAAAATCAATTGAGAAACAAAAAGAACAATCTCAAATTGTTTAAATGACTTCTGATTTGTCTGACCATAGGAAAGAGTTAGATAAGAAATAATACCACTAACATGTCTGTAGTATTGCACAGTAAATAGGCTCAGCAGTTAACACCTTTATTATATATCCTCCTATGTTCCCTTACTATAATTAATTAAAATATTGAACTCACAACACTGTTAATTACAAACTTAACCATTTATCTTTCTATAAATAGTGTTTGTGTTGATGGACGCCATTTTGAAATACAATTGAATGATCTTTTTCAAAGACACATATATGGGGTGGGACACAATAAATAAAGCTTCGCCAGTTTCATGGTGTCATGATGGTATCAGAATAATCACTTACATGTGATGTATAGGATGCTACACAGGTCACCATAAAGATAAAGTGTCAGGAGAAATAAGCAAGATACATTTTCTGTTTAATCGCAATGTAGGTTCTCTTTTATTTATCAGCAGCAGATCAATAAGTGTCAGTAGTATCAAAACAATATAATAACAGTGGCAATATATATATATATATATATATATAATAACAATAGATAGGCTCAGCAGCACACACCTTAGTGCAAAGTGAAGTGTCAGTATTAATAACAGTGGCATATATATATATAATCACAATAATACAAAATGAACTCTCCCAGGTGTAGGCAATTTGGGGTGAAGTGTCTTGCCCAGGGACACAACGACATCCTGACTGCAGTGGGGTTTGAACCTGTGCTCCCCTGATCCGAACACCAACGCACCAGACCACTGCACCACACGCCTCCCAACAAGTCATTGTACAGTTTATCAACGACGACAAGTTTTTCTTAATTTTTGTATTGAAGGCCTGTTGGATTTAATCAGCTCGCTTAGCACTGCCAGAAGCCCAGCCTGAAAGGTATTTTGTTGCTCCACCTCGATTCCTGGGCCTTGTGTGAATGCAGCAGCCGTTTGTCGTGCATCTCCTTGGCACGCAGGTCCTCATTCTCCTTGCTGACCATGGCACGGCAGTCCATCGCCATGATGGTGTCAAGGAAGCTGTCATCGCGTGCCCACTTTCCTAAGGTGAAATATGCAAGATACAAGATCAGTTTAATCGCAACAACGACACAACATTGTCCAAATACCAGAAGGGGAGCAGCCCATAACAGAGAGCCCCCCACGTCAGAGTCATCACTGTGGGCGATCTCCACCTCTGAGGCCCAATCCCAAACCACTCCCTCGACCCTACCCCTCCGTGACGGAGTGAACTCCGTCTGTAGCCACACTCGCAGCTCAACGAGGCTCCCTCCTGTCAGATGGAGGGAGTAAATACAGCGGCAAGCTTTGGGACAAACTCCCCTCTCTCCGGCAGAAACAGGAAATGCCGTAACTGTATGTAACAACGGTTTCAAATCAGCTTCTCTTAGACAAAAAATGTAAATTAATAACTCAAATAAAACTCCAAACATCTTTCATTGTGTTACTTTTTCTGTAAAGCTCTTTTAGTTTTAAACCTGATGTTTATAAGTTTCTTAGTTTTTGCAACAGTCTGTAAATATACACAACTTTATAATAAAATGCACACATTTACCTTTTTCTAGACTAAACACAGGTATGATCCTAAGTTAAAAAAATATGAGGTTATCATGAGGTTGTTAACATCGCAATTTATCAGTGGATGTTTGCTGGAACTACTTTTTAACAGCGTGTTTCCTGACGGACACACACAGCGTGACTCCGGTCAGGTAGAGACCGGTCTCAAGTCAGCACCGATGCAGACTCGCTGTTTGAGGGCTTGATAGCCCACTCCCCCTCCACACCTCTCCACACTCGTTGGTTTGGAACAGCACTTAATGTGGCGGACCCTCCGCGCGAACGCGCAAACGGAGGGGTAGTGTGTAGGGGTAGGGTGTAGCATGTCGTTGTGTCCCCGAGACACTTCACCCCAAAGTGCTCCTGTGGGGATTGCCCACAGTATTGAGTAGGTAAGCTTTGGATAAAAGCGTCTAACAAGTGACATGTAATGATTCAAAAAGCTTTTGGTGGCCATATTGAATAACAAACCAATGTGGTTTACTTGTTATCCACAGTTTAGCTGCTAAATGTTACCTTTACAAAGCTACGCTGAAAACACAGCAAAGTTCATATAACGGTATTAAGTTAGTTGAACCTAATATTTTTATAGTTAAACTCAACACTTTTCTTTGTGCTCCACATATCTAAATGTATAAAGTGTGTTTTCACCTCCGTTCCCTCCTGTTTGCTGCAGTATGGCAGCAGCGGTCAGGATGGGATCCTCTGTGATCAGATAGTGGTCCTGATGGTGTCCGCTGACCGGGCGCAGGCTGCCTACTCTCAGCGGGGGGGAACTGAACGTGGAAACTGTGTTTCTCTGAGGGATCCTCCATGTAGTCTGAGAAGCCTTCTGAGGAAACAAGGTCAAACTATTTAGGATAATACTATGAGAAGGAACAATGTTTAGGCAGTAAATAGAATTTCAATTACATTTCTACTTAAATGTGCAAAAATATTAGAACATCAGTCTTTGTGGCATGCAGGTAATCAACTGTTTAAGCTTTTACCATTAACATGTAGAATGAATGTTGCAAATTACTTGAAATTATAGCAACTACAATCTGTTGTTTACCTCTATGCATTAGCCACAGAGGTAGCATTATGTCCAGCTAGCATGCTAATTGCTAACGTTATATTATCGTTTTTATCCCGGAGGGGAAAACTAGTTTCTAATCCTGAGAGAAACACCTCGCCTGAAACACACGATTAGTGCCATGAGTTAGTGAAGCAAATTACAGAACATTGCACTTATTCACAAGTCAAAACGTGTTCATAGCGGGCATGGATGAGAATAGCTAGCTAGCTAGATGTTATTAGCCAGCTTGGACCTAACGTTAGCAAGTTCTACCATGGCTAGCTCGATCTACTGAGCAAATAAAAGTACATCTAAGACCAGTATTGTGCAGATTAAAACAGTGCAGTGCATGTATTTTATTTTACCTTCGTAGTCGTCCCGACATGACTTTGCCAGGTCTGCTAACTTTGCTGATCCACTGAAACTGCATGCAGTAGAAGCTTCTGAATGTGGCGCTTCGCGTCCTTCGAGTAAATCGCCAGAAGCGCAGACACATCCTCATCACTCCAATTGATTTATTTAGTGTTGCTATAATAACTGCTTTCACAAAAGGAATCTCTTCGGATGTGCTGTCCAGCGAGGAAATACAATGGCCGCTTACAACAAAAAATTCTGAGTCAAACGGGCGTGGTTTGCATTCCGCACAGCCAATCAGACGTACGAACTACATTCTCCCACGACAGACCCTGCTCTGTAGCAGGGACTGAAAAGCGAGTCTCGCGAACTAAGTTGAGCTACTTTAGTTCCTGGGGCTTTTTGGTGTGAACGCAAATATATCGTAGTTCTGATGAACTATTGTGGGAAAAGTACACCAAAGTACTCCGGTGTGAACGCACCTAATAGGGGGCGCTAGTGAGCAGTTTTTTTGAAAAATTACGTCTTTTTTTTTACATTCTTGAAAAGGTCGTGGGCTTTGACGTGTGTCCCAAGTTTTGCGTTCCGAAGCACATTTTAGCACATCGTCATAAAAAAAAAGTACAGGCCACGCCCACATTTGTCATTCGTTGCAACACTTTAAATATAACTTCATACTCACCCCCAGAGTATCTCTAAAAAATAAAAAAATTATTTCGTCCATCAGTTCTTGAGTTATACATTTGTCATGTTTTTGGCGCCCCCTATAGTCCAAAAAGAAAATTACTTTTTGTGCCTATTCCCCAATACAGAATGAACCTTACCACCAAAATGTGTGTTTTTTGGATACATTGTTGATGAGTTATGAGCATTTCTATCTAAGCCCCGCCTTTTTGCGAGTACGTTTTGATTCATGGCGGCAATATTTATCGTGTTAACATGCTCATTTTCTACAGTAATGTGTCTGACCCTCCAACGATGCTGTATACTAAGTTTGGTGTTGAAAAACAAAAGCTTGAAATTTAAGTGAATATTTAACTGTTTTTGAAATTATGCTAATTTAAAAAAAATAATAAAGTAGGCGGAGCTTAGGGGTTCAATGAGATTATATGTAGAGCAGGTCCACCCGAATAAGTGTGCAAAATTTCAGGTCATTTGGAGTTACGGTGCAACTTTGTACATCTTACCAAAAATGGAAATGGCCATAGGTGGCGCTAGAGAGCATGTTGGACAATTTGAACTCATTGACTCCAGAATATTGTAGATTTCACCGATTCTGGAATCCGTGCAAAATTATACAACTTTTAAAGCATCCTAAAGCCCTCAAAAACAGGAAACGCCAGCAGAAAAATAATAAGAATACGTAGGAAAACAATAGGTTCCTCGCACTTCGTGCTAGGACGGCGTTGGGTCCTAGCGCTCCGTGCTCGGGCCCTAATAGTAATTTAAAAAAAAATTGTTTTATTTCGATTATGTTGTTTTCATAATCGTTGCAAGCCAAAATCGTAATTGCGATTAAAATACGATTAATTGAGCAGCCCTAATGTCATGGTGAATACAGTCGCTGCTTTATTTATGTCTGTATGACGTTGTTGTGAGTGTGTGCTAACAGCTAACGGCTGATGTGTTGGGACATTTTGCGCTGTGGGTGCTGACCAATCACGAAGCGTCATTTCTTGACTGGCAGCAAAAACAACCAATCACAGCAGTGCTTCTCTGGCTGGCTCTGTCCAATCACAAACAAGAAGTGTTCTCCCTAAAGGAATACCCTTTCCGTCCAATGTGAAATGCTGTAGTGTTTTGTGAAATGCTGTGGCGTTTTGTGAAATGCTGTTGTGTTTTGTGAAATGCTGTTGTGTTTTGTGAAATGCTGTTGTGTTTTGTGAAATGCTGTAGTGTTTTGTGAAATGCTGTGGTGTCTTGCACTTCAGGGCCACCGTAAAGAAGAATACAGCAACAACAACAAGGATCCATTTGAATATAGGTAAGTGTAAATATTAAAATAATAATGTACTTGCATTGTGTGGGTGTAACATAGTTAAAGGGGACCTATCATGCAAAATGCACTTTTGTACGTCTTTTATACATGAATATGTGTCCCCGGTGTTCCAGGGAACTCACCAAGTGTCAGAAAACACAACCCTCTCTATTTTAAAATCTCTAAAAAAAGGGGCTGCAACGGATCTGATAAAAACTGATCCAGATTTGAACACTGTCCTGACGTCAGGACGGTGGCGCTACGGCTATTGGGCCAACTCCACCAATCAGGAGGAGACAGCCACGGCCATTGCCGTTCGAAAGCGCTGGAGACGCTGTAGTACATATGCCAGGCCTGTAGGTGGTGCTGTTCTCACAGAATCAGCCCTTGCAAAAACAGGGCTAAAAAAGTGCAAATTGAGCGAAATGAGGCATAGCTAAAATGCATGATCTGTTTGGTATTTTGAAAAAAAAAAAGTATAAATATGCCTTATATAGGTATGGTCCTACACTATATTATTAAAATATAGCATGATAGGTCCACTTTAAATAGGTTGTAGTAAAATCCTGCTAAATGGGAGAACTACGCCATCTAGTGTGGTAAATGTGTGCCTGCATTATTAAGACATCGCAGTGGATTTTAGGTAATCATCAATGCGTTGAGGATCGCTAATGGAACGTGATGCACAACATAACAGTGTCCTTTTTATTTGTTTGTCCTCTGCCATGGAATTGGAGATGGAATAAAGCAGCTGTTATCAAAAGCCTGACTATCTCCGAGTGATCCATCAAAAAGAGAAGACATAACACAGGGGTTACATGGGGAATACCGCGAAAATGAACTATATGATCAATTTTTTTAACTTTTCATGAACTTTGTCTTGTGACAAAATAGACTCTCCGTTAGTAAACGTTTAAACTGTGTAAAAGTTATTTCTGTGTGTAAAAGTGAGGTAACATGTGTAGATGAATAACATCAACTTTTATTCGTCCCACACATATACACATATAGATGTATTTATATTTGTGTCTGATTTTATACTGAATGTAAAATAACTGGAAAACACCTCTGTGAGAGAGAGAGAGACTCCTGTCCCACCTCCCCATTTTATTTTTAGTTGTGCATTGTTATTTGTGCTTGAGAAACATTCCACTTTAACTTTGAATGAACTTAGTAGGAATTATCTTAGTAGTAATTATCGTTCTTTTTTCAGATTTCACAGCTGCCTGGGCGTAGCAGCAAGAACCTCCATCTTTGCCTGCACCCAGGTCAAGATCTACAGTGGCTCAAAGGCCTTCACCAGAGCCATCACCACCAAGGACCAGCATCACTACAGCGGCCTCCATCTCCATCTGTGCCTGCCACCAGGTCAAGATACACCTCGGCACAAAGGCCTCCACCTCAGCCATCCCGATCAACCCAGCCAGCAAAGAAGTCTCGCTTAGCACACGTACCTCCGACACAGCCACCAGCATCAACCCGGGACAATCACACCTACCTCCCTCCAACACAGCCACCAGCAGCCCATACACCATCACCCCCACCTACACAGCAGCCAGACCCACTGTCTTGGAAGACGGACAAAGACCATTACACTGCTCCCCCTGTCTTTACATTTATAATGAATAGTTGGTTGAAAAAGGTCTGATATTGTAAATATTGAGATTTGACTGTTTCTTATGTTAACATAAATTGTTGGTTGAGAAAAAATTTTCTTCAATTTGTATTTGTGCACATCACATGAACCTTGGTATGGAATATGAAGTCATGAATCAGTCCTGATGTAACTTTTCTGTGGTGAAAGTAGAGGGATGGAACTATTTTATACATTTTCATTTTAGACATGAATAACATTTCATTTAATCTATATAGGCCTATAGTGTAATTCATATAATTATTTCACTACTTTTGTAAACCAAATCTAAAAGGCCCAAAAAAATAGATGAGATGAGTAAATGTGTTTTCACAAGAGTTTTGAGGTTTTCCAAAAATCGGATTTCTCATTTTCAGCTAAGTATCTCATAAGACAGTGCTCTAAGGTGAGTGACTTGCATTTCTAGCAAGACCAGAGACTGTCCTGAACATTTTGAGAAGTACATTTAAAAGGTGATTTAAGGAGACGTCTACATATCGAGAAAATATCCTTATACTCCAGAGGGTTAAGTAAAAGGGTAAGGCAATTGTATTTTATATATATATATATATATATATATTTTATATTGTTTGATTTATTGATTATATTCAATATTAATACTTGGTCCCCTGAATCTGGAATAATGTACAATTTACAGCAAAGCCTACAAATGTCAGGAACTTTTCATCTACAGATTGCTTTGGTCTGGCTTTACTCTTCACTGATTGGTTACAGACACTTTAAACTTAGTGGCTATGGAAATCAGGAGGGGCTCATTATCATATAAAAAAAACGCGCGTATATTCGCACGTTTTACGCGCGTATATTCGCATGTTTTGCGCCCGTTTTTCGCGTGTTTTACGCCCGTTTTACGCGCGTCAAGAAACAGGCGTTTTACGTTTTTACAAAAAACGGGCGAAATAAACGGCGAATAGTGGCACTTTGGGCTTTCCATACACATAGCGAAACACAGCCAAACTCATCCTGAGCACACACAAACTCACAGCCGAAGTAAAAACAATAAGTGTGGCTTGATATTGAGTAAGAAAAAGGTTGATAAACGCTATGAGAATGGGTCTGCAGAGAGAATTTCGCCGCGATCCCAACTGTCTGTTATCAGCCTGCAGCCAGGGAGGAGAAATCAGCTGAGCTGCCTGCTCCCTGCACACAGATGTGTGTGTGAGGAAGTCCGTGGATTGGTCAATTTGGACCAATCAGCGGGGGCTTAACGTAACGGCTCCGCGGACGTAACGTAACGGCTCCACGGATTGGTCCATTTCGTTCCGGGTACGGCATGACATCATGCCGTACCCGGAAGAATCAAATGGACAATGACGAGACGTTTTGGGGAGGCTGTGTTAGAGTTTTACTCGCTACAGGGTGTACTTTGAGGGTTTGTGACTCTGCAGACCGTTTACATGCATAAAAACCTTCATAACACACAAGGGGACGGGTAATAACCGGAAAAGCATGACACCTCTCCTTTAAGTTAAATGCACTTGTTTTGTAGTTGATGAATAATTGATAATAAGGTGTGGTTGAATTACTATAATATCCCGAATAGCTAAATGTGTCTCTTGGTTTTTCTGACACAGTAATGTTACTTTACATCATTAGATTGTGTGGTTCATGTTCTGCATAGGAGTTGCTCCTTGATATGGCTACTAGTGTTCAGTATCATTGAGGAGACTGAGATTATGCCCCTGGTACTCTGTCTGGCAATAGGGGGATTTGAAGAAGAGTTTCAGAAGAAATACTTGAAAGAAGCCCGATTATCTTTTGGGGGTTTTCCCTTTTCTGTAGTGTGTTCTATAGTTTTTTGTGGTCTGGAAAGGCTAAAATCCCTGTGTTCCCTCCAGAGGGGGTTTCTCTTTAAAAATAACAAAATCCTTTTGTAAAGGGTTTGATGACGGATTGTCTAATCTGTGAGTAAGTATGAAGTTTGGTCATCAACTGGTTAATTTAGCGTAGAATAATACATGTTGTATTGTAACTATTGAAGTGTTAGTAAGGGTTTTCTACAATTGTTTCTATTTTTTGAAAGTGGTGGAAAGTAACTAAGTACATTTACACAAGTACTGTACTTAAGCACACATTTAAGCACGAGTTACTTTGACTTTACCTAAGAAATTTCATTTTATACTACTTTGTACTTCTACTCTACCACATTTTGGAAGCCAATTTTTACTCGACATTTATTTTACAGATGTATTTATTAGGTACTTTATAAATTCAGATTTTGACACACAATACTTAGGAAAAACATTTTAAATATGATTATTTGGTACAGATTAAACCATCCAACATTATATTTAAGTAACTCAAACCATTAGTGGGTTAAGAGAAAATTACATAATGTATTTATTAAGTAGCTGCTTTTGCTTTCAAATATTTTTACGAGATTTCGTTTTTTCTGCAATGAGTACTTTTACTGTGGTATTAGTACTTTTACCCAAGTAAATACCCTTTCCACTGGTCTTTGATGTTGAAGATCAATCTTCGCATTGAACTCTCTGCAATAAAGGTAAATAACATGTTTTCATTGAGTTTTTGTCTCTGTATCTTTAAAGCTAAGCTCAGGGTAACACAGGGTTAACGTTCTTGAGTTTCTGATTCACGGCTTACAGGTGTAACAGGAGCGCCTCGCACACAGCTGATGAACACAATACTACACATTGTACTTCCCTGTGGACTGCTGTCATGTTACAGTGGCTGTGTGGGCAAATAGGCAAGGGTTATTGTTGGATGTTGTTCAGCTTTGTCTTGTTTGTTTCCTTTTATTTTTAAGACATGTAAGCCTGCTGAAGATACAATGTCCGAAGGGAGAAACATAAACCAGATCCTCATAAATTGAGCAGCTGCAGGCTTTTTACTGGACTCAGACCGACGTTTCACTCTGCTCCGCTCTATCATTTTCTCTGTACAGACACAACCAGTAGTTACAAGCTGAAATATGATGACATTTGAAATCACAAAGCACAATGGAGTCTTTGTGAAGGAGAATCTAGTTTCTGTGGCCTCTGGCTGCTACAATAAACTCTGAAAGAGAAAATGAGAGGCTTGTGTTCCAGAGATCTGAGGTCATGACTCTTTGGATGAACTGTTTTTCTCCAGTGACTATTTTTGACTTTATTTAGACATGGTGTGTAACTACTTCTGCCCCCAAAAAAATCATAACAAAATCAGAAAAATTATAATTTTCCCACTGAGAAACTTCTCTTGATATGTGTTACAGTATTTCTGTACAATTCTAAAAGGGAGAACAGTAAGCATAATGTCTGGTTGGACGGATATAAATACAGTTAATTGGTACCCAACATCTCAATAAAAAGTTTTAACAAGAACTGCCAAGGGGTCATTTTACCCCTGCGATTTCAAATACTTTTAACTCTTTCAAAATAAAACCCCTGCATCTCATATGTATCACAATTGCTCTAATTACCCCTGCTAGCATATCATTCTTTCCCATGTTTGCACCATGCACAGATGTAAAAAAATAACCTTATTGCCATTATAAAAGGACAACAAAATATGCAAAGGCTCAGCAGCCAAGCTGTGTCACGTGACTTGAATTTTGAATTGAGCCGTCCCTTATAGATACTATCTCTTTACGTATGCACACACACACAATAGACAATAGCAACGTTTGTCAATACATGATACATAATTTACCTAGTATCAAATCACCGCTGCCGACAGGGACACCCCTCCTGGCATGGTCCTTGGAAAATGCGGCGGTGTTTTTAATAATAAGGGCGTCAAATGACGGCGAGACGCCCACCTGGCGGAAACGCTGGTTGTATGTCTATAGTGCCTAATTTCTATATTGTGTTTCTTTCAGTTTTACTCTGTTGACTTGTGGATGTAAACATCTTATGAAAGAAAATAAACGCTCGCCACTTGTCGAGGAGTTATCTGTCTGCATAACTGTACTCATAACAATAGTGAGGGCAGAACAGTAAAAAGGCGGACCGCGGTCCGGGTCCGGACCCAGACGCCGACCTATGCGGACCCGGACCTATAATCAATACATTAATAGGGGATTTACATTTTGATGGGGCGATTCTATTTTAACCGCTGCCGACAGGGGGCAAAAGAGACGAGTGAGCGATACAGGGAGAGAAACAGAGAAGAACAGACGAGAGAGCGGGAGACAGTGAGAGTAGCGGGAGAGGAAAGTGAGTGAAGAGAAGAGAAGAGAAGAGTTAGCGATACAGTGAGTGAAGAGTTAGCGATACAGTGAGAGAAGAGAAGAGTTAGCGATACAGACAGAGAAGAGGAGAGGAGAGAAGAGAAGAGTTAGCGATACAGACAGAGAAGAGGAGAGGAGAGAAGAGAAGAGTAACCCCTAGATTCCACCGGGTCCGTCTGCGCCGCGTTGCGGTTTTGGTCCGGCCTCCTCCGGCGTCATACCCTACCAGGCGCGTTTCAGAAGCGGAGCGTCTTGCCTGCCGGCTCGCAGTTTTTGTTGATTTGGGCATATTTCCTGGACAGGCTACTTTGTACAGACAAAGTTAATAATAACTGTAATATTCCAGTTATAAACGACATGAATCAAAGATGTGTTGCTGTATTTTAGTGGTAAAAAAATGCATTCATCATCATAATTATTTTATATATATAATTTACACAGTGCCTGTAAACCGGATGAGAACGCTGGCATTTCTCCTCCTACTTGAAAGCCTACGGAGGGATAGGGTCTGCACAATTAGTTTGTGTGTGTGTATATATAGCTCTGAACGTTCCACTTCCTGCCTGCCGACCTTACGTTACGGCTGCGCCGCGACAAAAATAGGATTCGATCCTAATTTTAGAGGAGCCCTGCGCCGAGCCGCTTCTGGGCCGCTTCTGAGCCGTAACGCGCCGCGTGTGGTGGAATAGCACCCATTGACTAGAGTGGCTGCGATCGCCGTGAGCACCGCGGCGCAGCCGTAACGCGCCCGTAACGCGCCGCAGACGGACCCGGTGGAATCTAGGGGTTAGCGATACAGTGAGAGAAGAGAAGAGAAGAGTTAGCGATACAGTGAGAGAAGAGGAGAGAAGAGTTAGCGATACAGGCAGAGAAGAGGAGAGAAGAGAAGAGTTAGCGATACAGTGAGAGAAGAGGAAAGAAGAGAAGAGTTAGCGATACAGGGAGAGAAGAGGAGAGAAGAGAAGAGTTAGCGACACAGGGAGAGAAGACGGAAAGGAGAGAGCGGCAGACAGGGAGAGGAGAGTGAGTGAAGAGCAGCGATACAGGGAGAGAAGCGGAGAGGAGAGTGAACAGGCGAGTTAGCGGCAGACAGGGAGAGACAAATAATTACACATGGCGCTCTCCAAGAAGAGGAAAGTGGACAGTGAGAACAGAGCTTTTAACCCTGAGTGGACGGACTCATTCATGTTCATCGTGCCCACTGGGAGCACAGAGCCAGTGTGTCTCATTTGTTCAGAGACCGTGGCGCTCATTAAAAGTGCCAATGTGAAACGCCACTATGAGACCAAACATAAAGTGTTTGACCAAACATTCCCTCTCAACTCCGAACTGAGGTCACAAAAAATAAGCAGTCTGAGAGCCCAATATGATCAGTCCACCAGGATCCTGACCCATTCATTCACTGCCCAACAACGTGCTAATGAATGTTCCCTCAGAGTGGCTTGGAATTTGGGTCAGAACAAAAAAACATTTACTGATGGAGAGGTTGTCAAGGAGTGCATGAGTGCAGTAGCTCAAACCTTGCTTGAGGGAAAACAAAAAGAAGAGCTTTGTGAAAAAATTAAACAAATACCTTTGTCAGCATCATCAGCCATAAAGAGGAGTGAAGTATTAACCCAGGATGTGCTAGCCCAGCTGGATGAAGCCCTTCATAAGCCCTGTGTAAGCTTAGCTGTAGATGAGTCCACTGCTCCTGGACCTGATGGCATCCCTGGCCGTGTTCTCAGGGTGTGTGCAGTTCAGCTGGCAGAGGTGTTCACAGACATCTTCAACAGGTCCCTGTTGCAGTCTGTTGTCCCCACATGTCTTAAACACTCCACTATCGTTCCTGTCCCCAAAAAGACAATAATCACCTGCCCCAACGACTACCGCCCAGTAGCACTCACCTCCATCATAATGAGCGGTTAGTCAAATCATCCCTCCCTGACTCTCTGGACCCCCTGCAGTTTGCCTTCAGAGCAAACAGGTCCACAGACGACGCCATAGCCCACACCATCCACACTGCCCTCTCACACCTGGACCAGAGGAACACATATGTGACCCGCTCTATCGAAATCAGTCGGAAGTCGCAACGGCTCATTTCAAAATAAACGTGGATTTGCGTAAAAAACAATTTTTTCGGGGTTCGGGTGTTTTGTTTGATTTTAAATAAACAAAGTCTTGGTTTTCAGAATATGAAACTTTTATTTCCAAAATCACACGATAAATACATTTTTGAAGCTTGTAAAGGGAAGTTGACAGGCACCTCTCACTCGCAATCTGCTCTTCCTCAGCGCCGCCCCCCTCCCTCCGGCTGAAATTATGAATGTAAGGCATATAGTAATCATAGATAACACGGCAGGGTCCGTTACAGTTTGTTTTCATCTGATTTCAATTAAACAAAGTCTTGGCTTTCAGAATATTAAACTTGTTTCGGGAAATTTAGATGATAAATACAACTATGAAGCTTGTAACGCCATAATTACAAGCGGAGAACGGAGTAACTTAACGTCACAGCAAGCATAACAACAGCCGGTGTTTCTCGTGAGTGTTTTCCCCGGGAAACAAACACAATATACACTTACGCAAAAATACACACACACATACACCCACACACACACACACTCGCGAGCTTCCCCCAGACCAGTAATCCAAACGAAAATATTTTCCCTCCGGACTATTTTGATCATTTGCTCCGCTAATAATCAATCAGATCGATGGATTCCAGAGAAGAGGAATCTTTGAAGGCCTTTTTCTCAAAATGATGACTCGGTGACAGTCATTATATAATGTGACATATTTTGCTTAATATTTGGAGTACAAAAACAATCCTGATATCATTAGAAAGCTAGGAATCTCCTCTTTCCAACAGTGTATACAACTCAAAATGTGTCTTCGGGTCAATGCGACTGATTTCGATAGAGGAGGTCACATATGTGAGAATGCTGTTCATTGACTACAGTTCAGCATTCAATACCATTGTGCCCTCCAAGCTGGCCATCAAGCTCAGAGAGCTCGCGCTCAACAGCGCCCTCTGTGACTGGATCCTGAACTTCCTGACGGGCAGACCCCAGGCAGTGCGGGTGGGAAACATCACATCCTCCACCCTGATTCTCAACACCGGTGCCCCTCAAGGCTGCGTGCTCAGCCCTCTCCTCTACTCCCTGTTCACTCACGACTGCGTGGCCACACACAGCTCCAACACCATCATGAAGTTTGCTGATGACACGACCGTCATCGGCCAGATCACAGACGACGACGAGACGGCGTACAGAGAGGAGGTCGAAAACCTGACATCTTGGTGCCAGGATAACAACCTCCATCTCAACGTCAGCAAAACAAAGGAGCTGATTGTGGATTACAGGAAGCAGCAGGGAGAGGGACACTCCCCCATCGCCATCAATGGGACTACGGTGGAGAGAGTCAGCAGCTTCAGGTTCCTTGGGGTTCACATCACTGAGGACCTGACATGGACTCTTCACACCACCACCATCACCAAGAAAGCTCGACAGCGGCTCTTCTTCCTCCGCAGGCTGAGGAGGTTCAAAATGGATTCCAGGATACTCTGCAACTTCTACAGGTGCACCATAGAGAGGATCCTGACTGGCTGCATCACGGCCTGATACGGCAGCTGCACCGACCTCGATCGTAAGGCTTTACAGAGGGTGGTGAAAACTGCACAGCACATCACCAGGACGGAGCTGCCATCCATGGAGGACCTTTACTCCCAGCGGCTCAGGAAGAAATCCCTACGGATTATCAAAGACCCCCATCACCCCAGCCACAAACTGTTCTTTCTGTTGCCGTCTGGCAGACGTTACCGCAGCATCCTGGCAAAAACTAAAAGATTCTGAGACAGTTTCTTCCCGCGGGCAGTGAGACTGTTAAACAATTGAACTGCTGAAACAATTTCAAAACATTAATCTGCTACTTAGTAATATATATCTATTATCTAATATATATCATTCCAATAACTTGTATATAGACTCGTACTGCACTATTCCACATACTCACTTTATTTTAGAACTATTTTTCTTTTTGTATTACTTTTACTATCTGTATTATTATGTTGCATTGTTGGAGAAGCCTGTGACATAAGATTTTCAACGACATAATTACTCTGTAGCTATGTTAGTTTGACAATAAAGAACCTTGAACCTTGAACCTTGAACTGATGTTTCTGACAATGCTCAGCTGTTAATTTATGTAAGGTTCTTCAACAAAGACAAGAAAGTGTTCTGTGAAGACATGTTAGGTGTAACTCCCCTTCAGACCAGTACAAGAGGAGAGGACATCTACCTGGCCATTAAGGAGATGTTAACAAAGCGAAGAATAGAGCCAAAACAAGTGGTTTCAAGAACCACAGATGGAGCTCTCTGATAGGGAGAGAGAAAGGAGCTGTGTCAAGAATGAAAGAGGATAATCCTGAGCTCATCTCTTACCATTGCATCATTCATCAATCTGTCCTGTGCTCCTCCCTGTCAGATGAGCATGCTGAGGTGATGAACACAATGATGAAAATGATACATTTTCTCTGGGCATCCTCTTCCTATCAGCATCGCATGCTCAGGGAATTCCTTAGAGAAGTTGATGCAAACACTTATTCTTTTGCTGCACAACAATGTGAGATGGCTCAGCAAAGGCAGGGTGTTGGAGCACTTTTGGTCCAGCAGAAGGGAAGTAGCAGCTTTCTTGGCAGAGATGGGAATTCAGAAGGCAACACAGTTTTCTCTCTTTTTAGAAGATGAGAAAAAGATGGATAATGTGGCCTTTTTGGTTGATATCACTTCGCATCTGAATGAACTGAATTTGAAGCTACAGGGCAAGGACAATTCAATTTGTGAATTGATGACAGCTGTCCGCTCCTTTCAGAGGAAACTTGAAGTTTTCAAGGATGATCTGCAGGGAGACTGTGCACACTTCCCAGCAGTGCAGGAACAGGTTCAGGGACAGCTGATTGTAAACTTCAGCAAACGTTTTCACAGCTTCAGCTTTGGACGGCAGCTCACCATGTTCATTCAGAACCCATTTCTTATCACAGATGTCAGGGAGTTCTCAAAGATAGTCACACAGCACTTCAAGTGGACAAATGCTGGGCCTCTCCAGATGCAACTGGTTGATCTCCAAGCAGACGTGGCCCTGAAAGAGCAATTTGGAAGAACTGACCCTGCCACTTTCTGGCTCAAAACAGTCTCTGAGACAGCTTTCCCAGGTCTGAGGAAAGTAGCTCTATATATATTCACCATGTTTGGCTCCACATACAGCTGCGAGGCAGCTTTCTCCACAATGAACATTATTAAAACAAAATATCGTTCCAGGCTAACCAATGAGAACCTGCATGTGTGTATGAGAATGGCTCTGACACCATTTCAGCCCAGATTTAAAATCCTGGCAGGACAAGCTCGAGCTCAATTCTCGCACTGAACCAAAAGAAAGCGAGTGAGGGACTGCAATATAAGAGGGACAGAAAGAGAAACTGTTCAATTGTTATGATGTGTAAAGACTGATATGTTCCATAATCGTCTGAAACTGTTAAGTCATGATGTGAAACGGTTAACAAAGAAAAAGGGAAACTCAAGCTGCTGCTACACTTTATTGTATTTATCTAAAATTAAGCACTTTTAAGATGCACACATTTTCAAAAGCTATTTGATTTATTTTCTCTATTTTATTCTTAAATGCAGCCCGAGAGGAACATTAAGTGGATATGGCAAGAACATATCCACAGTATTTTACTGTATATCTGTATAGTTCAATGTTCATTGACAATAAATGTTGTTGTTTTTTAATTGTACTTTCTTTATTTGATTGGCAGTCAGTTGTTAATTACATGCAGACGTTGATAAAGCTACAGGCTACTTCAATATATATCACACTAATTCATAAAGCAATTTAGACATTTTGATGTTCCGGACCTTTGCATGGGGAGATTTTCTCTAACTAGACCTCGTTGAATTTTAGTTGAATACCCCTGGTCTACATCATAAAAATATCAAGTGGATACACATGTCAGTCTTCCCATAGAAACTAAACATTTCTCAGCCACGAGACGATGAATCCACGTCAGTCCACACTCACGCATCAAAATCATCAAAGGGCTCCAGTAAGTCATCTGCCAGCTTGGCTTCGGTCAATGCACGGGCTAGGGCGGAGGCAGCATTTGAAGCGCTTCATCAGAAATGAGATGCAGAGGCAGCTCTCGCTGAAGCCAATGTATACGAGGCTGCGGCAAGCGAAATAGAAGAAGACCGCATAAGCTTTCGCCTCCCACAGACATTTCACCCATTAGAACGCACAAGTGAGTATGTGAAAGACCAATTTCTCCAAAATTAGAAATTAACTCCACATGCAGCCCTGAAGCCTAACGAGGCTCCAGCTGATACCACATTCAACCAACTCAAGCAGGAAGTTGAAATGCCTGACCCGAGATCTCCATACATGTTGCTGCCTTGCAAGAACAATGCAAACGACAGAGCATCCCAGCCACCTAAGAGCTTTGCAGTGCATGAACAACCACAATGGTCAAGTCCTCGGATTCCACCACAAGAAACCTCAAGTATTTCTGACCTTCCCAGATTTCTAGCTAGATGTGAGTTGCTCACTGGAGGTCTTACAAGGTTTAGCGACAAGCCAGGTGACTACTGGGCGTGGAAATCCTCGTTTGAAAATGCCATCCAAGGTCTACATCTAACAGTTAGTGAAGAGCTTGACTTGTTGACAAAGTGGTTAGGCGACGAATCCTCACAACATGCAGTGCATATTAACTACCATTCTCTCGGTCTGCACAAAGTGTGGGAGAGACTTCAAGAGTGTTATGGATCTCCTGAGGCCTTAGAAAAGGCTCTGTTTGATAGGCTAGAACAGTTCCCCAGAATTACCAACAAGGAGCCTCATCTGCTACGTGACCTTGGTGACCTTCTGTTATAGATTGACAGCGTTGATCCGCTAAGAGCGAAGGCCACATACCAGGATTGCTGTACCTCGACACGGCACGTGGAATCCATCCCATAGTGGATAAACTTCCATTTGGCCTGCAAGAGAAATGGATGACGATGAAAAAAAAGCTACAGACCCTAGCAAAGAGTGTCCCATCCACAAAAAACCTCATCCACTCAGAAAGTGCAGGTTATTCCGGGAGAAGTCTCTGGACGAACGTAAGGCTTATCTGAGACAAAATCAGATATGTTTCCGATGCTGTGCTTCTTCCAGCCATCAAGCAAATAACTGTAAGATGGAAATCCAGTGTTCAGAATGTGAAAGTAACTCGCACATCAGTGCTCTCCACGCTGGTCCTGCACCATGGGTGACACACAGGTTTGCGGGACCTGCCTTTGATCACAGCGGGGAGCAAGGCTCAGCTTCACCCATTGCCACCTCTACATGCACACAGGTGTGTGGAAATAAGATCAGTGGACACTCATGTGCCAAGATTTGCCTCGTTGATGTCTATCCAAAGGATCCCAGTGTCCACCGACCCAAGCTTTCCTTTCATCTTAACACCAGCTACCCTGCTAACCCAGAAGATTCGCGTTCCATCAATACCTCCTGGTGACTTCAAAGACAGTGACCTGTACAAACGCCAGTGGAAGCAGGTGCAACATCTCGCAAACGCTTTCTGGTATCGTTGGAAGAACCAATACCTCTCTACCCTACAAGGCTGCAGGAAATGGCAATCGGAGAGACCTAACCTGCAAGAAGGGGACCTTGTGCTGCTGAAGGACAGTCATGTCCATCGGAATCAATGGCCAAGGTGGTCAAAACCTTCCCCAGCCACGATGGAAAGGTCAGGAAGGTAGAAGTCAAGGTTGCCTCTGGAGGAACATGCAAGGGTTTCTTGAGGCACACTGTCCTCCTCCTTCCAAACACTAATGATAAGAACAATCAAAAGAGAATGTAATTGTAACATCTCATAGATGTCAAGGGGGGAGTGTGCTGTCTAAGATGCTGTCTTACTCCAGCCAGCAGGTGGTGCTGTTGCTTTTTGTTTTACTTCTTCTTTTGTTAGTAGCAGCCATTGGGAAAGACTTACATTGAAAACATAGGAAGTGATACCAACATGTTAGTAGTGGTTGACAGGGACAGAGATGAAACATTAGAGTTTGAATCTGCATCTACCCTTCTTTGCTATGTTGTGGAAAGCATTGCCTGTAAGTATTTTTGTTTCTTTACATATTCATAAGTGGATATCTATGTTTATTTAGACGTTTCTATGTTAAGTAGATTGCTATTCAGTGGTGTTTGATGCATGATCAGCACATGTTTTGTAACGTGTATTACACAGCACTTTTGCATGTAAACATATATTCATATGGATATTTTGTGATGTTTGTGATGTAATGAACCGTTTTGCATCACAGCTAAGTGCCTAATTTCTATGTATATTGTGTTTCTTTCAGTTTTACTCTGTTGACTTGTGGATGTAAACATCTTATTAAAGAAGATAAACGCTTGCCACTTGTCGAGGAGTTATCTATCTGCATAACTGTACCCATAACAACAGTGAGAGCAGAACAATATACATAATTTTTCTATATATACACGACCATTTCCTTCTTTAATAAGAAAAGTAAAACAATTAAAAAATAAATACAACAATAAACCAAGTTTTAAATAGTTTATAGTCTTATTTCGTTTAAAGAAATAGATAACAAATACAACCTTACATGGAACTACATCTCTGGTAGTGATGAAGCACTTTCCTGGGGTTCTAGTTATAAAATGACTTTCCCCAGTTACTATTGCTTTTCCTAATGAAATGAATGTATACAAAATATGAATTAAATTATGTGAAAGTAAAAAAGCCCAACAATTTCACACATTTCTAAACACTTTAATTCCTGAGTGAACACTGAGTGTCATAATGCCCTCAGTTTAGAATTAATGTTATGAACACTATAGATTATGTGCCTCTTTATGATGTATTAGAATAATTGTTAAATAATGTTGAAAACAAAACAACAAAGTTATAAAATGATAAATGAAAGATAATGCAGGACTTTTACTTGTAACTGAATATTTTTACTCTGCAGTATTACTACTTTTACTTAAGTAATTAATCTGAGTACTTGTTCAACTCTGCTGCTTAGAACTATGATGCAGAGACCTACGTTTACTTCTTGATTGGTCAGTCACAAGGTTCCTTTAAGGTTTAAAACACCCTTAAAAATAAAAATGCAGTAGTGTGGATGCAGCCTCTGTACCCCCCCTCCTGTCCCACACATGGTGGGCACCTCCTGCTGAAACTGCAATTACTGCAGGAGATTAAATTAAGAGGGGGGTGGGGCGGTACTTAAGTGTATGAAACACATAAACAGAAAGGCATCTGGCTGTGAAAAACAATGTCCTCTTCATGGAAAAAGCATTCTTTCCAGACGTCCTGAAGTCTTATGTTGTCTTCCCCCTCTCTGTTGCCCCTCCTCACACCTCTAACAGAACGCTCCCGACTAAATGAAGGCTAAACAAACCCTATAAACAGTCTGCCCCCCCCACACAATGCAGGTTGAGGGTTTATGAGCAGGCCCATTAAATGTTGGCACTCTAATTGCGACAGAGAGCTCAGACAAAGAGCGGGGGGGGGGGGGGACGCAGAGGAGAATAGGAGGTGTAACCTCTCAGAGAATACAACTGTGGCATCAGGGTCCCTCTCTTACGACCTGCGGGATTTAGAGGGCACAGGCCAGCGTGCACGTCTGTCACAGGAGAAAGATTAACGTGACTTTTATTATTATTTATCTGAGGTCACTGGGACCCCTAGAAGAGGACGAAGCTAATGAGCCAAACTTTTGTCTGCTGGGTTGTGAGAGCGCATCTCTGAGGAACCAGACTAATGACTTCCACGGGAGGCAGGATGTCTCACCTAGCAGCAGAAACAGACAACAGTGTGTGTGAGAGCATAAACAGGGCTACGCTTGGATTCTATATTGGGTTTATAGTTCAACGTATCAACGGCTCTGCACATCGGGAGCTTTTTCAAATGATCTACTACATTATCTGTTCCATCTATCTTTCGTTTCTCTGCCTGTCTATCTTTATATGTCTGTACGTTCACATTCAACAAGACACTGAAAAGACTATTAGATATTTAAATGAGTTCTGACACAGAATCTTAACCCCTCCATAGACACCATGCATTACATTCACGCCCATCATAATAATAACGTTTTATTTGTATAGCACTTTTCATTCTACAGGTGGTCTCAAAGTGCTTAAACAACATGGCATACATCACAAATTAAAACAGAGAACAACAAATGTATTTCAGCTCAAACGTTTTTGCACAAATGCAATAAAAACTTTATATAACAATTCAAGTAACAAAAGGAGGTAAAAGGTATTATAATTAAAAAGTACAATAAAATAAATAAGGATACAAAATGCATAGCAGAAAACATTCTCAGTAAAGAAAGGAAGACAAAATGAATAAATATAATAAAATATATTAAAAAAAAAAAAATCTAAATACCAATTAAAGGGGGGATGTCGCTAGTAAAAAGCTGTAAATATCATATCATGTGAGCCCTTCCTGATATTCCCCACTGTAAATTCACATTCCTCTTTTATAACTGCAGAGCTCTGCCACTTTAAATTATGATACACTCCCATTTGTTTGATTCTCTGAGTTTACTGTCATACTCTAATTGGACTTACTTCTTTGTAATGTTAAATATTGTAGACAAATAGTTTTGTTTTATATGTGTTCCTTTTTACAACTGAATTCCTCTTACTGTGTTTATAAATGTACCTTTCTACACCAAAGCAGTTTCCTTGCATGTGTAAACCTACTTGACAATGAAGTCGATTGTGATTCGGATCAGGTGAAACCAACAATATTCCAGACAACAAGGGATGAAAGAAACATGATTGCTTATCGAAAATAGCAGAGAGGTCACTTTATGAAATGTCTACCAAGTTATTATGGTGACCAAAAAAGTGTCCACTTGTTTAGAGATAAAACAAAAGCGTATGTAAGTATAACAATAATTACATTGTCCCTTAGAGAGCACCTGCTATAAGTGTGTGTGCGTTACCCAGAGACATACATTGACAAATAGCTGGGTGTGGATTATGGTTTGGACGGAGACAATCTAATTCGTTTAGAGGTCCCATACTGGACACCTCTCACTGTCTCCATGCAGGACGCCAAATCCGTTCTGCCCCCTCCCACTGTCCCATAAATGCTTTGTCCTGCAGTTTGGTCCCAGCTCAGTTAGTTTTTAAATGTTTTCAAAATGTCACATCCAAAATATAGAGCACAACTCTGCAAACCCACTCTGAATATTAGAATCAGCTCTGTGAGGTTTCCACAAACAGCAGGCAACAGTCTCATAATACACACATGCACACAGAAGGATTCACACTTGTATTTCATGATCCGCAAAAGGATTCACACTTGTATTTCCGGATCCACACTTGTGTTTTTCAATGCACACACAAATGTGTTCCATTTCATATACATGTAAATAAAATCCAAATACAGGAAAAAGTTTTACATATGTATTTTTGATCCTCACATATTTGTTATCCGTTTAAAACCTCTGCACCTGCAAACACAAACCACTTTCTGTGCATGGATCGCTGTGCATTCGTGTGTGGGTTTTTTGAGACTCCCCTGACGGTCACCCGATTCGTACTTGTAATTTTTTCTATCTATAGCCAATCAGATGTCTCCTCCATTCTAAGCCAATTACATGAGCGCGCCCCCACGAGGGTATGATTTATTGCGTTCATGACGTAGCACTTCATATAGCCTACGCATTTTGCGCTGTCCGGAGCTGACGGGTCCATGGAGCCTGCCTGCAGGCGCTAATCTCAGGACCGAAGGACCGTAGTATAGTCGTCTTTATTTTTACGTTATTATTATTCAAAGATAAATAAGGAAGTGTGTGTGGCAGAGAGGTTTCAGCTATTAATAATAATAATAATAATATAAAATATTGTATTTGCGTGCATTTCCTGTTCGGAAACGCGATGCGAATAATCGCTCGAGTTTCACGCCGGCTGTCTGCTGTGTTTACTCGCCTCATTCATCTGAGTCAGCTTCTTGAGCCGTATCTGGTCGTGCAACACTTATACAGATGTAGCACTCCAGATAGGACTCCAGCTTACAGCTTCCTGCCTAAAACCTGCCTAAGACCAGCATCTGGGAATGTTAAGCCCTCCCACTATTTTCCAAGAGGGCGTTGCCAGATTTTCAATTTCAGGATTTAACCAGGAGACGGCGCTTCATTCACAAATACAGAAAGACAACTTTTCATGGACTTTCAGTTGTGTTTTGAAGAGCATTTGAACACATCAATATTTTAGATCAAATAAAGTATATCTAATCTTGTAATTCAATAATATATAGTCTTTATATATTAAATAATCATAATAATAATGTAAATGTTTACATTACACTTCTTTATTTGTTATGCTCATACTTTTACCTTTACAATCGTTTGCTTTAATATGCAGTATATTTTTTGTATATTTTTGTGTTTGCTTCCTCCTGCTCCCTTTCGGACACATACTGTATGATTTATTAGGGCCCGAGCACGATGTGCTAGGACCCAACGGCGTCCTAGCACGAAGTGCGAGGAAACCTATTGTTATTGGTGGAATTATTCTTACGCCAACTTTCGTTTCCTGTTTTTGAGGGCTTTTGGATGCTTCAAAACTTGTATAATTTTGCACGGATTCCAGGATCGGTGAAAAATTCAATATTCTGGAGTCAATGTGTTCAAATTGTCCAACATGCTCTCTAGCGCCACCTATGGCCATTTCCATTTTTGGAAACATTTACTAAGTCGCACCGTAAGTCGGAATGACCTGAAATTTTGCACACTTATCCGTCTTGACCTGCTCTACAAATAATCCTCTTGGAGCCCTAAGCCCCGCCTACTTTCTTTAATTAGCATAATGTTAAAAACAGTGAAATATTCACTTAAATTTCAATTTTCAGTTTTTCCACACAAAACTTAGTATACAGCATCGGTGAAGGGTAACACACTTTACCATAGAAAATGAGCATGTTCAGAAGATAAATATTGCCGCCATGAATCAAAACGTACTCGCAAAAGGCGGGGCTTAGGAAGAAATGCTCATAACTCATCAACAATGTATCCATATATCACAGATTTTGGTGGATAGGTTCAGTCTGTCTTGGGGCATTTTCATTTTAGACTATAGGGGGCGCCAAAAACACCACCAATTTATAACTCAAGAGTGGATTGACGAATTTCTTTCTTTTTTTTTTACACATACTCTGGGGGTGACTACGAACTGAGATTTAAAGTGTCGCAACAAATGCAGAATGTGGGCGTGGCCTATACATTTATTTAAAATTGCGATAGCATAAAATGAGCTTCGGACGCAAAACTTGGGACACACGTCAGAGCCCACGACCTTTTCGAGAATGTAAAAAAACCCCGTAATTTTTCAAAAGAACTGCTCAATAGCGCCCCCTATTGTGTGGTAGTCACATATAGTTTCTCAGAACTTCACGAATTCTGGCACAGACATTCCTCATGGAATTGCGGACATATTTGTAAATAGCTTCCTTTAGCCCCGCCCCCCAGGAAGTCGGCCATTTTCAAAAATGTGCGTTTTTCATGCATTTTAAGCACATTCTTGCGAACTCCTCCTAGGGGAATGATCGAAAAAATTCCAATCCAGGACAAGTTCAGCCCCTATCCAATATGATACTTAATTGCGGAGCACATTTTTGAAAAATCACTCGTGGAGGTCGTAAGCTAACAGCGAATACACCATTTTTGACCATTTACATGTCGCAAATTGCTCCAAACTGCTCGCATATAGTTTTTCCGATATTCACGAAACGCTGTATACACATTGCTATTATGATTGCACACATATTTCAAATTGCCTTCCATTAGCCCCGCCCCCCAGAAAGTTGGCCATTTTGAAAGATGTGCGTTTTTCATGCATTTTAAGCACATTCGTGCGAACTCCTCCTAGGGGAATGATCGGAAAAATTCCAATCCAGGACAAGTTCAGCCCCTATCCAATATGATACTTAATTGCGGAGCACATTTTTGAAAAATCACTCGTGGAGGTCGTAAGCTAACAGCGAATACACCATTTTTGACGATTTACATGTCGCAAATTGCTCCAAACTGCTTGCATATAGTTTTTCCGATATTCACGAAACGCTGTATACACATTGCTATTATGATTGCACACATATTTCAAATTGCTTTTCATTAGCCCCGCCCCCCAGAAAGTCGGCCATTTTGAAAAATGTACGTTTTTCATGCATTTTAAGCACATCTTCGCTAATTCCTCATAGGGAACTGATCGGAAAAATTCCAATCTACGGCAATTTAAGCGCATATCCAATGTGATGCTACATTGCGAAGGAATAGTTGATCGCTTCAACATGGAGCTCGTAAGCTAACGGAGAATGTACCATTTTTGACCATTTATATGTCAGATACTACCTTAACCTACTGAGACCCGCCTGTCTGCCCGGCACATCAACTCTCTCTCTCACACACACACACACACACACACACACACACACACACACACACACACACACACACACACACACACACACACACACACACACACACACACACACACACACACACACACACACACACACACACACACACACTCACCTACTGTTTGTCCAACAACGCCCTTTGCTGGCGGCATATTCATTACAACAGACACCTATACACTCCATAACCCTAATCCTAACCCTAATCCTACTGGTCCAGCCATGCGTCACGCCTCTTTTAAACATCACTGTTGGCTGAAATCGACTCCATCAGTGTACCCTCGGTTATAGCTCCTCCAGAGAGACTCCTCTCTCTCCTCTCTCCTCTAAATCAGTGTATCCTCGGTTACGGCTCCTCCAGACCGCCTCCTCGATAATCGATCCTCGACGAGCCTTTAGACAAATTTGTTTTCCTTCGACACGTCGCGCCGACATCCGTTTCCGGGTCGCTGCCGGAGGACCTGGGAGTCTGGGACGCCAAAATTATAGAAATGACAAACGGCTCATTTCGGAGGACTCGCGCGCGTCTGCTTGACGCCGGGACGACCGGCCGCCCTCCCCGACAGGCGCACGGATGCGAGGGCCCGCTCATCACTGCGCGCACTTCTGCGACCGCAGTTTTAATTATTATTATTAATATGAAGATATTATTAAGATAAGATAAGATGTTACTTTATTGATTGAACATTTTAGTTTAGAATGTGCTATCCCACGGTAATTCAGAAGGCTCACAGGTCACATTCCGACCATTATTTAAAACAATAGGCGCTTTCACACCGTCTACAGTTTGATTTGCATACAGTAGAGGGAGCTGTGGCTGAATGGCCGGCGATTAGGTGTTGCGCATTTATCATTAGGTGATCAGAGCTGCCTGCCTGCCGTCAGATTTCATTTTAAAAACAGCAGTGGCGGCCGGTCCATAGGGGCGCTAGGGGCGCCGCCCCACCTCTTCCCATATTAAAAAATAAAAATAAAAATAAAAATAAAAATAAAAAATATATTTTAAAAAATATTTTTTTTTTTATTTATTTTTTTAATGAACAAGGTAAATATTATATAATTGGTATCAGTAAAATGTATAATCTACAATAAAATCTCGTTTAAAATTGTGTTACGATGTCTAAAGTTACTGATAAGTCACATGTTTCCTGCCTGGCCTTGCCGTGTACCTTCTCTCGTCTGGGCGCTAAGAGAGGAGCCCTCAACCAGTACAGCAGCAGCCACTAGCAGCTGACTGTTGCTATCTGTAACGTGTAAACTATGCCGCGAAAACATAATTTCAGCCAATCAGCGTCGTCAAATATGATAGTCACAGGGCTCCTACGTGAGCGCCCGGTGCAGTCTGTGAGTTGTTTGGACTCGTATCCAAGGAGACAAAACAGGAAGCTGTCATACACTCTGGAAGCTACCATTTAGCAGCTAATGAAAACTCAGTTTTTTACATAAAAATGGAATTATGGATCATCAATCATTTTTCAAAGTGACAGACACATTGGATTCATTTATGGATTAACCTTCAACTGCGTTTTTCTCGTTTTTGATCAGAATTGTTATTCTGCAAAAGGTGAGCATATCTCCATGTTTTGCTACCTAAAGCTACGTCGTGTGATGTCTGTATTTGCTTCCCCTGTCGCGAGTTCTGATCGCTCAGTGATGATACTTATATTTCTAGAATATGTGGAATCTCAGTTTGTAAGCTTGTTTGTGCATATCCGATAAGTATATCGATTGATTTATACCTAGAGTGCGTTAGCATTTTTTCGCTCAGGGCTCATTTAGACGCTTCTTGTGAGACTTGTGTTTTGTTTCGGTAAACATGGTTCATATCATCAGTTAGATGCGTTTCCTCTGAGTAGGACACATGAATAGTTTATTACATTTTAAGAAGCCCTGAGACACAGTTTCGTGAGAAAAAAAACGGGCGAAAAAAGCCCCTTAACAGGTTAAATGGGAATTAAATCAGTGTTCCCAAAGCCCCGGTGTTCTGCAGTTTGTGTGGGCCTACTGTACTGTTGCACAGTTTATGCTGTAGAAACTATGTCCAGGACAAGGTGTTTGGAAGTTTTGGAAGATTCATAGCTAACCACACTGAAGTTATGGAGGTATTGATCAGTCTTCTCATATTTTTAAGCCTCAAATTGTCCTTCTCCCCCCCTCTAACATCACCAGAAGTCATGATTTAAGGGGTCTTTTCTCAAACATTTTTACCGGGGGAGCATCCCCCCGGACCCCTCTAGTATTGTTTGATCACCATTTCCACAGCCCCACCTAAAATATTTTCCACCAGCCGCCACTGAAAAACAGGTCTGATTTTAAGACTATTTCTGCGCTCATAAAGAATGATAAGAATACGAATAATGCCTATTGAACTGGTTTAATTAATTAGTGAGTTTATTTAAGGTAATTAGGTAGAAGCCCTTTTTTTATCAGTAACGAATTTAGCAGTTGAACATAAAAGTCAACTGAGTGTCACTTGCAATGACAGTGTTGTGTTTTTATTTTATGAACCTTTTACATTAAAAATGGTTGTTGAATATATAAATATTATTATGAATATGGATAAATACTAGGCTATTTATTATAAACGTTAGTCCTTAACATCTATCACTGTGTATATCACCATTCTTTAATTACATGTTTGATAAGTTTCTATGAAAAAAGAAATGAATACAATTAAAATGTAATTATCATATCATTTTACTGGACACAAAGTTTTTTATTTGATATCCAAAGCAGCATGAATATAGTAAACAGCGAACATTTATAGACCTCAGCTCGCTCTGTATTGCATTGTTTTTGGAAAAAGGCTCACAACCCAAGCATCACTCATTGCTCGAGACTGATGCACTCAGGCCTCCCATTGGAGAAGATATCCTATATATTAAGAGCTAGACAGCATGTGATTGAGAATGTATGGAAGCCCTTCATTGATTATGTCAAGGATCAGAATGTATCTGATGTTCAAGAGGATGAATATATGCAGTGCTGGTGCAGTTCCAGAGACTGTGTCTTTTCTTTTATGCATAATGTTTTCAAATGGTTACCTTGTATTATACAGATGAAGCTTTCTCTTATTTGTGTACTGTTGAGTAAAAAATCTAAATATTGTGGGGAAAAAAGGATGAAAAAGAAAGATAAAAGAGTGAGATGGAGAAGAGAAATAGGTCAGGAAGAGCATGAGAAATCAAAAGGCGGCCAGGGACTGCTCCATGATGCTGCTCCATAAAACAGAGCTGGTGTTCACTGTGGGCCTTTACTGTTATGTGTGGCACTGTGTGTGTGTGTGGCACTGTGTGTGTGTGGCACTGTGTGTGTGTGTGTGTGTGTGTGTGTGTGTGTGTGTGTGTGTGTGTGTGTGTGTGGTAATAGCACCTTACCTCCTGTTCTTATGCAGGTTCAATAATATCAGTACTTTTTCTTGAGTTGTGTGTGTCAGAGCTCATTTACATACACCTCACATGAACACACAGTTGCGTCACTTGCTGTGTACACATTACATGTATTACATCAGCCTTGGCTAGTGAGTACACAAAACACACACCCAACTAAAATATTCAGCAGTATTTGGATTTTACTTAAGCTGTGTGTGAGAGCTCACTTACGTCACTGCTGTGTATACATAACATGTTTTACATCAGCCGGTGATAAAGGTAACTAGCAAGTATACACACACACACACACACACACACACAATTTCATAAATATCCTGTTTAACATTATGAAAGGTGAATGTAGGCAATAGGTCATCGCTGCAGTAGATGTAAAGAGTGGTGGGCATAGTGCAAACTAATTCCCGGCTAAACGATCTTTCTAGCATCTACCATTGGTAATGTCTGATTGTGCACACACTTTCATTGCTCCAATATATTCTGGAGCTAATAAGAGTTTAATATGTATTGACCCCTCTATAAATGCTTCCTGTTCTTATGTTGGATCAACCCCTGTTGAGCTAGTGCCTTAAATGGCCGAACACTCACCTCTGATAATAACTCAGTTTTGATGTAGATTTAATTCAAAACACACATTCTTTCATGTAATGGGAAATCCTCATGTCACCATTTTCCATTCTTCCAATTGGTCATTGGTGCACAATGCTTTTGCTGACTGGACATCTAATACCATTTTGAGTTGGAGCCAGTTTTTGCTTCCACTGCCTCAACTCAGCTGCTTTTTCTCCAGTGCCTTGATCTTTCATCTGTCCATTCCCCTCAAGGGACTAATTTCAGCCCACAGTCAGAGGCTTTGAACAAGTACATTTCAGAGTTACTTGCCACAGCTATTATCCAACCAATGTCTGTCCACCTGGCCACCAGGTGAGAACATCGACTGACAGGTTTATTCATCTTCTACCAAAGGTTTATTCTTAACTACCTTTACTTTCCAAGGGCTTCTTTTCCTGAGACCCTCAGGCAAACGTTTTCCAAGCTCAAAGTTTTCACCAAAATCTGCCCCTGAAGATCTTATTCTCTAAAAGCTTGCACCCAGGTTTCTTAGACCTCTTTCTCTAAGCCTCTGTCTCATATCATGCAATGCATTCAGCCGGCTTTTCATGTTTCCAAGGTCAAGCCTGTTTTGTACAGGTAGGGGTCCAGCCCGTCCTGGTTCTCCTGTTCTGTAGTGCAGTGTGTGTGGGTGTGTCTTCTGGAGCTGCTCCCTGTCTGAGTGACCACCTGCATTCACTGCTGAACTCAAGCCACGTCAGGATTCCTATTCAAGCTTCTGTCTCCCCAAAGCCTTTCCCAGATTGTGTGTTGTTTTCACCAAACTCACAAGCCACTTTTTTGGCTTGTCAAGCTCTGATAATAACATCGGATGTGATTATAACAGGTGACCACTTCTCTAAATACATTTCCATCTTGAGTTGTATTTTTCGCTGTTATATTTTCCAAACAGTTTACAGCCTTGAGTCTTTGGGTCCATTGGTCCCAGGTAGGGGGTTTAAGCCAGTTTATCAGAATCATCTTATGGGCTATTAATACCAGAACTCTTGAGTCTTTTCCCAGTCCCCTTGAAGGTATATTCCCTAAAATCAACCTTGGTGTTAAACGTATTATATAACAACACAAAGATCTCTTCAATTTCCCTCAATACCCTAGAATACTTGTAGTTTTGGGTAATCCCAAAAGATGTGTGAGAAGTCTCCGATTAGTCAGTATCCTCTCCAACTGATTGGGCAAGACTTCTTGTCATAATTATATATTACAAATGTTTTGCTTTCTACATTATCTTTCAAGACGATCCTTAAAGACAAATGTTCTACAAGCCCATCCATTGCTCCAGTCTCCTCACCTTTACTTTATTCTTCACTATATAACAGTAAGGATTTACTGGGTCATGCATGTTTTTAATACAAATAATTCCATGTATAAAGGACTCAGGTATAAGGAGAAAAGACAACTAAGACCAACACTCTTTTTTATAAGGTTGTACAAAGAGGACCCTAAAATAAGTAGGACAGCTGAGAAAAGTGTTTTCATCTAAACAAAATGCAAAAACAAGAGATGATACATGTTGCTAATAATAAAGGAGAAAAGGCTACAGGCAGAGTGGGAGAGACCGATAGTGTTTCAGGGAGGGTTGAAGGGATGTGAGGTATGCAGAGGCCAAAACACCAGTTGTGCTGCATTCCATGAATACCAGATACACTCCCTCCACCTCCCGCTCTACACCTGTAAACAAACACAGGGTTGCCAACTCTCACGCATCTGGCGTGTGACACACGCTTTCACTCTCAATCTCACGCTCTCACGCTGCCCAAACTATTCTCACGCCAAAAACAAGAATACCGAAGACTAGAAACGGTTTAGAAAACGTTTGTCACGTAGTGATCGTCTTCTCAATAGAACATCTTTGATAATGTCTTCTGGCCAATCAGAATCACGATAACGGCGTGGTGTTGTTGCAGGAAGTCCCGACGGAGAATACTTTTGCGGTAGTACATCTCTATACATCGATACAACATTACGTGTTGATAGAAATCAACACGTAATGAAATAAGACCCCACGGTTTGATGATTGATAGGTGTGTGGGCTGTCTTTCATTTTGACACACAGAACAATGGGGGCTATCCACCCTTATCCACAATGTAAAGTAATTCACACAGCCTCTTCCCTCTTCTCTCTGTGAGGAGCAACAGGTTCAGCTTTCAGAACAAAGTAACAAAAAACTAATATGGCATTCATTTTTTTAAATATGTCGTGTAGTAATAGATTTATTTATTTTTCTTCTCAAGCGAGTACCAGAATGTGTATTTAATGTTAGTATTTTAAAAAATCTCCTGGGGGAGAATCCCCCCAGACCCCCCTGCAGGGGTTGGGGTTTCAACATGTCAACTCTTTCACTTGTGGGGAAATTGCAGGATTGGCTCCAGGTCGCCCTTTTTATTTACTACAAGACAAATGTGCCTTTTTATTTCATACAGTTCAATTTGGATTGAGACAGGGAAATAATCTAAACCTCACGTGTGGCGTTTCACTGTCGGGGGGAGCGATATAGTGTGTATGTAATTACATTGCAAATACTGACTTGAGCCCCACCACTGTATGGGTTAGCCCTAGGGCCGGCCCTAGACTTTTGGGGGCCCTAAGCGAGCTTTGGCTTGGGGGCCCCCCTCACTCTAGCGCGTTCTCACTTCACGCACACCTGCACACTTGCTAGCGTGTTCCACTCTTTGTTTTCCAAATGTCAGGAAGTATTCTTGACTCGCTTCTGAAGCAAGATGCTCGGCAGACATGTGCTACCAAGCAAGCGTACTCGCGATTGAGAAACACCCTGACAGTTTATTTTAAACATTGTCACAGCTCACAGGATAGGTACCTGTCAGCCAATAAGACAAAATTAACGCCACTAATTATTTTAACGCGATTAACGCATGTGTATTTTTTGTCCTCGGCCGCCCCGTAGTTTCAGAGCGCATCGAGTTTAAAATACTATCTACAAGCTGATGCTGACAGCCCCGCTCCTGCCGCCCGCTTGTGGCAGACCACACTTCCACGCTCCCCGGCAGGCCCGGACTGGCCATCGGGAGGACCGGGAGGGTGTGTGTATGTGTGGTGCGAGCGAGGCACACCTTACGTGTTGTTGTTGTTGTTAGCATCTGGTGCTGGCTAGCTGCGCTAACGGATATAAGGAGCTGTTTCAATGAAAACAGAGGGGCGACATTTCGCCGACAACTGCGCCGAGCACTTGACTTTATGCAGGTAGCCAGACAGTGGGACATTGTACGAAAAGTCAGCACACTCAGCACGGATAGTGCGCGCAACATGATTGCAGCTTCCAGGCAGCTCCCGTTCGTGCATATATGCCTTGAGCTGCACATAGCTCCAACGATCCATCACAGTGTCTCCACATTCACTCACACACACACACACACACACACACACACACACACACACACACACACACACACACACACACACACACACACACACACACACACACACACACACACACACACACACACACACACACACTTTGTATTGTATTATTGTATGAGAGAGGTTCCAGGTTGAATTGAGGCGAATATTTGTAATGTTCAGAGGTTGTTGTGTTTAATATTCATGAGAATATTTGTCATTGTTCAAATGATAATAAACAAACATATAAAGCATATTTGTCCACTCATATGTTGATAAGAGCATTAAAAACTTGAAAAATATCCCTCTAAGGTACATTTAGAACAGATAAAAAATGTGCGATTCATTTGCGATTCATCGCGATTAACTATGGACAATCATGCGATTAATCGCGATTAAATATTTTAATCGACTGACAGCCCTACTTTTTACATATTTGTTACACACTAATCTCTTCATAGAGTGCCCTTCTTGGGACCGTTACATCTACACCAACAAACCGGGCCTGCAGTATCGCTATCAATGCTAGATAGTTAGCATTATAAGAAGCTAACTTGTGGCTAGCCAAATGGCCTTACTGGCTTAGTCGTGTCTAACCAATGTTACAAGCATCAAACATTACCTTTCAGCAGTTCCAGAAAATGAAAGGATGTTCTGCCTCCTTTTAAGTTATGAGTTAACAGTTAGCTATAGACTGAGAAAACAAGTCACCACAGTACAGATGTAACAGCTAATTTAGGACAGTTTGAAACGCGAGGGTCGTGGTCGGCCCGTGAACGGCCCGTGTACGGCCCGTGATCAAGAGACTGCCCCCAGTCTGACTTGAGACCGCCCCGTGATAAATAAATGTAATTATTGTGAAGCCAGCTGCAATGGATCATTGATCCACCAGGGGGTGCAGTGGGGTTCCACACTGGAGCTCATGTGAAATCAACTTCGATACAGTAAACTGGATGTACAGTATGTCTGGTACTACTGTATAGCGGATCTTTGTTAACCTGTTCCACTCTGAGCCTGTTTTTCAGGTCTCAGGCTCGAAAATGACATTCCCAGAACAAATGACCATATCTTCCCTTCTAAAAGGGTTAAATTAATAATCTTTGTTCTCAAAGTAATGATAAACCTGTGAGTTGGATGTAGAAGTGTCAGAATCAATATAAATGTTTTTTATTTTAAAGAAAATTCAGATTTTACATAGTAAAAAACTGTAAATTATAGTGTCCGTCCAAAAATTATTTTTTACAGATAGTGAAAACTACCCTTGGATGATGGGTTAGTAGACTAAAAGCTTTAGGAATCCAAAGTACAACATATAATAAGTACCCTGTATCAAGATTGATGCAAAACAAGTGAAATTTGACCTTTTTAGAGAGATTTAGCCAAAAACCCCCACTTCTGGGGTCATTTGGGTGGATTTGACCTATCTCTGGCCCCCCTTGGTCGATTTGGTTGGTTGACATACCCTTGTGACCGTTAGAGCCAATAGAATCGAAGGGGGAGGCTTACATACACATTCGTTGTAAATAGAAAAGGTGGGGGCTACGCGTTATATGTACTGCAGCTTTTCCAGCGTTTGGATGTAAACGGAGCCGTCTCGTGGAGCTTGACACAATCCGGTGTATATTGCGTGGGGACGGAAGGTTTTTTGCGGTTGCATTTGCGTTACTCCGATGCGTTTTGCCGTTTTCGTCCCCGTGGAGCCGGGGCCTTAGTTTGCCCATAATTTGGCCACTCATTTTAATCACACACGTCTCCCCATCCCATTCAAATTCAAATTATTGACTGAAAGAGCAGTGTAGCCTACAGTACATGTAAATGGGTGGCATTGCCTATATGCATTTGAAAAGAAATAGTACCCCCCTCTGAGTGACTACGTGTTGACTTCACATCTTGTCACAAACCAGGGACTTTACTTCCTGATTTTTGGAAGACAAGACTGACCCAAGATACCTGTACATAGTGGAAAGTGAAATTGACATTGTCAAATTTAATAAAAATACAAAATAATGTTCACATTTGGGAACCGATTGGAAACATAGGACTCAATCTTTTGCTTCACATTGAGGGGAAGAGGCATTTTCCCATTGGTTCCAGTCCAGTTGGATCTTTTCACCATTCTCCCATATGTTACAAATGGCGTTATGGCCATGAAATTATTAGCAGCATAGATCTCAGGGCGATGCTGTCCCTTAAAAAAGCTGTCCTGATAAAAATGTTCCTCTCGCTCTGAGGAAACTGCCCTGGTGGGTTCATCATGTGTGGCCGCCGACCCTGGAGTGACCACTGGCACTGGAATGACCGGTGGCAATGGTGTTTTATTTATTTATTCATTTATTTAACAGGGACAGTGCACAACAATGAAGAGGGTGTCTGTTTCTCTGCTGTGTAAATGTACCACAACCTGCAAAAAGAAGCTGTCTAGCCCTGTTTGTTTTTTTGACCTTTCAGATGTTGTTGTATAGCCTCTGGAGCAGAAATGAAAGAGTTTTAAAAATGTTTACGTTTTGGTACGTTTTTAGGGAAATGTTGTAATATTGCAACGTTGGCCTTAGGTGGGAGCAGAATTTCTGTATTTCTACTCACATTGTCTGAATAAATATATTGAACAACTAAGGGTTAATTTGCAGGATTGATTGCTTTCTTAGCCCTATATCAGTATATAGCATGAATAATAATCACACATCACTCATATTTGTTATGAATAATCATTTATCATTTATTAAATAGTAAGTCGCTTTGGATAAAAGCGTCAGCTAAATGCAATTATGAAAGCCTCACTCAGGATTTTTTTACCAAGTGTTTTTATTGCTCTTGGGGCATTAAAAACAAGATTTTAACTTTAGTTTTTTATATAATATCTGCATTTTCTCTTTTGAAAAACTAAGTCTTAGTTTGGCCATAGTTTGTTGCCAAAGTGCTGTACATATAATAAAAATACCCTACAGTAAAGACACTTTACAGCAAATACAACAGCACAGTTTGTTCAGAATATCAGTATGAGTATGAGCACCCAATATTGATGTGTTCAAATGCTCTTCTAAACAAAACTGAAAGTCCATGAAAAGTTGTCTTTCTGTATTTGTGAATGAAGCGCCATCTCCTGGTTAAATCCTGAAATTGAAAATCTGGCAACGCCCTCTTGGAAAATAGTGGGAGGGCTTAACATTCCCAGATACTGGTCTTAGGTAGGTAGCTGGCAGGTAGCTGGTAGGTAGCAGGCAGGAAGCTGTAAGCTGGAGTCTGAAATAAGCTGCTACATCTGTAGTTCCTGAGCAGTTTTTCTACAAAATAAGCTCTTACCTTACGAAATAAGTGATTCCACATGGATGGATGTTTAAATGGTTCAGGATCAATTCTATACCAGCATGTCACTGGCTTTGTTTTGGTAAGTAACAACTTGTCTGACTTGACGAACATATACAGTATGAAGGATAACACATGGGGACAGTTGCTACAGCCATCACCATACAATTGCTGTGATTTTGTTTGTTTATTAGTTGTTTTTCAGCCAGATATAATTAACTACTGTTTCATATGGTCTCTTATTTTATAGTGTACTTTCCTCACACACCATGACAGTTACTGTCAGTGTTTAACACATTCTGCGCTACATTCAGCGACATGTTAACACGTGACCTCGGTATCACATTACTATAAATGCTTTTTTCCCACTACCTGCATGTATTCTTGGTTGCCAATGTTGTTCATCTTCCTAATTTTAGACGCATGTGCGGCCCAGAAATTCTTTATTATTGTTACAAAGTGATAATTGTTGGGATGTTCACTGTAGAAGTGCAGCTATCAGCTACAGTTTAGTAAAAGCAACATCAGTTTAAGAAAAGACATATGTTTTTTGGACATTTTCTAGAATTTGGAAAACCTTCATATTACACATCCTTTAAATCCAAAGCATTAACATATTTATTTTTGTCAAAATTGTGCCAGTCTGCTTGCAGCTCTGTTGAATAACACATGTCTTGGCACATTCATGGCAGAGCATGACTCAGCTGGAACTCCAGCCAAAGGAAACCTCTTTCAACGTATCTGCTTGCCTGATCCCGAAATACAACTATATTTTACAATCTATATTTGACGTTGCTAATGTATAAAAACAACAATATTTATGAGTGTTTTACACACTTTCGGTATTTTAGTGTCAAATGTGAAATTAAAAATAGGCTCTGTATGGGAAGCACATAACATACCGCCTAAGTAAAAGGGATGATACAAATGGACCAAACTAACATGATCTTTTATATGGTTGAATCTGTAATTAAAATAACGCAGAAGGGTAAACTGAGTCTGAACTGAACTCAGTGCTTGCTACAACAACAGCTGACTCACACACAGCTTCATCTTTTTTAATTATATCCCTGCTCATCCAGAACACTTCAGCTGACAGTCTTGTTTTTATCATGGAGCTTATTCATCTGAGCAAGTGACACACTAACACACACTGTGGTTTGATATGTGTGTGTTTCCTCGTCCCTCCGAGGCTTGAGCCCTTTGTTTTGTTCTGACTCATCTTTTCCCTGAACAACAGACCCACTGTTTTACCACCATACCACCCTGTACACACACACACACACACACACACACACACACACACACACACACACACACACACACACACACACACACACACACACACACACACACACTGCGCATATTACTGCCACAGGGTTATAACCAGTAAAATAAATCATCAGTCTACCTGGCAGAACAATCAAGTCAACACACCAACACACACACACACACACACACACACACACACACACACACACACACACACACACACACACACACACACACACACACACACACACACACACACACACACACACACACACACACACACACACAACAGTTCAGCTTAAAATGTAAAAAGTTTGTGTCATTTCACCTAGAGGCCACAACAGCTGTTTCCATCATAAGAAACCTAGACTCTGTGTGTGTGTGTCTAGTTCTGACCATATTTTTCCAGACAGCTGGTAAACCGAGATGAGGCATTTCAGTTTTGCTTCAGTGCACAGTTCCCAGGAACACAGTCTTCCAGCCACTGTGCAGAGAGTTTGTTTTGTAGAAATTGAAGTTACTATAAATCGAAAGGTTTAAAAAGAAGTTCATGACATTTTTTTGTTGTGTTTAAGAACAATTGGAGCCTATGTTAAAGTCACAAAATGCCTTTCAACCTGGGCATTTACCACCCCCTCTGCAATTGCGAGCTACACTGAAACTGTGAATTGTGGTGTAGACACAAGCACAGCTGAGAAGCACCCGTAGGACTGATGTCAACCGTGGTGAACTACTGATTTTCCTTCAGTCTCTATTGTTATTACACGGCTTAGTTGAATACTCGATTCGGATTTGTCAATTTGCACATTTAAGAGGTTGTTAATACTCAATAAGACACCGCTTCTAAGCTAAATAATGACCTTTGCTAGGGAGGATCAAGGGAGTGAAGGTAAAAGAGAGTGTGCAGGAGGTCAGAGAAATCAACAGAAGAAGACAGACAGGAAGTAAATACTAACAGGATTAGCAGAAGAAGACAGACAGGAAGTAAATACTAACAGGAACACAGACTTGTTAGTGGAAAAGAAACTGTGAACAGACTTGAGCAGTTATAGTAAACACTGATCGGGGCTACCTTTATTTTAAGATACGTTGTTTTTGTCGCAGTTTGACCGTTGCTATGCAGTAGAACAGACTTTCTTTTCTTAGCGGAGGCAATACGCACATTTTTAAGTCAATACATTTTTTTTTAATCAATATTGGGAGTCAAGTCGTTAGTGTGTTGAGGATGTGGCCGTGTAATAAATGGGCTCGTGTCGGGCTCCATGATCACCCTGTCAGGTGTCATTTTTCCAATAATGACCGCCTGCACATTATCCCTTACTTAAAGTGGACCTATCATGCTATATTTGAATAATATATTGTAGGGCCATACCTATATAAAACATGTCTGTGAAGTTTTTTTTTCAAAATACCAAACAGATCATGCATTTTAGCCATGCCTCATTTCGCTCTATTTGCTGTATTCCAGCCCTGTTTTTGCAAGGGCTGATTCTGTGGCAAATGAGCTGCAGCTGACCACACGAGCACGAGCGTCATGTTACCATGCTGTTACCATGCTGTTACCATGCTGTTACCATGCTGTTACCATACCACGGCAACCTCTCATTCCCCTGATAGGTGGAGAGTTGCCCATATAGGCGGAGCTCCCTGTTTCTGACGTCAGAACAATTTCAAATCTGTATCAGATCCGTTGCAGCCCCGTTTTTAGAGATTTGGGTATGGAGGAAAAGAGAGAGGGTTGTGTTTTCTGACACTTGGTGAGTTCCCTGACACACCAGGGACACATATTCATGTATAAAAGACGTACACAAGTGCATTTTGCATGATAGGTCCCCTTTAACAAATGTATAGTCTGGTCCTCATATATTTTAGTAGCAACTCAAAGGTCTGGACTTGCTCAGCATGACTGTTGATTTCCCCAGTTAGAGAAACAACTGAAACAAAAAGAACCATCGGGGGCAGGGTGACCAGGTGTACCACTTTGTGTGGGACTGCACAGAGATTTATCACTCGTCCCGCAAATTGAGTTGATGTCCTGCACCTGATTGACAGTTACCCATTTGAAACTACGCTTTCACCCAATGGCTGTGAAGAAATCAAGATGAGGCTATCACCATCACTTGTGTCAGATTAACCAACACACATGAGGCTGGGTCAAGAGCTCGTCAACCTTCCCTACTGGCACCAAACAGCACAAGCTACCGGGATGCACTTTTTGGCGGAACATGAAGGAATCAACAACAAAGAAAAGGAGATGCAGAAACAACAAAGTCCAGTAAAGTATTTACTAATGGTGAAGCCAGTAGAGTTTGATTCTCAGAGTTCTTTCGGCAGTTTTGAGTTTTTATTCAAAACTTTGCGCATGCTCATAAAGAATAATGTTGATCTATTGATACAATTCTCCTGAAACCCAAAGTGGATTAATAAACAAATAAGGTAATAGAAGCGGTAAATAACAGACGTTTGGAACATATTTATAAGCTAATGGTTTTGAATCAATCAATCAATGTTTATTTATAAAGCCCAATATCACAAATGTTACATTTGTCTCAGTGGACTTCACAGTTTGTACAGAATATCAGTATGACAATACGACACCCTCTGTCCTTAGACCCTCACATCGTACAAGGAAACACTTCCAGAGAAAACCCACAGTTTAAAGGGAAAAATGGGAGAGACCTCAGGGAGAGCAACAGAGGAGGGATCCCTCTCCCAGGACGGACAGACGTGCAATAGATGCCGTGTGTAAATTGAAAAGATAATACATTTATAACATAGGTAGACCAAATGTTTGGAAATACATGTGTCTATAATAAGAAGATGAATCCACGAGGATGTCAACAATCCTGTGGGAGCCATCAGGGAAGTAGTATGATGAGAGTCAGGTAGGACCGCAGAGACCGGTTCAGCCACGACTCGAAATCCAGGACTCAGGATACAGGACTCAGGATCCAAATCAAATCAAATTAAGTTTTATTTATATAGCACATTTAAAAGCGATTTTTGGTCGAGCCAAAGTGCTGTACATGTAATAAAAATACATTACTACAATCACAATAAAAGACAATAATTGACAACAGAAATATAAAAAACAAAAACACAGGGAATAGTCAGGTGTCATACTCCGCTCTGACTAGAAGGCCAGAGAGAAGAAGTGTGTCTTTAGTGAGGATTTAAAAACCCCTAGTGTCTGGGCCGACCTCACATGGAGGGGCAGCTGCTGCGAAGGCTCGGTGCCCTCGGGTTTTGAGCCTGGTCTTGGGCACTACCAGCAGCAGCTGGTCAGCAGACCTTAAAGCTCTGGCTGGGGTGTAGCGCTGGAGGAGTTCGGCTATATAGGCCGGAGCCAGCCCATTTAGGGCTTTGAAAACAAATAAAAGGATTTTAAAATCAATTCGGAACCGAATTGGAAGCCAGTGCAATGAGGCCAGAATTGCGGTGATGTGGTCACACTTTTTGTGGCCAGTCAGAAGACGTGCAGCTGCGTTTTGGACTAGCTGCAGGCGTTTAATTGAGGCCTGGTCCATAACCACATACAGAGCGTTGCAATAGTCCAGTCTTGAGGTAACAAAGGCGTTAATAACCCTTTCTTGGTCTTTAAAAGATAAATACGACATGGTTTTGGCCAATAGTCTTATTTTTAGACTCAGGATCCAGGACCACAGCAACAGGCACAGCCAAGACTCAGGATCCAGGGCTCAGGATGCAGGATCCAGGGCTCAGGATGCAGGATCCAGGACTCAGGATCCAGGACCACAGCAACAGGCACAGCCACGACTCAGGATCCAGGGCCCGCGATCCAGGACTCAGGACCACAGCAACAGGATCAGCCACGACTCAGGATCCCGGCGTAGATAGACACCAAAAAGAAATTTGGGGGAAGCTGGGTTATTCGGAACATGAGAGCACACAGGTAGACACAGAGAGAAGGAAGAAGTAAGGTGTCCCCCGACAGTCTAAGCCTATAGCAGCAAAACTAGGGCCTGAATCTAATCAGCCCTAACTATAAGCTTTATCAAAAAGGAAGGTCTTAACCTGTATCAGAATCAATATAGATGTTTTTTATTTTAAAGAAAATTCAGATTTGACATAGTAAAAAACTAAATTATAGTGTCCGTCCAAATATTATTTTGTACTTATAGTGAAAACCACCCTTGGATGATGGTAAGGTAGACTAAAAGCTTTAGGAATCCAAAGTACAACATATAATAAGTACCCTGTATCAAGATTGATGCAAAACAAGTGACATTTGACCTTTTTAGAGAGATTTAGCAAAAAGAAACCACTTCTGGGGTCATTTGGGTGGATTTTCCATATCTCTGGCCCCCCTTGCTCGATTTTGATGGTTGACACCTCTTTCTGACCGTTAGAGCCAATAGAATCGAAGGGGGAGTCCCCCACACACACTCATTGTGAAGAGAAAAGGTGGGGGCTTCGCGCATGTCATTTTCCATCAGAGTGAACCTATCTCTAGCTTTGACATCTGGAAACGGAAAAGCAGTTTTAATGCTTATGGATTATCAGAAATCATTTCAAAGGGACACAGACACATTGGATTAACCTATGGATTAACTTCAGCAGCGTTTTTATCGTTTTAATGCCATTGAAGACCACTTTGGAGAGACTACAGAGCCAAGGTAAAAATGTTAGCATTTTTAGCTACTATAGCGTCACCTGTTTTGATTATAACGTCGCCACGTCGTATAATTCAGTGATAATGTGTGTGTCCAACGATTCTGTGTCACCTCACGATGTGAAGGATGTAGAGAAGAGATAAATAATAAGGTTTTGTGAGTGATTTTCGGTGCAGTAAGGTGTTAGCATTTTTCGCTCGTTGCTAATTCAGAGGCTCAGCGTTAGCATTGTGGGTTTTATTTTGAAAAAAAAAAAAAAGATGATCAGTTAGATGAGTTTCTTCCCGTTACATGGATATAAAACATTCATAGTTTATTAAATGAACATGCCCTCAGACACTGTTTCCTGCAAGATGTTGCGGCAGTGCCCCGGTACCGGGGTCTCTCGGGCTTAACAGGTTAAGTGCACTCTTAAAAACGGATAGGCTGTCTGCCGCCCGAACACAAACTGGAAGCTGATTCCACAAAAGAGGAGCTTGATAGCAAAAGGCTCTGGCTCCCATTGTACTTTTAGAGACTCTAGGAACAACCAACAACCCTGCATTCTTGGAATGCAATGCCCTAGTAGGACAGTAGGGTATAATGAGTTCTTTAAGGTAAGGCGCCCATTAAGGGCTTTGTAGGCGAGAAGAAGAATTTTAAATTCTATAGGGAGCCAGTGTAAGGCAGTCAGTACAGGAGTAATGTGGTCCCTTTTCCGAACTTGTAGCACTATCAACAACATGATCAATTTGGGGTGGTGTACATTTTGTATAAGTTTCCTCCCTTACATACAGACAAGCTATCGAGTTAAGTATTGATGGAATCTCTTCCTTAAATTTCGCTATAGCACTAACAGATAGGTTTCTGCTGCAGGAGCTTTTGACTAATGGTTTGTAGTCTAGTAACAGTACTTCAAAAGTTACTAAGAAATGGTCGGATAAAGCAGGATTATGCGGTTCGACTAATAGTTGCTCAATTTCAATACCATAAATCAGAACAAGGTCGAGAGTGTGATTATAACAGTGGGTTGGTTTATTTACACTTTGACGGAAACCAATAGAATCTAATATAGAGTTAAATGCAACAGTAAGGCTATTTTTATCGTCGTCAACATGAATATTAAGGCCTACGATAATTACTTTATCTGTTTTAAGTACCAGAGTTGATAAAAACTCAGAGAATTCTGAAAATAATTCTGAATAATAATAATTATTAGTATATTAGTATAATAATAATGTATAATATAATAAATATATCAATATTATAATCTGATATTAAATCATTTACCAATATTGCTTTAGATGCTAGAGATCTTATGTTTAAGAGACCACATTTAATCTTCCTGTTTTGTTGCACTGTAGTAGTTGCTACATTTACTTTTATTAGATTATTATGTATGACACCTCTATTAGGTTTTACCTTAAATTGTCCTTGGGCAGACACACACACCGTTAATATTGGGTTCGGGATTCCTATGAATGACTGCCCAGGAGAGAGCGCAGAGAAGCGTGTAAGACTGCGACTCCGCCTCCTGGTCTCAACTCCAGTTTGTCATGGATTACGTCCACAAAGCTCTGACATTTTTGCCGAAATGAGATCTGCACCTTCCAAAGTAGGATGAATGCCGTCTCTCTTAATCAGACCAGGTTTTCCCCAAAAGGCTGTCCAATTATTTACGAAGCCCACATCGTTTGCTGGACACCACCAAGACAACCAGCGCTGGAATGATGACATGTCGTCATTGATCAGATTGGGGAGGGGACCAGAGAAAATGACGGTGTCCGACATTGTTTTAACATATCTACACACCGACGCCACATGTGTGTTTCTTTATTGGTTAAGTGGTCCTTGGTATGAAAAAATTTGAGAAACACTGGCGTAAACGAACATCATTACCACCGACGTGAATAACAATCCTACTGTATTTACGTTTATTCTTAGCCAGCAGTTTAAGATGCGCCTCAACGTCGCCCGCTCTGGCCCCCGGAATGCATGTGACTGTAGAGGCTTCGGTCTCTAAATTCACGTATCTCAGAATAGAGCTACCAATAACCAGAGTTGGCTTCTCAGCGGGTGCCTCGCTGAGTGGGGAAAATCTGTTAGATACGTGAACGGGTTGGTGGGAATGCTTTATTTTTAGGGTTAGTTAGATATAATATTGTGGTCACATGTTCCACATTGTACCACACACACATACTCTGTCCCACATGTGGCTGGTTGGCACCTGGTCACCCTAGTTGTAGAAGAGACTGAAGTTGGTCATGTCGACTAGCTGTAAGGCAAGCCAAATTTATTTAAATAGCACCTTTCAACAAAAGGCAATTCAAAATGCACAAAAAGAAAGAAATTAAGTGTTCCGAAATGGTGTAGCGGAAAACATTATAAAATGGCATTTAAAAAACAGTCATTAAAAAGCAAAGAGAAAAAAATAAACATAAACAAAGCTATTGTAAAAATCCTGCGTCATTGAACTTAAACCCTGAAAAGTTTCTGGAACTTGTACTTATCGCCTTATGAGCAGAGCCCAAATTTGGTTTGAGGAGCTTATCCCTAGAGCAAGCAGAGAACCGTGGAAACAAAAGCAGAACCCATGACATATTAATACACATATAGAGATATGTGTTGCAGTACATTAAGTTCTTCTTTAAGAAGTTCAAGCTGTCATAATGCAGTCTCCCTCAGGATAATAAAGACCGGTTCTTGTGAGAAACTTTTAGAACCCTGAGAAAACAGCAGATGGTTTTTGGTTCCAATTACATCACTTAGAGCTCAACAACGATTTGGAAAAACTTGTTCATGCATTCATCTTGAGTAGACTGGACTACTGTAACGTGTTCTTGCAGGTTTAAGACAGCTGATGCTGAGTCCTCAGTAACACCAATAAATAAATCTCTTCTTCTTCACTCTGTAGGTTTCCTGTCTGTCAAAGTTTTTACACACTGATAGGTACATTATGAACCATCCAGGACTCTCAGGTCTTGAGGGATAATTCTGCTTTCTCTCTCCACAGTCAAACTAAACGTAGAGAGGCAGTGTTCAGCTTATCTGGAACAAACTACCAGAAATCTGAAGGTCTGCTAACTCTCACGTTTAATCTTTTTGCTGCTGTCTTTTATTACCTTTCAATATCTTAAACTGCCCTTTCACTTTCACTTGTATGTCTTATTTTATTTAAGCGTGTTTTAATTGTCTTTTCTCTGCTTTTGTGACTGTTTACAATGTATTTGAATGTAATCTTAATGATTTTAATGTGTGTATAAAGCGCTTTGAATTGCCTTGTGTTGGAATGTGCTGTATAAATAAACCTGCCTTGCTTTACATGACTGTCATTACTGTTCAATTACTGATACCCTGCCTGTAATTCTGTCTCTGATTACTGCTCCTGAGTTAATAACCCAAATGATAAGCCGATGCAAACATCTTCTTCGTGCTCCATAAGCATTCAGATGGAGGGCAGTTGTTTTACAGGCAATTAGATAGATAGATAGATAGATATATAGTACTTTATTGATCCCAAATTGGGAAATTGTTGTTGTTACAGCAGCATAAAAGGCATTTTACAATAAAACAAAACTACAAAATATACAAGAATAGAAAGAAAAATTAAATAAAATAAAATATAAAATATACATGCAGATATTATATATACAAATATATATATATATTCGAAATATATGACATTATGGAATATGGAGTATAAATATTGAACAGATTATATGAGTAAAATGTACAAGGTGGTTTAATTTCTAGAGAAACTATGGAGCAGAGAGTTCTCTTCCAGCCAGAGGTGATTTGTTGTACAGAGTTATTGCAGTGGGCAGGAATGTTTTCCAGTATCTGTCCTTGTGACAGCGGAGCTGCAGCAGTCTGTTGGAGAAGGAGCTCCGTTGACTGTCCAGCTGCAGGTGAAGAGGATGGGTGGGGTTATCCATGATGGACAACAGCCTGTTCAGTGTCCTCCTCTCCACCACAGCTTCAAAGGGGTCCAGCTTGATTGCCGATGACTGACCCAGCTTTCCTGATCAGTTTATTGATCCTGCTGGTGCCCCCCCAGCAGGACCGCAGCAAAGAAGAGTGCACTAGCCACCACAGAACTGATAGAAGATCTCCAGCATCTTGCTGCACACGTTGAAGGATCTCAGCTTCCTCAGAAAATAGAGTTGGCTTCATCCCCTTCTTGTACACAGCGTCAGTGTTGATCCTCCAGTTCAGCCCCATTGTCTAAGTGCACTCCCAGGTACTTGTAGACCTCCACAACTGCCACATCCTCTCCTAGAATGCACAGGGGCAGAGGAGGAGATGTCCTCTTCCTCCTGAAATTAATGACCATCTCTCTGGTCTTGGCCACAATCAGAAGCAGATGATTTCCACCAGTCCACTCAACAAAATCACCGACCAGCGCTCTGTTACTCCTCCTCCCGTCCATCCCTTATACACCCCTACCGCTGCAGAGTCATCCGAAAACTTCTGCAGGTGGCATGACTCTGAGTTGTATTGAAGTCAGAGGTGTATAAGGTGAACAGGAAAGGAGACAGCACAGTCCCCTGTGGGGCTCCAATACTACCAACCACCACATCAGACAGCACACTGCCCAGCCGGACGTACTGTGGTCTGTCCGTGAGGTAGTTGGTAATCCAGGAGATGGTGGACAGCACCAGATAAGAACTACGCTCGTCTTTCTCCAGCCCACCTACGCAATCTCACTGGAAATATCTATTTTCTCCATCTCTCCGCTCCACGGACGAGATAGTTCTTCAGAAAGATTACACATCTTTCCTTGGCAGGATTGGATTACACCATCTACTCTTATATCCATCAACAAGACTGTGTGCTGGTTCAGTCTACGCTGCTGATAATAGATAGTTTGCCAGTAGTGATTATAGAAGCTATAAGACAACGCTTTAAGCCTCTGAGAAAACACCATCTTTAGGTAATTGAGGCACACTTAGACTTATCAGGTGAATAAAAGTCTGATTCAGATTATAGCGTCTATTTATTTCCTCATACTGTTGTCCATCAGCTTTCCATTCAGCATACAGTATGTGTGCCTGGGTGTGTGGTCAAAAACAATTTGGCCTCCCGTCAGAACCAAAGTAAGCGCATATTAGTTCCTATTTATATATCCAAGAGTGCTAATTTGCTCCTACAGTGATCATCTCAAGTGGAAACATCATTAGAGTCTAAGGGAATAATTCTACATTATTGGAAATATCTTTACCTACTCTATTGAAAAGATAACTCCTCAAAAATAAGCTTTAAACTCAAGGATTATACCTACCCGACAATCCAGGTATGACTTTTTTATTTTATTCTGTATAAATAGCGAAGTTTCTCTTTCCCACAAAAAATCTTTAAAAGTACTTTTTCTCTCAATTGTATTATGAAATACATTTGTTTCAATATATTTATAAACTGCCACACAGCTTCGGTCAGCTTCCCAGTTTTCAAGAAGCCATAGCGAGATATTTCTTAAGTAACAGTGGAGATACACATATCATACAAAACTAAAAGTCCAACGAATCCATCGGAACCATCCATGTCTCGATAGCTTTTCAGGAAGTGCTCTAAAAAAGACTCCAAAGTTAGGCTGGTTTCTATTAAGTGAGGTGGCCTGGAATGTTTAAATGATGTGCATGATATATCTCTGTTATATTAATTAACAAGTCTGGATCACTGCAGGTACCTGAGCAGAACATTCCGGTTACTCAGGCCTCCTCTGCTGCTCTCCTTGTTCCATATTGTCATCCTCTCTCTCTCTGTACACCGTCAGTGCATCACAATGGAAAGAGGAGCGGGCTCGCAGCTGGCCTGACGTCAGAGGGCTGTTCAGCATTCCACCCTGCAGCTCCACCCCCAGTGAGCTGAGGCCGGTCTGGATCCAGCATCCCTGCAGGCGTCACTCTCTGCAGCTCTGTTTTAAACTCAGCTCAGACGCAGGCTGGATGATGATACATCACCATGTGGATGTGAAGAAGGAGTATTTATGGAGCCCTTTAAAGTCTAACACAGGTCATTTACAGAAAGAGTACTCTTTAAAACATCACCATAAATCACAATCAAAACAAATTAGGACCAATAACAGATAGCATAATTACTGATGATTAAAAGGTACATGTTCTTTAGTGCTGAAAGAGCCAAAGGTATATTAAAGAGGACAGCTCATTTTCATAAGTATTTTGTGTCTCTACTGGGACATGTCTCCATGTTTTAATGCTCAAAAAGCTCTTTATTGTTCTCATACTGCCTGTGCTGCAGCACCTCTTTTCACCCTCTGTCTGAAACCAGAGCCCAGTCTGCTCTGATTGGTTAGCTGGCCGGCTCAGTTGTTATTGGTCAGCCGCTTAGAGAGTTTTAAAACAAATAATGCTTTAAAACGTAAACATGCCGGATTTTAGCTTTGAGCTAGCTTCCATCCGTAGTCCCTCACATACAACATTTAAGAACATGACATTTATATACATAGCAAAATAAATACATGATATGCAGAAAGAGCATGAGCACCATCAACCTGGTCTCACCAGAATGCGTGACTCCACCACGACTCCTTAACACCGCAGTGCGTGGTGGAGTCACAAACTTTGCTACAACAACCCCAATGTAAAGTGAATGAGGCTCCTTTGTCGTGGTGCACACACGCATTTCTACAACGTCCCGCAGTGAGCTTTTATTCTATAAAACGTTTTTAAAATCTACTTTATAGCTTGTAGTAACTCACGGGAGGCTTCTTTTATTTTATTTGTATTCATAATCATTTTTATTTTTCGTCAGAATGTATTATGGTGCATTATTTACCAATTTTTGTTCTCAAAAAACAGTGCATTGTGTGTAATACAACTGTGATTTTTATTAAATTAGCTGTGTCAAATAGATTGTTCCCTTTAGTTAACGTTATTTAAAAGATAATTATATTCCTATTTGATCGTGTCCCCTTTATTGTATTACGGACCCAAAGAGCAATGTGAGCGTCCATTCCCATTGGATAACGGAGGATTTTACACCCGGAAGTAAGTATTCTCCTTACTGTCGATTGATTTGACAGTGATATCTGCACTACTCACCAACTCAAAAACACCAGATTATCCTTGTTAATTACACAACATTGATTGGTTTAAATTGTGTACAATGCTTTTGTATTTTTCCCCTTCGATTCGGAGAAACAAATATTTGTTCAGAGTTTAGGATGGCCGAAGACACTACACTACCCAGAATCCTCAGCTATTGTTCCGCTTTGCCTCAAGCTCTGTGATTGGTTGACCTCCAACTGCAAAAACGTTTCGTAAAAGATCAAATCATACTTTATTCAGCAGTGCTTGCTTTACTCTTTGAAAGTCATCACATGAATGCATTGTAATGAATGGTTTGGCTGCATTAAATATTACACATCTGTCATAGTTCTTTATTTATCTACAGAGATCGGGCCTCAGAATAGACCAGCAACTATTCGTTTACCGTTCTGTTTTAATTTCACAATAAAGTTAGTAGTAATAATTTGTTTTGATATTATTGTTTTTTATTAACTACTAGACCGCTGGGTCATGTTAAGACCATCTTTTCTGTGTTGCTGTGTTTTTTTTTACATTGCTTTTGTGTTACAAATATCAAAACAATAACAGAATATATCCGTCGTAAACTAAACCAGAAACAGCAGTATATTTTATTTTGTTAACACTGTAAACTTGACAGCTTTTTAACCCGCACCTCCTACTGGTTAAAGCACGTTATTACACGTTTAGAGTAACTGCAATGCAGGTAGATTGTGTTGCTTTTTAATGACTGTTTTAAAATGCCTTTTTCTTAATGTCTTTCATTTTTGTAAATGTGTTATATTTGATGAAAACATTTAAATATTAAGAGTACATACTCTTAATATAGTGGGAAGGTGGAAGGTCAATGATATAAATAATATAGAATAGAAAATATCAAGAAGATACTGTAAGTGATCTCTACAATAAAACAGTTTAGTGCCTGATAGGAGGATGTGCAAAACAGACAAACTAATAAGGCTTTATTTAAACATTAAAGAATACTTTAGGTTAAGGTCTTCTTTTAAATAAGAAAAAAGCTTTGGGGGTATCTACAGATATTAAGCCTGACAAAGTACTTAACGTCTAATATATTGCATGGTTTGTTTTGGAACTTGACAATCAACTTTCCTGCCATGTTAACTATGTTGAAGCACTTATTTTAACTGATATTATACATATTAATTATACTCTTATAAGATGTATGTAGATAGTATAAGAAATGTGCAGAATATGTTTAATAGTGGAGGTACACAGATATCGATAGATGTCTTGTAATGCACTGTTGAGGAACCTGTGACCCAAGTTTTTCATTCATTGCATAACTACACCGTAGTTGTGTATATGATTAGTCAATAAATCTTGAAATCTTGAAAGGGATGTGCAAAATAGCCATTATATACAGTTTTTAATTAACTATTAGTAGAGAATAACGAGTAATGAATATACTTTATAGGGATCTGCAGATAAATATTTAGTCTTCTCAAGCACCCACTACCAAATATCTCTCCTGATTGTTTGCACTTGACAATCACCTTCACTGAATTTTACTCAGGTGTAACTAAAGTCTGATTTAAGGGTTGTTTATATTTCACATCATTAATCCAAATCTGTAAAGTAACTAAAATCAATGTAGTGGAGTAAAAATACCAGGTTAACCTTAAAGAAAGCCCTCAGGATTATAAAAGACCCCCATCACCCCAGCCACAAACTGTCTGCTGCCGTCTGGCAGGCGGTACCGCAGCATCCGGACTAAAACCACCAGACTCAGGGACAGCTTCATCCCACAGGCCATAAGACTATTAAACACCTAACACCTGAACTTAGAAACAACATCCATAACATTCATCTGGCTGCTACTTAGAAATTATTTATCTAATATATCATATTCCAATCACTTGTATATAGACTCTTATTGCACTATTTAACTTTTTACTATTTCACTATTTTTCTTTTTGTATTTACTTGCACTATTTTTTCTGTGTATCTGTTTTATTGTGTTGCACTGTTGGAGGAGCCTGTGACCTAAGGGGGGGGGGGTAGGACACGTTCTAAGCACATGGTGTAGTCCCATAGCTGAGGATTCTGGGTAGTGTAGTGTCTTCTGCCATCCAAAAACTCCGAAAAAATATTTGTTTCTCCGAATCGAAATCGAAAGGGGAAAATACAAAAGCATTGTACACAATTTAAACCAATCAATGTTGTGTAATTAACAAGGATAATCTGGTGTTTTTGAGTTGATGAGTAGTGCAGATATCACTTTAAAATCAATCGACAGTAAGGAGAATACTTACTTCCGGGTGTAAAATCCTCCGTTATCCAATGGGAATGGACGCTCACATTGCTCTTTGGGTCCGTAATACAATAAAGGGGACATGTTCAAATAGGAATATAATTATCTTTTAAATAACGTTAACTAAAGGGAACAATCTATTTGACACAGCTGAAGCTCTGGCCTTCCTTAAAAACTAACTAATTTAATAAAAATCACAGTTGTATTACACACAATGCACGTTTTTTTTAGAACAAAAATTGGTAACTAATGCACCATAATCCATTCTGACGAAAAATAAAAATGATTATGAATACAAATAAAATAAAAGAAGCCTCCCGTGAGTTACTACAAGCTATAAAGTAGATTTTAAAAACGTTTTATAGAATAAAAGCTCACGTTGTAGAAATACGTGTGTGCACCACGACAAAGGAGCCTCATTCACTTTACATTGGGGTTGTTTGCGTGGTGCAGACACGTAAATGTAGCAGAGTGCGTGACTCCACCACGCACTGCGGTGTTAAGGAGTCGTGGTGGAGTCACGCATTCTGGTGAGACCAGGTTGAGCAGCATATAAGCATTTACCACATGGCAGTACAATGTAGCAGCTGGTCCTTCTTACATCCAAGATATGGTCAAACCATCGATCCAGCACTTCGCTCTGCATCGGCCAATCAGCTTGCTACACTCTCACCGCAAAGTGGACCCAGGTACACCTCAACAGATTCATGCCTTGTTGCTATCCTGGCTCCAAAATGGTGGAAGAGCTTCCCACTGATATCAGGACAGCGGAGAGTCAGAACATCTTCTGTTGCAGACTGCAGACTCACCTGTTTCGCTTGTTTTTAAGCGAATATGTCAGAAATGTTCTTGTTGTTTGAGTTTAAATCTTTATGGTTTATTGCACTACGTCACTTTGGATAAAAGTGTCAGCTAAAAGCAACGTAGTGTGATGTATTTCTACTGCTTTATCTATCCTGTTTTTCCTGTTCTCCGTCCCATCAACGCTTGGCCATATCCATTCTGTTTGATTAATACATTAGGGCCTCCACAGTTATGATAGTACAAAGGATGCCACGCAAAATCAACAGTAAAAGATTTATGGATTAAGCTCCTGCACAGCTAATGCTCATCAAAATGAAAGGTTTACTGAGGGCGTAGTATGAGAGCAGGAGATGGGAATGTGATTGTCTCATATACAATCATTCACTGTAATCTGTGATTCCAATTCCAATTGTTGTGAACTCTTATATGTTCTTATACACAATGCAACCAATTCAATGTGCATAATAGAGCAGCAAAGTCTTTGATGGTTTTCCTTCATGGAGAATCGAGGTTTTCTTCAAATCCTTTAACAGATGGTGGTAACATTGTGTTTTGGACGCTCTCCCCTCGTTCTATTTTGGAAGCCATGTCTCTTCTGAAATGGTGCGTAAAAACCAGAGCCTCCCTTTTACCGGCCCTGCCCTGTGACTGACAGACATGTAGATACTCATCAAAAACCACAGAGCGTTCTACAATTACTGCTGTAGGGAGGGAGCGCGCAGGGAGGAAGGGAAGCCGCAAGTCCAATAATCTGTGTATGGATGTGAAAGTATTCAAATGAAGTGACTCATGTGTCCCTGTCTTAAGATATTTGTCTAAGGTAGGAGTGGTTAGGAAGCAGTTAAATTGTCACACACAGAAGAATGGATCTAAATGTTTGGTTCTTTGCATGTAAGCCTGGAGTAAGGAGCTGTATAGAGGCAGAGGGGAGGGATATCAAGTGTAGAGCAGAGCCAGCTCAACATCTGGTTGTGTGTGGTTCTGATCCTGCTGACATCTTCACCACGGTAACTCCAGAGAGAGAACGTTAGATAATGGGACACAGCTGGCCATGGTGCCCTGACTTGAGTTGGCTGAAACTGTGTTGAACCCATCGTAAGGCTCTTTATGCTACTTTGGAACAGAAGATCTATATGCTGCTAACACTGGGAAGCTAAACTACAGCAACACGAAACTAGCAATAACACATCCATTATGTTACATTACAGAATTGCCAAATACTGTAAATGTATAGTTTTAATGTTCCAATCTAAAGGCATTTAGATGTATTTCAGAAACCGAAACCATTAAGAGACCCCTGCATAATTCTAGAGGTTTCCAATGGGCTTTAGGTCTGGAGATAGGACTCACCATGACAGGGTCCCGATCTGGTGGTCCTGCATCCACACCCTGATGGACCTGCGTGGCTGGAGAAACCTATCCTCAGAGTCTGGGAACATTATCAGAGCAGAAGGAAGCAAGCTCTCATAGTACACTAATGCAAAGATGTGTTATTGTATAACTTTCTGTCGGTGTGCAATGTGGTATCCAAGCTTCTGATACGTTCACTGATGATCATTCCACACAGTACCAGAGCTGTAGTTCCTGAAGGTCAGACACTGCCCATCCCGCAGCAGTCAGTATACTCTCACCCTGCAGTCTCACTCCCAAGTTCACTTCATGCAGAGATTTCTTCATTGGCTTGATTCATGCGTCCTTCCCACAAGAAAAAGTATTCCTTATTTAAGCCTCGCTGTAGCATTCCCAGATCATCATGTACCCTCCACCAATTTCTCCGTTAGAGCTCGATACCGACCAGCGGCTCTTCTTCCTCCGCAACTTCTACAGGTGCACCATAGAGAGTATCCTGACTGGCTGCATCACGGCCTGGTACGGCAGCTGCACCGCCCTCAATCGTAAGGCTTTACAGAGGGTGGTGAAAACTGCACAGCACAAAAAGACCCCCATCACCCCAGCCACAAACTGTTCTGTCTGCTGCCGTCTGGCAGGCGGTACCGCAGCATCCGGACTAAAACCACCAGACTCAGGGACAGCTTCATCCCACAGGCCATAAGACTATTAAACACCTGAACTTTGAAACAACATCCATAACATTCATCTACTACTTAGTAATTATTTATCTATTTATCTAATATATCATTCTAATAACTTGCATATAGACTCTTATTGCACTATTTCACTTTTCTAAACTATTTTTCTTTTTGTATTTACTATTTATTTTTCTGTTTATCTGTGTTATTGTGTTGCACTGTTGGAGAAGCCTGTGACCTAAGAATTTCATCGGCATAACTACACTGTAGATATGTTCGTATGACAAAATAAAGAACCTTGAAACCTTGACACTGTGGCCTGAGGACTCTACTGGTCTGCGTCTAACTATTAGACTACCAGATGTTGGGAAAAGCTGACTCATCAGAGAGGACAGCCTTACTGCAGTCTTTTACAATCATTGTGGTCTTTTGGAAAACTTAGAATGGATCAGCTTTGCTTCTCTCTGATTTTTTCCTATCTTTAGCCCTGCAGAGAGTATTGAAGCCTCATTGCGGTGCACCCTCAATGGCTGTGATGACTTTAACAGTTGTTGAGTGACATTCGAATGACTTGAACCACATTGGAATCATCAGGATGAAGATGTATGTTCATAAGCCATCAAACCAAGACAAGCTGCTTGGGTTTTTACTCCAGGAGTGGCAACAATTCTGCAAATAAATTCTTTCAATTACAATATTTGTATTCTAAGACAAAAGAAACCAGACGAATGGAAACAGATCAGTCATAGATCTCTTAAGAAAGTAAAAGATTAAAGACAAGTAATTCAATTAAACTGAGTAAATAGAATGCTGACTAATGCTCTATCTGGAGGGTTGTCCTGTCCATTCTGCTGACTCACTAATCCTGCTACTTACTTATTGCTCAGACTGCTGAGTCGCAGCAGGAGGAAGCCTCCAATCAGGATAATTGGATTGTCGGAGCAGTAAGAGGGCGCAGGAGGATGGACCAGTGATTTAAGGGTACAGGGGGGGCGGAGATCTAAGCCTCCACACACCAGCATGGAGAATATATTCCAGGCAGTGATGTGGTTACAACTGCAGTACAAGCAGGAGTCAAATGACGAGCTGGCTTACGTTCTACAAAAAGACAAATCTCAAATTACAAATGAGAACATTGTCTCTCACTGTTTTTTTATATTTTTTTTTAAAGTTTGTTAACCAAAAACAAAAATCTTTGAAAATATACATTTTACAGTTAACCAAACATCAATTTGTCTAACAAATTACTAATGCTAACAATGCTAACAGTTTTTACTACATTGAACACACAAAGTTGTGCTTTTTGTATTTATTCCTTTTAACGAATTTAAAATTGTGGAACGCTTTGTAAAGTGCTACAAATAAAGTCGTAATAGCTGGACTTGAAACATGAGCAGTCATATGTAGGGGAGGAAATTAAGGAAAACAGTAAAATTACCATTGTTCTTGTGCAAAATCAGCTTTTCTGTGCAAGAAGCAAGATTATAAGCAAGATTAGTGGAATTGCTCATTTTCACTTTACTTTCCAAACAGTGTTAGCTAATTTTGCTGAACCTTTTGCTTTATGATGTGTTTGTGTCACTGCCTTCAGAGATCTCAGTAGTTATGTAGATCTTTACTCTGTTCGAATAATTTTGGTGTATTCTTTTCTAATATGTCATTCGTTGTCAATTTACTAACAGAACAAATGTTCTCCTATTACTAATGCCATTTCTTCGTTTTAGTCTATTAAACCAGCATACATTTGAGATTTTGCATTAAACAACCACATGTCGCATGTAAAATGCCAGATTTAGCTTGTGTAACACAAATGATTCCTGTGTGAGAGAGAAAGCAGGAATAACTCAGATCACATATGGCCCTTGGTATAAAGTAAACATGGGGATTAGGGTGCAGGTTTTAACATGAACTGACTACTGGGGGTTGGGCAGTGATCCAACCTTCGTGGGGTATCAGCAGTTTACATTATTGCCATACCAACAGAACGTTATATTATAGTAGCTCTTTGGATTAGTCTACCATTAGAACAGGTTGCATGACAGAAGAGAAGCATGAAGTAATTAAAAGTGAAACTCAAACTCAAGACTCACATTCACAAAGCCTGATCCTGTGTATCATTTTGATAATTGCCTCCGTCTCAAGTTGTAGCTAAGCTGAAAATATCTCTGTCCCTATTCATTTAAAAATGGAATATGATGTGTAAAACTGGATGTTCACCAGTTAAGCCCCAAGCCTGTTTTTCAGGTCTCAGGCTCGAAAATGACATTCCCAGAACAAATGACTATATCTTCACTTCTAAAAGGGGTAAATTAATAATCTTTTTTCTCAACGCAATGATAAACCTGTGAGTTGGATGTAGAAAAGTCAGAATCAATATAGAATGTTTTTATTTTAAAGTAAATTCAGATTGAATATAGTAAATAAATGTAAATTATAGTTTCCGTCCAAAAAGAAAACATGACTTATAGTGAAAACCACCCTTGAATGATGGGATAGTAGACTAAAAGCTTTAGGAATCCAAACTATAACATATAATAAGTACCCTGTATCAAGATTGATGCAAAACAAGTGACATTTGACCTTTTTAGAGAGGTTTAGCAAAAAATAAACCACTTTTGGGGTTATTTTCGGTGGATTTGCCATATCTCTGGCCCCCCTCGGTCGATTTTGATGATTAACATCTCTTTTGAACCATTCGAGAATCGAGGGGAAGTTCCTAAAATCCATCCAAACATTGCCATTGAGGAGTGAGAGTGATGCGCACGCAGTTTGCCCAAAACCGGAAGCTGGGTTGTAGCTATCATAGCAGCTAATATGAAATCAGTTTTTGACAAAAATGGAATGATGGATTATCAGTTATCATTTCAAAGTGACAAAGACACATTGGATTAATCTTCAGCAGCGTTTTTATCGTTTTAATGCCATTGAACACAACTTTTGATCAGAAAAACAGCAAAGGTAAGACGTTTTTGCCGTTTCACTATGCGACCAAAACTAACCGCAGCTAAGGCAAATCTAGACAACACACAACTTAGCTTTACGGAGCCAAAACGGCAAAAACGTCTTACCTTTACTGTTTTTCTGATCAAAAGTTGTGTTCAATGGCATTAAAACGATAAAATTATACATTTTTGTTCAATCTGCACAGTGATAGTTCTTTCAATTTGAAGTTGTTTTATACGCCATGCCAGGATCTTACCTGACTTTTCCCCTTGATCAAAGATGGATTGTTTAAGCTCAGAATAGATGGAGAAAATAACCAACATCCCACGCTTTGAGACAAATATGCAACTGCGTGTGTTAATAATTGCATGTTTTCACTGCTCATATTGGATATGCGGGTTCGGGTTGGTTTATCTCTACGATTTACACACGGCATCTATTGCACGTCTGTCTGTCCTGGGAGAGGGATCCCTCCTCTGTTGCTCTCCCTGAGGTTTCTCCCATTTTCCCCTTTAAACTGTGGGGTTTTTCTCTGGAAGTTTTTCCTTGTACGATGTGAGGGTCTAAGGACAGAGGGTGTCGTATTGTCATACTGATATTCTGTACAAACTGTGAAGTCCACTGAGACAAATGTAACATTTGTGATATTGGGCTATATAAATAAACATTGATTGATTGATTGATATCCTCTGCAGAAATACGGTCTTATTACTGGAAAACTGGATGGTTGGTGATGTATTCAAGTGCCCTTGTTGTATGTATGTACCAATTTAATTTATTATTGTTATTTTTCTTTAATGTAATGTTGTTCTGCGTGTCTTATGTATGTGATTTTTTGTATGTTGAAAAATCAATAAACATATTGATAACAAAAAAAAGAAGCCCCCAGACGCTGTTTCTTGCGAGATGTTGAGTTTTGCCCCCGGTACCGGGGGCATGGGGCTTAACTGGTTAACCTGTTAAGCACCAAGCCTGTTTTTCATGTTTCAGGCTCGAAAATGACATGCCCAAAACAAATGACTACAACTTAACTTCTAAAAGGGTTATATGAATAATTTCTTTTATCAAAGCAAGGTTACATCTGTGAGTTGGATGTAGAAGTGTCAGAATCAATATAGATGTTTTTTATTTTAAAGAAAATTCAGATTTTACATAGTAAAAAACTGTAAATTATAGTGTCCTTCCAAAAATTCTTTTTTACTTATAGTGAAAACTACCCTTGGATGATGGGTTAGTAGACTAAAAGCTTTAGGAATCCAAAGTACAACATATAATAAGTACCCTGTATCAAGATTGATGCAAAACAAGTGACATTTGACCTTTTTAGAGAGGTTTAGCCAAAACCACTCCACCTCTGAGGTGATTTGGGTGAAAATGTTTTTTTTTCCATATCTCTGCCCCCCCTTGGTCGATTTGGATGGTTGACACCTCTTTCTGACCGTTAGAGCCAATATAATCGAAGGGGGAGTCCCCCACACACACACGTTGTGAAGAGAAGAGGTGGGGGCTTCGCGCATGTAATTTAGCATCAGAGTGGACCTATCTCTAGCTCTGACATTTGGAAACAAAAAAGCAGTTTTATTGCTTATGGATTATCAGAAATCATTTCAAAGAGGACACAGACACATTGGATTAACCTATGGATTAACTGCAGCATCGTTTTTTTATCGTTTTAATGCCATTGAAGACCAGTTTTGACCAAGGTAAGCCATGTTAGCGTTTCTAGCTACCTAGCTCCACATGTTCTGATGTACTCTTTCGTTTATAGCGTCGCAAATGTTTATCACTGAGTGTTGAGGTTTTTTACACAGATTCTGTGTCTCCAGGAGATGCTAATCGATGGGTTGGCTGTGCATCTAGGATAAGTAATAAGGGAGTTATGAGTGAGTTTAGGTGCCGTTTTAGGTTACATTTTTTCGCTCGTGGCTAATTCAGAGGCTGAGTGTTAGCATTGTGGGTTTTTTTTTTAATTCCTTTTTTAAAAGATCAGTTAGCTGAGTTTCTTCCCGTTACATGGATATAAAACATTCATAGTTTATTAAATATTAAGATTCCTTAGACGTTGTTTCCTGCAAATGACGCATTTATCCGCCCGGTACCGAGGGGGGCGGTGCGTAACAGGTTAACAAGTGGCTGAATTAGGACTACAGAAATTGTCGAGGACGTTGTACGTCATTACGCCAAACACGTATACACTCCCGCTAAGTTAGTTTGCCCCTGTTCTGCTTGAAAGCAAGTACATGCGCTCTTGCAAACTGTTAAAACAAAAGCTTCAACTTGTACAATTTTGAATCTGTATTTTTGAATGTGGATCTTAAATTGGCGTGACGTTGAAGTCGTGCGACCCTGCTGTAGTTTGTTTATAGCATAACGTTAGTATTTAGCTTCTGGCGATTAGATTTATGATTAGAAAATTATAAAACAGTGGCGAGCCGTGACTTTTATACCTAGGCCCTCTGACCCTATCAGATTAGATTTATGATTCGAAAATTATAAATCGAATCTTAGCTCCGGAATCCGGTTCGTTTCAAGCACCGGCTAGAGCAAAAAGCACCGCATACGTCACGCTTACGTCGAGGCGGGGGCAGGGGCAGGGGGAATCGGAATCGTCGTTGAAGTTGATGATTACGATTGTAAAGTTGGTAGTAAAGTCGTCCCATTTCGTTTAGACAGAGCAAAATCAAATCGAGTAGCGCTTCAACACAATCGGCCATTGTTGTTGTTGTCGGTGTGAGCTGTGAGGGGTTTCCACTTCCGCGCGGTTTGGCTTTATGAAGCAGGCACGCAAACGGTTACGTCATGACGCAAACGATGACGCAATGACGCAGCACCAGTCGGACTCTGGGCGGTGTGAAAAGAGCCGGAGCTAAACCGAAGAACCGGTTCTGAACCTGAAAAGCTCTAACACGGAGCTTGAACCGGAGTTGCGTTGGTGTGAATGAGGTATAAGAGGACATGTTTGTGGGGGCTGCTTTCACATTCCTGTGTGGCTGATCTTCACTCTCTGGATTCAGGAGGGTCAGACTCACCACAGCTCTGATATCAGAGATGAAACGCAGCTCATTATCATGCAGAAGCGCCTTTTCCATTTTCATGTTTCATTACTTGTTTTTCTGTGTGCAGTGTTTTTTCTCTACCTTGCCTTGCTTTCATTTCTCCTTGAAATATTTATGAAATGCTCATCCTGATTTGTGCTATTCTTTGAACTTCTTTTGAATAACACAATGTATCATGACTCCACACATGTGCACACTACTTTGCCATCTACAAGTGCCTTAATCATTTAAAGAGTTGATAAAATAATGTTTTGGTGTTGAACATGATGGTAAACAGAAAGAGAAATGCATCACATGCTTTCAGTCATAGACCTTTGACATAAATAATTTCAAGGACACGTGTGCACCATTCTCCCCATTTGTTCTATTCCTCCACTCTCTGACAACATGTTGAAGGTCGGCCCTCAGGACAGCTATGCATTCTGTAGACATGCTGTACAAATAGTACACACTTTGCTAACCCTAACCCTATCCCGCTTATTTCATGGCAACATACTATTGATTCCAATCAAATCATATCAAAAGTAGTCCATGCTCCGGTATCAGTACAACTTGGAGTCTCTCCCGACGTCAAACCTGTTTGATCCACAACTCCTCCTACCAGAACAAACTCCTGTTGCCAGTCATCTGTAATCTAAATCTTTTATTTAATCTATATTTAAAAAGGCAAGGACTGGACAAATAGAGGCAAACCCCTTAACTACTTTTCTTAGACCTCACCTAGGGCTACATGTTTTGGAACATTGCAATTATATGGACTTACAGTGTCTTGAACAAATATTTACCCTTTTTGCCATTTTTCATATTTTATTGCATTAAAATCTGATTTATTTTTAAATAAAATTAGATTTTTCTGTAATGGACTCACAAAATATTCTAAATTGGTGAAGTAAAAATAAATGTTTACAAAAATGTTCAAAACTGATAAGTAGTGTGTGCATATGTATTCATCGTCTTTGCTATGAAGCCCCAATAGTGAGTCAAATCATTGGCTAAATTGGCCCCATTTTGCCACTAAGCTAGAGGCACTACAGAACATACAAACCTCATCATGGGGAGCTCTCCAGAGGTTTTTTTAAGAGTATCCCTACCAAACATAAATGCATTATAGGCCGGGGTATCTCTGCAGCTCCAAAATACTTCAGTCAAAATGGTATTTTACCACATATGTAGTCTTTAAAAAAAATATGCAGTTCACTATTGTAGGCCATACTGCAGTTTTGATAATATTTCGATGATTGGTGCAACCCTAACCTCTGCCAACTTTTAAAACTGTAATTCTTTGGTGGAGACTTACAGAGTTGTTTTTGTAACTGGACATTTTTATAGCTGTACATTTGTGTGTATACACATATACATATACATACTGTATAAAGTATGTATATATATATAAATATACACGTGCACTCCGCTCTGCATCAGCCAAACGGCTCGCTGCACCCGCACTGCGAGGGGGACCCAAGTTCCCATCAGCAAAAACACGTTGGTTTGCTATCCTGGCTCCAAAATGGTGGAATGAGCTCCCCATTGACATCAGGACAGCAGAAAACATACACATCTTCCAGAGCAGACTAAAAACTCATCTGTTTCGACTCCACTTCGAGCGATAGAATTACTAACAAAGCACTTACATACTAACACAGGACTGGCTTATCTGAAGCCAGTTGAGTAGCACTTGAAATATTTTGGCTCTATGAAACCTGATGTACTTATATGATTCTGTCTTCTTCAAGTTTGTATCTTCCTGGTCGAATGCACTTATTGTAAGTCGCTTTGGATAAAAGCCTCAGCTAATGCAATGTAATGTAATGTAATGTATATTTTGTATGATACATGTATATCCCAGAGGTTAGATTAAATGACACAAACCTGTTAAAGGTCTCCTTCTATACTATTTGTAGGCAATATTATAGGTCTCAAATATATAAAAAACATGCCTATGAAGTGTTTTGCTCAAAATACCAAACAGATCACCCATTCTAGCCATACCTCATACCCCTCTAATTCAGCTTTGTTACTAAAGTGCTGATTCTGGGTATTAAAAAAAAACAGAGAGCTAATGCAGGAGAATTCTACCCAGATTCTCAGCTAAACGCTGCCGTGATTAAACGCCATATTATGTTCCAAACCACATCAAGGATTATTTCTGAAACAGTATGGAGCTCAAATGCTTTCTCTCTTGCGGGTTTACCACATGGTGAGTACCTTTTATATCCTGCTTCTTTACACATAAGGTTTGTCGCAATGTCTCTCCTTGACTCCTCTCCTCGGAGACTTGAACCGGAAATCGATCAAGACATGCGATGTTGAAGGATGTCCCAATCACTTAAATGCACACAGAGGAGTCAAGGAGAGGAGGCTTCCAAAGGAGACGAGAGCGAGGATACATGAGTGCAGACTATGCGGAAGTGTTATCGCTACTCACTCATCAAAGTTCCGCCCCCAGCTGCACAGCCTCTGCTCACTGCAGCTGTTCTGTCTGTTCAGTCAGAACTGACAGTTATTTTACTCTTATTGAAGCACTTTAAACATTTAATGATATATGAAATATATAAATCTCTTAAACGAATGAGGAGATCCTACTCTATAAAAACATTAAAGTGTGTGAAATGTACTTACAAATTCAATAATAATGTTTTTTTTATAAAATAGTAACTTCCAGTTATTACTTGTGGTTTTGGATGTGTGTGTGGATAAAACCCACAGAACGTCAAACATTTAGGATATTTAAAAATACAGGTAGCATAACTAATACATATTTTAGTGATTTTTGTCTCTCTTCTGTAGGACAAATTAAATAATAACATCCAATACAAACGTTTATCTGAAACAAGCTCAAATACCATAATGAAATTAATCCATCAATTATTATTATTGTTATGATTATAATTATAACTTAAATACAAATGTATACCTGGAAAAACCAATACAGGACCGAAAATAATACATAAAAAACTATAATAAAAGAGATGGATGGAAGAGATGAACATTTCAATGTGCAACTCAATCCCAGGTTTGAAGGGATTTATGTGGAGGTCCAGTGACAGGTGGTAGAACTGCGCGCACCAGAAGTAAAGGGCGTTATTTATGGTGACGCTGGAGTGAACGAGGACATCCTGGCAGATACTGTCTAAAATGCTACGGTGATGAAACGCAAGGATTATTAGATGAAGGATTATTTCTGAAACAGTATGGAGCTCAAAGGCTTTCTCTCTTGCCGGTTTACCACAAGGTGAGTTCCTTTTTATATCCTGCTTCTTACACATGCTCTCTCCAGTACAGCTTAGCTCTGAGTGTTAGCGATGCTTGCTAATGTAAACAAAGACTATTACGTCCAAAACACGTCGGGAATTGTTTCTGATACAGCTACGTTTCTGATAGTGCCGTGGGTCCACCCACGTGGGCAAATCTGGATCAGGTCCGTTGTTCCCCCGTGTTTAGAGATTTGCCCACGGAGGAAAAGAGAGAGGGTTTTATTTTCTGACACTTTGTGAGTTCCCTGACACACCGGGGACACATATTTATGTATAAAAGACATCAAAAAGTGCATTTTGCATGATGGGTCCCCTTTAAATGTCAAATTCCAAGACATTACTACAAACCACAATTTACTGTAGGGTTGATTCAACACCTTACACACAGTTTCACTGAATTTCGTTGCCAGTGGATTTCTTCACATTACACAGGTGATGCATGTTTCACTTGTGTTGTCCACTCCCTCTTCCAGCTGTATAAGTAATGTGTAACAACCTGTGGGCATGAGTCACTGATAGTTTCCAAAGAACAGCAGCAGTTCACACCTGAAGGCATGTTCTGACAACAGTCTGTGGATATTAAGGCCGTCATTATTAAGGTCAGTGATATTATCCCATCTGATTAGCTGTCCTTAAAAAAAAAAGACACATTTCCAGCAAATAATGCCAAAGTTACTCAATAATTTATTCATGTTGACACTTTACAAAACAAAATGTACACAATATAAAAACTATGTCTTGTTTGAATTTACCAACCAACCATTCAGCCAACCCTGAAATACACCGAACTGTGACAGGCAGAAATAACTTTGGTGAGGAGTGAGAAACACTGTGAACTTGCGCGTCTGCAGGCTGTAAACGTCACGCTGGTGGCACATGTCAACTACATTCCCAATGACATTTATATAACAGGGCAGTTACTAAACTAAATAGTCTTCTTTTGATCAACAAAAGCATTGTCTAAATATTCCCAAGCAGATATTTGGGTGAACGTCATGCAACATAGGGATTTGTAGTAAAGTGTGACATTGAAAGTTGAGAGGAGCTCTGATCAGACCAGGCCTGCAGCTTTCTGTTGCCTCTACTGTTTATACAAGCAGGGGTTCAAATATCCTTCAATTTTGGAGTGAGTGCATCAGTTCATATAAATTGCACGTTTTCCTCTGAGCCCCCTCTGGAGCTGAAGCTCTATGCCGTGCTCCTTTAAGGGTGGGGGAGGGGAGAGGGGGGAGTGGCAAGGAGCAGACCCTGTCCCAAAGGAAGCAGCTCTGTCCAATGTCCAGAGTGAAGGAATGTGTTTGGAACAGACTGGAGAACTTTGATCTTGGTTGGAGACATCCCAACTTGTCTGAAGGACTAGCCCTCTGGTTTCATTTGCTTAAGTTCCAAACGTGTCAGATGGGTCTGCTGAGAAGGCCCTCAGACAGGTAGCGGTTCAAAAAGTAACGTCTATGGAGCCTCCGCCTCATCTCTTCTTCTTGCTGTTTCGGAGCATCTTCTTCCTCTTCAGGATCATCTCGTACAGCTTCTCCAGGCCGGGCTGCAGGCCCTGGCCGTCCAGCGCCGAGCAGCCCTGAGTGTGGAGCAGGGTGGATGAGCTGAGCTCATGGAGAGCCAGAACCTTCTCCACCTGAAACAGGGGACAGGATGTGTCAGTCACAACACATTCTACCAAATCTGATCACTTTCAAGCCACGGATCCTTGCAGAACAAAACTGCTGACAGTAACATAATGACAGTAACAGGAACACAATCCATTAACAGGAACACAACAGGTTTAGTAATATCTTCAATTATGGACTTAAACACATTTAGTACAAATTTGGGTTTTCTGAAGGCTGATGTTTTCATCAACGAAAACAGTCATGAACAGACACAAGCCATCTGAACGAGTCAACTGTGAGGGACTTCTTTTTGCATTTTCTAGGCATTTTAATCAACTATGGAAAATAAATAGTTGCGGCCCTTGAGTCAGTTTTAAAAACTGGTACAGTGTTTTACAATTATTTTTGTTCCTGGGAAACCCTGTTCTACTATATGATGTTTTTCATTTATTGTTTGCCATGTACCATCTGTGTTGCTAGTACTGGGAAGTAAAGTAACAAACATGCAGTCTATCTGATAACTTATCTCTGGCCAGTTTCTAATCTTCATTCATTACTGTTGTTGAGATACTATCACTCACTTTCAATTCAAATACTAAAGTAATACTTCTTCTACAAAACACCACAACATAGTAAAAGTGCACCTCATCATTTAACAGAGCCTATAATGACCTCTTCAAATGTCTCGTTTTGTTCACCCTCCAAAGATACAGATACACGGCGTGCAGTCAACCCTTGCATTGGAAAACCGGAGTATGCTTGGAATAAATTGAATTAATTGGCTAAATGAATCTATATATATTTTAATGTTAACCCACTTATTAAATGAGCAATAAGTCAGCTCTATACAACAACACCAAGCCACTCACGCAACAATAATTACCTCTGCAGCTGAAGCGGCTCCATTCAGGTCCTGTTTGTTTGCCAGAACCAGCAGCGGCACCCCCTGGTTCTCTGCGGACCGGGCGATCCTGTGCAGCTCCACTTTGGCCTCCTCCATGCGCTCCGACTCAGCAGAATCCACCACGAACACCAGCCCGTCCGTCCTCCTGGTGTAGGACTTCCAGAGGGGCCGCAGTTTGTCCTGGCCGCCCACGTCCCACACCTGTAACGTGGTGCTGTTGCTTTTGGAGTTCCCCATGGACACTTTAATCCGCTCCATGTTGAAGCCTTTGGTGGGGATCGTCTCCACAAACTCCCGCAGCTTGAGTCTGTAGAGGAGGGCGGTTTTCCCTGCAGAGTCCAGACCAATCACCACAATGTGTAAAGACTGGAAGCTGGGGAGGAACGGGGGGTTGGGGGCGACTTCTGTTAACTGGTTCCCCATGTTTAGCTCCTGTAAAGGGAGATATTCCTTCCTGAGATTTATAGGACTTGAGAATCAGATGGGAATTATTTTCTTCCTTGAACTCCCACTGTCTCCCTGAGATTCACTTGCAATCAGTGTCCTTGACAGCAAAAAAAAAGGAGTCGTTTGGCTGGAGAGCAGGGCACACTCCTGGCCTCAGTTCAAAGGCTGCTGCAGGACAGAGCTGCAGTCACTAAGGACATGAGAGAGACAAGGGGGGAGGGGAGACATCAGACAGTTGTTTTAACAAGGGCTGCCAGTAATTAGTCTAGCAGAGACGTTTAGTGAAATCCACTGTCTCAGCTTCAATTACACTTTTAACTTTAAAAACATCCAAAAATGCTGCTGGGTTCACCGTTTACAAAAACCTGTTTTATGTAGATTTTGATCTGATTTGATTAAACTAACTCCCTTGTAATTTTGTATAAACGGAACAGGTTAAACATTTAAAGCTTTAGTTTTATATTGCAGCTTATCTTTTTGTTCTGACACAATGAATAGTGAGCCATTTGCAGGACAGGAGTTATTGTGGGCCGTAATGTGTGTATATATGTGTGTGTGTGGGGGGGGGGGGGGGGGGGGGGGGGGTGTTCCTGGTTCTAGCCGTCTCCTGCACACAACTGGAAAAACAGGGATGAGTAAAAAGAGCTTCCAGCAGAGGAGAATCCTGCAAAGCCTGTTTGTATTATCAACTTATCTAAATCGGTGTTCATCCATCATTGAACAGCGATTTGGTATAGAAACTAAAAATGTGTACTATGCGGTTGTCCTGAAACAACTGTTTAAACTTGTTTATGTTTGTATGCATTTAGAGGCTTTATTGCTTGATGTGGATGATTGGCTTTTCCCAAAAAATGGTGATTTACAAATTCTTTCTCAAAATGGCTCACTTTAGACAACCCTATAGACAACTTTAGTCAATAATAGTTATTCTATTTATGTTTTATATTCATACATCCAAATGTATAAGAGCAAACCCTACATGTTATGTATTTCTAAATGAGTTCCTTCATTTTGTTAAAGACATGAAATGAATTAAAAATAGAAATACAATTAAACTATTAAGCACAATTTAAAATTAGATGTATGTAAAAAGTCCTAGCCCTTTGTAGGTATAATGAATAGTCAATTGTTGTTATGTTTATTATTGTCTCCTGTATGCTCTTGTACCTTTTCGACTTTTTCTTTTAAAACTATGAAAGACATGTTGTTGTATAAGTCTGTTTCCAATAAAAAGGTCTTTAAAAAAAAGTAGTCTCAACTAATGCTAATGCTAACTGCAGCTAGTTATATAAACAGGCTGTACACGCTCCGGTTTGTAATTCGATAACTAAGACAGATTCAAACACGAGCAACCCAGGAAAAATACATAGAAAACATGTGTGCATACATGTTTTATAAGTAATAGTACAAAAAAAACAAGTTACGATTGAATAACGTAGTTTAAATTCAATGAAAAAGGAGGCAGCTTTATTTTCTGTCTCTTCGCAGCGGAAGGACACACAGCTCCGCTATAACAAAGTCAACACACGTAGGTTATTTGTTGTAAAACTGCTGATATATCTCACCTGTGAGCACTTCCAATATTGTTGAGCTTGTTGTTGCAGTAAGACGAATTGTCGAACAGTATCCAAGTTTTAACGCCAAATAATCCCGATACGATTGTTTTTAAAGCCGCAGGACGGATACTGTGATGCTCCCAGGTTGGTCCGACGAAGACTGGCAGCCGGATGGAGGCAGCGCTGGACGAAGCACGAGCGAACTCCCGCTGCTGACGTCAGAGCCGTGGGAGGGGCAAAGAGAGAGAGAGGGAATGCCCATAATGTCCGAAACACTCTTTACCAAAATGATCTAATAGCCTATACATCATCTACATTTTAATAATAAATCTGACAATTGAAAAATGTAAAATTAAAAGCTGTATTAAGGCAGGGAAGTGTGTATCTGCCTGGTACAACATGACTGAATCAGACTGAACTTCTCAATTTACACCAGGTCTCACGTCTCTTTTCCAATAATCAACAATTCGCCCATATCAATCATGTTGTTCCTTTTCTTAAGTCACGTTATAGGGTTAAGGAATGGGTTGGGGGGTGTTTTTAGTCGAATTTGTTTGTTCAAGCCCCAAAAAAGTCACATTGTTTTCCTTGTAAATGAAACACATTCATTCTGCTTATGTTCAAAATGTATAAACACAACAATCTTAATTGTCATTTTTTGTACAAAGCCTGAAAAATACTGTATGTCATTATGTTTATGTTAATAAAGCTATGTTAAAGGTAGGGTAGGTAAGTTTGAGAAACCGGCTCGAGATACACTTTTTGTCAGGGGCGGACTGGGACTACAAATCAGCCCGGGACTCTCGACCGGCCCACTTCGGTACCGCCGGCCCACCTCGGTACCGCAAGTAAATTATCAACGGGGGGGGTGGGGGGTGCTAGTGAGTTATCCGAGCGGCCCACATCGTCCGACCGGCCCACTTCAGTATCGTCCGAACGTCCCGATGGCCAGTCCGCCCCTGCTTTTTGTTATATTCCATGGAATGCTCTTAACATCCCGATAGCAATGAATATCTTAAGTGCTTTGACAAAAAATCCATAGCAAATGTCATCTGTGGAAGCCGTAGTACTGTAAAAAGTACGACCAATCATTTTAGCCGGCCCGGCTAAAATAACTTGATGGCCTACCTGCCTGTCAGCCTTCCATCTGTGCACAAACTTATCTCGTGCCCTCATTGGTCATGTGCGCATTCGTGTGTGTTGGAGGAGGGGCTCTATAAGGAAGTGGCAGATTTTCTCCGGTTGTGTATTTTCAAATTCTAGCGATCTCGAGCCGGTTTCTCAAACTTACCTACCCCACCTTTAATTGTAATTAGAAATGGAAGACAAAAGGTATCTAAATAAAGTCTGTATTATCCTATGATCCCTGTTGGTTCTTTCTTTTCTTTACAAGGTTGAAATCTTTTCAGCCTTTTCTAATGATTGGAATCTTAAAAGAGCAGTTGTTGAATTGTTTGACAGCAAAGGGAAGAAGTAGGTGTGCAAACCTTATTAGAAAAACAAGGAATGTCATAATGAAACAAAATCTCAGTTACATCTGATCACTGTTTTATTTGTAACAATGTATCTGCATTGCATCATTTTGTCATGATTACAGGTTTAAATGGAACCTGAAAACGTAGGCGAAACTAAAGGTGTCAATAAAGTAAAAACAATTCTGAATAACAGAGAACAAAAAATGAAACTGCATAATTCAAGTATAGGCTTCATGAGTAGAGTATTTACTTTTGACTCCCGATAGGTGACCTCATGCCTCCTGGGAATGTTTATTCTACTTTAAAGTTACTATAACTTTTTTGGGAGGGTCTTCAGAGACTTTATCTCTTCATTTGTCATCATCATGCAGAAGCTCCTACCTTTACTGTATTCTACAGCTTGTCTATCATTGTCCGGCAAAATGAATCCTACCAATTCAATAGTGTTATATCAATTTAAAACATTTAGTTGAGAGTTTCTGGAGATGCTATTGCTTTTTACAAAAGTGAAATGATCAGCAAACAGAGAGCCGAACTAAACTAAAGATGTTGTTGTTTGTTCCAGAATTCAGAAAATCGTATCCAAAATGTTTGTAATAATGCAGTTAACAAGCCTTGGAACATGTCCTTACCCAACAATATTTGATTTAACACAATATGTAATTTGTTTTATTCTTTAATTCTCTATAACAATTTATATTTTAAAATATATATATATATATATATATTTTATTAGATATTTGAGTTTTTACCAGCCTTTAATGAGCATTTTACCCATTAGCCCCACCCGGACATGTCCCAGCTGACAGAGGGGTCCATGAGCAGGAGGGGGGCTGGGGCGAGTCCGGACATGAATCAGACAGTTCACACTGAGAGATGGTGAGTTCTGTGGACATGTACCAAACCTAGTGACAATGAAACGTTGAATATTCATGGAGCCGGAGTTCTTTCTGTACACTGGAGCTGATTTATCTGAAATCAAGCTAAAACCCCAAGGACTAAAACACCAGTGTATTTATTGTAATATACATTATATACTGTATGTTCAACAAGGTGCTGAAACTTCTTATGTTTAAATACATCTTTTATTTGATCTTTTATAGGACATTTAACTTTAACTTATTTTGTTTGTGTACATTGTACATACAAACCACAGCACTGAGACTGCTCTTGTAAAGGTCTTCAATGACATCCACTTAAACACAGACAGTGGCAGAACTTCAGTGTTAGTATTATTAGACCTCAGTGCTGCGTTTGACACTGTTGACCACAACATATTACTAGACCGACTAGAAAACTGGGTGGGACTTTCGGAAACAGTTCTAAATTGGTTTGAATCCTACTTAAAGGACAGAAAAAACGTTGTTTCTATAGGTAAATACACATCTGAGTTGACAAATATGACATGTGGGGTACCTCAAGGCTCCATCTTGGGGCCTCTTCTCTTTAACATCTACATGCTACCACTGGCTCAGATAATGAAAATAAGTTACCATAGCTATGCGGATGACACACAAATGTACGTAACAATTTCACCAGGAGACTATGCTCCAATTCAAACACTGAGTAAGTGCATTGAACAAATCAATGACTGGATGTGTCAGAACTTTCTCCAATTAAACAAAGATAAAACTGAGGTAATGGTTTTTGGAGCCAAGGCAGAACGTATAAAAGTTAGCGCTGAGCTTCAGGCGCCGTTTACACGAGGAGAAAACTGCTTGTATCTGCATAGTTTCGCGTGCGTATAGCCCTATTATTTACACGAGGCCAATAGAAACTGACCCCACAAACAATAACGGGTCCCAAGGTGGATAGATTTGCAAACGAAACGCTCTGGGGGGTCAACCGAGTCCGTGTAATCACCTCTATACGAATATTTCCTGAAAAAATAGCGATAGCCCCGCCTCTCCCCACCTCTCCTGCTCACTGCTGTAGCAACTATCAAAAATAGCTGTGTTAATTAAACGCACAAGGGGTTCTTGAATGAAATAATATTATAAAAGGCAAACCAGAATTGTTAACGCCCAATATACTCCTTAAACAAAATAAACAGAGTCAGATTTCATGCATTGATCCATTATATTGACAAAGGAGGATCTCACCCGGTGTTTGTAGAGAATATCTCTCTCTTTCTGACCGTCCTCTCCACGGAGACGTGCTTCTTGGTCGGGATGCAATATCCACAGATTCGGTTTCTTTCAGTTTCTTTCAGTTTCAGTTTCAGTTTCGGGGCTTAAACAGAAGGGTAGCCATGGCAACATTGCAGCGGGGCTGCTCGGGTTGCTCTTCTTCGCGGCTTTTGGTGTATTTTGGCAGAAGTTACAGCGCCACTTACAGTCCCAGCATATGTACTACAGCGTTTCCAGCGGCCTCGTTTGAACAGACACGTTAAATGAAACAAATGCATGTGAACGGAATACTTTTTTGAATACGCATACTGTGCATAAACGCAAACGGTCCCGTGTGAGCGGGGCCTCAGTCTGCAATGTTCAAAACAACAGATAAACCTCAGCCTACTATCACCTAAAGAATATATCTAGGATTAAAAGACTAATGTCACAGCAGGATTTGGAAAAACTTGTCCATGCTTTTATCTTCAGTAGACTGGACTACTGTAATGGTGTCTTTACAGGTCTCACTAAAAAATCTATTAGAAAGCTGCAGCTGATTCAGAACGCGGCTGCTCGAGTCCTTACCAACACTAAAAAAGTGGATCACATCACTCCTGTTCTGAAGTCTTTACACTGGCTTCCTCTGTGTCAAAGAATACATTTCAAAATACTGCTGCTGGTTTATAAAGCATTGAATGGTTTAGGCCCAAAATACATTTCTGACCTACTGCTAAATTATGAACCATCCAGAACTCTCAGGTCTTCAGGGACTGGTCAGCTTTCTGTCCCCAGAGTCAGAACTAAACATGGAGAAGCAGCGTTTAGTTATTATGCTCCAAATATCTGGAACAAACTCCCAGAAACCTGCAGGTCCGCTGCAACTCTTACTACTTTTAAATCCAGACTAAAGACTTTTCTTTTTGTCGCTGCTTTTAATTGAACTATTCACATCTTAAACTGCACTGTAACTTTTAACTTTTATCCATGTATTTTTTCTTTTAATGTTTATTTTATTATCTTTTCTTTTTAATGACTGTTTTTAAATGCCATTTTCTTAATGTCTTTCATTTTTTGTAAAGCACTTTGAATTGCCTTGTGTTGAAAGGTGCTATATAAATAAACTTGCCTTGCCTTGCCTTACATTAATTTTATTATTATTTTAATTTTGTATTGCTTATTGTAACTATAATGTCTTATGTTTAAATATATTTTTTATTCAATTTTATTTGATCTTTTATTGAACATTTTACTATAAATCATGTTTAAATATACATTTTTTAAATTATTTTTGTAATACTCATTCAAACTTTAAATTTGTATGTTTACATACATATTTTTATTCTAGTTTTTTTAAATTATTTATATTTTATTTATTGATTCTAAATAGAGCAACTCAACCCAATTTCCTCTAGGATAAATCAAGTATTGTGATGACAGACTGCAGTGAGTGACAGAACAGCTCCAGATGTGATCTCATGTCTTGATGAATTTTCATACAGTCCCTAAGAGAAAGTGCATGAAATCCAGTACAACAAGCAAAATGAATACTGATATTCAGAATATTCAGAATAATCAATATTTCTGTTTCACCTCGGAGCAACATGTGTTGAAATTGAAAGGATCCGACGGATAAAGTTTCCTCTCATACCCCATTCACACCAACGGTGTTTCGGGGCCGGTTCGGTGCTGGTGCTTGAAAAGCACCGGGTTTTCCTGTTCACACCGCAGCGGAGCAGCCTCTAAGCTCCGGAATCCGGTTCGTTTCGAGCACCAAAAAGTTGTCCGTCTAGAAGCAAGAACCGCATACGTCACGCTTACGTCGGAGGGGGGCGAGATTAACCTGAGCTAACAGTTAAGGCGAGTACGGCAAATAAAAGTTGTAACAAGCAGTAGTGCTGAGCAAAGTGACTAGAACGCAACCACACACTTGTAAAAAAAAAACACGCTTTATAAAGTCAGGCAACACTAACCAGGCTTCGTGTGATTCTGTTTATTTGTACCTTACTTTGACCATCCGTTCGCTGTTATTGATCATTGTGGAGAGCAGGCAGACGTTTTGTTTGTTATTATAGCAGCTATCGGATGGAATCAATACATGGGCTGCACAGGTTGTCATGTCCGACTATCACAAGTAGAATCATAATGAAAAATACGTCGGTAAAAAGTGCCTGTAGAAAACGGCTTAGCAAGTAGTCAGTTTAGCTTCGGTTGCTATGCTAACATCACCCATGTTATACCAGAGAAACTTTCATAACAGCGTTGTGATGCCAAACAGCGTCAATTCAGACTGACTCACATTCACTTAAGGGGAACTGGGGATATGTATCAGCTGCTTGTGTGACAGTCAGACAGTGAATACTTTAGAGCCGTGTCAGCTAACCCGGAGCTAACGGGAGAATACACTCGTGGAAGAGCAGCCGGCCAGCACTGCAGCGGTCGGTAAATGCCGCTGAAACACATTAATAAACAATGAACCACGGCACTCTGGAGAAAAGTATAAGGTTGGAGAAGTCGTTATTTAATTTAATCTGGCTTCGTATGATTAAAAGCAACGCAGTCCCCGGCCCGTTGTTGTTGTGAGGTGAGCTCCGTTGGGGAGAAAATCAGCGACGTAAACTGTGACGTCATGACGCAGCAGCGGCAGCACCAGTCGGTCTCTGAGCGGTGTGAAAAGAGCCGGAGCTAAACCGAAGTACCGGTTCCGAACCTGAAAAGCTCTAGCACGGAGCTTGAACCGGAGTTGCGTTGGTGTGAAAGGGGTATAGGTGACAGGAAGTCATCAGGGTCAGTGAGAGCCATCTGGGACACAATGGGAAGGCAGTATGGATTTGCATCCTAATGATTTACGTGCTTCTCCCTTGATACCCAGCACTCATTATGGTAATGCAATGGGTGTGCAAATGTGTGTGTTAGTGTGGGTTTGTAACAAGACATGACCTATAGACTGACAAACTGGAGCCGGGCTGCTTGTTGTGGAAGCCTGGCAGCATCTAACATGAGTAGAAGTGTATTAAAAGACACCAAATATAATCATGACACATTATTTTTTACATTTTTTGGTGCTGTTTGATCCTGCGGTGGAAAATTAGACGAGTAGAATGAAGGAAATTGGATGATGCTGTTGTCAGAAGCATACAAGTATTACACGCTGGCAGCAAATGGTCTGTACCATTTAGTCAGATATTTGTATATCTCATTCACAATTTAGCGTATATTTAATTTAATTTTAGACAAAACTGTAAGACTTATTTACACCAAACATTTAAAATGTAATAAGGTTTTTTATAATGATATGATTTATTTTTCCAATTAAGGAAGAAAAACATATAGTTTCGGGATAAGATAAGATAGCCGTCTTATCATGAACGCTCTGTTGGCATAGAGTTTGCTTAGTTTTCATCCGTGTCTCAGTTGAGAGTTTTTGGATTATTCAGTTAAACATGATGCTGCATATTGTATCTGCAGAACAGGAGTAGTATCTGTAAACAGAAGATAATAAAACTCATAATCCCAAATCATGGACCAGAACTAGTTAAGCATTTCAATTCAGTCTGAAGGAACTGGATGATCACTGGTTCGAGTCCAAGTAAAACAAAGATATTGTGTGTACTGCTGAAGTGTCCTTGAGCAAGGCACTGAATCACTGAACCAAAACATGGCAACACCTTTACAAAAAGCATGTGTGTATTTCTCAGGCTCATTGAAACCTGCGAACACTCTCTTCTGTTATTCATCCAGACTGAAGCCATCACTGTTGAAAGTACTCATCCTGAATACACGCCCATCCAAACACAACTCCACTTCTCTCTCCTACTAATCCAGAGGGGGTCATTCTGCTGAACTGATCCCAGAGCAGCACCAGTCCTCTTTGCACAGGATAGTAGCGCCCTCTGTTGTCTTCAGGAGGAAAGGCAGCCCTGACTGATTCTGCTAGCCACGCCCCTTTGTAGCATCACGCAGCTTTTCCCTGCAAGAGAGATTTCTACGGGGAGAAGCTCAGCTAAACGCTGCAGTGATTAAATGCCATGTTATGCTCCTAACCACTTCAAGCTTTATTTCTGAAACAGTATGGAGCTCAAATCTTTCTCTCTCGCAGGGTTTACCACAAGGACATTACGTTACACATATTCTCTCCATGAGCCTGAATACACGACCATCCAAACACAACTCCATTTCTCTCTCCTGCTAATCCAGAGGGGGTCATTCTGCTGAACTGATCCCAGAGCAGCACCAGTCCTCTTTGCACAGGATAGTAGCGCCCTCTGTTGTCTTCAGGAGGAAAGGCAGCCCTGACCACCCTGTGAAGTGAAATCAGAGGTGGAAGAAGTATTTAGATCCTTTACTTAAAGTGGACCTATCATGCTATATTGGAAAAATATATTGTAGGGCCATACCTATACAAAACATGTCTGTGAAGTTTTTTGCTTAAAATACCAAACAGATCACCCATTGTAGCCATGCCTCATACTACTCATACCCCTCTTTTGCAGCCCTGTTGCAAACAGGCTGATTCTGCTAGCCACGTCCCTTTGTAGTGTCACGCAGCTTTTCCCTGCAAGAGATTTCTACGGGGAGAAGCTCAGCTAAACGCTGCATTGATTAAATGTCATGTTATGCTCCTAACCACTTCAAGCTTTATTTCTGAAACAGTATGGAGCTCAAATCTTTCTCTCTCGCAGGGTTTACCACAAGGACATTACGTTACACATATTCTCTCCATGAGCCTGAATACACGACCATCCAAACACAACTCCATTTCTCTCTCCTGCTAATCCAGAGGGGGTCATTCTGCTGAACTGATCCCAGAGCAGCACCAGTCCTCTTTGCACAGGATAGTAGCGCCCTCTGTTGTCTTCAGGAGGAAAGGCAGCCCTGACCACCCTGTCAAGTGAAATCAGAGGTGGAAGAAGTATTTAGATCCTTTACTTAAAGTGGACCTATCATGCTATATTGGAAAAATATATTGTAGGGCCATACCTATACAAAACATGTCTGTGAAGTTTTTTGCTTAAAATACCAAACAGATCACCCATTGTAGCCATGCCTCATACTACTCATACCCCTCTTTTGCAGCCCTGTTGCAAACAGGCTGATTCTGCTAGCCACGCCCCTTTGTAGTGTCACGCAGCTTTTCCCTGCAAGAGATTTCTACGGGGAGAAGCTCAGCTAAACGCTGCATTGATTAAATGTCATGTTATGCTCCTAACCACTTCAAGCTTTATTTCTGAAACAGTATGGAGCTCAAATCTTTCTCTCTCGCAGGGTTTACCACAAGGACATTACGTTACACATATTCTCTCCAGTAGCCTACAGCGTTAGCTCCATGGTTAGCTCTGAGTGTTAGCATGCTTGCTAATGTAAACACACAGCATATTACTCCCAAAACACACCGTGCATTGTTTCTGATACAGCACATAGCTTGACATGTTCTTTCTTAAGTGTTTACCGCTAGAACAGTGCCATTAGCCGCGTTCACACCGGAGTACTTTTCACCGTACTTTTCGCGTTTAGTTCCGTTAGTACCCCTTATGTCGCGTTCACACCAAAAAGAGCACTTAATCTCGGGAACTTTTACCCCCATTTTCCTGCTGAGAGATGGTACTTTCCTGGGGGAAAAAAGTGCCCCAGTTCTGATTGGCTGGGCGAATTGCAAACCACGCCCCGTACAACTCTGAAATGTTTTGTAGAGCCGCCATTTTATTATCCTGGCATTAGCATTATTAGCATTAGCATTCGCCCAGTGCACAAACGCAGAGAGACTAACTTATGGCAACACAAAATAAAACATGGGAGCGGTGGAGATGAGGAGGTGTCGGCGTTCTGGCGATTTACTCGGAAGGCTTCAGTAGAAGCTGCTGGGAGTCCCAGCAGCTTCTACTGAAGCCAGTCCCCAACTCCGGGGACTTCCGGCCGGGGACTCCGGGTGGCAGTATACGCTGTGAAGTTGTTTGCGGCCTGCCAGTAAACCCAAAGCAGAAGAAGACGAAGTGACGTCGGCGGCTCATTTGCGTAATCTTCCCTCAGGGAAAAGTACTCCGGTGTGAACGCGATCTGTACTAAATGCCCTGGGGTAATAAGTGCTGGGGCACTGAGTGCCGGCACTAAATACGGCAAAGTACTTGGTGTGAACGCGCCTATTATATGTATCAGTGTTTCCCCTACCCTTGTCTTGGAGGGGCGCTGCGCCCCGCCAACAGAGCCCCGCCAACGGAGCCCCGCCAATGGAGCCCCACGCCCCCCCTGAAATTGAAGGTGTTTAAAAAATTATAATTTTCTTTTTTTTACAAATACAAAAATCAAGTAACTGTATTCAGCTCGCGTTACATTTGAAAAACGAGTAATCTGATTACAGTTACTTTCGTAAACCTGAAGTGAATACATTTTGGAATACTTATTGGAATTATTGGTGGAAAGATTTCCTCACAACATTTAATATTCATTACTAAAGGTACAGCCGAATCATCACAGCGCACAAAACCTATTACTGCCGCAGATGGACCAAAAAAGGGAGGGTTTGAAAAAAATGTGCGGGTCCGCTCAGTGAAAGCCCACGTAGACCGGGTAGGCTGGACCGAGCGGTGTTAGAATTTGTTAAGCCCCGAGACTAGGATAAACTGAAAAGAGTACAAGGAAGCTTATAAAAGTTAACAGCATTTAATTAAACAAATGATGCGGCGATATGCAATGAAATGTGCTCCCCCACTCCCAGCTGTTGGTCCTGTTCGCGTTGGGGCAGCGGAGGGTGAAAAAGAGATCGATTCTCCCTGTCCATCACAGGTTATCAACTGTAGTCTTCTCCTAGTCGACGGGGGCGGGTCCGAGGCAATTCCTGTCGTTTTTCTGGTGTTAATTACAGCATTCTAATGTCTGTGGTTATTTAAACATTTCCTAATAACAGTATTGCAGCGTCAATACATGAGTGTTAAAGACAGTGTGTTTAGTGTACAACACCACATGTAATTTCACCTTCAATTCACGGTTTCAAAACGTATGGTTTACCACATGCTAATGCTAACCGGAAATGAAGAATTTTCAGAATAAAGGTTTTAAGTTAAAAGTGTGTGTGAACTTCCGGTTTTTCAGAATAAAACAGCTTTAATTATAACAGGGATGCAAACTCATCAGGTATGAAAAAGGTGACAAGAACCCACGGAATATCGGCTTTAAAATGAGGAATAACAGATTATTTTAGCAGTCAGAACAACTAAAGCAGCAGTGGTAATAATAACAGAAACGCCAAAGAGTCACATCTAATAGAAATATATAAAAGCATTTATTTTAATTGTGTAGCAGTCAGTTTATAATTTTGGCAGCACTGTTGAGCATTTTGAAAATGTATTTTCATGCCTCTGTGCAAGGCTTAGTCTTTCTATCTTTATAGCCACTGGTGTAAAGTAACTAAGTTCATAAACTCAAGTACTATACTTGGGTACAATTTTGAGATACTTGTACTTTATTTAAGTATTTCAATGTTTTGCTACTTTGTTCTTCTTCTCCTCTACAGTTCAGAGGTAAATGGTGTACTTTTCCTCCACTACATGTATTTAATACCTTTAGTTACTTTACAGATTTGGATTAATGATGTGAAATATACTCAAGTGTTAAATCAGACTTTAGTTCCACCTGGAGTAAATTCACAAGCTACCCTGCAGTATACAAAGTCATTCAAACTAGCTGCACCTTTACCAGCTTTGATAACACTTTAATGATCAATCATTATAAAACATATCATATATATTATTCTGAAATGGACCAATCTGCACAATGACTACTTTTACTGTCGCTACTTTAACTATATTTTGATGATAATACTTTTACTTGAGGAACATTTGAATGCAGTACTTTTACTGTAACAGAGTATTCCTACACTCTGGTACTTCTACTTTTACTCAAGTACAAGACCTGAGTACTTCTACTTTTACTCAAGTACAAGACCTGAGTACTTCTACTTTTACTCAAGTACAAGATCTGAGTACTTCTACTTTTACTGTTGCTACTTTAACTATATTTTGATGATAATACTTTTGTACTTTTATTTGAGGAACATTTTGATTGCAGGATTGTTCCTACACTCTGGTACTTCTACTTTTACTCAAACCTGAGTACTTCTACTTTTACTCAAGTACAAGATCTGAGTGCTTCTACTTTTACTCAAGTACAAGATCTATACTTATACCACCTCCGTTTATAGCCTATGAAAAAAACTAGAACACGAAGGCTAAAGCTAACGTTAGCAGATAGTGACAATGTATGCTAGTTAGCTAGCTCAACGATAATATTGCGACAGAAAAACTTTTCAGTGCACATCACGCCCTGCCGCTCCGACAGGTGTTCACCAGCGGTCCAGTCTGTGCCACAGTGACTCCGGACCACACAGTTAATATTAACGAACGCACCCGTAGGTAATGTAGCTAATGAAGCTAGACGATCATCGCGGAGCAGCAGAGCCTTATTATACATCCATGAGCAGAGCCGACAGGCAGGAAGACTCGAGCACTTCATTATAATATATAAAAAAAGAACACCATGCGTGTCATGATGGCATAACAGCTCGCGGCCGCAGATTACTCCGGGTCCCAGACCCCCCCCATACCCCAAAAATATTTTTATTGCAGATCTACATGAATCACACAAACGACCTATTTTGGATTCAAAACGGCGAATTTCGCCGAAAGGTGACAAGTTTGCATCCCTGTATAAGAATATATTTAATCTAAATTACGCTATGTAAACATTGATTTTAATTTCTTACAGCGGTCTATGAAATGAGACGGTCCAGCCTACCGAGCACTTCGTATTTACGTCACGTGATACGCGCTGTTCTGTTGCGCTGCTCATGGGCGTCGCCTGGGGTGGGCATCCGGGGTTTTTTCTTTAGCCCCGGACAAATTCTCCCTCAATAATATAATACATTAACCGCACTTTACCTAGAGGACGGCAGGATTGTAATTTCCCGTGTTCAGTGAATGCAACAGAGGCAAGACACTGTTAGAAGTATTCGTTGTTCTCGCGTCCGGGAGAGAAGCTTAGAATCAAGACACTAATGGAGTCTCCGGAAAGGTTCAAATGAGTTGAGTTTAATTAAATGGCGCGGTGATACAACAAGCAGAGGGTAAGAGGAGAGACAGAGCAGCTGTTGCCTCGCCGGTATGAGGTGTGATTTGTGCCAAAGAGCGAACTCACTGAGCAGACAATCGTGTCGGTCGTCGCCTACCATGCCGTGAACTATGCCGTGAGAGAAGTAACGTGACACTCTCGTCGCCACCCCTCTCGTCTGAGAAGCTACGTGACGTCTGCGTCTGAAGTTACTTTACTTTGGTAGTTATCACCAAATAACCCAGTAATGTTACAGCTACGTTGCTGTTCAAGCTAGAATCTATTTCAATATAGTTTTGGTATTAAAATAATGTTACACCTCTTGTATGCCCTGAATGCAAAAAACAACCACAGACAAGAATATATATTTTTAATTATCAAAATGATAACAAAGGCTGAAAAAACAGGAGAAGCCTGTCTTCCCTTGGTCTCCAGGAGAAAACTGTATATCACCAAGTTTTCATATAGTTTTGTGTGTGAAATAGATCGCTGCAGTGAACACGACTTTATGTATTTGTTTATATACATAGAAGTTCAGAGAAGAGGCAACCCCTATATATTGTTTATTTTATTTCATTTTAGCACCATGGCAGAGGCAAATATAGAGTTAATGTGTGGAGATTATAATGTCCCGTTTACTAAAATATGTATTGTTTTATGATGTTGAGTTGACAAAATAGTCACTGTGCTATATTTTCCTGCACTCAAGCATAGTAGGCTACATCTGAAGACAAGAGTTGTGTCCCCCTTTGGCCACAAGAGGGAGTATGCCTTTAAGTGAGTGCTTCTGTCAGGAGGAAACAAAGATTCGCCAACACATTGCACTTTAATGCTGAGAAAGGCTGTACAAAGACCTGAAACGATGTGCTGCAATGTCTGTGTATTTTTTAATAATGCCAAGTAAAGGAAGAAAGTAATAACTCGCACTGAGTCTTAATACATTTCCCCCTTCATTTGAGAAACACTATCCAATGATGTATTATTTCTGTGTTACACACACACTATTAGCCTACTGAATTAATTCTAAAACCAAGAATAACCTACATACAAAACTAGGGAGCCCTGGCTCAAAGACAAAACAAGGACACCACACATGATTATTTTCCAATTACAGTATATTTATTGAAGTAACTAATTTGTGATATCAGTTTAATCAGTAATGTTTGTAGTGTATGGGTGTTATGTGTCAGTATATCAAGCAAAGAGAGAGAAAGAGAACACCTTGCATTTTATGCAATAAAAATAACTTTATATATTATAATATAGATAATAACAAAATGTAAAAAAAACTATTTACAACATTCGAAATAGGAACAAAAGCCAACAGGCTCAGTGACCACAAACCGGCAAAACATGCCACAATCTTAATAAATCTTGCCTGATTTGCATTGGAAGTGTATGAAATATACAGAAATGCAAAAAAAGGGGAAGCGTTAAACTCTAAACTGCAAATGCTACACAATCCCAAAAAACGCAGAGAGCCAGGGCAGTGGACAGACGCAACATGGAGAGGAGGGTTCGGGCGGAGGTGTGGGGGGGGGGGAGAGAGAGAGCATCTGGGGAACAAGGGGCCATTAGACCATCCCAAATGTCAGGGACTGTATGATCCCCGAGGTCATATATCGACAGAACTCATCAAATGAGTGACCCAGGGGAAGCTTTATGCTAATGGCACAAGTGTTTGCTTCTGGAAACAACCTTCTTGCGCCACACAGGTTGTCATGCAGGAATTTGACTGTTGGGGTCCCCTCAAAACCGAAGCCTGGAATGGCTGATGCCCCAGAAGCGAAGATGAGGATATCTTCCAAGGACACTTTCATACTGTCTCCACCCTCTTCTTGGACTGCTGCGTCTCCATCTGTAACTTACAACCCAAAATAACAGTTGCACATTTACTCCTATATTGTCCAGTGGCTATGGACCAACATTAGGTTTGTCAATAGTTCAATACTAATAATTAGAGGGCAATATGTATACATATATATATATATTTTTTGCATCTGATAAAAAACAGTTTAATAACAAATGCCCCCAGAATCTGCTCTTTACGTAACATTTTAAAACTAGAAACAAATACCAATAAACACATATTTCATTATTAAAAAATGTTTTTATTGACAAGCAGGACTGACACAAGGGGAGTGCTAACATTGTTATTAATTGGCCAAGTGCGGTTATTTACAAATGCCTTTAATTGAAAATGGCAGATATCTGCCCGATTGATTAATCGTTCCATCACTAATCAGGAAATTCAAATTATCCGCAGAGTGACAGTAGAACTATGCATCATTAGGACATGTAGCTCTATGAAATTACCAAATTAAGTAAACATTTGTACATCCATAAAGACAATGAATCAGATATCCATTTGTAAATCTAGCCTAAGTTATCACGTAAATGTTTGTAGCTCTACTTATGGCGCATTTCCACTACAGCGCGGAGCTCGCTTTAAGCGTGCCGGGCCCGTTTTTGGTTGCGTTTCCGTAGCTAGCAGGTACTATTTCACAGTTTTTCTGGCCTCATAAAATTGTGGTTCTTTCCCTGCCAACAACCAGGCTGAGTCGGGCTGAGTATGCTAAACTAGAGAGAGAATCGCTGGCAAGGGGCTACAACTACAACAAGATGAACATATTTGACCGTGATTTAATTGTAATACACGTTTCAAAATGATGCCGAAGTAACAACATACTGATACCGGTTAGTAAAAACCATGAATTAATGCTTTGACAAGTCTGCAGACAGACGGCAGGCGAAAAACCTTTTAAAATGCGTGTTTTCTAAATGGAGATCAGCTAAGCTAACGTTGTATATGGTCAGACCATGTAGACGGTGTAGTTGTTGAATTTATATGATTCAATAAACTCACCTTCAACCAGGATCAGCCAATCCCGCCAGCTGCCACCTCCTCCAAAGCCCTCCTACTGCTTCCTCTGGGAGAATAGTCCACGGTGAAGATGCTGAGCAAGGTGGCAGCTGACAAGCTAGGGGCTCCACCACAAAACACCTGTTCGAGAAGTCCTGCTTCTGTCTGCAGTGCATTTAGGACCCCCAACACTGCCAGTCCTTCCTTCATCCTTTGTATACTATAAGAAAGTATAGTATGTATGTTTTCAGATTGAAAGAAACAAAATGTTTTATCATCAGTCGGATTAGATAAATATTTGACATGCAAAATAACGTTATACGTGTTCATACTAAATGGTGGATCAATGACTTACTGTTTCAGGGAGGTCTCCAGTCTTCCCTCAACATAAAAGGTAATGGCTGCCTGGACCAGGTCATCCCTCTCTTCAAGGTTAGAAACCCTGGAAAGGGCACCCAGCATGCTGAGGCTGTTTGATGCCTCCATCATGGCGCTTCGGGCCTCTTCTATGGTCTCTGCTCTTTTGATCTAAAGTTGAGGTTGTAACGACAGGTTATGTTGAAGATTAAGCTTTTTTTCATTGAATATGAATTCCTTCACAAATAGCTATATGAAAGAATCACCACAAATCTTGAGTTTGACATGAATACCACGTTTTTTGAGCGTAACAGCACTCTAGTTCTCATTAATCAGAAATATCTGTCAGAACAGCTCTTCAGTATTGTGCTTTGTTTACATTATTTTGTTTTGGTCTGATGTACGAGTTGGATTTTGGTAGGTAGCAACTTACTAAACTATACATTCCTCCTGAACTGTCTGGTATGGCCATCGATAGCAACCCCTCATGTATACCCAGTCAAATCCTTCGCACACATCAGACCAAAAAGAAAAACGTGAACAAAGCACAATACCTAAAGGGCTCTTTTTCCTATAAGCCGCTGATGTTGGAAGTGCAGGACCTCACCCGCTGGTATCAGTACAATAATCTACTCCTTAACATTAGTAAGACTAATGGGCTGATAGTGGATTTTGGGAAGGACCAAGAGGCTCAGGAAGAGCTTCTACCCTCAAGCCACTAGTATCCTAAATGAGGTCACTGCCCCCACCTACCCCCTGCTCTATTCCATTTACGCATTGATTTAAAAGACCTTTGACATAAAACAGATGCACCAAATATGTACATACATAGTTTTAACTTACATTGTCCAGTTGCTCGCGGAGCTCAAAGTCATCCACCTCTGTTATGTCCACTGGGGGAGCAGGGAGCCCTGACAGCTGCGCAAACATCCTTCTGGACAGCACACAGGGACCCACCCCCCCATGGACAAGGCAGACCGCGAACATCATGCCCAGCATTTTGTAATTCCCCCTGGAAAAGGCTGCAAAATTGTTACAAGAATACATTTTTCATTAGTGATGCAATTAGGGTTGTAAAATGCAGAAAATGTTCCATTTGAAGTTAAATTCTGGTCTCTTTCCGTACATTTTCCCTAGTTTCAGTTTCCACCTTCGAATATTGCAGAAATGTAGTAACCTTTGTTGCAATTAATTTGTTTTCCCTAAAACATAAAACTACTATATTACACAAATGATGTACATACCAAGAGAATCCAGAGCCAGGCTCCTGGAATTCTGGGGTCCCACAAAATACTGTGACTCCATAATGGATTTCAAGAGGAGCCTCAGGACCTCCCGGCAAGGACCACCATCATCCACAGAGCCCTCCCCAGAGCCACACGTGTCCACAAAAACGATATCCAACCGCCTGTTGGGATCAAAGGCCCGCCTCCTGAACGTCCTGAAGGCGCTCTCCAGAACGTCGCTCCTCAACACATTCACTGTGTTGGCCAGTGAGAGGTTGGCCCTCCAATCCATAGCTGAACGGAGGGTCAGCAACAGTCCCCTCAAGTCAGGTCTGTAAAACAAAGTTGGTACCAAGCTGGTATAACTATGTAGTTTTGCTTCTAACAAAGCAACGTGTCTGAGAAATATGGTTAACACTTAACGTTACAAAAATAACTAATTCCATGTAATAATTGCAATATTAAATGTAGTCAATTCGCTAAACTGAATTATTAATTCTCTAAGTACAGGGTTGTCGATTTTCAATGTGTTATGTGCTTATGTGCAAAGACAACATAGTATTGAAAATGTGTTTGAGATTGAAATTACACAAACTTGCTTGGGAAAACAGTTATTGCCACTGCATCTAATAAAAAAGATGGCCGTTATCGTAAAACATTATAATAAACATACTACATTTATCAAAAGTAAGGAGACATCCATGTTAAGTGATCCAGCAGCATTATCAGCATCTCAAGTGAAATCATACAGGACTTACAAAGGACTACACAGCTAAAACGGGAAGCTCCTAACTAACACACAGAAGGACTGGGGGCGGTTGAGCCTTTTCTTCCGGGTACTATGTTACTTGTAAATAATAAAATGGTTACCGAGTATCACTGGCTGCTGGGGTTGAGGGAAGAGTTGAGGCGGAGGTGGAGGGAAGAGCTGAGGGGGAGGGAAGGGGTGACTCATAGGGGGAGGGAACGGGTGAGAAATAGGGGGAGGGAACAGGTGAGAAATAGGGGGAGGGAACAGGTGAGGGGGAGGGAACAGGTGAGGGGGAGGGAACAGGTGAGGGGGAGGGAACAGGTGAGGCGGAGGGAACTGTCTCTGCATCCTGTAGAAGACTAAAGGAAAGCAATATCTTACTGTAAAGCAGTGGTTATAACTTTGTAATAGATAGATAGGCCTACTGCTGTATTCTTTGAATTACATCCCATATGGGTAATTTGTTCAAATGTATCCATACTGTTCAGTTTCAGTATGCCGTTATACACCCAAAAGAGTACAAGAAACAAATCTAGGGTGAGATTTGTTTTAGCATCTCTCCACACAGAAGAGTTGGCTGCATAGAGACTGTGCAGGCAACTCTGTGAGCGTCCAACAAAATGTATACATAACGACACAGTTGTCTGCATTACGGGCTGAGTATATTGACATTGGTATTTATTCTGAAATGTCAATAGATTGTTTATGATGTGACTGATTACCGACATAAATGATTTCGGGGGTCCTCACATGGATGTGCACATTGACATTGACTTTGTATTTTATTGGCAAAGTGGGGGTTTTCTTAAAATATGTTTTCAAGGCAGTGGAGTAGTTAACATACATTTCACTCATAATTGAAGTTGGGCTTGTGTGTTTTTCCTCACCTCTGCATCATCCGCAGATGAGTCGCTGTCAATGGTTTCCTTTGATTTGTAACAAAAAGAAAAAGCAATGTGAGAAAAAATGAGGTATTCACCGTCTCATGAATGACTATTAGGGAGAGTTAAATTAATAGCCTTATAATCCAAACATTACTTTGAATTTTGACTTACCACGTCCATGATTGACTCAGTGTCATGTAATGGTTGCTGTAGAATATAATTGAACAAGTGAAAATCATATAACAAAGATTTACAAAACGAACGCAATGGGAGATGAATGCAATTTAGCTTTCCATAAGTTTTGTGAGCTTACACTTGGCCTAAGGTAGAGGGCCGACCTCCCCAGAGCTCCAGTGCTCCTAATCCTACGTGGGGTGTCCTCCGTGAGCTGTCTGACCACACGGTAGCGGTCTACACGGCAGAGGTCAAATTTGATGTTCCTCAATCCCGGGTACTGCCCCTCTAAAAACTCCCCAAACTCCTGTTTTGTAAGACACTGAGGCACCTGGACAGATCGGACCGGATCTGCTGCAAAATCAATAAAAGAAAAGTATTCTTTACAAATGCTGGACAGATAAGACGAATGATTTTCTACAAAGGATTCCATACAGGGCTAATGCACACATACTGTATTTTTACAGATTGGACAGTTACAGTAAAAAGGCAGAAAAGTAGTATTTACCTTTTGTTCAGAAATCCTTAAATTATTTGTGATGTTTTAAAAAAGGGAAATGTCCCCGATTTAAAGAGTCAGTATTTGTAAACATGCACCATTATCTCCTATAAATAGAAATAAGGCAGGAAAGCCAGAGCCCCATTCACTGTCTAGGGCAGGGGTTCCCAAAGTGGGGGTCGCTGGTTACAAAATAAAAATAGGCCATCTGTAGAATTTCCCCGCAGCGAGGCTCCCCCGTTGACAATCCACTAGCGCAACCCACCCCACAAAAAATGACATCACACTTTTTATTTTCTTTCGCACTACTTCTTTGAGTTGTTATAGGCTCACACAACTAAGAATCTTAAGTGTTTATGTATTCTTACCCTTTTGGCCGTTGTACGAGATCATGTGTTCATGCATCAGGGAGATGCGCATGGCAAAGACTGCCCTAGCTGGATGCCTGCCAATAACGAAAGAACAATATCTGAAATTACCTTTTAAAGACAATAAATAAATATGCAAAACATTTTAGTAGACTACTCCAAACACAAAGTATAATTCAATGAATTATACTTTCAGTGTAAACTCAGAAGTGAAGCTACATATCTTTTAACAAAATCAATATTTTTAAGTCTTACTCTGGTGGACGGTCCATCTGTGCTGCAGGTCTAAACACAAAGAAAAGATTATATTGATTCTGAATACATGGAGAGATTCATGGAGTAGAGTATCTGATATGTTTTACACCATAATCAGCAAAGTCTATTAAACAGTCATTATGTGAACCACAAAGGATCTTTGCAGATGAAATTATGATATGCAACATTTGATTTTATGTAGATTGGTAAATATGTATGACAAAAGGTGCATCCTTGGTCTCACACCTAAGCACTTCTCTAGGCACTGGGTGTGTACGTATTTCAATGAAATGTCTTTTTCAAAACAAACATTTACATAATACAATTACTGGGGCTCACCTTTCATGTTGTGCAATGTGTTCTGCAAGCCGGTGTATAGGGACTTCCTGTCCACAGTTCTTGCAAGCCTCCTTTACAACGACTGATTCCTACAAACAATAATGCAGATGTTAGTGATGGGATCAAAACTATACATACACTGTCGGTGGCCGACAGAAGTGCATGCTGTGAAAATGGCCTGGTATTATACGTAACGCTGTATTTAGAATTGACACAAGCGATGTTTTATTTTTAATATCTTACTTCATGACTGAGGGCCTCTTGCTCCACCATCTCTGTCAGGTCAGCCTGGATGGGAACAATGTAGCACACCGCCTTGTTCAGTCCACTAAGGTGCTTTAAGTAGGCTACAGTGTAGCCTCCTTGTGGGACAGGCAACTCCACAAGTCTCCTGCTCCTGCAGCACCTCTTGAGTACGAAGCCCCCCCCCACCACGTAGTGCAGGAAAAGTCCCCTCCAAACGGTCCTTAACCTCCAGAGCGGAACCATCGGATGGGAACTTTATCGACCTTCTTCCAAGCCCACTCCTTTGTAGAATTAAGGCCTCATCAGCTGCTGGAATGGTGTCTGTGGACACCAGGGCACAGCAGAAAAAGGTGTGCTCCCATGGCCCAGGAACTGGTCCATTGAACCCCCTTCTTCTTCCCCTGTCCCTTGGGTAGGGGCTATGGAAGAGTTTAGCAAGGTTGCTTGAAATGCTGCCTTGTGCAGGAGGAATGTGACTGGAAACAGTGGGAGGAGAAAAGAGAGTGGGAGGAGAAAAGAGAGTGGTCGGTGGGAGAAAAGGTTGTGCTCCAATTAAAGGAGCGGTGGCACAGGTGGTATTCGGGGATGTAAGGGTTGGTGTCACAGGGAGTGGGAGGGAGGGAAGGGAAGCCGGGTTTCTGGATGGCGCTTGACTTGCCAGCAGCCCTGATACTCGCTCCAGCATTGATTCCATCCGATCCATTCGGTCACTGTAAAGCAAACCCGGGTGAAAATAGACACACGGCAGCTATTGGGATATTTACACCCAATCCCAAAAAACATAAACATCGTTTAAAAAAATAATCGAATTAATTAATTAATTGTTTATTTGGTAGGGACTGTCACTACCCGATCGGTCCACCTGCCCGATCTGTACTGCGCATGTGCGAGATGGTCCGCCATATTGGACAACTACATACAGCAACTCTAATAGGACACTTGACACAGTGGCTTTTGACAAAGCAGAAAAAGAACCGAGAGATTATTGTTATTACAACGTGACTTCACTATTATTTAACAACTCTTTTTATTGGGTTGTTTTATTTGGGGTTAAATACATTGTCAGAATAAGTGAGAAATGGATTTAACTTCTGTTAGACAGCTATCATACTGAATAAATATTTACTCTGAATGTATGCAAAAATGTATGACATATAGCTAAGTATAGTATAGTCTAACAGAAGTTAAATCCATTTCTCACTTATTCTGACAATGTACTTAACCCCAAATAAAAGAACCCAATAAAAAGAGTTGTTAAATAATAGTGAAGTCACGTTGTAATAACAATAACTCATCTCTATCAGTTCTTTTTCTGCTTTGCCAAAAGCCACTGTGTCAAGTGTCCTATCAGAGTTGCCGTATGTAGTTGTCCAATATGGCGGACCATCTCGCACATGCGCAGTACAGATCGGGCAGGTGGACCGATCGGGTAGTGACAGGGACAATGCACAGTATGAACACACATTAAAATGAGTCAAGCGTAACAGTGCCTGATTTAGATTTGAGCTACTTTCCATCCGCAGTCCCTCACATAAAACATTTAAGAAAATTACATTTTACAAACATGGCAAAAACAAAATACATGATATGCAAAAAGTGCAAAAGAGCAGCATACTGTTGGAGTAGAATACCTCTGCTACGCGCCGTTCGTTGGATGAGGCTGGATCTCTATTAAATTAAGAAAGGAATTGAAAACACCGGAATCAAAGTTATAACAAATTATCTGAGTTTACTTCTAGTAGGAAACCAAACACATATACAAGTTATACAGAGTACTCGAGTACTCCGGGCTTCAGGCCTGTGATGCGGTTTTACAGGTAGACAGACCAGCTTTCAGAAAACGAGAAGTATGGACTCCAGGTTTGTGATGCGGTTTACCGTCTTCTAGCACCAGCTTTCAACAGACCAGAAGCATTTTTACACACACAAACATCAGTATTTCTATCTACTTTTGGGGTGGAGATTTGTCGATTCTTCCTTCCCACTTTTCTCCCAAGCGAATTAGAGAGCCCCTGGGGAGGAGCTGTTTAAACTGACCACCTCCCCCAAGTGCCCTGACTGGCTGGATTCGCTTCTGGTCTGGTTCAATCAGAGTTCGGACCATAAAGTTCCATAAGGTCAAAAGTCAATGTTTATCTTTACCTTATCTTACTCTACATTCCTTTCCCAGGGGATATTTTCACCTAAACTATCCTCCTTCAGACATTTAAACTCTTCCTCACCTATTTAACGATGTGTCTTTAACGACTTAACAGCCGCATCTGGCTTTTAGGGATGATAAGAAGGATGTTGGTGTGTTGAAACACAGAATCTCTGGATCAGTGAGTTTGAAAGTAAGAATAACATTCCTATTCTAAGTGACTTATCAAAACCCGTTTGTGATTACATAAAACAGTTCAAACAATACATGTTTACTTCAATACAGTGTAGAATCATATCTTTTTACTTCAATACACAACTATTTACCACATGGCAGTACAATATAGCAGCAACGACATATCAAGTGCAACAACATATAAAGTGCAATATATCCATCTAATTTGTAGCCCGGGCGCAAATAGCATTGTTAGCTACGAGCACCACGTGTAAATAGCGATCTGCCAATGTTTAAAGATGTACCGTCAATTCGCTAGCTTGCTTGCTTTGCCCAAGCTCATGTCAACCCTGTCAAATATTACATAATTGTTTAGAATAGAGTATTTGCTAAAATATGCAAGTTAGCATAGCAAGTTAGCTCCTTGAATGCCACACCCTACAGGTGTGGCATTCAAGTAGGCCACACCCGACACAAAATGTAGTGTAATTTGTAGATGGATGTTATTTCATCATTCCTTCGATAGTGGACTTAACCACACACACATGCAAACAATGATTAGTGCTTATTCCTTCGCATATTGTTTGTGTTAAGAAAGCTTTCTGTCTAGCACATGCTTCATCGTACATACTGCATCATTATATTATATGTTAAGCTAGTAGTTGACAGGGAACCATTGCTGAAATACCTTTCATTTTGATAACATACTTTTCATTTGGTGCAGACATTAGCCAAACGTCCAAGTACGTCGAACCACAGCCTCCTAGACCAAACGATATGTTATATATTTCTTAATTATTTTTGTTAGCGCCGCAAAAAACACTCCGTCTCCGACTCGCTTTTTCTGTGCTGCTACTGTAGCCAGAGGTCGCTGTTGGATATATAGAGAGGCGAAGTCACGCCCATCTACTTCCGCCCCATGGGACCTTATTTTGGAAAAAATATGTATTGAAGTCAATGGAGAGAGAAAGATTATCTTTCGATCCCGTTTGAATTGTGCCATGAATTACACATATGATGTTTGTCAATCTTAAAAAATCATTTCCATGTCAAAAAAGTCAGTTTGTCGTAAAAGTTTAAATATAAGACTACGAAAAATACGCAATTAGAAAGACTACAAATCCCAGAGTCGCGCAAGTGATGTCATAATTGTTTTCCTCCACTAAATATAAGATATAGCTAAGATAACTTTAACAAGATGCCTGTGTGCTTTGTACCAGGCTGTAATCATAGGACCGTCTGATGAAAGGACCAGGAGTGGCTGGATCAAGTTAGCTACCTAGCTAGTAGCAAGCACGTTAGTTAGCATTACAGCCGGCTTAGCCTTGTCATTTGTATTAGCCTTAACATGAAGTAACATTAAGTTAACCAGAGTGTTAGACAGTAGAGTAGTAGTCATATTTTGTGAACTCTTTGAAAAGTACTGTCACACCGGTGTGATCATTCTATAATACACCTTTAAGCCCGAATGCCCCCGAGGGAGACATGCTAATGCTACATTACCATCGGCAATCTTTTATTACTTCATGCTATCGGCAGAAATGGTTAACATTGAACATTAAAAAGATCCGGCAGTTCAGGGAGAATCAAAAGGGAGGCAGGCAGGCAGCTTTGCATGACATTCTGCTGGATGTGTTTCATTGAGGTGATAGTGAGGGTAGTCAATCCCTTGTTTGGCCACATTGTGCTAAATATCATACATTGGATGAAAGCAGTTCAATAAGGGAGACATAATTCTCAGTAATGTTACGCCCAGGCCTAGGGGAACCTAGGTGCAGCACAAAGTTTGCTCTCTCCCCACTTTTCCCACTCCCAAGAACAAGGACGCCGAGACAGAGAATGTCGTTTGGTATATTTAATTACCAAATCAGAATCCAAAAATACTTTCACAAAAACATGCTGAAACTCTGATTACAAATATAACAAACAGGAGTAACAAAACCACAAAACGAACTAACCTTTAAACACAAAAAACCTTACCTAACAAATGAGAAAAATAAACGTACAGGCTTCTTACCTACTCTAACGTAAAACAAGAGAAAACGAATAATCCAAAAGAAAAGGGGTTTTGCACTCCTGAGAAAATAAGTCGTGTCTACAAGGACAGGTTTAGCAGCTTTTCTTCCTACAGTCTCACAGCAGAAGAGAAGGACCGGTATACGGTCAAATGTAGGTACACAGCACAACAGGAAAGAGATCTCAACACGCGCAGAGTTGGGAGTAGGAGAAGTTGAGTCAGCGAGAGCGCTGAGGAACTGCACGGCTGCAGCTTAAAATGCTCCCGTCTCCTCAGGTGGACTAATCAGCCTGTCGAGGGCAGCCAATCAGCAACCGGGCACCACCTGTTTAATCACACGCAGCCACACAAACACAGAAGGAGGAAGAAATATCTGCACACAATACACATAACGACCCAGGGTCGTAACAGTGAACAATGTTATCTATTGCCATGTGTTCAACAACATCCGAAATGAGGTACCCAGCCCAAGCCCCCAGGAAGTGCGCCAGACTGATGAGAATATTCGTCATGTCCAGCAGTACTACTATTCCCGTATCAGTCTGTAACGTCACTGGGCCCTGAAAGACTTTTCCCCATTGACTAACATTGGTCAGCCCATCCAAGTGCTGCAGGTTCAACCCTTTCAGTTCACTGTTGATTGTTGTCCAAAAACATTCTGGCAACCCCCAATGCCTCCTGGAAAATATCCACACCAAAAACCTTGCTGGGTTTTAATGGGGTTATCAGGTGGTCACGTAGCTGCGCCTCAAGGTTAGTCTGAAGCGCAGGTTGCGCTATCGGGACTTCAACCTGTTGCACCGGGTTCTCTACAAGAACTTCTCCATCCCAACCAATTCCCCATGCTGAGATGTCTTCCTAAAAGAACAGAAAATGTGGCAATGAACATCCAAGATAACAGTCAAAAGTAGAATTGTCGCACTGATGTTGATTTAATCCAAGGCTATGTTCCAATTTCAAGCCTTAGTAAATTACGATGTATTGGTCAGATACCCAAAACAATGTGGGTGTTCACATTCTTTTTTTAAATGTGGCCAATATCAGTTCTCAGTGTGAACTGGTCACAGTCCTGAACTGACCCACATATGCAAAAAAGCAATCACAAAGACGTCACATGCTGCACACTGTCCTTAGGCCACTTAAATTAGCGTTTACAGTTTCATTTATCTGTTGACATTAAGTTACTTGTTCAAGAATTACAACTATGTAGACATGTAAATGACTATACCTCATCAAGAAGCTGTTGTGGTGCGACAAGAAGCCCTGCCACCCACAGTTGCTGGGGAGACCTGTAGCCTTCTGAGGAAAGGGGATGTCTGTCCCAGGTCTCACAGAAGAAGTTGAGATGCCAGTTCAGCCTTGGTAGCATCACATAGTGAAGGCATATGATGTGGACATCATTGTTCGGGTCAAGAACTCCAATGTCTTCCAGGTATCGGAAAGCAGCATAGTAAATGTTGGTGACCACGCACCACACATCTCGCCATAGCCTTTCTATGCGCTGATTATGGACACTCTTGCCAGTTATGTAGCTCTTGCGTGCTGATGGAAAATGCAGAACATACTCAGTATTAAAAAAATGTAATCAAAAAATGTCCACAATTGTTGAGAATTGTTACCGTTTCAAATGAGTGGGGATGCAGAATGCAATTATGAAGCCTTTGTTTTTGACCTGATGCCACAATGACAATGTGTATCATTATATCAAACATGCAAGATGTCAAAAGGACAGCAGTACTGCAGATACTTTATGTTAACAAGATCATTTAAACTGTTTTTCTTCAAATGTGCTGTGAACATTCATGAGTTTTAGAAAATGAACCATATTCATTTTGGTGACCTCATAATATTTCCCCTAGCTAGCACCACTATCTAGCCACATTTTCAATTGTCATGGGTACATCTCCTGCCCTGTTAATCATACATTCACAAATATGGACTTGACATTTGATGTCTGCCATGTCATGGTGTGATGTAGTTTGGGGGAGTTGCGTATGGGCTAAACTCCTTTGTAGTCGTGGTTCTGACTAAAATGCACCTACCAGGTCCCCGCTCCGGATGTTCAAGCATATATCTTGCCACGTCCACATTTTCTCCTCCATGGTCACTGCGGACACGTTGAGGCAGGCCATTGTTATGTACAGCTTGCAAAAAGCATTGCAGTACTGTTGATGCCCTGTTGTTGTCGTTGGCTTGGAGGAACATTATTTTTCGGCTGAATCCATCTATGCCCCCATGGACAACTATTCTCCAACTGTGAATAGAGGAATCAAAATATAGTCAATACATGTACAACTCAAAAATGTATTGCCATATAATCAGTGGCAGTTCATTATGAATGTATTTTGCGGTACACTCACCAACAAAACATACAATCACAACATATAACACACACACACACACCTACACAGCTACACCTACTTACAAAATATGTGTTGTTTTTACAAACCTACAGTGTGGTTTTATTGTATAGTGCGTTGGTATAATTGTTTTTTCATACCTATATTGTGTTGGTAAAATGTTTGAAATAAATCTGCCCCAGTTGGAGTCAAATGTTACTTATGTTTCCTATTTTTTATTGTGCAAGTACATTTACATGCACACACCTACACACACACCTACAGATACTCACAAATGAGTCATTTGTGACCTTTAGGACGACAAGGGGAGTATACAGAATGTCAAACAAATTAAATATAAGAACAATAAATTAAGAAATGGTTTAATTAATTGTCTTACCGGATTAGTTTGTGATTGCCATCAATATGCCAAAGGGAAAGAGGCGCTGGAACCGAATAAGGACGTCTTGGTACGATGTTCAGCTCAAGCCCGCGTAACACAGTCCCAACAGGATCGACAGCCCTCATCACTTCCCGGACTCTGCGTTGCTGTACCCTTTAGGAGTGGAAGAGCTTATTACATGGCAGCCAAATAAGCAGCTTGGCAGTAGCCATAGTGATAATGGTAAAGGATTAAAGTGTATAATTGTAGTAGACCACCTCCAGTTCAATAATAATGATAATCAGGGGCGTAGCTAGGTGGGCTTTAAAACAGTTTAGATGTAGCTAGGCCTAAAATAGGCCACTGATGATAATTTACATACATTGATTGGGAACCTGAAGCTGTAGCATGCTCACAGTGATGGCTTGTAACATACCTGATACCCATGGCTTTAAGATGTCCCACGAGAATCTTTTGTCCTACGCCTGGACAAGTGGCAATGAAGTTCAGCACCAATTGCTTCAAGTCCTCGTCACTTATCTCGCTGTAAGTCTGCCGTACTGACAATTGATACTGGGCCATTCTCCTCCAGATTGTGCGTGGACTTACACTGTACATTGTGGACATTTCTCTGACAGTGAAGTTTTCTTCAAGCAAATATTGCAGTTGCTCTTCGTGGAGAAAGAAAAGACTTTGGCCGGTTTGGACAGGCAATGCATAGATTTCCAGTTCATTTAAAACCGATTCCAATAGAGCGAAAATCTCCTCCTCATGCTGAAGTGTTCCGGCCATAGCAAATCTGGACAAAACATGGACAATGCTTTGCAAGCGATAGTAAAAGTGATCTTGGTGTGTATCTGCTGCAGTCTGTCTCATTTCTGCAGTCAATGATTGCAGGCTGTCGATGATCACACCCATTACCTCTGGGGGAATTGGTGTTCTTGGCTGAAATAAAAAAGAAGTCATGTCAACTAAAGTGTATGTCTAGCCCAGAGCCACTACTAGGCCACTTATAACAACACTTTTCTTGGATCATCATAGTAATTATAGGCCTACTTGTAAAGATGATAATTTACTTTTTTGTGTGTAAATAAACGTTTTACTGCTGTACTACTACGTCCACATCAGTACATTGCGTAGCTTCAGTCTTGTTTAAGTGAGAAGGAACAGGTAGACTATAGAGTGGTGCAGTGACGAGTCCTAACACCCAGAAGTGAGTTAGCATTTTACCACTTCCGGGTCCCTTGTCTCCATAGGATTTTGGAGAATAGCTGAAAATAATGTCTGTGGTCGACACAAAAATTGAAGGGACGGATCACGTTTTGTTCTTGAAAGCAAGTGCCTGCCTCCTGCAAACTGTTAAAACAAAAGCTACAACTTGTACCATTTTGAATCTTTATTTTTGAATATCGATCTTAAGTTGGCGGGACGTTGAATTTGTGCGACCCTGCTGTGGTTCGTTTATAGCATTTGGTTAGCATTTTGCTTCTGGCGATTAGATTTATGATTCGAACATTATAAAAGTAGGGTAGACATGTGGAGATTATCCGGCTGAACAAAACGCGCATTTATCAAACAGGTTCGTTTTCCACAGACATTATTTAGAGCTATTTTACAAAATCCTATGGAGAAATCCCATTTATTTTTGTCGAGGGAACCCATGAGCAGTTTATTTCCGGGTAAATACGTAATCCCTGCACCAATCTAAAGACCTTGGAAATTATGTAATCTATTAAAAAAGCTCAGTTGCTCGCTCAAACTTTGCGGAATATAACGTTAACTGCTCCACTCACCTAGACATTGTCCTTTGTGACTGGAAAAAGTGTCGTTATCCAAGTCATAAACGGCGCACACCAAACATGGCGTCTCCCCCGCAACTCAGTGAGATCGAGAAGCATGTGTTTTTCTCCCAGCCAATCAGCAAAGATCCCTCTACGTCACAGAAGACAGAAAGTCGGAAAAAGCAGTTTTGCGACTCGGTTTACTTACGGAATTCGATGAAACATCGAAAATAACGAAAACTCACAAATGTTATGGTTGTGCTAGGTTAGGACATTCGTGTTTTAGAAGTAGAGAAGTTAGTGAAATTAAAATCGCCCCAAAACTCCCTTTCATACTTTACAATGTAATCTACCGGGCACTAAGACCCTGGGGGAGGGGAGACCTAAAACATGACTATGGCCAGGTAACATGGACCTGGTTAACTTGACTAACATACATTGTTTAGGTCAAACTAGAGTTACTAGGCTATGTTACATGTAGTTAAATGTACATTTTTGGACATATATGCCCGATGCGTCTAGTAAGCCATATAGTGCATTTCCCTTATAAATAAGGCAATACAATTTAGGATGTTATGTTATAATGTTGCCAAAGTATAGCACTCATTATACACACAGTCATTCAGTGAAAATTTAACCCATTTCTAGAAATGTTAAAGCTATAGTGAATATGATATTCTATTTTATATATTTTGTCAGTTTTATGACTTTATAACAGTTTTTTAATGTTTTTTTGCATGTGTTTCATTTTTAACAACTGTCTACTTGGATATTATATTGCAACAGAAAGGAGAATGTTATTGTGCCAGCCCTCCCTGCCATCAGTGACGATGACGAGGAGGAAGATGACAATGCAGCAGACCCTGACTTTGTCCCACCCACCCACAACCTGGACATTCCAGGCCCAAGTGACATGGGCACCTCTGCCAAGAGGAAGTGCATGCATCCTGCAGTGCTCCAGGTCGAGGAAAATGTAATGACGACGACGGCGACAACGAGCAGCCAGCACCACAAGCCAAGAGGCCCACCAAACCCAGGAAGTCAGCAGCAAGGCCAACCACCTGGCACAAAGCTGAATTGGACAACGGAGCACTGCCTGAATACCAGCACTCCCCCCCTGACTACATTGAAACCCCTTTTCAGTACTTTACAAGGTACTTTGGTCCCACAGTTATTAGGCATATCACATACCAAACTGACTTCAACACCACTTTCAACACAAAAAAGAGGATGACAGAGCAGAGCTGGACACATTCTTTCAAGGGAGGGGCAGATTCTGAGATGTTGCCCCACATCTGTGCAGCTGTGCAGTGATTTGGTGTAAACTGAGACCGTGTGTCTCTTATTTTGAGGGAGGGAGGGGGAGCAGCATTGTTTAATATTTAAGTGCCTCTATTATGTTATTTAGTGAATGTGCTGATAAAGCATTCCAACTATATGTTATGCTACGGACAAAATTCTTATTTTGGCCGTCTTCTCCTCCCACATTCAACATCGCAGAAACTCCGTTCAAACATCAAAACGTTCAGCTCGGTCGGGAATCGATGGCTATTACTTTTATCATTCATAACTTTCATAATTCCAGAGATACATCCCATAATTCATCACATTTTTAACATTTTAACTTTAACATTGCGCAGCTCGTTAAGGCAGAGTGCGTGATGTCACAGCTAGAGGGTAGGAAATCTTGAAATTTGCCTTAATATATTTTTTTAAAACTGCCATAATTCCCAAACCCTACATTCCTGAGACATAATTTTTCATGAGAAACGTAGGAAAACATCTCGTAGCTTGAAAAATGACAAATAATTAAGCAAAAATAATTAAACAAAATGCCTCTTGAGGGCATGAAGTGACAAAAACGTTCAACATGTCTCCATTAAAGCCCATTGTAATTTCAGGCTGATATTTCCTCACAGCAGCAGCCGCACACCTTTAGTTAAACTGCCAAAAAGGCCACATTATTAACCCGAAAGTACACAAAAATTACACTTCAGATACTCAACTTCCTTAACATGCTTCACGTTTTGAAATTTCACAGATATCTGTTATCGTTCTTCCACAAAACGTTCACATGTAAGAGGTTCATCTCTCATTCAGAACAATGGAAACATTTGATCTCTGCACACCTCGTTAGCTCAAATATAAACACCTGTGTCATGGAACACGATGTCATAACACACAGGTGTTCGTGTTTGAGCTAACGACGTGGTCACTGGAGTTTAACAGACTGTCTGAGCCTATTCTTTTCTGTCTGATGGAGACTTCATACTGACTTCAACATGTTCCACCTATTTTATACATTATTGGTGACACACAGCTGTCATCGTTAGCTCAAATATAAACACCTGTGTCATGGAACACGATGATGTCACATTGACAGGTTTGGTAACGATGCAGCCATCAACGCATCTAAGCGTATTATGGGGTGTCATCAAATGCCGTTGGCATGGCGACAGATCATTCACCATCAAGTTAGTTCAAAGGTTTGCAGTTCAAATATTCTGCTGCTTTTCCAAGCCTTTTTACTCTCTTTTCTTCTCTCATCACACATTCAAGCCCCCAGTGTTCATGTATCATTTCAATCTAAATTCTTCACTTTCTTCTTACACATTACATTTCAGCATAGCAGTTTAGCGTCAGATTTTCAGCATAAAGCATTCCCACTAGCAATTTCTTCAGGAATTGCATTCTCTAGTTATGTTATAATATTCTCAAATAAATGTTCCTTTCACCTTTTATTTCTTTTAAAAATACTTCTTTGATTTGTTTTTACCACAAACAGGCAAGGAACCATATGGTAACTTCATCGACCTTGATTTTCTACATGAAGAGGTACAAATTTGGAAAATGTCACAAAAGTAAAAAGGTCTTATGTTCTCAATAACACTCTAGGGTTGACATTTTGAATTTCAAAGTATTTCAATGAGTGCCCTTTAAAGGGTTAATCTCCGCATCCCAGCCGCTGCGTCTCAGCTGCTGTCTGTCACATAAATGCAGGAGGGGAAATAACTCTGGTTTCGACTTTTACCGTATTAGTGCAGAATATCACAGTTCAATGGTGGAGGTACACACATATTGATAGATGTCTTGTAATGCACTGTTTAGGAACCTGCTCATTGCATAACTACACTGTGTGTGAATGATATGTCAATAAATCTTAGAAAATCTTGAAAGGGATGTGCAAAATAGCCATTATATACAGTCTTTAATCAACCAGAGAATAACTATGAATAAGCTTTATAGGGATCTGCAGATACATGTTTAGTCTTCTCAAGCACCAACTATCTAATATCTCGCCTGATTTTTGGCACTTGACAATCACCTTTCCCTGAATTTTACTCAGGTGTAACTAAAGTCTGATTTAAGGGTTGTTTATATTTCACATCATTAATCAGAATCTGTAAAGTAACTAAAATAAATGTAGTGGAGTAAAAATACCAGGTTAACCTCTGAATTGTAGTGGAGTAGAATTGCAAAGTAACAATAAATTGCATGTTGTACATGCTGCTGTAACGAAAATATTTCCCAACTTGGGATCAATAAAGTATATCTTATCTTAAGATGATCGATGGCTACTGCCATATTTGCAAAATGTGACTCTGAACCTTGACAAGTGCATGTTTCAAGGCGGTGGACTAGTTCGCATCCTGTTTTGGATAGTGTGCCGTGGATGGGCTTCATTCCATTTCAAAGTGCTGTTTGACGCTCAGCGTAACCTTGGCGCACTGCCACTCCAACATCCAATCACAGAGCTTCAGGACTAGGTTTGTCAAGCAAAGCGAAATGTGTAGTCCCAAACGATAGTTGAGGACTAGTATAGTGTCTTCGGTCATCCTAAACTCCAACAAAAACTATTTGTTTCTCCGAATCGAAGGGGAAAAACACAAAAGCATTGTACACAATTTAAACCTATCAATTTTGTGTAATTAACAGGCATAATCTGGTGTTGTTGAGTTGATGATTTCACTGTAAAATCAATCGACATTAGAGAGCCGGGTGTGAAATTCTCTAAAGCAACTGTGGCCAGAAGACGTGAGATCGGCACATTCTTTTCTCTTTGTATAAACATATAGTATCCTAATAATAATAATTGTAATAAAGGCCAGCAAGATTGTTCGAATTAATAGCAGGCCAGTGTGTGGTCGGGCGCATTGTAGGAAAGCAAGACAATAAATGGCAAATATATGTAGAAAATAAACAGATTTGAGTTACGTCCAAAACAATCGTAGCCTAATGTGGGAGAAAATACGTTTCTATGCAGTTTAGTTCTGTGCAAACATAATTTTGAGGAGACAAGGTTGCACAAGAACATGTTGAAGAGAGTGCAGAAAATGTATTCAGAAACAATTTATTTTGAATTGAATGGATGGCATTATTTGTGACTTGAGTGCAGGTTCCAGATCAGAGCAGCAGTATGTGAAACATTTGCGCCCATTCTCAAGCTGACAGATATGACTGAAAAGCTGATAAAGACAACATGCCGGGCACTGACAAGAAAATACAACAAGGATCTCACAGCTGAATTGGAAAATGAAATGCTGCACGTGACCACAATATATAGTGCCACATCTCCAAATACTCTGTCCCCTCTTAGCTCCGTAATGGCATCTATAAGATGCAGCTCCAGAGCATTTCTGGAGAAATCTGTATTGGATTGAGGATTTTCTGCACACTGCCTGTGACTGTTGCTGGAGGTGAACGGGCTTTCAGCTTTTTGGATCTTCAAAGAGCCCGATAGCGATGGCCAGACAGGCAAACAATTAAATGAAATCATTGGAAATCGACAATCGGTCTCGATATGGTTCAATTAAAATCAGTAGGCGAGGCTGTCATTTCTCCAGCTGTTACTCTCATGAGCGAGGCGGAAAATAATTGTTTTATCATGCCAAAAAGCTGCTGTCGTTTATTGCACCTCAAACATTAAAACAAATCCAGAGTTACGTTTGTAAAGAAGAGCTCTGTGGCTTCAGGCTCGATCGACATTCAAATAACAGTGTTGTTTCCCAAAAAAGTGGGCGGGGCCGTACTTTTTGCAAAGCCTGAAAATGCAGTGATTTTCGCGCTATTGATCTCGCGCGTAAACATAAACATGACGTGTTGCTATAGCAACGCCTGTTGTTACAGATAGATAGATAGGCTAGATAGATAGGCAGATAGGTAGGTAGGTAGATAGATAGGTATATAGATAGATAGATAGATTCTACTGGTATAAGTTTCATCACAGTGCGATCAAACTCAGTGTTAACCCTGTGTTCTAGTATGATAAATAAAAGAACATTGTAGGCTACCTTGAAAATCAATGCATTCTAATAACGGGTGCATTTGACCCAGCGCCGTATTGACGGTTTTAGGTATACAGCGACCCCTGGCGGTTTCAGATCTAATCAGTGATCTTGGTAACAAGAAGACCCGTAAGTGGGCATTTACTGGGGAATGAATTCCAATATCGTGAGCATCAGTTCCATAAGATAGGCTACATTACAGTTTGAAGTTAGACATTCTTCAAATGTCTTCAATAACTGCTAGATCAATCATATTCATATATCCAAATAGTAACTTGTAAAGTTTTGTCAGCTTTCTAAAGTTTTAATTATTTAGCTTTTTGGCCTATATGCTTTCTGATTGTGTGTGTTTTTGTTTATGCAAATAGACCTGACTAGTGAAGTCTTGTTCAGCTGTCTTTTATTATGCTGTACAGTAGGCCTAAGCACTTTCTCACTGTAGTGGTTAGAAAATGGTGATTTTTTTTAGCTTTGTCTTATACCATTGGAATGATGAATAGTTAAATAAACATGAATAGATTAGATTAGGGCTCGTCCAAAGGCTGTCTCGGGCAGGTGCCGGTGTTTTTCTTTTGTAGAATGGCCCTTGACAGCATGTGCTTTGTTTGTGTACAGTGTAGAGTTGCCTAAATAGTCTACCTGATTTCTGGTTCGGGTGAGTTTCACGTTAGAATGGATTTTGACTTGGAGGAGTTTGCTAAGGTTCCAACTCGGGGGAAGTTGGATGCTTGTAACAAACAGCAGCTTCAGTTAATCGCAGGCAGGTTTAACGTTCCGTGTAGTAAGCAAAGCAAGAAACAGGTCATTAAAGAACAGCTGTTGGCTGCGCTGGTAGAGCAGGAAGTGGGGCGTTGCTGGTTTTCCCAAAGACGAGGAGACAGAGGTCTCTCCGACGTTGAGCGAGCTTCAACTTCAGCTGGAGTTGCGTAAACTGATGATTAGAGAGAAGGAGATTGACAATAAACTGAGAGAGAAGGAGATCGACTGTAATCTCGAAATCGGGAAGCTGGAGGAGGAGACTAATCGTTTGTTTCGTTTGAAGGAGCTGGAGTTGACGGCATTATCGCGCCACACTCAGCAGTTGGGCTCAGCACAATCGCATGACTTTGACGTGGGTAGATATACTCGATTTATCCCGGTGTTTCACGAGAAAGATGTTGACAATTATTTTATCCTTTTTGAACGGGTAGCAACCACATTGAAATGGCCTAAAAATATGTGGACCGTTATGCTGCAGTGCGTTCTCACAGGTAAAGCACAGGAGGTGTATGCTGCATTGTCTGAAGAGGTTAGCCTGGATTATGAGCAGGTAAAAGTGGCAATTCTGCGCGCCTATGAGCTGGTGCCTGAGGCGTACCGTCAGAGGTTTCGTGGTTTAAAGAAAAATGATTGTCAGGCTTATGTGGAATTCGCCCGTGAGAAAGAGGTTCTGTTTGAACGTTGGTGCTCGTCGACGGGGGTCAAATCTCTAGAGGATCTAAAAGCCTTGTTACTCATGGAGGAATTTAAAAAATGTTTACCTGACAGGGTGGCCACTTATCTGAATGAGCAGAAACCCATAAGACTGTCTGATGCTGCGGTTTTGGCTGACGAGTATGTTCTTACTCACAAGTCTGTCTTCAGTGAGAGGGGGGGGGGCACAGGCCCGGTTTGTGGACAACAACATCAGAGAAACCCCAGTCTCCATTAACGTGCCATGGCAGTCCAGCAGGCCAGGATATGTTGAGGAAAAACCGGGGGAGGTGAAGTGGGGACCTAGGGATAGCCCAGTGTGTTATTTCTGCAAGAAAAGAGGTCATGTGGTTGCGAATTGTTATGCTTTACGGGATGAGGAGAAGCCTGTAAAGACGGTCGCCTTGGTGAGTACGTCAAAGCCAGGGTCTCTCAAGTCAGAACTGGAAGTTTTTGCTCCGTTTCTTATGAAAGGAATGGTGTCTTTACCGGGGAAGAACACCAGGGTTCCAGTGACCATTTTGAGGGATACAGCAGCATCACAATCCTTTATGGTGAGGGGTGTGTTGCCCCTCTCTGAGGAGTCTGCTGTGGGTTCGGGTGTTCTTGTGAGGGGGTTTGGTATGCAGTGTGTGGGTTCGCCATTGCATAATATTTACCTTGAGTCAGATCTGGTCACCGGTCCGGTAGCTGTCGGGGTTCGGCCATGTCTTCCCATTAAAGGGATAGATTTGGTCTTGGGGAATGATTTAGCCGGGGGCAGAGTGCTCGTTAAGCCGGGGGTGAATGCGGTTGCAGTCACCCGTGACAGTTGTACGGCTACAGGATTGGGCAGACCGATCATGGACCCTCCATCATGGCGTGAGGGTGGGAAAACAGGTACGATAAGCCCCGGGGCTGTTCATAACCCTGTCGCGGCCTGTGTGGTGGCGCTGTCCAGTGCTGAAAGTGACACCCGTCACCTCGGAGGCCCCGATCGCTGCGGAGACTCTGGTAAATATTGAGTCTCATTTAGCACACTTGCCTGATGCGCAGCGTGCAGATGTGTTGGAACTGATCGTGAGGTGGAGCGCCCTGTGTCATACCGCTCCAAGAAATTCAATCCCCACCAGCGGGTGTATTCCACCGTTGGTTCCACCATCGAAAAGGAGGCTATGGTTCTGGCCTTAAACCACTTTGAGGTATATGTTGAGGTCAAACACATTCGTGGCAAGGACAATGTGTTGGCTGGTGCATTGTCGCGCTTATGATATGTAACCTGTTCGGTGTGTGGATTGAGTGGTTGAGCACGTCTGTCGACCTAAAGTCGATTGTTGTGATTGTTTTGTTTTCTTTACGCACCTTCCGCCCGGTACCGGGCGGATAAACGCGTCATTTGCAGGAAACAACGTCTAAGGAATCTTAATATTGAATAAAACTATGAATGTGTTATATCCATGTAACGGGAAGAAACTCAGCTAACTGATCTTTTTAATTTTTTTTTTCAAAAAAAACCCACAATGCTAGCACTCAGCCTCTGAATTAGCCACGGGCGAAAACATGGAACGTAATGCGGCACTTAAACTCACTCAGAACTCCCTTATTACTTATCCTAGATGCACAACCAACCACTCTTTTTTGGTGTCCTGGAGACACTGAATCCAACGGTGCCCTCCTCAACACTCAGTGATAAACATTCGCGACGCTATAAACGAAAGCGTACATCATAACATGTGGAGCTAAGTAGCTAAAAACGCTAACATGGCTTACCTTGGTCAAAAGTGGTCTTCAATGGCATTAAAACGATAACAAAACGATGCTGCAGTTAATCCATAGGTTCATCCTATGTGTCTGTGCCTTCTTTGAAATTATTTCTGATAATCCATAAGCAATACAACTGCTTTTTAGTTTATAAATTCCAGAAGGAGACATTAATCCAATATGCTTTCGATTTCTACACGCGAAGCCCTCACCTTTTCTCTTTACAACGTGTGTGTATGTGGGCCTCCCCCTTTGATTCTATTGGCTCTAACGGTCACAAGGGTGTGTCAACCAACCAAATCGACCAAGGGGGGCCAGAGATATGGAAAAAAAAACCATTTTCACCCAAATCACCTCAGAGGTGGGGTGGTTTTGGCTAAACCTCTCTAAAAAGGTCAAATGTCACTTGTTTTGCATCAATCTTGATACAGGGTACTTATTATATGTTGTACTTTGGATTCCTAAAGCTTTTAGTCTACTAACCCATCATCCAAGGGTAGTTTTCACTATCTGTAAAAAATACACGGACGGACACTATAATTTACAGTTTTTTACTATGTAAAATCTGAATTTTCTTTAAAATAAAAAACATTTATATTGATTCTGACACTTCTACATCCAACTCACAGGTTTATCATTACTTTAAGAACAAAGATTATTAATTTAACCCTTTTAGAAGGGAAGATATGGTCATTTGTTCTGGGAATGTCATTTTCGAGCCTGAGACCTGAAAAACAGGATAAAAAAAAAAAAAAAAAAAAAATCACTAACTCATGGTGGGGGTGTTACGTGCTCTTGTTGTTTTTCTCTGTCTCTCTGCTGCGCAGGTACACCTGGTCCGCCCCTGGCTCCGCCTCCCCCAGGTGTCCTAATGCCATTCAGCTGGGGATTTAAAAAGGAGAAGCTGGAGGAGAAGAGACCCGCCTTTTCCCTGAACAAATCTGAACAAACCTTCGGATGCCGTTTGGATCTGTAGATTCCTTTTTGTTACTATGTGTGTGAACTCTGGAGGACCTCATTAGTGTAGGTTTTCGCGTGACTTTATTTTGCCCCAGTAGAGTTTTTCTTCGGATAGATCTCTGGGTAGAGGAGGGAAGTTCTGGGTCCTACGGCCAGAGGACTGGTTGGACCAGGCCCCCTTCTTCTTTTGTTTGTTTTTGCCGTCCTCCAGACGTGGTTCGTTTGCCGGTGGGCACATGTGAGTAACGGCTGTGCGCTTTAATAAATGCTCGCCGACAAGTGCTGCGTGTTTTGTGTGGTTTATTTTATGTTGCGGGTCTTCCCACGAGCCACTACCACTTGGTAGAGGACGGGTCGTAACATATGGTACAGTTGTTGGCTCAATCATTTGTGAATACATTTCAAAAGATGCAAGAGACATGGATCAAGAGAGGAAGGGGGCCCACAGAGAAAGCTTATGGCCCGGAGTTTTGTGCTATGCCTCTGCTCATCCGTATGTCGAGGGTATTTCCAACCTAGCCTGGCTAAGTATTTTCTTTGCGTTCAGGTCACTGCAAATAAAGATATACAAAAAATGGTTTCTAAAATCTGCTTTCGCTATGCTGTTGCTGAGGTCGCTGAAAAATAAGCACATACAATCTCATCCTCTGAATGTTATTCTGTGGTGTGTCCTTATACATAAAGTTGTATATGGGTGTGCAGGTGATTCCGACCCTAAGAGAGACAGAGAGAGAGAGAGAGAATCCTTGTGGGTCAAATGTTTTGTTGTCAAACAGAAGGCAAAAAAAACACATGCTTGTTGATTTGTTCATGTATCAGTTGCACTGCATGAGATACATTGAGAAATCGCTTCACCTTGCACTTATTTCTGTCCCTGAATTCAAATCTGCCATTTTCAGCTGGTATTGAGTGATGTTTCATGAATCAGCAAACTCTTCCAAACAGCAATCTGTTCCCTGCATGAAAGGCACCAAATTCACATGTTTTTCAGTTGTCCTTCATGTTTGATTTCAAACACCGAAGTAATGAATATAATTAGTGATACACAATAAATCATTTAGACCCTCGCTTTTTATTTACTCACTTCATTCAACATTAAACACGACTCTGTCATCCTCAGAGAAGTGTCTCAAATAGAAACATTCTTTGGCTTTCTAATAGATTAAGTGTCCCAATCAAGCTGTAGGATTTGTCATCTAAAACAAGTGTATTGTAAGTGAAGGGAAGCAAACTAAATGCAAAGCATAAATTACAGCTACGTTGACTAAGCTAAACCGTTAGCAAGTATAGCTAGCCAGATATATTAAATAAACACTTTGTCATACAATCTAAATGTAATGTTTTTTAGCGTTACCTGGTGATTTCAAAGAAAGCTCTCTGGAAAATGTTGACTTACTGTTCGACATGAAGCTAGAAGCTACCGTACAGTACACAGTTGATCCTGAGTCCTGTCAGTTAAAGTGTTTCATAGTTAGCTTAGCTAAGCATCAACCTAGCACTGAAATATATGGATGTTATGTGACAGTATTTCTGAGAAAAAGTCAGCTGAAATGGTGGCATAGTTGCCACTGCTTTACGTGTCGACAGCATGTTTGAACGTATTTGCAGCAGTAAATGTGGCTGTTTGGCCACTGACGTTGCCATAACAACACCTGAATGTAAATGTGCAACCTCTTTTTGTGACAGATTTTTGCATGAAATTATAATTCTTCTGATTGATATTTCCTATTGACAGCTAGTTTATATGTGAACATTATGAGATGGACAGCCCGCTAACAAGCTTTTTATATACAAAGATTTCAGATCAAAGCTAATCCAGTGTGGCTCCTGAAAGGGGGCAAGGGACACTATGCTCCCAAATATTAAGCCTTGACCTCCATCTTAAAATTGATATGATTAAAAAATTATCTGCATTGTCGGAGGCCTTTTTTCCTCATTATCATGTCAAATTGTACAGCTTTCCTTAGTTTTGAATGCAGAAAGATGACGATATTAGAGTATTAAGTGAAAATGACTATATTAAAGTGTTAAGTGAATATATTGTGAATTACTCAAACTGCATTTGTATAGGAATGATTATGTCCTATTGGCAGATAACTACTCTAACAGTGATATCTACAAGAGGTTTCCAATGTAAATTTAACTATATATATACCAAGGCCCTATGCAATGGTCTTGATATTCCCGAAACTGTGACACAGAGGAAGAAGCGTAGAAACATGGAAGACTTTGTAGTCGAGGCATCATGTGGAGCACGCTCACATTAGCTTATTAGCTCAGATTAGCTATTGATGATCATGTTGATAAATCATATAAAACAAATAGCCAATCACACAAAAAACATGTTGCTGTTCCATTGCCGTAACAAAGCTAATGCAGGCACACGTTTGTTTGTGAGATGGCGTAATTCTCCGATTTAACAAGGATTTTATGCCAACATTTATAACTTTACACACACACGACACACCTATATGCCGTGAGCTGATTATCGAGCCTTCATTGTAACAGATCTGGTAGGCCACGTTATTCTTTACTTTCTACGTCTTTATATGTAGAAGATATTACTTTTTTCTCCGTCATGTTGTTTCCATAGCAACAACAACTTCCTGTCAACAGCCTAAACTCGCCTTCAAAATAAAAGCACAGGAAGTTAACCTAAATTACATTTAAGACATACAACTGCAACGAAAGTAAGAAAAAACAATGTAATATCCTTTTCAGTTTCACAGAACACAAATTGGGTTATTTACATAATATGTTTACAGGAATGTCGATTGTTATTTTTTAATATTCTTTGCGGAATTTGGCCGTGTAAAATGTCCTCTTGGGTTGCTGTACAGCCAATGCGTGACGTCATTGGTAAGCGTAACAAACCCCGAACAGATTCTGGTACCTCCACCGCCACTGTGGAAAAGCCCCGAATGTTTCCAGGTCCAGGCGACGCCCCTGGCGCTGCTCCATTAGCCTGCTAGCAAATTAGCTTACAAGCTAACTCAGCTGAAAAGGATCCAGAAACTTTACTTGTACTTTTTTACTTTAACCATTTTTGGAGATCACCGACGTGGCTGAAATAGAGGACCATGGCCAGGTAAATAAGATTAAGCTGTTCCTTTAGCCCCCAGTAATGTTACATTAGTAAGTTAACAAGTAAATTATGTATAGCTGATGTCATTTAATCATATTATTTCATATTTAAAATAAGTCTTAATTTTTCTGTACTAATAAAACGATATGTTTAGGGTGCGCTAGTGAACTGTCAAAAATATAATATTATAATACTATACTACTTGAATTAATTCTTAATAAATGTTGACAAGTAATACACTTTTGTTTGATCTATCTTTTTTTTAAATATTAGATATTACACCTACTCTCATGTAACAATTGTTTTATTTATTTTATTGCTTGCATGAGCAACACACACTAACTGGAAAAACTAGGTTGAATATACTTGTCTTCTCTATAGTACTTACCACCTCTTGCTCTTGCCCTGCACTTGTATGTGCCAGTTTAGCTGGTTCTTCCACCAGCTCTACACCCTACACCCTACCCCTACACCAGGGGTCGGCAACCGTAACCAGTGGCACACTAGGAATAAGTGGAATAAGTGTGCAAAATATTAAAATTGTATTTTCGGATCCTGAACGAGACCGCCGCCAGAGCGCGTCTCCCTGTTACCTGCAGAAGGAAGCCATGCACGCAACGCAGCCCCGCTCTTTTTAACTATAGGCGACTTTCTGCTGCTTTCCACTGTGGTGCAGTGCTGATCGTTTCACCACGGAGGAAAGCTCTGCTGCCGCGCTGGCACTTCACAAATTGCAGTACCCATAATGAGCTGTACACAAGAGAAACTTTTGGGGGGAAATGTTGAATGGCTTTCTCATCCGCATGCAAAAATACCTCTTTCACAGCAATTGGCAGATATGCGCGCCTGTTATTTACGGTAAATTGATTTACGACTCCCGTCTGCTAAAATTGTTTTAATCAGTGACGGAGCAGGCCCGGTAGACAATGGCAGGTCCGCTACCTAAGAAATCTAAAATAAATGTTCGGACATTCCAGCCCTCGTGGACAGAAGAGTGGGGTTTTGTGTTTCAGAAGGACATGTGTACTTTATGTCTGGAAAATATTGTTTGCCGGACGTCGAGTGTCAAACGGCATTTTGAGACCAAACACAAGACAACTTTCAAGGATGAGACAGACAAGTCTGAATCCATCAAACGTGCCGTGTCTGGTTATGGGAAACAGGCAAACACCCTCAAAGCCACTGCTAAAAATGATTGTACCGAAGCAAGCTATCGCATTGCTCATTGCATCGCGAAACACGGAAAGCCATTCACTGACGGTGAATATATTAAGGAGGCTTTCCTCTGTAGCTCAGAGGTTTTGTTTAATTCCTTACCAAACAAAGAGACAATAAAATCAAGAATAAAATAAATTCCAGTGTCAGCCAGATCTGTTGAACGACGCATCGAGGAACTGGCAGAAAACGTTTGCGCGCAGCAGACAGCTGGTTTGAAAGAAGCCACGGTATTCAGCGTTGCACTTGATGAGAGCGTGGACGTGAACGACATACCACGCTTGGCAGTCATGGTAAGATACTGTGATTTGACTGTAAGAGAAGAGCTCTGCTGCTTAAAACCAATGCCTGAAACAACAAAAGGTGAGGACATAGCCAAAGTTTTTATGGAGCATTTTGAGGAGCGAGGGATTGACATAAGCAAGATCTTTGCAGTGACAACAGATGGCGCTCCCGCCATGGTCGGGTGAAACAAGGGAGCGGTCACATTAATTGAGAAAAAAGTCGGTCACCCCATCATGAGACTCCACTGCATAATACACCAAGAAAACCTCTGTGCAAAGATGTCAAATTCAGATCTTAACGAGGTCGTGGCCACAGTGGTGAAGATTGTTAACTTCATAGTTAAGCGATCTGCTCTGACACACCGACAGTTCCAATCCCTGCTGGAGGAAATGGACAGCTCATACAAAGATCTCCCTCTCCACTCGGCAGTTAGGTGGCTAAGCTGTGGAAAAGTTTTGGAGCGGTTTGTTGGCTGCTTTGATGCCATAAAGGCCTTCCTGGCTGAAAAAGGCCAAGACTTTCCAGAACTCGAGGACGAGAAATGGGTCTTGAAACTTATTTTTCTCACAGATATTACTGGACACCTCAACAAGCTCAATCTGAAACGGCAAGGCGCAGGTCAAACTGTTTTAGACATGTTTGACACATGGAAGGCTTTTGTTGGAAAGCTGGCACTTTTTTCAGATGACGTGGCCACCTCCACTTTCCGCTACTTCAGCCACTTGAGGGAGCTGTCCACCCAGCACAGCATCAGCACCGCTGAAATATGCAAATACATCAGCGAGCTGGAGTCGGAGTTTACAACACGATTCGGGGAATTTCAGAAGTATGGAACCATGTTCTCTTTCTTGATCAAACCCGACAGCTTTGATGGACATGAACTGGATGTATCTATGGCCGTGTCTCAATTCAGGGGCTGCACCCTTCAGCAGTGCTTGAATTGGAATAAAAAAGGTGCCAGCACTCTAAATCAGCAACTGTTTCAAGTCAATTTATTTATACAGCCCAAAAACAAGAATTTGGCTCAAAGTCATAGTATATCCTATAATGCTGGTGGGTTTGTCTCTTTACTGTATATTTTAGAAAGGCTCATTGTACTTAAACAAAATGACTCAGGGTGCATCTGAGATTAGAAGGGGTGCAGGGGTAAAGTGCTATTTTTATAAGTGGGGAGTGGATCTAACACAAGATTTTTTTTTAAATATTGAAGTTAAATGCATCAATCTGGTGCACTTCGAGAGCAAAATGAAGAGATCTATGGATACATCTCTCAACATCCATATGAAACAGAACTGTAAACAGATTTTCTATTTCTTTATGGATATTTTACAAATCACTCCCCTTTTAAACTCTATTCTTGTTTTACTGTCATATAGTATTTCATTTTTAGTGAGTTACTCAGATGAGTACCAGGAGACAGCGTTTGGTACTCTGGTACAATTGTGGTGAAGGCATCTGAGTTAGATGTATTTGAACCGAAATGTCTACAGGCATGGCAGAAGATGGCATCTTTTTTACAGGAAATTCCAGCCAATCTCTGTTTTTAAACCATGAGCTGCGAAATGAGCGCCTTACCCCACTGTACAGGCGAGTTGGGAACTTGTTTAAATATACCTGGGCAGGCTCCGGGGGGCGGTGTTTGGGGCGACGAAGACTGCTGCTCCGGGGGCGAGGCGGGCAAAGCGGCGGCGGCACCTCATGACGCATCTACTGAGTACTGAGTACCGCCGTACCGGCACCGTGCCGGTACTCAGTAAGAAGTAATGGTACCAGATGGGTAAAAATCAGAAGTCCCGGTACTGCGTACCGGTGAGTACCGGCCCAATTCAAGCACTGCCCTTCAGAGTACGCAGCCTACGCGGTCCACGGAGGACCCAGCCCACGTAGACCAGGTAGGCTGGACCGAGCGGCCTACGAAATGAGACGGTCTAGCCTACGGAGCGCTTCGTATTTACGTCACGTGATACGCGATGTTCGGTTGCGCTGCTCCAGCAGCCTGCTAGCAAATTAGCTTACAAGCTAACTCAGCTGAAAAGGATCCAGAAACTTTACTTTTACATTTTTACTTTAACCATTTTTTGGAGATCACCGACGGCGATGAAATAAAGAGGACCATGGCCAGGTAAATAAGATGAAGCTGTTCCTTTAGCCCCCAGTAATGTTACATTAGTAAGTTAACAAGTAAATTATATATAGCTGATGTAATTTAATCATATTATTTCATATTTAAAATAAGTCTTAATTTTTCTGTACTAATAAAACAATATGTTTTTTTAAATGAACAAAAGCATGTTGTATAGATTGATTATTAACAATATTAGTGTTCTAATCTTAATAGCTGTGATTATAACAGTTTATATTCTCCGTCTTCCCCTAAACCAGCCCAGATGATGTCCCACTGACACCAGGTCAGCACCTCCAGGTCCAGCAGCACCGTGACCCCCCGCTCTGCTGAAATACACAATGAAACATTTTCTATGACCTATTTTTTGTACTAATACAATTAAACTGAACTTAAAGGGCCCATGTCATGGCCATTTCTACTGATCATAATTCCATTGTTGAGGTATACTAAAATAGATTTATACTGTGCAATTTTCCAAACTCACATTGGTTTCTCATACAGCATCTCTGTAAAGTATGTGTATTCACCAGTATTCACTCTGTCCTAAACGGCTTGTTGGAGCTCCTGCCCCCCCCCCCCCTGTGAGCCCAGTATGCTCCGATTGGTCAGCTCGGCCACTCCGTTCTGATTAGTCAACCACCAGAGAGGCTCCGCCCATGTATAACACAGTGCTTTTTTCGGCTCTGAGCGGAACATCAGTTTTACAATGGCGTCGGTACAGCCGTATATGTTTGAACCGGAGTCCGATCCTGAAAGTGAGACAGACCAACGTGATAAACCTGATCCACCATCCCAAACTAGACTAGAGCAGACGGTTAGAACTGCATAATTTATCTACATCACAGTAACAAGTTTGTCCGCTAACTAACCGAACTATACCTACAACTGTTGTTATTTAGGTGCACTTGTGGAAACTGCGCCATGATGCCTACCGAAGTGGAAAACGTCTGTTGCAAAGAAATTTGAAAGGTAGCCTAGCTGACAGTTACAACATTATGTAGCCAGCTAGCTGAAAACACCAACAGTAGCACACAACATTATATGCCAAGATATACACCATACATATTTGTCAAGTCAATAGACTATTATATGCCCTTTTATTTCTTCCTTAGTAATTGAATGTTTATTTTGTAAACCTTGCTCAATTGCTAAACGTGTTATGTTACAAATATCTTACCTTCCTATAGGTTGTAACACGAATGAACCAAGTCCCAGCACCTATTATGTGCATGGTACACCACCCAGGACTAGAGCCAAACTGTCTCAACCCATACACCCTGCAGAACCTCCATTACATTACATTACATGTTACTTGTTAGACGCTTTTATCCAAAGTCATGGTTTGCTATATATGAATGATATGTTATAGGAGCAAATAATTCAGGGAAGAAAGGCTACTAAGTATTTCCATCAAACTTTATTTTTAGAAATGTACAAAATGAACATGTGTAAATATACATATATACACTGTATATCATCCATTCCTCCCCTTATAGGCATTTTCGGCATCTTGCCTATCGCAGCTTTGTAAGCTGGTGCTGGGACTTTTTAGGACGAGGCCAACCTGGTCTAACCAGAATGCGTGACTCCACCACGACTCCTTAACACCGCAGTGCGTGGTGGAGTCACGCACTCTGCTACATTTACGTGTCGGCGTCACGCAAACAACCCCAATGTAAAGTGAATGAGGCTCCTTTTCGCATTTCTACAACGTCCAGCAGTGAGCTTTTATTCTATAAAACGTTTTTAAAATCTACTTTATAGCTTGTAGTAACTCACGGGAGGCTTCTTTTCTTTTATTTGTAATCATAATAATTTTTATTTTTCGTCAGAATGTATTATGGTGCATTATTTACCAATGTTTGTTCTCAAAAAACAGTGCATTGTGTGTAATACAACTGTGATTTTTATTAAATTAGTTAATTTTTAAGGAAGGCCAGAGCTTCAGCTGTGTCAAATAGATTGTTCCCTTTAGTTAACGTTATTTAAAAGATAATTATATTCCTATTTGAACATGTCCCCTTTATTGTATTACGGACCCAAAGAGCAATGTGAGCGTCCATTCCCATTGGATAACGGAGGATTTTACACCCGGAAGTAAGTATTCTGCTTACTGTCGATTGATTTTACAGTGATATCTGCACTACTCATCAACTCAAAAACACCAGATTATCCTTGTTAATTACACAACATTGATTGGTTTTAATTGTGTATTTTCCCCTTTCGATTCGGAGAAACAAATATTTTTTCTGAGTTTTTGGATGGCAGAAGACACTACACTACCCAGAATCCTCAGCTATGGGACTACACCATGTGCTTAGCTTGACAAACCCCGTGATCAGTGCTCAAGCTCTGTGATTGGATGTTGGAGTGGCAGTGCGCAAAGTTTACACGGTCAAAAAGCACTTTGAAATGGAATGAAACCCATCGACGGCACACTATCCAAAACAGGAATCGAACGTGTCCTGCAAGTAAATACAAAAAGAAAAATAGTAAAATAGTAAAAAGTGAAATCGTGCAATAAGAGTCTATATACAAGTGATTGGAATATGATATATTAGATAAATAATTTCTAAGTAGCAGCCAGATGAATGTTATTTCTAAGTTCAGGTGTTTAATAGTCTTATGGCCTGTGGGATGAAACTGTCCCTGAGTGTGGTGGTTTTAGTCCGGATGCTGCGGTACCGCCTGCCAGACGGCAGCAGACAGAACAGTTTGTGATGGGGGTATTTTATAATCCTGAGGGCTTTCTTTAAGGTTAACCTGGTATTTTTACTCCACTACATTTATTTTAGTTACTTTACAGATTTGGATTAATGATGTGAAATATAAACAACCCTTAAATCAGACTTTAGTTACACCTGAGTAAAATTCAGTGAAGCTGAAGTTATGCAATGAATGAAAAACTTGGGTCACAGGTTCCTCAACAGTGCATTACAAGACATCTATCGGTATCTGTGTACCTCCACCATTAAACATTCTGCACATTTCTTATACTATCTACATACATCTTATAAGAGTATAATTAATATGTATAATATCAGTTAAAATAAGTGCTTCAACATAGTTAACATTGCAGGAAAGTTGATTGTCAAGTTCCAAAACAAACCATGCAATATATTAGACGTTAAGTACTTTGTCAGGCTTAATATCTGTAGATACCCCCAAAGCTTTTTTCTTATTTAAAAGAAGACCTTAACCTAAAGTATTCTTTAATGTTTAAATAAAGCCTTATTAGTTTGTCTGTTTTGCACATCCTCCTATCAGGCACTAAACTGTTTTATTGTAGAGATCACTTACAGTATCTTCTTGATATTTTCTATTCTGTATTATTTATATCATTGACCTTCCACTTTCCCACTATATTAAGAGTATGTACTCTAAATATTTAAATGTTTTCATCAAATATAACACATTCAAAAGTGCTTTACAAAAATGAAAGACATTAAGAAAAAGGCATTTTAAACAGTCATTAAAAAGCAACACAATCTACCTGCATTGCAATGACTCTAAACGTGTAATAATGTGCTTTAACCAGTAGGATGTGCGGGTTAAAAAGCTGTCAAGTTTACAGTGTTAACAAAATAAAATATACTGCTGTTTCTGGTTTAGTTTACGACGGATATATTCTGTTATTGTTTTGATATTTGTAACACAAAAGCGATGTAAAAAACCCACAGCAACACAGAAAAGATGGTATTAACATGACCCAGCAGTCTAGTAGTTAATAAAAAACAATAATATCAAAACTAATTATTACTACTAACTTTATTGTGAAATTAAAACAGAACGGTAAAAGAATAGTTTCCAGTCTATTCTGAGGCCCGATCTCTGTAGATAAATAAAGAACTACGACAGATGTGTAATATTTAATGCAGCCAAACTATTCATTACAGTGCATTCATGTGATGACTTTCAAAGAGTAAAGCAAGCACTGCTGAATAAAGTATGATTTTATCTTTTACGAAACGTTTTTTTTCATATGGAATGCAGTTGGAGGTCAACCAATCACAGAGCTTGAGGCAAAGCGGAACAATAGCTGAGGATTCTGGGTAGTGTAGTGTCTTCGGCCATCCTAAACTCTGAACAAATATTTGTTTCTCCGAATCGAAGGGGAAAATTACAAAAGCATTGCACACAATTTAAACCAATCAATGTTGTGTAATTAACAAGGATAATCTGGTGTTTTTGAGTTGATGAGTAGTGCAGATATCACTGTAAAATCAATCGACAGTAAGGAGAATACTTACTTCTGTTGGAGCAGAACACCTATCTGGTGGCTGATAGCCCCCTCTCCGCGCCGTTCGTTGAATGAGGCTGATCTCTACTAAATTAAGAAAGGAATTGAAAACACCGGAATCAAAAGTTATAACAATTATCTGAGTTTACTGGTAGGAAATCAAACACATATACAAGTTATACAGAGTACTCCGGGCTTCAGGTTTGTGATGCGATGCGGATAAAGGTGTCGGGACCCGCCAACTCATCAAACAAGAAGAAATTGACTTCAGGTTTGTGATGCGATGCGGACACAGATATCGGGACCTGCCAACTCACCAAACCAAAAAGCATTTTACATTAAAAAACAACAGTATTCATAATCATATTTTGGGGCGGAGATGTGTTGACTTTTCCCTTCCCCTTTTACTCCAAAGCGAATGAGAGAGTCCGTGAGGAGGAGCTGTATGAGCTGCTCACATCCTCCAAGTGTTTTTACTGGTTGGATTCACTCCTGGTCGGGTTCAATACAGCGAATCAGAGTTCTGACCAGAACGTGAGATTCTAAAGTTTCACAAGGTCAACGTCCATCTTATCTCTGCACCGGTATTCACTCCCTTACTTTGCCATCGGAGTTTTTCACATAAATTATTCTTTCTCATACAATTAAACCTTTGTGCACATATATGGATGTCCTTAACGACCTTAAAACGAACATCTGTGTGTGGGGGTGAAAAGGAGCGGTGTGTGTGTGAAACAGGATCTCTGGGTCAGTGAGTTGAAAGTGAGAATATCATTTCTATATATGTGATTACCCAAAACCGTTGTGATTACCTAAAACAGTTCAAACAATACATGTTCACTAAAATACAATTCAAAATAATACATGTTTACTTCAATACAGTGTAGAATCATATCTTTTTACTTCAATCCCTCTTTTGATCTCACCTCACGAGATCAACATATAGCATTTGAAAAATTACCACTGTCATTTCTTTCTACTGTGTCCCAACATTTATATAAATCCATCAGAAGCTGGGATGTAGAGCACTTTAAACCTTTAGGAACAGTCCACAACAACAACTTCTTATGACAGTGGAGGGAGAATAAAATATGTCTAAAAAGTTCGTCCTTGTCGGCTGAGTCATCTTACTCTTCCCCCTCCGACGCATAGGCCAACAAGTGCATCTGGTACGAAGGGGAAAGGGCACTTTTCCCTCAATGGTGGAACTGATGAGTCTAACACACAATGAGCGGATACAAGGCACACAACAACAACCACATGTCACCAAAATGGCAATAAAAGTAGCCACAGAAATTAGAAAAGACATTATTAAACTTTTCCCTCTTTTGGTAGCACTTAGTTCTGTAGAATAAAAAATACAAATCCCTTAAATTATGGGATATAAAAATAAAGTTGAAAGTTCCTCCAAAAAATGGATTGTTCAGACAAAGTTCCACACCGGCTATATCAACCTGTTTCAGCGGGAAATGGAGTTCCCTGTGCCGTCTTGGTTTGCCGTGTCTTTGACTCCCCAGCCCGCTGACGGCGGCTTCTGGGCTGCTTTTTAGAGAGATGTGGCCGGATTGTCCTCCCCCGGCCCGCTGATGGCGGCCTCCGGGTCGATGCTGGAGAGATGTCCCGATCCTCCTCCTCCGGCCCGCTGATGGCGGCTTCCGGGTCGACTGCTGGAGAGATGTCCTGATCCTCCTCCTCCGGTCCGCTGATGGCGGCTTCCGGGTCGACTGCTTTGACGAGAGCCAGATCTGTCCTGATGTCGTCTAGGGTCCTCGCGACGAGGGCCAAATCTGTCCTGATGTCGTCTAGGGTCCTCGCAGGTGTTTTTCCCGACCGCACACTGGCTCCAGTGGTACCAGTTGTCTCCCTTTCCATCTAGGCGGACGGCATGGGAGGTCCTTTGGGTCACTCTGTAGGGGCCGGAAAACCTGGGGTTGAGCCACTTAGGCCTGATGGCCTTCAACCAGACGTAATCTGCTGTGTTGGCCTTGTGTTTCTCGGGTCCCCCTTTGGCATCAGCAACCTGTGTGGAGAAGTCTCATACCAAGCCCTTAAGTTGCTGGAAATATGGTTTTGAACTCATCTCTTCTACTTCTTTAGTGTTTATTGGCGGCACCAACTAGACTGGAGTGTGGACAAGAGACTATGCAGAAAACAATAAACAAAAAATAAAATAAAAAATAAAAAATAGAACAAAAATAAAACAAAAAAGGAACAAACAAACAAAACAAAAAATAACCAAAGCTAGATTATTTTAAATGTATCAATTTCTCTTAAAAGCAACAAACAAAACAAAACAAAAATAACCAAAGCTAGTATTTTAAATTGATACATTTTTCTTAAAAACGTAATAATCTCACATACATATGTCTGATGTATATCCTATCCCCCCTTTTTCTGAAATAGAATGCCGTTAACGGTGTTCTTATTTTCAGAAATATCGAGCCTTATACATCAGTTATTTAATATCAGCTATATATTATATATTATTATTATTACTTATATATCAGGCATTAAATGTCAGCCTTCTTCCATGATGGACCTCGTTTATATTATCTGACTTATGTTGATACGTGTTCGTTTGTATTTATTTAATATACTGGGCAATTATTGTTTTTAATCTTAATGTCCTGTGTGTTTTGTTAGAATATTGTAACACTCCCTGTTCGCCACCAGAGGGCAGCAGCTGACCATGAATGAAGTGGTCCCCGCTCACTATGTCTTCTGCAATTCTTTACCCACAGTTCTTTTTACTGGATTTTTCTCTCAATTATTAAACAGATTTGACTTAAAAAATCACACAGAGTTTATTCCCTTATACATTCTGTCTGGCTTTTTGTACGATGTTTATTACAACAGATAATTGCGGTTTTTAAGCGCCCTTCGACACCCATCTTTAGAGATGCGACGCTTACATGGAGTTTAATCCCAAACCACAAAAATCCTTTATCGTCACATTCAGCCTTCCAGACTAATACTTCGTACTATATTCACACACATTTTATCTCATACAGTCAGGCAAATTTTTATTGTGCGATGTATATTTCAACAGATAGCGTGACTTCCTGAAGCAAGCTTCTACAACCTCCTCACGGTGATTGCGGCTTCAAGCAAGGAGTCGAAACCCAGTCAACAAAATCTCTTTCTCGTCACGTTTAATGAGCCTGATTATCCCCACAGCAAGAGTTGTGATGAGATTCGGTCGTTCCAAATAATTAGTTGGAGGTCGCGTCTCTCTCCTCTTGTATCACCCACCATATAACAATTACAGCAATTTTATACATTTAAAGCACCACGAAAGGTAACCGCATTAATCAATCTTATCATGATCTGCGGGGAATTTAACCCATCTGTTTTTTACACCTTTGCAGCCTTTAATTGAAGCACTGCAAAGCAACCGTATTAATCAATGCTATTTTGACTTACGGGGAATTTAACCTATACATCTTTTACAGCCTTGCAGTCTTCGTACTTAGTGAGTGAAGGGCCGGGACTGACCTACCCGCCTCTCTCAAACACTATTTTTTGCTCTAGGTCCAGGACTGAATACCCGACTCTAAGCACTTCCCCAATATCCCCAACTAGAATATGTATTGTATTTCCCACCGTGACTAAGAACACTGAGAACGCTGCTGACAACTCTACATTTTTTAGTATAATCAATCACATATTTTTGATAGTCAAAACAGGTGTCTGCTCACCTTTTTGTATATGGCCATTGGTTTAGTTGTCAACAGTATCTCTGTGTCCTCCCCCTGGACTGGATTCCGTCCCCTGGCTGTCGGTGTCCCTTTCTAGAGACAAGCACTCATCACGTCGGGGTCACCACTTGTTGGAGCAGAACACCTATCTGGTGGCTGATAGCCCCCTCTCCGTGCCGTTCGTTGAATGAGGCTGATCTCTACTAAATTAAGAAAGGAATTGAAAACACCGGAATCAAAAGTTATAACAATTATCTGAGTTTACTGGTAGGAAATCAAACACATATACAAGTTATACAGAGTACTCCGGGCTTCAGGTTTGTGATGCGATGCGGATAAAGGTGTCGGGACCCGCCAACTCATCAAACAAGAAGAAATTGACTTCAGGTTTGTGATGCGATGCGGACACAGAAATCGGGACCTGCCAACTCACCAAACCAAAAAGCATTTTACATTAAAAAACAACAGTATTCATAATCATATTTTGGGGCGGAGATGTGTTGACTTTTCCCTTCCCCTTTTACTCCAAAGCGAATGAGAGAGTCCGTGAGGAGGAGCTGTATGAGCTGCTCACATCCCCCAAGTGTTTTTACTGGTTGGATTCACTCCTGGTCGGGTTCAATACAGCGAATCAGAGTTCTGACCAGAACGTGAGATTCTAAAGTTTCACAAGGTCAAAGTCCATCTTATCTCTGCACCGGTATTCACTCCCTTACTTTGCCATGGGAGTTTTTCACATAAATTATTCTTTCTCATACAATTAAACCTTTGTGCACATATATGGATGTCCTTAACGACCTTAAAACGAACATCTGTGTGTGGGGGTGAAAAGGAGCGGTGTGTGTGTGAAACAGGATCTCTGGGTCAGTGAGTTGAAAGTGAGAATATCATTTCTATATATGTGATTACCCAAAACCGTTGTGATTACCTAAAACAGTTCAAACAATACATGTTCACTAAAATACAATTCAAAATAATACATGTTTACTTCAATACAGTGTAGAATCATATCTTTTTACTTCACTTCCGGGTGTAAAATCCTCCGTTATCCAATGGGAATGGACGCTCACATTGCTCTCTGCGTCCGTAATACAATAAAGGAGACATGATCAAATAGGAATATAATTATCTTTTAAATAACGTTAACTAAAGGGAACAATCTATTTGACACAGCTGAAGCTCCTTAAAAACTAACTAATTTAATAAAAATCACAGTTGTATTACACACAATGCACTGTTTTTTGAGAACAAAAATTCGTAACTAATGCACCATAATACATTCTGACGAAAAATAAAAATGATTATGAATACAAATAAAATGATTATGAATACAAATAAAATAAAAGAAGCCTCCCGTGAGTTACTACAAGCTATAAAGTAGATTTTAAAAACGTTTTATAGAATAAAAGCTCACTGCTGGACGTTGTAGAAATGCGTGTGTGCACCACAACAAAGGAGCCTCATTCACTTTACATTGGGGTTGTTTGCGTGGTGCAGACACGTAAATGTAGCAAAGTTCGTGACTCCACCACGCACTGCGGTGTTAAGGAGTCGTGGTGGAGTCACGCATTCTGGTGAGACCAGGTTGGACGAGGCATCAGAGTGGTCATCCCGTCATGTGTTGTCCGCCGGATACGCCAGGAGTTTCCTGATCTGGCTGGACGAAATCAAATGCAAATCACAAAATATTAGAGAAACGTAGTTGTTTTAGGTTCGTTAGCTTGCCAGCTAGATTAATATTCTAACCTACGTTTGCTAGTTGTTCAGTGTAATATGCCAACCTACTATGAACAACAGCTAGTGGTTCATATTAGGCTAGCAAGAACATGTTTACAATTGCAATCTTATACGGTCTGCTACGTTCGGTCATTCATTGTAGCTGGCATAAAAACAATGTTTTCCCTAGCAAACTCATGTCTAGCTCTTGGTAGCCTTCTTTTATAGCTCGGTAGCATACACGCTAGGAACGCCAACTATAATGTAATTAAGTTACGCGACTGACCGTACGGTAAATCACCCGGAGTATACTGTCTATGAGTATTTTGTGTGTGAATGCAGACATTCTCCTGCTATGAGATACATGTAAGGCCATCTGCTGACATTGGAGTTGATATATGGAAACGCTAGCAGCTTAGTTAGCCCAGTTAGCACTGTGTCAATGGCTTATCAGCCCGAAAAACGTTTACCCATTTAAACAGTCGTGGTAGATACCTTGTTTGTTTTAAACATCATAAATACACAAACAACAATGAATACTTACAGGTTGTGTACCCGAATCTCCCACTGGTCCAAACAAAGTAGGAACAGCATCGTTCTTCAGTGCCCTACGCTGTACATATCCGGCATGAATCGCTGAAAGGTTTGTGAAGCTTTGTTTCGTGAAATGCTGGCAGAGGGTGTGGCCTCTGATGCGCCGGTGAAGATGGCCGCATCGTCTTCGTGCTCCTCTCCAACTTTGCCCATTTTCGTATTTTGTACATATTTCTTTTACTTTTGCCGTTTTACTTTTAACATGGTTCGCAACATGCTAGCCGACCGCACCTACTCTGCCATACAATATAGCAGAGAGGAACTTTTCCAATTGCGAAACTTCGTGGACAATATTAACCCTCCGACAGACAATGGAGATTCACCATGGCTACCTGTTGCTGTTCTACCTGAGAGACGCAAGAAGAAGACAAAGCGGGGATGCCGGGCCGGGTTGCTGGTCAAACTGAGAAAACGTGAGAATCGGCCCCCTCTTCCGAGTATTCTTCTGGCTAATGTTCAATCCATTGAAAATAAGCTAGATGAACTCAGAAGCCGGATTGCTTTTCAACGGGACATTAAGAACTGTAACGTGTTAATTCTCACTGAGACTTGGCTCAACCCCGCTATCCCGGACTCCGCTATTGTCCCTGACGGATTCTCTATTTTTCGTCAGGACCGGACTGCAAACTCGGGGAAAAGTAAGGGAGGCGGTGTGTGTGTAATGACTAACAACAACTGGTGCTCAGATGTGAAGATTATTTCATCGGACTGTTCCGCACAGCTAGAGCACCTCATGATCTCATGTCGGGCCTTCCATCTGCCGAGGGAATTCACATCTGTTGTGATAACAGCAGTGTATATCCCGCCGCAGCCACTCGCCGACAACAACACGGCACTCGATCAGCTGTTTGGGTTTATTGATAAAACCGAGACTTCACGGCCAGATGCGGCGTTCGTTGTGGCCGGAGATTTCAACACCGCCAACATGAAGAAGGTTTTGCCAAAATATTACCAACACATCAACTTCCCGACGCGCGGGGGAAACATACTGGACCATGTTTATTCCCCTTTCCGGAATGGATATAAGGCTCTCCCTCGCCCTCCCTTCGGCAAATCAGACCATATCTCACTACTGTTGTTGCCTGCTTACAAGCAGAAACTTAAAAGGGACAGACCGATAACAAGGACAGTACAACGATGGAGCGAGGAGTCAGATTCAGCACTGCAGGATTGCTTTGCATCCACGGATTGGAGTGTGTTTGAGGACAATAACATCAACACACACACGGACACTGTCATCTGCTACATTGGGAAATGCATCGATGACGTGGTACCGAAGGTTTCTGTACGGACATTCCCAAATCAAAAGCCCTGGGTAAACGGTGAGGTGCGCGGCAAACTGAAAGCGCGCACTCTCGCGCACACAGCGGGAGATTTGGAGGAGTACAGGAAGTCTAGGTATGATCTCCGGAGAGCAATAAAAAATGCAAAGAGACAGTACAAAGAGAAGGTGGAATCTGACTTCAAAGGCTGTAACACTAGGAATATGTGGGCGGGACTAAGGACAATGACTGACTACAAAGGAGCAGCGGGGGGTGCTGCGGGAGTGTCTGCGTGCGCATCTCTCCCAGATGAGCTAAACAGTTTTTTTGCACGCTTTGAGAGCAGCCAGGCTGTGGAGGTACAGAGGGACCAGGAGCTACACTGCCCTTTTGTTTTAAATAGGGCAGATGTGTGTAAATCCTTTAAAAGGGTTAACCCACACAAGGCTCCTGGACCTGATGGCATCCCTGGCCGTGTTCTCAGGGTGTGTGCAGTTCAGCTGGCAGAGGTGTTCACAGACATCTTCAACAGGTCCCTGCTGCAGTCTGTAGTCCCCACATGTCTTAAACACTCCACCATCATTCCTGTCCCCAAAAAGACAATCATCACCTGCCCCAACGACTACCGCCCAGTAGCACTCACCTCCATCATAATGAAGTGCTTTGAGCGGTTAGTCAAATTATTCATCACCTCCTCCCTCCCTGAATCTCTGGACCCCCTGCAGTTTGCCTACAGAGCAAACAGGTCCACAGACGACGCCATAGCCCTCACCCTCCACACTGCCCTCTCACACCTGGACCCGAAGAAGAGGAACACATATGTGAGAATGCTGTTCATTGACTACAGTTCAGCATTCAACACCATTGTGCCCTCCAAGCTGGCCATCAAGCTCAGAGACCTCGGACTCAACAGCGCCCTCTGCGACTGGATCCTGAACTTCCTGACGGGCAGACCCCAGGCAGTGCGGGTGGGAAATATCACATCCTCCACCCTGATTCTCAACACCGGTGCCCCTCAAGGCTGCGTGCTCAGCCCTCTCCTCTACTCCCTGTTCACCCACGACTGCGTGGCCACACACAGCTCCAACACCATCGTGAAGTTTGCTGATGACACGACCGTCATCGGCCAGATCACAGACGATGACGAGACGGCATACAGAGAGGAGGTCGAAAACCTGACATCTTGGTGCCAGGAGAACAACCTCCATCTCAACATCAGCAAAACAAAGGAGCTGATTGTGGACTACAGGAAGCAGCAGGGAGAGGGACACGCCCCCATCGCCATCAATGGGACTACGGTGGAGAGAGTCAAAAGCTTCAGGTTCCTTGGGGTCCACATCACTGAGGACCTGACATGGTCTCTTCACACCACCACCATCACTAAGAAAGCTCGACAGCGGCTCTTCTTCCTCCGCAGGTTGAGGAGGTTCAAAATGGATTCCAGGATACTCTGCAACTTCTACAGGTGCACGATAGAGAGTATCCTCACTGGCAGCATGACGGCCTGGTACGGCAGCTGCACCGACCTCGATCGTAAGGCTTTACAGAGGGTGGTGAAAACTGCACAGCACATCACCAGGACGGAGCTGCCATCCATGGAGGACCTTTACTCCCAGCGGCTCAGGAAGAAATCACTACGGATTATCAAAGACCCCCATCACCCCAGCCACAAACTGTTCTTTCTGTTGCCGTCTGGCAGACGTTACCGCAGCATCCTGGCAAGGACAAGAAGATTCGGAGACAGTTTCTTCCCGCGGGCAGTGAGACTGTTAAAAAATTGAACTGTTGAAACAACTTCAAACATTCAACTGCTACTCAGTAGTATGTATCTAATACCTAATATATATATATCATTCCAATAACTTGTATATAGACTCATACTGCACTATTCCACATCATAACTTTATTTCATTTTTATAACTATTATTATTTTTGTATTGCTCTTGCTCTTATTGTTATTATGTTATGTTATTATGTTGCATTGTTGGAGAAGCCTGTGACATAAGATTTTCAACTGCATAATTACTCTGTAGCTATGTCAGATTGACAATAAAGAACCTTGAACCTTGAACCTTGAACCTTCACACGTCACAGTACCCAGGAAGTAAACAATGGAAAATGAGAAACCTCCAACCAGGCGTTTTGGGGCAGCACAGACTGTGTTAGAGTTTTACTCGCTACAGGGTGTACTTTGAGGGTTTTTGACTCTGCAGACCGTTTACATGCATAAAAACCTTCATAACACACAAGGGGACGGGTAATAACCGGAAAAGCATGACATGGGCCCTTTAAGACAGTTTAATGACCTAGAGCAGGGGTCTCCAACCTTTTTTAGGATGAGAGCTACTTTCAAAAGATAAAACAAGTCGTGAGCTACTTTTACTCCTCTTTTTTTTGTTTTTTTGCAGTGTATATATTTAGCACATATTAACATTATTATATGCTTACCTTTAACCTTTGTGTGCTGTTTGGGTCTGTGGGACCCGTTTTCAGTGTTTACTCAAAGAAAATGTATGCAATTTAATTATTTTAACCTGCTTTATTTGGGGGTGGACCTCACATCATGGAAGATTGTTTTTTAAATGTTGAAGTTAAAAGCATCAATCTGGTGCACTTTGAGCACAAAATGAATTTATGGATACAGCTATATACAGGGAGCTGTATACTTTTCAATAAACCAAAATTCTTTAGAATATGATCACAACCAATAACAAATCATTTAAACTTGTTCATTATTATCTTATGTTACCTAGTTAGCATTCTTTCTTTTTATTTATGCATATTTTACTAATCACTCTCCTTTTAAACTGTTGCAAGAACGTGATTGGTCGATATTCATTGTGGGGGGCGGGGGGAGGAGGGGTGTTAGATAGATATAGAGTTGTAGTAAGTAGATAGAGTTCGCTATGATTGAGGTTTTGTTTATGCATAAGGTAGATTATTTTAATTACATTCCCTTTTTTTTGTTGTATTTTTTACATTTTGGATTTGCTTGGCGAGCTACTTATTGAGGGCTTGCGAGCTACCGGTAGCTCGCGATCGACGTGTTGGAGACCCCTGACCTAGAGATATCCTATTATTCCACTGCTTATGTACACATGTGGTAAATAATGGTTAAAACCTCATTAAATGAAATAAACAATGTGTTTAACAATTACTATTTTAATTTAATTTTGTATTTTCATCTAATCACAAAGTAGAGGTAAGAATATATCCATCCTCTCTCTGCAGCTTCATGTCTTCTATTATTATAACTTTAATCATTGAGACAGAGGAAATCAATCATGTTATTTAACATCACCAGCAGTAAAACAAATATCAGCAAAAGTGTGTTTATGGAGTTGTTTATTTGTATTATATGTGCAGCAAGTATATAGAAGCAGCTGTTTGGGGAATCAGACAGACTCAAGCTATAATCGTTAAATATCTATTAAAAGAAAGGACACATACAAAATCAAATTCTGAAACTAAGACACAAGTCTGTAGGACGGCAGTAAGCAGAGGTCTGGGTGGAGGATGTTCCTGATCGCCGTTTTGCTTTCTCCAGCACCTCGGGGTGTCCAGGTGGATGGCAGCTCTGTCCTGATGATCCGCTAAGCACTCAGATTAGGGGTCCTTCTCCAGCAGATCCATTTCTCCAGAATTGTCCTAATTACAGAGAAAAACAAGAGAAAAATAAAAAAGTGAATTAATCATATTAAACACAGGGTTCCAAAAGTATTACTGCAAAATGTAACTCTAAGCCTTTCAGACAAACAATCCTTAAAGGATCATTTAAAATTATGTACTGTTTTGGTTTTTAAAAAACTAAAGAGATGAAATTACAGTCACACTTGCATCCCTTTGACAGCACTGCACAAACAAACATCAAGCAAAAGGCTCCTGTCCATTTTTTATTGTTTTATTATTATGGGATTAGGATAAATTAAATACACTTTAACCTAAATAAAAGATGATAAAATCTGGTGGAAATATTTCAAATAGGCTTTTTTTGCCCTACCTCAAAGCAGCATGAGCTGAACACAAAGGTTGAAATGTTGTCCCAAAGTTTAATAAACAGTAAAACATTGCAAAATGTCAGAGAAATAAATAAAGCAAACAGCAGCTACGTCAGGGTAGCATTTTATAAATCCCACGTACTGTAGGTTATACCGGTCTAAATGTTTTCACTTTGGTCTATTTATAGATGTAATATAAAGTATAACTTATAACAGAGCCAAGATCTCTGTATGACTTTAGTAAACTTCTGAATTGAATTAAAACAAGTGTAAACCAACAGTGCTGCCCCAGATAGCAAAATACATTAATTCAACTTTGGATTTTGGTTAAATTGGTTATTTTTGGTTGAGGTTGAAAAATCAATGTTGATTCGATGTGTTATTACTAGGGCTGTCAGTCGATTAAAATATTTAATCGTGATTAATCGCATGATTGTCCATAGTTAATCGCGATTAATCGCAAATTAATCGCACATTTTTTATCTGTTCTAAATGTACCTTAGAGGGATATTTTTCAAGTTTTTAATACTCTTATCAACATATGAGTGGACAACTATGCTTTATATGTTTGTTTATTATCATTTGAACAATGACAAATATTCTCATGAATATTAAACACAACAACCTCTGAACATTACAAATATTCGCCTCAATTCAACCTAGAACCTCTCTCATACAATAATACAATACTGTGTGTGTGTGTGTGTGTGTGTGTGTGTGTGTGTGTGTGTGTGTGTGTGTGTGTGTGTGTGTGTGTGTGTGTGTGTGTGTGTGTGTGTGTGTGTGTGTGTGTGTGTGTGTGTGTGTGTGTTGGAGCTATGTGCAGCTCAAGGCATATATGCCTGTGTGTATGAGCTGTGTTGCGCGCACTATCCGTGCTGAGTGTGCTGTCTGGCTACCTGCATAAAGTCAAGTGCTCGGCGCAGTTGTCGGCGAAATGTCGCTCCTCTGTTTTCATTGAAACAGCTCCTTATATCCGTTAGCTCAGCTAGCTAGCACCAGATGCTAACAACAACACGTAAGGTGTGCTTCGCTCGCGCCACACATACACACACCCTCCCGGTCCTCCCGATGGCCAGTCCGGGCCTGCCGGTGAGCGTGGAAGTGTGGTCTGCCACAAGCGGGCAGCAGGAGCGGGGCTGTCAGCATCAGCTTGTAGATGGTATTTTAAACTCGATGCGCTCTGAAACTACGGCGGCCGAGGACAAAAAATACACATGCGTTAATCGCGTTAAAATAATTAGTGGCGTTAATTTTTTTTTGCGTTAACGCGTTATTAACGCGTTAACTTGACAGCCCTAGTTATTACAGATACCATTTCAACGTTTGAAAAAATGTTGTTGAATCAATTTAATATAGATGCCGGTTTTTCAACGTTGAAACTACAATGAATTTACATTGTTCCAACGTGAGACCAACTCTCCCCTCCCCCTCCCCTATACTTGTATTTAAAACACAGCATAACAAGGATTTTTGAGTTAACCGTTAAGACCGTTGCAGTCACATTTTCCTCCATGGAAACCCAGACGACTGCGCGCATGCGCATTGCTTTCGTCTACGGGGTTTCCGCAGGGTCTGAGCCAGGCGCGCCGGATTCATTTTAGAAGTGGGGGGGCCAAAAAAGTGCGTGTGTATGGCCCAATCCCAAACCACGCCCTGCACCCTACCCCTACACACTCCCCCTCCGTGACGGAGTGAACTCCGTGGAGTGACACATGAGGCTCCCTCCTGTCAGATGGAGGGAGTAAATACAGCGGCAAGCTTTGGGACAAACTCCCCTCTCTCCGGCAGAAACAGGAAATAGAGTGGCGAAGTCACGCCCATCTACTTCCGGTCCATGGGACCTTATTTCGGAAAAATAATGTATTGAAGTCAATGGAGAGAGAAAACGTATCTTTCGATCCCGTTTGAATTGTGCCATGAATTACACATATGATGTTTGTCAATCTTAAAAAATCATTTCCATGTCAAAAAAGTCACAGTTTGTCGTAAAACTGTTGAAATATACGCAACTAGAAAGACTACAAATCCCAGAGTCACGTAAGTGATGTCACAATTGTTTTCCTCCACTAAAATAGAGATAGCTAAGATAAGATAACGCCATATAGATAGAATCTATCTATATGGCGCTGGCTAAGATAAGATAACTTTAACAAGATCTCACGTTCTGCTCAGAACTCTGATTCGCTGTATTGGACCGGACCAGAAGTGAATCCAACCAGTAAAAACACCTGGGGGAGTGAGCAGCTCACACAGCTCCTCCCCACGGACTCTCTGATTCGCTTCGGAGTAAAATGGGAAGGAAGAAGTCAACACATCTCCGCCCCAAAATATGAATATGAATACTGTTGTTTTTGCATGTAAAATGCTTCCTGTTTGCTGACTGGCTGGTCCCGATACCTGTATCGCACCGCAGTAGAAACCTGAAGTCCGGAGTACTCTGTAAAACTTGTATACGTGTTTTGTTTCTTACCAGTAAAATCAGATTATTGTTATAACCTTTAATTCCGGTGTTTTCAATTCCTTTCTTTATTAAATAGAATCAGCCTCATCTAACGAACGGCGCGTAGCGGAGGGGGGGGGCTTTCAGCCACCACCTAGGTGTTTGCTACAACACTACCTAGCTAGTAGCTAGCACGTTAGTTAGCATTACAGCCTTGTCATTTTTATTAGCCTTAACATGAAGTAACATTAAGTAACCCAAAATGTTAAACAGTAAGAGTAGTAGTCATATTTCGTGAACCCTTTGAAGAGTACTGTCACCGGTGTGGTCATTCTATAATACACAATTTAAGCCCGGGGAAGAAATGCTAACGCTAACGCTAGCGATCTTTTCTACTTCATGCTATCTGCACAAATGGTTGACATTAAACATTAAAACGACCAGGCAGTTCAGAGAGAATCAAAGGAAGGCAGGCAGGCAGCTTTGCATGACATTCTTCAGGACGTGTTTCATTGTGGTGATAGTGAGGGTAGTCAATCGTTTTGTTGACAAGACAGTAGTGACAGCCATCTTGGTGACGTGTGTTGTTGACCAGAGATGTAGTTCATTGAGCGTTTCACACAAACAAATGTGTTACTTCACAGTTTTACGACAAAATTATCTTATAAATTGACAAACATCATATGTGTAATTCGTGGCACAATTCAAACGGGATCGAAAGATGATCTTTCTCTCTCCATTGACTTCAATACATAATTTTTCCGAAATAAGGTCCCATGGAGGTCCACCGGAAGGGGAGGGACTTCGCCACTCTATGCCGTAACTGTATCAACGGTTTCAAATCAGCATCTCTTTGACAAAAAATGTAAATTAATAACTAAAATAAAACTCCAAACATCTCTAATTGTGTTACTTTTTTGTAAAGCTCTTTTAGTTTTAAACCTGATGTTTATAAGTTTCTTAGTTTTTGCAACAGTCTGTAAATATACACAACTTTATAATAAAATGCACACATTTACCTTTTTCTAGACTAAACACAGGTATGATCCTAAGTTAAAAAGATATGAGGTTATCATGAGGTTGTTAACATCGCAGTTTATCAGTGGATGTTTGCTGGAAGCACAATAACTGCATGTTTTGCATTGCTTTTCATTTCAGTTAATATAGTGGTGAGAGACTCCCGATACATTAGATTTATAAGTTCATTAATTGTCTCATGATGCATATTTCCCGGTGAGCATGAAGCTTTTCAGAGTGGGGTTTTTCCAACCTGGTCTCACCAGAATGCGTGACTCCACCACGACTCCTTAACACCGCAGTGCGTGGTGGAGTCACGAACTTTGCTACATTTACGTGTCTGCACCACGCAAACAACCCCAATGTAAAGTGAATGAGGCTCCTTTGTCGTGGTGCACACACGCATTTCTACAACGTCCCGCAGTGAGCTTTTATTCTATAAAACGTTTTTAAAATCTACTTTATAGCTTGTAGTAACTCACGAGAGGCTTCTTTTATTTTATTTGTATTCATAATCATTTTTATTTTTCGTCAGAATGTATTATGGTGCATTATTTACCAATTTTTGTTCTCAAAAAACAGTGCATTGTGTGTAATACAACTGTGATTTTTATTAAATTAGTTCGTTTTTAAGGAAGGCCAGAGCTTCAGCTGTGTCAAATAGATTGTTCCCTTTAGTTAACGTTATTTAAAAGATAATTATATTCCTATTTGATCATGTCCCCTTTATTGTATTACGGACACAGAGAGCAATGTGAGCGTCCATTCCCATTCATTTTACACCCGGAAGTAAGTATTCTCCTTACTGTCGATTGATTTTACAGTGATATCTGCACTATTCATCGACTCAAAAACACCAGATTATCCTTGTTAATTACACAACATTGATTGGTTTAAATTGTGTGCAATGCTTTTGTAATTTTCCCCTTCGATTCGGAGAAACAAATATGTGTTCAGAGTTTAGGATGGCCGAAGACACTACACTACCCAGAATCCTCAGCTATTGTTCCGCTTTGCCTCAAGCTCTGTGATTGGTTGACCTCCAACTGCATTCCATATGGAAAAAAAACGTTTCGTAAAAGATCAAATCATACTTTATTCAGCAGTGCTTGCTTTACTCTTTGAAAGTCATCACATGAATGCATTGTAATGAATGGTTTGGCTGCATTAAACATTACACATCTGTCGTAGTTCTTTATTTGTCTACAGAGATCGGGCCTCAGAATAGACCGGAAACTATTCTTTTACCGTTCGGTTTTAATTTCACAATAAAGTTAGTAGTAATAATTTGTTTTGATATTATTGTTTTTTATTAACTACTAGATCGCTGGGTCATGTTAAGACCATCTTTTCTGTGTTGCTGTGGGTTTTTTACATCGCTTTTGTGTTACAAATATCAAAACAATAACAGAATATATCCGTCGTAAACTAAACCAGAAACAGCAGTATATTTTATTTTGTTAACACTGTAAACTTGACAGCTTTTTAACCCGCACCTCCTACTGGTTAAAGCACGTTATTACACGTTGAGAGTAATTGCAATGCAGGTAGATTGTGTTGCTTTTTAATGACTGTTTTAAAATGCCTTTTTCTTTTTTGTCTTTCATTTTTGTAAAGCACTTTTGAATGTGTTATATTTGATGAAAACATTTAAATATTAAGAGTACATACTCTTAATATAGTGGGAAAGTGGAAGGTCAATGATATAAATAATATAGAATAGAAAATATCAAGAAGATACTGTAAGTGATCTCTACAATAAAACAGTTTCGTGCCTGATACAGACAAACTAATAAGGCTTTATTTAAACATGAAAGAATACTTTAGGTTAAGGTCTTCTTTTAAATAAGAAAAAAGCTTTGGGGGTATCTACAGATACTAAGCCTGACAAAGTACTTAACGTCTAATATATTGCATGGTTTGTTTTGGAACTTGACAATCAACTTTCCTGCAATGTTAACTATGTTGAAGCACTTATTTTAACTGATATTATACATATTAATTATACTCTTATAAGATGTATGTAGATAGTATAAGAAATGTGCAGAATATGTTTAATGGTGGAAGTACACAGATATCGATAGATGTCTTGTAATGCACTGTTGAGGAACCTGTGACCCAAGTTAACTACACCGTAGTTGTGTATATGATATGTCAATAAACCTTTGAAAATCTTGAAATCTTTAAAGGGATGTGCAAAATAGCCATTAGTAGAGAATAACGAGTAATGAATATACTTTATAGGGATCTGCAGATAAATCAACCTGATCTCACCAGAATGCGTGACTCCACCACGACTCCTTAACACTGCATTGCGTGGTGGAGTCACGAACTTTGTTACATTTACGTGTCTGCACCACGCAAACAACGCCAATGTAAAGTGAATGAGGCTCTTTTGTCGTGGTGCACACACGCATTTCTACAACGTCCAGCAGTGAGCTTTTATTCTATAAAACGTTTTTAAAATCTACTGTATAGCTTGTAGTAACTCACAGGAGGCTTCTTTTACTTTATTTGTATTCATAATAATTTTTATTTTTCGTCAGAATGTATTATGGTGCATTATTCACCAATGTTTGTTCTCAAAAAACAATGTATTGTAAGTAATACAACTGTGATTTTTATTAAATTAGTTCGTTTTTAAGGAAGGCCAGAGCTTCAGCTGTGTCAAAGAGATTGTTCCCTTTAGTTAACGTTATTTAAAAGATAATTATATTCCTATTTGATTAAGTACCCTTTATTGTATTACGGACCCAAAGAGCTGAGCGTCCATTCCCATTGGATAACAGAGCATTTTACACCCGGAAGTAAGTATTCTCCTTACTGTCCATTGATTTTATTTACAGTGATATCTGCACTACTCATCAACTCAAAAACACCAGATTATCCTTGTTAATTACACAACATTGATTGGTTTAAATTGTGTACAACGCTTTTGTATTTTCCCCTTTCGATTCGGAGAAACAAATATGTTTTCGGAGTGTGTGGATGGTAGAAGACACTACACTACCCAGAATCCTCAGCTATTGTTCCGCTTTGCCTCAAGCTCTGTGATTGGTTGACCTCCAACTGCATTCCAATGAAAAAAACGTTTCGTCAAAGATCAAATCATACTTTATTCAGCAGTGCTTGCTTTACTCTTTGAAAGTCATCACATGAATGCATTGTAATGAATGGTTTGGCTGCATTAAACATTACACATCTGTCGTAGTTCTTTATTTATCTACAGAGATCGGGCCTCAGAATGGACCGGAAACTATTCTTTTACCGTTCTATTTTAATTTCACAATAAAGTTAGTAGTAATAATTTGTTTTGATATTATTGTTTTTTATTAACCTGTTTCACGCCTTCCCCCCGGTACCGGGCGGATAAACGCGTCATTTGCAGGAAACAACGTCTAAGGAATCTTAATATTGAATAAAACTATGAATGTGTTATATCCATGTAACGGGAAGAAACTCAGCTAACTGATCTTTTTAATTTTTTTTTTCAAAAAAACCCCACAATGCTAGCACTCAGCCTCTGAATTAGCCTCGATCGAAAAAACGGGACCGACAAAGGCACATAAACTCACTCAGAACTCCCTTATTACTTATACTAGATGCACAACCAAACACTATTTTTTGGTGTCCTGGAGACACTGAATCTAACGGTGCCCACCTCAACACTCAGTGATAAACATTCGCGACGCTATCAACGAAAGCGTACATCATCACATGTGGAGCCAAGAAGCTAAACATGTAAATATGGCTCACCTTGGTCAAAAGTGGTCTTCAATGGCATTAAAACGATAAAAAAACGATGCTGCAGTTAATCCATAGGTTCATCCTATGTGTCTGTGCCTTCTTTGAAATTATTTCTGATAATCCATAAGCAATACAACTGCGTTTTAGTTTCCAAACTCCAGAAGGAGACATTCCTCCAGTTTAGTTTCGCTTTCCACACGCGAAGCGGCAACATTTTTTCTTTATAATGTATGTGTATGTGAGTCTCCTCCTTCGATTCTATTGGCTCTAACGGTCACAAGGGTATGTCAACCAACCAGATCGAGCAAGGGGGGCCAGAGATAGGTCAAATCCACCCAAATGACCCCAGATGGCCCAGTTTTTGGCTAAATCTCTCTAAAAAGGTCAAATTTCACTTGTTTTGCATCAATCTTGATACAGGGTACTTATTATATGTTGTACTTTGGATTCCTAAAGCTTTTAGTCTACTAACCCATCATCCAAGGGTAGTTTTCACTATCTGTAAAAAATAATTTTTGGACGGACACTATAATTTACAGTTTTTTACTATGTAAAATCTGAATTTTCTTTAAAATAAAAAACATTTATATTGATTCTGACACTTCTACATCCAACTCACAGGTTTATCATTACTTTGAGAAAAGATTATTAATTTAACCCTTTTAGAAGGGAAGATATGGTCATTTGTTCTGGGAATGTCATTTTCGAGCCTGAGACCTGAAAAACAGGCTCAGAGTGGAACAGGTTAACTACTAGACCGCTGGGTCATGTTAAGACCATCTTTTCTGTGTTGCTGTGGGTTTTTTACATCGCTTTTGTGTTACAAATATCAAAACAATAACAGAATATATCCGTCGTAAACTAAACCAGAAACAGCAGTATATTTTATTTTGTTAACACTGTAAACTTGACAGCTTTTTAACCCGCACCTCCTACTGGTTAAAGCACGTTATTACACGTTTAGAGTAATGCAATGCAGGTAGATTGGGTTGCTTTTTATTGACTGTTTTAAAATGCCTTTTTCTTAATGTCTTTCATTTTTGTAAAGCACTTTTGAATGTGTTATATTTGATGAAAACATTTAAATATTAAGAGTACATACTCTTAATATAGTGGGAAAGTGGAAGGTCAATGATATAAATAATATAGAATAGAAAATATCAAGAAGATACTGTAAGTGATCTCTACAATAAAACAGTTTAGTGCCTGATAGGAGGATGTGCAAAACAGACAAACTAATAAGGCTTTATTTAAACATGAAAGAATACTTTAGGTTAAGGTCTTCTTTTAAATAAGAAAAAAGCTTTGGGGGTATCTACAGATATTAAGCCTGACAAAGTACTTAACGTCTAATATATTGCATGGTTTGTTTTGGAACTTGACAATCAACTTTCCTTCAATGTTAACTATGTTGAAGCACTTATTTTAACTGATATTATACATATTAATTATACTCTTATAAGATGTATGTAGATAGTATAAGAAATGTGCAGAATATGTTTAATGGTGGAGGTACACAGATATCGATAGATGTCTTGTGATGCACTGTTGATGAACCTGTGACCCAAGTGTTTCATTCATTGCATAACTACACCGTAGTTGTGTATATGATATGTCAATAAACCTTAGAAAATCTTGAAAGGGATGTGCAAAATAGCCATTATATACAGTTTTTAATTAACTATTAGTAGAGAATAACGAGTAATGAATATGCTTTAGGGATCTGCAGATACATATTTAGTCTTCTCAAGCACCCACTACCAAATATCTCGCCTGATTGTTGGCTGAATTCACTGAATTTTACTCAGGTGTAACTAAAGTCTGATTTAAGGGTTGTTTATATTTCACATCATTAATCCAAATCTGTAAAGTAACTAAAATAAATGTAGTGGAGTAAAAATACCAGGTTAACCTTAAAGAAAGCCCTCAGGATTATAAAAGACCCCCATCACCCCACAAACTGTTCTGTCTGCTGCCGTCTGGCAGGCGGTACCGCAGCATCCGGACTAAAACCACCAGACTCAGGGACAGTTTCATCCCACAGGCCATAAGACTATTAAACACCTGAACTTAGAAACAACATCCATAACATTCATCTGGCTGCTACTTAGAAATTATTTATCTAATATATCATATTCCAATCACTTGTATATAGACTCTTATTGCACTATTTCACTTTTTACTATTTTACTATTTTTCTTTTTGTATTTACTTGCACTATTTGTTCTGTGTAGCCTATCTGTTTTATTGTGTTGCACTGTTGGAGGAGCCTGTGACCTAAGGGGGGGTAGGACACGTTCTAAGCACATGGTGTAGTCCCATAGCTGAGGATTCTGGGTAGTGTAGTGCCTTCTGCCATCCACACACTACGAACAAATATTTGTTTCTCCGAATCGAAAGGGGAAAATACAAAAGCATTGTACACAATTTAAACCAATCAATGTTGTGTAATTAACAACACCAGGATTAACACCAGGATAATCTGGTGTTTTTGAGTTGATGAGTAGTGCAGATATCACTGTAAATAAAATCAATGGACAGTAAGGAGAATACTTACTTCCGGGTGTCAAATGCTCTGTTATCCAATGGGAATGGACGCTCAGCTCTTTGGGTCCGTAATACAATAAAGGGGACTTAATCAAATAGGAATATAATTATCTTTTAAATAACGTTAACTAAAGGGAACAATCTCTTTGACACAGCTGAAGCTCTGGCCTTCCTTAAAAACGAACTAATTTAATAAAAATCACAGTTGTATTACACACAATGCATTGTTTTTTGAGAACAAACATTGGTGAATAATGCACCATAATACATTCTGACGAAAAATAAAAATTATTATGAATACAAATAAAATAAAAGAAGCCTCCTGTGAGTTACTACAAGCTATAAAGTAGATTTTAAAAACGTTTTATAGAATAAAAGCTCACTGCTGGACGTTGTAGAAATGCGTGTGTGCACCACGACAAAGGAGCCTCATTCACTTTACATTGGGGTTGTTTGCGTGGTGCAGACACGTAAATGTAGCAAAGTTCGTGACTCCACCACGCAATGCGGTGTTAAGGAGTCGTGGTGGAGTCACGCATTCTGGTGAGACCAGGTTGAGATAAATATTTAGCCTTCTCAAGCACCCACTACCAAATATCTCGCCTGATTGTTGGCACTTGACAATCACCTTCACTGAATTTTACTCAGGTGTAACTAAAGTCTGATTTAAGGGTTGTTTATATTTCACATCATTAATCCAAATCTGTAAAGTAACTAAAATAAATGTAGTGGAGTAAAAATACCAGGTTAACCTTAAAGAAAGCCTTCAGGATTATAAAAGACCCCCATCACCCCAGCCACAAACTGTTCTGTCTGCTGCCGTCTGGCAGGCGGTACCGCAGCATCCGGACTAAAACCACCAGACTCAGGGACAGCTTCATCCCACAGGCCATAAGACTATTAAACACCTGAACTTTGAAACAACATCCATAACATTCATCTGGCTGCTACTTAGAAATTATTTATCTAATATATCATATTCAATCACTTGTATATAGACTCTTATTGCACTATTTCACTTTTTACTATTTTACTATTTTTATTTTTGTATTTACTTGCACTATGTAGTGGAGTAAAAATACCAGGTTAACCTTAAAGAAAGCCTTCAGGATTATAAAAGACCCCCATCACCCCAGCCACAAACTGTTCTGTCTGCTGCCGTCTGGCAGGCGGTACCGCAGCATCCGGACTAAAACCACCAGACTCAGGGACAGCTTCATCCCACAGGCCATAAGACTATTAAACACCTGAACTTTGAAACAACATCCATAACATTCATCTGGCTGCTACTTAGAAATTATTTATCTAATATATCATATTCAATCACTTGTATATAGACTCTTATTGCACTATTTCACTTTTTACTATTTTACTATTTTTATTTTTGTATTTACTTGCACTATTTTGTCTGTGTATCTGTTTTATTGTGTTGCACTGTTGGAGGAGCCTGTGACCTAAGGGGGGGGGGGGGGGGGGGGGGTAGGACACGTTCTAAGCACATGGTGTAGTCCCATAGCTGAGGATTCTGGGTAGTGTAGTGTCTTCTGCCATTCACACACTACGAACAAATATTTGTTCTCCGAATCCAAAGGGGAAAATACAAAAGCATTGCACACAATTTAAACCAATCAATGTTGTGTAATTAACAAGGATAATCTGGTGTTTTTGAGTTGATGAGTAGTGCAGATATCACTGTAAATAAAATCAATCGACAGTAAGGAGAATACTTACTTCCGGGTGTAAAATCCTCCGTTATCCAATGGGAATGGACGCTCATCGCTCTTTGGGTCCGTAATACAATAAAGGAGACTTGATCAAATAGGAATATAATTATCTTTTAAATAACGTTAACTAAAGGGAACAATCTATTTGACACAGCTGAAGTTCTGGCCTTCCTTAAAAACGAACTAATTTAATAAAAATCACAGTTGTATTACACACAATGCACTGTTTTTTGAGAACAAAAATTGGTAAATAATGCACCATAATACATTCTGACGAAAAATAAAAATGATTATGAATACAAATAAAATAAAAGAAGCCTCCCGTGAGTTACTACAAGCTATAAAGTAAAGTTTAAAAACGTTTTATAGAATAAAAGCTCACTGCGGGACGTTGTAGAAATGCGTGTGTGCACCACGACAAAGGAGCCTCATTCACTTTACATTGGGGTTGTTTGCGTGGTGCAGACACGTAAATGTTAGTGATGGGAATTATGGCTCTTTGAAGGGAGCCGGATCTTATGGCTCCGTTCCTTTCAAAGAGCCGTTCAAAAGAGCCGTTCAAAAGAGCCGTTTTTTAAAAGGGGGCGGGGTTACTAGGTTTATCTGCGAAATAATCACAAGGATAATGATTGACTGTATTGCCAGACCTAATGTCAATAATCGGCATTGTAAACATGACACAAGGTGGCGCCATATCCATACTTTGAATTTACCCTCTGTATGTGTTAAGTAAATAAAGTTGCCTTGCCTTGAATGAAATTCACGCAACTCTTAATATTAGATAGTGTGTTTTTAAGTGGCGATGGAGATTATTTGTTGACCCTGCTTTAAAGGATATTTTGCCTTTACAAATGGTGCGCTTTATCACTGCCTGGGTTTTGGTTGAAGTGAATCCAAATGCTGCTGCGTTTTCGCGTTTGGCTCATTTTCCATCCGAAAAACACGTCGTCTACCTGTCCTGTTCCACTTGTTATGACTTCTCTCTCCGTTAAGACCAACCCCATCTCACTCCTCGTGCTGAAACCTACCAATCAGAGTAGGGGCGGGTCTTCACAGAATACGTTTGGGGAACAAAATCAAGCTTTTTAAAAGGTGAGTGGATTTTGGCAGGCAGTGAGTGCGGACCAACGATTGAACGATAACAAGAACGGCTCTCACCAAGTACGACTCGGTTCCCCTCGTTCGTACCAAAGAGCCGTTCAAAAGAATCGGCTCGTTCGCGACCGACACATCACTGGTAAATGTAGCAAAGTTCGTGACTCCACCACGCACTGCGGTGTTAAGGAGTCGTGGTGGAGTCACGCATTCTGGTGAGACCAGGTTGACAAAATACAAGATCGCTACTGTAAAGTAAAAATACAGTAACTTCTTGGCAACTTTGCTGCCAGTAATTTACTGTAAAATCCCCTGTATTTATTTTTACGGTGTATGTTTCGCCTATTCTAGTGCATTTCATTTAATCGTTTATTTGGAAGGGACAATGCACAGTAATGAACACTTAAAACATTCAAATGTATCAAGCGTAACAGTGCCAGATTTAGCTTTGAGCTAATTTCCATCCGCAGTCCCTCACATAAAAACATTTAAGAAAATTACATTTTACAAACATAGCAAAAACAAAATACATGATATGCAAAAAGTGCAAAAGAGCAAGAGCAGCATACACAAGTATATATGACATGGTAATACAATATAGCAGCTACGACATATAAAGTGCAAGAGAGGATACAAGAGCTACACAATTGTGGTTAGTGCTCATGTAAAACCTGCTCTTATTCTTAAATTCTTTGATTGTGATGTGATGAAGAGGCTGAGGCCTGATTTATCACAATGATGTCAGGTGTGTGAATCCTATTTTGACCTGATGGATAAAAGCAGAAGCAGAAACGATCCTCAGAATCTGTGTTCAAAGGCCATCATCATTTTCTGTTTAAAGCAGCTTTGCTAGATGTTTATTATGTCAAGAAATGTCCTTAACTTGTGTTATGTTGCAAAACGTGCATTTTTTCAAATCCATATCTTCAGCATGTGAAGAATGCATGTTATCAACATCTAGCAAAGCTGCTTTAAACAGAAAATGATGATGGCATGGGGTCTGCGAGACAGCGAGACACGTGTGTAAATCCGTTACGTCACTGTACTCAGGAAGAAAAAAATGGAAAAAGAGAAATGTCCAACGAGGCTTTCTGGGGCAGCATAGACAGGTCTTCTCTGTGTTAGAGTTTTACTCGCTACAGGGTGTACTTTGAGGGTTTGTGACTCTGCAGACCGTTTACATGCAGAAAAACCTTCATAACACACAAGGGGACGGGTAATAACCAGAAAAGCATGACATGGGACCTTTAAAAGAGAGAATGTTTTGTGTGCTAAAGTGGACAAAAGATGTACAAAATGTTCATATAATTGAATTAAATCGTAATAATTAACTGAATAAATAATGGCTCTTTTTTTGTTTGTTCATTTTAGTTCATTTTCAATGTCTGACATCAATGTTGATTGAAATCTTCAGCGTGACAATATCTCAATGTTGATTCAAAGACTTTTTGCTATCTGATAATAACATTGTTTCAATGTATAATGCAACGCATAATATAGTTGAATCAATGTTGTTGCAATTCTACATTCTTTCAATGTTGATCATATCGTAATTGAATCAAGGTTGATTCATTGTTGGGATTGATTCAAAATGCAATGTTCTTTCAATGCTGATCATAGCGAGCACTTTCACTGTTTTTTTCAATGTCTGACATCAATGTTGATTTCAATCTTCAGCGTGACCATATCTCAATGTTGATTCAATGACTTTTTGCTATCTGGGGCACGTCCAGCTAGCTAGTTAGCGTCACTAACGTCACTTATTTATCCGTATTATTTAACGAAAATGTACGTTTTAATGCCCGTTGGTTTTGACGTGTGTGACGTTAGTTATTTTAAAGTAAATTGAAACCCAATACTCACATTTATTAGTGATTCCTCCGCTTGCTGCTGCTTTTAAATCCACTCTGCTGGGGAGATCGGACCACCATTTCATTTGAAAAAAACTCACTCGTATTTGCAACCTGGGATATGGTAGACCGCGAAGGATACATCAGATGTATCCTTCAAATCCGGGAAAAGAAGGCCGCATTCGTGGGCCGCATTCGGAGGAGTCTTGTCTTTAAAAAAAATTGGGACAGCCTTCTTTCGGCGGAAGTGACGTATGCGGAGACGATAGGTTGGGACGTGTCACGTGTGCCGGAGAATATAGGTTGGGACGTGTCACGTGTACCGGAGACGATAGGTTGGGACGTGTCACGTCGGCCGGATATCGCCAATGACGTTATAGGAGCGAAAATTCTGGATCTGCTTGTTAGCACCCCCCCCTTTTTCTTTTTTTTAGAGATGTGGGTACGGAGGAAAAGAGAGGGGGTTTTGTTTTCTGACACTTTGTGAGTTCCCTGACACACCGGGTGTCAGGACCGATGAACTGATGAACCTAAATGCACGACCCAGAGACAAAGTCTTGAATATAATTATTTTTATATTTATGTATACAGTTCAGGTAATCCCTCTTAACAGAGTAGGTGGTGGAAATAACAAAAGGCGCTCACAAGGAGGAAAAAACTAGCGTAACAAAAAGAGGACTTAACCTGTTAAACCCCATCCGCCCGCCGGCAGGGGGGAAAAACGCATCATCTGCAGGAAACAGCGTCTGAGGGCTTCTTAATATTTAATAAACTATGAATGTTTCATATCCATGTAACGGGACGAAACTCAGCTAACTGATGATATGAACCATTTTTAGCAACAAATAAACACAAGACTAACGCTGAGCCTCTGAATTAGCCCTGAGCGAAAAAATGTTAACGCTGTTAGCACAGAACTCACGGTATAACACCCTTATTACTTATCGTAAATGCAAATCCAACCCATCAATTAGCATCGTGAGATTACACAGATTCGATAGGTATCTGTATCATCACTCCATGATCAGAACTCGCAACATTAGAAACAAAAACAGACATCACAACACGTGGCATTAGGTAGCAAACACGGCAATATGTCTTACCTTTTGTTGTTGTCTGATCAAAAGTTGTCTTCAATGGCATTAAAACGATAAAAACGCTGCTGAATCCAATGTGTCTGTGTCACTTTGAAATGATTATAATAATAATAATCCATCAGCAATAAACCTAGTTTTCAGTTTTCAGATTTCAGAGCGTAAGATGCAAACTGTGGGCGCATAGCCCCCAATGGTAACGTTGGTGTGTATGTGGAAATCCCCCTTCGATTCTATTGGCTCTAACGCAGTGGCGAGCCATGACTTTTATACCTAGGCCCTCTGACCCCCACCCCTTCCCTCGGAAAAAAAAGTAGAGTTATTACGTCACAGCGTATACTTCAGCGGAATATCAGAACAGCGGCCCGGGGTGCAAAACGCATCAATGACAGCAACCCTCTACCACACAAAACAACACCATTTATATAAACGCCTATCATGACAGGACACCCACAGCCAAGTAACAATTAAAAATGAATTAAGTCGGCACGGTGGCCCACATTGAAAATGACTTAGGCTTACCTTTGATGATTGAAGTAAGAAGATATGATTCTACACTGTATTGAAGTAAACATATATTGTTTGAACGGGTTTTGATAATCACTTAGAAAAAGAATGTTATTCTCACTTTTAAATTCACTGACTTAGAGATTCTGTGTTTCACACACCAACATTGATCCTTATCACCACTAAGAGCCAGATGCTGTTTCTAAGTCGTTAAAGACATCGTAAAATAGGAAAAGATCCCCTGGGAAAGGAATGTAGAGTAAGATAAGGTAAAGATAAACATTGACTTTTGACCTGGGGTGGCTTGGGATCTCACATGCTGGGCAGACCTCTGATTGAACCCGGCCAGAAGCGAATCCAGCCAATCAGGACACTTGGGGGAGGTTAGCAGTTTAAACAGCTCCTCCCCAGGGGTTCTCTGATTCGCTTGGGAGAAAAGTGGGAAGGAAGAATCGACAAATCTCCGCCCCAAAGACAGATAGAAATACTGACGTTTGTGTGTGTAAAATTGCTTTTGGGTTTGGTGAGTGGCAGGTCCTGAGAACTGTGTCCGTATCGCATCACAAACCTGAAGTCCAATTTCTTTTTGGTTTGATGAGTTGGCGGGTCCTGACGCATTTGTCCGCATCGCATCACAAATCTAAAAGCCCGGGGTACCCGGAGTACTCTGTATAACTTGTATATGTGTTTGGTTTCCTACTAGAAGTAAACTCAGATAATTTGTTATAACTTTGATTCCGGTGTTTTCAATTCCTTTCTTAATTTAATAGAGATCCAGCCTCATCCAACGAACGGCGCGTAGCAGAGGTATTCTACTCCTACAAGTGGTGACTCCCGACGTTTGTGAGCTGATCTCTAGAAAGGAACACCGATAGCCAGGGGACAGAATCCAGTCCAGGGGGAGGACACAGAGATACTGTTGACAACTACACCAAGGCGCCATATACAAAAGGTGAGCAGACACCTGTTTTGATTATCAAAAATCTGTGATTGATTATACTAAAAAATTTAGAGTTGTCAGCAGCGTTCTCAGTGTTCTTAGTCACGGTGGGAAATACAATACATATTACGAGTTGGGGATATTGGGGAAGTGCTTAGAGAAGGGTATTCAGTCCTGGATCTAGAGCAAAAATAGTGTTTGAGTGTGGCGGGTAGATCCCAGCCCTTCACTCACTAAATACGAAGGCTGCAAGGCTAGAAAAAGAGGGTTAAATTCCCCGCAGATCATGATAAGATTGATTAATGCGGTTACCTTGCAAGCGCTTTAATTAAAGACTACTTAGGTGTCAAAATAGGGTTAAATTCCCCGTAGGTCAATATAACATTGATGAATACGGTTACCTTACAGTGCTTTCATTAAAGACTGTAAGGCTGTAAAAGAAGGGTTACATTCCCCGCAGGTCATGATCAGATTGATTAATGCGGTTACCTTTCGTGGTGCTTTAAATGTATAAAATGTCTGTAATTGTTATATGGTGGGTGATAGAGGAGGAGAGAGACGCGACCTCCAACTAATTATTTGGAACGACCGTATCTCATCACAAAACTGTTGTGGGGATAATCAGGCTCATTAAACGTGACGATAAAGAGATTTTGTTGACTGAGTTTTTAACTCTTGACCTGAAGTCGCAATCACCGTGAGGAGATTGTAGAAGCCTACTTCTGGAAGTCACGCTATCTGTTGAAATAAACATCGCACAATAAAAATTTGCCTGAATGTGATATGATAAGGTATGAAAAGCTCTGTGTGATTTTTTTTTTTAAAGTCAAATCTGTGTAATACTTGAGAGACAGAGAGCAACAAGAAGGTGGTATAATGTCTGAGACCCTACCTCCACCCTACGGAGATAAGGGCTCACAAATGCCACTTATGAGTATCCCATCTAATACTCCTAAAGGAAAACACATTGTTAGACCTGAGATTCAGGGATAAGGAATGTTGGAAATAGTAATGGAAGATATTGAAAATCTTAAACTGGATCAACCAACCATGTTAGTGAACCCTGCTAATATGGAGCTAATACATGTAGAAAGAATAGCAGCAGCTCTGGCAAAGACAATAGGTCCTAGCATGCAAGCACAGAGCGATAATATGATAAGGGCTATTAAACTGACCCTTTTTGGGAATGGGATTTTCCGTTACACAACAGAAGACTCAATTCAGGCCTTAAAGAACGCTTTACAAACAAGTCAGGGAGTGTTAAATGTGGAGCTATGTTGCTCAAAAGGAAGCTTACACTTTTGGGAAGAGATCTCCCTTTCTCTGTCCTGAGGTGCTGCAGATTCAAAGCAGCATACAGGGTCAAAGACAGGCGTGACCTCTGGAGAGGAAGAAAATCTAAATCTGAACAGACCACAGAGCCCATTAAAAGGTTTTATGGCCTCTACACTGAGAGGAAGATCTGGAGATTGTAAGGAACTCTCCCTAAATATCCACCCCCACACCATTAAGGGGAAGAGTGTTCCTTTCACCAATAAACAAATCATCTCTTAACCAAGTCAGATTTCAAAATAGCCATACCTCAAGTTGTTAAGAAAAGAGGGAGATTCAAAAAGTTATCAATAATTGCCCAGTATATTAAATAAATACAAACAGACACGTATCAATATAAGTCAGATAATGTAGATGAGGTCAATCATGGAAGAAGGCTGACATTTAATGCCTGATATATAAGTAATAGTAATAATAAATATATAGCTGATATTAAATAACTGATGTATAAGGCTCGATATTTCTGAAAATGGGAACACCGTTAACGGCGTTCTATTTCAGTAAAAGGGGGAAAAGGATAGGATATACATCAGACAATATGTATGTGAGATTATTATGTTTTTAGGAGAAATTTATCAATTTAAAAATACTAGTTATGGTATTTTTTGTTTTGTTTTATTTGTTGCTTTTAAGAGAAATTGATACAGTTAAAATAATCTAGCTTTGGTTATTTTTTGTTTTGTTAGTTTGTTCCTTTTTTGTTTTATTTTTATTTTTGTTCTATTTTTTAATTTAATTTTAATTTTTTATTTTTTATTTTTTATTTTAATTTTTAATTTTAATTTTTGTTTATTATTTTCTGCATAGTCTCTTGTCCACACTCCAGTCTAGTTGGTGCCACCAATAAACACTAAAGAAGTAGAAAAGATGATTTCAAAACCATATTTCCCTGCAACTTAAGGGCTTGGTATGAGACTTCTCCATACAGGCTGCTGACGTCAAAAGGGGGACCCGAGAAACACAAGGCCAACACAGCAGATTACGTCTGGTTGGAGGGGACCTCCCATGCCGTCCGCCTAGATGGAAAGGGAGACAACTGGTACCACTGGAGCCAGTGTGCGGTCGGGAAAAACACCTGCGAGGACCCTGGACGACATCAGGAAAGAGTTGGCCCTCGTCGCAAGGACCCTGGACGACATCAGAACAGATCTGGCTCTCGTCAAGGCAGTCGACCCAGGAGGCGCCATCAGCGGGCCGGAGGAGGAGGATCAGGACATCTCTCCAGCAGTCGACCCAGGAGGCGCCATCAGCAGTCCGGAGGAGGAGGATCGGGAGGACATCTCTCCAACAGTCGACCCGGAAGCCGCCATCAGCGGGCCGGGGGAGGACAATCAGGCCACATCTCTCTAGCAAGCACCCCAGAAGCCGCCGTCAGCGGGCTGGGGGGACGAAGATATGGCAAACCAAGACGGCACAGGGAACTCCATTTCCCGCTGAAACAGGTTGATATAGCCGGTGTGGAACTTTGTCTGAACAATCAATTTTTTTTTTTTTGAGGAACTTTCAACTTTATTTTTATATCCCATAATGTAAGGGATTTGTATTTTTTATTCTACAGAACTATGTGTTACCAAAAGAGGGAAAAGTATGATAATGTCTTTTCTGATTTCTGTGGCTACTTTTATTGCCATTTTGGTGACATGTGGTTGTTGTTGTGTGCCTTGTATCTGCTCATTGTGTGTTAAGACTCATCAGTTCCACCATTGAGGGAAGAGTAAAGATGACTCAGCTGACAAGGACTTTGCTTTTTAGACATATTTTATTCTCCCTCCACTGTCATAATAAGTTGTTGTTGTGGACTGTTCCTAAAGGTTTAAAGTGCTCTATATCCCAACTTCTGATGGGTTTATATAAATGTTGGGACAGACACAGTAAGAAGAAAATTGACAGTGGTAATGTTTCAAATGCTATATGTTGATCTCGTGAGGTGAGATCAAAAGAGGGATTGAAGTAAGAAGATATGATTCTACACTGTATTGAAGTAAACATATATTGTTTGAACGGGTTTTGATAATCACTTAGAAAAAGAATGTTATTCTCACTTTTAAATTCACTGACTTAGAGATTCTTTGTTTCACACACCAACATTGATCCTTATCACCACTAAGAGCCAGATGCTGTTTCTAAGTCGTTAAAGACATCGTAAAATAGGAAAAGATCCCCTGGGAAAGGAATGTAGAGTAAGATAAGGTAAAGATAAACATTGACTTTTGACCTGGGGTGGCTTGGGATCTCACATGCTGGGCAGACCTCTGATTGAACCCGGCCAGAAGCGAATCCAGCCAATCAGGACACTTGGGGGAGGTTAGCAGTTTAAACAGCTCCTCCCCAGGGGTTCTCTGATTCGCTTGGGAGAAAAGTGGGAAGGAAGAATCGACAAATCTCCGCCCCAAAGACAGATAGAAATACTGACGTTTGTGTGTGTAAAATTGCTTTTGGGTTTGGTGAGTGGCAGGTCCTGAGAACTGTGTCCGTATCGCATCACAAACCTGAAGTCCAATTTCTTTTTGGTTTGATGAGTTGGCGGGTCCTGACGCATTTGTCCGCATCGCATCACAAATCTAAAAGCCCGGGGTACCCGGAGTACTCTGTATAACTTGTATATGTGTTTGGTTTCCTACTAGAAGTAAACTCAGATAATTTGTTATAACTTTGATTCCGGTGTTTTCAATTCCTTTCTTAATTTAATAGAGATCCAGCCTCATCCAACGAACGGCGCGTAGCAGAGGTATTCTACTCCTACATGATCAAATCACTTAAACACAAAGTCCATCCTCCTGTCCTTTTGGATGAAGCACTTGATGGCGGGGTCATGCAGCTGATCCTTTGCCACTCCAATTTATCATTGAAAATGACTCGGTTAATAATTTCGCAACAATGTCATCACTATCACTGACATGAGCCATCATGAACGAACTTATGCTAATCATATATCTATCAATCATAAATCTATCGATTAGATTTATGATTCGAAAATTATAAAAGTAGGGTAGACATGTGGATATTATCCGGCTGAACAAAACGTGCATTTATCTAACAGGTTCGTTTTCCACAGACCTTATTTCGAGCTATTTTCCAAAATCCAATGGAGAAATCACATTGCTTTTTTATCGAGGGAACCCGAGCAGCTTACTTCCGGGTTTTAGGACGCGTCACTGCACCACATGTATAAACCTCACAGCGGGCGGAACCTGTCATAAAGTCCGCGAAAATAAAGCGGGAAGATATGATTGGTCAATTGTACTGTCATTTGACATTACTCTCTCGTTGAGTTACTATAGCTGGCCCTCTGTGAATGTACAGAGGGACCAACAAGCTCTCCCGTCTTCACATAACTTGCAGAGACGGTATTTAACCCTTCACATTCCAACAGAAACTGAACAGGCGGATTCGAAGGATTTATTTCTTTGGAAATGTTATTTTAAATACAATTAAATCAAGTAATTTTGGTAAAACTAATGAAAAATGTAACTAAAACAATATTTAAAAAGAAATATTTAAAAAGAAATGTTTTTTTTTTAAAGGTTTTCAAATATTATTTTTTAGAATATCTTAGGCCGTCAGAGAGGGCCTAGAGGGCCCTGACGGCTCGCCACTGCTCTAACGGTTCAAAAGAGATGTCAATCATCAAAATCGTCCAAAGGGTTCCAGTGAAACGGCAAAAACGCCCATTTCCACCCAAATGACCCCAGAGGTGGAGTTTATTTTTCTAAACCTCCCTAAAAAGGTCAAATGTCCCTTGTTTTGCATCAATCTTGATACAGGGTACTTATTATATGTTGTACTTTGGATTCCTAAAGCTTTTAGTCTACCATACCATCATCCAAGGGTAGTTTTCACTATAAGTACAAAATAAATTTTGGACGGACACTATAATTTACAGTTTTTTACGATGTTCAATCTGAATTTTCTTTAAAATAAAAAACATCTATATTGATTCTGACTTTTCTACATCCAACTCACAGGTTTATCATTACTTTGAGAAAAAAGATTATTAATTTTCCCCTTTTAGAAGTGTAGTTATGGTCATTTGTTCTGGAATTGTCATTTTCGAGCCTGAGACCTGGAAAACAGGCTCGCGGGTCAACAGGTTAAGAAACACGTGAGTTGTCTGACTGAAATGGGGCGAAGCCTGCGAGCTAGTTCAGGCAGTCAACTCGAGCACCAATGATACATTAACACGTGACGTGACACACCTCGTCCCTCTTACAACCAACCAAACACATTCTCCTAAACATGCCGCTCTATTTAAGCAGCCAGGTCTTCCTGCCTCTGCCTCGCTATGCTGCTGCTGCTGCTGCTGCTGCCACTGCTGTGTTCACTTGCTATTACTACGTTCATGTTCCTGCTGCTGTGTTTCATGTTGCTGCTACTTGCCTGCCCCACCACCACCCCACCTGTAGGCTCGGGGGATAGTTATCTAATCATCACTCAATGTTCTTTGTAAATCTGTGGAGTGATGATGCCCGAGCCTAGACGCCAAACTCAAACTATATGCTGCTTATAATAAACATATTAAGAAACACGTGAGTTGTCTGACTGAAACACATTTTACAAAATTGAAAAACATGAATGTAGTGAAGTAGAAAACAATCATTTTTAATTGAAGTAGAGAAGAAGTATATCCCATTTATACTTAGCTGGCTGTATAAAAAGTCGTTAAAGTAACATTTTGAATGCCAGATTACTTGTAAAAGAGTATTTCTACACTGTGGATTTATTAATTTAATCCTAGAGATCTGAGAATTTCTTCCACCACTGTGTGGATGAGAATAATATCTAAATGAGCATCAGTATCTCACAGAGCGTTGCTAGTGAGGCGGTCTGCAGGCCCTGCACGAGCCTGAGTGGGAGGGATCATCCTCCCTCTCAGGCTCGTGCACAGATAGACCTCAAAGGGGGCTCGGTCACCTGCCCTGTTGCCCTTAGAGAAGTGCCCTTTATCCAATGTACCTTTTTATTTACCTCGCGTCTGATTAGCGTGTGCAGTCTAACCCGCTAACAATGCTGCAGGACCTTCATTCTTATTGGCTAAGGCACTTCTGTGTGATTTACCCTTTGTGCCCAAACATAAATGTATTGATAATGAATGGACTGTGGTGGTTTGAACCAACCTCAATCATGGCAGGGTTTGTTTTAAATACATATATTTTTAATATCCATTTAACGCTCTCACAGATGTAGTCCCTCTAGGCAAATATATTTATCTAATTAGTAACATAAATTGCTAGCATGCACTGAAAAAACGGAAACGTTGACGTTTAAGTTCAAATAAAAAAATATTAGGTTTAACTTAATATTATTGCTCTCAACTAACCTAATACAATTATGCGAAATTTGGTGACATAATATATTCAATTAAAGTTAGCGTTTCAGTTTTTTCAGTGTTCCCTTTTATGAATTTTGGCCCCTCTAACGTGCTCTGCGTTGGTGTCCTCATTGCCTTTCTGGTTCTCTCTTTCAGAAACTGCGTAGGAGAGCATTGTGTTGCCTGGAAACTGTTAACAAGGTCAGAGGTGGAAAGGTAAAGAGAGCTGACAGCCCTGCCTCCCCTCCACCCCCACCTCTCCTCCACCTCCCTCTGCCTCTCTCCACCTCTCTCCACCTCCCTCCGCCTCCCTCCACCTCTCTCTACCTCTCTCCACAGAAAGCTTCTTCTCCTCAGCAGACAGGTGAGTAACTGATTCTCTCTTATTTCTCACTCTGGGCTCAACTGTGTTTCCTGCTAAACCCATACTTTGTTTTTCTACAGCATGTTCATCTAACTGACAATGACATTACATCACATGCATTTAGCATTTGAGAAACAGTTGTAAATACAGTAAAGATATGCTGTATGTGCATATTACACAAAACTAGACCTCTAACTCATGTGACATCATGTTCATTCAGACACCTGTTTTTCCTTTCCTGCTTGTAAGAGCTGCAGATCTCCCTAATGAATAAACTGTTACAGGGGTTTAGCTGTGGGATTTGAGAGGTTCTTTTGTACTGCACATATGATGACCTGAACGTGCCAAGTTAAATGAAATGTCTCACCAAAAAAAGGAATATTCAGGTTTAGCCATGATCAAAAATCTGAAGGTTTGTTCCTTTTTAATGTCATCTCGTTTCCATGTACACAGGATGAACTGTTTTAGTGAAAGATATGTTGATTTCCAAAGAAGGCAACAATCACATGCCTCATGAGAAGTGTTAAAATGTTGTGATAGACAGTGGTGTAAAGTTACTAAGTAGATTTACTCAAGTACTGTACTCTATTACAATTTGTAGGTATTGTACTTTACTTGAGTATTTCCATGTTATGCTACTTTATACTTCTACTCCACTACTCCATTACTACTTTATTTAATACCTTTAGTTACTAATATTTGGATTAATGATGTGAAATATAATCAACTCTTAAATCAGACTTTAGTTACACCTGGAGTTAATTCACAAGCTACCGTGCATTAAACAGAATACTCTGTTACTTTTACTTGTAACAGAGTATTCCTACACTCTTGGTACTTCTACTTTTACTCAAATAAAAGATCTGAGTACTTCTCCCACCTCTGCTTATAGGCATGAAGGTCTGAAAAAGCCACATGAAATGACTATCCATTTTTTAATGGTATGTGTATCTGGTCAACATACTGTGACAGGATATCAGTGTGTTGAGGTGACAGGATTTGAACAATGATACAGGAAGAGATCAGTAATCAGAGGAGCTGTGGCAGTGGTTTGGAGTTAAAGGGTGTCCGGTTACTCTACTGTGAGAGGAGAAACTGGAGATACACTGACAGAAATAGAGAAGGTTCACCAACGAAATCTATCTTGTTTTCTTATCATGATCTAGCTACCTTAACCTAACAGTTCACAATTAAAGAGCTTTGTAAAGTTTACCATATCATCTGCCTGGTGTCATTATCGGTTGATATACATCAGGCATCCTCAAAGTCCGGACTCTGGTCCGGATCCAGACCGAACCACAACTGTCTCTGGACTCTGAGCAAATTATACTCTTCATATGTATTATCTGTATTATCTGTGTTATCTGTGAGACATCGCCACAACGCAACGAGTCAAAATTCTCCGCTATGTCCACTGCAAACAGCGCTCTGCATGTACGACTGTTCCACTGTCTGTGTGTGTCTGTCAACGCATTGGTCCAATCACATTCAGCATCCCGTCAGCGTTTTTTCCCCCCACCAACAGTCTGCGAATCAGAGGCACAGTAGGGCGTGTGTGTTTAAAAAAAAAAAAGTCAGAGCGAGAGTTAACGGCTCATCTAGTTGCATCTGTACTGTAGCTAGTAGCCTAGTTTCACCTACCGGGGTGGCATGGGGTGGCAACTGCCAGCTGCCACCCCAGTTGGCAGCTTTGTTTTGAAAGAAAAGTTGTGGCTCATCGGACATTTATGAGAGAAAGTCTCTAATGTCCGAGTGCAAGTGAATGCAGCACAAGACGCACGTCTTGTAACCCCTCCCCCGGCCCTGGCGCGAGCGTGGAAATATGATTGGCGGCGATTTCATTTGAACGGTACGGCGCAAAACGAGAAGCATTCGGACCCAAGTACTGAAGGAATGAGGTATTTGCGGTCTACAATGACAGAGAAGAGACTGTCAAGTTTGGCTGTACTCAGCATTGAATCAAAACACACTAAAGCTTTGGATCTTAATAATTTTGTGAGGTGTTTTGCTGAACAAAATGGTAATCGCCGCATTCAGCTGTAATAGACATGTCAACTTGATGCTCTGCTCACGAATGAGCATACAAAACTGTTAAGATGATGACCTTACGTGTGTAAATATATTTTTTTCTTTGTGGGGGTCTGCCCCCAAAAAACAGTTTTAAGTCCTGAGAAAGTCAAATAAGACGGTATGTAAAACTACACTGCCCAGCCAAAAAAAAGTAACCACTTTGATTTAACTAGGTCAGTAGGTAAGGGCTTTCCACTGGATAATAACTGAAGTATAAAAGAATGCATGACTGAAGTGATGGAGACCATGTTTGAAGGCAAACAAAAAGAGGAAATAACTGGTCAAATCAAGCAAATCCCCCTCTCAGATTCCACAGCAACCAGAAGAACATAAATACTGGCTGGTGATTTGATGAATCAGCTTTGTGATGGAATAAAAAATGCAAAGTGCATTTCCTTAGCTGTGGATGAGTCCACTGACACCACTGACAATGCTCAGTTGCTGGTGTTTGTGAGTTTTTATGATGAGTTTGTTGAAGATGTGTTGGGCCTGACGAACCTCAGTGGACACACAAGGGGGCAGACATTTATAAAGCAATAATGTGAATGCTGAATGAAAGAGGGTGCAGATGCCTTTATTCATAACTGTGCAGCTCACACTGCGGCTCTGCGCGATCAAGCACAGACACAATAACAATGAAAACTGCTGCATACAGATTATTTTTGTTTTTGCAACCTCGTGTTAAGAATCTTGTTGCAATTGTTTAAAAGTTTGAATGACCGTAATAAACAGACCTTTGTCTTATTGACATTTTTTTTTTGGATCTTTAAGATTTGTATTTGAGTACCCCTGATATACATGTAATGTTATACCAGCTTTTTTATATGCTGTCTGCCATACTTTAAAAGCACTATTTTGTCAAACTGGGAAATATGTTTATTAGATTTGTTTGGCCATATGTTACATAAGAACAAATATACCCATTGTCTGTCTGCAAAACATGCCGCCAGTCAGCTCAGTTCAGCCCAAAGACCGGCAACAATGGGACATCTCATACAATCAGAATCAGAACCAGTAAGCCGAGAAAACAGCAGAGGTACAAATAAAAGGCAGGTAAAAGGCAAAACAAATTATAAAATAAACGTACAAATTGAATAAAAAGTCAAACACATTTGTAAGAATATACACAACTAGAAAATGCATTTCCTGCTGAAAATGCGTGCGAATGCTGTAAACTGTGTACATTTGTTGCTGAATTTAGCTGAAAATGCAGAACAAGCTGAATATTTTATTAGTTGAATGGTCTCTGTAGCTGTTTTTAGCTACAAAAACCAAGTAAGTGTGTTGCTGAACTTAGCGGAGAAATGCAGAAAAGTAAAATGATTTGAATCAAATTGTTACAGCTCAAATGCATTGCAATGACTTTGTTGGAAACTTGAAAGTGAAATGTTAAATTGGAAGAGTAGGAAAAATAGTGAAGAAGCTTAATATTTAAAAGAAAAGGTTTAAAAAAGTTATAAACAACTAAATGTATAGCCTCAATGTCCTGAAATAGCTGAATAATTTAATAGTTTAATGGTTTCTGTAGCTGAAAGTAGGCTGAAGGAGTTAGATATGAAATGTAAGTAGTAGAGAATGAATGTGTATTAAGAAGAGAAAAGAAAGTAAAAACGCTTTGAAAAGCAGCAGAATATTTTAACTGCAAACTTTTGAACTAAAACCATAAGTCACCAATAATGTATAAAATATGTGGAACGTGTTGAAGTCAGTATGAAGTCTCCATCAGATAGAAAAGAATAGGCTGAGTCTGTTAAAGTCCAGTCTGTTTGTCAGTGTTTGTTTCTGTGCTGGGTTTTGTGTGTAAAATGTGAAGATGGGAGCAGTTTGTCTAAAGTTTACTTCTCTCTGTTATGAAGAAAGTTCCGGACAAATTTAACATGGGAGTCTATTGGGAGCTAGGTGGACTTTTTGACAAGTTTTTGTCTCTTCATGCCCTCAAGAGGCCTTTTGTTTAATATTTGTTCTTAATCTTTAATCTTTCAACGTAGGAGAGGTTTTCCTACGTTTTTCATGAAAAATGATGTCCAAGGAGTGTAGGGTTTGGGAATTATGGCAGGTTTAAAACATTTTTTTGGGCGAATTTCAAGCACTCCTCCACTCTGTTTTGAGATCAAAGCACTCAAACGAGCTGCTCAATACACACTAATGTTAAAATCAGAAGAAGGCCTCTTTACCAAGCTCCAAACTAAGTTAAATATCTCAAAAAGTGTAAAAGATATCAAAGATCTGAATAAGATTTGAATAGCTGAATGTCTTGTGATCATTTTAAAGTTGGAATGAAGTCTCTAGCTGAAAGTATGTGGAAGGAGTAGCATTTGGCGCAAGGTGTAGGTAAAAGAGGATTTGAAGGTTCCTCCCATTGAGTTCCATGTTAAAAAAAGAGTTTAAAAAGCTAATTTCAAAAAGTATAAAATATTTCACAAAAATCGAAAGTTTCCCATCGTGTGCTGAAAATGCTGAATAGTTTGATATTTCAATGTTTTCTGTAGCTGAAAGTATGCTGAAGTTATGGAGAGCCAAACTATTTGGTGAAATAAGAAGAAGATGATTAAACGGCATTCGCACTAATAAAGATTCAAAGAAATTAAACTCAGCGCAAGTTCAATCAGGAAGACCAATATCTTCATCCATATTACACGTAATTTCTATACTCTCTCCTCCCTCAATAAGTGATTGGGGGCGTCACTCCCCAGCTAACCAATCACTTCTCTCCATTCTCTCAAGCCTATCATAGCACCCGCTAATCCCTTTAAATCTGCGAAACATCTTTCGCAATGTTCTTTGTTCTGTTTACCCTGAAAGAAGGATCGAATTAGATGCTTATCTGGCCATGATTGGTGATCTTTATCTTAAATACGGAAGATCCGTTTTCTACTACTACCATAAGAGTTTTTCAAACAAAGCAGCGCTTCACTTAGCTCATTGCAACATTCGCCTGGATTGGTCCGTGCTGGACACCAAGCTGCTCGTGATGGCTACTGGCGGCCAACAAGTCGCTACGTGCAACAGCTGCGGGGCGCAGGGCCACCTCTCCCCTTTCTGCCCTTCAGTGCCTCTCTCCGGGCCTAGAGTCTTCCCCACGCCGTTTTCTGGGAATGATAGTCAAAGCCGTCAGTTTCTGCAAGGATAAGTGACTCAATGAGGTTCTTCACGGATGCTGCCCCATCCGTTGGTTTTGGGGGTTTCTTTCAGGGAGAGTGGTTCGCAGGTCCATGGCCTCCCTCATTCCCCAATCATGCCTCATCCTCTGCCCTGCACAATATCTTCCCGATCGCTGTCACCTGTCACGTGCGGGGCCACCTCTGGCTCCGGAAACGCATTTCGGTGCTATGCGACAACCAATCAGTGGTCGGGATCATTAACAAAGCGCGCTCCCCGTGCCGTGACATATGCCTTTCATGAGAAGCATTACGTGGTCCTCCATTACCCACAACTTCATCATCTCAGCTCGTCATGTCCCCGGTCACCTCAATGTAGTGGCTGACTCCCTCTCTCGCTTTCTTTTCCAGACATTCCGGAACCTCTGCCCAGAAGCCAGCTCGCAACCCGTCGGGATTCCTCCCCTTCATCTCCTTTCTCTCTCTTAAATAAGAGCCCCTAGGCACCTCGAGTCAGCCAGATTCTTTATGAGAAACGGCTTAGCCGCTGCCACCCTCAAAACCTATGATTTTGCATGGAGAACGTTAGCTTTTTTTTGCTTTTCTGTAGGCATTTCACTTAAACCCGTCCTCATCTCCACCGTGTGCGCCTTCATGTGCTACTGCACCACTGATCGCCACCTCAAACCCCAATACATCCGGGGCCTCTTAGCCGGAGTTCAGTTTAATGTTCGCTGCTTCGATTCCAGCTTTCCCAGCTTATTCTCAAATCAAGCAGTTAAATTTATCCTTAAAAGCTTATTTAAAACGTACCCCCCCCCCCCCCCCCCCCGCTGCAGACCGTAGACGACCCATCACGCTCGCCTCATGCTCTCCAAACTTAGAGAAGGATTATTCTCCCCTTATATCAACGCTTTGCTCGATGCTTTATTCCTACTAGCATTTTATGCTTTCCTCAGACCAGGCGAATTCGCCACAGCTTCCCTCACATTCGATGCCAATCGAGATGTCTGTGTTTCCGACTTATCTTTTTACGCCAGCCACTTTAGTTTAAGCCTTAAGCACTCCAAATGCGGAGGCGCTTGCTCTGTCATTGCGGCTCGCAACGATTCCCCGTTTTGCCCTTTTAAATCTATGATCAAATCTCTGCACCTCAGATCTTCCACAAATTCGTCCTCACCACTATTCCTTATTTCAGGGAACATCCCTTAACTCAACGCTGGTTCAATCATTACCTAAAGCAAGTTTTCATTAAAACCGGCTTATCACCCCAATTATTCTCGGGGCATTCGTTCAGGATAGGTGCAGCCACCTCTGCTGCCAATCAAGGTAATCTTTTTTTTTTTTTTTTAAACCTACGAGAGGTTTTCCTACATTGATCATGAAAATGTAGGAATGTAGGGTTTGGGAACTATGGCAGGTTTAAAAAAAAGTTTTTGGGCGAATTTCAAGCTGTCCTCCACTCTATTTTGAGATCAGCGCACTCTAGACTTAACGAGCTGCACAATACACACTAATGTTAAAATCTGAAGAAGGCCTCTTTACCAAGCTCCAAACTAAGTTAAATATCTCAAAGTGTAAAAGATATCTTCAGGAGTTAGTAAAGGTGAGATCTTGCTGACGTTGGTGGATCTGAGCCAAGCACTAAACTTACATGGACTCAATAGCTTTTGTTAGGTCAATTAGTAGGTCTGAGTAATTTGCCGGAATAAGTTAACAGGCCTCCCGACTCCGACAGACCCCTGAGCTGATCCTGGATCAGATGTCTGCGATGCACTGGGAGGCCCGGCGGAGACAGAGTGCTCTGGAGCGACGGACGGCACGAGACAAACAGCAGGTCAATATTATCATGAATGTTTTAATAAACCAATAATAAGAAGGCCGCTTTGTTGTAACTGTTGTTGAAATGTAACCGTTAGTACATTTACTCAAGTATATTTTGAGGTAATTGTTCTTCGAGGGGGGAAATTGGGTTTTATGAATTTCTCTCCATTTAAGATCAAAAAAGAAATTACAAAGATAAATAACATAAAATATTTATACAATTATAAGAGGTAAGATTTTGCTATAAAAATATATGTTAAAATGAGATGTCACATAGACATTAGAATGTAAAGTAAAATGTCCAATACAGATTACATAAAATAATAAAGAATACAATATTATATAAACATAAGAAGTTAAAGGAACCCTCATATGCTTTTGAAGTTTTCTCTTTCCTGTGTGTTCTATAGGTTTTAGTGCATGTAAATGGTCTGCAAAGGCTAAAATCCCTGTGTTCCCTCCAGAGGGAGTTTCTCTTCTTAACACTCGTGCTTCTATTGGCTAGCGCTCCAACACATTGTACGTTGTACACATTGTATCTCTAAGCGGTTGACCAATCACAACAGAGCCGGCCAGCTAACCAATCAGAGCAGACTGGGTTCTGGTTTCAGACAGAGGGGGAAAAGAGGTGCTGATATACCTGAACATCAGCAGGAGAGGACTCTTTAAAGTAGAGACACTACACACCAGAGGTGGGGACTCGAGTCACATGACTTGACTCGAGTCAGACTCGAGTCCCATATTTTTGGACTTGAGACTTGCTTGACTAACATTGATAAAAGACTTGACTTGACTTTGACTTGGTATTCATGACTTGAGACTTGACTTAAGCTTGAGACAGATGACTTGAAAGGACTTGACTGTTTAAAATTAAATATTTGCGTTTGTTTGTGTAGTGAGATATTACGTTTAGTTTTTTCGAAAAACGTGATTGGGTGATTATAGCGCCGTGCGCGCAAACCTGGCAACCCACTACGGCAGGAGTGTCAGTTAACATGGAGCGGCTAGCGTTACTCCACAAATAGTGAAGTGTGGATTCAAGGATTATGTTGTCGATGACGCTAATAAGAAGAGAACAGCGGTATGAAGGGTCTGCAGCATAAAGATCAGTGACACGACCACCACAACATCCAACTTCATTCGTCACTACAAAAAACCCACAGAGAAAGGTGCGTGGATGTGTTGTGTTAGCTAGAAAGCTAACGTTAAGTTTAAGCTACGTTAGACTTGGTTTCAAATCGATTAAGCATTGCAAAGAGAAGACAAAACGGTAAATGAACACTAGAACCTCCAAGGGATTCATTTGTACTAACCCTGATACTGACGGGCTGTCAGGAGAGGGAGAGAGAGAGAGGAAAAGAGATGCCTCGTTTATTTCCCCTGTGTTATCAGAAGTTACTGTAAACTGTTGAATAATGTAGTTCATCTACTTTTAGTAGTTTGTTTAAATGTTTTAATTATGTTGTTTTTGTTTGTAGAAGTGCATCATTTCTTGATTTATTATAAAATGAATCTGAACTTTTTGATCTGTTATGATGATAAACTGAAGCAATTTCTAAATTAACCCAATGAAGTGAGTTTTAAATCGTCCTACTTAGTTTATAAGGAAATTATGAAGAGGAACAAATTAAATGATTTGAAAATGATATCTATGTAGGTGCTGATGCTGTTGGCGGTTCTAGTGTTAACAGACATTTAAATTAAATATGTGTAATGGCAAATGCCATATATGATTTTCTTACCTGGAATTCTGCCTTTTTGGAACAGACTTTTTGATTGAGTCCTAGCTATATTGTCTGCAGTTCTAGGGTTAATATGAATCTAATATGATTGTCATCGGTCTAAATTAGATTTCAAATGATTAACTGTGTATGTAATGAAGATCATAGTGTGGGTTGAATCCATTTTCATAACCACTGTCTTTTAACTGATTTAAATGCGGAAACTGGGCTTATTCATCAGAATTTTGTATGACTTGACTTGACTTGCTTGACCTGAGCAATGACTTGACTTGACTTGCTTGACTCTCACCACAGTGACTTGGGACTTGCTTGATACTTGTAGGTCAAGACTTGAGACTTGCTCATGACTTGCACATGTAGGACTTACTCCCACCTCTGCTACACACTGATATACACCAGGGGCCTCATTTATAACGCCTTGCGTAGGATTGACGTAGGTAGGTTGCTTACGTAGTACAAAGCACAAAAATAGGAACATACATTTTCCGCCATTTTCCGATTCACAAAACATTGCGTACCGGCGAGGGAAGTGCGTACGGCACTTCCTACGCCTGTTTCCCTTTATAAAACAAAATCGACTCGTAACGCCCATATTTGCCTATAAATAGTCAAAGAAACGCCCATTCATTCATTCATTTTGACTGACTGCATGAAGTAGATCGCAGGAAATGACGATAGAACAGCTAAAAAAGACATCTCACACCGTGTCAGATTTAGGTTATTGTGGGGAGGTCGAGATAAATCATATTGTTTGGTGGATGCAGTTTGAACCAGAGTAGCAGCATGGAGGTCGGATCGTCACCAAAATAAATAAATAAGTGGTCCGAAAAAAGTTAATGACAAAAAAATTACACATAACCTTCCTCAGGCAGTGTGTTTGTACCGGGGACAGGAGACACCCCCTTGATGAGAAACTGTAAGAAATGATCGGGGAATCCCTCCGGAGTGGAGTCATGACGACTGGATCTGAATTATTTTGTTGTATTTGGTGGTTTGTGTTCCAGCTGTCGATCAGCAACTATATATCCATAATCCACCAGTTAAAGGAAATACAACTAATGTGTTGTGTTATATTAGCTGTACAATTTACCACATAGGCCTATGGTGTTCTTAGTTTCCATACCTCCTGTGTTTTACGAGCGACTTATCAAGTCTTGGCAAACGGCATAAAACACGATTAAACGTGATAGTATATAAAACCATGCTCGTATCTACAACCTATAGAAATGCAAAACGGCGTCAGTTTAGACGTAATTCTGTCCTCCTGCTTACCGCATCATTTATGAGAAAACATTTCATAACATGAACACAACATATTCGAGGTGGTTTTAAATAACATATCTGTATTTATTTATTTCTCCAAGTTATGTTTTTGGTGCACTGAGGAGTCTCAAATAGGCGTTTGTTTAATCATTTTAAGATTGGCTTTAATCAATGTTTGAAAATGAATTATTCATATTTGTTAAATGAGAGGTAACGTTTTATTTATGGTATTTTTCCACATATTTCTCTCCATTCTTCCTTCTGCCAACGGTGTCGCAGTTTCTCGTCTCTCCCGTTTGTGTGCTTAGTGCGTACGCATGGGTTAGAGTTTGCGTGGAGGACAGCACATTTTCCCGTCAAGTTAGTATTTTATAAATCGCAAACATTGCGTAGAAACTGGCGTACGCCATTTTTTGAGCGTATATCCCTTTATAAATGAGGCCCCTGAACATTAGCAGGAGAGGACTCTTTAAAGTAGAGACACTACACACTGATATACACCTGAACATCAGCAGGAGAGGACTCTTTAAAGTAGAGACACTACACTCTGATATACACCTGAACATCAGCAGGAGAGGACTCTTTAAATTAGAGACACTACACACTGATATACACCTGAACATCAGCAGGAGAGGACTCTTTAAAGTAGAGACACGACACACTGATATACACCTGAACATCAGCAGGAGAGGACTCTTTAAATAGAGACACGACACACTGATATACACCTGAACATCAGCATAATATGTCCTCTTTAAGTGCCATCATTTTCACTCCTAAAACATGATGCCAGAGGCAGGAAGGACTTCCTGTGGCTCTCTGGTGCATCTCAGACCCTGGCAAAGCCAACAGAATAGGAGAGTGGAGCCAATTTGGCAACTTAATTTGTGTGTTTGAATGGAACTTCTACAGTGGGGGTAAATATATAGAGATATTCTTTCCAAACTAGTCATACAGACTGTTTTGCTGATGTGGATCCAGCAGTCTACTCTACTTTATTATTGAACAACAGTGGAGCTGTTGGAAACTGAGAAGCGTCATGTGACACCCCAGCATGGGTCAAACTGTTTCCTGTGTGATTGTGACAGCCTGTATCCTGTTGCTGATTTCAATGATGTGCTCTGACAGAGAAATATTATATTTTTCAGTCATGAGTAAAGTAACATTAACTTTAAATAAGTATTACAATATTACAACATTTAAAGTCAGTTACAGGAACTTGAAAGAAAGATTAGAAATAGGTAATGATTGCACTGATGCTAGAGGTCTAATAAACGAGAGATGATTTAATCTTTGGCCTTTCCCACTGCTATCACTGTGTTTGTTTACCTCTTACTTACAGCTGCTGCAGAAAGCTTCTGAGACCAGCTCTAATTCAACTGACTCAACCACAACACAAGAGCAAACAGGTTGTATCACCATTCAACGTCTTCTAAAACGACACATCTGATTGATACAGATGAAGCGTCTTATTTTGGACAGTTTAAAGTGCGAGGGTCGTGATCGGTTCATGCACGTTCCGTGATGGCCGGCCGGCCCCCAGTCAGACTTGATACCGCCCCCATGATAAATACATTTAATTATTGTGAAGCCAGCTGCAATGGATCATTGATCCACCAGGGGGTGCAGTGGGGTTCCACACTGGAGTCATGTGAAATCAACTTCTAAATAATAGATGTTGTTTAGTCGGAAAAAACGAACGAGCCGGCTCTCCCGATTTTTAATCCTAATTTAATCATCATCATTGATGTTTATGTTCACCGAATTGACATGAAATCACTGACAAATATGAATATTCTGTATTCAACTTCATTGAAACGATCAGGATGGGTGTTATTTTTCCCCACAATGACCAAGTCGCTGCAAATGATCCCATGTATTACATGTACATGGCCACATTCTCAACAAAGTTACGTAACGAAACATTCTGTATTCCTTGCTTACTTTTTATTTAATGCTTTATAACAGCTGGAATAGTTCGTTTAGAACAGGCACCTCACTCGCAATCTGCTCCTCCGCAACGCCTACCACCTACCTCCGGCTGAAATTATGAATGTACAGTAAGGCATAGTAATCATAGATAACACGGCAGGCTCCGTTACAGTTTGTTTTCATCTGATTTCAAATATTTCAAATGTCTGAAGTTAATAAATACATTCTCAGTGTTCAAGTCAATAATAGTCATATAAGAAAAGTACTGATCTAATAACAGAGATTTTATAAGGACTTTTCAATGTTCGACATCGCTCATGTGAAATACAGTAAACTGGATGTTGTGGTGCCGAGAGGCGGGGTATCAAAAGTACAAGCTAAACTTTTATTTAGCATCTGAACGATCTGAACACACTTGTAAACAACGTGATGCCCGGGAAGCGAAGACCCGGCGGAAACAGCTGGTCTGGTTCACTAAAATGTCCGTGTACAGTATATCTGGTACTAATGTATAGCGGATCTTTGTTAAGATCCATATGTCACGGATAGATATTATATATAGAGATGGGATGGCAGAAGGTGCTATATATATATATATATAATTCCAAAGCTGGTAAAGACCTTTCAAATTTAGCAATAATAGTCATATAAGAAAAGTACTGATTTGTTCTTGAATATTATAATAAAATAAACACCGGCTGTTGTTATGCCTGCTGTAACGTTTACTTTCTCCGTTCTCCGCTTAAGTAATTATTACTTCCTGGTTAGCTTTCCGCTCGAAATTTAAATCTGAAAATGGCAAAATAACGGAGAAAAAAACGTTCACAGAGAAGACGACAACAATTGTCACTTGCACTTGTCATTTAGCATCTGAACACACTTGTAAACAACGTGATGCCCGGGAAGCGAAGACCCGGCGGAAACAGCTGGTCTGGTTCACTAAAATGTCCGTGTACAGTATATCTGGTACTAATGTATAGCGGATCTTTGTTAAGATCCATATGTCACGGATAGATATTATATATAGAGATGGGATGGCAGAAGGTGCTATATATATATATATATAATTCCAAAGCTGGTAAAGACCTTTCAAATTTAGCAATAATAGTCATATAAGAAAAGTACTGATTTGTTCTTGAATATTATAATAAAATAAACACCGGCTGTTGTTATGCCTGCTGTAACGTTTACTTTCTCCGTTCTCCGCTTAAGTAATTATTACTTCCTGGTTAGCTTTCCGCTCGAAATTTAAATCTGAAAATGGCAAAATAACGGAGAAAAAAACGTTCACAGAGAAGACGACAACAATTGTCACTTGCACTTGTCATTTAGCATCTGAACACACTTGTAAACAACGTGATGCCCGGGAAGCGAAGACCCGGCGGAAACAGCTGGTCTGGTTCACTAAAATGTCCGTGTACAGTATATCTGGTACTAATGTATAGCGGATCTTTGTTAAGATCCATATGTCAGTAGAGATGGGATGGCAGAAGGTGCTATATATATATATATATATAATTCCAAAGCTGGTAAAGACCTTTCAAATTTAGCAATAATAGTCATATAAGAAAAGTACTGATTTGTTCTTGAATCAACTTTTTTATGGAAAATGTTTTATGTAATTTTATTTCATTTTAAATAAAATGAAAGACATTCACAGTTAATGTAATTAGATATACATTATTAATGCCATACATTTTTAAATGTAATTAGATATACATTATTAATGCCATACATTTTTGCATAAATATTTATTCAGTATGATAGCTGTCTAACAGAAGTTAAATCCATTTCTCACTTATTCTGACAATGTACTTAACCCCAAATAAAAGAACCCAATAAAAATAGTTGTTAAATAATAGTGAAGTCACGTTGTAATAACAATAATTCATCTCTCTCGGTTTTTTTTTGTTTTCTTTGTGTGCTTTGCCAAAAGCCACTGTGTCAAGTGTCCTAGTTGGGTTACCGTAACGAACAGCAGCCGGCTCTCGATTTTTAATCCTAATTTAATCGTTTATGTTCGCCGAATTGACATGAAATCACTGACAAATATGAATATACTGTATTCAACTTCATTAAAATGTTATTAACGTGCCTAAACTCAGTAATTCACTAAAAATTACTGATCCCTCCGCGTCGCGGAGGGATCTTGATCCCTGGGTGTTATTTTTCCCCATAATGACCAAGTCGCTGCAAATTATCCCGCTTATTACATGGCCACATTCTCAACAAAGTAACGACATGACTCCCAATATTAATTAAAATGCTTTTATGGATTTAGAAAATATTTTTATTGATTTAAAACATAGTTCTATGTATTGATTTAAATTTACATGCATCCGCTAAGAAAAATAGTCCGTTGTTACCGTTTTTTAAACAGTCAGAATGAAACGGCAGCTCTCAGCTGTGTGTTCACACTCCTAACTCTGATCTTTCTTTTCCAACAGTTAAGTTAACTGTAGGTTACTCTGAGTGACAAGCTTACAGTTAGTGAAGTAACACTTTTTTTTTGTGAGTCACGACCTCGCTGTTCTATTCTAACATAACGCTCCAAATATGACTGTTTCCACTCGGACTTCAATACAGCAACACCATTGTTTGGTTTCCATGGTAGCGTGTCTCTTTAGTAGCGTGCACTCCTTTCCTGTAAATTACAGGTCCAGCCAGGCAAAACAGTAATATGAAATATGAACGTTAGTTTTTAACTGAAATGATCAAATAAAGTCAAAATGTCACAGTGTTTACAAACATTGACCATACCGTTCACCAGCCCCCACCCCACTCTTTGTTTAAAACGAATTGGCCATCGGAATGTGTGTGTCCCAACCCCCCCCTGTGATATCTCTTCACAGGGGGGAGAGAGTTAGACGCTCGTGAATTGTCAACGGGGGGGGGTCTCTCTGCACGGAGGAGCCGCGGAGAAGTGAATCACAGTGATCTGCTATTTTAAAGTAAATTCAACACATATCGACCCTAAATATAGCATATATTAAGAACGAGAAAGTGTTAACATCGTTTTTTGTAAACATATGACCAATGTGCGAGGGTGATGACATCAGAGCATCGTCCTATGGGCTTAGCCCCGGACAGGTACAACAGGTATTCACTCAGAGGGGGGTAGTTACCCATTTACATGTCAAAAAGCAACATACAGTAGGCGGGTGGGGGATGGTGAACGTTTACATTTCTCTACAGCAGTGGTTCCCAAACTTTTTGTGCCCAAGGCACACCAAAGGACAAGTAAAAATCTCAAGGCACACCTATTGTGCGAAATAGCCCTTATAACACGTGTTATCACTCATATCATGTAAAATATCTGTAAATGTGCATAATTATTTACTAATGCCAAATAAAATGTATAGATAGAACAATCAGTGGTTCAAGTTAGTATATTCCTCAGTGTAACATATCCACTAGTTGCAAAGCTTAAACATTTTTATATATTTTTTTATTTTAAGGGAAAGGATGTTTTCACTACTCAGTTTGTCAACTATGTTACGGACAAACTTGATGTCATTACAATCATTTGATTAAGTCCTGCACTTCAAGTAAAATCAAATTTGAAAGGCTCTTGAGTCTATTCTACCATATATCCAAAGATTTTTTAAAGTTTAAAAAATAATTGTATTAAAGTTTTGTTTTTTCATGTGATATGTTCAGCACTGTCATTAAGTTTAGGGATATTTTGTATTATAAAACTACCATACAGGTCATTTTGATAGTTTTAAGAGATGTCATGTAAAACTCCAACCTGTGTAGATATACATTATACTATAAAGGATATCAGAAGCACTATTTTAGATATTTTAAATTTGAAAAAATGAGGTGCAACATAGTTGACAATGAAAGTCAAACATTTGACGCAAATAACATAGTTGACTGGACACATTATTAACCATCAGCACTATGTTCATTTCAAGGCAGAAGTGCAAAATTCCATTGATAATGATGTGTAATGACGTCTACATGTCGTACAAATTGTCAACTAGGTTACCTGTCAACTAAGTTACTACAGTTATTACAGTACTGGGTAACTCAGTTGACAGGTAACCTAGTTGACAATTTCCCTATTTTGACCCATCATTTCAATGGTAGGCCTTGCCTGGATGACCACATGTCATTTTCTTGAACAGGTTAACATCACATTTGCACATATAATTGAATTAAAATCATTAAACAATTGTAAACCATAACAATGTACGTAACATTGTTGATTGTCAATGAGTATATTAATTGACCATGTGCTATTATACATAAAATATTGTAAAAATGTAGAGGACAATCACCACAGTGTGTTCAAAATGTCTGCCAAAGAGGAACATGGCATCATGTGATGCTGGTGACATGGTATTGGGACAAACAATTTTTGAGTTAAAGGGGGAAGTTCTCTTATGCCCCTTTCACACCGGCGCTTTTCCAGCTCCTGCTGGGAGCTAGAGCCTGAAAAGCGCCGGTTTTTCCTGTTCACACCGCAGCGGCGGCGCGTCATAGCTCCGGAATGCGGTTCACTTCCAGCTCCAAAAAATTGTCGGTCCAGAGGCAAGAGCTTCGGAGCTATGACGCGGCGTCGCTTACGTCGAGGCGTGCAGGAAACCTTACTTTGACCATCCGTTCGCTGTTATTGATCATTGTGGAGATACATGGGCTGCACAGGTTGTCATGTCCGACTATCAGAAGTAGAATCATAATGAAAAATACGCCGGTAAAATGTGCCTATAGAAAACGGCTTAGCAAGTAGTCAGTTTAGCTTCGGTTGCTATGCTAACATCACCCATGTTATACCAGAGAAACTTTCATAACAGCGTTGTGATGCCAAACAGCGTCAATTCAGACTGACACCAAACAGCGTCAATTCAGACTGACACACATTCACTTAAGGGGAACTGGGGATATGTATCAGCTGCTTGTGTGACAGTCAGACAGTGAATACTTTAGAGCCGTGTGAGCTAACCCGGAGCTAACGGGACAATAAACTCCCGTGGAAGTGCAGCCACTGCAGCGGTCGGTAAATGCCGCTGAAACACATTAATAAACAATGAACCACGGCACTCTGGAGAAAAGTATAAGGTTGGAGAAGTCGTTATTTAATTTAATCTGGCTTCGTATGATTAAAAGCAACACGACCCGATGCAGTCCCCGGCCCGTTGTTGTTGTGGGAGAAAATCAGCGACGTAAACTGTGACGTCATGACGCAGCAGCGGCAGCTCTGGGCAGTGTGAACAGAGCGGGAGCTGAAAAGGGAAACGGGAGCTGAACCAGAAAAGCTCTCGCGAGGAGCTAGAAAGTGAAAAGCGCCGGTGTGAAAGCCGCAATAGTAACATAGTTGACAGAACTTTTGCGGACATTCATATATTAAGATATTTAAATTATTTAAAGGGGGAAATCAATTAAAAATATGTTATTATTCTTTAGTATTTAGACTTTTGAAATAAATGAATCATTTTTTAAATTTACTTTAATGGTTTTTATTCATTATTTTGAATCCAAGACACCCTCAACTGAAAAACGGACATAGCAAAAACTGACAATTTAAGAACATCATGACACATTTCAAGCTAAATAAAGCATAGGATGCACATAATGTTTGTGTGATATTATAACATGCTTTCCAATAATAGGCAAAATATGATATTTTTGAAGAAAATAGTTAGAATAATTATAATTATCATCAATGGACATCAATGGACATGGAATGTACCCTAAATTGTAGAATCACTCAGCAGTTACATACACCAAACCTTCCAGTTATATTCCTATCAATATTATGAAGGCTTTTACAGAAGGGTTTGGTCATATATAATTCATAGCCTGAATTATATAACATTTTATACCTAAAAACATGGTGAAAATTGATATTTTAGGGCTGTTGACAGTATTTTCTGATTTATGGAGTGATACAAAGAGATATCCAAAATCCCTTCTGTAAAAGCCTTAGATACTAATATGACTACAAAATGAAACAATAATTTTGATCCTGGCTTTATCCAAAGTTCAGATTTCGGTTCCTGAAATGTGTTAAAATATGCGCATATTTCATGAGATAATGGTTCATTTGGATATTTAAACATGCTATTTCAGAAAACTTGTAATACAAAAAACAATTGCCTTATTGTAAGTAATTAACTGGAGAAATATTTAGCTGATATCTTTAAGTTAAAAATACCCTATTCACCTGGGGTGTCTCGCCTTAATTAGATGTTTGATAAGTGCAGATCACATAGTAAAACACGTACACAGATACATTATTTTGTATTTTTATTAAATTCGACAATGTCAATTTCACTTTCCACTATGTCCACCGTTGTTTTTCACAACCAATGGCAGAACTTTATTGAGGCCTGTAATTAGTCAACTACAGGTCTCTTGGGTCAGTCTTTTTCTTCCAAAAAGCTTGTGACAAGATGTTATTGCTCTTGGGGCATTAAAAACAAGATTTTAACTTTAGTTTTTTATATAATATCTGCATTTTCTATTGTGAAAAACTAAGTCTTAGTTATTTAATATATAGCGCCATCTCCTGGTTAAACCCTGAAATTGGAGAATAGTGGGAGGGCCTAACATTCCTGAATACTGGTCTTTGGCAGGCAACTGGCTGGGAACTGGCTGGCAGTCGGCAGGAAGCTGTATGCTGGGGTCCAAAATAAGAGGCTCCATCTGTATATATTTAACGTTGTGAAGCGGTCCCACAGCAATAGTTGACCGTACCTCACTTGAGTGTTTTATTAAGTATAGAGTGGCGAAGTCACGCCCACTTACTTCCGGGTAATGGGACCTTATTTCGGAAAGATTATGCATTGAAGTCAATGGGGAGAGAAAACTTATCTTTCGATCCCGTTTGAATTGTGCCATGAATTACACATATGATGTTTGTCAATCTTAAAAAATAATTTCCATGTCAAAAAAGTCACAGTTTGTCGTAAAACTGTTGAAATATAAGACTATGAAAAATACGTAACTAGAAAGACTACAAATACGAGTCGCGTAAGTGATGTCACAATTGTTTTCCTCCACCATTCAGATACCTAAGATCAGCGCAATATAGATATAATCTATCTATATGGCGCTGGCTAAGATAAGATAACTTTAACAAGATGCCTGTGTGCTTAGTACCAGGTTGTTATTATACCAGCAATGGGTCTTGCTCGTTCTTTTGCTTCCCGTCTGATGAAAGGACCAGGAGTGGCTTGATCAAGTTAGCTACCTAGCTAGTAGCTAGCACGTTAGTTAGCATTACAGCCTTGTCATTTGTATTAGCCTTAACATGAAGTAACATTAAGTAACCCAAAATGTTAAACAGTAAGAGTAGTAGTCATATTTCGTGAACCCTTTGAATAGTACTGTCACCGGTGTGATCATTCTATAATACACCATTTAAGCCCGGGGGAGAAATGCTAACGCTAACGTTAGCATCGGCGATCTTCTCTACTTCATGCTATCTGCACAAATGGTTGACATTAAACATTAAAACGACCAGGCAGTTCAGAGAGAATCAAAGGAAGGCAGGCAGGCAGCTTTGCATGACATTCTTCAGGACGTGTTTCATTGTGGTGATAGTGAGGATAGTCAATCGTTTTATTGACAAGACAGTAGTGACGGCCATCTTGGTGACGCGTGTTGTTGACCAGAGATGTAGTTCATTGAGCGTTTCACACAAACAAATGTGTTACTTCACAGTTTTACGACACTTTTTTTTTTTTTTGACTTGCAAAATTATCTTTTAAATTGACAAACATCATATCTGTAATTCGTGGCACAATTCAAACGGGATCGAAAGATAATCTTTCTCTCTCCATTGACTTCAATACATTATTTTTCCGAAATAAGGTCCCATGGAGGTCCACCGGAAGGGGAGGGACTTCGCCACTCTATAGTGAAACAACTTGGTTAGGTTCAGGAAAATATTTAAGTTTAGAAAGTAATAAAGTTACCTTCATCACATTAAGAAACTTAACATGGTGGCATCTGGTTTCACACAGACGTGTACCTTGGGTTGCGGTCTAATTGTCAGTATAGCTTAGAAAGGTTCCTAATGTGAAATGACCCCAAAGTCCCTCAGTGGCAGCCATGATAAGAGCTGTTCGAATTCTCTAGATGATAGGAAAGGAGGTTTGAAACTTCCTTTATAACCTCCTTTAGCTTAGGAAACACTGGACCTTCCTTTATGAAAAGAGAGGAGAAAATGCTGTCCCACAACATTTACCGTGACACAACATTCGTCCGTTCACGGAAACAACAAAGTTACGGTGCTTATTAGGCGTTTTACAACTTATATCGTAACTTGTCAAAGTGCTTGGTTTTGAACGTTCAACACTTTAATATCAAAAGGAGAAATATAAACGTTACTTTTTCACTGTAGAATGATCAAATAAAGTCAACATTTCACAGTGTACTGAGCTGTGTGTATTAAGCACAAGTACGGGCACGAGCAAAAATAGGACTCAAGAGCACAACCAGGTCTTTAGTCAGGCGTTTAATCCAAAAGGCAAATACAGGCAAAGGTCCAAAAATGTACAGACTGGAAGCAACGAAAAACAACCAACTAAGTTGGCGGAAAACTACTAAAGAAGCAACAACAAAAAAACAACCAACTAGGTTGGTACAAATGCTAAGCAGCTAGAACAATAGCTTACGTCAGGAGAGTAACATGGAGCACTTGCTGCTATACAGACAAGACGAACTGGCACTGACCAAGGAAACAGCACAGACAAAATACACAGGTGAGGAATAATGATTAGGGACAGCTGAGGCTCATTGAGGCCAGGCAGGTGATTAACAGGGAGCGAAAATACACAGGTGAGGGAGTGAGGCGATCAGCCAGGGCCAGGATGTGACAGTACCCCCCCCCCTCAACGACCGGCACCGGACGGTCCAGGCTCGTCTGGATGATGCCTGTGGAAATCCCGGATGAGGTCTGGGTCGACAATGTTCTTTGAAGATGCCCATTCCCTCATAGCCCTCCCAATCCACCAGATACTGGCATCCACGACCCCGCCGGCGAACCGCCAAGAGCCGCTTGACAGAATAAACTGGCCCTCCATCGATGAACCGGGGGGGCGGTGGGGGTCTGGAGGCAGGGACCAGAGGACTCTCTTTGACCGGCTTGATCCAGGCCACATGGACAGTTGGGTGCGACCTCATGGACCTGGGAAGCTTGAGTCTCACAGCAACAGGATTAATAATCTTTGAGACAGGGAAGGGACCGACAAAGCGAGGAGCCAACTTACGGGACTCGACTCGAAGAGGAAGGTCCTGAGTGGAGAGCCATACTCTCTGGCCGACACGATAGGTGGGAGCAGGGATCCGTCTGCGGTCTGCTGCCCTCTTGTACCGAGCAGATGTCCTAAGCAGCACTTGTCCAGCCCCAGTCCAGATGCGACGGCACCTCCGAATCAGTGCCAAGGCAGAAGGAACCCTGACCTCTCCCTCCAGGGACGGAAACAGGGGCGGTTGGTAGCCATAAGCACACTGAAATGGGGAAAGAAGAGTAGAAGAGCAAGGCAATGTGTTGTGCGCATACTCAACCCAGATGAGATTCTTACTCCAAGTAGTGGGGTTCTGAGAGACGAGACAACGCAGACCGGTCTCTAACTCCTGGTTGAGCCGCTCGGTCTGTCCGTTGGACTGAGGATGATGGCCGGAGGAGAGGCTAACGGTGGCACCCAGGAGAGCACAGAACTCCTTCCAAAACTTGGAGACGAACTGGGGACCCCGATCCGACACAACATCTTTAGGCAAGCCATGTAACCGGAAAACATTGGACAGGACAACCTCCGCCGTTTCCTTGGCAGAGGGTAACTTCGAGAATCTGTCGACAATGGTCAAAATGGTTGTGTTACCTTGGGACATGGGAAGACCTGTTACAAAGTCCAGAGAAACGTCCGACCAAGGGGGAGTAGGTACAGGAAGGGGACGTAGGAGACCAGGGGAAGGCCGACGAGAAACCTTGTTCCGAGCACACACCGGGCAGGCAGCAACATACTCCCCCACCTCCCTCTCCATCTTGGGCCACCAGAAGCGTTGCTTGACCACAAACATGGTCCGTTTGATCCCCGGATGGCAGGAGAGAGAGGACGCATGAGCCCAGTGGATGACCTGAGAGCGAAGAGGAGAGGGCACAAACAACCTGTTCCGAGGGCTACCACTCGGGCCTGGGTTACCAACATTTGCTTCTCTGACCTTCTCCTCAATAGCCCAGGTAACAGCACCCACCATACATGAGGGAGGCAGGATGGTAGTGGGGGGAGAAGGGTCAGAGCCCGTATCAAAGAGACTAGAGAGAGCATCAGGCTTAGTGTTTTTAGAACCAGGACGATAAGACAGTGAAAAGTTGAACCGATTAAAAAAAAAAAAGAGAGCCCACCTGGCTTGACGAGGGTTGAGTCTCTTTGCTGTGCGCAGGTACTCCAGGTTCAACCCCCACGTCTGAAGCGTCCACCTCCACCACAAACTGCAGACGTGGGTCCGGGAGGATCAGTATAGGGGCCGTGGTGAAGGCTTTCTTCAAACCTTGTGTTTGGGGAGGTTAGTACATGCAATGGAGCAGCAACAGTGCTAAAGTTTCTTATGAATCGCCTATAGAAGTTGGCGAACCCTAAAAACCGCTGCACTTGTTTGCGGTTTGCAGGGACAGGCCATTCAGAGACATCATTAACCTTAGCCGGATCCATCAAAACATTGCCCACTGACACAATAAAGCCCAAAAATGAAACCGTGGAAACATCAAACTCACACTTCTAGGCCTTGACAAAGAGGTGGTAGTCCAGGAGGCACACCCCAAGTGGGCATTACGAGATATTCGTAATGCCCACTTGGGGTGTTAAAGGCAGTTTTCCATTCATCCCCTTCCCTTATTCTCACCAGATGATAAGCATTTCTAAGATCTAACTTGGTAAAGATCTTAGCACCTTGTAACTGGTCGAAAGCTGATGACATAAGAGGAAGGGGGTACCTGTTCTTGATGGTAATGTCGTTCAAACCACGATAGTCAATGCAGGGGCGAAGTGACTTGTCCTTCTTTGCCACAAAGAAAAATCCGGCTCCAGCGGGAGAGGAAGAGGGTCGAATTAATCCAGCGGCTAGTGAAGACTCCACATATTCCTTCATCGCCCGTGTCTCTGGAGCAGATAGGGAATAAAGACGATCCCTGGGTGGTGAAGAGCCTGGTAACAAGTCTATAGCACAATCGTACACCTGATGAGGGGGAAGCGAGGTGGCTCTGGCTTTGTTAAAAACCTCCTTAAGGTCATGGTAACACTGAGGGACCTTGGAAATGTCAGGGAAATCAGGATCTGAAATGTCTTGAACTACAGGGACAGCTGGAGGGGCAGCCAGGGAACATTTGGACGGAAAACAGGTACTTAAACATCCCTTACACCAAGCAATAATCTTGCCAGTGGACCAGTCTATGTGGGGGTTATGTAGGGTAAGCCAGGGGTACCCCAAAATGATTGGGTGTTCGGGGGACCAAAAAACATGAAAGACGAGAAGCTCAGTGTGACCGTCCAGGAAACTTAGCTGAAGAGGTTGGGTGTGGTGAGTTACCCTACAGAGAAGACGGCCATCCAAGGCACTTGCTTCCATTGGTCTTGGAAGAGGGAAAGTCTCAAGGTTCAGCTTCTTAGCCAACTCAAAGTCTATAAAACTGGCATCTGAGCCAGAGTCTACCAAAACAGGATGCCTGAGAACCACAGAAGACGAAGAAAGAGTGACATTTGGGAGACAACGTGAGGGACTAACATTAAGTGTAGTGTGGCTCACCAGTGCCCTCTTCTTTACTGGCAAGCCAGACCTTTTAGTAGACGACAGTTGGCGATTGAGTGTCCTCCCGCAGGCGGCGCTGTCGCTCTTCAGGGGTCAGCTTGGTCCTGCCGCGCTGCATGGGCTCCTCCGGAACAGCAGGGGGCGACAGAGGCGCTGTAGACGGAAGCCAGGGCCTGGGGTGATTCCATGAGGACGAAGAGCTGGGCGAAGACTGCCTCTTGTGGGAGAAACAGGGAATCGCAGTGTCTCTCTCTCGCTCCCTCTCTATCAGTCACTTGTCAATCTTAATAGTCAATGAAATTAGGGAGTCCAAATCAGCTGGAAGCTCAAGAGGAGCTAACTGATCCTTTAATGTGCCGGACAATCCATAAAGGAAAGCATCAAACAATGCTGATTGGTTCCAGTCACTGTCCGCTGCCAGGGTACGGAACTTTATAGCATAGTCAGAATCCCTCTGCTTACCCTGGCGCAATCCAACGAGTGCTCTGGCTGCCTCCCGCCCAGGTGGGATGTGCTGGCAGATCTTGGTGAAGGTCTCAGAGAAGAGATTGAGGGAGTCACAAACAGGAGACCTTCGCACCCACTCTGCCGTCGCCCAAGCCTCAGCTCGGCCAGAAAGGTGGGAGATAATGTATGCCACCCTTGAGCGCTCAGACGGGTAGCATGCAGCCTGGAGCTCAAAGTGGAGGCCGCACTGAGCCAGGAAAGCCCGACAATCACCGGAATCCCCAGAAAACCGCTCTGGTCGGGAGAGGTGAGGAGACAGGGTCGGAGTTGGAGACTGGACTGGAGTAGGATCCACTGGGGAAACAGACAATGGGGGAGCTGGAGGACTTGACTGGAGGAATAGTTTTTGGATATTTTCGACCAAATAACAGACTTGCCCACCAAAAGACGACAAAACTGACTCCTGTCTCTCGGCAATCAACTTTAAGTCCTGGCGAAGCCCGGTAAGTTCCTCCTCTTGGTGGAAAATCCTCCTCCCTTGACTCTGAAGAGCAGCCCGCACAGAATCCTGGTCGGCTGAGTCCATGCTGGCCAGTTCGTACTATCAAGCACAAGTACGGGCACGAGCAAAAATAGGACTCAAGAGCACAACCAAGCAAAAAGGTCTTTAGTCAGGCGTTTAATCCAAAAGGCAAATACAGGCAAAGGTCCAAAAATGTACAGACTGGAAGCAACGAAAAACAACCAACTAAGTTGGCGGAAAACTACTAAAGAAGCAACAACAAAAAAACAACCAACTAGGTTGGTACAAATGCTAAGTAGCTAGAACAATAGCTTACGTCAGGAGAGTAACATGGAGCACTTGCTGCAATACAGACAAGACGAACTGGCACTGACCAAGGAAACAGCACAGACTAAATACACAGGTGAGGAGTAATGATTAGGGACAGCTGAGGCTCATTGAGGCCAGGCAGGTGATTAACAGGGAGCGAAAATACACAGGTGAGGGAGTGAGGCGATCAGCCAGGGCCAGGATGTGACAGTGTGGGGTTTCTTAAACCTTTTAAATTGGTTTGAATAGTGATATACACAGTGATAGATGTTAAGGCCTAACAAGTTAATAATAAATACAATTGTATTTATTATAAACTATATTGATGTATACCACATGGTATTGGGATTCACGTAGATTAATACGTGTGGACCCTAGGCTGAGGGTGACAACCATAGGTTTCACTTTACTTTTTTCTTTCAGTTCCAACCTAATGAAGAATAGATTTTTCACTTTTGTCCACGTCCAAAAAGCATAGAACAGAACTATAATAGCGCACGGTGCAAAGTATCTAGATGTCTCACTGTATTCCGCTTTAAAGAGAACTGTAGTTTCCCCACAGCAGACGCACATTAATAACATCCGCTGGCGCATCATGAATTTGTCAGATTCTCAAATCAGTCTCTTTTTTCATCAGACCTGATGAATTCTCCTATCCACTATTCCTTAACCCTCTGACATTTCACACAGAGGTCAAGGAATAGTGGATAGGAAAAGACAATAGGAGCAGATTTTTTTAATTGGACCTGTGCCTTGGGTGAAAGTCCTGTCTATGTTTGACCCAGCCATGCAACCCAACCTCCCTCCCCATGTGGAGCAAATACAGCAGTTTATTTGTACAATGACAGCCTAACTTTGGTTTACGGACCGTCCACACAGCAGCGTTAAAAAAATCTTGGAGGTAGGCGTATCTGAAGCTTGGGGATTTTTTGCGAGCAAGGCACCAACAACCAATCACATGAATCTCCCGCCCGCGACATACGAAGCAAAAAAGTTTGAAGTAAACTGGATATAAACTCCCCAAACAGGCGAAAACCTACCACTGTCTCTAGCACCTCCCTCCATGCCTGGCTCCTCCGGTTTATATCCCGGTAGGTAAATAGGGACGGGTCATAAAGCACCGGGTGATTCCCTACCGCTAATTTCTCCTCCATTTTTTGGAATATGAGGAAATGACCTGCGGTATGTCTCTCCCAGCATACACGCCGTTTGATTGGCTAGAGCTTGAACTGTCAGATTTGCGTACACGGGATTTGATTGGCTGACGCTTCCACCTCAGCCTCAAAAGTTGAACATTGCTCAACTTTGAATCCTGAAAATCCTGAAAATCTCCGCTCGCCTGCCCACAATGCAGTTCGGCGAAAAGTGAGGGAAAGTGACGTCACCCCATTCAAAGTGAATGGGCAGAAGCGTTTCAAGATTTTTTAACGGTCCGTTATAACCAAATATCTGTAGAACCAATCACATTCCCATGAGCCAAAGTGGTGTGTTGTGCATTAACAGATGTGAGCATGCTAACACGCTGCACTAAGAATCAGAATCGGTTTCATTACCATTTACACATAGTAAAGTTTGCTTTGGTATAAATGGTGTATACAAAGAATATTTAGCAAAAAATAGTACCATTATAAAAGCTCTATCAAAAACAATGTTAAGACTATTGACACAAATAAAAAATAAACACAATATTTACACAAAATATAATACTAACTTATATGTTTATGCATTATTAATCCATTGTTGTATTGGTTAAAGCTATGGAAGACTCAACGTTTTAACATGTGTTTTTTACCAGCTGAAGGCCAGTGTCCCCACTGTCAGGGCAGCCTGAAGACACCTGTCAATCACAGCGCCAAGGTGCCCAACAGATACTCAGTAAGTGTCTGCCCCGCCCACTGTCTTAAACCCCCTATATCCTCATCTCCTGACATCTATATGGATCCATAGCTTTTAGTTGCAAGATCACCTATCTGAAGTTGTTCTTCATCAACAGGAAAAACAACCAGATTAATGAGATGATAATTGAAAGTAAAGTGTAGGGCGCAGTTTGTCGCCTAGTAACACTTTTCTTAGTTTGCAAGAGACAGCCCACTGACAATCTACTTTTAAACAGAAATAAATAGAAGAGTAGAAGATGTTTAGTATTCTGTCTTTCTCAGTCTTTACAGTACACCCAGCAGTGGTGAAGAAGACGAGGAAGAGCGCCGTTCTCTGACACCTCCCTGGACGACTGGACCTTTGACGTGTGGCACATACAGTGATGGACATTTAGCCTGTTTGCTCTGCGCCTGCATGAGAAGATAAACAGTAACTCTCCATAGCAGGCGGCTTGAGAACGTGAGGATATACAAGCCGTTGTTCTAATACACACATGAACAAAACAGCGTTTCCAACACTGTTAAATATCTGAGTCTTTGAATTATGAAACGAGATGGAGATAAAACCAAAAATAAGTGTCCTCTATGCCCTCTTGGCATTTGATGTGTTTTTCTTCTATTGCACTGATTTGCTTAAGCTTGAGTGATTTCTACTCATATCCTACAGAAATGAAATGTGTACGGCTGATGTTGAGGGCAGTTTGAAATATTTCCAGTAAGGACAGTTTCCATTGCTCCTCTCTCAGAGCTCTTTTCACCATGATGGGAATATGTGATGACCATGTAGGTTTGATAATAATTTCAATTGATATTGAGAGTAAAGTAACTGGTTTATTTAGTATGTAGCCGAGTAATAGGCCGGATAATGTGCAACAAGGCAGTCATTAATGAAAAAAGAACACCCTTCAGGCTGATCAACATCCCTCAGCGAATCCTTACTTACTTGCTCTACCATTGATGTAGACGTGTGTGTGTGTGTGTGTGTGTGTGTGTGTGTGTGTGTGTGTGTGTGTGTGTGTGTGTGTGTGTGTGTGTGTGTGTGTGTGTGTGTGTGTGTGTGTGTGTGTGTGTGTGTGTGTGTGTGTGTGTGTGTGTGTGTGTGTGTAAATGTTGATGCAATCGCTGTTCTTAATTGTAATGCTTAGGCTGTAGAGGCGTTTTGTTTAGTGTAATAACAGTTATCTTATTTGTCACTTTTGCTTGCTTTTGTAACCCATCTTTAACTTTGTATATATTTTAGAGGTAAATAAAATCCTAATTTCCCACCTCTACTTGCGGTCCCAGTTGTATCCCTCCATGTAGCTTTTCACTAGAACACATTGGTCTTCACTTTAGGATACGATTTTCACAATAGAATATGCATATTTTCAATATAGAACACTCAAATGTTCACTATAAAACAACTGGTCTTCACTATAGATTACATCTGTCTTCACTATTGAACACAAAGGTCCTTAAAACACATAACACGCGTACATTTTCACTATACTGTAAAACTCAATACAACTAAAAACATGTTTTGAAACTTTTTGCATCAAGTAACAGTACTTTAATGTTTTAAGTTCAGTATAACCGTATTGATTGAGGACTATTTATTAGTATTATGAAGTGACAAACTTATTTAAGTTACAGAAACATTACTTATTAAGTTCTTTTAACAAGGTATTTTTGTTAACACAGTACAAATAAAAATCAAGTATAGTTAACTTAAATATTTGTATTACCTTTAAATAAAAAACATTTAGCTGTATAAACCCCACTATGAATTGAAAACGTAGCTTGAGTAATACTCAAAACTGAATGTCAAGTACTTAAAACATTCTTTGAAACTGATTACATACATATAATTAAGTGACTGTTATTCAAAATCCCTAAGTTAACAATTTGAATAAGCATTAAAAAACACTATAACAGACAATTTAAATGCGAGTCACGGTTTTATTAAGAAACCATAAATCATTTATCAAACAACAAACAAAAGAATATATTGTTTGGCAAATAATTCACTTTTAAAAACAGTGCAAAGGCCTTGAGAAACAAACACGTGACAAACACAATGCTCATGGGCCATAAAGACCCAATGAACATAGAAATATCTAATATTATTTCTGAACAGTAACACATTCAAACTTCAAGTTTCATATAAAATACTCTGTTGTAAAATAAACAGGCATATGCTCTGCGGTATGTGGTGCCTGTTAAAGGGCGACTTTGTTGTTCATAGAGTGAGATCACTGCACTGCCAAAAGGTCATTTTTAAGGCTCAACACTCTTGGCCTCAGCTTCTGATCGTCCAGGCCCATCAAGACTTTCTGGGTGAAGTCAAAGGTGTTGGCCAAGTCTTTTGGGTAACTCAGATCCAGGGCATAGATCAGTGCATAAAGCAGGATGAATGCCTCAGCCAATGTGTGGAGCTCGATGACTCTGTTCCCCTCGAGCACCACAGCCATCCTCTCTGGGTAGCAGAGCGTGGGATTGGTTGACTTGGCACTGATCAAGAGAAGTCCAACTGCCATGTCATCAATGTCCGGCTTCGCGTCGGGCCGAACCACGCCCCTTAGCTGTGATATAATGAGCATATACCACGGCCTGTCGTGAGCTATTGCTTAAATATATATTAGGGCTGTCAGTCGATTAAAATATTTAATCGCGATTAATCGCATGATTGTCCATAGTTAATCGCGATTAATCGCAAATGAATCGCACATTTTGTATCTGTTCTAAATGTACCTTAGAGGGATATTTCAACACATGAGTGGACAAATATGTTTTATATGTTTGTTTATTATCATTTGAACAATGACAAATATTCTCATGAATATTAAACACAACAACCTTTGAACATTACAAATATTCGCCTCAATTCAACCTGGAACCTCTCTGATATAATAATACAATAGTGTGTGTGTGTGTGTGTGTGTGTGTGTGTGTGTGTGTGTGTGTGTGTGTGTGTGTGTGTGTGTGTGTGTGTGAATGTGGAGACACTGTGATGGATCGTTGGAGCTATGTGCAGCTCAAGGCATATATGCTCGAACGGGAGCTGCCTGGACGCTGCAATCGTGTTGCGCGCACTATCCGTGCTGAGTGTGCTGACTTTTCGTACAATGTCCCACTGTCTGGCTACCTGCATAAAGTCAAGTGCTCGGCGCAGTTGTCGGCGAAATGTCGCTCCTCTGTTTTCATTGAAACAGCTCCTTATATCCGTTAGCGCAGCTAGCTAGCACCAGATGCTAACAACAACAACAACAACAACACGTAAGGTGTGCCTCGCGCGCGCGAGTCGCGCCACACATACACACACCCTCCCGGTCCTCCCGATGGCCAGTCCGGGCCTGCCGGTGAGCGTGGAAGTGTGGTCTGCCACAAGCGGGCGGCAGGAGCGGGGCTGTCAGCATCAGCTTGTAGATGGTATTTTAAACTCGATGCGCTCTGAAACTACGGGGCGGCCAAGGACAAAAAATACACATGCGTTAATCGCGTTAAAATAATTAGTGGCGTTAATTTTTTTTTGTGTTAACGTGTGTTGGAGTAGAATACCTCTGCTACGCGCCGTTCGTTGGATGAGGCTGGATCTCTATTAAATTAAGAAAGGAATTGAAAACACCGGAATCAAAGTTATAACAAATTATCTGAGTTTACTTCTAGTAGGAAACCAAACACATATACAAGTTATACAGAGTACTCGAGTACCCCGGACTTTTAGATTTGTGATGCGATGCGGATAAATGCATCGGGACCAGACAAACTCATCAAACGAGAAGAAATTGGACTTCAAGTTTGTGATTCGATGCGGACACAGATATCAGGACCAACAAACTCACCAAACCCAAAAGCAATTTTACACACACAAACGTCAGTATTTCTATCTGTCTTTGGGGCGGAGATTTGTCGATTCTTCCTTCCCACTTTTCTCCCAAGCGAATCAGAGAACCCCTGGGGAGGAGCTGTTTAAACTGACCACCTCCCCCAAGTGCCCTGACTGGCTGGATTCGCTTCTGGCCGGGTTCAATAGTTCTCTCCAGGACTTGAAATTCCAAAGTCCCCTAAGGTCAAAAGTCAATTCTTATCTCCGTCCCGATCTCCCCTCCCTACCTTTTCCAGGGGATCTTTTCCTATTTTACGATGTCTTTAACGACTTAGAAACAGCATCTGGCTCTTAGAGATGATAACAGCCAATGTTGGTGTGTGAAACACAGAATCTCTAAGTCAGTGAGTTTAAAAGTGAGAATAACATTCTTTTTCTAAGTGATTATCAAAACCCGTTCAAACAATACATGTTTACTTCAATACAGTGTAGAATCATATCTTCTTACTTCAATCCCTCTTTTGATCTCACCTCACGAGATCAACATATAACACTTGAAACATTACCACTGTCAATTTTCTTCTTACTGTGTCTGTCCCAACATTTATATAAACCCATCAGAAGTTGGGATATAGAGCACTTTAAACCTTTAGGAACAGTCCACAACAACAACTTATTATGACAGTGGAGGGAGAATAAAATATGTCTAAAAAGCAAAGTCCTTGTCAGCTGAGTCATCTTTACTCTTCCCTCAATGGTGGAACTGATGAGTCTTAACACACAATGAGCAGATACAAGGCACACAACAACAACCACATGTCACCAAAATGGCAATAAAAGTAGCCACAGAAATCAGAAAAGACATTATCATACTTTTCCCTCTTTTGGTAACACATAGTTCTGTAGAATAAAAAAATACAAATCCCTTACATTATGGGATATAAAAATAAAGTTGAAAGTTCCTCAAAAAAAATAAAAAATGGATTGTTCAGACAAAGTTCCACACCGGCTATATCAACCTGTTTCAGCGGGAAATGGAGTTCCCTATGCCGTCTTGGTTTGCCATGTCTTCGTCCCCCCAGCCCGCTGACGGCGGCTTCTGGGGTGCTTGCTAGAGAGATGTGGCCTGATTGTCCTCCCCCGGCCCGCTGATGGCGGCTTCCGGGTCGATGCTGGAGAGATGTCCTGATCCTCCTCCTCCGGCCCGCTGATGGCGCCTCCTGGGTCGACTGCCTTGATGAGAGCCAGATCTGTTCTGATGTCGTCCAGGGTCCTCGCGACGAGGGCCAACTCTGTCCTGATGTCGTCCAGGGTCCTCGCAGGTGTTTTTCCCGACCGCACACTGGCTCCAGTGGTACCAGTTGTCTCCCTTTCCATCTAGGCGAACGGCATGAGAGGTCCCCTCCAACCAGACGTAATCTGCTGTGTTGGCCTTGTGTTTCTCGGGTCCCCCTTTTGACGTCAGCAGCCTGTATGGAGAAGTCTCATACCAAGCCCTTAAGTTGCTGGAAATATGGTTTTGAAATCATCTTTTCTACTTCTTTAGTGTTTATTGGCGGCACCAACTAGACTGGAGTGTGGACAAGAGACTATGCAGAAAATAATAAACAAAAATAAAAAATAAAAAATTAAAATTAAAAATTAAAAATTAAAAATTAAATTAAAAAATAGAACAAAAATAAAAATAAAACAAAAAGGAACAAACTAACAAAACAAAAAATAACCAAAGCTAGATTATTTTAACTGATTCAATTTCTCTTAAAAGCAACAAATAAAACAAAACAAAAAATACCATAACTAGTATTTTAAATTGATAAATTTCTCCTAAAAACGTAATAATCTCACATACATATTGTCTGATGTATATCCTATCCTTTTCCCCCTTTTTCTGAAATAGAACGCCGTTAACGGTGTTCTTATTTCCAGAAACATCGAGCCTTATACATCAGTTATTTAATATCAGCTATATATTTATTATTACCATTACTCATATATCAGGCATTAAATGTCAGCCTTCTTCCATGATTGACCTCGTCTATATTATCTGACTTATATTGATACGCGTCTGTTTGTATTTATTTAATATACTGGGCAATTATTGATAACTTCCTGAATCTCCCTCTTTTCTTAACAACTGGAGGTATGGCTATTTTGAAATCTGACTTGGTTAAGAGATGATTTGTTTATTGGTGAAAGGAACACTCTTCCCCTCAATGGTGTGGGGGTGGATATTCAGGGAGAGTTCCTTACAATCTCCAGATCTTCCTCTCAGTGTAGAGGCCATAAAACCTTTGAATGGGCTCTGTGGTCTGTTCAGATTTAGATTTTCTTCCTCTCCAGAGGTCACGCCTGTCTTTGACCCTGTATGCTGCTTTGAGTCAGCAGCACCTCAGGACAGAGAAAGGGAGATCTCTTCCCAAAAGTGTAAGTTCCCTTTTGAGCAACATAGCTCCACATTTAACACTCCCTGACTAGTTTGTAAAGCGTTCTTTAAGGCCTGAATTGAGTCTTCTGTTGTGTAACGGAAAATCCCATTCCCAAAAAGGGTCAGTTTAATAGCCCTTATCATATTATCGCTCTGTGCTTGCACGCTAGGACCTATTGTCTTTGCCAGAGCTGCTGCTATTCTTTCTACATGTATTAGCTTCATATTAGCAGGGTTCACTAACATGGTTGGTTGATCCAGTTTAAGATTTTCAATATCTTCCATTACTATTTCCAACATTCCTTATCCCTGAATATCAGGTCTAACAATGTGTTTTCCTTTAGGAGTATTAGATGGGATACTCATAAGTGGCATTTGTGAGCCCTTATCTCCTTAGGGTGGAGGTAGGGTCTCAGACATTATACCACCTTCTCGTTGCTCTCTGTCTCTCAAGTATTACACAGATTTGACTTTAAAAAATCACACAGAGCTTCTCATACCTTATCATATCACATTCAGGCAAATTTTTATTGTGCGATGTTTATTTCAACAGATAGCGTGACTTCCAGAAGTAGGCTTCTACAATCTCCTCACGGTGATTGCGACTTCAGGTCAAGAGTTAAAAACTCAGTCAACAAAATCTCTTTATCGTCACGTTTAATGAGCCTGATTATCCCCACAACAGTTTTGTGATGAGATACGGTCGTTCCAAATAATTAGTTGGAGGTCGCGTCTCTCTCCTCCTCTATCACCCACCATATAACAATTACAGAAATGTTATACATTTAAAGCACCACGAAAGGTAACCGCATTAATCAATCTGATCATGACCTGCGGGGAATGTAACCCTTCTTTTACAGCCTTACAATCTTTAATGAAAGCACTGTAAGGTAACCGTATTCATCAATGTTATATTGACCTACGGGGAATTTAACCCTATTTTGACACCTAAGTAGTCTTTAATTAAAGCGCTTGCAAGGTAACCGCATTAATCAATCTTATCATGATCTGCGGGGAATTTAACCCTCTTTTTCTAGCCTTGCAGCCTTCGTATTTAGTGAGTGAAGGGCTGGGATCTACCCGCCACACTCAAACACTATTTTTGCTCTAGATCCAGGACTGAATACCCTTCTCTAAGCACTAATAATCTAATTTAACTAGAATATGTATTGTATTTCCCACCGTGACTAAGAACAGTGAGAACGCTGCTGACAACTCTAAAGTTTTAGTATAATCAATCACAGATTTTTGATATTCAAAACAGGTGTCTGCTCACCTTTTGTGTATAGCGCGCTTGCAGTTGTCAACAGTGTCTCTTTGTCCTCCCCCTGGACTGGATTCTGTCCCCTGGCTGTCGGTGTTCCTTTCTAGAGATCCGCTCACACACGTCGGGGTCACCACTTGTTGGAGTAGAATACCTCTGCTACGCGCCGTTCGTTGGATGAGGCTGGATCTCTATTAAATTAAGAAAGGAATTGAAAACACCGGAATCAAAGTTATAACAAATTATCTGAGTTTACTTCTAGTAGGAAACCAAACACATATACAAGTTATACAGAGTACTCGAGTACCCCGGACTTTTAGATTTGTGATGCGATGCGGATAAATGCATCGGGACCAGACAAACTCATCAAACGAGAAGAAATTGGACTTCAAGTTTGTGATTCGATGCGGACACAGATATCAGGACCAACAAACTCACCAAACCCAAAAGCAATTTTACACACACAAACGTCAGTATTTCTATCTGTCTTTGGGGCGGAGATTTGTCGATTCTTCCTTCCCACTTTTCTCCCAAGCGAATCAGAGAACCCCTGGGGAGGAGCTGTTTAAACTGACCACCTCCCCCAAGTGCCCTGACTGGCTGGATTCGCTTCTGGCCGGGTTCAATAGTTCTCTCCAGGACTTGAAATTCCAAAGTCCCCTAAGGTCAAAAGTCAATTCTTATCTCCGTCCCGATCTCCCCTCCCTACCTTTTCCAGGGGATCTTTTCCTATTTTACGATGTCTTTAACGACTTAGAAACAGCATCTGGCTCTTAGAGATGATAACAGCCAATGTTGGTGTGTGAAACACAGAATCTCTAAGTCAGTGAGTTTAAAAGTGAGAATAACATTCTTTTTCTAAGTGATTATCAAAACCCGTTCAAACAATACATGTTTACTTCAATACAGTGTAGAATCATATCTTCTTACTTCACGTGTTATTAACGCCCTAATATATATGCTATATATGCTTTGAACGTTCCACTTCCTGCCTGCCCGACATTACCTTACGGCTGCGTCGCGTAAAAAATAGGATTCATCCTAATTTTAGAGGAGCCCTGCGCCGAGACGCTTCTGAGCCGTAACGCGCCGCGTGTTGTGGAATAGCACCCATTGACTAGAGTGGCCGCGATCGGCGTGAGCGCCGCGGCGCAGCCGTAACGCGCCGCAGACGGACCCGGTGGAATCTAGGGGTTACACTGGCTCCCTATAGAACACAGGATAGAATTTAAAATTATTCTTCTCGCCTACAAAGCCCTTAATGGGCAGGCGTCATCTTACCTTAAAGAACTCATACCCTACTGTCCTACTAGGGCATTGCGTTCCAAGAATGCAGGGTTGTTGGTTGTTCCTAGAGTGTCTAAAAGTACAATGGGAGCCAGAGCCTTTTCTTATCAAGCTCCACATTTGTGGAATCAGCTTCCTGTTTGTGTTCGGGCGGCAGACACGCTATCCGTTTGTAAGAGTGCGCTTAAAGCTCCCATGTCATGCTTTTCCGGTTATTACCCGTCCCCTTGTGTGTTATGAAGGTTTTTATGCATGTAAACAGTGTGCAGAGTCAAAACCCTCAAAGTACACCCTGTAGCGAGTAAAACTCTAACACAGAAAATACCTCCCCAAAACGCCTCGTTGGAGATACGTCACTGCCCATTTGATTCTTCCGGGTACCGCCTGATGTCATGCGGTACCCGGAACGAAATGGACCAATCCCGAAGAGCTATGGCCACACCAGCAGCGGCGTTTTCCTCCTCCAGAGGTTCGAAGAACCGGCATTTCACAGACGAAAGCTTCCAAAACATTGCCCAGTTCGAGGCCGGATATGCACAGCTTGTTTGGACCGTTTGGAGCAGGGGAAGATCTGGGTATACAACCTGTAAGTTTGCATTGTTATTTGTGTATTTATCAAACAAGACTGTTTAAATGTGTAAACTGTGTTGGACTGCTAAGCCATTGACACAGTGCTAACTGTGCTAACTAAGTTGCTAGAGTTTCCATATATCAACTCTAATATCAGCAGATGGCCTTGCATACATGTATCTCATAGCAGGAGAATGTCTGCATTCACACACAAAATACCTATTGACAGTATACTCCGGGTGATTTGCCGGTCAGTCGCGAAACGTAATTACATTATAGCTGGCGTAGCGATCTAACACACGGAGGTAGAGCTAGTTTTGGTCGGAAAAACATTTTTGTGATGCTACGTTGCTAGCGTTTAAATATATCAACTACAATGTCAGCAGATGGCCTTACATGTTTGTCATGGCAGGAGAATGTCTGCAGTCACACACACGGAATACTCATACAGTATACTGTACTGTGATTTACCGTACATTGTGACCGTACATATACTGCATGTAGCTAACGAGGCTAGCTGTATGCTAGCGCAAAACAATGTATTCATGCAAGTTACATTGTATGGTAGCAGAATACCCGTATACGATTGCAATTATAAACACGTTATTGCTAGCCTTTGTTCACTACTTGTTCATAGTAGTTTTATTACACTGCATTATAGTTGCCTTTCCTCCAAGCTAACGTTCATATCGTGTTAGCTACCAAGGTAAACAAAGCTAGGTTAGCATATTAGCAGGCAAGCTGTTCATTACACAACTACTACTAACGAATCTAAAACAACTAAGTTTCTCTAATATTTTGTGATTTGCATTTGATTTCGTCCAGCCAGATCCTGGCGGACAATCCATGACGGGGAAGGGACTTCGACTACTACTGAGGCCTCGTGCTAAAAGGCACCGCACCGACTGTGCGCAGGCAAGATGCGAGGAGGAGGAATGAATGATATACCGTGTATATATGTATATTTATGTTCATTTTGTACATTTCTAAAAATAAAGTTTAATGGAAATACTTAGTAGGCCTATCCTTTCTTCCCTGAATTCATATATAGCAAACCATGATTTGATTTCTCATCAAACAGTAGTAGTTTATAACGGGTAAAAATAACTTACTCTTTGTTATGAGAGTGGCTCGTAGGCCACAACGGAAAGACAAGGAGACATACACGAGTTTACAAAACCACGGCACATTTATTGTGGTAAATGCAGAGATAGGTGGTTGAGAGGATCGCAGAGTTAGTCTTCCTGCAGCCGCTTTGGAGAGAGACTGGGGCCGTCGTGTCCGGAGGTGTCCGTGATCGTGCTGATTAGCCTCTTCAGCTCCACCCCATCGTAAGACAAAGGCCCTGGGGCTGTCACACTCTTCTATAACAACAGTTAAAAATATATATGTATATAAAATATACCGCTGTACCGACGCCATGATAAGACTGATGTTACGCTGAGAGCAGCCGGGAAAAGCACTGACATGGGCGCAGCCTCTCTGGTGGTTGACTAATCAGAACAGAGTGGCCGAGCTGACCAATCGGAGCACACTAGGCTCACAGGGAGGGGGGGGCAAGAGCTCCAACGAGTCGTTTAGTGGAGAAAGTGAATACTGCTGAATACACATGCTTGACAGAGATGCTGTATGCGAAACCAATGTGAGTTTGGAAAATTGCACAGTATAAATCTATTTTAGTATACCTCAACAATGTAATTATGATCAGTGGAAATGGCCATGACATGGGCCCTTTAAGACCTTCCTTTTTGATAAAGCTTATAAGTTAGGGCTGATTAGATTCAGCCCCTAGTTTTGCTGCTATAGGCTTAGACCAGGGGTCACCAACCTTTTTTAGGATGAGAGCTACTTTCAAAAAATAAAACAAGTCGTGAGCTACTTTTACTCCTCTTTTTTTGTTTTTTTGCAGTGTATATATTTAGCACATTTTAACATTATTATATGCTTACCTTTAACCTTTGTGTGCTGTTTGGGTCTGTGGGACCCGTTTTCAGTGTTTACTAAAATAAAATGTATTAAATTTAATTATTTTAACCTGCTTTATTTGGGGGTGGACCTCTCATCCTCCGGGAAGATCTTTTTTTTAATGTTGAAGTGAAATGCATCAATCTGGTGCACTTTGAGCACAACATGAATTTATGGATACAGCTCTCAACACTCAATACTTTTCAATAATCCAAACATCTTTAGAATATGATCACAACCAATAACAAATAATTTAAACGGGTTTATTCTTATCTTATGTTACCTAGTTAGCATTCTTTCTTTCTATTTATGCATATTTTACTAATCACTCCCCTTTTAAACTGTTTTTTTTTTGTACTGTCCTATAGTACACATTGGAATGATTTCTTACTTTATCTATATTAAATAGATAAAGGTGTGCTCTCCCTAAATCTCTCGCTCGCTCTCTCTCTCTCCCTCCCTCGCTCGCTCCCTCGCTCTCTCTCTCTCTCCCTCTGTCTCGCTCGCTCGCTCTCTCTCTCCCTCTGTCTCGCTCGCTCGCTCTCTCTCTCCCTCTGTCTCGCTCGCTCACAGAGGCTGCGTGCTCCTCCGTGGCGATGACGGCTTGCGTTAAAAAATAATAATAAACATATTTGTAAAGTGGGGGGAGACAAACGGGATTTCGAAAAGAGCGGGGGACATGTCCCCCCTGTCCCCAGTGGAAATTACGCCATGCGTGTGTGCGTCAAGTGCAATAAATATATATGCAAGTTGTGACAAAACACACAGTAAAACTCTGCCCCTCATGGGCTGTATAGGCTGCATGATAGGCTGTGTTCAATGGGGCTGATGTGTTGTGTAGATTCTGCCAGAAGGAAAATCATGGTCAAACTCCTTATGAAGCGGGGAGGTGCCACATTGCTTTTCTTCCCGACTGCAACGCTGGTCCCGCAAATCAAGCAAGAACGTGATTGGTCGATATTCATTGTGGGGGTGGGGGGAGGAGGGGTTTTAGATAGATATAGAGTTGTAGTAAGTAGATAGAGTTCGCTATGATTTAGGTTTCGTTTATGCATAGGGTAGATTCTTTTAATGACTCACGTTGCCCCTGCGGGCGACTAAGTGCCCGTGGGCACCGTGTTGGCTACCCCTGGCTTAGACTGTCGGGGGACACCTTACTTCTTCCTTCTCTCTGTCTGTACCTGTGTACTCTCATGTTCCAAATAACCCAGCTTCCCCACATTTCTTTTTGGTGTCCATCTACGCCGGGATCCTGAGTCGTGGCTGATCCTGTTGCTGTGGTCCTGAGTCCTGGATCGCGAGCCCTGGATCTTCAGTCGTGGCTGTGCCTGCTGCTGTGGTCCTGGATCATAAGTCCTGGATGGATATCCTCGTGGATTCATCTTCTTATTATAGACACATGCATTTCCAAACATTTGGACTACCTATGTTGTAAATGTATTATCTTTTCAATTTACACACGGCATCTAATGCACGTCTGTCCGTCCTGGGAAAGGGATCCCTCCTCTGTTGCTCTCCCTGAGGTTTCTCCCATTTTCCCCTTTAAACTGTGGGTTTTTCTCCGGAAGTTTTTCCTTGTACGATGTGAGGGTCTAAGGACAGAGGGTGTCGTATTGTCATACTGATATTCTGTACAAACTGTGAAGTCCACTGAGACAAATGTAACATTTGTGATATTGGGCTATATAAATAAACATTGATTGATTGATGACTGTGGGGATTGCCCACAGTATTGAGTATGTAAGTCGCTTTGGATAAAAGCGTCGAACAAGTGACATGTAATGTAATGTAATATCTTACCATGACTCGCGTATGCATGCACGTTCACGGTTGTGGCATGACCACCAAAACAGAAAGATATGGACACAAGATGTGAGCAAATGTATTTAGTTTTCTATCCATGTGAACATGATTTAAGTGGGGGGGGGACCTAACCTCCTCTAGGGGGGTCCGGGGGCATGCTCCCACTGGAAGATTTTTTTTTAAATGTTGAAGTTAAAAGCATCAATCTGGTGCACTTTGAGAGCAACATGAAGAGATCTATGGATACATCTCTCAACACCCATATGAAACAGAACTGTAAACAGATTTTATTTTTCTTTATGGATATTTTACAAATCACTCCCCTTTTAAACTGTATTCTTGTTTATTAAGAACAACTTTTTTTTCCTGTCATATAGTATTTTATACCTGTTTACTTTATTCTCTTATTTTTTTATAACTATAATGATCATATAAAGATGTGCCTTTACATCACTGGTTGTAGAAAAAGCTTCTTATATTCGTTAGCATAGCTAGCTAACCAGATGCTAATAACAAAGAAGTTATTGACTGTATGATCAGTATGACAGATGAACAGATCGCCACTGGGCTTACAACTAAAGACACAGCCACGCAAAAACTGCGGCATGTGTACGGCTCCTTATGGGTACTGCAATTTCTGAAGTGCCGGAGCGGCGCTCGAGAAGGGTCCAGCTGCAGCCGCAGCCAGTCGGTGGAGGTTGAATCTGTAGGAAGCTGTAGGAAGCTGTACTTCCAAATATGGTCAGAAGAGAGCGCGCCCAACACGTGATACGCTGACGCAAGGATACTTAAGGATACATGGAGGTTTACAGAGAACACACAACAAACAATATGGCGCATCGAGTTCAGGTAATTAACGTCTTGTGGGTTTAGATATAATTACATACTATTTAGGTTCTCGGTTGTTTGTCGATTTGGCTGTTTAGCGCAGTGTAATTGTGTTTATTTAGCTAATTTGTATTTTAAATATTCAATTTAAAGGAATAGAATACATAAATAATATATATGTTGAAGTAAGAAGATATGATTCTAAACTGTATTGAAGTAAAGATGTATTATTTTGAATTGTATTTTAGTGAACATGTTTGAACTGTTTTAAGTAATCACACTCCTGGGTCATATACACACCCTGTCCCTTTCACCTCAACACACCAGATGTTGTTTTTTAAGGTAGATTTGGGTCTCTTTTTATGGGGGCACTAAAGGTTTAATTGTTTGAAAAAGAAAAGTTTATGAGATAACTCCCCTGGAAAAGGTAGGGAGGGGAGATCGGGACGGAGATAAGAATTGACTTTTGACCTTAGGGGACTTTGGAATTTCAAGTCCTGGTGAGAACTATTGAACCCGGCCAGAAGCGAATCCAGCCAGTCAGGGCACTTGGGGGAGGTGGTCAGTTTAAACAGCTCCTCCCCAGGGGCTCTCTGATTCGCTTGGGAGAAAAATGGGAAGGAAGACTCGACAAATCTCCGCCCCAAAAGTAGATAGAAATACTGATGTTTGTGTGTGTAAAAATGCTTTTTGGGTTTGGTGAGTTGGTTTGATCCCGATATCTGTGTCCGAATCGCATCACAGACCTGAAGTCCAATTTCTTTTTGGTTTGATGAGTTGGTTTGATCCCGATGCATTTATCCGAATCGCATCACAAATCTAAAAGCCCGGAGTACCCGGAGTACTCTGTATAACTTGTATATGTGTTTGGTTTCCTACTAGAAGTAAACTCAGATAATTTGTTATAACTTTGATTCCGGTGTTTTCAATTCCTTTCTTAATTTAATAGAGATCCAGCCTCATCCAACGAACGGCGCGTAGCAGAAGTATTCTACTCCAACAAGTGGTGACTTTCCCGACGTTTGTGAGCTGATCTCTAGAAAGGGACACCGACAGCCAGGGGACAGAATCCAGTCCAGGGGGAGGACACAGAGATACTGGTGACAACTAAACCAATGGCCATATACAAAAGGTGAGCAGACACCTGTTTTGATTATCGAAAATCTGTGATTGATTATACTAAAACATTTAGAGTTGTCAGCAGCGTTCTCAGTGTTCTTAGTCACGGTGGGAAATACAATACATATGCAAGTTGGGAAAGTTTGATTAGGTGCTTAGTGTCGGGTATTCAGTCCTGGACCTAAGGCACAATAGTGTTTGAGTGTGGCGGGTAGATCCCAGCCCTTCACTCACTAAATACGAAGGCTGCAAGGCTAGAAAAAGAGGGTTAAATTCCCCGCAGATCATGATAAGATTGATTAATGCGGTTACCTTGCAGCGCTTTAATTAAAGACTACGAAGGTGTCAAAATAGGGTTAAATTCCCCGTAGGTCAATATAACATTGATGAATACGGTTACCTTGCAGTGCTTTCATTAAAGACTGTAAGGCTGTAAAAGAAGGGTTACATTCCCCGCAGGTCATGATCAGATTGATTAATGCGGTTACCTTTCGTGGTGCTTTAAATGTATAAAATGTCTGTAATTGTTATATGGTGGGTGATAGAGGAGGAGAGAGACGCGACCTCCAACTAATTATTTGGATCGACCGGCTCTCATCACGAAACTGTTGTGGGGATAATCAGGCTCATTAAACGTGACGATAAAGAGATTTTGTTGACTGAGTTTTTAACTCTTGACCTGAAGTCGCAATCACCGTGAGGAGATTGTAGAAGCCTACTTCTGGAAGTCACGCTATCTGTTGAAATAAACATCGCACAATAATAATTTGCCTGAATGTGATATGATAAGGTATGAGAAGCTCTGTGTGATTTTTTTTTAAAGTCAAATCTGTGTAATACTTGAGAGACAGAGAGCAACAAGAAGGTGGTATAATGTCTGAGACCCTACCTCCACCCTACGGAGATAAGGGCTCACAAATGCCACTTATGAGTATCCCATCTAATACTCCTAAAGGAAAACACATTGTTAGACCTGATATTCAGGGAAAAGGAATGTTGGAAATAGTAATGGCAGATATTGAAAATCTTAAACTGGATCAACCAACCATGTTAGTGAACCCTGCTAATATGGAGCTAATACATGTAGAAAGAATAGCAGCAGCTCTGGCAAAGACAATAGGTCCTAGCATGCAAGCACAGAGCGATACTATGATAAGGGCTATTAAACTGACCCTTTTTGGGAATGGGATTTTCCGTTACACAACAGAAGACTCAATTCAGGCCTTAAAGAACGCTTTACAAACAAGTCAGGGAGTGTTAAATGTGGAGCTATGTTGCTCAAAAGGGAGCTTACACTTTTGGGAAGAGATCTCCCACTTTCTCTGTCCTGAGGTGCTGCAGAATCACAGCAGCATACAGGGTCAAAGACAGGCGTGACCTCTGGAGAGGAAGAAAATCTAAATCTGAACAGACCACAGAGCCCATTAAAAGGTTTTATGGCCTCTACACTGAGAGGAAGATCTGGAGATTGTAAGGAACTCTCCCTAAATATCCACCCCCACCCAATCACGAGGGCAAGAGTGTGCCTCTCACCAATAAACGAATCATCTCTTAACCAAGTCAGATTTCAAAGTAGCCATACCTCAAGTTGTTAAGAAAAGAGGGAGATTCAAAAAGTTATCAATAATTGCCCAGTATATTAAATAAATACAAACGGACACGTATCAATATAAGTCAGATAATATAGACGAGGTCAATCGTGGAAGAAGGCTGACATTTAATGCCTGATATATAAGTAATAGTAATGATAAATATATAGCTGATATTAAAACTGATGTATAAGGCTCGATATTTCTGAAAATGGGAACACCGTTAACGGCGTTCTATTTCAGTAAAAGGGGGAAAAAAGATAGGATATACATCAGACAATATGTATGTGAGATTATTACGTTTTTAGGAGAAATTTATCAATTTAAAATACTAGTTATGGTATTTTTTGTTTTGTTTTACTTGTTGCTTTTAAGAGAAATTGATACATTTAAAATAATCTAGCTTTGGTTATTTTTTGTTTTGTTAGTTTGTTCCTTTTTTGTTTTATTTTTATTTTTGTTCTATTTTTTTATTTAATTTTTAATTTTTAATTTTTAATTTTTAATTTTAATTTTTAATTTTTAATTTTTGTTTATTATTTTCTGCATAGTCTCTTGTCCACACTCCAGTCTAGTTGGTGCCGCCAATAAACACTAAAGAAGTAGAAAAGATGATTTCAAAACCATATTTCCAGCAACTTAAGGGCTTGGTATGAGACTTCTCCACACAGGCTGCTGACGTCAAAAGGGGGACCCAAGAAACACAAGGCCAACACAGCAGATTACGTCTGGTTGGAGGGGACCTCCCATGCCGTTCGCCTAGATGGAAAGGGAGACAACTGGTACCACTGGAGCCAGTGTGCGGTCGGGAAAAACACCTGCGAGGACCCTGGACGACATCAGGACAGAGTTGGCCCTCGTCGCGAGGACCCTGGACGACATCAGAACAGACCTGGCTCTCGTCAAGGCAGTCGACCCAGGAGGCGCCATCAGCAGTCCGGAGGAGGAGGATCAGGACATCTCTCCAACAGTCGACCCGGAAGCCGCCATCAGCGGGCCGGGGGAGGACAATCAGGCCACATCTCTCTAGCAAGCACCCCAGAAGCCGCCGTCAGCGGGCTGGGGGGACGAAGATATGGCAAACCAAGACGGCACAGGGAACTCCATTTCCCGCTGAAACAGGTTGATATAGCCGGTGTGGAACTTTGTCTGAACAATCCATTTTTTTTTTTGAGGAACTTTCAACTTTATTTTTATATCCCATAAAAAGGGATTTGTATTTTTTATTCTACAGAACTATGTGTTACCAAAAGAGGGAAAAGTATGATAATGTCTTTTCTGATTTCTGTGGCTACTTTTATTGCCATTTTGGTGACATGTGGTTGTTGTTGTGTGCCTTGTATCCGCTCATTGTGTGTTAAACTCATCAGTTCCACCATTGAGGGTAGAGTAAAGATGACTCAGCTGACAAGGACTTTGCTTTTTAGACATATTTTATTCTCCCTCCACTGTCATGAGAAGTTCTTGTTGTGGACTGTTCCTAAAGGTTTAAAGTGCTCTATATCCCAGCTTCTGATGGGTTTATATAAATGTTGGGACAGACACAGTAGGAAAAAAGAATGACAGTGGTAATGTTTCTAATGATATATGTTGATCTCGTGAGGTGAGATCAAAAGAGGGATTGAAGTAAGAAGATATGATTCTAAACTGTATTGAAGTAAAGATGTATTATTTTGAATTGTATTTTAGTGAACATGTTTGAACTGTTTTAAGTAATCACACTCCTGGGTCATATACACACCCTGTCCCTTTCACCTCAACACACCAGATGTTGTTTTTTAAGGTAGATTTGGGTCTCTTTTTATGGGGGCACTAAAGGTTTAATTGTTTGAAAAAGAAAAGTTTATGAGATAACTCCCCTGGAAAAGGTAGGGAGGGGAGATCGGGACGGAGATAAGAATTGACTTTTGACCTTAGGGGACTTTGGAATTTCAAGTCCTGGTGAGAACTATTGAACCCGGCCAGAAGCGAATCCAGCCAGTCAGGGCACTTGGGGGAGGTGGTCAGTTTAAACAGCTCCTCCCCAGGGGCTCTCTAATTCGCTTGGGAGAAAAATGGGAAGGAAGACTCGACAAATCTCCGCCCCAAAAGTAGATAGAAATACTGATGTTTGTGTGTGTAAAAATGCTTTTTGGGTTTGGTGAGTTGGTTTGATCCCGATATCTGTGTCCGAATTGCATCACAGACCTGAAGTCCAATTTCTTTTTGGTTTGATGAGTTGGTTTGATCCCGATGCATTTATCCGAATCGCATCACAAATCTAAAAGCCCGGAGTACCCGGAGTACTCTGTATAACTTGTATATGTGTTTGGTTTCCTACTAGAAGTAAACTCAGATAATTTGTTATAACTTTGATTCCGGTGTTTTCAATTCCTTTCTTAATTTAATAGAGATCCAGCCTCATCCAACGAACGGCGCGTAGCAGAAGTATTCTACTCCAACAATGTGTATGCTAACTGAGCGAGCATGTCAAGCTAAGAGCTAAGATATATGTATATCTTAGCTTGACAGATGGAACAATGCATGTACTGTAATTTTTACAAGAATCTGATTTTGTGTAAGTTTTAAATATTGATTGAAGGTGTCTTGCACATTTGAATGTTTATTTATTTAAAACAATTATTAGTTGCTATAATGTAGACATGTAGGCCTACATATGTATAATTATATTATTATTTTAAGTGTGGTTTAAAGTAAACTAGCCAAGTAACCCAGGTGGATGCAATCAGGTAATTAGGACAGAGCCTCTATTTTTAGATGGGGTTTGTGGCCATGCTGTAGGCCTGACGTTTAAAATAAATGATCAAATCTTATCTGTTAAGATGAACGTTTCATTTAAAAGGTTATTATTTATTTGTTTAAGGAGGGACCCCAGAGCCAAGGGCAGGCCGAGCAGACCGCCTTCTCCCACCGCAGGCAGGATCAAACTCTCGGTCCGGCAGCTTCCCCGGGGATGGGCTCTGTGTAACAAGTCCCCTCAGTCTTTGCGGGGAGCCGCGCCGTGCCCAGGTACTCCCCGTTCTGCCCTATCTGCACCACAGTGATGCTGCGGTCATCGCTCGCCTCTCCTCCGGTGGTGCCCTCGGCTCCCTCCGCCGCCACACTGCCCAGCACACTGGAGATCACTATCCCGTCGGGGGTCGTCAGTCTCTGGCACTGTTATTTTGGGGGTCGTGGGCTGAAAAGTCTCACCATACTTAATCCTAGACAGTAGCACATGGTATATATTGTACGACTTTGTAATTTTTGAATGTTGATATGTATTCGCTCATAGCCTACTGTGCCTTTCACGCAGACAATACAAGTGAATTCTGAAATGACAAATAGGTTTATGTTTCAAGTTTATTTGCATTAAACACGTGTTTTTAAACCCTTCTGTTCAAAGTTGATATTTTGCTTCTTAAAAGTTTAATCTTTAAAAACATGCTGTTTGCCATTTTTATAGTTTGATGGAAGAAAAGAAAATATAGGTCACTGACGGAGCTTTAGGCCTGCAATGCTTTAACAACAAATGTTTTAGTTTCAGTTTTGAAGAGTGATATGGATGTTAAATTCACAAATTAGTATGAATAATCTTAAACAAGAACAAGATGTGGCTACTTCATTGTATTTGTGGTAGTAGTCTAACAAGTACTGAGTCCAACAGTACCAATTTTATTAAGAACTTATGGATACAAATCATTTTATCTCATCAAATATAGCAGAAGTGGCATGATTTTGTTCTCAGGGACTTTGAGAGAGTATTACCCAAAAAGTACATAGTAAAAATAGCCTACTTCATTTTATTGTAGCAGTCAAACTAGGACTGAGTCAAACAGTGTCAGTTTTATTAAGAACTTATGGTACAAATGACTTGTATTGCAAATAAAGCAGAAAAAAACATGCCTTATTTTACTCTTGTACAACGATTACCGTAAAGGCGCTATTAATTGCGCACTCAAAAATGAATAGCTGCTGATTTGACCAAGCGAACGCGAGAGACGGCTGAGTTGACCGCAGTTATGCAACAGCAACCGAAGCTAAACTGACTATCTTGACTACTTGTTGCTATCCTATTGTGGCATAAGACGTTTTCTACAGGCACATTTTACCTTTTCATTATGATTCTACGTGATAGTCGGACTCGGACATGACAACCTGTGCAGCCCATGTATTGATTCCATCTGATAGCTGCTATAATACAAAACAAAACTTCTGCCTGCTCTCCACAATGATCAATAACAGCGAACGGATGGTCAAAGTAAGGTACAAATAAACAGAATCACACGAAGCCTGGTTAGTGTTGCCTGACTTTATAAAGTGTGTTTGTTTATAAGTGTGTGGTTGCCTTCTAGTCACTTTGCTCAGCGCTACTGCTTGTTACAACTTTCATTTTCCGTACTCGCCATAAACTGTTATTATGGCTCAGGTTAATCTCGCCCCCTTCCGACGTGAGCGTGGTTCTTGGTTCTTGCCGGGTAGCCAAGTGGGGTCAGCTAAGAACCGGTTTTCGGTGTTTAGAGCCGGCTCCGCTGTGGCTGAAACAGGAAGAACCAGAGCTAAATCAGGCTGAGTGTGAAACAAGAACTATTGAGTCAGTGTTGCGGTGCTGTTGCTTTGGTCTGGATCTGTGAGCTAACCACGCCCCGTTCATTTGCATATAAGAAATGGAAATGTGTCATTATGAAATACAAGTCCCCTGAAATAAATAAATGTGTCATTATGAAATAAAAGTCCCATGAAATAAATAAATGTGTATTTAAATGTACATGTATACATATTTATTGCCTCATTTATTTATTTCAGAATTTATTTCATAGGCATATTTATATATATATATGTATTTATTTAATTATTTATGTATTTATTTAATTTTGGCTTAAATGGCATTCCATACTTTGGTTGCTTGGAATGGCTAACAGAAGAATGTGAGTGTCCAGCATCCAAACTGAAACTGTCCACATCAGTACTGTGTTATTGCTTTGGCTATTCATGCCATTAAATCTTATTGGTATATTAAGATTGCCTTGAGTCTGTGTGTGTGTGTGTGTGTGTGTGTGTGTGTGTGTGTGTGTGTGTGTGTGTGTGTGTGTGTGTGTGTGTGTGTGTGTGTGTGTGTGTGTGTGTGTGTGTGTGTGTGTGTGTGTGTGTGTGTGTGTGAGACCTCTGGGTATGCATCCTGTCCCCTGGCAGGTGGGACAGTGCACTATCTCTGCAGAGCTGAGTCTCCTGCTGTCCTCCTTCTCTATTATTGGCTGGCAGTCATTGTCTTGGCCACTCCCACTGTGCTGTGACCCCGCCCCCTTACCTTCACACTTGCTGGGAACAGACCCAATATCTAAAGAGACCACAGACGTTGTCAGTTAGTAGTCAAGTACACAACTACTACAAAAGAAGATAGGATATTACAATTCATGTAATTTAATGACATTTTTGAGAGTTAGAACTAGAACTAGAACAAGAAGTGGAAGAGTAGAAGTGTAGTGATGGCCCTTTAAACTTTAATCTAGTGATGTCATTTTGAATTACAGTTGAAGGAGGAAAACACAAAGAGGACATGGCTGAAGATAAAAACCTGCATACTCTTTATTTAACTCTTGTTTCTGAAAACTCACATTAGCGTCTACCAAACCTTGGTTTTTATTTTTTGCATAGAACAAGAACTCTGAGATGTTGTGCATTTTAGATATTTGAAATACAATTGTAACTATAAATGTACAATTTAAAATACACATTATATTAGTAGAATAAATCCTTTTATAACTAGTCAGATCTACGTTCTACACAGCAAAAAATAGAGTTTTTTGACAAATTGAATTCAACCTTACAAGAAATCCATAAAATGCCTATTTTTTTCCACGTGAAGTTATTCAGTGGTGGAATACAACAAAGTACATTTACTCAAGTAGAAATTGAAGGTACTTGTACTTCAACTGAGTATTTACACATTATGCTACTTTATACTTTTACTTTACTACATCTTTTGGGCACATTTTTTATTTTTAACTCCACTACTCCATCTACAGCTTTAGTGTCTAGCTACTTTGCAGACTATTTTCATCTAATAAATGTTGGGCTACTTTTATATGTTACACAGCAGTAAATAAAATAATTAAACTATACCCTATCTTTACTAGATGCAACGTTAAAGGGGTGAACACAGTAATGCATGAATACACATAATAAAACCCTTTAAATAGGTATGATTCTGAAATGAGCCATACTACATAATGGGTACTTTTACTTTTGCTACTTTATGTATATTTTGATGCCCGTACTTTTATACTTTTACTTGAGTACACATTTGATTAAAGGACTTGTACTTGTAACAGAGTATTTTTGCACTGTAGTATTGCTACTTTTACCAAAGATGGGAGAAGTATAGCGTGTAGGAGTACTCTGTTACAAGTAAAAGTCCTTTAATCAAATGTGTACTCAAGTAAAAAAATAAAAGTATTAGCATCAAAATATAGTTAAAGTAGCGACAGTAAAAGTAGTCATTGTGCAGATTGGTCCATTTCAGAATAATATATATGATATGTTTTATAATGATTGATCATTAAAGTGTTCTCAAAGCTGGTAAAGGTGCAGCTAGTTTGAATGACTTTGTATACTGCAGGGTAGCTTGTGGATTTACTCCAGGTGGAACTAAAGTCTGATTTAACACTTGGTTATATTTCACACCATTCATCCACATCTGTAAAGTAACTAAAGGTATTAAATACATGTAGTAAAGTGAAAGTAAACTATTAACCTCTCAAATGTAGTGGGTTAGAGCAAAACATTGAAATACTCCAGTAAATTACAAGTATATCAAAATTGTACTTAAGTATACTTGAGTAAATGTACTTAGTTACTTTACACAACTGTAACCTACTAATGTGTTTTGATTAAAGAAGGACTCTGTAATGAGTTTCATATTCACATGTTTATGTCAACGTGTTTTATATTCCTTCAATATCATTTCCACTAAAGGACAGTTCGACATGTAGGAATGATTTCTGCCATTTGATCACTAGTTGGTGACATGTCCGCGTGCTGCTCTGTGTTCCCGCTTCTCTCCTCATGTGTCTCAGTAGTTAGATCAAGTCTCTGTGCTGACAGCTTACCTGCGGCTGAGCCTGAGAAGATGTCAACAGCTTCCTGATTCCATCTCAGTCCTGTTCCTGTCCTGTTTGGCAGTACGGCAGGAGGAGTCACACGGTTCCCACAGCGTCACCGCCCTGAACACAACACACTGACACTTCCTGTCCAACACACTCTCACTCCCTAAGCGTCCAGGAGCGACGCTTGGTCAGGGTCCCGTGGCGTCCCGTTGTGACGCGCCGAGGCTCCTTCAGCTTCATAAACGGACGCAAAGAGCTTTCAACTGATTGCAATGTATTCCCATCGGCGGCGGTATTTGACGCTTAGGGAAGCACGGCATTCGTTTGTGTCGGAGGCTGTTAAAGGCAATGTGAGCGTCCATTCCCATTGGATAACGGAGAATTGTACACCCGGAAGTAAGTATTCCCCTTACTGTCGATTGATTTGACAGTGATATCTCCACTACTCATCAACTCAAAAACACCAGATTATCCTTGTTAATTAAACGACATTGATAGGTTTTAGTGTGTGTACAATGCTTTTGTCACGTTTTCCCCTTCAATTCTGAGAAACAAGTCGTTTTCTATGAGTTTTGGATGGCCGAAGACATTACATTACCCACAATCCTCTGTAGCAACCATAGACTGTATAAAAAAATTAAATAATACATTATTCCGAGTGTGCTTGCTTTTCTCTTTGAAAGTCATCACATAACGGCATTGTAATACACGTTTCGGCTGCATTAAATATTACATATCTGCCGTAGTTAACTCTATTTATAGAGCCCTGATGACAAGACTTCTAGACAAACAGGAACTGCCGCCAAAACTGAAAACTTGACGTGGATCTTAAATATATAAGCAATTAAACAACATCTTACATTTCTTTTCACACAATACGTCTCCTTGCAGTATCAACACTAATTCGGCTGACTTTTATATTTGATCCAATTGGTAGATAGGCTGTATTTACGCCATAACGGTGCACAGCTGATAGAAAGGGACACCTACTGGTTAAAGCACGTTATTGCATTTTATAATTTTATTATTAGATATTAATAGGAGGATGTGCAAAACAGACAAACTAATAAGGCTTTATTTAAACATTAAAGAATACTTTAGGTTAAGGTCTTCTTTTGAATAAGAAAAAAGCTTTGGGGGTATAGAAGATGAATATGGAGGGATGAAACCCTCTTTGATGGTCACACATGCAGAGCACACAGCACACACAGTGACATTTGTATCTACAGATAAATATTAAGCCTGACAAAGTACTTACTGTCTAATATATTGCTTTCCTGCAATGTTAACTATGTCTAAGCACTTATTTTAACTGATATTATACATATGTATTATACTCTTATAAGATGTATGTAGATAGTATAAGAAATGTGCAGAATATGACAGTTTAATGGTGGAGGTACACACATATTGATAGATGTCTTGTAATGCACTGTTGAGGAACCTGCGACCCAAGTTTTTCATTCATTGCATAACTACACCGTAGTTGTGTATAATATGATATGTCAATAAACTTTAGAAAATCTTGAAATCTTGAAAGGGATGTGCAAAATAGTCATTATATACAGTCTTTAATGTCAATAAACCTTAGAAAATCTTGAAATCTTGAATGGGATGTGCAAAATAGTCATTATATACAGTCTTTAATGAACTATTAGTAGAGAATAACGACGAGTAAAGAATATACTTTATAGGGATCCTATTAATATCTAATAATACAATTATAAAATGCAATAACGTGCTTATAACCAGTAGGTGTCCCTTTCTATCAGCTGTGCACCGTTATGGCGTAAATACAGCATATCTACCAATTGGATCAAATATAAAAGTCAGCCGAATTAGTGTTGATACTGCAAGGAGACGTATTGTGTGAAAAGAAATGTAAGATGTTGTTTAATTGCTTATATATTTCAGATCCACGTCAAGTTTTCAGTTTTGGCGGCAGTTCCTGTTTGTCTAGAAGTCTTGTCATCAGGGCTCTATACATAGTTAACTACGGCAGATATGTCATATTTAATGCAGCCGAAACGTGTATTACAATGCCGTTATGTGATGACTTTCAAAGAGAAAAGCAAGCACACTCGGAATAATGTATTATTTAATTTGTTTATACAGTCTATGGTTGCTACAGAGGATTCTGGGTAATGTAATGTCTTCGGCCATCCAAAACTCATAGAAAACGACTTGTTTCTCAGAATTGAAGGGGAAAACGTGACAAAAGCATTGTACACACACTAAAACCTATCAATGTCGTTTAATTAACAAGGATAATCTGGTGTTTTTGAGTTGATGAGTAGTGCAGATATCACTGTCAAATCAATCGACAGTAAGGGGAATACTTACTTCCGGGTGTACAATTCTCCGTTATCCAATGGGAATGGACGCTCACATTGCCTTTAACAGCCTCCGACACACACGAATGCGGTGCTTCCCTACGCGTCAAATACTGCCGCCGATGGGAATACATTGCAATCAGTTGAAAGCTATTTGCGTCCGTTTATGAAGCTGAAGGAGCCTCGGCGCGTCACAACTGGACGCCACGGGACCCTGACCAAGCGTAGCTCCTGGGAGTGAGGGAGTGAGAGTGTGTTGTCCTGTCACACCTTTCAAAGTAAAACTCTTTGGCATCACTTTTTAGTCTCTAAATAAGGCTGGTTCATCAAGTTTATTCAATATTTTTGTGTAGTTACCATCTGGGTTAACCCTGAAATGTTGAGTTTCCCAAAGAAATATATAGTATTGGTCCCCAGCACATAGAAACTGCCGGATGCTAATTTGCATATGTTGGGCAATTTTCACAATTAGCATAAATTGTGTTAATTAAAATGAATGGGATTACATGGAAGCCTGTTTGCGCCACAGGAAAAAATAAATAAAAATTCTGTAAGTCAATATATTGACTTAGCTATCTCAATATATTGACTTACTATCTCAATATATTGACTTACTATCTCAATATATTGACTTAGCTATCTCAATATATTGACTTACTATCTCAATATATTGACTTAACTATCTCATTATATTGAGTTATATATGTTTTTTTTAGTGAAACAATTATGTCAAATACAGAATAAGGCACATAGACATCAATGTTCATCATATAAGCGGTACAATTTTATATTAAGGTACACAAATTAACCATCAACTAGTTGTTAATTAACATGCATATTAGCAGTATATTGGCTATTTATTAGTCATTATAAAACACTTATTAATGCCTTATTCTACATGACCATATTCTACAAGTAATATGCCATTAGTTGAGAGTTTTTCCTCAATAACCCTCTAATTAGTCCTTATTTATTGCAAGTAAGGAAGTTGTTGTACATGAGCTTTGGTCTTAATATGCTCTCCTCAATATGTCTAAATAACTCCAAATTAGGTATTTCTATCTAAGAATATGTTCCCTATTTTAAAGTGAAGTTTTGTTCATAACCAATACGCTAGTAGTTTGACTCTAATTGACCTGAACAGGTTCCCTATTCAAAAGTTGCCTCCTCTTCACACTTTGTAAATACATTATAGCACACAACTACTGAAATTAACCTCAACAGTACATGAAGAAAGTAGGCTCACATTGAAATATCTGTTTTATTAATGAACCACTAAAGCAGTGGCGGCGCCAGAGATTTTCTCTAGGGGGTGCTGTGGGGTAGCTTGACGTTTCATAGAGGGTGCTCAAACATTTAGGGTTTCCCATTAATGCACCAGCGCTACAGTTGAATGTTCTACTGCAACAATCCCCACGCATATACACAGTGTACCCGCGACAGTTACAATGAAGGCTCGATAATCAGCTCACGGCATATAGGTGTAAGCAGGGGTAAAGTGCTATTTTTACAAGTGGGGAGTGGACCTCACCTCCTATAGGAGGGTCCTCACCTCCTCTAGGGCGGTCCGGGGGCATGCTCCCCCGGGAAGATTTGTTTTAAAATATTGAAGTTAAAAGCATCAATCTGGTGCACTTTGAGAGCAACATGAAGAGATCTATGGATACATCTCTCAACACCCATGAAACAGAACTGTAAACAGATTTTCTATTTCTTTATAGATATTTTACAAATCACTCCCCTTTTAATACTGTATTCTTGTTTTACTGTCATATAGTATTTCATACCTGTTTTTCATACTGATCATATAAACGTGTGCCTCGGAAATACTTATTTACATAAATCGTGACCAAACCGTTTGAGACCCACTGAGATAACTAGACTAAAGTTAACTATCTAAACATTGAGAGAGTCCTTTACCTCACTGAGCTGAGGTTATCTGAGACTCTCAGGCCTAGGCTCCACGGGAACGAAAACTGGTTGAATCCGCATATTTCTCATGCGTATAGCCCTTTAAGCTTAACGACGCCGTAACGGAAACGTAGAAACAGACCCTGCAAACGACAACGGGTCCAAAGGTGGATAGATCTGGGAACGGAGCGCTCTGGGGGGTCCAACGGGGCCGTGTGGTCGCCTATACGGTCATCCGTTTCTGATAATGACGACGCAATAGCCCCGCCTCTCCCCACCTCTGCTGCTCACCCCATGGATGTATAATAAGAACTAGATACAGCGTGGGAGGCGGGGCCTCATTCATTCCTATGAGAGTTGCTCATTCGCGCATGATGATAAAATGGCCCAACTTTTGAGAAAGCGAAACATCACAGATTACCCGGCATGCCTGAGAAGTACCCGTATGTGCGCTCATAGCGCATGCGCAACTTTAACCATGCCCCCCAAAATGCTCGTTCACATCAAGCACGTCAATTTGCGTACACGTAACAGCACCGCACGTTCATGACAGCATGGTAATGGGTTGTTATGATAGATTTGATATTAACGAGGCGGCAGTTCGCAGCTAGCGGTTAGCTAGTAATTATGCTAATTTACACATCAATCGTTATGTACTTTTATATTACGCTGTAACAGGATCTAGTGATATCCAAGCAACAGAGCTTCCTTTAGCATGAAAGAATTATTGCACTGTATATATATATATATATGTATATGTATATACAGTGCAATAAGCTTCTTAGTGCAATAAGAAGCTACAGGGACGTTAATCTACGTCGGTAATATTAACTTTATTTAATACAACATTTACGGTACAAGATTTACATCATACAGCCCATGTAGTATAATATTTGACAAATGATGAATTACAGCAAACATGTGCAATATATCCATTATTACAGCTCCGTGGGCTGGCAGTAAGGCGATATGGGTCCGTTCTTATTGTGCATCCATGGGTAAAGATAAACGCATGTTGTGCTGAACACGTAACATGAACGTGCCGGGCGGCGCGGTCCCGTGGGTTAGATGCACGTTCATAATGCAGAGGGAAATAACTCTCAGAATAACGTTATTAGCACATTTTTACAACTTGAGGAACGAATGTTTTTAATAAGGGCTATACAAGTGTTCATACTGGGTAGTTTATTTAGTTTAAAAAAAATTATCCAACGATTTACAGACCACTCTTTCCCCATGTAAGTCAATGGGAAAAAGTGTTTCCGGGCCTGGCAACCAAAAGGAAGTGTAGTACCGCCGTTTGGCCAGCACGAATATTTTCATCTGAGTCCGACGCACTTCCTGGGGGCTTGGCTCACCCCCGCAAAAGTACACTGCACACTGAATTCAGATTATTTATCTTTATCTCGATATGGACATAAACGCGAGTGAAGTCTAATCTGACAGGACGGAGACACGCAGCTCCTCCCGCTGTGATGCAGCGGGAGCAAAACACACACTTCAAGTCAGATCATCACCCTTAGCTATTTTAATTACCTCTCAAACTACCTAAACTAGTTATAAATATGTTTATTTTTACTGTCGGGTTTACTTACTGGATCAGCTGCTGCATGAGGAAGCATGAAGATTTAAACTTTAACACACGTTGACCGGCGAAAAACTCTGCGCGGTTCCCTCGGCCCCCACCGCGGAGAAGTGCAGCCATGACAACCATTCTTCTTCGCTGCTTTTGTGGAGGAAGTTGCTGCTTTTTGTGGAGGAAGTTACAGCGCCATGTACAGGTTCGGCATATGTACTGCAGCTTTTGGAGCAGGTTGGATGTAAACGGAGCCGTCTCGTGGAGCTTGACACAATCCGGTGTATATTGCGTGTGGGCGGAAGCTTTTTTGCGGTTGCGTTTGCGTTACTCCGATGCGTTTTGCCGTATGCGTTCCCGTGGAGCCGGGGCCTCAGTCTGACAGGAGAGAGTTCTCCCTCCACCTTGTTGTTGAAAAAGCTCCTCGCTCGCGCACGCACACAAAATGGCTCATGCCACACACACACAGAGCAGAGCTTGAATGAAACAGAGACCCAGAAGTAAGCTACTTGTACTGTACTGTAGCATATTACTTTCGAATCAATAATTTTTCAAATTATGAATTTCACACATAAAAAAAAAGACATTTCTTGGGGGTGCTTAGGGGGGGCTATGGCTATCCTGGGGGGTGCTTCAGCACCCCCTAGCGCCCCCCTGGCGCCGCCACTGCACTAAAGAGAGGTTCAGACACATGTACCAAAACATGTCAAGTTTCTCCAAGGCTGAGAACACATGCAGCCTGTACTTTTTAATAAAACTGATTTTTAACAGAGTTTATGTATTTGTGATCATACTGTGTGACCTGCTTGTAAGTACTTACACAATACAGGTGTACTGTTCTCTCTATGTGTTGTACTGTCTCAGTGTGAACATAGATTAAACAGCCAGCCAAACTCTTTTGAGAGCCAGGGAATGAGCAGCCATGCTCCTTTATTGACTTATTTGCAGTCTACTGACATTCAAACGGAGTGAAACTATACAAAAAGAAGTTACAAGGCACTTAATGATCTCATACATGCAAGTGTAACATACACAGATTACTTGTAGAATATGGTCATCTAGAATAAGGCATTAATTAGTGTTTTATAATGACTAATAAAGAGCCAATATACTGCTAATATGCATGTTAATTAACAACTAGTTGATGGTTAATTTGTGTACCTTAATATGAAGTTGTACCGCTTATATGACGAACATTGATGTCTATGTGCCTTATTCTGTATTTGACATAATAGTTTCAATAAAAAAAAATATATACAACTCAATATATTGACATAGCTAAGTCAATATATTGAGATAGTAAGTCAATATATTGAGATAGCTAAGTCAATATATTGAGATAGTAAGTCAATATATTAAGATAGCTAAGTCAATATATTGAGATAGTAAGTCAATATATTAAGATAGCTAAGTCAATATATTGACATAGCTAAGTCAATATATTGAGATAGTAAGTCAATATATTGAGATAGCTAAGTCAATATATTGACATAGCTAAGTCAATATATTGAGATAGTAAGTCAATATATTGAGATAGCTAAGTCAATATATTGAGATAGTAAGTCAATATATTGAGATAGCTAAGTCAATATATTGAGATAGTAAGTCAATATATTAAGATAGCTAAGTCAATATATTGCGATAGTAAGTCAATATATTGAGATAGCTATGTCAATATATTGAGATAGTAAGTCAATATATTGAGATAGTAAGTCAATATATTGAGATAGCTAAGTCAATATATTGCGATAGTAAGTCAATATATTGAGATAGTAAGTCAATATATTGAGATAGTAAGTCAATAAATTAACTTAAAGGATTTTTTATTTTTTTTCCTGTGGCGCAAACAGGCTTCCATAGATTAAAGCCTATGTGAACAATAGTACAAATAAAATGACTTTGTTTTGGGGGTTATTGAGGATGCTGAATTTCAGAATCAAAAATGGCAGTTTTAACCAGAAAGTGGCTTTATTTTACTCCCGGTGGGGCTGATTTTGACTACCATGTCATGATCATTGGATATAGAAAGCACAAGATGACAATTATTACCTCTACTGTGGACAATGCGTTTAAAAAAGAATATGTTGAAAATATCATTAAAAAGTCATAGTACAATATAAGTATATAATGTTGAAAACAATCATAATATAGTACGTCAAATACATCCTGACAAAAGCCATATTAAAATATGTTAAAAGATATATAAAAAGTAATAGTTGTAGTTTTGTACAGTATGTTAAGGCGGTTCTTCACAGTACTGGAGCTGAGCTTCCTTCTTGTCACACATGCTTCCCTTTAGCAGACTAATGTCATTAAACAGGAACAGGAAACAGTCATACTGCATCAGTGTAATGACTTTAATTGGAGACATATTGATTTGTACATGTTCATAAAGTGCAATACAGAAAAAAAAAAGCAAAGATTATCCAGTTTTAGCCTCCATAAATACTTGACATGTATTCATACCCCAATATGAAAATACTTCCCTTGCCCATCGCTTGTGGAACACATACACATTAATTTAAAGCAAAATGATTTACAGTACATCATAAGAATCTCTTCACTTTTATCCAGTGCACATTTCAACCGCGTTCACCCCGCAGGAGTTTGGATCAGACACGTGCAACAAAGTTTCATTAATACCCACTTCATGTCTTTTAAAGGGACTGTGGTCAGAGTCAGTTCAGTGAATAAATTATGCATTATGAACAAGAAACTCTGGAATAAGTTGAAGTAAACTATAGAAGATACAAGTTTACCCCAGGAGAACTGAGGGACACCTCCAAAACAAAAAAGAACTTTCCAAATATCTCTCACTAAGACATATTTAAATAGGGTTATGTGGTCATGTCTTTATGCACAATGTATCATTCTTTTGGTAGCAACTCAATGTCCAGGAACGCAAATGAGCCTATTTCCTTAAATGTTGAACTATTCCTTTTAACTTTCTTGTGTTTATGGACTGCTAAAGACAGTGACTTTTATAGGACAAAAACTAAAAAGCTGAATTATCATATCAAGGTTTTTTAAACCACTGATTTACATTATATATAACATATGAACAAAATTATAATCCTACAAGCTTTTTATTAAAGGATGTCTTCAACTCCAACCCCAAATCTTCTCCAATCAACTTGGTAACATTTTTACAAAAGGAAACACTAACACACACATACAGTACGGCAGAAATCCAATCACCATACAATAAGCCTTAAATACAACATCATCACCAAACAGTCTTCAGGCATTCCAAGCAAAAGCACCCTAAACAATTTGAAACTAAAGATTCAGCTGATAGTCATAGCTTCCAACTACAGACTTCTGTACATATTCTTACATTTGTGAAGGGAAACAAACACTTTTTCACACTGATTCCAGTTTAAGTTTGGAGAGTTGTAATGTACACATCCTTTAGGTTTAGGATATCAGCCTGGACACCGGTCCATTTTGAAGAAAAGAAGCTCAATGATAAGAACACACTGCGGAGGGGATTCCACCCGACGTAGCTAACCCCAATCTGACTGATCAGGTGAGATCTGTCACGTGTGTTCAGTCATTTTGGAGCTGATTCATATCTATAAATATATACATAAATTGATGTATTCAAACATTAGACGTTATGCATATTTTAACAGTTCTTTTATGTTCCTCAAGTTTTAAAACCATTTTTTTAACTGGACAAACAATTTGTGGACAGTGAAGATTTCTTCTGCTCTTGACCACTAGTAAAATTATCTCTTACTGTACCTAAAGAAAGAGCTAAAATAAATCATTGGTGAATCCCATATATCAATGGGCTCTGAAAAAATAAGAACAAAATGTGTAATTGTGTTTGTTTGTAACTTCCTGCATGATGCCCGTCAGACAAATAGTTTATTTGAAGAATAAGACCTTCAGTCTGGGATCCTTAGCCAGCGAACACGTCCAGGGAATGTGTGTGAAAGGCAAACTTTATTTAAAAAGACTGTTTACTGAACGGTATCTGTGTCCTGTAGCTTTTAAGTGCAAACACCAAATCCAGAGTCTAAAGGGGGATGTTCTTCCAATCAGCTTCAGTAGATCATGCACAGTACAGTGAGATAAAATCAATAAATGAATGATAATAATGCAGCCATACGCAAACATTTCCCAAATTGGGATCAATAAAGTACCTATCTATCTATCTATCTATCTATACTCTTAGATACTTGCACCTTAGTGAGCACATGTATTCACTTAATACCAAGCTCATAAAAAACCTGCTCTTTACCAACAGGACTGATAGGCAGGTGGCTCCAGTGCTCCAGAGTAAATGTAATTATATATCACAATCTGGACATCTGGGGATTTCTAATAACACTTTTGGAAAATTGTTTGACAAATTGTCTAAAGCTAAAATGCTTTTGGCTTAGGGGTTAGGGTTAGGGTTCCAGTGATTTAATTACCTGACTAATGAAGGTGTTTCCTTACTGCTCACCTATATCACGAGTAACATCATCTAAAAACTCTCCTGCCCATTGATTTATAAAATATCATAATACCGACACATTCACATCCTTATACATGATGTATATGTTCCCAAACCCTGATTGTACTTAGTAAATCTTCAAGAGTTTACATGAAGTAATACACAGGCCTAAAGCTGAAACCTGAACCCCCCCCTTCCGGGGCAGGTTGACGTCACTAAGTCCAAATGGACCAATTGGTCTAAATCAGGGATGGGCAACTTGGATGGTGGTGGGGGCCACATAATTTATGTACTGGTCACCAGGGGGCCGCAGATTCACTTGGAACACACACAAATTCCATGTATTGTATGTAATTATTAACAAATATACTAAGTCTGACATCTTCATTGACAATCTTTCAGGGAACATCCTCTAATAAGCTCACTAAACAAATATCAGTTCACAGAAATGTTATTTAATTTGTACAAGTGGCATGTTTGTATTGAACAGGTTATTTAACAGAGGAATAAAACTATTTTAAACTATTGGAAAGCACGGAAAATGTGTGTGCATTAAGATTAACCATAAAGATGACATAAACATGAAGTCATGAACACTAACCCAGACATTAGTTGTCTAACTTGAACCTAAGACACTTGTAGCCTGTCACTGCTGACGCACAATAAGGGGAATGTCAACACAGACACCTGTCAACACTCTGCTGTTCCTCAGCGCCGCTCCCCCTCCCTCCCGCTGAAATTATGAATGAAAAGCGTATAGTAATCATAGATAACACGGCAGGGTCCGTGACAGTTTGTTTTCATTTGATTTCAAATTAAAAAAGTCTTGGTTTTTAGAATATTAAACTTGTTTCGCCAAATTCAGATGATAAATGCAACTTTGAAGCTTGTAAAGGCATAATTACAAGCGGTAACTTAACGTCACAGCAGGCATAACAACAGCCGGTGTTTCTTGTGAGTGTTTCCCGGGAAACAAACACAATACACACAAATGCGTCACAGATTATTTCGCGGTATTTGGCTGCCGAACGAAATCATGTACGACGTAACTAGGAGTCTAGTGGACAGTATCAGTACTACAAGTAAAACAATGCAAAATAAATATATATATTTTTTTATTAATTACGTTGTTTATAAATTAATCTGAGGGCTGCAAAAAGAGGAGGTGGGGGGCCGCCCTTTGCCAATCCCTGGTCTAAATGGACCAATCCGCGGAGCTCTGTACACACACACACACGCACACGCACACACACACACACACACACACACACACACACACACACACACACACACACACACACACACACACACACACACACACACACACACACACACACACACACACACACATATCTTTTCTCAGCTCAGACCCCACACAGCAACCAGGAAACGACACCAGTAATCCACCTCCCCCCCAATGGGCGGAGCAGCGAGCCCCGCAACGTCCCGCCAACACGGCACCCAGACCCCACGCAGCATTCTCATCTGTTTGTCATTACTGGTGTCATTTTCTGGTTGCTAACAAACGCCATTGTAAAACATAAACACTGATGTTCAGCTGTAACGGTGGTTGACTAATCAGAACAGAGTGGGCGAGCTGACCAATCAGAGCACAGTGGGCTTATAGGGAGGGGGGGGGGGCAGGAGCTCCAACAAGCCGTGTAGGACAGAGTGAATACACATACTATACAGCAGGGGTCGGCAACCTTTTTGATATGATGTGCCATTAAAAAAATTCATTGTTATCAGCGTGCCAACGATCGAAAATGATCAAGGGGGGGGGGGGGGTGTTGAGGAGCTTGACGCTGGTGAACTATCAACAGGAGGGTGGGGGGAGCCTCGCTGCGGGGAAGCAGTGTGTGGACCTGTCAGCACAACTTACATAATTCCGAATTTAACAAACACATTTAAATAATTGGTTTAAACGGCATAATAATAAGGACGATCGTCCGTTCTGTGATTCTCCAGAACACACATGTTATGATATTAGGGTCATGCAGAGTGAGATGAGATCGCTGTCCCTTTAAGAGAGAGAGAGAGGGGTGTGGCGTGTGCATGTGTGTGTGTGTGGATGGTAGAGCGACAGTGAGGGAGCGTGTGTATGTTTCTGGAAGTGAAACGAGGCAGCAGAAAAACAGAGGTCTGTGATGTATTTTGTGAAACAGAAGAACAGCTAAATAAATGCATCCCAAGAAGAGCTCGCCTCTCTCCAGTCATTTAAGCTAAAGTGGGTTATTGAACCTGAAGCTTGTTGCTTCTGCCCTCCTCGACTACGGTCTGGGAGCCGACAGGAAAGTTCAACACACAGATTGCCAGTCCGCCCCTTTGTAGCATATTATTTCAATGAGAGATGAGCAGATCGCCACTGGGCTTTCAACTAAAGACACAGCCACGCAAAAACTGTGATATTTGTACAGCTCCTTATGGGTACTGCAATTTGTGCTTTCCTCCGTGGTGAAACGATCAGCACTGCACCACGGAGGAAAGCGGCAGAAAGTCACCTGGAGTTCAACAGAGCGGGGCTGCGCTGCGTGCATGGCTTCCTTCTGCATGTAACGGGGAGACGCGCTCTGGCGGCGGTCTCGTTCAGGATCCGAAAATACAATTTAAATATTTTGCACACTTATTCCACTTAATCCTAGTGTGCCACTGGTTACGGTGCCGCGTGCCAATGCTGGCACGCGTGCCAGGGGTTGCCGACCCCTGCTATACAGAGATGCTGTATGAGAAACCAATGTGATTTTGGAACATTGAACAATGTAAATCTATTCTAGTAGACCTCAACCATGGAATTGGCCAAGACATGGGACCTTTAAGTATTAAATGGCCACAACCCTATATTAAAGTGGACCTATCATGCTATATTTGAATAATATAGTGTAGGACCATACCTATATAAGGCATATTTATACTTTTTTTTTCTTCAAAATACCAAACAGATCATGCATTTTAGCCATGCCTCATTTCGCTAAATTTGAAAAATGTTAGCTCTGTTTTTGCAAGGGCTGATTCTGTGAGAACAGCACCATCTACAGGCCTGGCATATGTACTACAGCGTCTCCAGCTCTTTCGAACGGCAATGGCCGTGGCTGTCTCCTCCTGATTGGTGGAGTTGGCCGAATAGCCGTAGCGCCACTGTCCTGACGTCAGGACAGTGTTCAAATCTGGATCAGTTTTTATCAGATCCGTTGCAGCCCCTTTTTTAGAGATTTGGGTATGGAGGAAAATAGAGAGGGTTGTGTTTTCTGACACTTGGTGAGTTCCCTGGAACACCGGGGACACATATTCATGTATAAAAGACGTACAAAAGTGCATTTTGCATGATAGGTCCCCTTTAAGCAACGTGGACCTAGTGTTGTGTTGCCCGGAACCAGGTTATTTATTTCATTAACTCTATGGCAGATAAGGTCCAATTTATCCTTGGAAAATATACATTGGTGACTCTGGATTTTGCACAACGTAAACAAATAAATGTGACATAAAGACGATGTTGAATGTTGGCAAAAAAGCAACTTATCCGACCTGTTAGCATTTTAGAGAAGGTACCCAACACATGAGCCACCATGTTAACACAGCACATTGTTAAAGGAAGTAGATCAGTGCTCTGAGCTGTTTGGTGTGATATTCAGTCTGTGACCATCTATCATGTGACTACTGGTACCAAAGGAACCGTGCTGTGAACATCCACACCAAGGGTTATCTCTCTGCTTTGTACTTCATCAATGTCCCAGGTAAAAGGGCAAAGCAGGAATATGCTATGTGTAGCATTCTAATGAACAATTTGGGAATATTTACCGCTAAATTGCATCTTAGATTTAATCTAAAATCTGTTACAATACTTTACAGCATGGGGTTGGAACTGTTTCATATTTGAACCTGTTAGTATACTGTGTCACATTAAAGTACATCTTTTATGCTCCTGAAGGCTTTTACCAACTTTGTAGTTCTGGTTGCTTTTCAAAACAAATAGACCAATGGTTTCGTTGCAGGCTGCAGTGAGGCTCATGGGAAAGGTGGGCTTGATTTTAAGAAATACTAAATGCTACACATAGCTCCTTTGAAAGAACACATCTCTTATCTCTAAAACTCCAGTGCAAAGCAGCCTAAGATAAACATATCTGCACAGACAGTGTTTGATGCCCTACGATATCCCAGAGAGTTTGCTGGAATGTCTCCAACTGGACCAATCAGAAGAGAGATGTGTAGAAAGAGGAAGGCAAAAAGGGAGATGAGCAGAAATAAATCCTCTCCTCCAGTCTTTCCTCTAATCTCTCTTCATCCATCATTTCTGGTGTCATCTCCTCTCCTCTTCCTCTCTCTCTCCTGTCAGTAGCGTGTAGAGTACCAGTCATTGTCAGTCATCTGCACCAGCTCGTTCACCACGTCCAGCAGGACGAAGTTGTATTTCTTTAACAGCCGCTGGTTCAGTGGCCTGTCCCCGAAACCCATCTCCACCAGCACGGCCATCATGGTTTCCTGGGTGTTCGCATCCACAGGAGGCTGCAGAGAAACAAGAGGCAGTCGTCCATGAATGCTTGGTTATATATAATACTGGTTATATGAAAACCAAATCTCCCATAAACATACGAAGAAAAAAAGGAACCATCCAAGCTTTGGGTTTTTTCCACATGTTGATGCAGAGTGTTCCAACTGTGTGGCTCTACTTTAAACTCTTCTAAACCAAAAATATTGAATATTATATCAAAGAAATCCTGCTTTCCACAAGCATATCCACTGTGATGTGTTGTGTTGTGCCACTGGTTTAATCTTTTAAAATTAAGTTTAGGCTAACATTAGCTGCTCAGTAATGCTCTATTTTTCTATTGTCGTGTTAATACTACACCAGTACCCAGCCACTAGTTTTAAAGACAGATGTTGTGTCTCAAATCGCAGACTTCTGAAATTACTGGAGAGAATGTGAAGGATGGAAAAACGCACTGTGTACTCATAACACATCTTAGCTATGTAGCCGAAGTAGCGTGTTCAGTTGCTGTTGCTATGGAAATCACAGAACTAACTAAGTTATATATGTGTTTTTATTTACTGTTTAAGTAATTTAGCAGCTACACGTGTTTAGAAGAAGCCACTTTTAATTGTTTTGGGTAATTGAGTGGTTTGTAATGATTTGTCACCGCTAACGTTGCTAACTAGCTAGCTAGCTAGCTAGCTAGCTCGTCATTACTAGATTGTCACTTCCTGTGATGGCACAGCAGCCGTTTAAAACAACACTACAGGATCATTAGCACTGCAACAGTGTATGAAATACAGTGGGAATTATCTGAATTGAGACAGCAAGAATTATATCTGCTAAAGTGCCCCTAAAATAAATGAGAGTGTCTCTCTGCAGCCAATGTTGTCTAATGTGATGCGCATAGGTTATCAATAATTTACAGAAATAGGAAATGAAAAAAAAGTTTTAAAAAAGGACCGGATTGGCCTTTGTATTGGCAGATATCTGATACTGAAGGACTTGGATAGGGATCATGACCACTCCTAGTTTAGCACTTTACGGCCCGTCCACACGGCGGCGTGCGTTGAAACTTCAACGCTTCTGCCCATTCACTTTGAATGGGGTGACGTCACGCTTTGCCGAACTGCATTGTGGGAGCGTTGCTTCGCTTTGCTCGCGTTGCATCAAAAGTTGAGCAATGTTCAACTTTTGAAGCTTCGGCGGAAGCGTCAGCCAATCAAATCATATGCCAGTACAAGCTCTAGCCAATCAAACCGCGTGCTTGTGTGTCCGGGGCGGGAGATTCATGTGATTGGCTGTTGGTCGAGTTTCAGACAAGCTCACCGGCAAGCTTCAACGCACGCCGCCGTGTGGACGCTGCGTTAGGGACTTCTCAACAACATGAGGTATGACATCAGATGCCTGGTGTAATCTGACCTGTGTGGGGCCTTGTCCAGTGAACAGAGCTTTGTAGGCAGAGGCAGCGACGGACAGCGCTCCCTTCACCAGGCCGCTGGTGATGCCTGGGTGCCTGAGAGGGGACAATGAAGAGGTTATGTCCAAAACGTGACTCCCTTCTGACAGCCATGGCAACAACTTCAACCAGCCTTCCTACAGAAAACAATGATGTATTTAACTAGAAAAGCAGCTATCGTGACTGGACAGGTCTTATAAGAGAACTGACACCCCCTTTTCCACTGAAACGAGCTCCGTTCTATTTCCCTGTTGCGGCTGGTTTGGATCGCAGTTGGTTCAACATGCAGAACACTTAAGAACCAGTTTGCTGTTGCACCAACCAGAGCCAAGAGGAGCCACGTCATGATGTCTCTGCTTATGTGGCTGCAATGCCCACAGGAGTTTCTGTCACAAGAACAATGATGGTGGACTCTTTTTGGACTGGGCTCATGTTGCTCTTTGACCTACAAAACCAGATTTAATCGCAAGCACAACTTCTCAAACGTTATACTGTTCTCCAGAATTATGTGGCTCATTGTTTTTTCACTTACATTAATGAATAATCGTAATAATCATGATGCCTATGCAACAATTATTGTAATGGTAATTTCAGACAGAACCATGCAGGAATGTGTATTCAGCAGATCTACATGTAGATGCGTTTCACTTTCCTTAAAGGTAGGGATGGGTACCGAGCCCCGGTATTAAACGGGCCCCGGGGGTGAATTATTAAAGACCGTGGTACCGTTAAGCTCCGACGTTATCGGTCTTTTTATCGGTACTGGAGACATGTAAAAAATATGTCATGTGTATTATTGCTACACAAACATTATATTGCAGTTTTAGTGTCGCCAACTCCGTTTCTAACATGCAAAAAGACTGCAAAATGCGTCATTTTTAGTATTTTCGATCTCTCCAATCCAGACGAGAGATCTCTCTCTTCCCCGCCTGCTTGCGAGGGGGCGGGGCAGTTTACACACACGCAGCTGCTACATGCAGCAACACACACACACGGAGGAGATGGCGGAGAGAACTAAGCGCTCCGAGGTGTGGTTAAACTTTACCCGTCTCGCTCGTTGCCTAAAGTGCAATAAGAGTTTAGCATGTAAGGGCGGTAACATGAGCAATTTGTCTAAACATCTTGCAAAAGTGCACCACGTTCAGACGGAGAAATGCACCGTTTTCGACTGTCTTTCTAGTAGCTCTGTAGCCCCATCCACGAGTAACGTTTCCACGTCAGGTATATTATGTATGCTAGCAGCAACACACGGAGCTAACTCAATGATACAAACATGGGTTAATGATTAGAGGTAACCGAGTTATTTATTTTGTTAAAGTTTCAGCTATTCTGTTTACAGTTCTGTCATCAGATTATTTAATATGATTTGTTAAAACATTGTTGTTTCTTTTGATGTGAAATATTATGATAATTAATAAAAAGCAATGTTAGTTTTGTTCACAATTTGTTTATTTTCATTTTTCATTTAATCGTTTATTTGAATAGGGACAATGCACATTAATGAACACTTTAGACAAATAATGCTTCAAGTGTAAATATGCCGGATTTTTAGCTTTGAGCTAATTTCCATCCGTAGTCCCTGACATACAACATATAGTTAGTTTACCTCATTTTTCTCTCCAAAAGAACCGATAAAAGTACCATTAAAAGACCGGACCGATAAGCGGTATCGATAAAAGTAGTAGTACCGTTAAAACCTTAACGATACCCATCCCTACTTAAAGGTGGGGTAGCTAATTTTGGAGAAACCAGCTCGAGTGCGCTAGAATTTGAAAATACACAGCCGGAAAAAATCTGCCACTTCCTTACAGAGCCCCTCCTCCAACACACACAAACGCGCACATGACCAATGAGGGCACGAGATAAGTTTGTGCACAGATGGAAGGCTGACAGGCAGGTAGGCCATCCAGTTATTTTAGCCGGCCCGGCTAAAATGATTGGTTGTGCTTTTTACAGTACTACGGCTTCCACAGATGACATTTTGTTATGGATTTTTTGTCAAAGCACTTAAGAAATTCATTGCTATCGGGATGTTAAGAGCATTCCATGGAATATAACAAAAAGTGTATCTCGAGCCGCTTTCTCAAACTTACCTGCCCCACATTTAAGCTAGTTTGTAATTGAAAATGGCACCTTGAAAAGTCACGGAAAGATTTAAATATTTGAAAAGATGTGTATATAATATCTCAATATCAAGATGTAAATTAATCCAAGTTTAATTGAACTATTCTATAAATGTTATATTTGAAACAGATAAATGGGAGTGGTGGGGTTACGCCTGGGCATCATGAATAGCCCTACTTATCTTAATATAAAAATCATCATACTGGTGTTATAGAGTGGCGAAGTCACGCCCATCTACTTCCGGTCCATGGGACCTTATTTCGGAAAAGTTATGTATTGAAGTCAATGGAGAGAGAAAACGTATCTTTCGATCCCGTTTAAATTGTGCCATGAATTACACATATGATGTTTGTCAATCTTAAAAAATCATTTCCATGTCAAAAAAGTCACAGTTTGTCGTAAAACTGTTGAAATATAAGACTGAAAAATACACAACTAGAAAGACTACAAATCCCAGAGTCGCGTAAGTGATGTCACTCATAACTGATGTCACAATTGTTTTCCTCCACTAAAATAGAGATAGCTAAGATAAGATAACTTTAACAAGATGCCTGTGTGCTTAGTACCAGGTTGTTATCATACCAGCAATGGGTCTTGCTCGTTCTTTCGCTTCCCGTCTGATGAAAGGACCAGGAGTGGCTGGATCAAGTTAGCTACCTAGCTAGTAGCAAGCACGTTAGTTAGCATTACAGCCGGCTTAGCCTTGTCATTTTTATTAGCCTTAACATGAAGTAACATTAAGTAACCCAAAATGTTAAACAGTAAGATTAGTGTTCATATTTCGTGAACCCTTTGAAGAGTACTGTCACACCGGTGTGATCATTCTATAATACACCATTTAAGCCCTGGGGAGAAATGCTAACGCTAACGCTACATTAGCTTCGGCGATCTTTTCTACTTCATGCTATCTGCACAAATGGTTGACATTAAACATTAAAAAGATCAGGCAGTTCAGGGAGAATCAAAGGAAGGCAGGCAGGCAGGCAGGCAGGCAGCTTTGCATGACATTCTTCTGGACGTGTTTCATTGTGGTGATAGTGAGGGTATTCAATCACTTTTTTGACAAGACAGTAGTGACGGCCATCTTGGTGACGTGTATTGTTGTGCAAGAGATGTAGTTCATTGATTTTCTTTGACTTGCAAAATTATCTTTTAAATTGACAAACATCATATTCGTGGCACAATTCAAACGGGATCGAAAGATAATCTTTCTCTCTCCATTGACTTCAATACATATTTTTTCCGAAATAAGGTCCCATGGAGGTCCACCGGAAAGGGAGGGACTTCGCCACTGTATATAGAAAGGGATTTAAAATATTGCGATATACTGTATATCATGTATCGCAATATATGTTACGGTTTTGTATTTATGTTTTCATTTTCCACCTTAGTTTTGAAATGTTTTCCTCCTTGTGTCTTCTCTGTTCCTTCTTCCTGTGTTTGCCTTCCTGTCATTAGTTTCCCTGGTGTGTCTGATTGTGTTCACCTGTTGCCCTTGTGTTTCTGCCTGCCTTACCCCAGCTGTGTCTTGTCTTGTGATTACCCCTCTCTGTATTTAGTCTTGTCTTCCCCTGTGTGCCTTGTCGGTTCATTGTTGGTTTTTCCTGTCTCCCTCCATGTTGGTCACGATTATTCCTAGTGCTACCCTTGTTATCCATGCCATGTTTTTTTGCTCATCAGCTTTGTAAATAAAGCTAATTTTTTGTTTCTAGACCTGTTACCTCTTTTTGTAGTCTGCAGTTGGGTCCTACCTTTTCCACGCTACCTAACAATATAGCCTAAACATATAGAGATATCATTTTTAGGCTATATCTCCCAGCTCTAGTTCCACTGACGTTTCCTCACGCCATTTGCCGCTTAAATTATGAATTCACTTTTTGACCGGTCGCTGATGCATATTTCCCCATAAATGTAAATGTTTTGGTTGTTGAGCAAATAAAGGGTGGCCGAGTTAAAACAATTTTCATTGGTTGAGAGCTGGCGCAGCTCCAAACTGGCCCTGGAACTGCTTTGGTGGAAAAGGGTTAACAGAGTCCAAATAGGAAAATATCACAGCTCATAAACTGTGTGTATGGTGGTCAGTACACCCACTGAAATGACTTCATGTAAGCTCGGGGCCTTGATGCAACCAGCATTATTCAAACTGCTGATACTTAAAGTGGATCTATCATGCTATATTTGAATAATATATTGTAGGGCCATACCTATATAAAACATGTCTGTGAAATATTTTTTTCAAAATACCAAACAGATCATGCATTTTAGCCATGCCTCATTTCGCTCTATTTGCTGTATTCCAGCCCTGTTTTTGCAAGGGCTGATTCTGTGGCAAATGAGCTGCAGCTGACCACGCCCCCCTGCAAAGGAGGGGGGCGAGGCACGAGCGTCATGTTACCATGCTGTTACCATGCTGATACCATGCCACGGCAACCTCTCATTCCCCTGATAGGTGGAGAGTTGCCCATATAGGCGGAGCTCCCTGTTTCTGACATCAGAACAATTTCAAATCTGTATCAGTCTGTATCAGCTCCATTGCAGCCCCGTTTTTAGAGATTTGGGTATGGAGGAAAAGAGAGAGGGTTGTGTTTTCTGACACTTGGTGAGTTCCCTGACACACCGGGGACACATATTCATGTATAAAAGACGTACAAAAGTGCATTTTGCATGATAGGTCCCCTTTAATATATATGCTTGCTTTAGTGTGTGTGTGTGTGTGTGTGTGTGTGTGTGTGTGTGTGTGTGTGTGTGTGTGTGTGTGTGTGTGTGTGTGTGTGTGTGAGACCTGGGGTCCTCAGGGTTGTCCTCCTCGGTGTCTCCAGTAGCTTCAGTATCATCAGTCTGTTCAGGACCGGATGCTGTGGCACAACGATACATCATATTATAAAAAATATAGCATACACATGTTCTCATTTACAGCATATCTCTCCACATTTCCACATGTGGTCAGAGCAGGACCTTTCACACCTTTCATTGTGAACAACCAGGTCGTACATTGGATCTGGTTTCTTATTGCAAATATGCGAGCTCACTGTAAAACTCTACTTTATATATCCATCTGTAGCCAGGGACTGACAGGCGAGTAGGCTTCTGTGAGATGATGAATGAATATAGCAAAATGAATGGAAAGACTAATTTGTTGGCCGTATAATATTATTTAAAGACCTCTCTACTACCACTGCCCGTTATCGCAGATTATTGATCTTCATGTGGCATTAATATCATGTGAAATTCATCTAAACCTTTGTGAACCAAATGTTCCTTTCCCTGGCCACATCAACCAGCTCTGACTGGGGGATCCCAAGGCGCTCCCAGGCCAGCGCAGAGATATAATCCCTCCACCTGGTCCTAGGTCTACCCCTTGGTCTCTTCCCAGCTGGACGTGCCTGGAACACCTCTCTAGAGAGGCGCCCAGGTGGCATCCTTACTAGGTGCCCGAACCACCTCAACTGGCTCCTTTCGACGCGAAGAAGGAGCGGTTCAACTCCGAGTCCCTCCCGGATGACTGAACTTCTCACCTTATCCCTAAGGGAGACGCCAGCCACCCTGCGGAGAAAACCCATCTCGGCCGCTTGTATCCGCGATCTCGTTCTTTCGGTCATGACCCATCCTTCATGACCATAGGTGAGGGTAGGAATGAAAATGGCCCGGAAGACAGAGAGCTTTGCCTTCTGGCTCAGCTCTCTTTTCGTCACACCGGTGCGGTAAAGCGACTGCAGTACCGCTCCCGCTGCTCCGATTCTCCGGCCCATCTCATGCTCCATTGTTCCCTCACTCGAGAACAAGACCCCGAGATACTTGAACTCCTTCACTTGGGGTAAGGACTTATTCCCTACTTGGAGTGGACAGTCCATCGGTTTCTTGCTGAGAACCATGGCCTCCGATTTGGAGGTGCTGATCCTCATCCCATCCGCTTCACACTCGGTTGCGAACCGATCCAGTGAGTGCTGAAGGTTGCAGACCGATGAAGCCATTAGAACCACATCATCTGCAAAAAGCAGTGGTGCAATCCTTAGTCCACCGAACTGCAGACCCCCTCCCCCACGACTACGCCTCGAAATCCTATCCATGTATATTACAAACAGGATTGGTGACAAAGCGCAGCCCTGGCGGAGGCCAACCCTCACCGGAAATGCGTCCGACTTACTGCCGAGGACCCGGACACAGCTCTCGCTTTGGGAGTACAGAGATTGGATGGCCCTGAGTAGAGACCCCCTCACCCCATACTCCTGCAGCACCTCCCACAGTAACTCCCTGGGAACCCGGTCATACGCCTTCTCCAAGTCTACAAAACACATGTAGACCGGATAAGCGTACTCCCAGGCCCCCTCCAGGATCCTTGCGAGAGTAAAAAGCTGATCCGTCGTTCCACGACCAGGACAGAATCTGCATTGTTCCTCCTCAATCTGAGGTTCGACAATCGGCCTGACCCTCCTTTCGAGTACCTTAGAGTAAACTTTTGGAATAAATAAGTTCCCACTACAAACAAACTGAATGATGGACTAATTTGATCTCACTAAGTCTGTGTCTTTTGGTCAGAAAAAGGTTTGGCTGTGTATCCGGACCATAGCCTGGGGCAGGTTCCTCACCTGTGTTTCAAATCTAACTTAAACTCCTGACGGACAGGGCTCGTGTGAGGGGCCTTCTTGTTATTTCATGAGGACACAGGGATATGCTTACCGCCCTCAGTTCGGTACAGTTCAGAGCCGTCTGCTCCTCCCTCAGCAGCAGCTGGCTCAGCATCTCTCTCTCCACTGCTCTCCGGACTGCACAGCATGAAGAGCAACACATTTTCAACAGGTTATATCAACTGTAACAAACTCCAAGTCACCCTTAAACATTTTTCAAACAAAATAAAAAAACAAATGCTGCACATTTTCAAACTAAAGCTGAACTGGAACATCGAAAATACCAATGCACATAATGAATCTGCAAACCTATTGTTTTGTAAAACTAGGACTTCTTTAACCACATAGTCAACAATAATGGCTAACATTAGTGCTTGTAACAACAGACCTGAGCACTACACTTCAACAGTGAATAACAATGCTGCCTTTTAAAGTTTCTAAAAAACAAAATATATTTTGGGGGGAGTTGATCTCAACCCTTATGTAAAATGTAATAGATTATGGATGTTGCGTATTTTTGTTCTCAAGTATGGTTTATCATATGATATTTTTATACTTGGCGAAGGTTGATCTAAGCCAGGGGTCTGCAACCCCTGGCACGCGTGCCACCATTGGCACGCGGCACCGTAACCAGTGGCACACTAGGAATAAGTGGAATAAGTGTGCAAAATATTTAAATTGTATTTTCGGATCCTGAACGAGACCGCCGCCAGAGCGCGTCTCCCCGTTACCTGCAGAAGGAAGCCATGCACGCAGCGCAGCCCCGCTCTCTTTAACTCCAGGCGACTTTCTGCCGCTTTCCTCCGTGGTGCAGGGCTGATCGTTTCACCACAGAGGAAAGCACTTCACAAATTGCAGTACCCATAAGGAGCTGTACAAATGCCGCAGTTTTTGCGCGGCTGTGTCTTTAGTTGAAAGCCCAGTGGCGATCTGCTCATCTCTCATCGAAATAATATGCTACAAAGGGGCGGACTGGCCATCTGTGTGTTGAACTTTCCTGTCTGCAACAAGCTTCAGGTTCAATAACCCACTTTAGCTTAAATGACTGGAGAGAGGCGAGCTCTTCTTGGGAGGCCGTTGCATTTATTTAGCTGTTCTTCTGTTTCACAAAATACATCACAGACCTCTGTTTTTCTGCTGCCTCGTTTCACTTCCAGAAACATACACACGCTCCCTCACTGTCGCTCTACCATCCACACACACACACATGCACACGCCACACCCCTCTCTCTCTCTCTTAAAGGGACAGCGATCTCATCTCACTCTGCATGACCCTAATATCATAACATGTGTGTTCTGGAGAATCACAGAACGGACGATCGTCCTTATTATTATGCCGTTTAAACCAATTATTTAAATGTGTTTGTTAAATTCGGAATTATGTAAGTTGTGCTGACAGGTCCACACACTGCTTCCCCGCAGCGAGGCTCCCCCCACCCTCCTGTTGATAGTTCACCAGCGTCAAGCTCCTCAACACCCCCCCCCCCCCCCTTGATCATTTTCGATCGTTGGCACGCTGATAACAATGAATTTTTTAATGGCACATCATATCAAAAGGTTGCCGACCCCTGCTGTATAGTATGTGTATTCACTCTGTCCTACACGGCTTGTTGGAGCTCCTGCCCCCCCCCCCCTCCCTATAAGCCCACTGTGCTCTGATTGGTCAGCTCGCCCACTCTGTTCTGATTAGTCAACCACCGTTACAGCTGAACATCAGTGTTTATGTTTTACAATGGCGTTTGTTAGCAACCAGAAAATGACACCAGTAATGACAAACAGATGAGAATGCTGCGTGGGGTCTGGGTGTTGTTAAATTCGGAATTATGTAAGTTGTGCTGACAGGTCCACACACTGCTTCCCCGCAGTGAGGCTCCCCCCGCCCTCCTGTTGACAGTTCACGATCGTCGGCACGCTGATAAACAAATTTTTTTGTAATGGCACTTCATATCAAAAAGGTGGCCGACCCCTGATCGAAGCCTTTTCCAAATGCTGTTCCAGAAGCCTGCAGCTGAAGCAGCACATGAAGCAGCTGTGTTTGTACCACACCCCTCAGACTGACCTCGGGGTGACGGTGGTCAGGGGGGGTGCCACCACTTCAGGCGTCAGCGGCTCGTCGTCCAGCGTCTGGGACGTGCAGAGCATGTCGTTGGCGCTGCTGTTCCCCGACACTGCCTCCCCTAGCCCCCCCTGCTCCCCCTCTGGGGCGGGGGGGCCCGGTTGGTCGGGCGATGGAGTTTCTGGGTCTGTGGGGGTCTTAGCTGGGATGTCACCAGGCTGGGACAAGGCTGAACTGCAATGAAACAGAAAATTAAAGGAATTAAACAGAATGTGACAACATGCAGCCCGAGGTTGCCACCGGAAGTCCTTGTCTACTAAAATAACATTTGAACCCTTAAATGGTTTGTGCATCCTGGGAGATACAGTCATTTGACAGGCTATGTACATGTGTAAAATGGGTGTAATTACGATGTAATAGGGTGTAATGCCAGTGTAATATGGGTATGATTATGTGTAATATGGGTGCAATAGATACAATCGGAAGATGAAACCCTCTTTAATGGTCACACATACATGCACACAGCACACACAGCAATTTGACCTCTGCATTTAACCCATCCTAGTTCTAGGAGCAGTGGGCAGCTATTGTATAGCGCCCAGGGAGTACTATGGGTGTAATAAGGCAGTACTTCCGGTATAATAATGAATTACTAACGGTGTAATACAGGTGGCTGTATTAGGACTATTGTAATGTGTAATATGGGTGCAATGAAGAAAATACCAATCAATATGTGATTGCCCATTTAGGGTCAAATAACATGGTTCTTATATTAACAAGTTTTGTCAATTGCTAAAACCTTTTTTAATCAAGTTAATCACAATAACAATCTGTGATTAAGCATGATTTATAACAAGTTTTAGAAACTAGTAATGACTTAGTAATTATGGTAGGAAATTTTGGTTGAACTAGGTTTCCAGATGAATGGCGAGCCTTAACGCTGACGGCCCTAATATTTCATATTTATACATCCTGTTTCTGAAGTGCAAAGGGACCGGTACCTGTACATGGACTCCCCCAGGGGCCGGCTGGTGTCGAAGCAGTCAGGGAGGATGATGATGTAGTCCTCTGAGGAGGTAGAGGAGGAGCGGCTCCTCCTGCCCTCTCTCTTCTCCTCTCTTTTCTCCTTCTCCTCCTCCGACCCCTTCTCTCTCTCCTTCACCCTGGACTCCATGTCGGCCTCCGCAGCTTCAGCTGTGTTGGGATTAACAAAACTGATCAGTCTCAGACTATAGTTACCATACAGCGCTACAACTTTCTGCAGGATTGCAATCTCCCAAGACTTTTAAAACTCTTTTTACAAGATTATGGCTATATGAAATAATGTCAAGATCCAAAAGGCATATTTCATATTGTTACTTCAGTTGTGACTCAGTATACTAGGAGCCACTTGAACAGTTTATGCCAAACCCCAGCTGTAACGCTACCCTCCTAACAACTCACTTTCAGAAAGAAAAGAAAGAAAGACATGTTTTGCTCTAAAAGTAAAAAGTAAAAAGCAACACAAATTCACCAGGTGGCCGCTGAAGCAACCAGTCTAATGCTGCTGACCACACAGCTCCTGCATGCATTGTTGATGTACACAACCTAGGGCTGTGCAATTAATCGTATTTTAGCTTGCAGCGATTACGAAAACAACGTAATCGAAATAAAACTATTATTTTGCTGCGTGCGCTTTCGCCCCTCCCTTAAAGCCCTCTCGGCCAGGTTGTGAGTGACATTAGTTATGTGAGTTCAGCGCGAGTGAAGATGGCAGAACAAGAGCAACTCGTGAACAAGAAAGGTAACACGAATTTCACTGTTTGGAAATACTTTGGGTTTAAGGAGTCCGACGTGGAACAAAAAAAAGTACAGTGCAGCAGGGGCTGCTGGAGAATCACAGACGGCCGCCCCCCCGTTGACAGTTCAAGAGCGTGCCCCCTCGACTTCATCCACCACATCAGTCATCAATTAAGGACGCGCTTTACAGTGCAACGGCCTACTCAACCAGCTCGCAAAGACACAAATATATAACAGATGCCATCACATTCTACATAGAATGCAGAGAGTTAACTAATTAAAGGGGCGTGGCCCCACAGCTGTGACAACTCAGCAATCAGGACTGGTGTCCATTTTAGGCAGCACTTTCCTGGAGCGTCAGCTTCAGTGTCAGACAGATGAAGACTGACAAAGACAATAGAGTCCTGCGGGAGTCTCTAAGACTGACAAAGACAATAGAGTCCTGCGGGAGTCACGAGGGACGCAAAGAGGAGGCAAATCCTACTTTGATTGAGCTAAGTATCGCTGGTGTTTTTTAGCCCCTCATGCTAAAACATGTGTATATTCTCCATTCCTGTTCATGTGTCTTCTCACAATTATTACGGGCCCCGTATATCTCCTAATTGTTATAACCGGCCTGCTCTCGTCTATCCCACATGCTCCACTGAGATCCAACAGGTTAGATGCCGCCTATCACAGTGCTCTGAGATTTGTTACTAACTGTAAAGTACTTACTCATCACTGTACCCTGTATGCCAAGGCAGGTCTGCCTTCACTTACTGGTCGGAGGCTCAGTCATTGGTACATGTTCATCTACAAAGCCATGCTGGGTAAACTACCTTCTTATATCTGCTCTTTGATCTCACGGACAGTGGCAAGTAGCTATTGCCTGAGATCACAGGATGTGTTTTTATTACATGTGCCAAGTGCTAGGACTGTTTTAGGTGCTAAAGCTTTTATGTGCGCTGCTCCTCTGGCTTGGAACACCATGCAAAAAATATTGAAACTGAGCATTTTGATTCCCTTGCATCGTTTTAAAGCACGGCTGGATGAAATATTATTGGATACCTGTAAATGTAAATAGGTTGCTAATGTATACCCCTGTAATTATGTTGTGATGTCCTTTTGTTTTCTGTTTGTTTTTATATGTGTAACTAAATGTGCCGCAGGTCTCCCTTGTAAAAGAGATCGTTGATCTCAATGGGATTTTTTAACCTGGATAAATAAAGGCTACAAACAAACAAACAAACAACAGCTAGTTACAGGTGGCCTGTGGAACTGCCAGTCAGCTGTTCCTAAGGCTGACTTCATTTCTGGCTACGCTTCCCTGCAGTCTCTGGATTTCCTTGCTCTCACTGAGACCTGGATTACACCATCCAACACATCCACCCCAGCAGCTCTTTCCACAGCATATTCCTTCACCCATACACCCAGACCCACTGGCAGAGGAGGTGGCACTGGTCTCCTGCTCTCTCCCAAATGGAGCTTTTCCCTCTTCAAGCTACCTAACTTCACTCCTTCCACCTTTGAATTCCATGCCGTTACTGTAACCCATCCTATACAATTAACCATTGTTGTTCTCTAACGTCCACCAGGCGCCTTGGGGGACTTCTTGGAGGAATTAGATAATCTCCTCTCACACATCCCTGAAACTGGCCCTCCCACTGTACTTCTCTGAGACTTTAACCTCCAGACAGAGAAGATATCTGAACTAACATCTCTTTTAACCGCCTTTGCTTTCTCACTGTCTCCATCACCACCAACTCATAAAGCTGGCAATGTCCTTGATCTCATATTCTCAAGGAACTGCACTACTTCTAACCTCTCTGTAAACCCGCTTCACACATCCGATCACTTCTTCATATCATTCTCTCTACCCCTTTCCAAACATAACAAACTAATCTCTTCTAACTCTGCACCTGTCCGCCGTAACGTTCGTTCCCTCTCCCCCTCTACTCTTACCTCATCGGTGCTCTCAGCCCTCCTTTCCTCTGACTCGTTCCAACTCCTGCCTCCAAACTCTGCTGCAGAAACTCTCCTCTCGACTCTTTCATCCTCTCTGGACTCTCTCTGTCCTCTCACATCTCGGCAGGCTCGTCAGTCCCCTCCTGCTCCCTGGCTAAATGACGCACTGCGTGCTAATAGAACCATCCTTCGGGCAGCTGAGCAGAAATGGTGGAAATCCAAACACCATGACGACCTCCTAACCTATCAGGCTCTCCTCTCCTCTTTCTCTGCTTCGATCTCTCAGACAAAAAGCACTTTCTTTCAAGATAAGATCCATTCTTCCTATTCCAATCCCAAAAAACTATTTTCTATCTTCTCCACCCTCCTCGAACCCCCCAGAGCCCCTTCCCCCTCCTTCCTTCTTCCAAGCGACTTTGTTAACTACTTTGAAAAAAAGGTTGATGATATTCGCTCTTCTTTTTCCGACTCACCATTACTCACCACTGGGTCACCAGTCCCACCGTTCACCCACACACTAACCTCCTTTTCCCCTCTCTCTCCAAGTGAGGTTCTTACCATCATTACCTCTGCCCGTCCTACCACTTGTCCTCTGGACCCTATCCCCTCAAACCTCCTTCAGACTATCGCTCCTGATATTCTACCGTTTCTCACCCATCTCATCAATACTTCTCAACTTCTGGTCACTTTCTAAACAGTCTCAAGGAGGCAAGAGTAAACCCTCTCCTAAAGAAACCCACTCTCAACCCGTCCGATGTTATAAACTACAGGCCTGTCTCTCTCCTCCCATTCCTGTCTAAAACACTTGAACGCGCTGTCTTTAAACAACTCTCCTGTTATCTCCATCAGAACAACCTTCTTGATCCACACCAGTCTGGTTTCAAGGCAGGTCACTCTACAGAAACTGCTCTCCTTGCTGTCTCTGAGGAACTGCACACTGCTAAAGCAGCCTCCCTCTCCTCTGTCATCATCCTTTTGGACCTGTCAGTTGCATTCGACACGGTGAACCATCAGATCCTCCTTTGCACTCTCCAAGAACTTGGAGTTTCAGGCTCTGCACTTTCCCTCCTCACCTCATACCTCAAAGACCGCACCTACAGGGTAACTTGGAGAGGGTCAGAGTCTGACCCTTGTCAATTAACTACAGGGGTCCCTCAGGGCTCTGTTCTTGGTCCCCTCCTCTTCTCTCTGTACACAAACTCGCTCGGATCGGTCATTAGCCCGCATGGTTTTTCATACCACTGCTACACTGACGACACCCAATTAATTCTGTCTTTTCCCCGTTCAGAAACCCAGGTCGTCGCACGCATCTCTGCTTGTCTAGCAGACATCTCTCAGTGGATGTCTGCTCACCACTTCAAGCTAAACCTTGACAAGACTGAACTGCTTTTTCTTCCGGGAAAAGAGTGTCCCACCCTTGACCTAACAATCAACATCGGCACCTCTATTGTTTCCCCGACTCAGACTGCAAGGAATCTGGGTGTGACCCTAGATAACAACCTGTCCTTCACTGCAAACATCACTGCTACAACCCGCTGCTGCAGATACACCCTTTACAACATCAGGAGGATACGTCCCCTCCTGACCCAGAAAGCGACGCAACTTTTGGTCCAGGCTCTCGTCATCTCACGCCTAGACTACTGCAACTCCCTCCTGGCTGGTCTACCTGCATGTGCCATCCGACCTCTGCAGCTCATCCAGAATGCAGCGGCTCGTCTGGTCTTCAACCTTCCAACATTTTCCGACACCACACCGCTCCTCCGCTCCCTTCACTGGCTTCCAGTAACTGCTAGAATCCACTTCAAGACACTGGTACTTGCGTACCATGCTGTGAATGGATCTGGCCCTTCCTACACCCAGGACGTGGTTAAACTGTACACCCCAGCACGTGCACTCCGCTCTGCATCAGCCAAACGGCTCGCTGCACCCACACTGCGAGGGGGACCCAAGTTCCCATCAGCAAAAATACGTCGGTTTACTATCCTGGCTCCAAAATGGTGGAATGAGCTCCCCATTGACATCAGGACAGCAGAAAGCTTACACATCTTCCGGCGCAGACTAAAAACTCATCTCTTTCGACTCCACTTCGAGCAATACAATTACTAACAAAGCACTTATATACTAATAAAGGACTGGCTTATCTAAAGCTAGTTGAGTAGCACTTGAAATGTTTTGGCTCTATGAAACCTGATGTACTTATATGATTCTGTTTTCTTCAAGTGTATATCTTCTTGGTCGAATGCACTTATTGTAAGTCGCTTTGGATAAAAGCATCACCTAATGCAATGTAATGTAATGTAGACATGTGCCCAGTTAGCACGGTTAGCAACCAGGGGTTTAAGCAACTGGTTAACAACTGGTTAACACTATGGACAACTGGTTAGCACTATGGACAAGTGTTACGCAATGCCATCTCGGCATCATTTCACCAGATAGGCACTGCCTGCCCTATATGAGAAATGCCGGGGGGAAGTTGAAAAAGATGTGGCTTCAGCTGAATACTTTGCAGTTGAATTATACTAAAAGTGCACCTATCATGCTATTTTTAGGCAATAGCATAGGTCTCAGATATATACAAATATATAAAAAACATGTCAATAAAGTGTTTTGCTCAAAATACCAAACAGATCACCCATTCTAGCCATGCCTCATATCCCTCTATTTCACTTCCTGTTTCAAAAGTGCTGATTTTGGGTATAAAGCTTTAAAAAAGAAAAATTTGATAAAAAAGAAAAAAGGAGGAGGCTGAGCTCATGCGGGACCCGGCAGCTACTGTCTAAACTAAATACTGCCGTGATGAAACATTTTATTGATTTATATGATTATTTCTGAAACAGTATGGAGCTCAAAGGCTTTCTCTCTTGCCGGTTATACCACAAGGTGAGTTCCTTTTTATTTCCTGCTTCTTCACACACATGCTCTGTGTAGTACAGGTTAGCTCTGAGTGTTAGCGATGCTAATGTAAACACCGACCATATTACGTCCAAAACAGTCGGGCATTGTTTCTGATAGCAACTTTCTGATAGTGCCGTGGGTCCACATTTCCGATATTACGTCATATCGGACGCAAATCTGGATCAGCTCCGTTGTACCCCCGTTTTTAGAGATTTGGGTACGGAACAGGAAAAGAGAGAGGATTTTATTTTCTGACGCTGCGTGAGTTCCCTGACACACCGCGGACACATATTTATGTATAAAAGACATAAAAAAGTGCATTTTGCATGATAGGTCCCCTTTAAAGTTCAGGGTAATCAACTGTTCCTGTTAAGCCCCAAGCCTGTTTTTCAGGTCTCAGGCTCGAAAATGACATTTCCAGAACAAATGACCATAACTACACTTCTAAAAGGGGAAAATTAATAATCTTTTTTCTCAAAGTAATGATAAACCTGTGTGTTGGATGTAGAAAAGTCAGAATCAATATAGATGTTTTTTATTTTAAAGAAAATTCAGATTGAACATAGTAAAAAAACTGTAAATGATAGTGTCCGTCCAAAAATTATATTTTACTTATAGTGAAAACTACCCTTGGATGATGGGTTAGTAGACTAAAAGCTTTACGAATCCAAAGTACAACATATAATAAGTACCCTGTATCAAGATTGATGAAAAACAAGTGATATTTGACCTTTTTAGAGAGGTTTAGCAAAAAGAACTCCACCTCTGGGGTCATTTGGGTGGAAAGGGGCATTTTTGCCGTTTATCTGGAACCCATTGGTCGTTTTTGATGATTGACATCTCTTTTGAACTGTTAGAGCCAATAGAATCGAAGGGGAATTTCCACATACACCAACGTTACCATTGAGAAGTGGGGACTATGCGCACGCAGTTTGCCAAAAGCAAAACCTATCTTACGCTCTGAAATCTGAAAACTTAAAACTAGGTTTATTGCTGATGGATTATCAGAAATCATTTCAAAGTGACACAGACACATTGGATTAACCTATGGATTAACCTTCAGCAGCGTTGTTATCGTTTTAATGCCATTGAAGACAACTTTTGATCAGACAACAACAGAGGTAAGACATATTGCCGTGTTTGCTACCTAGCGCCACGTGTTGTGATGTCTGTTTTTGTTTCTAATGTCGCGAGTTCTGATCATGGAGTGATGATATAGATACCTGTTATACCGTGAGTTCTGTACCAACGGCGTTAGCATTTTTTCGCTCAGGGCTAATTCAGAGGCTCAGCGTTGGCCTTGTGTTTCTTCCCGTTACATGGATATGAAACATTCATAGTTTATTAAATCTTAAGAAGCCCTCAGACACTGTTGCTTGCAGATGTTGTGGTTTCGGACCCGCCGAAGGGTCTGTGGGGCTTAAGAGGTTTTAAAAAGATACTGTTAAAATTATTATTATTTGTTTCTTTTAAGTTCAATAAATGGATGTTTTCAAAGTCAATGAATAATCATATTTAATAATCGTGATATCAGTATTGACCAAAATAATCGTGATTATGATTTTTCCCATAATCGAGCAGCCCTAACACAACCTTAACTATGACAAAATATACATTTAAAATAACATATTGGTTGATTAAACTTTTTCACGTCAAAAACAAATCAAAAAGTAACCTTTGAGGACAAGCACTGTGGGAGATATATGGGATTAGCTTTGTGTCATTAAGATAAAGGAACACTTTCTCAGAATCAAGCAAAACTAAGAGTTTAAGAGAAAAAAAACTGAGTCAAACAAAATCAAATTAATTTCAAAAATAAAACTACAAGTTGCAAACAAATCATTTGTGTAATCATGTAAACTATAAGTATTTTTTCTTTGTTTTAACATAGGTTTTTGTTTGCAGTTCTTGTTTCTTCTTTCTCAATGATCAGACTTTTGCTCTCGCTGCAGCTCTCTCGTTTGCGCTCCTTCATTTTTTGTTTTCGATTCTGACACAAACATCCCAGGTGGGCGGGACTTTCAGGGGTGCGTCCCCATTGGCTACTCAGTTTTTGAGTGACAGCCCAGTCCTCCGGCGATTGTACAGTGCAGCTGCATACATAGCTGAGCACGGACAAAAGACCCCCAGAAGAACCAGCATTTCAATTATTACAATACAAGTGAAAATATATGTAAGTATTGATCATTTGTGTTGTTTGTGCTGTACTATACGGTCTGTTTCTTTATTGTGTTAAGTGAGAAGAAAAGCTGTGCTATGAAAGTTAGCTTTTGCTAACTTTAGATCCATAACAATGCAAGCTAAGTAGCCTAAAGCCCCTGACACACCAACCTGATTTTGGGAGTCAGAGGCCGTCAGAGGCAGTCGGGCATTCGCGGCGCCCTACTCAGGTTGGTGTGTCCCGCACCGTTGTCTCTTTACGGCACATTTTCACACCTCCCGCGGCCGATTCAACATGTTGAATCGGTAGACAGTCGGCCAAAGAAAGTCGGCCAAAGAAATCACTCTGATTGGCTGTTCAGCTTAGCGAATCAGTGCATGAGAAAACTTTGGCGGGGACATTTTCTGTTCTGAGTTTGATCTAATCTGTCAAAATGACGGACGGCTTTCAGATATTTCCGTCATTGTTAAAAAAAAAACGTCATAGACGGAAAATATTCGGTTAACGCGACCTCTGACCCTATCCCACTGAAAAGGCACCGACACCGTTAAAATATTGGTCAGAATCAAAAACAAAAAATGAAGGAGCGCAAACGAGAAGAGCTGCAGCGAGAGCAAAAGTCTGATCGTTGAGAAAGAAGCAAAGAGAACTGCAAACAAAAAGATATGTTAAAACAAAGAAAAAATACTTATAGTTTACATGATTACACAAATGATTTGTTTGCAACTTATAGTTTTATTTTTTTAATTAATTTTATTTTGTTTGACTCAGTTTTTTTTTCTCTTAAACTCTTAGTTTTGCTTGATTCTGAGAAAGTGTTGCTTTATCTTTATGACACAAAACTAATCCCATAGGGATGCACATTCATTTTTTGATTAACTTATCAAAACATATAATGGGAAAGAAGCGTGAATGAACAAATTAATTAATACATTTAGTCAAGTCTTTTCTAAAGTTTTCTAATATCTCTTGTTCAGAGGTTGATGTAGTTGCTTTATATGTTACAATGCTGTTAATAAGAAGCATCACAAGTGATTGTCAGTTAATGTTGTCTCTCAGAAGCTCTGGAGCATAACTTTAAAGTGTGTTTACAGACAAGTGCTCAAGTTTTTGGAAAAAAGTCCTCATAAAAAAGCCTGAAAGGTGACCAACAGACCAAGGACATCTGAGTCTTCTAAGAGCACAATGACCAGTCCATTTATTTAGATGGGGCCGCCCTTCTTAAGTAGTTTACAATTCACTGAGAACTACTAAGAAGCAGCAACAAAGAGCTGAAGCACACTATGGAAACATTCAGTCAGCAATATTAATTACAAAAAGGTTAAATAACCTGATAACATTATTAACGCTACTTTCAGTCTGCAATCATGTGTGTGGCTTTTAGAAAGAATACGTGACCTCAAGGATAGATGTCAGCAGTCAAAACACAGAAGATACTAAAACTAATATACAATATTATCTAAAGGACGGACATAAACATAATAAAAACACATTTTTGAGTAGAGCGGATCTTTAAGGATTAAAACTTGAAGCCAAAGCGGTGTTTTTCTAGATTACACATGTTTAGCAAACGCTTTTCATTCAACATAAAAAAGGGTCCAATCAAAATGTGTTTTAGAGCGTCACCTGTGGCTGTGTGCAGGGTGGAGGCCCTGGGAGGAGCAAGGAGTGGGGTCGGTGCTGAGCTGGGTCCTGGAGCCGGGGCCACAACCAGGGGAGCAGGCAGCGAGGCTTTGATAGGGGGAGGGAGGGAAGCCTTCAGCGTGGAGGGGCCCAACAGTGGGGGGTTAGAGGTGCTGGGGCTGCTGTCTGCGCTCTCCTCTGTCCTCCCTGTTTTACTCTTCACACAGGAGGAGGAAGAGGAAGAGGAGGAGGAGGAGGAGCCTCCCTGAGCAGCAGGACGCAGCACTGGGGGCAAACAGGAAGTCCACTGTGAGACACTGAACTGTGATACTCTTTATTTACATGCAAACACATAGAGCTGCAGACGGGAAAATATGGTTAGATTAGTCTAAAAATTAATGAATCCACACAGAAGGATTCACAAATGTAATTTATATATATAAAAAAAAGTCAATGTATACACAAATCCACATATATAAAAATACGTTTCACAAATATATTTCTGATCCATACATTCTTTTTTTTTTTTTAAATAAACGTAATATTAATCCACAAATATATGTAAGTGTTTAATGTTTCCATCTAAAACATATTTAAATGTAATTACCTTTATATAAAAAATGCTTTTTGTGCATGAATCTCTCTGCATTTGTGTGTGGATTTTTGAGACAACGCCATCAGATTGACAAATGCATTATTTTCAACAGGAAACTGTTTGTAGCCAATCAGATGTCTCCTTCATTTTTAGCCAATGACATGAGCGCGACCCTACGACGGTGTGGTTTATGCGTTCAGGACGTAGCGTAACATCTACACATTCTGCATAGTAAATAGGGGGAATATTTCATTTTTTTTCAAAGCCTGTGTTGTGTCTCACTGCAGATACTCCCCTACACTGCCTTGTCATTCTCTGTGAACACTTACATACTGTTTTGACCCTGAAGTTCTATTTCGCATTGCACATGGCGTCTGCCGATCGCCGCTGTTAGCTAAAAACGATCAAATGCATTACCAAACATTATAGACGGCTTCAATATCCCAATTAACCTAATGGTGGCTTGTTTTTTAGTTTAGTGGTAGGTTGCTTAAATAGCAACAATGTATAACTTTTATCTGGATAGCATGTGTTCACTGGAGCAGCATCAATGGAGGCTGGTTCCACAACTTTTTTAGAAACATATATTATATATCTATTTAAATGGAATAAACATGAGGTTGTATTTTGAAAAAACTCCATGTTTGGACAAACTAAGTCAACTAGAAAATGCATTTCCTGCAGAAAATGCGTGCGAATGCTGTAAACTGTGAACATTTGTGGCTGAATTTAGCTGAAAATGCAGAAAAAGCTGAATATGTTATTAGCTGAATGGTAGCTGCTTTTAGCTACAAAAATGCAGAAAAAGCTTAATATTTAAAAGAAAAGGTTTTTAAAAAGGTATAAACAACAACATGTATAGCCTTGATGTCCTGAAATAGCTGAATAATGTAATAGTTGAATGGTTTCTGCAGCTGAAAATAGGCTGAAGGAGTTAAATATCAGATGTAAGTAGTAGTGAATGCATTTGTATTAAGATGAGAAAAGAAAGTAAAAAGGCTTGGGAAAGCAGCAGAATATTTGAACTGCAAACTTTTGAACTAACTTGATGGTGAATTATCTGTCGCCATGGCAACGACATTTGATGACACCCCATAATACGCTTAGATGTGTTGATGGCTGCATCGTTACCAAACCTGTGAAGTTTTGGGCCATTTCGAGCATTTTCACTGAAGTTATGAGAAAACCGTGTTTCATGGTGAGCATTGTGTTGCCATGGCAACGGCATTTGAAGAAATCCCAAAACTGTCCTGTAGATGTCTTCACGGCTGGACTGTTAGCACACATGTGAAGTTTGAGCACTTTTTGCACATTTTCATAGGAGTTATACATTACATTAGGAGGTTACATTACTCTCTCTCTTGTCTTGATCGCCCTCTCTCTTCTCTTGATCACCCTCTCAATCTTCTATCGCCCTCTCTCTCTTCTCTTGATCGCCCTCTCTCTCTTCTCTTGATCACCCTCTCACTCTTCTATCACCCTCTCTCCCTTCTCTTGATCGCCCTCTCTCTCTTCTCTTGATCGCCCTCTCTCTCTTCTCTTGATTACCCTCTCACTCTTCTATCACCCTGTCTCTCTTCTCTTGATCACCCTCTCACTCTATCACCCTCTCTCTCTTCTCTTGATCGCCCTCTCTTCTCTTGATCGCCCTCTCTCTCGCCTCTTGATCTCCCTCTCTCTTCTTTTGATCACCCTCTCAATCTTCTATCGCCCTCTCTCTCTTCTCTTGATCGCTCTCTCTCTCTTCTCTTGATCACCCTCTCACTCTTCTATCACCCTCTCTCCCTTCACTTGATCGCCCTCTCTCTCTTCTCTTGATCGCCCTCTCTCTCTTCTCTTGATCACCCTCTCACTCTTCTATCACCCTCTCTCTCTTCTCTTGATCACCCTCTCACTCTTCTATCACCCTCTCTCTCTTCTCTTGATCGCCCTCTCTTCTCTTGATCGCCCTCTCTCTCTTCTCTTGATCGCCCTCTCTCTCTTCTCTTGATCACTTATGTTAAGAATAAGTTCAGTGTAACCACATTGGTTTCCAAATCTATCAGTAAGCAATTCGAATTTTTAGCCTTAAATATAGAAGTGGCAAAGGGTCAACTGGTCATGGTGGTGGGCTGTTACAGACCCCCCTCAGCTGTCAAGGACTCCTTGTCTTCGCTAGCAAATCTTTTATCGCAACTAGACTATAAGGAAATAGTGCTACTTGGTGATTTTAACTGGGACTGGTTAACTGCAGTATCAGAGGATTTAAAAAACCTTTGTATCTCTTTGAATATTACTCAGATTGTTGACAGTCCTACTCGCCCTAACATTAAGTCCCCTAATAAATCCTCCCTAATTGATCTCATTCTAACTAATGTTCGCTATAAATACTCATCTGTGGGAGTATTTGCGAATGATGTGAGTGACCACTGTGCTGTAAACACAATTAGGGACACTAAGGTCCAAAAGGTTAAACCTCGTATTATCATTAAGAGAGACATAAAACATTTTGTGGAGCAGGGTTTTGTACATGATCTGTTTGGGTTTGATTGGGGGAAAATCGATCTGTGTGCTGATGTAGAAACTGCATGGTCTTATTTTCATCTTGGTTTTATGGAGATCATTGATAGACATGCACCCCTAAGTAAATTTAGAGTAAAGGGACGAGACAATCCTTGGTTTTCTGCTGAACTGTCTAGTCTCCTACATGAGAGAAACAAGGCCTGGGCAAAGGCTAGGAAATCAGGCTCAGAGGTAGAATGGCTGCGTTTTAGGCAACTAAGGAATAGCTTCACTTCACATGTAAAAAGTGCTAAGTCGAAGTACTATTTGTCAGTTACCACAGAAAACCTAAATAATCCTAGGAAATTTTGGAAAGCCATAAAATCGATATCCACCGGTGAGATCCGAAATGAGCTACCTCCTTGCCTTACCACAGCATCTGGCACTATATCGGACAGGGCTACTATGCTAAATTGTTTTAATGAGCATTTTGTGTCCCGCGGTTCTATGTTTGATTCTGTCACTAACTCTGTTTCTGTGAACACCTCAATCCGTGACTCTGAACAATGTGGTTTGGAAAACCCTTTCAGTTTTACTCCTTTTACTGTAAATGTTGTTCATAAAGCATTATCTAAGTTAGATCCTAAGAAACCGGCTGGCCCGGACAACGTAGAGCCTTTCTTTTTAAAGATAGCTGCAGATTGTATTGCTCCACCTCTCACTACACTTTTTAACCTCTCCCTCAGCACAAATGCAATTCCAAAAGTATGGAAGTCAGCTTATGTCTTGCCTTTGCTAAAAGGAGGGGAAGCAACTATTTTAAATAACTATAGGCCAATCTCTAAATTGTCAGTTCTGGCGAAGGTGCTCGAACGCCTAGTGAGTGAACAAGTAAAGGAGTTTTTATGTAAAAATGATATCCTGTCTAAACATCAGTCAGGCTTCAGAAAGAAACATAGCACCATCACTGCGACAATGAAAGTGGTGAATGACATTACGAGTATTTTAGATAATAAGCAGAGTTGTGCAGCCCTATTTATTGACCTTTCCAAAGCGTTTGACACCGTCGATCATCCCATCTTAAAGCACAGGCTACTCAGTATTGGCATATCCAGCCATGCAGTGGGGTGGTTTGTGAACTACCTCTCTGAAAGGTCCCAATGTGTTCACTTTGATGGGCTGTCTTCTGAGTGGTTGAACATTGCTAATGGTGTTCCTCAAGGTTCTGTTTTAGGTCCACTTTTATTCTCCATATATATCAATAGTTTAGGTGAAAATGTGGATGAAGCTACTTTACATTTTTATGCGGATGATACCGTGATGTACTGTGCAGGTCCCTCCATTAAGGAGGCGGTTGTTAAATTAAAGGCTGTTTTTAACATTATTCAGACTCAGCTCGCTGAGCTTAACCTGTTAAGCACCAAGCCTGTTTTTCATGTTTCAGGCTCGAAAATGACATGCCCAAAACAAATGACTACAACCTAACTTCTAAAAGGGTTATATGAATAATTTCTTTTATCAAAGCAAGGTTACATCTGTGAGTTGGGTGTAGAAGTGTCAGAATCAATATAAATGTTTTTTATTTTAAAGAAAATTCAGATTTTACATAGTAAAAAACTGTAAATTATAGTGTCCGTCCAAAATTATTTTTTACAGATAATGAAAACTACCCTTGGATGATGGGTTAGTAGACTAAAAGCTTTAGGAATCCAAAGTACAACATATAATAAGTACCCTGTATCAAGATTGATGCAAAACAAGTGACATTTGACCTTTTTAGAGAGATTTAGCCAAAACCACCCTACCTCTGAGGTGATTTGGGTGAAAATGGTTTTTTTTCATATCTCTGGCCCCCCTTGCTCGATTTTGATGGTTGACACCTCTTTCTGACCGTTAGAGCCAATAGAATCGAAGGGGGAGGCCCACATACACACTCATTGTAAAGAGAAAAGGTGGGGGCTTTGCGCATGTAAATGCAGGGCAGAGTGTGAGCTATCTCTCCCTCTGGCATTTGGAAACTAAAAAGCAGTTTTATTGCTTATGGATTATCAGAAATAATTTCAAAGAGGGCACAGATACATTGGATGAACCTATGGATTAACTGCAGCATCGTTTTTTTATCGTTTTAATGCCATTGAAGACCAGTTTTGACCAAGGTAAGCCATGTTAGCGTTTCTAGCTACTTAGCTCCACATGTTATGATGTACGCTTTCGTTTATAGCATCGCAAATGTTTATCACTGAGTGTTGAGGTTTTTTACACAGATTCAGTGTCTCCAGGACACCAAAAACGAGTGGTTGGCTGTGCATCTAGGATAAGTAATAAGAGGCTGAGTGCTAGCATTGTGGGGTTTTTTTTGAAAAAAAAATTAAAAAGATCAGTTAGCTGAGTTTCTTCCCGTTACATGGATATAAAACGATAGTTACGTCTGTAACTACGGTTCTATGAGTCCCGGATGACCGCCAGAGGCGGTGCTTTTAGCACTGGATATGTCCATCGTGCGCATGCGCAGTACGAGTACCAATATCAACAAAGTCACCTGTGACCCACGTGACACCGGCTATATTAGCCAGTGTCATCAGAGGATCTGTTCCCAGAATCTTCTCGCAAGCACACAAGAATTCTGAGTGACAGGAAACTCTGGCGGTCATCCGGGACTCATAGAACCGTAGTTACAGACGTAACTATCGTTCTATTTCGTCCCTACTGACCGCCAGAGGCGGTGCTTTTAGCACTGGATGACTTATACCAACCATGTCATGAAGAATCCCAGCCCTGGCTCACTACTGGAAGCAGCGGAGCTTGGCAAAAGGACCATGCCCAAAGAATGGGGAGTGGCGACATTAACCCGATAACTGGAGAATGTGCCAGAAGACGCCCGCGACGCCGCGGCGCAGATGGTCTCCAGGGGCGCCCCTCTCAGGGCAGCCCAAGATGTTGAGATGCTCCTTGCAGAGTGGTATCTCAGCCCAGATGGCAAGGGGCGGCCACTGGCCCCGTAGGCATGTGAAATGGTATCGACAACCTAGTGGGGCAGCCACTGGTAGAGGGCACACCTCCTTTAGTGCCGCTATGGCAAAAACAAGAGTTGCTCCGACTGCCGTATACAGGCAGTAGCCTCGATATTCGCCCTTTGGGCACCCACAGGGCACAGCCACTTCGACGTGCCGTTCTCCCGAATGTCAAAGCGTGCCAGCTGGGCAGGCTGATTGAAGTGGGTTTGTGGAAGCACCCTGGGCAGGAATGCCAAGGGCAACACCTGAGAGTCCCACCTGGGGCATGTATTGTTTATGGAGAGGACATGTAACTCCCCAATTTGCCTCCCTGAGGCCATGGCAAGCAGAAATTCTGCCTTCGTGGGCAGCCACCAAAGCCCCACCTGGGCCAGGGGCTCGAAGGGAGGAGATGATAGGGCATCCGGCAGCAGGGGCAGGTCCCAAGCCGGAGCCCTCGGGGTGCTAGGGGGACGCTGCCGTAAAGCCCCTCTTCAGGAAGAGGGACACCGACCTGAGGCACCCCGCCGTGGCGCCGTCGACCCGAACATGTCGGGCAGAAATAGCAGCCACATAAATTCAGAGTGGAGTGAGAACGCCCACTATCTAGAAGGGACTGCCGTCTGGGCAACAGTGTACCTGCTGTCCCAAGGAACATGCATATTCTTGCCCCTCAGTTGGGGTAGAAAGTACGTGAGTGCAAGCTGCACAGCCCGAAGCTCTAGCACGCTGACATGGCGTGCACCCTCCTGGGCAGACCACTGACCCTGAGCGGTCCTGCCCTGCCGCACTGCACCCCACCATAAGAGACATGCACCTATGGTGACGGTCTCCTGGCGGGATGGGATGGCGCCCATGGGCACGCCCATCAGGAGATAGACCCTGCCCCTCCGGCGTGACAGAGAGTGGAGACAACGCTGCAACGCTCTGACTTTCCTGTGCCTGTGCCACTTGGCATCCAAGAGAAGGCTGATCAGCCACATCTGCATGGGGCACAACGACAGCGGGCCTAAGGGCCCAACGGCTGAGGCAGCCGTCAGTCTGCCCAAGGGCCGGAGGAACTGAATATCAGGCACCCTCTTGCCGAGGAAGTAGGCCTCCCTAAAGTCCACGGTTGCGAACCACTCCCACTGTGCATGTGCTGCGGTCAGCATATGGAATGGCAGCACCTCCAGGAATCTGTCGATTCCTCTGAGGTCCAAGAGCAGGTGAAATCCGCCGACTTTCTTGGCCACGAGAAAGTACGCAGAGTAGAACCCCCTGGGCTAAGCAGAGGGTCTACTGGCTCGATTGCCTCCTTGGGCAGAAGGACGGACAACTCTTGGCTAGAGCTAGGGCATCTGCCATTTTGGCCCGGCCGAAGGCTAGGGGCCGGAACTGCGGTTCGTACCCCTGGGTTAAGGTGAAAACCACCCAAGGGCCGGAAGTACAGACAGCCCAGTAGCTGAGCTGCTGCTGGGGGGAGGCCGGTAAGGCTCTGAGGCACGAGGCCGCCTAGAAGGCCGGCAGCCGGGGGCACAACGGATGAGTGGGCCGCTGGGACCTGCGCAGACCACCACTGTAAGCTGATGGCTGAGTGCGGCTGCTAGAGGGGCCCCTGGGCCTGCTGGGAGTGGGCACAGGCCTATAAAAGACCCGATAGCTGCTGCCTGGTCTGCCTAGCTTGGGCAGCACGCTCCAGTGCCTACAGGGCAGCTGCCCCAAACAGCTCCCCTGACTCGACTGGCACACTCCGGAGGACATGTCTCCGACAGTGGTGACTAAGCAGGCCAAACCTGGCGACGAGTCTGCACCATAAGGACATGACTCGTCCCAATTCCCTAGCATTAGGGCAAAGGCTTGCAGTGATGCATCACTGAGGCCCAGCAAAGAAGGCTCAGCCGGAGCCTGCTGCAGAGAGGTAGAGACAGCCAGTATCAGGTGGGAGAGGGAGTTCCCGTGCCGCTGTGTCGTAGGCCTTACAGAGCAGCTCGTTTGTGACCCTGCACTGAGGCCGAGGGCGCCTGGCATCCGGGGCCAGAATCGGGGAGGCGATGGCAGGCTCAATGGATGGCAAGCGACCCAGCCCCACCCTCGCCGGATCCTGCATGGCAGCAGAATGGGAGAGGGCCCTGGTGTGTCTCTAGCATGCATGGAGCTCCCTCAGGTACTCCTCTAAAGGAGGAACAGTGGGAATGAAAGGGGGCAGGGTTATGCCTGAAGAAGGCGCTAGCCTGGGTCGGCCTGCGGAACCTGAAGCCGCAAGCGTACCAGGGCCGCACGAATAATGGGCGCCATGGAGCCGTCCTCCGTGCCCTGCAAAGAGCTCTGAGCAGAGGAGTGGGGAGCCTCTTCGGGGGTGAGCGGGGCCCCGCCCCCCGCCTTTCAAGAAGAGGTTCAGCCGGAGCCGCTAGCGACATGGCATCCTCAAGCGGAGGTGTGGCAACCGAAGGCAGGCCAGGCGGCAAGCTAGTAGCCCCCACACCGGCCCCTGGCTGAAGGGCCAACAGGAGCGGCTTTGTCTGCTCCATGATGGCAGCTAACCGATCCACCTTAGGGGACAGCCCACATGAATGAGCCATTCTGTGGGTAGCCAGATGCAGCGTAGCCGGGAGCGGGTGCGGGAACACAGCCTGCACCAGCTACCTGTTTAACGGAAAGAGTAGAGCGGTGCTGCTACTCGCCAAACAGAAAGAGGGATGTAATTACACCCACGTTACCGGCAGAGGGAGCGGGAGCGAGAGCGCTGCCTTCGCCTAGCTGGATTAATAAACAAGGCAGTCTAGCGTCTACCAGGAGCGGGGGCGGGAACACCGCCTTCACCAGCTACCTGCTGAACCGAAAGAGTAGAGCAATGCTCCTACTTGCCGAATACAAAGAGGGATGTAACTACACCCACGTTACCAGCAGAGGGAGCGGGAGCGAGAGCACTGCCTTCACCTAGCTGGATTAACGAACAAGGCAGTTTTAGCGTCTACCAGGAGCGGGGGCGAGAGCACTGCCTTCACTGGTTAAGTTTGAGACGAATGCCAGATGCAGCGTAACCGGGAGCGGGGTGCGAGAACACAGCCTTCACCTGCTGAACGGAAAGAGTAGAGCCATGCTCCTACTCGCCGAACACGAGAGGGGTGTAATGTCCTACACCCACGTTACTAGCAGAGGGAGCGGGGAGCGAGAGCACTGCCTTCACCTAGCTGAGTAAATGAAAGTGCAAGGCTACTAGCAGAGGGAGCGGGGAGCGAGAGCACTGCCTTCACCTAGCCGAGTAAACGAAGCACGGAGCTACCAGCAGAGGGAGCGGGAGCGAGAGCACTGCCTTCACCTAGCTGGATTAAATAAAGAAGTTCAACAGGACAGCTTAGCCGGGCGGCTGCTGCTAGAATCAAGTACACGTCTACCAGGAGCGGGGGCGAGAACACTGCCTTCACTGGTTGAGTCAGAGACAAATGCCAGATGCAGCGTAACCGGGAGCGGTAACACAGCCTTCACCGGCTACCTGCTGAACGGAAAGAGTAGAGCACTGCTCCTACTCGCCGAACACAGAGGGGGATGTGAATTACCTACACCCACGCTACTAGCAGAGGGAGCGGGAGCGAGAGCACTGCCTACACCTGGCTAGATTAAACGAAGAAGCTTAACAGGGCAGCTTAGCCAGGCAGCTGCTGCTAAGAATCAAGCAGCACGCCGAACACGCCAGATGTTAGCCAAGTGGCCGCTGCTAATAGCCAGAGTGATACGTTACAGGGCAACGTTACCGGGAGCGGGAGCGAGAGCACTGCCTTCACCAGCTGAGTTAAATAATGAAGCTAAACGGTCCATGCAAGGTGTTAGTCAAGCGGCTGCTGCTAACAATCAAGCGAAATCAAGTCAAAAAACACAATGTTTAAGACCAGATAACTAGCTTCCAAAGAAGAGAACAGCACAGAGCTGTAGTTACAGTAGTAACCATGGCCAGCCTACACGGCCTAGAACCGTAGTTACAGTAGTAACTATGGACAGTACTTGCACGGCTTAGAACCGTAGTTACAGTAGTAACTATGGCCAGTACTTACACGGCTTAGACCCGTAGTTACAGTAGTAACTATGGCCAGTATTTACGCGGCGTAGAACCGTAGTTACAGTAGTAACCATGGCCAGTACCTACGCGGCTTAGAACCGTAGTTACAGTAGTAACTATGGCCAGTACTTACGCGGCTTAGAACCGTAGTTACAGTAGTAACTATGGCCAGTATTTACAAGGCGTAGACCCGTAGTTACAGTAGTAACTATGGCCAATACTTAAACGGCTTAGAACCGTAGCTACAGTAGTAACTATGGCAAAAGTAACCGTGGCCGGTGAATGGCCACACATGCGGAGCACACAGCACACACAGTGAAGATTGTTCTCCGCATCTACCCATCCTAGTGCTAGGAGACTAGCACTAGGAGTGGTAAATACAACAATATAGCGCTACTGCAGTCGCTGAGAATGAAGCTAATTAGCTTCTAAGGAATAGAACAGCCCGCAAGAACCATAGGCCATGGTTACAGCAGTAACCATGCCGTAGTTGCATGGCCTAGGACTGTAGTTACAGTAGTAACTCTGGCCAGAACTTACCTTACTCTCTGCACCTAACAAAAAACAGGCAATTTATGGCACTGTGGGCTTTCCATACAATTAAATGAGAGATGTAGCGAAAGCTGGGAACTCAAATGCTAAAGACAGCTCGGGCACAACACCACAAGCAGAACTTTCGAAAGAGCATCATAAGGGCAACTTTATGGGAGAGGAGGCGAGAACACTGTCGTCACCAGAAAGTAGCCCGACAATAACAAGACAGCAATCAGGACAACTTAGCTGGGAGAGGGTGCGGGAACACAGCCATCACCACAAGTTGACACGAACCTGTCCGTCGAGGCTCTGCACGGCGCACCGCCGGCCACAGCTCCTGGAGGACGCGTTAACAACCCGTAGCTCCGACTATCAGTCGCGAAGCTCCCCGCGGCCAGCTGTATGCAGAGAAATCCCTCAGATCAAACGTTCAAACCTGAACGCTGTAGGCTGCAAGAATGCAGCCACGGTACTCTCGCGCAGCGAGAAGATGAAAGGAACAGATCCTCTGATGACACTGGCTGATATAGCCGGTGTCACGTGGGTCACAGGTGACTTTGTTGATATTGGTACTCGTACTGCGCATGCGCACGATGGACATATCCAGTGCTAAAAGCACCGCCTCTGGCGGTCAGTAGGGATGAAATAGAACATTCATAGTTTTATTAAATATTAAGATTTCTTAGACGTTGTTTCCTGCAAATGACGCGTTTATCCGCCCGGTACCGGGGGGGCCGTGCGTAACAGGTTAAGCTTCTTTTAAATGTTGAGAAAACCAAGGTAATGCTCTTTTCTAAAGCTAAAAAGACTCCAGAGACTGCTTTGGATATTGTTACTATGCAAGGACAAGTACTCAAAGTGGTTACCTGTTATAAATACCTTGGTATCTGACTTGATGATTGTCTTACTTTTAAACTTCAGGTCATTAATCTGCTTAAAAAGCTGAGGGTTAGACTAGGTTTATTTTTTAGAAACAAGTCCTGTTTCTCTTTTGAAGCCAGGAAGAAAGAGAGAGAGAGAGAGAGAGAGAGAGAGAGAGAGAGAGAGAGAGAGAGAGAGAGAGAGAGAGAGAGAGAGAGAGAGAGAGCGAGAGAGAGAAGAGAGAGAGATAGATCATATATGAGCAGAGCGAGAGAATGAGAAAGAGAGGAGAGAGAGAGAGAGAGAGATATATGAGAGAGGGAGATCTATTCTCTCTCTCTCTCTCTCTCTCTTCTACTCCTCATCTCCTCTCTCTCTCTTCTCTCTCTCTCTCTTCTCTCTCTCTCTCCTCTCTCTCTCCCTTCTCTCTCTCTCGAGGCACTCTCTCTCTCTCTCTCTCTCTTCTTCTCATCTCTCTCTCTCTCTCTCTCTCTCTATCTCTACTTCTCTCTCTCTCTCTCTCTCTCTCTCTCTCTCTCTCTCTACTCTACCTCTCTCTACTCTCCTATGCTCCCTCTCTCTCTCTCTCTCTCTCTCTCCTCTCTCTCTCTCTCTCTCTCTCTCTTCTCTCTCTCACCTCTCTCTCTCTCTCTGCGTCTCTTCTCTCTTTCTAGAGAGAGAGCATATAACAGCTGTTCCTCACAGCTCACTCTGATCACTCCTCTACTTCATGGGTCTCTTTTCTTTCTTTCTTTTTACATTTGATACTTGAGGTTTTGTAATAATATATTGTTGTAAATTGTTTAATGAATGAATTGTATTTGTATCAATTTTATTGAATTGTATTATCCTTGACGCTTTGGCAATATTGTTCACCTGACATTCATGCCAATAAAGAGAGAGAGAGCATTTTCATTTCAAGATGGCGCCTGTGTCAGCATGCCGCTCCCTCAGCTCTCTGCCCTTAGCTATCCTGTTTTTGTTTTATGTTTGTCAGAATGTCTCTGCTCTGCTCGTCTATGATCGCCAAGCTCTCCTCCACCTCAGACCCTCACTGGAGTTTATACTGCTGCCCAAACCTACATCCGGCAACCGTAAATCGACTCCCCCCCCCTCTACTGTCGGATATTCCCACCTACCTGCGCCAGTTGCCCTGCATCCTGCCTCACCGAAAGCCAGAGGTGGGAGTAAGTCCTACATGTGCAAGTCATGAGCAAGTCTCAAGTCTTGACCTACAAGTATCAAGCAAGTCCCAAGTCACTGTGGTGAGAGTCAAGCAAGTCAAGTCAAGTCATTGCTCAGGTCAAGCAAGTCAAGTCAAGTCATTGCTCAGGTCAAGCAAGTCAAGTCAAGTCATACAAAATTCTGATGAATAAGCCCAGTTTCCGCATTTAAATCAGTTAAAAGACAGTGGTTATGAAAATGGATTCAACCCACACTATGATCTTCATTACATACACCAGGGGTCGGCAACAGGCGGACCGCGGTCCGGATCCGGACCCAGACGCCGACCTATACGGACCCGGACCTATAATCAATACATTAATAGGGGATTTCAATTTTGACGGGGCGATTCTATTTTAACCGCTGCCGACAGGGGGCGAAAGAGACGAGTGAGCGATACAGGGAGAGAAACACAGAAGAAGAGATGAGAGAGCGGCAGAGAGAAGCGGAGAGGAAAGTGAGTAAAGAGAATAATTAGCGATACAGGCAGAGAAGACGGAGAGGAGAGTGAACAGGCGTGTTAGCGGCAGACAGGGAGAGACAAATAATGACACATGGCGCTCTCCAAGAAGAGGAAAGTGGACAGTGAGAACAGAGCTTTTAACCCTGCGTGGACGGACTCATTCATGTTCATCCGGCCCACTGGGAGCACAGAACCAGTGTGTCTCAGTTGTTCATTGACCGTGGCGCTCAAGCAGAATACAAAAATCAAGTAACTGTATTCAGCTCGCGTTATATTTGAAAAACGAGTAATCTGATTACAGTTACTTTCGTAAACCTGAAGTGAATACATTTTGGAATACTTATGGGAATTATTGGTGGAAAAGTTTCCTCATAAAATGTAATAGTCATTACCAGCAGAACTGTGTGCACACTGCACAGCTGCAGCGTGTCTGTGAGCGAGAGAGATGCAGCGTGTCGGTGAGGCCCCGCCCCCGCACGCAGATCAGAGAGAGAGATCTCTTTTAAAATATAATGAAAGTTAGAAACGGAGATGGTTCGATAAAATGTGCAAGATAACGTTTATGTAGCATTTCTTTATTGTCAAAATGATGACATTTCATAACGGGATCAAATCAAAGTGAATGGCCTGCTGCTGCTGAATGGGGCAAGTGACTGGAAACAGTTTTAAAAGTTATTACGTCGTTTCAGATAATAAATAATAATGATAATTCATTCTATTTAGGGGCGCCTTTCAAAGCACCCAAGGACACCTGACAATTCATAACATATTCTAAGGAAAGGTTTAAGAGAGTACAAATAATGCAGTCCGGGTGATGTTTTTTATGTGGGGTGCAGATGAGAGGGAGCTGTCCAGAATGACACCAAGATGTTGTGTTTGAGTTGTGCTCTTGATAAGCCATTAAAACAGTAAAATAAGTGTCTCCTGTTCACCAAAACATACCCATCTGTTATGGAAAAATAAAGTATTCCAAAAGTATTCTAAAAGTAATCTGAATACGTTACTTTTTTAAGACACGTAACTGTAACTGTATTCGGATTACTTTCGGAGCCATGTATTCAGTAACCGATTACATTTACAAAGTAACCCTCCCAACCCTAATTAAAAGTGCCAAAACGCCACAAAACACAAAGTGTTTGACCAAACATTCCCTCTCAAGTCAGAACTGAGGTCACAAAAAATAAGCAGTCTCAGAGCCCAATATGATCAGTCCACCAGGATCAAAATTAAAAATAAATATCGTTCCAGGGCAGGCTAACCGAGGCTAATGAGCACCTGCATGTGTGTATGAGAATGGCCCTGACAGCATTTCAGCCCAGATTTAAACTCCTGGCAGGACAAGCTCAAGCTCAATTTTCGCACTGAATTAAAGAAAAGTGAGTGAGGGACTGCAATATAAGAGGGAAAGAAAGAGAAACTTTAAAACTGTTCAATTGTTATGATGTGTAAAGACTGATATTGTTCTATAATCGTCTGAAACTGTTAAGTCATGATGTGAAACGGTTAACAAAGCTATTTTATTTATTTCTCTATTTTATTTTTAAATGCAGTCCGAGAGGAACATTACACATATCCACAGTATTTACTGTATATCTGTATAGTTCAATGTTCATTGACAATACATATTGTTGTTAATGAATTGTACTTTCTTTATTTGATTGGCAGTCGGTTGTTGATGACGTTGATAAAGCTACAGGCTACTTCAATATATATCACACTAATTCATAAAGCAAGTTAGACATTTTGATGTTCCGGACCTTTGCATGGGGACATTTTCTCTAACTGGACCTCGTTGAATTTTAGTTGAATACCCCTGACATACACAGTTAATCATTTGAAATCTAATTTAGACCGATGGCAATCATATTAGATCAATATTAACCCTAGAACTGCAGACAATATAGCTAGGACTCAATATAGCTAGGACTCAATATAGCTAGGACTCAGTCAAAAAGTCTGTTCAAAAAGGCACAATTCCAGGTAAGAAAATCGTATATGGCATTTGCCATTACACATATTTAATTTAAATTTCTGTTAACACTAGAACCGCCAACAGCATCAGCACCTACATAGATATCATTTTCAAATCATTTAATTTGTTCCTCTTCATAATTTCCTTATAAACTAAGTAGGACGATTTAAAACTCACTTAATTGGGTTAATTTAGAAATTGCTTCAGTTTATCATCATAACAGATCAAAAAGTTCAGATTCATTTTTACAATAAATCAAGGAATGATGCACTTCTACAAACAAAAACAACATAATTAAAACATTTAAACAAACTACTAAAAGTAGATACAGTAACTTCTGATAATAACACAGGGGAAATAAACGAGGCATCTCTTTTCCTCTCTCTCTCTCCCTCCTGACAGCACGTCAGTCTCAGGGTTAGTCAAAATGAATCCCTTGGCGGTTCTAGTGTTCATTTACCGTTTTGTCTTCTCTTTGCAATGCTTAATCGATTTGAAACCAAGTCTAACGTAGCTTAAATGTAACGTTAGCTTTCTAGCTAACACAACACATTCACGCACCTTTCTCTGTGGGTTTTTTTGTAGTGACGAATGAAGTTGGATGTTGTGGTGGTCGTGTCACTGATCTTTATGCTGCAGACCCTTCATACCGCTGTTTTCTTCTTATTAGCGTCATCGACAACATAATCCTTGAATCCAAACTTGACTATTTTTGGAGTAATGCTAGCCGCTGCCATGTTAACTGACACTCCTGCCATCTAGTGGGTTGCCAGGTTTGCGCGCACGGCGCTATAATCACCCAATCACGTTTAGAAAAAACTAAATGTAATATCTCAATACAAAAACAAACGCAAATATTTAATTTTAAAAAGTCAAGTCCTTTCAAGTAATCTGTCTCAAGCTTAAAGGAGAGGTGTCATGCTTTTCCGGTTATTACCCGTCCCCTTGTGTGTTATGAAGGTTTTTATGCATGTAAACGGTGTGCAGAGTCAAAACCCTCAAAGTACACCCTATAGCGAGTAAAACTCTAACACAGAAAATACCTCCCCAAAACGCCTCGTTGGAGATACATCACTGTCCATTTGATTCTTCCGGGTATGGCATGATGTCAAGCCGTACCCGGAACGAAATGGACCAATCCGTGGAGCCGTTACGTTATGTCCGCGGAGCCGTTACGTTAAGCCCTTGCTGATTGGTCCAAATTGACTAATCCACGGACTTCCTCACACACACACACATCTGTGTGCAGGGAGCAGGCAGCTCAGCTGATTTCTCCTCCCTGGCTGCAGGCTGATAACAGACAGTTGGGATCGCGGCGAAATTCTCTCTGCAGACCCATTCTCACAGCGTTTATCAACCTTTTTCTTACTCAATATCAAGCCACACTTATTGTTTTTACTTCGGCTGTGACTTTGTGTGTGCTCAGGATGAGTTTGGCTGTGTTTGGCTATGTATCTTAAACAAGGAAACAACACCTCCACGGAGCTCAGCGCTATTCACAACGTCCCGACCAATCAGAGCACACTGTGCTCACAGGGAGGGTGGGGGCTGGAGCTATTGGAGCTACAACGAGCCGTTAAAGGCAGAGAGTGAAATTCAGTGAATACAAGTAGTTTACAGAGATGCTGTATGAGAAACCAATGTGAGTTTGGAAAAATGCACAGTATAAATCTATTTTAGTATACCTCAACAATGGAATTATGATCAGTGGAAATGGCCATGACACCTCTCCTTTAAGTCAAGTCTCAAGCCATGAATACCAAGTCAAAGTCAAGTCAAGTCTTTTATCAATGTTAGTCAAGCAAGTCTCAAGTCCAAAAATATGTGACTCGAGTGGGACTCGAGTCAAGTCATGTGACTCGAGTCCCCACCTCTGCCGAAAGCGCTTTAGACGACGGGGAAAGCGTGGTGGTGCGCTGGTCCATCAAAAAGCATACCTGACGGCTTCTTCTGGGACTTATCCACGTATCAGATGTCATGGCCCTCCCGCTGCACGCCATCTGAGGGTTCGGTGGGTTTGCCCTGTCTTTCCGGAGCTGCGGCCTCTGCTGGGCCCGCTGGCAGCTCCTCCTGCCCGACTGACTGCTCCCGGTCCGCTCGGCGTTCAACACGCACATCTTCGTCAGCTGAGACGCACTACACCTTCGGCCAGCCCGGAGAGAAAACTTTGCATGGCTTTGCTAAACGCTAGGTCAATAGCAAACAAGACGTTCCTGTTAAACGACTTCTTCACCGACTTCTTCACCTCTCGTGATCTGGATTTGGATTTGATGTTCCATACGCTGGCGAGTATACACCGTTCTCTGAACTTCTTCCTCCTGACTGTACATTCTTCAGCTCCCCCCGTGCCATCGGCCGTGGTGGGGGCATAGCAACAGTGTTTAGAGCTAATCTCCAATGCCGATTGCTTCACCCTGTAACTAGCTATGCTAGCTTTGAGTTGCAGCTTTTTGAACTGAACCCGGCCTCGCCTATACTCTGCGCAGTCGTGTATCGTCCGCCAAAGTGCAATAAGGATTTCATTACTGACTTTTCGGACTTTCTGTCCGGGATCATGGTGAAATATGATCGTGTTTTGATTTGCGGAGATTTTAATGTCCATGTGTGCTGCGAGTCCAAACCTCTGGTTAGGGACTTTTTAAATCTCCTCGACTCTTTCGGTCTTATTCAGTCCGTGGCTGGTCCAACACATGATAAAGGACACACCTTAGATTTAGTATTATCGTTTGGATTGTCTATCTCTGTGGATGAAATCTGTGCAGCAACGCGTATCTCAGACCATTTACCGGTTCTGTTTACAACCTCCATCCCTTCCGCAGGAGTCGAATTACGTGCCCCTGCGCGTCGTCTGCGTTCAATTAACCCCTTGACTGCCTCACAGTTTTCAGATGCTTTTAATACTTCTCCGATCTGTAAATTAGAAGTGAACTGTGCTCTTAGTGCGGATGAGCTTATCTCCATGTTTGATTCGACATGTACACTAATACTGGATTCTGTTGCTCCTTTTACACTTAGACGCACCAAAGCTCTTTCAGAGCCGTGGCTTAATGACTGTAATCGCGCCTTTAGACGCGCTTGCAGGCGTGCAGAGAGAAAATGGAAATAAGATAAACTCCATGTCTCCTTAGAAATCCTTCGTGCTTGCCTCTCCGACTACCAGACGGCAGTCAAAGCAGCCAAAACAGAGTATATTTCTCTGTTAATCTCCAAAAACAGCCATAAACCTAAAGTTCTATTTAATGTCCTCTATTCGATCATTAATCCCTGTGATGCTTCTCCAATTGTGCCATCGACTACTCTCTGTGATACATTTCTTAAATCTTTTATCGAAAAAGTATCTGCTCTGAGGCTAGCCCATACTAGTGCTACCCCAGATCCTGCTCCTTTTCTGTGCCCTGCTGTCCTCGACCACTTTGAGCCTATATCCCTCTCTTCTCTCTCGGATGTAGTCATGCACTTGCGGCCGACAAACTGCACCTCAGACAGCATTCCCTCTCGCTTTTTTAGAGATGTTTTTGAATCAGTTGGAGCGAGTGTTTTATTGCTTGTAAACACCTCTCTTAGCTCAGGATGTGTCCCAGCTGCCTTCAAACATGCCGTGGTGCAGCCACTACTTAAAAAGAAAAATCTTGATCCCTCCATTCTTGCAAATTTTAGGCCCATCTCACAGCTACCTTTTTTTATCTAAAGCCCTGGAGCGAGTAGTCTACGCCCAGCTGCAGTCGTTCTTAACCACGCATGGAATCCACGAAAAGTTTCAGTCTGGCTTCAAACCCATGCACAGCACTGAAACAGCCCTTTTAAGAGTTTTTAATGATCTGCTCCTAGCCACCGACTCAGGTAGCCCAGCTGTCCTGGTGCTGTTAGACCTGACAGCTGCCTTTGACACTGTGGACCATTGCATCCTGTTGTCACGGCTTGAATTGTCCGCAGGCAGCGGGCCCTAGGCTCTGGAATACTTTGGCCCTCCATGTGAGGTCGGCCCAGACCCTAGGGGTTTTTAAATCAACACTTAAAACTCATTTCTTCTCTCTGGCCTTCTAGCCTTCTCTTATTATACCGATAGTATTTCCGTTTTAAGAGTACTCTTATGACCTTCCTTTTTGATAAAGCTTATAGCTTATATAATAATCAAATAAGACTGCATTGACGTAGATACACTGTGCATCTTCACCTATATTTGGGTCCTTGCTCTTTCACTTAAATCCTAAAAACTTGGATCGTATATTGAAAAATAAGGTTATTACTACTACTCATTCTTCTAAATCTTGTCTCTCTCTACTTCTCATACTCTCTATTCCTGTAATCGATTCTTTCTATCCTCTCTTTATCCAAAACCTTTTCCCTCTCTAACCTCTCGAGGTTTTATTAGAGGGAAACAGGTTTGCAGAGTGGCTTAGGCAGGCCGGGGAGTGTTATGATTCGTAGACACAGCGTACCTCCCTATCTCCCTGGATCCTCTATCCTGAGTTCTGGATTAAGTCGTGGACTTCGGGTCGTGGCTGGGCCTGTCTCTGCGGTCCTGCCTGGCTCTCGTCATGCTGCTTCCCTGAAGGCTCCCACAGGATTGTTGTTGACATCCTCGTGGATTCATCTTCTTATTATAGACACATGCATTTCCTAACATTCGGTCTACCTACGCTGTAAAACGTATTATCTCATCGATTTACACACGGCATCTATTGCACGTCTGTCCGTCCTGGGAGAGGGATCCCTCCTCTGTTGCTCTCCCCGAGGTTTCTCCCATTTTTTCCCTTTAAACTGTGGGTTTTTCTCCGGAAGTTTTTCCTTGTACGATGTGAGGGTCTAAGGACAGAGGGTGTCGTTTTTTCTCATACTGATATTCTGAACAAACTGTGCTGTTGTATTAGCTGTAAAATGTCTTTACTGTAGGGTATTTTTATTAATTGTACAGCACTTTGGCTCGACCAAAAATCATTTATAAATGTGCTTTACAGATGTAGCACTCCAGATAGGACTCCAGCTTACAGCTTCCTGCCTAAGACCTGCCTAAGACCAGCGTCTGGGTATGTTAAGCCCTCCCACTATTTTCCAAGTGGGCGTTGCCAGATTTTCAATTTCAGGATTTAACCAGGAGATGGCGCTTCATTCACAAATACAGAAAGACAACTTTTCATGGACTTTCAGTTGTGTTTTGAAGAGCATTTGAACACATCAATATTTTAGATCAAATAAAGTATATCTAATCTTGTAATTCAATAATATATAGTCTTTATATATTAAATAATCATAATAATAATGTAAATGTTTACATTATACTTCTTTATTTGTTATGCTCATACTTTTACCTTTACAATCGTTTGCTTTAATATGCAGTATATTTTTTGTATATGTGTGTGTTTGCTTCCTCCTGCTCCGTTTCGGACACATACTGTATGATTTATTATTATTATTAATATGAAGAAATTATTAAGATAAGATAAGATGTTACTTTATTAATTGAACATTTCAGTTTAGAATGTGCTATCCCACGGTAATTCAGAAGGCTCACAGGTCACATTCCGACCATTATTTAAAACAATAGGCGCTTTCACGCCGTCAGTTTGATTTGCATACAGTAGAGGGAGCTGTGGCTGAATGGCCGGCGATTAGGTGTTGCGCATTTATCATTAGGTGATCAGAGCTGCCTGCCTGCCGTCAGATTTCATTTAAAAAACAGGTCTGATTTTAAGACTATTTCTGCGCTCATAAAGAATGATAAGAATAAGAATAATGCGTATTGAACTGGTTTCATTAATTAGTGAGTTTATTTAAGGTAATTAGGTAGAAGCCCTTTTTTATCAGTACCGAATTTAGCAGTTGAACATAAAAGTCAACTAACTGAGTGTCACTTGCAATGACAGTGTTGTGCTTTTATTTTATGAACCTTTTACATTAAAAATGGTTGTTGAATATATAAATATAATTATGAATATGGATAAATACTAGGCTATTTATTATAAACGTTAGTCCTTAACATCTATCACTGTGTATATCACCATTCTTTAATTACATGTTTGATAAGTTTCTATGAAATAAGAAATGAATACAATTCAAATGTAATTATCATATCATATATTATAATGTATTGTATTATTAAGTAATATCATACATTAACCCAATTATAGCAGATGCCACATTGAATGGATGAACACATTTATGCATCAATAATTACAACGGAGTATTTATAAATACAAGTTGTAAAAATACTTATATGTATTTAATACTAATAACATAATGATTCATTTTACTTTCAGATGATAATACTTTTCAGGGTTAGGGTTAGGTCCGGTCTGACAGCGCTTAGCTCTCTGCTGCAGAGAGGAAGAGAAGATTACTGCTCTAAACAAAGTCAAAAATCGTGCATTTCAATTAATATTGGGAGTCATGTCGTTACTTTGTTGAGAATGTGGCCATGTAATAAGCGGGATAATTTGCAGCGACTTGGTCATTGTGGGGAAAATAACACCCGTCGGGATCCTGATCTGCCTGACGAGGCTCCATTCAAATATAAATATTTTTAGTGAATTACTGAGTTTAGGCACGTTAATAAAGTTTTAATGAAGTTGAATACAGAATATTCATATTTGTCAGTGATTTCATGTCAATTCGGCGAACATAAACATAAATGATCGTGGTGAAGATGATGATTAAATTAGGATTAAAAATCGAGAGCCGGCTGCATTTTCTCTCGTTCGTTTTTTTCGACTAAACAACATTATTTTGTTAAATAACAACATGGTGCTGTTTTGTAAATGATTACATGTCTCTTATTTAGCACAGACTATGATCCTATCCGTGACATATGGATCTTAACAAAGATCTGCTATACAGTAGTACCAGACATACTGTACATCCAGCGTAATGTATCAGAGTTGATTTCACATGAGCTCCAGTGTGGAACCCCACTGCACCCCCTGGTGGATCAATGATCCATTGCAGCTGGCTTCATTATAATTACATTTATTTATCACGGGGGCGGTCTCAAGTCACGCTGGAGGTTGTCTCTTGATCGAGGGCAGACCCCGTGCCGACCACGGCCCTCGCGTTTCAAACGGTCCTAAATGAGGTGCTACATCTGTATAAATAAAACTTGATTTGATTTGTTTTGTGTGTGTGAGAGAGAGAGAGAGAGAGTGTGTGTGAGAGAGAGAGAGAGAGTGTGTGTGTGTCTGTGTGTGAGAGAGAGAGAGAGAGAGAGAGAGTGTGTGTGTGTATGTGTGTGTGAGTGTGAGAGAGAGTGTGTGTGTGCGCGTGTGTGTCTGTGTGTGCTCTCTCTCTTCTCTTGATCACCCTCTCACTCTTCTATCACCCTCTCTCTCTTCTCTTGATCGCCCTCTCTCTCTTCTCTTGATCGCCCTCTCTCTCTTCTCTTGATCATTCATCATCATCGGTGTGTGTCTGTGTGAGAGAGAGTGTGTGTGTGTGTGTCTGTCTGTGAGAGAGAGAGAGAGTGTGTGTTAATTGTTACAGCTCAAATGCATTGCAATGACTTCCATGTTAAAAAAAGACTTTAAAAAGCTGAATGTTTTAAAAAGTATAACATATTTTGAAAAGGTTGAAAGTTTCCCATCATGTGCTGAAAAGGCTGAATGGTTTGATATTTTAATGGTTCCTGCAGCTGAAATTAGGCTGAAGGAGTTAAATAAAGATATTAAATGTAAGTAGTAGTGAATGAATGTTTACAAACACCTGTGTGTGTAAACCCAGAGATCAAAGGTTACCATGGTGACGACTTATGACGATTTACCAACTGCAGCACTGAGTCCCATTAAGAATGCATTGAGGATTATATCTGACAATTTTGCCACCTGTTCAAAAACTATGGCTCCTATTAAAAAATTACCAGACCGTGAGCATCAGGGAACCCCAATGAACTGATATATGTTGTTTTTTTGGTTTTGTGTGTAAAATGTGGAGATGGGAGCAGTTTGTCTAAAGTGTACTTCTCTCTGCTCTGAAGAAAGATCCGGAAAAATTTAACATGGGAATCAATTGGGAGCTAGGTGGACCTTTTGTCTCTTCATGCCCTCAAGAGGCATGTTGTTTAATATTTTTTCTTAATTTTTTTACATTTTCCAACCTAGGAGAGGTTTTCTTACGTTTTTCATGAACAAATATGTCTGAGGAGTGTAGGGTTTGGGAATTATGGCAAGTTTAAAACATTTTTGGGGGAGAATTTCAAGCACTCCTGCACTCTGTTTTGAGATCAAAGCTGCTCCATCCACACTAATGTTAAAATCTGAAAAAGGCCTCTCTACCAAGCTCTAAACCAAGTTAAATATCTCAAAAAATGTAAAAGATATCAAAAATCTGAATAACAAGTTTTATAGCTGAAAATCTTGTGATCATTTTAAAGTTGGAATGAAGTCTCAAGCTGAAAGTATGTGGAAGGAGAAACATTTGGCGTAAGGTGTAGGAAAAGAGGATTTGAAGGCTCCTCCCATTGACTTCCATGTTAAAAAAAGAGTTTAAAAAGCTGAATATTTCAAAAAGTATAACATATTGTTTTAAAGTTGAAGGTTTCCCATCGATTCCTGAAAAGGCTGAATAGTTTAATATTTGAATGGTTTCTGTAGCTGAAAATAAGCTGAAGTTATGGAGAGCCAAAGTATTGGCTGAAATAAGGGGAATAAAGATTTGATTATTTCCGCTGCCCTTACTTTGATAAAAAAAGCAGCAATCAAAAACTGGAAATTAATCTGAGGACAGATTAAAAGCAACATAATTTAGTCTGCAGCTTCAGAAGAGCAGCCCCTGCTGACTGACCTTTACCGGTCCCCTGGCGGGGCCCTCTCAGAGGGGCGTGGTCGGGGGCCTCCTCCAGGGTCATTGAGCGAATCACAGTCTCACAAACAAACTGAGTCCCGCTGATGTCATCCTCCCCTTCCTCCTGAGCCGGGACTCCTCCCCCCTCTGCTCCGGATCCCGCCCCATGAGGGACATCTGAGTAACAGGAAGTTGGACAAATGTTATGTCTTCAAATCAGCTTCTATTTGAAAAAAGCATTTCTTCTGGGGTGATAGGATGCCCTCAATGATTTCATTTCATCAGTTTGTTTCTGTGGTTCCATAAAATGAAGTGCTAAAATGGAGTCCTGAACCCGAAAAAGAGGTAGCATTTTCCGGTCCCTTATGGGGCATTTCCACCATGGCGCGGAGCGCGGTTTAAGCGTGCCGTGTCGTGCCGGGCCCGTTTTTGGTTGCGCTTCCACTAGGCCTAGTTCCGGCCCGGGGGTACTTTTTCACCTCTTTTCTGGCCCGACAAAATCATGGTTCTATCGGGGTCAACAAACAGGGCTGAGTTTGCTAAACTAGAGAGAGAATCGCTGGCAAGGGGGCTACAACTACAACAAGATGAACATATTTGACCGTGATTTAATTTTAATACACGTTTCAAAATGATGCCGAAGTAACAACATACTGATACCGGTTAGTAAAAACCATGAATTAATGCTTTGACAAGTCTGCAGACAGACGGCAGGTGAAAAACCTTTTAAAATGCGTGTTTTCTAGATGGAGATTGGCTAAGCTAACGCAATATATGCTCCGACCGTCCACACTCACAACAACGGCCTATACAGACATAAATAAACCAGCGACTGTATTCGCCATGACACAGACAGTCTGTGGTTTGTACTTGTTTAACTTTTGTCTAGTTTCTGAACAGATATGAGGAGCTGTGAGCTTGAGTGCTAACAGCTAACAGCTGTGTTGTTTTTCTGGGGTTCTCATTGAAGATGACGTCACGGCTCCGCCTACACTGCGTTAATATAGTAACTACCCCAGTTCCTAAACTGTAATGGAAGCGCAGCATGAAGTGAGCCGGCCATAACAAGGCCCAACGCGGCCTAGCAGTACCGAGCGAGGCCGAGGCCGACCATGTGGTGGAAATGCGCCATAAGTCTCAAAATCAAGAGTTTTTTGGTTAGATTCCTGTTAATACAAGCTAAAAAGATCTTCACGTTTTGTTCTACGACATTGTGGCAGCGGGGTGTGGTTAGAGCGCCGGCTGCTGGAGTGATGGGAGTGGCTCAGCCGGAGGCAACACAGCTGATCAGAATCAGGTAATGAGGCTCTCAGTAAAAAGCATGCTGATAACCTGATTCTGGCCTCTCTTGCAGTAGGCTGGGTCCTGAGAGGAGGACCGTTTGACACCAAGCTGTCTCAGGGAATAGTTTCATCTGTTTCATATCATCTCCCGAGTCGGGATCCCGAAAGAGATCCTGACTGACCAGGGCACATCATTTACGTCACGCACACTACGCGAGCTGTACGAACATTTTGGCGTCCACTCAATCCGGACTAGTGTTTACCATCCTCAGACCGACGGCCTGGTGGAGCAGTTTAACAAAACACTAAAGAACATGGTTCGTAAGTTCGTTCACGAAGATAGTCGTAATTGGGAAAAATGGTTAGACCCTCTGTTGTTTGCAGTGCGGGAGGTGCCCCAGTCCCCCACAGGATTTTCTCCCTTAGAGCTATTATTTGTCCGGAAGCAACGGGGTGTATTGGACCTAGTTAAGGAAAACTGGGAGGAGTGTCTGAACACCAGTAAAAATGTAATTCAATATGTGATGGACCTGCGGGCAAAACTCCATTCACTGGGGCAGATATCACATGAGAATTTGCTCCAGGCTCAGGAACGTCAGCAGCGCCTGTACAACAGAGGGTCTAGACTGAGACAATTTTCACCAAGAGATAAAGTGCTTGTGTTACTCCCATCCTCTAGCTCTAAATTACTCACCAAGTGGCAAGGACCCTTCGTGGTCACACTGCAAGTGGGGGACGTATATTATGAGGTGGTGCGTCCTGACAGGGGGGGGGAGCAACACAGATTTACCACCTTCACCTCCTCAAAGCATGGAGGGAGGTGGCGCATGCTTCTCTGGCCACCACGGTGATCGAGGGAGATGAGTTGTGACCGGTCTGTTGTGACGACCATCTCTCACCGGGTCAGAGAGCAGACGTTGCCTCGTTGCAAAGGCAGTTTGCCGATTTGTGTTCTCCCCATTGGCAGGGCGCAACTCTCTAATCCACCACCACATAGACATGCCCATTCGTTCACGGCCCTATCGGTTGCCAGAACACAAAAGGAAAATTGTTCAGGCGGATCTTCAGGCCATGCTAGAAATGGGAGTGATAGAAGAGTCCACCAGTGAATGGTGCTACCCCGTCGTGCTGGTACGCAACTCCGACGGGTCAATCCGGTTCTGTGTGGACTACCGCAGGGTTAATGAGATGTCCAAATTCGATGTTTACCCAATGCCCCGGGTCGACGAACTCCTGGATCGGCTAGGCACTGCTCACTTTTACGCGACACTGGATTTAACCAAGGGCTATTGGCAGATTCCCATATGACAAGAGTCCACGGAAAAAACAGCTTTCTCCACTCCGTATGGTTTGTACCAATTTGTCACACTTCCTTTCGGGTTGTTTGGGGCCCCAGCCACCTTCCAGCGGCTCATGGACTTGTCCTGCGTCCCCACTCTGCATATGCTGCCAAATACTTAGGCGATATGGAGCACGTAGTGGAGCATGTAGTGGAGCACGTGCGTGAACTGCGAGCGCCGGAGCCTTGCAGTGGCGAAACTGTGGCGCGCTTCATTGCACTGCATGTGTGCATAAGCTGAAGTGCACCGCATTTGCGCATCAGATGAGTCTCCCTCCGCAAGATGAGGCCCCACGCAGTCTGCGTGATCTGCGTGTAGGGAGGGGCGGGCCTGAAAACATGTAAGTACCATAAACGTTTGTTTGTCAAATAATTTATTCACTGCAATATTCCAAAATCCAATTGAAACATCCCATTGCTTTTGTTCAGAGAGCCCTTCACTGCACCACTCTATTACTGTGGTCCATATAAAGCTTTAGTCTAGTCCACAAGCATCAAGACAATAACTAAACTCTATCCTTTTTATTGGTTAAAAGTCCTCAGTACATCTCTCTCTTCTACAACTGCTTTCTATCTTTTGCTGTTGCTACAATAGGTAGCTCCACATTGAGGGTACTGCATTCCAAAGAGAAGTGATGACCATATATAGCATTCTGTGGTGTCTGTTGTTTCATGACTGAGCAGATGTTGGACAGGGGACATTTGTCTTTTTCTTTGCATTAAGTATGAGTGAATATGTTCATTTGGACAGTTCACACATGCATTTAAGGCTGTGCATGCTTTCGTCAATGATCCACCAAGAACCTTGAGCAAATATGAATAGAAAACTCCTTTACCCATAATGCTATTGATGACTTCAGTCTCTTCCTGGATGAGACCCAGAGAGGGACTGCTTTTGTCCTGCAGGTGGCCATCTTGAGGCAGAGGGGACATGCATGGGGTCATGTCTGAACGGATAAAAGACATCAGAGACTGAAGTCTGTTCATCAGCCAGGCCCCCGACATGTAGCACTGATTTATAATCATTCAGAATCACAATGAGAGCTTCAGCGAAAAACTGAAAAACCACAACTGTATCCGCCTCGGTAGAGGATATTGTTGGTTTTTCACTACAATTATATGTCTGTATTGTTGATTCAAACAATATCAATATCAGCTTTGAACACACACACCAACCAGAGGACACACAGGAAGTGGTCTTACCAGCAGGTGTGTTGTTGGGGACACTCTCCAGCTCCTGCACGATGTTGATGTCCAACAGCTCAAAAGACAGCAGATCCTGAGAGATCAGCAACAACAGATAGCTAGTAAACACTCTGAACAGCATTATGGGAGATGTAGGAGGCAGAGTTTTAGGAGTTTGACCTACACTACATATAAAAAGTCAGGATTTCAGCCTCTGCTGTTTCCATTTGGACCGTCACTTGTGAGTGTGAAAGACCACACTAAATCACTAGACCTTTAAGTCATTTATCAAGGAAGATTCTATAATGTGACAATGTGCTGCTTTTGTTAAACTGTACTTTTGTGTGAGAACAAACATCCTCCGGTGGGTGCTGAAAACAAATGTCAAATACATATTAAGTAGCCCAAAAAGATAATAAAACCCAAGGGGGCAAAGCCAGTCTGTCAGTGATGCAAGGAGCTATGTGGACACAGGCTCATTTTCACACTAGCTTACATTTGGCGTATTATATGTGACCGGAATATGCCCCTTCCTGCTTTACATTATTATTAAATACAACAAAAGTTAAAGTTGGAATTGAAAATGATATATTTGTTTTAAACTATGGAGTGGACACAGTGGGAGGACTGCTTCTGATCAGCAGTAATCCTACACCACCAACTGCATGTGCACCAGTTGATAGCAGCAGAGTAAATGTACAGTTTAAAGGTGTTACATGTCTACTGAGTACATTTATTTTCAGGATGAAGTTACTAGTTATGTTGCACATTAAGATGGGTAACACAACAGCATTATACATGAACCCAACAGCAGAGGTGGGAAGTAACTAAGTAAATATACTCAAGTACTTACTGAAGTACAATTTTGAGAGACTTGTACTTTACTTGAGTATTTCCATTTTATGCTACTTTGTACTTCTACTCCACTACAGTTCAGAGGTAAATGGTGTACTTTGACTCCACTACATGTATTTAATAGCTTTAATTACTCTACAGATCTGGATGAATGACGTGAAATATAATCAAGTGTTAAATCAGACTTTAGTTCCACCTGGAGTAAATCCACAAGCTACCCTGCAGTATACAAAGTCATTCAAACTAGCTGCACCTTTACCAGCTTTGAGAACACTTTCATGATCAATCATTATAAAACATATCATATATATTATTCTGAAATGGATCAATCTGCAAAATGACTACTTTTACTGTCGGTACTTTAACTATATTTTGATAACACTTTTCTACTTTTACTTGAGTAACATTTTGAATGCAGGACTTTTACTTGTAACAGAGTATTCCTTCACTCTGAGTACTTACTCAAGTACAAGATCCGAGTACTTACTTAATACTACCTCTGCCCAACAGTATTTTTAGGTAGTTAACATTATTTCTACCTAGCTTCAGCCATGAAATATATATTATCCTGAATTCGACCATTCTACATAATGATTTTTATATTTTTGGCACTTTAAGTACATTTAACAGAAAATACATCTGTGCTTTAACTTGATTAAAATGCAGAATGCAGGACTTTTACTATAGTATTACTACACTGTGCTCAGAGTACTTTCCCACCACTGTGTGTGTTAAATATGAGACAAGAATTAGAAGGTGTGCCTGTGGTTAATCTAATAAATATTACATTTAATTTTCAGCAGCCAATAGTTTGCTGGGTGCAGGTGTGTTACCTGAGCAGTGAGCAGGTCCACAGAGGGGGTGTAGTACTCCTCTTGGTCCACGGTCATCAACGGTTGCTCTGGAGCGGCACAGGCCTTCCCATCCTTTGCCGCCGGGTTCTTACCCTGCAGAGAAGCTCATACTTACACACCCTTATCTGCAGTGTGTCGCTATGTGTGTGTGTTTATGCATCACTGTGCATTCTTATTTTATACCAATGCATTTATTCAGTCTTATCAGAATCCTGGTTGTACCTGCGGGGTGACACAGGGGGACACCAGGATCCCGTCAGCCATCATGGGGGCCGGGGCCAGAGGGTCCACCACGATGCTGCACCACACCCTGGGGCCAAACTGCTCTCCGCCGTGGGCCAGACGCCAGTGGGAGGTGTAGGAGCCCTCCACCCCGGGGGCACACAGCGCTACACTCACTATACCAACCTGCACACACACAGCAGGAAAATGCTTACCACATAAATAACAAGTTAGAGGTACATTTACAATGATTATCTAAAAATGCAGACTCTCACCTGTCCTGGCTGGAGGAAGGGGACGGACACTTCTCTCCAACGATCCCCAGAACCCACCGCCAGGTTCCCCCACATGAACTTCAGCTGGGGGAAGCAAAACAAGCGAAATATGATCAGAGTCAGAAATGCTTCGGAGTCGTTCATTGTTAGGAGAAAGTGTAGGAGAAAGTGCAGATACTTGTTTTTAAATGTCATTTTAGAATGTGTTTCTGTTGCATTATATCTTAATGCTTTTAATGTTTATTAAACCTTTGAATTCCCTTGTGTTGAAATGTGCTACATATATTGACTTGCTTTGCTGTTAAAAAAATAAAAAGACGAGGCAATATAATAAAAATCAAAGCATTTAAAAAGTGAACATATAGAAGTAATGCTCCCTCATCAACGGTAGTTCATGTATCCTGTAGCATATTTTTTAAAGCTCTATTAATCTAATCAAAAGTTATTCATGGTTTCCAGAAGTTTCCCGGAGATTTCTTTGGGCTACTCTGACCAGCTTTTTGACCAGCATTACTGGCTATCATTTCCTTATATGTACACTTTATATACAAAAGGTTTTAAAATCAAGTTGGCAGATCGGAGCCCTTTCATCATCCCCAGATGTAGAACCCTTACCAATTTAGATATTTTTTTCTCCAATGGCACAAGATGCCTTCTAACACACTTGGCATATTCCCATGAAATTTGCTTAACACCCTCGCAGGAGGATGAACTCTTACCTTCGTATCAGCGTTCCAGCTGATTGTCCCAGTGTTCCTCATCTTCCAGTACTTGATAAACTTTGACCGTGGTCGCAGTCTGGTTCCATCGGGAAGGTTCTCATCCAGAAAAGTGGCTGTCATGGTAGGAACCACCAGGGGACAGGGACGCTTTGGACGCCTGGGAAAGAAATAAAGTCCTGCATGGATCTTGAGATGTTCTTTTAAAGATGTTTTCACATAAGTTCAGACCAGCTGTGGTCATTTGTTTCACATCCAAGTATATTTAAATAAACCTATAATTGAAACATGCATCAGGAATAGAGTGTAGCTGGAATGAGTCTTGAACCTGGTCATGAGTTAGCATTCTTATCACTAGGCTCCGTCCTCAGGTTTTTGGTATGATTCCTGAAATGTGATCTGTGTTTTATACTAGCTTACAAGATATTCACATTTTGTACACATAAATAACGTCAGAAGCTTTTGTGTTACGCATTAAAAACAGCAGCTGTCTTAAGGAGACTACTTAACGTTACCACGTCCAACATTAGCTGCCTTTAGCTTAGCAAATGTGATTGTGATGTAATTTGCTTATAGCATTATGTTGAATTCCACTTATGTGCATGTTTGCCAACTAGCTTACACATACTTAAAAGTGACACTGTATGAAGATATATTTCTATTGGAACAGTAAAAGAAATTTGTTTCAAATGACTTTAGCTGCTTCACAATCTTCTACAAACAATAATATCCCTAGTTAGTGAAATATTAGAGACCCCAGAAACTGAGTTTTTTGAGTGTCTTACTCGGGGCTGCTGTGCTGAGTGGCCCGAGGCTGAAGGAGGACGGGGGAGGAGCTTCCCTCGCGGTGGGACGAGCTCCACTGTATGCCCCGCCTCTCCATCCTCAGCTGTTTCCGGATCTCTTTGACCTCGGCCTTCAGCAGGCGCTTCTCCGCCTTCAGACGTTGCTTTTCTGCCTTTCTGAAACTGCGGTCGCCTCGCCGGTAGAACCTGAGAAGGACAGCAGGGTTTGAGCCACTATGAAAATGACTAAATCATCAAATGTGCCATCATTGCACCCAATTGTCCCCCATATATCTTGGCTGGGATTAGTGCCATTAGCAGGCTTTTCATTTGCTTCGTTAACATTTTTTTTCGTGAATGAATCAACGAACAAAATGAGGGTTGCAGTCATCTTACATTACATTACATGTTACTATTAGACGCTTTTATCCAAAGCGACTTACATACTCAATACTGTGGATAATCCCCACAGGAGCAATTTGGGGTGAAGTGTCTCAGGGACACAACGACATGTTGACTGCAGTGGGGTTTGAACCTGTGCTCCCCTGATCCGAACACCAACGTACTAGTCCACTGCGCCACAGCCTCCCTCATATAGTCTTGTTTGTTTCGAAAGGCTTCTTTGAAGTGAAATGTTTGAATCATATTCCTAAGTCCTGATGAACTCTACTTCACATTTTCCCTTAACCCGATGACATTTTTTACTGAGGTTAGGAAAAGGGGTTAGGAAAGGCATAGGACCTGATTTTATGACTATTCAACTGCAGCCACTGTGACTACAGACAACGTTGCTTCAATACCCCCAAATGTTGACATTAGGAGAAACGTGCTGCAGATTTGAAAAATCCAAAACAAAAAAAGCCAAACCAAATACATCAGCAGCAAATAAGATGGAAATACCAAAACGATACAAAGCCAAAAAACACACAAATCCCAAAACGAAAGCGACTGGATCCTGCTGTTAGCCTGTCAACACGTCAGAGCTGCTTTATCTCTGACCCGAGGGACGGACCAGATGAGAGGACTGTTTTTGGAGCAGAGTTGGATTTTAACCGCTCCTACAAAGGCCTGGGACAATTTCAGCTACTAGTAATTTGACAGTTTCAGTTTTATATAAAAACTGTTATAGAATATTATGCAGATGAAAGTCCTAGTGTTATATAAACAGTTCCAATACCTGATCCTCTGCCAACTGAAACCACACACTGTTTCCTCTGCTAATGCCTGAGTAATAAATATCAAATAATATGAATACTGTGGTGGTGTTTTAATCCTTGTCTACGAATTTAATAGCCACCTCTATCGGGTTGTGGGTTTTGACGCGCCTCTCTTTGTTTCCAAACAAATGAGCTGAGAACATGGTTGAATCAGATGAGCTTTATTCGTTAGTCCAGACGGCATATAACCAGCAGGACACATTTCTTCGCTTCATCCTAAATCAAAGTTAATAGTCTCCACAAGAACAAAAAGAACACGGTCAAAAGACTTTTCCGTTTCCCCGTCTCATCACCATCAGCTGTGTCCTATCAACCTACCATATATAGGCATATAGCCATGCACGTGATACTGACGCACATAACAAATAATAAGTGAGCCTTAAATTAATACATTTTAAACCATAGTATGACTCGGAAAAATACCTTTAGATGGTGAGTTTAATTTAATTTATATTATTATCAAGCCTAACTATCAGACAATAATAACTCAAGGAAAATGGCTCTAACATACCAGCCCCTAATTGCTTATTACATAGCAATTACCAATTATAATATATCAAGAGTCATTTTAACAAAACATATAACATCCATACGTAGCATAGTATATTGCATACTTTCAAGTCCATAGTATATTGCATACTTTCAAGTCCACAGTAACACCAGTACTGAATGTGTAGGTCTAGTACTAATTGTCTGTAATGTTCTGCTGTTCAAAAGGCAGCCTTTGATGGGGAGGTAGGAGACCAAGAGTCTAGTCCTTTGGTCTAAAAGTCAGAGGTGCACGTGACTGAAAGGCTAAGGCTTAGTAGGCTCAGTCTGTTGTCTCCAGGAGCAGACATAATTTAGTTATGGGTCTTTCAATGGTACTTGTCTTGGTTTTAACCAGGACACTCCTAACAAGTCATGTTGATCCAGGAAGGGTCTTAACTACACGTCCCAGGAGCCAAGTGTTCCTCGGTGCGTTCTCATCAACGATGACGACCAGGTCTCCGGGGGTGAAGTTTCTTTTGATTGTATTCCAGTTGGGCCGTTCTTGCATCAAAGGAAGGTATTCCTGGTCCAGCGCTTCCAAAACAGGTCAGCAAGGTATTGCACCTGCCTCCTGGCTGAAGAGTTTGCAGCTGATAGCCAGTAACGTTGAAGGAGTTTGGAGAGCATGTGACCTGAGTGACCAACTTGATGATGTATGTGGCTTAGTATCAACTTGGAAATACGAGAATGTTTAAGTAGAATCATTGGATGTTTGAAGTCAGTTGGCATAGCCATCTTTGTAGTTCTTCCTCCAACTCTCAGAATCCCAGCATCAATGATAGAGTCCAGCTTGTATAGGGAGCTTCCTCTATTGCACTGTTTGGCTTTTTCCAGCAAGGCAAAATCCTCTTTGAAATGCTGTCTCTGCTCGTGGCAAATAATGGCCTTTTCAGCATTTTCCGTGTCCTCTACTGAAAGTCTTAGTGCATTAGCTGTAGGCTTTTTGAGCAGAAGCATCTGATCCTTCAGTCGCTTTCCTTTATCCTGCTTTACTCCAAGATCAGTGGAGCAATCTTTCCTCTTTTCTCTCCTCTGCAGGAGCTTTCGGTCATCAGCTGACATTTGTCTTTCCTCTTCATACTCGTTTTCTGGAAAGTCATTAATATATTGTCTTTCATTAAGCTTCTCAAGGTGAACAATTGAGGTCCTGTTCACTACTGCCACAGGGGTTTCATCATCCGGATCTGTGGAAGCATTAGGTGGACCATTAACGACCCATCCTAACAGTGTTTTCACTGCATATGGGCCGTTTCCTTGGGTATTTATAACTGTCCATGGTTCCATAGCCTTTGGAGTATTTACTCCAATAAGAAGTCCCACGTCAGCATCTAATTCTCTTATTTGGATTTCCTGCAGATAAGGCCATTTCTTGAGGTCCGCCTGGGTAAGAATGTTTATTTTGGTAACAGGGATTTTGTTCTGAGTGTAAACCTTGGGCAACTTTATATATGTGCCATCTTCCACATTGCCCACTTCTAGACCCGTTACCTCAAAACTCCTGACTGTTTTCTCTGTTCCCATCGTTTGAAGAAGGACTTCAGTTCTCCGTCCTCTAGCACCAAGCTGCCTCATGAGCCCCTCTGTGCAAAATGTGTCGGTACTACCAGGGTCCAGGAATGCATAGGTCAGTATACTTTTATTTCCATGGCAGAGTTTCACCTTCACTGGCACTATGGCAAGTATGCTGTCTTTACCAGCCCCAATTCCTTCACCTTCTCCTACTAAAACAAGAGCACTGCTGATGGATGTCTCTTCAGGCCTTGCTCCTCCACTCTTCTGCTCTGTCTTATCATGTTTAAAGTTCTCAGTTTCAGGCTTAGAAGATCTTTAATGTGCAGAATAGTTTGGGTGTCTAGCATGACAGATTTGACAGGTCATTCTCCTGTTACAGTTCCTGCTCAAGTGCCCCACCTTCAGGCAGCCAAAGCATAGTCCTTTCTCTTTCAGAAACTCAATTTTAGCTTCATGAGATATTGAATGTATTGTATGGCATTCAGCTAAAGGATGCATGCTGGTACAAAAGGTACATGAGGTGTCATTGTTAGTGGAGGAAATGTAGCTTTTAACAAGATAATTGTCTTCTTTGGGTTTCTCTGCATGGCTGTCTGACACTATAGCCACTGTGGTTGCAAAACTGCTTCCCTTGCACTTATTTCGGCTTAAATCAGCAGGAGTTGTAATGAAAGTCTTTGTACTGTTAAGTTGATGATCGTGAATGTCACCAAAGAGAGGGTCTTGAAGTATTCTAGCTTGTCTTTCAATAAATACAACAAGGTCATGCAATTTTGCTCTTTGATGGCTCCGATCCAGAATGTCACAAGCTGCTGTTCTCCACTTCTCCCTTAGTTTGTAAGGTAGCTTTGAAAGAATGAGCCGTAGGTTGGATGGCAGGTCCAGCTCCTCCATGTCCTGCAGATCCCTCATTGCATTACAGCAGCCTCTCAGAAAAAGTGCATAACAGTGCAGTGACTTTCCATCCTCTGCCTTTATAGTGTTCCAGTTGAGAGCTTTCCCCATATATGCATTTGCTATCTTGAGGTCATCTCCAAAATGCACTTTTAGCAGTCTCTTAGCTTCAGCAAAGCCACTATTAGCATCCATATGAAGGCAGCTTCTCACCAGTTCCCTGCAGGATCCCGAAGTATATTGTTCCAGGTAATATAATCGATCCTGGTTACTGGTGGTTCTCTCCTCAATGCCATGTTGAAAAATGCCCATCACAAATATTTGATAATTCAGGGGATTGCCATCAAAGACTGGGATTTCCCTAGTGGGCAGTGATGTTTGCTTTTGTTGAAGTACAAGTAAATTAACAATGTCATTTTGTCTCTGCATCACAGTCAGGAAATTGTCATTATTATTTGTCCCTGTAATTCCTGCATCTCTAGCTGTGTGTTGAGGGCTTTGGTTTGTATTATCAATATTTTCTGGTGGTCTTGGTTGTTGGTATAGAAGCCTTTGAAGTGGTGTTTTGGGAATGGCTCCAAACTCAGCAAAGGTAATTGGAGACGGCTCTGCATCCATTGACATATGTGGTTTTACTCTGTAGTCTTTTACATAGTCATTCATGCCGTCTTGTGTTGGATTTTGTGAACCAGTCTCAAAATGCTCCAGAACTTTCATTTTTGCATCAGATTCAGCTAGGCTGGCTTCCATTTCCATCCGTTCGAATCTAGCTTGCAGTTGAGCCTTTTCCATTTCAAGTGCATGCTTTTCCTTTAATCCTGCTGCCCGGGCAAGGAGGGCAGCTCTTTCTGTGGCTATTTTGAGGTGGGTTGAGGAAGCAGAAGAAGTTGTTGATCCTGCTTTTGATCTCCTCCTGTGTGATGCATTGGAAACACTGTCATGGGGTTCGATCAGTATCTGAGGATCCATTTGAGAGCTTTTCCACATTTCCACATCCTTAAGGAAATTCGTGAATGCAGACATTTTTGGTTCATACCAATCCATTCTCTCAGTTTCCCTTATTTCCTCAGATAAAAGCATTTGAACATGTCCATGACACTCAATAAATTCATTGAGTAACATCTTGAATGTTGCAACAGCTTCATCCACCTTTTCCATATTTCCACCTTGCACCAGTAATGGTTTAATTTCATTCATTCTGCGGGTGCATGCTCCAAGTTTTCCTCTTCGCGATCAGTGGCGACTGGTCATTAGGGGCAGGTGGGGCACAGCCCCACCTAGTGTCAGCAGAAAGTATTACAAATAATGATTACAAAAATGCAAAAAAATAAATAAAAAAATATATAAAATATATTTTAAGATCATGTTTAATCATCTGATTCGTCTGTACATTGCTGTTTTAGTCTGTGTTCTTCTAATTAGTGTGTCTACAGTCACAGTGTGTGCCTATTGAGCTGTTTAGAGCCATGTGGACAAAACCTGATTATGCCCCTCCCTCTCGCTGTGAAGTCAACGGTGACTGTAAAAACTACACTGCGCATGCTCAGAGTATTTTGTAATGAAATGTGTGTGGCAAAAAATAATGACCAGAGGGGCATGGAGCTACCATCCCCACCATACGTCATCTCAAATCATTCAGAGCTGATGTGCTTGTAAGTACGTGTGCCGCGAAAAGTGTGGTGTGTGAAGAGGAGACGAGAGAGCTGCAGTGACGCGTCCTAAAACCAGGAAGTAAGCTGCGCATGGCTTCCCTCGACAAAAAAGCAATGAGATTTCTCCAGAGGATTTTAGAAAATAGCTGGAAATAAGATCTGTGGGAAACGTACCTGTTAGATAAATGCACGTTTTGATGCAGCCGGATAAACATCCACATGTCTACCCCTACTTTTATAATTTTTTTTTATCATTAAATCTATGGATTAGATTTATGATAGACTTTTGAAACTACAAGAACATAAGGAGGACTTTACAAAAAGTTATAGACATTTTTGTCCAGAAGGATAGGCAAATGGACTTCATCTTCAAGTCAAGGTAAGACCGCCAATTTGATTGAAAATGGGATCTTACTAAGAGAGAACAATTCAATATTTAAATGATAAAATTAACATTTTTTGGGGTATCCTTTTGTTGAACTGTCTGTTTAAAATTAATCGAAGCATCAGACAAAAAAAGCTTTTGAAAATAATATTATATTTTGGTTTAGGTCAAAATATAATATTTGTAAACCTGAAGAGTCAGTGCCAGTGCCCTCACCAGCATGAACCCTCACTGCACGTCTCACTGCAGAAGCTTATATATAGACATCTACGTTTTTGTGCCCCACCACTTTTGTACATATAAAAACGCCACTGTTCGCGATTGGCTGAGAGTTTTTAAATCTCTCCTCTGCCGCTGGCAACATCAGCTGGAGGAATATCAGGATCCATTGTTTATTTTGTTTGTTTTTTCTTCAATTGGCTCCACATGAAATAAAGTCGTTAATATTTCCAAGAACAAGTTCTTCGTGAATCCTGTTTTTGTGCCAAACATTCCTTTAACGTCCGCTTCCTTAACATGCGTTAACTGTTTAAGCATTCCAACAGCAATTGCGGATTATCTTCATATCATCCCCAGTAAGCATCATGATATCACTGGATGGATTTCCCGTTTCGTTTTGTCAAACTTCCGTAACTATGCACACATCAGTCCTTGCATTGTTTGATGAAGCGATCCCATTGTAAACAGCGTTTCATTCATAGATTCCGGGCCGGCATGGTTTACTCACGGCCTCCTCCTCACGGCACTTTAGAACGTCCGATCGCTGTTTCCAAAGCAGAGCTGAAATCCACACGAATCCTGTGCTTGTCCTTCGAAGTTTTTATCCACAGTTTACGGAGTCTTTTGACTAATGTGGTGGCGTTTTAATCCTTGTCTACGAATTTAATAGCCACCTCTATCGGGTTGTGGGTTTTGACGCGCCTCTCTTTGTTTCCAAACAAATGAGCTGAGAACATGGTTGAATCAGATGAGCTTTATTCGTTAGTCCAGACGGCATATAACCAGCAGGACACATTTCTTCGCTTCATCCTAAATCAAGTTAATAGTCTCCACAAGAACAAAAGAACACGGTCAAAAGACTTTTCCGTTTCCTCCTTCCTCCCGTCTCATCACCATCAGCTGTGTCCTATCAACCTACCATATATAGGCATATAGCCATGCACGTGATACTGACACACATAACAAATAATAAGTGAGCCTTAAATTAATACATTTTAAACCATAATATGACTCGCAAAAATACCTTTAGATGGTGAGTTTAATCTAATTTATATTATTATCAAGCCTAACTATCAGACAATAATAACTCAAGGAAAATGGCTCTAACAAATACACTTCTTTGCAAGTTCTTTTAAAACTCTAAGTGAACTCTGCTTATAATACTTGCATACTTTTACTTAAAGAGGACATATTCTACTTATTGTCAGGTTCATATCAGTATGTAGTGTCTCTACTGTGACTTGTCTCCATGCTTTAATGTTCAGAAAGCTCTTTCTTTTTCTCATACTGCCTGCAGCACCTCTTTTCACCCTCAGTCTGAAACCAGAGCCCAGTCTGCTCTGATTGGTTACGATACGATACGATATTACTTTATTAGTCAGACCAAGTCTGAAATGTGACTTGCGTCACAGCAGCTCCATGTCCAACACCAACATAGACAAATATCCAGACACAAATACATGAAACACAAACAACAAACATTTAACATAACAGCACAATCAGTGAGAGAAAAGCTGCTCAAAGAGCCTTCAGCGTGCATTTGATCTGCATTCAGCTCTGTATTTACTGAGAGGATTGACTGATGCACAAAGGAGTGCTTCAGTCTGACCTTATTGAATCGTGGGATCCTGTATCTCCCATTAGATGGTAGCAGTTCATATTCACTGTTCAGAACATGGTTTGGGTCAGAGATGATGTGGTTAGACAGCCTCACTAGGTTGTTATGATTGATTTCATCTGTATGGATGACAATGGGGACTTTATGGGAGTCAGATGGTGAGCCAAAAATGATTTCCTCAGTTTTCTTGGTGTTGATCTCAAGAGCATTGCTATCAGTCCACTCGACCACCTGATTTACAGCCTGTTGGTGCAGCTCAGGGTCGTCTGTGTTACTGAGTAGAGATATTATTGCAGTATCATCGGAGTACTTAATGATGACTTGATTTGGTGTGTTGGTACGACAATCATCAGTGTAGAGAGTAAAGAGCACAGCTGAACTCACGCAGCCCTGGGGGGCACCTACATTGGTTGTGATGGCAGATGACAGGGTTTTGTTAACCTTCACAAGTTGCTCTCTACTAGTGAGGAAAGCAGCATACCAGCAAATCAGGTATGGATTTACTTCCATTTTGGCCATTTTTGACACCGAGATGTCTGCTTGTATTGTGTTGAATGCTGATGAGAAGTCTAGGAAGAGGGCTCTTGCATAGGTGTTACGTTTATCTAAATGTTTAGTGATGATGTGAACCAAAGTAGCCACAGCGTCTTCCGTACCGCACCCTTGTTTATAGGCAAATTGGTATGGATCAAGTTTGTCTTGTGTTGTACTGATAAGAAATCGGAGCAGAATTCTTTCTAGTGGTTTCATAATCACTGAGGTGAGGGCTATTGGTCTGTAGTCCTTATGTTCTTTTGGGCATGGAATTTTGGGCAGTGGTTTGATGTGTGAAGTTTTCCATGACAGAGGGATGGTGTGTGTGTCAATGGAAGCCTGAAAGATGGGTTGCCACACTGGAGCCAGCTCAGTAGCAACGTTTTTCAGCAGAAAACCACTGCACCCATCTGGCCCCAGCCGCTTTCTTGGTGTTGGTGTACTGAAATGTTTTTCTGACCTCTTCGACACTGATGGTAATTTTGTCAGAGGAAGCAGGTATTATGGTTTCGAGCATTTCAGTGCACTTTGCAGAATTATCCAGTGACTCGAAACGGGTAAAGAACGTGTTTAGTTCGTTAGCAAAACAAAATTAATTGTCCGTCACAATAGGTTTAGCTGAAGAGGTCATCCCTGTCATGGTTTTCATGGTGTCCCACACTTTTTGGGGGTTTTTGGCTTTAAAAGCATTTTCCAGGTTAGCTGGCTGGCTCTGTTGTGATTGGTCAACCGCTCAGAGATGTCCCGCCCCTTAGCCTATCATAAACACGCACCTTGGCCTAAAACCTATATAACACAATACAGGAAAGGGGAAACCCAAAAAGCACAAATAAATAGCCCTCTGAGTGATATTTTATGGAGCAGAAAGAATAACTTTTCAGTTATAGTATTGCGACTGTTACCTTAGTAGAGGAAGTGGATTCAAGATCCACATTTCAGAGATGTTATAATCACAAGCACAATAGCTACAGTGCAGTTTTTAAAATGAAACGTAAAAATAAATAGAAATAGTGTAGAAGAAATACAAACCATTAAAAGCGAATAGTGCAAAGTAAAATAAAAATAAAACATTTGAAATAGAACAAGACTAAATCAAAACAGAAAATTAAATACCATTGTGTCAGAAGGTGGAGAATCCAGGGTCTGGTAAACATCCAGCTGGATTTTTTTAAGAGATATAAAAATCTGAGAATCCAACTAGAGTGGGTGTCCTACCTGCTGTGGTCCGGAGCGGGGGATCCGTGCTCTGGGATGGACAGAGGGGTCCGGGCTCTCACCAGGTTGTGACTGGGGTCATGAGCGAAGCTGCAGGGCTCGCACAGAGTGCACGAGGTACACACACTGAGCACAGAGGACAAGATAAAGGAGGGTGGAGAGAAAGGAAAGGGAAGGAGAGAAGGGGGGTTCTGGGACTACTGTAACAAGCTGACGTCTGTTGTGTATTTCAACAGGAGAAAGAGAAAGTGTTCAGGCAAACAGAAACTGATTCCCTTTCTAAGTTTCAGATATCAAGGAAAGGAAACACATGTGTCGTGTCTACACTGTGTTACCACGCCTCTTTATGTCTATATGAGGCATTATTATCTCTACCTTCTTAGAATAAACCTCACCAAGACTTTGAACCCTGGGACAGCATCTAAACTAAAACTAGAAGTCATATATTGGTCATTATTATCTGCAGTACCAACATTTAAAAAATACCAATAAATTAAATATCTCCTTTGTTCATTATGCAATATAATGAAGAAAAGACAAAAGCAAGAGGTTAAAGGAACAGTTCATAATTTCAGACAATTGCTTTTATTCTGAGCTTGAGATGAGAAGATAGGTAGATATTTTGTTGGACAATGCGAATAACTTTAAAACTAGGAAAATATAAACGTGTGGTTATAATATAGCCCAGAATCAAACAAACAGAGGAGATATGTTTAAAAATATGAAAACATCAATTGATAAAGTAATAATATTAATTCTAATAATAATAATAATAGTAATATCTTATTATTATCATACATATGAAAATTAAAAAATATAAATAGTATTAAAATATTTTAGAATTACTCCAAAAAACACAAACATATGCATTTTATATACAGTGGAGGAAATAAGTATTTGATCCCTTACAAATAAATTAACAGTCTATAATTGTAATGGTAGGTTTATTTTACTAATGAGAGACAGAATATCAGAAAGAAAATCCAGAAATTGACATTATATAAAAGATAAACATTGATTTGTATTTAACTGTTGGAAATAAGTATTTGATCCCCTTGCAACCAACAAGAATTCTGGCTTCCACAGACCGGTTACATAAGTCCTCTTCCTTTAAGAAAGTACTCCTAATATCAACTAGTTAACTGTATAAAACACACCTGTCCACAGAATCAATCAATCAGATTCCAACCTCTCCACCATGGGCAAGACTAAAGAGCTGTCTAAGGACCTCAGGGACATGATTATAGACCTGCACAAGGCTGGGACTGGCTACAAGACCATCAGAAAGCAGCTTGGTGAGGAGGAGACAACTATTGGTGCCATTATTTGATAATGGAAGAAAGACAAAATGAGTATCAGTCGCCCTCGGTCTGGGGCTCCACACAAGATCTGGCCCCGTGGGGTATTGATGATCATGAGAAAGGTGAGGGATCAGCCAAGAACTACACAGGAGAAACGTATTAATGATCTCAAGGCAGCTGGGACCACAGTCACCAAGAAAACTATTGGGAACACACTACACCATAATGGATCAAATCCTGCAGCGCCTGAAGGCCCCCTGCTCAAGAAGAACATGAAAGGCCCGTCTGAGGTTTGACAATGAACATCTGAATGCTTCAGAGAAGGCTTGGGAGAAGGTGATGTGGTCAGATGAGACCAAAATGTTGATCTTTGGCATCAACTCAACACGCCGTGTTTGATGAATTTTGGGTTGATTTGAACGTTTTAGAGGACTAAATACTGCTATTTCTGATACTGGAAATGTCAGAAATTGATTAAACATCCTCAAAAATCATCCAAACCACACCAAAAGTGTCCAAATTGACCAAGCCATTTTAAAGCTATTGTCTGCATATGCTTATCAATGCTAATTAACACAATTGTGCAAATGGCCCAACATATGCAGGTTAGCATCCAGCAGTTTCTAAGTGCTGGGGACCCTACTATACATTTCTAACATAAAACGTTGGGGTACTCTACATTTCCGGGGTCACTAAGCTGGCAAACAGACCATAGAGCTGTAACACATACTGACCCTGGCCTGCTGACAGCTCGTACCTGCACTGGTAGCCCCCTCCGGTGGTCTGCCCCCGGCAGGAGGAGCAGGGAGGGGTGGAGGAGGATGGAGCTCCGGGCAGGGTGGAGGAGGAGACCTCAGGGACCTGCTGGGCCTCCACTCCCCCTGCAGCCTCCCCTCTACCTCCCCCACCTCCTGCCCCCCCTCCCAGGGGCTTGTGAATGCAGCACTGTCCCGAGAACTCACGGCAGATCTTCTCCACTGCCTCGCGCACCACCTGGTCCTTAAACTGAGAGAATGGAGGAGAGCGCTCACTTATTTTGCCTCTGTTAATCTAACAGCTGACATGTGCTCCATCAGCTTGTTCCTACCTTCTCCATGTACAAGGTGAACCAGGCTGGGGGGGTCTTGTCTTCTTCTTTGGTTCCCTTCACTTCTTTCAGGATCATCTGATCAGAAGGAGAATATGAGATCTAGTGGATGACTCACATCAACATCTTTGGTACATCATTGACATTAACCTGCAGCCAGCTCTTTTTCAGTAGATTGCATTTACGCTTCAAATATCCTAAAGTGGTGTTGATATGAGGAGACATTTGTTTCCACAGATTTTATTTTTCTGTAATATTCTGAAGTCAGAAATTATTAACATTAAGGACTGGCCACAAACTGCCATTTAAGGAAAACGTTTTTTTCAAATATATAAAAAAAAAAAGCTCTATATTTAACTACAGTGAAAAAACTGAAACATTGACTTTCATTAAATATATTGTGTTAACAAATTTCACATAACTGTATTAAGTTAAGTATTTTTTAATACTTAACCCTTATTTAAACGTATTGCTTTCAACTAACCTAATACAGTTCTGTTGACATAATACATTAAAGGTGGGGTAGTTAATTTTGGAGAAACCAGCTCGAGTGCGCTAGAATTTGAAAATACACAGCCGGAGAAAATCTGCCACTTCCTTACATAGCCCCGCCTCCAACACACACGAACGCGCACATGACCAATGAGGGCACGAGATAAGTTTGTGCAGAGATGGAAGGCTGACAGGCAGGTAGGCCATCCAGTTATTTTACAGTACTACGGCTTCCACAGATGACATTCTTTTATAGATTTTTTGTCAAAGCACTTAAAGGTAGGGTAGGTAAGTTTGAGAAACCGGCTCGAGATAGACTTTTTGTTATATTCCATGGAATGCTCTTAACATCCCGATAGCAATGAATATCTTAAGTGCTTTGACAAAAAATCCATAAAAAAATCTGTGGAAGCCGCAGTACTGTAAAAAGCACGACCAATCATTTTAGCCGGCCCGGCTAAAATAACTGGATGGCCTACCTGCCTGTCAGCCTTCCATCTGTGCACAAACTTATCTCGTGCCCTCATGGGTACTGTGAAAACTACGCTGCGCATGCTCAGTCTTTTTGTATTCAATGTGTGCGGCAAAAAAAAAATCACAAGTGGGGCAAAGTGCTGGCAACCCCACCAAAACGTCATCTCATAATTCAGAGAGCTGATTGGCTGTAAGTACGTGTGCCGCGAAAAGTGTAGTTGTGAAGAGGTGACGAGAGAGAGCAGCGTATAGTGATTAAAATCAGTAAAACGGAAAGAAAATGAATGAAGTTGACCATCTACTTCAGCTTTGGTAAGTTCATTTATGTCATATCTTTAGTTGATCTTCTGTGTTTTGCCTATAGGCTATTGCTCTGCTGGATCGATTGATATTGTGACCTTGGTGATGAGTAGGGATGGGTATCGTTTGAAATGTATCGATTCCGATTCCGGTTCTGCTTATCGATTCCGGTTCTTATCGATTCCCCGTTTCGATTCCAAAATTGTAAAAGAAAGAGGTCAAACGTTTAGATAACAAAAATATCTTTATTCTTTTAAGCTTTAACTGACATTTTTACAAATAAAAAATATACATGCTATACAAATGTATTGCACAATAGCTGTGCTTTATTTTAACTGAGCTATGCCTGTGGCAAGCTATTAACAGGCATTACACTGTGCCTTGTCTTTTTCTTTATTAGTGTAGTGGAGCCTCACTTTAGAGCGTTTACCGCGATCCATCTTTGGTGTTATGAAGTGACTGAGCTCGTGAACTGTCTACGGGAGGGCGGGGGGAGCCTCGCTGCGGGGCAACTGTAGACCTCTGTCGCCTGTCAGCGCAACTTACATGATGCCGTTTAAAAAAATGAAGGGCGGTGCCGGCCGTCAGCGTACCGAGCCGGCCGTCAACGGCCCGCTGACGATCGGCCGTTCTGCAATTCTCCAGAACACACAGATGGCCAGTCCGCCCTTACCCTGTATTCCACCGGGTCACCGCGGCGCAGACGGACCCGCGGTGCAGACGGACCCGGTGGAATACAGGGTCTACAGCGTTTAGGAACCGTTAAGCAGAACCGAAATTCTTATCGGTTCTCATCTGGAACCGAGTTTCGGTTCCCAACCCTAGGGATGAGTGTCTGTGTTTTCCTTATATTTACAGTCTATGGTGTTTTAATGCTGAAGCATTACGGTTGTTGTTATTGTTAAGAATTGCTTTGTGATGGTGCCCTTTACTGCATGTATTAAGGTGCATTACAATATGACATCCCCACGCTGTGTATGTAAATGTATGCGCACAGTGTTGCTCTATGTTCTTCATTCACGGCTTCCGACAGTATGTCATTTGACACTCCCCCCCCCCTCTCTCTATCGGAACCATGGATAGCCTACAGCGATTTGTTTACGTGTTTAAAAAAGCACCAGAAGCTTATATATAAACATCTATGTTATTCGTGCCCCACCAGTTTTGTACATATAAAAACGCCACTGGTTACAGCGATGAGAGAGAGCAAACAAACCAACAGCAGGAACTGGGTTTGTCCTGAGAGCTGCGGAAGACATTAAGACATGCCACTGTTAGCTATAGTAGTGTTTTCATGTAGCGTTATAGTGGAGATATAGTGAGTTCATTAAAGCTGCATTCACATTATACGTGGTAAAAGCTACATTCGGCGTCACGCACCGCTCACAGTTCAAATTGTTTTAATTTGGACCAAGTTATCGCTGACCTTTCGACGCGCAACCAATCAGATGACAGCTGTATGTAGCGGCGCAAGCTAGCAGAGGACGTAACCATAGAAACTAAACTCAACTGACTGTTAACACTGAAAGGCTCCGGCTGAAAACATTGCGGTGACCAAAGACAAAATCACATTTCATGTGAATGACGCTTAAGAGTTATGTTAGAATTCTAGTGATTTTATAGTGAAGTAAAGTATAAACGTGGTGTTGTCTCTGAGCGCAATGGTAGAACTCTGGTTATGTATTTTAGAGAGTGGAACTGTCGTGATGTTACAGCAATGAGCAAGAGCAAACAATCCAACAAACAACAACCGATGTCTGTCTCTTTGCTGTTTCCTGCATCAGTGTGACCGGCTTTTCTCTGTCTTGGTACGTTCTGCACTTCTAGACACGCACAGATCAATGCTGTGAGACTGAGCTGAGGTCAACTTCAAGAAATATTAATCAATAGTCCTTCAAAGAGCTTCCATGTACACAGATTACTGTTGAATTTAAAAGACAACTTGTCCTTTCTAATCCCCCGTTATTTGTTTATTCCACAAATCCACATATTTACATTTTATTTCAGTATACAGTATTTAATTTTACATTGTTTTATCTTAATCTATTTTACATTGCATTTTTATGCCTGCATTTCACTTGCACCATTGTAAAACTTGCACTATTTTCCCTCCCTTATTCTTAATGTCCTCAGTTTATTGGATGCTGCACTGCTGGCAGACCATGTGACTTTGAATTATACATTTTTGAATCCTTGGAAACGTTGGGGTATCGAGAACTGAATACCTTTTTTATTATAGTTTGTGATTTATTGAGTTATTTTGTGTATAAGAAAATGTAGTTTGCATTATAAGTAATCTAAGGGTAGAAATGACTCAACCCCTTGCTACAGCCAAAACCCTTGAGTACAGCCCCCCCGGCAAATATAATATAATATAATATATTTTTTAAATCCAGTGAGTGGCAGCTGAGGGGTTATGACTGCTATGAAACGCCCAGTGTCCAGTGTGAGCGGCTGTGGGGGGGGGGGGTCTCACCATGCCCTGCTCCGGCACCGCAGCCTGCACTTTGCGGCTGACCACCTGGGTCAGAGCGGGGCAGTGCTGGGGGGGTCTGAAGCCCCTCTTTGGCTCCGTGCTGCTGGCCTTGGTGGTGGGGACCCTCGCCGGCTGGCCCCGGGTCTCGTACACGTTCATATGGAGCCGGTTGCCCTGCCTCGCTGCACTCTGGGAAATATACACACCGATTAGTCTCTCCTGCTAACATACAGGACATATTGGATACATCTCTCTTTGTTCTGAAAACAAGAAAAACCCTTTGGTAAAGCAATCTCCTGAAGCATTAGCACCTTTGGAGATAGAAAACTAAGGAGCAATTAAAATAAGTCAGAATTAAAGATTTTAGCTGACCAATGTCAACATGATATGACAGGGGTTGCTTGGCAGACGTGGTGCAGGAATTAGTCATTAAACCCGGAAATTAGTTAGCATGTTAGCAATTGCAATGGCATTGTTCCCAACTTGTTGAAAAAAGGTCTGTTGTTAACACAAGCTGAAGAGAGTTTCACGTTTTGTTTTACGACATAAATGACTTAGGTAAATACCCCACTACTGAATGTCTGAAGCTTCTATGTGTCTTAAAAATGGCGGTTTAACAAGTGTCTGAACTAGATTACCTAATGCCATCATGAGGGAACATCAGCCACCTTTAGCTTAGCGGTAGGATGTAGTTATAGCCTAACGATAACTTTGTACTTCTGGTGATTGCATCTCCGCTTCAAAAATCATAAAGTGGTGGTAATATTTGGAGATTATCCTGCTAAACAAGACATGTACGTTTCATAAACGTGTGTTTGCCACAGAGATTATTTTCAGCAATAAAAATGACTTGCTGTGCTAACCTTAGGGTATCCTTACAAATATATGTCATGACTGCCCCCTCTGTAGTGTTCTGAAACTGAATCTCTCTTTGAAGCCTGATTAAACCAACACTTCAAAACCTGAGAATTGAAGATTCCCTTTTTCCATCCACTGTACTGACCATTAGTTTACAAAGCTACTTTGAGCTCATGTAATGCATGGATGTAGGCTATTTGTCAAGTGGAGAATTTCTTTATTTGGATTGGAAAATAACCAAACCAAGTGGCAGATAATGAAGGGTCATATTTAATACATGAATCCGCTCAGATGTAAAGTACAGCACTGTTTATGTCCCCATAAGTACATAATGTGAGTAGCAATTGGACGTCAAAGCTTCTTACCTTCAACGCCTCCTCATAGTCAGCTGCAATAAATACAGAAACAATTATGAACACAAATTCTTTATGCAACACATGTTTCTATCTCATAGATTGTATAGTTTTTTTGCTTACCTTGGCTGTTAATGGACACCTGGAAGAAGAAAAAGGGAGATTATAGATAGATAGATAGATAGATCGTACTTTATTGATCCCAAATTGGGAAATTGTTTTTGTTACAGCAGCATAAAAGGCATTTTACAATAAAACAAAATATACAAGAATAGAAATAAAATAAAATAAAATAAAATATAAAATAAAATATAAAATATACATGTCAAAATACAAAATAGAAAATATACATACAGATATTATATATATATATATATATATATATATACAAATATACAAATATATATATATTCAAAATATATGGAATTATGGAGTATTAAATATGAAACAGATTATGTGTGAGTAAAATGTACAAGGTGGTTTTATTTCTAGAGAAACTATGGAGCAGAGAGTTCTCTTCCAGCCAGAGGTGATTTGTTGTACAGTGTTATTGCAGTGGGCAGGAATGTGTTCCAGTATCTGTCCTTGTGACAGGGGAGCTGCAGCAGTCTGTTGGAGAAGGAGCTCCGTTGACTGTCCAGCTGCAGGTGGAGAGGATGGGTGGGGTTATCCATGATGGACAACAGCCTGTTCAGTGTCCTCCTCTCCACCACAGCTTCAAAGGGTTCCAGCTTGATGCCGATGACTGACCCAGCTTTCCTGATCAGTTTATTGATCCTGCAGGTGTCACCGGCTCTGATGCTGCCCCCCCAGCAGACCGCAGCAAAGAAGAGTGCACTAGCCACAACAGACTGATAGAAGATCTCCAGCATCTTACTGCATACGTTGAAGGATCTCAGCTTCCTCAGAAAATAGAGTGTGCTCATCCCCTTCTTGTACACAGCGTCAGTGTTGATCCTCCAGTTCAGCCCATTGTCTAAGTGCACTCCCAGGTACTTGTAGACCTCCACAACTGCCACATCCTCTCCCAGAATGCACAGGGGCAGAGGAGGAGATGTCCTCTTCCTCCTGAAATCAATGACCATCTCTCTGGTCTTGGCCACATTCAAAAGCAGATGATTTCTTCCAGTCCACTCAACAAAATCACCCACCAGCGCTCTGTACTCCTCCTCCCGTCCATCCCTTATACACCCTACCACTGCAGAGTCATCCGAAAACTTCTGCAGGTGGCATGACTCTGAGTTGTATAGAAAGTCAGAGGTGTATAAGGTGAACAGGAAAGGAGACAGCACAGTCCCCTGTGGGGCTCCAATACTACCAACCACCACATCAGACAGCACACTGCCCAGCCGGACGTACTGTGGTCTGTCCGTGAGGTAGTTGGTAATCCAGGAGATGGTGGACGAGTTTACCCTCATAGCCTGCAGCTTGTCACTCAGTAGCCGAGGCTGGATCGTGTTGAATGCACTGGAGAAATCAAAAAAGGTGATTCTCACAGTGCAACCCGATCCATTCAGGTATGAGTGAGCACGCTGCAGCAGGTAAATAATGGCATCGTCCACCCCCAGGTGAGGCTGGTAGGCAAATTGCAGAGGGTCAAGGAATGATCTCACCTGCGGTCTGAGATGGGCCAAGACCAGTCTCTCAAGCACCTTCATCACATGAGATGTGAGTGCTACAGGGCGATAGTCATTGAGCCCAGAAGGAGTTGTCTTTTTAGGGACCGGAACAACGCATGATGTCTTCCACAGCACCGGGATGGTCTCCAAGTGCAGGCTCAGGTTGAATATATACTGGAGAACAGGAGCCAGCTGGCGTGCACAGGTCCTCAGGACCCTGGGGCTGATACCATCAGGGCCAGCAGCCTTGCCTTGGTGGAGTTTTTCCATCTGACTCTGGACCTGTCCTGTGCTCACAGTGAAGCGGGGGGGGGGGCTTGATGGAAGGGGGGATAGAGGGGGGGGGGGGTCTGAGGCAAGATGAGCAGAGGGGGGGGGGGGGGGTCAGCGGCAATGTGAGCAGAGGGGGGGTGCAGAAGCCAGGCTGGGTGGTGGAGGAGAGGTGTGAAGTGTAGGTGGTGAGCAGAGGGGGGATGTTGACGCCAGGCTGAGAGGAGGAGGTGAGGTGAGAAGAGGAAGTGGAGGAGACAGCAGCGGGCGGAGAGCTAAACCTATTGAAGAAGGTGTTCAGCTCGTTGGCCCTCTCCAGGGTGCCCACAGTCAGTCTGTCTCTCCCTTTGAAGCCAGTGATAGCCTTCATCCCAGCCCAGACATCCCTGCTATTGTTCAGCTGGAGCTTAGTCTCCAGCTTCTTCCTGTACGAATCTCTGCCCCTCCTCAAATTGTCTCTCAGTTGATGCTGGACACTCTTCAGCATTGATTTGTCCCCAGACTTATAAGCTTCCTTTTTCTTATTTAAAAGAGTTTTCAGGTCACTAGTAATCCAGGGTTTATTATTGGGGAAACAGTTGACAGTTTTAGCCGGTAATATTGTTTGTTCACAGAAGTTGATGTATTCTGTGATGCAGTCAGTCATATTATTGATGTCCTCTCCATGTGGCACACAAAGCACGTCCCAGTCAGTGGTCTCGAAGCAGTCCTGTAGAGCCTCATTAGCCCCTGGAGTCCATTTCCTCACAGTCCTGGTGGATACAGGCTGCCTCTGCACCAGTGGGACATATTTAGGAGCCAAAAAGACGAGGTTGTGGTCAGATCTGCCCAGGGGGGGGAGGGCAGTGGCACAATATGCATTCTTGGTATTAGCATATAGAAGATCCAGAGTATTATTTCCCCTGGTGGGGCATTTCACATACTGAGTGAATGTAGGCAGAGATTTGTCCAGTTTTGCACGGTTAAAATCCCCAGTTATTGTTATGAATGCATTTGGGTGAAGAGTTTGGAGTTTGGCCACAGAAGAGTGAATGACGTCACCAGCCACCTCCGCGTCCGCGTTCGGTGGAATATAGACAGCAACTACGATGACAGAATAAAGTTCTCTAGGTAGATAAAATGGACGTAATCCCACAGCTAGCAGTTCAATGTCCGGGCTACAGAAACGCTCCTTCACAGTAACATGTCCAGGATTACACCATCGTTCGTTCACATACAGTGCAATCCCTCCTCCTTTCTTTTTACCGCTCAGAATAACGTCCCTGTCCGCCCGAACACTCGTGAAGCCGGGGAGAGCCGTGTTATTATCCGGGATGAGCGAGTGCAACCAAGTCTCGGTAAAACACATGATGCTACACTCACGGTATTCCCACTGCGTCTTCGTCAGCACGCGGAGCTCGTCCATCTTATTCCCCAAAGACCTCACGTTCCCCATTATGATGGCCGGTACACAGGGTTTGTACCTCATCTTCTTCTTCATCCTCAGCTTGGCCCCAGCTCTGCAGCCACGCTTGAGCCTCCGAAGCTCCTCCGGGATGTCATGCCTGGCTCCGGGCAGCAGCACGGGTCGGCACAGCGCAATCAGCTGCTCACGCGTGTAAACAATGCCATCACTCCTCTGAGCATGGCTCTCCGACACAAAAAGTGAAAAAAGTAGCAGAAGAATGACCAGAAAACGTTCGAAGTAAAACGTGGCCATAGTTCGCTGCAAAACAAAATAAATATCCAAAGAAAAAAGTACAACTAAGAGAATAAAAGTAAACAAAAAGACAAAGAACAATAAAACACCGGGAGCTGCATGCAACAGGCAGCCACCAGCACGGCGCCTTACTTAGAACTTATTTGTGTAAATATGTAAGAATATGAAGATTATTGGTGCAGCGGACGTAAACAACAACGCGCTGTCGGAGCTCCATAAAAACAAAACTGTCTCTGCCGTCTGACGCTCTATTTGATGCCATTTCATATTTCTGGAGTAATTAGGGAGGCTGTGGCTCAGTGGAATAGTGCGCTGATCTTCGAATCAGAGGATAGCAAGTTCGAATCCCACTGCAGTCAGCATGTCGTTGTGTCCCTGGGCAAGACACTTCACCCCAAATTGCTCCTGTGGGGATTGCCCACAGTATTGAGTATGCAAGTCGCTTTGGATAAAAGCGTTTAACAAGTGACATGTCATGTAACGTAAATATACAGTTTTTGACGAACAGAAATATTGTTTTCTGGCATCACTTTAACATTTTACGGGAAGAATCAGCATTTTGGAATGAGGGCGCATGGCGAGAGTAAGAGGGTGCAGCGCCCCTGTTACCGGGTGCAGACAAAGCCCAGTAGACAGTAAATTGAGGGTTTGGAGTTCAAAACACGAAGACATTTAACAGGATTTAAAGAATTTAAATTAAAAAGGAATCTCAGTCTCTGTTGCAGCAGCTCTGACAATTATTTTGCACAAATTACACAAATGTGTTGAACGTCTATTACTATTTTTTTTGGGGTGTCCCTTTAACAGTTCTGTAAAGTAGGGATGCACAATGACTCAGAATTTAAAAATATTACACAGAACAAAAGAGGTGTTCAGTAAAAACACTGACAAGGGTTAGCTCAGAAGCTAGCTAGCCCAGGAGCTGTAAATACGTCTTTATTGTGTGGAGAATAAAGCTTACATAAATATTTGACACAGGGTTGGTAAAATAATCCTGACCCTAATACATTTGACGGAAACAAATAACTGAAGTGTTATTCAGATCTATTCATGACATGCATTTTTACAGTAACATAATATCAGCAATGTAGCATATTTAACGTATACGTTCCTATTTAAGTGTGCTTTTTTACTGAATGTATAAAATAAATATTTCTTAGTTACAATACATTATTTTCTGTTTATTGTTGAGTATAAAGAATAATAAGAGTATAGCCGTTACGACAGAGATTATCATCAGGTACATTTGACAATAAATTATGATGGGTAGATTATAGGGGATATTTCCCAGCCTTATAAACAGCAAGAAGACAAACCAGAGTGATTCAAAGTAGATTCTCTCACCTCCTCGTTCTCCTCATCGAAATATGTCAGCTGGAGACTGCACAGGCCAAAGGAACGCTTCACCTACACACACACACACACACACACACACACACACACACACACACACACACACACACACACACACACACACACACACACACACACACACACACACACACACACACACACACACACACACACACACACACACACACACACACACACACACACACACACACACACACACACACACACACGGGATCAGGTCAAATGATGAGAGCTCATACAGAAAAGACAAAAGTCACAATTTCTAACTGTCATTTAAATTAGCATGGCTCACACTAAGTGTGTGTGTTTGTGTTTGAGTGTGTATGGGTGTATGGATGTGTGTGCGTGTCGAAAATGTGACCTGATGAAACCGTGTTCAAAATGACCAAGCGGTACCAGCAACAGATCCCCGCGGCTGGCCCGGAGAGAGAGCCCAGAGAAGTCCCCGAGGCTGGCACGGAGTGAGAGTGCCCAGAGGAGTGAGAGAGACGTATCCGGCTTGGCTCCTCCTATATTCTTTCCCCAGGTGTTGCTCATCAAGCAGGTATCCTCCCCGACAGGTACAGCTCATCATTGAACCTGTAAACCAGGGGTGGGGAACCTCCGGCCCCCGGGCCGTATACGGCCCGCGAGACAATTTGATACGGCCCTCGAGGTAATTTATAAACAGAAGCAAAAAAGAAATCTAGACCGCAAAATAATTAAACAAGCGAGTGCCTGTTTTTCCTGGCCAAGGTCAGGGTCCTTGAACACAACACGAGCCTAACATGTCATCACGTGGTATATGTCTTGTCTGACAGGGGTGCAGTTCTGACGGAGAGCACCAGAACACGGCTCCGGCACTTCAGATAAGGAGCTGTACACATGCCGCAGGTTTTGCGTGGCTGTGTCTTTAGTTGTAAGCCCAGTGGCGATCTGTTCATCTGTCATACTGATCATCAGGCACGTGCACACAGACATCAAAGTGGGCTTGAGCCCCTGCCCTTTTTCTTCCTCCAGAGAAAGTGCCCTTTTTTCCCCTTTTTTTTATTTTTATAAATGAATATATATCTACTGCTGTTTGCGCAGTTTCCCTTTCCACAAATATATTGATTGAATACAAAATTAAAATATCAGGTCGGGAGATTAGACTGTGAAGCTCCGATGCTCTCTCTACCCTCCCTCCCTCCCTCCACGTCTCGCGCACAGCGGTGCGGACATTGGCAGTCACTTCAGACAGACAGGTAGCAGCGCCTCCCACTTTACTGTGCCATGTTATGCCGGCTTTTCTTGGCTTATTTTGAAGGTGAGTGGTGATGAACAAATTACTAAACTGCCAGTGCCTCGAGTTTACAGCTAATTAGCTAAAAGACAATAACAATTAAAACTGCGGTCACAGGAGTGTGCGCAGTGATGAGCGGGCCCTCGCGTCCGTGCGCCTGTCGGGGAGGGCGGCCGGTCGTCCCGGCGTCAAGCAGACGTGCGCGAGTCCTGGGAAATGAGCCGTTTGTCATTTCTCTAATTTTCGCGTCCCAGACTCCCAGGTCCTCCGGCAGCGACCCGGAAACGGAGGTCGGCGCGCCGTCTCGAAGGAAATCAAAGTTTCTCTAAAGGCTCGTCGAGGATCGATTATCGAGGAGGCTGTCTGGAGGAGCCGTAACCGAGGATACACTGATTTAGAGGAGAGAGGAGTGTCTCTGGAGGAGCTATAACCGAGGGTACAAAGATGTAGAGGAGAGGGGAGAGAGGAGTCTCTCTGGAGGAGCTATAACCGAGGGTACACTGATGTACGAGCTGAACACCTTCTTCAATAGGTTTAGCTCTCCGCCCGCTGCTGTCTCCTCCACCTCCACTTCTCACCTCACCTCCTTCTCTCAGCCTGGCGTCAGCATCCCCCCCCCCCACCACCTCTGCTCACCACATCCACTTCACACCTCTCCTCCACCACCCAGCCTGGCTTCTGCACCCCCCCTCTGCTCACATTGCCGCTGACCCCCCCCTCTGCTCATCTTGTCTCAGACCCCCCCCCCTATATCCCCCCTGCCATCAAGCCCCCCCCCCCCGCTTCACTGTGAGCACTGGACAGGTCCAGAGACAGATGGAAAAACTCCACCAAGGCAAGGCTGCTGGCCCTGATGGTATCAGCCCCAGGGTCCTGAGGACCTGTGCACACCAGCTGGCTCCTGTTCTCCAACATCTCTACAACCTGAGCCTGCACCATCCCGGTGCTGTGGAAGACGTCCTGTGTTGTTCCGGTCCCTAAAAAGACGACTCCTTCTGAGCTCAATGACTATCGCCCTGTAGCACTCACATCTCATGTGATGAAGGTGCTTGAGAGACTGGTCTTGGCCCATCTCAGACCGCAGGTGAGATCATTCCTTGACCCTCTGCAATTTGCCTACCAGCCTCACCTGGGGGTGGACGATGCCATTATTTACCTGCTGCAACGTCCTCACTCAAACCTGAATGGATCGGGTTGCACTGTGAGAATCACCTTTTTTGATTTCTCCAGTGCATTCAACACGATCCAGCCTCGGCTACTGAGTGACAAGCTGCAGGCTATGAGGGTAGACTCGTCCACCATCTCCTGGATTACCAACTACCTCACGGACAGACCACAGTACGTCCGGCTGGGCAGTGTGCTGTCTGATGTGGTGGTTGGTAGTATTGGAGCCCCACAGGGGACTGTGCTGTCTCCTTTCCTGTTCACCTTATACACCTCTGACTTTCAATACAACTCAGAGTCATGCCACCTGCAGAAGTTTTCGGATGACTCTGCAGTGGTAGGGTGTATAAGGGATGGACGGGAGGAGGAGTACAGAGCGCTGGTGGGTGATTTTGTTGAGTGGACTGGAAGAAATCATCTGCTTCTGAATGTGGCCAAGACCAGAGAGATGGTAATTGATTTCAGGAGGAAGAGGACATCTCCTCCTCTGCCCCTGTGCATTCTAGGAGAGGATGTGGCAGTTGTGGAGGTCTACAAGTACCTGGGAGTGCACTTAGACAATGGGCTGAACTGGAGGATCAACACTGACGCTGTGTACAAGAAGGGGATGAGCCGACTCTATTTTCTGAGGAAGCTGAGATCCTTCAACGTATGCAGCAAGATGCTGGAGATCTTCTATCAGTCTGTGGTGGCTAGTGCACTCTTCTTTGCTGCGGTCTGCTGGGGGGGCAGCATAAGAGACGGTGACACCAGCAGGATCAATAAACTGATCAGGAAAGCTGGGTCAGTCATCAAGCTGGAACCCTTTGAAGCTGTGGTGGAGAGGAGGACACTGAACAGGCTGTTGTCCATCATGGATAACCCCACCCATCCTCTCCACCTGCAGCTGGACAGTCAACGGAGCTCCTTCTCCAACAGACTGCTGCAGCTCCCCTGTCACAAGGACAGATACTGGAAAACATTCCTGCCCACTGCAATAACACTGTACAACAAATCACCTCTGGCTGGAAGAGAACTCTCTGCTCCATAGTTTCTCTAGAAATTAAACCACCTTGTACATTTTACTCTATAATCTGTTCAATATTTATACTCCATATTCCATATATTTTGAATATATATATATATATTTGTATATATATATATATATATATATATATATAATATCAACATGTATATTTTATATTTTATTTTATTTTATTTTTCTTTCTATTCTTGTATATTTTGTAGTTTTGTTTTATTGTAAATGCCTTTTATGCTGCTGTAACAACAAGAATCTCCCAATTTGGGATCAATAAAGTACTATCTATCTATCTATTCTCCGGAGTAGATTTCAGCCAACAGTGATGTTTAAAAGAGGCGTGACGCATGGCTGGACTTATGTCAACGAAGCACAGCTCTGCAAACTGTCCCCGTTGTGATTATAAGTTATTTAAGATGATCAAATGTGCATCAGACTTTCTGCCCTTTACCGTTTGTTTGCTCACTAATCACATCTCCCCTGGATGTTAGGCTATTTATTTGTTTAATACAACTGCTTTCATTGTGACGCGATGTTTACAGTGAGAACAGCTGCTGAGGTCAGTGCAGAAAGCAGAACAGTGTGTATAATATATATCGCTCAATAATATATGTAACAGGCGTACATTTCACACTTTATTTGTAGGCTTTAGGAGATATCTACAAATAAACAGTAGGGTTAGGGTTAGGGTTAGGGTTATGGAGTGTATAGGTGTCTGTTGTAATGAATATGCCGCCAGCGTTGTTGGACAAACAGTAGGTGAGTGTGTGTGTGTGTGTGTGTGTGTGTGTGTGTGTGTGTGTGTGTGTGTGTGTGAGAGTTGATGTGCCGGGCAGACAGGCGGGTCTCAGTAGCTTAAGGTAGTATCTGACATATAAATGGTCAAAAATGGTACATTCTCCGTTAGCTTACGAGCTCCATGTTCAAGCGATCGACTATTCCTTCGCAATGTAGCATCACATTGGATATGCGCTTAAGTTGCCCTAGATTGGAATTTTTCCGATCATTTCCCTATGACGAATTAGCAAAAATGTGCTTAAAATGCATGAAAAACGCACATTTTTCAAAATGGCCAGCTTTCTGGGGGGCGGGGCTAATGAAAAGCAATTTGAAATATGTGTGCAATCATAATAGCAATGTGTATACAGCGTTTCGTGAATATCGGAAAAACTATATGCGAGCAGTTTGGAGCAATTTGCGACATGTAAATCGTCAAAAATGGTGTATTCGCTGTTAGCTTACGACCTCCATGAGTGATTTTTCAAAAATGTGCTCCGCAATTAAGTATCATATTGGATAGGGGCTGAACTTGTCCTGGACTGGAATTTTTCCGATCATTCCCCTAGGAGGAGTTCGCAAGAATGTGCTTAAAATGCATGAAAAACGCACATTTTTGAAAATGGCCGACTTTCTCGGGGGCGGGGCTAATGGAAGCAAATTAGTAATATGTCCGCAATTCCATGAGGAATGTGTGTGCCACAATTCGTGAAGTTCTGAGAAACTATATGTGACTACCACACAATAGGGGGCACTAGTGAGCAGTTTCTTTAAAAAAGTACGTTTTTTTTTTTACATTCTGGAAAAGGTCATGGGCTTTGACGTGTGTCCCAAGTTTTGCGTTCCGAAGCACATTTTAGCACATCGTCATAAAAAAAAAGTACAGGCCACGCCCACATTTGTCATTCGTTGCAACACTTTAAATTAGGGCAGTCAGTCGATTAAAATATTTAATCGCATGATTGTCCATAGTTAATCGCGATTAATCGCAAATTAATCGCACATTTTGTATCTGTTCTAAATGTACCTTAGAGGGATATTTTTCAAGTTTTTAATACTCTTATCAACATATGAGTGGACAAATATGCTTTATAGGTTTGTTTATTATCATTTGAACAATGACAAATATCCTCATGAATATTAAACACAACAACCTCTGAACATTACAAATATTCGCCTCAATTCAACCTGGAACCTCTCTCATACAATAATACAATACAAAGAGTGTGTGTGTGTGTGTGTGTGTGTGTGTGTGTGTGTGTGTGTGTGTGTGTGTGTGTGTGTGTGTGTGTGTGTGTGTGTGTGTGTGTGTGTGAATGTGGAGACACTGTGATGGATCGTTGGAGCTATGTGCAGCTCAAGGCAGGCGCGCCGGATTCATTTTAGAAGTGGGGGGGCCAAAAAAATGCGTGTGTATGGCCCAATCCCAAACCACGCCCTACACCCTACCCCTACACACTCCCCCTCCGTGACGGAGTGAACTCCGTGGAGTGACACATGAGGCTCCCTCCTGTCAGATGGAGGGAGTAAATACAGCGGCAAGCTTTGGGACAAACTCCCCTCTCTCCGACAGAAACAGGAAATGCCGTAACTGTATCAACGGTATCAAATCAGCATCTCTTTGACAAAAAATGTAAATTAATAACTAAAATAAAACTCCAAACATCTCTAATTGTGTTACTTTTTTGTAAAGCTCTTTTAGTTTTAAACCTGATGTTTATAAGTTTCTTAGTTTTTGCAACAGTCTGTAAATATATACAACTTTATAATAAAATGCACACATTTACCTTTTTCTAGACTAAACACAGGTAGATCCTCAGTTAAAAAAATATGAGGTTATCATGAGGTTGTTAACATCGCAGTTTATCAGTGGATGTTTGCTGGAAGCACAATAACTGCATGTTTTGCATTGCTTTTAAATTTCAGTTAATATAGTGGTGAGAGACTCCCGATACATTAGATTTATAAGTTCATTAATTGTCTCATGATGCATATTTCCCGGTGAGCATGAAGCTTTTCAGAGTGGGGTTTTTCTCAGCTACGAGTTCTTTTGGAAATTGCTCTCCTTATCCGCCCTGATTATGCCCCCTGATTGCTAGGCCCTGTCGGGTTAGAAACTGCAGACAGCGCAGTTGCTCCATCATTCCATCTCTTCTTTTTTCCTGCTCAATACGCTGTTGTTTGACAAGCTGTATGTTGACTGGTGTTTGACTGAAGAAAGCGCACTTTTTTTTAATACACTCTCTGTGGAAATTAGACTTTTCGTGGCTGTCCAGGAGGCTTGGGCACTTTTTCCAGTTATTAACTCCGATATTAACAAAGCTATCATCTCCACATTTTGAGAAAGTTACAAGCCGTTTGACAGCAGCAAATCTGCATATTTCACAGAAGGCCCGTTTAGTGGTTTTGCAAAGAATTAACCACTCTCTGTTTTTGTACCATTCTGCGTTGAAGTACCTTTCTCTTTGCCCAAATAATCTAGCGGTCAGTTAGCTGCAGCTTTACCCGTCTCAATGTCCCGACAACAAACCTCCATGCAGTCGGAGCCAGCCTGTTTTCGGTTCAACGACGGCGGTGGCGGGTTCTTTTGGGTTCATCTGGCTTCGCTGTTTCTATGATTGATGAAGGTCCAGGCTCCGGAGACGTGGATGTCAGGGATGTGACCTTCCAGTTGTTAATTTAAGTTTAGATTGACTGTATAGTTTTCTTCTGCGCTGGTTCTTCTGACGTGTTTGCAAGTGTATATTTTTTCTATCTAGGTTAACGGCTGACACACACAGAACAACGTAACAAATAAAGTAAACAACGTAACGAATAAACAAATCTAAGCTTTTTTATTGGTTGTAATTTACATGGATACATTTGAATGGTGTGACAATGTCCTATCTGATTGGGTTAAAATGTACATATTCTTCCTGTTATGTCTGCCTGCTTTATTTTACCTAATGCAAAGTGACCTGCTCCATCGAAATCAGTCGCATTGACCCGAAGACACATTTTGAGTTGTATACACTGTTGGAAAGAGGAGATTCATAACTTTCTAATGATATCAGGATTGTTGTTGTAGGCTACTCCAAATATTAAGCAAAATATGTCACATTATATAATGACTGTTACAGAGTCATCATTTTGAGAAAAAGGCCTTTAAAGTTTCCTCTTCTCTGGATCGATCTGATTGATTATTAGCGGAGCAAATGATCAAAATAGTACGAAGGGAAGATAGGGGAAGCAAGCGAGTGTGTGTGTGTATACGTGTGTGTTTGTGTATTTTTGCGTTTGTGTGTATTGTGTTTGTTTCCCGGGGGAAACACTCACGAGAAACACCGGCTGTTATGCCTGCAGTGACGTAAAGTTACTCCGTTGCTTGTAATTATGCCGTTACAAGCTTCAAAGTTGTATTTATCATCTGAATTTGCCAAAACAAGTTTAATATTCTGAAAGCCAAGACTTTGTTTATTTGAAATCAGATAAAAACAAACTGTAACGGACCCTGCCGTGTTATCTATGATTACTATACGCCTTACATTCATAATTTCAGCAGAGGGAGGGGAAGCGGCGCTGTGGAACAGCAGAGTGGCGAGTGAGAGCTTTACAAACTTAAAAAATGCCTGTAGCTAATGAGATTGAATATAACAATCAAACATAACAAAATATACACAGCTATATCAGATCGCGTTTTAGATGCGACTTTAGAGTAGAGGGGAATTATTGAAACGGGATTTGTACAGTGTTCCACGGCATCCGCCGCTGCGAAAATGTGGGGCAGGGCTGAAAAGTGGGGGGGCCAATGGCCCCCCCGCTTCCGGCGCCCTTGGCTCAAGGCATATATGCTCGAACGGGAGCTGCCTGGACGCTGCAATCATGTTGCGCGCACTATCCGTGCTGAGTGTGCTGACTTTTCGTACAATGTCCCACTGTCTGGCTACCTGCATAAAGTCAAGTGCTCGGCGCAGTTGTCGGCGAAATGTCGCTCCTCTGTTTTCATTGAAACAGCTCCTTATATCCGTTAGCGCAGCTAGCTAGCACCAGATGCTAACAACAACAATACGTAAGGTGTGCCTCGCTCACGCCACACATACACACACCCTCCCGGTCCTCCCGATGGCCAGTCCGGGCCTGCCGGTGAGCGTGGAAGTGCGGTCTGCCACAAGCGGGCGGCAGGAGCGGGGCTGTCAGCATCAGCTTGTAGATGGTATTTTAAACTCTGATGCGCTCTGAAACTACGGGGCGGCCGAGGACAAAAAATACACATGCGTTAATCGCGTTAAAATAATTTGTGGCGTTAATTTGTTTTTGCGTTAACGCGTTATTAACTACTTTAAATATAAGTTCATACTCACCCCCAGAGTATGTCTAAAAAATAAAAAAATTATTTCGTCCATCAGTTCTTGAGTTATACATTTGTCATGTTTTTGGCGCCCCCTATAGTCCAAAAAGAAAATTACATTTTGTGCCTATTCCCCAATACAGAATGAACCTTACCACCAAAATGTGTGTTTTTTGGATACATTGTTGATGAGTTATGAGCATTTCTATCTAAGCCCCGCCTTATTGCGAGTACGTTTTTATTCATGGCGGCAATATTTATCGTGTTAACATGCTCATTTTCTACAGTAATGTGTCTGACCCTCCAACGATGCTGTATACTAAGTTTGGTGTTGAAAAACAAAAAATTGAAATTTAAGTGAATATTTAACTGTTTTTAAAATTATGCTAATTTAAAAAAAGATAAAGTAGGCGGAGCTTAGGGGTTCAAGGAGATTATATGTAGAGCAGGTCCACCTGAATAAGTGTGCAAAATGTCAGGTCATTTGGAGTTACGGTGCGACTTTGTACATCTTTCCAAAAATGGAAATGGCCATAGGTGGCGCTAGAGAGCATGTTGGACAATTTGAACTCATTGACTCCAGAATATTGTAGTTTTCACCGATTCTGGAATCCGTGCAAAATTATACAACTTTTGAAGCATCCTAAAGCCCTCAAAAACAGGAAACGCCAGCAGAAAAATAATAAGAATTCCTCCAATAACAATAGGTTCCTCGCACTTCATGCTAGGACACCGTTGCTCCGCGCTCGGGCCCTAAATATAGTTGACTAATGCTGCGTTCACACCGGACGCGATGCGATGTTTGGGGGCGGCGCGATTACATGTAAAGTCAATGCAGAGACGCGGACAGACGCGAATTCGCTCCGACGGCGCGCATGAAGCGGTGGACGCGGCGCGAATCACGCGATTGAGGCGATTGAACGGTGCCGCGTCAAACGCGAGAGTTCAATTTGTTCAACTCGAGCGTCAAATTCACATGACGCGTTCTCGCGGAAGCCAATCAGCGGTGAGGATCTCAGCCTGCCGTCACTGACGTTCAACCAGAAAACATCAGCCGTTAGCTGTTAGCAGTTAGCACACAGAGCTCACAGCTCCTCATATCTGTTCAGAAACTGGACAAAAGTTAAACAAGTACAAACCACAGACTGTCTGTGTCATGGCGAATACAGTCGCTGGTTTATTTATGTCTGTAGGCCGTTGTTATGAGTGTGGAATGAGCATATACAACGTTAGCTTAGCCTGGTCAACCCGATCTTCATTCAGAAAACAAGCATTTAAAAAGATTTTTCGCCTGCCGTCTTGTCTGCAGACTTGTCAAGCATTAATTCATGGTTTTTACTAACCGGTATCAGTATGTTGTTACTTCGGCATCATTTATAAACGTGTATTACAATTTAATCACGGTAAAATATGTTCATTTTGTTGTAGTTGTAGCTCCCGAGCCAGCGCGTCTTGTTTGAATGATGCGAGTAAACACAGCTGGCAGCCGCGGTGAAACTCGAGCGTTTAGAGCGATGCGATAGGAGCGATTAGAGCGAAGCGAATATTCGCATCGCGTCCGGCATCATAAGGCTACTAGCTAATGGATAAGTTAGCTCAAGGTTTAGCTAAGACAATTTATCATGGGCATACAGGCTAATGTAGGCCTACTGTACTTAAGGGGAGACACTTAAAGTGAATACAGTAAAATGTGTATCTAATAACGTCATCACAATCGCCACATTGATATGCAAATTAGGCGTTAACTAGGCTTAATTAAAATGCGCTAATTTGCATGCAGTTACCAAGGCATTGCAGGTGAAAAGGATAAAACAACATCACCTCACAACATCCCCAGATAGTAACTTACGTCAAGTCAGTATTTTCCCCTGAAATGTTATGTTTAAATATGCAGATTAGCTTGAAATCTATAGATGAATTCAGACATGGTAGTAAAACGAACACCATTTATATGTGTTTCTTGGAAGTTTTATTTCCATTAGTGAAAGAAAACATGGAAGCAAAATAGATCAAAATAACAAGTACATGAAAAAACGATCTTTTTGCCTGTAATGTCCTTAAAGGTAGGGTAGGTAAGTTTGAGAAACCGGCTCGAGATCGCTAGAATTTGAAATAACACAACCGGAGAAAATCTGCCACTTCCTTATAGAGCCCCTCCTCCAACACACACGAACGCGCACATGACCAATGAGGGCACGATTGTGCACAGATGGAAGGCTGACAGGCAGGTAGGCCATCCAGTTATTTTAGCCGGGCCGGCTAAAATGATTGGTCGTACTTTTTACAGTATTACGGCTTCCACAGATGACATTTTTTTATGGATTTTTTGTCAAAGCACTTAAGATATTCATTGCTATCGGGATGTTAAGAGCATTCCATGGAATATAACAAAAAGTGTATCTCGAGCCGGTTTCTCAAACTTACCTACCCTACCTTTAAACAGTAACTTCATAATTTTGATTGTTGGCTGCTCATTTAATAACTATTAATTGTACTAGTTTGTTGTCTGCTCTTGTGCTTAGTGAATACTAAAGAAGGCCATTGTCTCTGTGTTAGCTGATTATTTTGTAGAATTCTGTTGAGTATTAAACAATTGCGTGAGTGTGAGGGTATTAAAATAAATTGGTCAGTAAGTCAGAGATGTGCAACTATATTTAACTTTTTGTTTTAAAACACTTTTTTATAAATGATTATGGGAAGTGCCCTTTTTCTCACTTGAGCACCCGCCCCCCAAAATGTCTGTGCACGTCCCTGCTGATCATACAGTCAATAACTTTCTTGTTATTAGCATCTGGCTAGCTAGCTATGCTAAAGAATATAAGAAGCTTTTTCTACAACCAGTGAGGTAGAGGCACATCTTTATATGATGATTATAGTTATAAAAAAATAAGAGAATAAAGTAAACAGGTATAAAATACTATATGACAGTAAAAAAAGTTGTTATTAATAAACAAGAATACAGTTTAAAAGGGGAGTGATTTGTAAAATATCCATAAAGAAAAATTAAATCTGCTTACAGTTCTGTTTCATATGGGTGTTGAGAGATGTATCCATAGAGCTCCTAATTTTGCTCTCAAAGTGCACCAGATTGATGCTTTCAACTTCAACATTTAAAATAAAAATCTTCCCGGGGGAGCATGCCCCCCGGACCCCCCTAGAGGAGGTTAGGTCCACCCCCCACTTAAATCATGTTCACATGGATAGGAAACTAAATACATTTGGACACATCTTGTGTCCATATCTTTCTGTTGTGGTGGTCATGCCACAACCGTGCACGTGCATGCATGCGCGAGTCATGGTAAGATATCTGGATTAAGAGGTTGCTTTTTCTTTGCACAGCATGAAAGAAAGGCGAAATGAATGGGCTGTGATTTTAGTATTTTTAAGCAGAGGTCAATAATTTGTACGGCCCTCGGAGGATGTTGAAACAATTTAAATGGCCCTTGAGAGGAAAAAGGTTCCCCACCCCTGCTGTAAACACACACAAACACACTTTGCCCTCGACGGCACCCCACGTAGTGTGGAGGGGTCGTCACAGAGCTCAGAAAAGTTATCGAGTCCATTTTTATTTATCGTACGATAAGTCAATTTATTGATTATTGCGACAGGCCTAACCATCACAAAGCAATTCTTAACAATAACTACAACCATAATGCTTCAGCATTAAAACACCATATGTAAATATAAGGAAAACACAGACACTCATCACAGAGGTCACAATATCAATCGATCCAGCAGAGCAATAGCCTATAGGCAAAACACAGAAGATCAACAAAAGATATGACATAAATGAACTTACCAAAGCTGAAGTAGATGGTCAACTTCATTCATTTTCTTTCCGTTTTACTGATTTTAATGGCTATAAGCTGCTCTCTCTCGTCTCCTCTTCACAACTACACTTGTCGCGGCACACGTACTTACAGCCAATCAGCTGTGAATTATGAGATGGCGTTTTGGAGGGGTTGCCAGCACTTTGCCCCACTTGTGATAATTTTGTTGCCGCACACATTGAATACAAAAAGACTCTGAGCATGCGCAATGTAGTTTTTACAGAACCCATTCATTTTGACAGTGAGAGAGGGGGGCAGATCGGGGCTTGCCCCACATCGCTCAACCCGGCTCAATAGGCACACTGTAGACACTAATTACAAGAACGCAGACTAAAACAGCAATGTAGAGACGAATCAGACGACTAAACATGATCTTAAAATATATTTTAACATATATTTTAACACATATTTTTGGAATTATTATTTGAATTAATTTCTGCTGACAGTAGGTGGGGCTGTGCCACTGCTCATGGGAATGAACGGGGACTGCCTCCGACGCTGTATCCAGTTCTCTTAATAAATCCATGAAGGGAAAAAGTGTTTTTGGGCCCAATGACGTCACAAACTGACACGGAAGTTGTTTGTACCGCGTTAACTTCTGCCTCACTTCCTGGGGCTTGATCTTCACCTGTGATGTCTGGTGTAACTAAATGTCTCATGAAAGATTGATCGATAAACAGTAAAACTCAGTTTAGTAATCTTTATAGCAGCTACATGAAAGCCCAGACTGACTCCATCTGCAATCTTTCTCCACCGTTTGAAACGCAGTTGGCTCCTGGTGAGATCCTAGTGACAGCTCAACTAAATTCAAGCTGCCTGACATGATTTTAGTTTCGTGTGTTTAGGTCTCGGTTTTATTTTGAAATTCTGTTCTCCCTGTGTCTGGTCTTCCTTCCTGTGTTTGCCCTCCTGTGTCTGATTGTCTCATTGTGTTCACCTGTTGCACCCCCCTGTGTTTCTGCCTCCCCTCCCCAGCTGTGTCTTGTCCTGTGATTACCCTTCTGTGTATTTAATCTTATCTTCCCTTGTGCTCCTTGTTCGGTCGTCGTCTTTCTCGTCCATGTTACATGCCTGTTCCTGGTCCTACGACGTTGGTTATCAACTCGGTAAATCAAGCCAGGGTTTCTCTCTCCAGCTGAGAGCGCGTTCACGTGAAAGGGGCGGGGTTAGCAGCCTTTGACCAATCACAAACAGGGACAAGTGTACTGACAGCGCAGCGTCATACTTCATTAATGAAAAGTAAACTAATATTAGACAAATATGAACTTTAAACATCCATGATTTAAACATATAATCCAGGATACAGGCCACATAGTTGCACCTGCAAGGTGAATACAGAACAACTGGTTAAAAAATAAATAAACTACCAAGTGTTTGAAAGCGTACAACAGTTTTATGATATTACTGCCCCATCTAAGACACGAGTGGATCTGACTTTAATTACATTTGAGTTGAGTGTTTCGTCAACCTAATGTGTTGCTTAAAATAATACTTCTGCATACAGTATGTGACAATGTAAGTGTTGCATGGCCAGATACGGCTCGAGAAGCTGACTCAGATAAGGAAATATATGATATATTATGATATGATATGATCGATGATCTGATTGATGATGTGATATGAATGATAAGTGCGACACGTCGGCGTCTTCTCTGCATACGGCAGTTTAAACTGTATTTCATTTATCCTGTAATATGACTTGATAGATTTAAACTCCGCACACTGAGCTCTGATTGGTCAGCAGGCGGTGCTTTCACTGAGTTGATCTCATTTCTATAGACGCCGGAGGCGGGCAGCGTCAGGTAAAAAAGGTTATTTAGCCTTCCCAAACCTGAGCCTCACGCGCCGCTTATGATGTCCCCCCTGTCCCCAGTGGAAATTACGCAATGCGTATGTGTGCGTCAAGTGCAATAAATATAATATGCAAGTTGCAACACACAGAGTAAAACTCTGCCCATCATGTGTTGTATAGGCTGGCATGACTAGGCTTTTTTCAATGGGGCTGATGTGTTGTGTAGATTCTGCCAGAAGGAAAATCACGGTCAAACTCCTTAAGAAGTGTGCGGTGGAGACTTCCGGTGGGGCGAGATGGAGTAGGCAGTGTCGAATCTAGCTCCCGTAACTTTTATTCATTTACTATTTTAAATCCCCATAGTTTTGCCTTTGGCCATCGCCAGGTGGATAATTATTCCATTCTAAACACTCCGGTGCTGGATTATGCCTTCCAAGCAGCAGAAGTCGGACAAGAAGGAGCAGTCTGCCATGCCGGCGGCAAATGGCAGTGACTTCAACATGGCGGTTTTGGCTAACCAACTGGAACAACACCGGAATGCTATCTCTGCAGACTTCAAGGCTACTTTATCTACGCTCGAAGCCAAGCTAGACTGCATTCAAACCACAGTCTCCGATCATACCCACTCAATTAATTCGCTTGAATCCAACGCTAACGAACAAGACGGACGCTTACAAAGTTTGGAATCGATGTGTGCTAAGCTAGCTGAGAATAATACCAAGCTACAAGCTAAATTGACGGACCTCGAGTCTCGCAGCCGCCGTAACAATATCAGGATCATTGGTCTACCTGAGTCCATCGAAGGGCCTCACCCCTCCACCTTCTTTTCTGAACTTCTGGCTGAGGTCCTTGGTGACGGCGTTTTTGAGTCTCCACCGGAGTGCGACAGAGCGCACCGTAGACTCTCCAACAAGCCAGGACCGGGTCAGAGACCGAGACCCGTGGTCGTCAGACTCCTCAGATTCCAGCAGAAAGATAAAATCATCCGTGAGGCCAGAGCTAAGAGAGGCAAGCTGCAGTACCGTGGGACCCCCATTGCAATCTACGAGGATTATCCTTCTGAGATAGTGGAGCAGTGCAGGGAATACCAAGAGGTGATGTCTGAACTTTACCAACTTCAAGCCCTCACTACTTTTCCCTGCGAGGCTTAACATCACACTGAAGGATGGGGTCAGGAAGAGACTTTCCTCCGTTTCTGAGGCCAAGGACTTTATTGCAGCTGACCGATCTGGTATCGGCTCTCATACATCCTCCTCCGCCTGACTGCTGCGGTTTGGTAACGTTAGCCCAGTTTACTAGCCCATCGTGGCTACTTCAGTAACTTGTCTGACCTATTAATTCACATGGGTTTTAATTATGGCGTTATCACGCAGACAGACATGTGTGTTTCTCCATGGCTAGTAGTTATTTTCTTGGCCTGTTTTCATTGACTTCTTATATTTTCCTTTTGTTGTTCCTTGCCGTTATGAATGCCTGTTGATAGGTCACTGCGTTGTCCGCAGTGTATCGCTTTTGCCTCTAGAGGGAGCAACAGCTCCATTGATGTGGAGCTGTTGCACTAGCTTATTTTCTTGTCCACCTGTGCCTTTACCATTCAGAGATTTCTTTTGCACTTTATTTTATTTCCTATTATGTCTCATTTATCTGAATGGATAAAATACATTGTATTTACTTGTTGGACCGATTGTTCATGCTGATTTTTACTGCACTAAATTGTATGTGTGTTCACATTTTTTCTGCATAATATTTGACAATTTCCTGTTCACTTAATAATATGGGGATGGTTTACTGTTTAGATAGGGACTAGGTCCCCGGAAGACTAGTGTTAGTGTAATTACAAGTGTTAGTGTAATTACATAGATCTGAGCCAGAGTGCTTGATTATGCTGTGTATTTTGGGTTTAGCTATAGGTATGGTCACATGGGGTTTTTTTTTTTTTTTTTTTTTTTTTTTGTTATTATCATTACTATTATTATTTTTCGTCGTCCTCTTCTCTTTCTCCTGTGTATGCAAGACAGTGTTTGTCCAGGTCAACTTGTCTTCAAGGAACTTCCTAGATGGTGTCTGCCATGACAACGACAGGTAGAGGAGTGCGCCTGATTTCCTGGAATACTAAGGGCATGAACAACGCTGCTAAAATTGGTAAAGTAATGACACGGCTGCAAGATCTGAATGGAGATATCATATTCCTGCAGGAAACTCATCTTAAATCTTCTGATACCCTTCGTATTAAGAGGGCATGGATGAGTCACTTGTTCCACTCAAAATTCTCCCACAAAGCCAGAGGGGCAGCAATTATTATTCACAAGAATGTCAGATTTGAACTGACAAATTCGATATCAGATCCTAATGGTCGTTATGTCATAGTTTCGGGGACGCTACAGAACACACCAGTGATACTAGCTTCTATCTACGCTCCCAATTGGGATGATGGTAATTTTTTTGTGAACCTCTTCGCTCAAATTCCCAACGCCGACAACCATCGTATTATTATGGCTGGCGACTGGAATTTGGTCCAGGACGTGAGTCTCGACAGGTCATCGCTCACACAAGCTACTCTCTCCAATTCGGCCAAGGTAGTACTGCACAATGCATCACGATTAGGACTCTCAGACCCCTGGAGATTTATTAACCCGCAAAGTAGAGCATTTTCCTTCTTCTCGCACAGGCACCACACATTTTCACGAATTGATTTATTTTTACTCGATAACAATTTGATTAATCTAGTCAATGTATGCGTATACCATCCGATAGCCATCTCAGATCATTCTCCCACCTCGGTTGACATTAATTTCCCTCTTGGTATGTCCCCCCCTCCATTATGGAAATTCAATTCTCCCCTGCTGTCAGACAGTGAATTTAGAGACTATCTTTCCACTCAGATTTCTTCCTACATTGAAATTAATGACACTTCCGACGTTAGTAGCGGTATTCTCTGGGAGGCTCTTAAGGCCACTGTGCGGGGACAGGTCATTTCGTACACTTCACGTAAGAGAAAAGAGGAAAAGGCTAGGCTTTCAGAAATCTGTGTTGAGCTTCGCTTACTCGATGAAACGTACTCCTCCTCTCCCTCTCCTTCTCTCTATAAAAAACGCCTCCTGCTACATTCAGAACACGACCTTCTGATGACAGGCATTGTTGAGAGACAACTGAGACAGTGTAGGCAACGTTACTTTGAGCAGGGCGACAAAGCTGGTAGACTCCTAGCTCAACAAGCTCGTGCGGCCAGTGCGTCCAGATTGATTCCCCAAATCAGATTGTCCGATGGCAACCTTACTTCTAACCCAGCTGATATTAACAGGGCTTTCTCTGAATTTTACACCAATCTCTACACTTCGGATTGTCCCCCGATCCCTGCCACGACCCCCAATCCTCTTGACTCCTTAACATACTCCAAAATTAACGAGAACATCGCTGGCGAATTGGGCGGCCCCATCTCCACCCTTGAGATACATGATGCAATAAAATCTATGCAAAGTGGGAAGTCTCCTGGGCCTGACGGCTATACAGTTGAATAAGGCATATTCTTTCAAGTTAGCCCCGATTTTGGCAAGGATGTACAATGACTCTCTCCAGACAGGCCGATTGCCAGAAACGTTGTCCATTGCGTCTATCTCCTTGCTTCTCAAGAAAGACAAAGATCCTACTTCATGTGGCAGTTACAGACCAATCTCACTGTTAAATGTGGACTGTAAGATACTGGCTATCCGCCTCCAACGCGTACTGCCAGATATAATTTCGCTGGACCAAACAGGCTTTATGGTGGGGAGACACTCTTTTTTTAACACAAGGAGGTTGATTGATGTAATTTTCTCTCCTTCCTCTAACACCCCCGAAGTCATAGTGACACTTGACGCAGAGAAGGCCTTTGATAGGGTTGAGTGGGGTTTCCTATTTTCTAGTCTTGATAAATGTGGTTTCGATTCCCAATTTATTTCCTGGATTAAACTCCTATATGCCTCTCCATCTGCCTCTGTACACACTAATGGCATTCGATCTCCCCCTTTCTCTCTCCAACGTGGTACTCGCCAGGGGTGTCCTCTTTCGCCGCTGTTGTTCAATATAGCCATTGAACCTCTCGCTATCTGGCTCAGAAGCCATGATAGGTTTGAGGGCATTACGCGTCATGGCTTGGTTCATAAACTGTCTCTGTATGCTGATGACCTTCTTCTTATGATCTCGAACCCCTTATCCTCTCTCCCCCCCATACTGTCGATTTTAGATCAATTTGGCCGTGTATCAGGTTACAAACTAAACATTCAAAAGAGCGAAGTATTTTTTGTAAATAAAATGGCAGAGGCACTTCCCCAATCCCTATTCCCCTTTAAAAGGGCTGTGGAGGGGTTCAAATACTTGGGGGTGTTTGTTGCAAACTCTTTTAAAGACCTGTTCCCGAAAAACTTTCAGCCTCTACTAGATAAATGCAAAGCTGATATGTCTAGGTGGGCCTCCCTTCCCCTGTCTCTTGCGGGTCGCGTCAACCTTATAAAGATGGTCATCCTGCCAAAGTTTCTTTACCTTTTCCAACACATCCCTGTACGCATCAACAAATCTTTTTTCACTGATCTTGATAAGCAGTTGAATGCGTTCATCTGGAACAACAAGCCTGCGCGTATTAGAAGGTTGTGTCTCCAACTCCCTAAATCAGAAGGGGGCCTGGCGCTCCCCAACTTTCGCCACTATTACTGGGCCTCTAATATTAATAAACTCCTCTATTGGGCTAAATATAAACTTTCAGACCCCTGCCCACCTTGGGTACATATCGAGCTGTCATCTTCTGCTCCTTTGCACTCTATAATCTGCTCTCAGCTCCCTGTAGCGACCCATAAACATTTGAGTAACCCAATTGTTACTAGCACCTTAAGCATTTGGCTCCAATTCAGGAAACAGCACGGGTTACATAGAGCTTCGGTTCACGCCCCAATTTCAAACAATCACCTATTCTCCCCATCATGTACTGACCCGGCCTTCCGCGTTTGGTCGAACAATGGTCTGGCAACGCTTAATGACCTTTACGAGGATGGAGTCTTTTCATCCTTTGAGTCCCTGTCAGTCAAATTCAACCTGCCAAACAGTCATCTCTTCCGTTTTTTCCAAATGAGGCACTTCATCCAAAAGCAATTTCCCCATTTTCCTAACCGCCCCCCCGAATCGCCAATTGATACATTTCTCACACTCGACCCTGATCAAAAGCGCTTGGTTTCAGTTCTCTATGGTCAGATTGGTTCCCTGAGTCCGGACCCTATGGTGCCTCTTAAGGAGCTCTGGGAGCGTGATCTAGGTAGCAACATTTCCGATGATCAATGGAGTGACGTTCTCAACCTAGTCCATACATCATCTATCTGTGCTAGACATGGCCTACTCCAGTGCAAGGTGCTCCACAGAGCTCACTTTACTAATGCTAAGCTGGCTAAAATGTTCCCGGATCGGAGTGATGCCTGTAACAGATGCAATCAATCCCCAGCTGACCATCTGCACATGTTCTGGACTTGCCCGAGGCTGGACACATTTTGGTCTGACATATTTGGAACCATTGAGCAGGCCTATAACACAAAAGATAAACCCTAATCCTATGACTGCACTGTTCGGCCTTCCTCCATCTGAGAATATGCCCATTACTATACGCCGTGTCATTGCCTTCACCACTCTATTAGCTAGACGCTCTATTCTCTTGAAATGGATACATGCTTCCCCACCAACACATGATCAGTGGATACGTGATGTCTTGCAATGCCTTCAGATGGAGAAGTTAAGATTCTCATTAAAAGGATCTCTGAAATCCTTCCGTACTACCTGGGACCCACTATTAGGCCTTATCAAAGAACTCCCTATCACTTCTGACGCTGAGTCGCAGGTAGCTCTCTGAAAGGGAATAAATTAAATAAAAGTGACCATTCATATTACTGCTCTTCCGCCATGATCCTTTGTCTTTTGCCCTAGACTACTCATCTATATTTCCTTTTCGCTCTTAATGAAACCCTTTTTCCTCACCAAGACGACAATGTTTACTATTATTTTCTTCCCTTACACCAGCAGACTGTTTTCGCTCTCGACTTTATTTATTTTATTATTTATTATTTTTATTTTATTTTATTTTTATTTTTATTTTTTATTTTATTTTGTATTAGTATTATTATTTATGTTTTACTTATTATTGTATCTGACTTATTCAGTTATTTTACTATTTGGGGCCATCCATACCTGTGGGTGGGGGGTGGGGGCTGGATGGGTTAAATGAATGAAAAAAAAAAAAAAAAAAGACTGTAAACAAGGACTCTACGAACCCTGAAGTGAATGCAATTTCAAGGAGGTCCTTTGTAATGATCCCCATTGTAATTGTAACATCTGTACTGTTTAGTATTACTGCTCTCACTTCTTGTCATTTGCTGGATTATGACTTGTTTGCAATAAAAAGATTTGTAAAAAAAAAAAAGAAGTGTGCGGTGAGGTGCTGCTCCACATTGCTTTTCTTCCCGACTGCAACGCTGGTCCCGTAAATCCAGCAAGAACGTGATTGGTCGATATTCATTGTAGGGGGTGGGGGGAGGAGGGGTGTTAGATAGATAAGAGTTGAAGTAAGTAGATAGAGTTCACTATGATTGAGGTTTCGTTTATGCATAGGGTAGATTCTTTTAACTACATTTCCTTTTTTTTGGTGTGTATTTTTTACATTTTGGATTTGCTTGGCGAGCTACTTATTGAGGGCTTGCGAGCTACCGGTAGCTCGCGATCGACGTGTTGGAGACCCCTGCTCTATCTGATGCTGAAATTGGCCAATAATAAAACGTTTTTGTTGTTGTTATTTTTTCTCAAGGACCATAAACATGTAAGGGTTAGGGTTGTGTTGTCCATAGTGACTCAGCAGCCACAGACACACATTGAATTCTGACTTTAACCTCAGAATTCTAATCAGAAAAAATTGCACTTTTGGTCAGATCTAAAAAGATTAAGTGGCCCTAATCCTCTCCCGTAGGATAGTAACAGTGTAATGTTTCATTGTTTTTAATCCTGGTCCTCTGCAGCGACCAACCAGTCAAGTGAAGTTAACAGCGTTCACCTTCGGCAGGACACTTAACCCCACATTGCTCCCATAGGCATGTCTACGGTCCTGAAGTGTTTGTAAGTCACCTTCAATAAAAGCGTCTGCTAAATTACATGTCATGTAAACTTTCCACCTCAAACAACAGTTACATACTGAAAAAGGTGTACAAAAAAATAACCTAAAAAAACGAATGCATTCAGAAAAGAAAAAAACCCAACATGTATAAGAAAGTCACAAAAATGTGAGAGAAAAAAAATGATAGTAAGTGAAAAACGTCTGACAAATGCAAGCTGTCCATCCTTTGAGTTGTGATTGAAAATACTTCCTGCTTAGTACATTATTATTATTATTAATCAGTCACTCTGTAGTCCTTTATTGGGGTCAAATTGCATCTCTTTGTGGTTGCTTTGAGTCTCCTTTTAGTCATGCGTGAATATGAAAAGTCATGCTAATTATCCAGATGCATAATAATACCATTGCTTACTGCTGCTAATGATGAAGCATTGTTACATTAGTGAAATATTAAGCGGAGGAAATGTAGTATTCAGCATATCTGACGGGGGATATAATGTAATCAGAACTATTCCCCCATAGATGAAAAAAAAAATATATATATATATATATATATACAAATATATATAAAAAGTCTATAAAAATATCAGAAGAAATGTAAATTAATTTATAGAAAATGTGTGAAAAAGGAAGGATTATCTGTCACTGTAGTCATTGTAAGTCTCTTCTTTGCATCTGTATGTATGAATATGAAGAGTCAGATGCGTAATAATACCATTGCTAACTGCTGCTGCTGATGAATCAGGGATTTTAGTATTCGTATATCTCACAGGGGATGAGTTGTCTTTTTAATTAAAAGAGGATTTATTCTTTTGTACTGATGGAGTCTGACAGCAAATAAACACGGAGCTGCTGAGTTTGCATTAACATAATGTAAAAACAGGGACAGATCAGGAACCAGGAAACATACAGATAATAAAAATGATATACATAGACTAATGCACGATGGGGTTAGGCCCACCTTCATAATGCATTAATCATATTCCAGTCCCTGATTGATCAGTGTCTGTGGCAGTGATGCTGTTGTGTAATGAACAACTCCATCACCTGTGTGTCCATGCCAGCCCACAGACCTGACACTGTGTTAAATGTGTGATGGTAAACAGTGTTATCATGACGACAGTTCACCATAATAACCCTGTAAGGACTAGTGCATCCTCCCTGTCCTCTGTGACACTGGTCCCTGTTGTCAGGGACACGCCGCTATGCATGACGGTACTGCTACAGTGCTACATCTCTCTCATATGTGCAGCTGTTCCCTACACAGCGGGCACCATCCCAGGCGGAGTGAGTGTGTGAGGCTCGGTGTGTGTGAGGCGTGAGGCTCGGTGTGTGTGAGGCTCGGTGTGTGTGACAGCGGCCCGGGCATCTCCCTCTCTTACCATGGCCTCCATCGACTCCCAGCTCTTGGTTTCGGATCCCGACAGAAGGAAATTTTTGGAATTTCCTCTGAAATTCACCTTCAGGTTGATGTAGAAGTCCATGTCTGCGCCTTACCGCATATTACTCACGACAACACGGCCCAACGGAGGCTGCTCGGGGTAATCTCGCCCTGTCCGCTCCACCGTGACTGATCCGACGGGGGATGAGGCGTATTCTGTGTTTACATCAGCGTCCCAGCCACGCCCACCCTGCGTCATGTGCCCGGAACTCAGAGCGACACTTTCGACGTGGAGCTTATTTATTTTGTATTAAAGAAAATGTAGGCTAATTATAATTAACAAAACTGTAATAAAACCAAAAAAAAAAATAATAACAATACAAATAAATAATAATAATACATTCTACGTATAGAGCAATTATCAAACTAAATTCTTTGCATAAAGAATAAAGAAACAAGAATGAATAATAATAATAATTATTATTATTATTATTATTATTATTATTTTATAGATGTTTTACCATAATAATAATAATATTTTTGATTTAAAGACGATCTTTCAAGCCATAAGAAGAAGATTTGTAGGATAATATATTTTTGTAAGAAGATATCGTGATTTCAATTTGAGGAAAACAGCCCATATGTTATTCATATATTTATAAATGTGCTTCTTTTTTTGAAGACCATTATAATTTAACTGTTGCTGTAATTTGTAAATTTGCCGGTTTTTTCATGCTCAATTGTATATAATGGGCACACTTTTGTATCAAATATGTCAATAATACCTCATTTAAATTTGTTCAAATGGCACAGGAGCAGCAACATTACTTACCTTTTGTGATCCTTAGATTTCTAGTAATTATAACAGAATACAGTTATAAAATAACACAGCAACATTTATATTTAACTTTGTCTGTTACCGTTACAAACTATCTGTAATGTAGCCTATTCTGTAATGTATCCTGAGCATATTTAACACGCAGTGGCACATCTGGACTTAATTCAATGATAATTCAATTTTACATTACATGAAAAAGACAATAAACAAAAACATTAGTAAAAAAGAATAATAAAGTGTACGTCACTTTTTAGTGTGCCTTGGTTTCTGTTGTTTTGAGCTTCTTGTTTTATTAGGAGAATTATGTATATGCAGCGCTTTTAGTAAAAGCCGGCATGTTTGGTCAAGTCGGTGAAGATGTCTCTTCATTTGCATGTGTTTTGGCATATTTGTGTTTTTGTAATTGCATCGGTTCTAACGATTGTTTTGGGCCGTTCTAGCGGTTTACACCTGTTGGCCACTGTAAGAAACACCCTTAAACCTTTATCTTTTTTAGACTTTTACTAATTATTATGCTGCCTGAGTAGCGCGACTCCGACACTATAAATAAGTATAATTAACTAGGTTTTTATTTTTATAGGATTTTGATCATTGGATATGCTTTGGGATTTAATTGTTTTGAATAAAGTCGGAAAAAAGGTAAAAATGAAATCCAAAAAGGAGAGGGATGGGGGCGCAATGTGAAGTAAAATACACTTACCTGTTAATGGAAACGACAAAAAAATACACTGGCATTTTAAAAAGGCACTATGTGAACACACGCCCTTAGTTGGCATTGTTCGGCTTGTGGAGCTCAGGACTTTGTGAGACCTGTGGTCACTCCACATACATGTAGGCATGGAACTGAAACGCTGTGGGGGTTTCCCTCTCCTGTAGTGTGTTCTATAGGTTTTTGGGCATGTAAATGGTATGCAAAGGCTTAAATCCCTCATGGGAGTTTCTCTCCCACATACCTCCTTGGTTTTATTCCGTGACATAGTGACATCACTATATAACACTTGCACTTCTATTGGCTAGCGCTCAAACACGTTGTACGCAGTGGCGACTGGTCATTAGGGGCAGGTGGGGCACAGCCCCACCTAGTGTCAGCAGAAAGTATTACAAATAATGATTACAAAAAATGCAAAAAAAAAATAAAAAAATATATAAAATATATTTTAAGATCATGGTTAATCATCTGATTCGTCTGTACATTGCTGTTTTAGTCTGTGTTCTTCTAATTAGTGTCTACAGTGTGTGCCTATTGAGCTGTTTAGAGCCATGTGGGACAAAACCTGATCATGCCCCCCCCTCTCACTGTCTAACTGAATGGTGACTGTAAAAACTACACTGCGCATGCTCAGAGTATTTTCCTATTTAATGTGTGTGGCAAAAAAATAATGACCATAGGGGCACTGAGCTGCCATCCCCACCATACGTCATCTCACATAATTCAGAGCTGATTGGCTGTAAGTACGTGTGCCGCGAAAAGTGTGGTGTGTGAAGAGGAGACGAGAGAGCTGCAGTGACGCGTCCTAAAACCCGGAAGTAAGCTGCGCATGGCTTCCCTCGACAAAAAAGCAAGGAGATTTCTCCATAGGATTTTAGAAAATAGCTCGAAATAAGATCTGTGGGAAACGTACCTGTTAGATAAATGCACATTTTGTTCAGCCGGATAACATCCACATGTCTACCCTACTTTTATAATTTTTGAATTATAAATCTATCGATTAGATTTATGATAGACTTTTGAAACTACAAGAAGATAAGGAGGACTTTTACAAAAAAGTAATGGAGATTTTTGTCCAGAAGGATAGACAAATGGACTTCATCTTCAAGTCAAGGTAAGACCGCAATTTTATTGAAAATGGGATCTTACTAAGAGAGAACAATTCAATATTTAAATGATAAAATTACATTTTTTGGGTATCCTTTTGTTGAACTGTCTGTTTAAAATTAATCGAAGCATCAGACAAAAAAAGCTTTTGAAAATAATATTATATTTTGGTTTAGGTCAAAATATAATATTTGTAAACCTGAAGAGTCAGTGCCAGTGCCTCACCAGCCATGAACCTCACTGCACGTCACTGCAGAAGCTTATATATAGACATCTAAGTTTTTTGTGCCCCACCACTTTTGTACATATAAAAACGCCACTGGTTGTACGTAAGGACGGGACATTTCTAAGCGGTTGACCAATTACAACAGAGCTGGCCAGCTAACCAATCAGAGCAGACTGGGCTCTGGTTTCAAACAGAGGATGAAAAGAGGTGCTGCAGCACAGGCAGTATGAGAAAAATAAAGAGCTTTTTGAACATTAAAGCATGGAGACATGTCACAGTAGGCACTAAATACTGATATGATCCTGAACATCAGCACAATAAGGCCCCTTTAAGTCTGCTATTTCAGGCACTTGTTTCCCGTTGCATTCAAAATATGTTATTTATGCTATGTGAAATAATTTTGCCCTTATATTTGCATGTGTTGCAATTATTCCTGTCACTAAAACAATCTGTTTTAGAGCCATTGCTATTTTGCTCTTCATTCAGCATTGAGGGATATCATTGGTCAGATACCGCCATCTACTGGATTTTTTGTATATCTACACCCCCTCTTGGTCCCATCACCATGTCAAGTGGAAGATAGATAATGGTGGAATATATAAACAGGGTTGAGACGGTTACTTTATAAATGTATTCTCTTGTAAAATGTAATCATCAACCTAATCTGAGTCTCACAACAGTAATATGACCTGATTTATTCCTACTACTTTTGGACCTCAACATCAACTCCAATGCAAATAAATACATGAGAAAATAAATATAAATTAAAGCTGCAAGCAGCGATGAGCGGGTCTTCGACAATCCGCGCAGGTTCGCTGTTGTCCGCATGTCGACGTCGCGCAGATGTTTTCCGGACTCGGCCGTTAGCAAACGAGGGAAGTTTCAGGCCGATCGGGCAATGTACATGGGAGGTACAGCAGTAACATAAACATCGTGTTGGATGGCGACGGCATATGACACCTCATAATAGGCTTAGATGACTTGAGGTCTGCATCGTTATCAAACGTGATGTTTTGGGCCGTTTGGTGGACGATCGGACCGTGTCCATTGGAGTTACAGCGACATCGTGTTTTATGGCGAGGGATGCGTTTGCATGGCCACATGATGAAACCTCAGATTTGACATAGAGCTGTTCAGGGCCGCAGTGTTAACCATCATGTGATGTTTGGCGGCGTTCGGAGTATGTTGGAGTTATGACATCATCGTGTTCCATGGCGAGGGATCTCCTAGCATCGAGCTAACGTGAAAATGGGCACCGCTTAACGACTATGCCGTGCGGTGAAAAATTACAATTTTAATAACTTTTCATCCCCCATGTCTTGAGACGCTACCCGCCAAATTTGTTATACTGCAATAGGCTATTTAAAAAAACATGATATTAGATTTTAAAACATAAATATCTTTCTATTCATGTTTTTGTCAATTCGTAAATATGTATAATTCAGCCTACTTTCAGCTACAGAAACCATATTTCTATAAATATAAGTTTATATATTTATTACTTCTCATTATGTTTACACATTAATTATTCCAGTTCATATTTCTATGTCTACATCTTTTATTTCTTGTTATGTATACACTTTTTCTACATCGATTTTTTTACATCTGCATACATACATATATGCAGTGCATCCGGAAAGTATTCATACCCCTTAACTTTTTTCACATTTTGTTATGTCACATCCATATTTCTAAATGGATTAAATTCATTTTTGTTCAATATCCCATGCACAATACCCGATAATGACAAAGCGAAAACGTTTTAAAATAATTTTTTGCAAACGTGTTAAAAATAATTAAATGAAATATCACATGTACATAATGTGTATTCGTCATTCAAAAGAGGCAACAACCGGAAGACAGACTGCGTGATAACCGAGAGAAGAAGAACAGACTGTGTGATATAAACAAACAACAAATAGCGTGTGCGTTCCATTTTCACTCTACAACGAGAAGCTCATGGGGCTTTCCCGAACCTGTGTCGAGAGCTGGAGTTAAATTCAATCTCAGATTTGCCTTCTTAATAGTTTGTTTGGGTCCCTCACTTCCGTTTCGCTTCTCATGCACTGATTCGCTAGCTGAACAGCCAATCCGAGTGATTTCTTTTGCCGACAGCCTTTGGCCGACTGCCCACCAATTCGACATGTTGAATCGGTGGGTTTTCGGCAGAAAAGGTGTCGGCACGGCTGAAAAGACACGACGGTGCGGAACACACCAATCTGACTAGGGCGTGTCGACGCTCATCGTCGGCCTGACGCCCACCGACGGCCAAAATCGGCTTGGTGTGTCCGGGCCTTAAGTATTCACACCCTTTGCTTTACTGAAAATTGAGCTCAAGTGCATCCCGTTTCCACTGATCATCCTTGAAATGTTTCTATTACTTGATTGGAGTCCACCTGTGGTAAATTAAATTGATTGGACATGACTTAGAAAAGAACACACCTGTCTATATGAAGTCCCTCAGTTGACAGTGCATATCAGAGCACAAACCAAGTCATGAGGTCCAAGGAATTGACTGTAGATCTCAGAGACAGGATTGTATCAAGGCACAGATCTGGGGAAGGGTACAGAAAAATGTCTGCAGCATTGAAGGTCCCAACGAGCACAATAGTCTCCATTATTTGCAAATGGAAGATGTTTGAAACCACCAGAGGCCTGTACTACGAAGCTGGTTCAACCTAACCTGGATATGTTTGAGTTAGCCGGTTGGCCCAATCCAAAACATACGCGCTCTCGCTAAACTGTACTACGACGCTGGATATCAAGTGGATCGCTCAAGCCAGCCGTGTCCTATCTAGTTAGGTGCGCGTTCACATGAAAGGGGTGGTATCTGGAGCATTCGACCAATCTCAAACATGGACAAGCGTACTGACAGCGCAGCGTCATACTTCCTGAATGAAAAGTGAACTTTAATATTAGTCAAATATGAAGAAGTTAAACTTTAAACATCCATGAATTAAACACTTTATCCAGGATAAAAGCCACATAGCTGCACCTGCAAGGTGAATACAGCTGGTAAAAGTGTTTGAATGCGTACATTAACAGGTTTATGATATCACTGCCCCGTCCAAGACACGAGTGGATCTGACTTTAATTACATTTGACTCGAGTGTTTCGTCAACTTAATGTGTTGCTTAAAATAATACTTCTGCATAGCATACAGTATGTGACACTGTGAGTGTTGCACGGCCAGATACGGCTCAAGAAGCTGACTCAAATAAGGAAATATATGATACATTATGATGTGATATGATATGAATGATAATGGGACACATCGACGTCTGCACTCACAGTGCCGCGGACTGTACGTAATGTTACTCTGATCCGGTTACTTATGTTTTTGCAGATATTTAAGTAAGCTTTCTTAACGCTAATATTATAATAGTCAGATTGCTCTGAAGATGGGATATTCTATAAATGTTCACGTTCACACAGTCAGTTGATTTTTGCCGGCCGTCTTTCCTGCAACGGCAGTTTTTCTGTATTTCCTCTATCCTGTAATATGACTTGATAGCTTTAAACTCTGCACACGGAGCTCTGATTGGTCAGCAGGCGGTGCTTTCACTGAGTTGATCTCTTAGCCTGCAACCTTAGCCGCTCAGCATAAGTTACCATGGAGATCTAGCCCGCTAAAAAGAGAACCAGCGTCGTAGGACCGGAAAGCCCGAGTTTTCCCTGAAGTCAGCCGGCTAAGCGAAAATCCGGCTTCGTAGTACAGGCCTCTGGGCTCTTCCTAAAGCTTGCTGCCCAAACCAAACTGAACATCGGGGGAGAAGGGCCTTAAGGCCCGGACACACCAAGCCGATTTTGGCCGTCGATGGGCGTCAGGCCGACGATGAGCGTCGACACGCCCTACTCAGATTGGTGTGTCCCGCACCGTCGTGTCTTTTCAGCCGTGCCGACAGCTTTTCGGCCGAAAACCCACCGATTCAACATGTCGAATTGGTGGGCAGTCGGCCAAAGGCTGTCGGCAAAAGAAATCACTCGGATTGGCTGTTCAGCTAGCAAATCAGTGCATGAGAAGCTAAATGGAAGTGAGGGACCCAAACAAACTATTAAGAAGGCAAATCTGAGATTTAATTTAACTCCAGCTCTCGACACAGGTTCGGGAAAGCCCCATGAGCTTCTCGTTGTAGAGTGAACATGGAACGCACACGCTATTTGTTGTTTGTTTATATCACACAGTCTGTTCTTCTTCTCTCGGTTATCACGCAGTCTGTCTTCCGGTTGTTGCCTCTTTTGAATGACGAATACACACTACCGCCGCCTGCTGGTAAGGAGAGTTATTGCCACTCACGCATGCGCAGTTCGTACGTGCTTCTTGGCCGTCGGCTGAAGTCTTTGCGGTGTGTTCCAGTGCGAAACATGGCCAAGACGCAGAGACGCGAGGCGACACAACAGTCGGGGGTCCGTCTGTGTCAGTTCTTTGGTGTCAGCTTGGTGTGTCCGGGCCTTTAGTCAGAGAGGTGACCAAGAACCTGATGATCACTCTGATAGAGCTCCAGTGTTCCTCTGTGGAGATGGGAGAACCTTCTAGAAGGACAACCATCTTTGCAGCACTCCACCAATCAGGCCTTTATGGTAGAGTGGCCAGAAGGAAGCCAAAGGCACATGAAAGCCCCGATGGAACACCTAGAGCAGCGGTTCTCAAACTGTGACCACCTCATACAGTACATGTTCTGAATGTGTGAAATTACTCACTGCTGTTTCTCTCTTCTTGTCTCGTGTCTGTGTTTGAATATATCGTGCTGACTCACTGACTGCACCGATTTGATTGGCTGAGTAGCGTCACCTCCTTAAAACATTAAACAATAACTTTTTTAAACCTTTTTATCTTTATGTTTTAAAAAAAAATTAAAAAATCTTTTAACATCGTGGATATATATATTATATGCTCCCGGCAACACACTGAACGTCAACTTTGCCTCCTTATTACACTCACCCCTACTTTAGTGGGAACAATGAGTCTGCGTCTTTGATGCGCACAGGCGGATGATGCGGGGATGCAATGTAGACAGGAATAAACGCAGATCATCCTCTGGCTGCAGCCTTGACCGGTACTTGCTTTTGATCAAAGTCAATGCGGAAAACCCGCACTCACACAGGTAGGTGGAGGCAGGGGCGGACTGGGACTAAAAATCAGCCCTGGAATCTCACCCAGCCCAGTCCACACAAATTGGTAGAGCACGCTAGTGAACTGTCAACGGGGGGTGCTCGTGAACTGTCAACGGGGGGAGCCTCGCTGCGTGGAAACGGCCCGCTGAACGGACCTCTGTTGCCTGTCAGCGCAACTTAAATGATGCCATTTAAAAACATAAAAAATAAAGGGCGGTGCCGGCCATCAGCGAACCGAGGCAGCCGTCAACGGCCCGCTGACGACCCGCTGACGACCCCCGCTGACGACCCGCTGACGACCGGCCGTTCTGTGATTCTCCAGAACACACAGATGGCCAGTCCGCCCCTGGGTGGAGGTGAAGAGAATGAGCACTTTTACAGCCTTTTTGGCGAGGTGGGGGAACTCGGTCTCCACAGACAGCCAAAGGTGTGCAAGTGACACTTTACTAGTCTTTTTCTCGTTATTTTTTTCTCACGCTGCGCCTCCCCTGAAGCTCTCTGTCGCCCCCCAGGGAGGCACACCTCACACTTTGAAAAGCGCTGCTGTATGCTGAAGTTGCAAAAACACCACGATCTTATGATCCAATTCTATCAGTTTCCCACAGAATGCATTAATAACAGGATAGTAAATACAATTTTTGGTAATTAGTGGTCAATAAAGGTTTAGATTTGCAATATTTATACAACATATCGATATGTGTATGTAGTTACATCAATATGTTTTTTGTTTTTTTTAAAGTAAAATGTGCTAATATTTGAGGATTAAGATAAAACTAGAGAATGCAATTCCTGAAGAAATTGCTAGTGGGAATGCTTTATGCTGAAAATGTGACGCTAAACTGCTATGCTGAAATGTAATGTGTAAGAAGAAAGTGAAGAATTTAGATTGAAATGATACATGAACACTGGGGGCTTGAATGTGTGATGAGAGAAGAAAAGAAAGTAAAAAGGCTTGGAAAAGCAGCAGAATATTTGAACTGCAAACTTTTGAACTAACTTGATGGTGAATGATCTGTCGCCATGCCAACGGCATTTGATGACATCCCATAATACGCTTAGATGCGTTGATGGCTGCATCGTTAACAAACCTGTGAAGTTTTGGGCCATTTGGAGCATTTTCACTTATGAGAAAACCGTGTTTCATGGCGGGCATTGTGTTGCCATGGCAACGGCATGTCCCGTAGATGTCTTCACGGCTGGACTGTTAGCACACATGTGAAATTTGAGCACTTTTTGAACATTTTCATAGGATTTATAGCGACATCGTCGTTTATGTCGAGTGATGCGTTTCCATGGAAACGGCATATGGTGAGATCTCAGATTTGGCGTAGAGCTGTTGAGGCATGGACCGGTGATATACAAGTGAAGATTGGGGGACGATTGGACCGTGTCCATTGGACTTACAGCGACATCGTGTTTCATGGCGAGTGATCTGTCGCCATGGCAACGGCATTTGATGACACCCCATAATACGCTTAGATGTGTGGATGGCTGCATTGTTACCAAACCTGTGAAGGTTTGGGCCGTTTGGAGCATTTTCAGTGAAGTTATGAGAAAACCGTGTCTCATGGCGAGCCTTGTGTTACCATGGCAACGACATTTGAAGAAATCTCAAAACTCTCACGTAGATGTCGTCACAGCTGGACTGTTAGCACACATGTAAAGTTTGAGCACTTTTTGAACATTTTCATAGGAGTTAATGTAAAGCGACATCGTCTTTTATGGCGAGGGATGCGTTTCCATGGAAACGGCATATGATGACACCCCATAATTGACGTAGCTGTTGAGGGCAGGACCATTAACCATTATCTGAAGTCTGCTGCTCTAATGCTGCGTTCACACCAGACGCGATGCGATGTTTGGGGGCGGCGCGATTACATGTAAAGTCAATGCAGAGACGCGGACAGACGCGAATTCGCTCCGACGGCGAGCATGAAGCGGTGGACGCGGCGCGAATCACGCGATTGAACGGTGCCACGTTAAACGCAAGAGTTCAATTTTTCAACTCGAGCGTCAAATTCACGTGACGCGTTCTCGCGGAAGCCAATCAGCGGTGAGGATCTCAGCCTGCCGTCACTGACGTTCAACCACACAACATCAGCCGTTAGCTGTTAGCAGTTAGCACACAGAGCTCACAGCTCCTCATATCTGTTCAGAAACTGGACAAAAGTTAAACAAGTACAAACCAGAGACTGTCTGTGTCATGGCGAATACAGTCGCTGGTTTATTTATGTCTGTAGGCCGTTGTGGAATGAGCATATACAACGTTAGCTTAGCCTGGTCGACCCGATCTTCATTCAGAAAACAAGCATTTTAAAAGATTTTTCGCCTGCTGTCTTGTCTGCAGACTTGTCAAGCATTAATTCATGGTTTTTACTAACCGGTATGTTGTTACTTCGGCATCATTTAGAAACGTGTATTACAATTTAATCACGGTAAAATATGTTAATTTTGTTGTAGTTGTAGCTCCCGAGCCAGCGCGTCTTGTTTGAATGATGCGAGTAAACACAGCTGGCAGCCACGGTGAAACTCGAGCGTTTAGAGCGATGCGATAGGAGCGATAGAGCGAAGCGAATATTCGCATCGCGTCCGGTGTGAACGCAGCATAATTATGTCAGTTGGAGTTATGACATCATCGTGTTCCATGACACAGGTGTTTATATTTGAGCTAACGACGTGTCAACGTGCAGTAATCGGTGAGAGGAGAGCATTTGCATTGTTCTGAATGAGAGATAAACCTCTTACATGTGAACGTTTTGTTGAAGAAACGTAACAGATATCGGTGAAATTTCAAAGCGTGAAGCATCTCAAGGACCTTGAGTATCTGAAGTGTGTTTTTTGTGTACTTTCGGGTCAATAATGTGGCCTTTTTGGCAGATTAACTAAAGGTGTGCGGCTGCTGCTATGAGGAAATATCAGCCTGAAATTACAATGGGCTTTAATGGAGACATGTTGAAAGTTTTTGTCACTTCATGCCCTCAAGAGGCATTTTGTTTAATTATTTTGCTTAATTATTTGACATTTTTCAAGCTACGAGATGTTTTCCTACATTTGTCATGAAAAAGTATGTCTCAGGAATGTAGGGTTTGGGAATTATGGCAGTTTAAAAAAAAATATGAAGGCAAATTTCAAGATTTCCTACACTCTAGCTGTGACATCACACACTCTAGTTAATGTTAAAATCTGAAGAAGGCCTCTGTACCAAGGTCTGAACAATGTTTAATATCTCTAAAAGTAAGAATCAGATTTAAAAGTTGTGTTACACGAATAATGTCAGAAAGATGTGTAACATTTTAAAGTTGGAATGAGGTTTCTGAGTGAAAGTATGAAGGAACAGTTAGCAGTTGAAGTCGCATGAAGATTGTTCAAGTCTGAAGATTTTCTCCATTGACTTCAATGGTTAAAAATGTGATGTATTATGGGATGTATCTCTGGAATTATGAAAGTTATGAATGAGAAAAGTAATAGCCATCGATTCCCGACCGAGCTGAACGTTTTGATGTTTGAACGGAGTTTCTGCGATGTGGAATGTGGGAGAAGAAGACCGGCAAATTAACGGGCGGAATCAAGATTTTGAATAACATATAGTTGGAATGCTGTATCAGCATTCCCACTAAATAAGAAGTACTTTATTGATACCAATTGGGGAAATGTTTACACTGCAGCAGCAAAAGACAAGGCATTGTACATTAGATAGTTAAAAGACTAGAATTAAACAATCGAAAATGTAAACATCTTAAATAGAAATAAAATAGCATTACAAAAAGTAGAAAATATACATAGTGTGAACAGCTATCTTACCTGTTAACATATACATGTTAGGCTAACGTTGCCTTGGTTACAGAGCCTGTTGCTGTTGTTTATTGCTTTGAATTCTTTAACCTCTTAAGCCCTGAGCCTGTTTTTCAGGTCCCAGAACAAATGACCATATCTTCCCTTCTATAAGGGTTAAATTAATCATCTTTATTCTCAAAGTAATGATAAACCTGTGAGTTGGATGTAGAAAAGTCAGAATCAATATAGATGTTTTTTATTTTAAAGAAAATTCAGATTTTACATAGTAAAAAACTGTAAATTATAGTGTCCGTCCAAAAATAATTTTTTACTTATCGTGAAAACTACCCTTGGATGATGGGTTATGAAGTAAGAAGATATGATTCTACACTGTATTGAAGTAAACATATATTGTTTGAACGGGTTTTGATAATCACTTAGAAAAAGAATGTTATTCTCACTTTTAAATTCACTGACTCAGAGATTCTGTGTTTCACACACCAACATTGGCTGTTATCATCTCTAAGAGCCAGATGCTGTTTCTAAGTCGTTAAAGACATCGTAAAATAGGAAAAGATCCCCTGGAAAAGGTAGGGAGGGGAGATCGGGACGGAGATAAGAATTGACTTTTGACCTTAGGGGACTTTGGAATTTCAAGTCCTGGAGAGAACTATTGAACCCGGCCAGAAGCGAATCCAGCCAGTCAGGGCACTTGGGGGAGGTGGTCAGTTTAAACAGCTCCTCCCCAGGGGTTCTCTGATTTGCTTGGGAGAAAAGTGGGAAGGAAGAATCGACAAATCTCCGCCCCAAAGACAGATAGAAATACTGACGTTTGTGTGTGTAAAATTGCTTTTGGGTTTGGTGAGTGGCAGGTCCTGAGAACTGTGTCCGTATCGCATCACAAACCTGAAGTCCAATTTCTTTTTGGTTTGATGAGTTGGCGGGTCCTGACGCATTTGTCCGCATCGCATCACAAATCTAAAAGCCCGGGGTACCCGGAGTACTCTGTATAACTTGTATATGTGTTTGATTTCCTACCAGTAAACTCAGATAATTGTTGTAACTTTTGATTCCGGTGTTTTCAATTCCTTTCTTAATTTAATAGAGATCCAGCCTCATCCAACGAACGGCGCGTAGCAGAGGTATTCTACTCCTACAAGTGGTGACTCCCGACGTTTGTGAGCGGATCTCTAGAAAGGGACACCGACAGCCAGGGGACAGAATCCAGTCCAGGGGGAGGACACAGAGATACTGGTGACAACTAAACCAATGGCCATATACAAAAGGTGAGCAGACACCTGTTTTGATTATTAAAAATCTGTGATTGATTATACTAAAAATTTAGAGTTGTCAGCAGCGTTCTCAGTGTTTTTAGTCACGGCGGGAAATACAATACATATTCTAGTTAAATTAGATTATTAGTGCTTAGAGTCGGGTAGTTCAGTCCTTACCTAAGGCACAAAAGTGCTCATAAGAGGCGGGTATTCAGTCCCGTCCTATGACCCACTAACAACGAACGCTGTAACGCTGTAAAAGATGTATGGGGTAAATTCCCCGCAAGTCAAAATAACATTGATTAATGCGGTTAGCTTGCAGTGCGTCAATTAAAGACTGCAAAAGGTGTAAAAAAGGGTTGCATTCCCCGCAGATCATGATAAGATTGATTAATGCGGTTACCTTTCGTGGTGCTTTAAATGTATAAAATGTCTGTAATTGTTATATGGTGGGTGATAGAGGAGGAGAGAGACGCGACCTCCAACTAATTATTTGGAACGACCGTATCTCATCACAAAACTGTTGTGGGGATAATCAGGCTCATTAAACGTGACGATAAAGAGATTTTGTTGACTGAGTTTTTAACTCTTGACCTGAAGTCGCAATCACCGTGAGGAGATTGTAGAAGCTTACTTCTGGAAGTCACGCTATCTGTTGAAATAAACATCGCACAATAATAATTTGCCTGACTGTGATATGATAAGGTATGAGAAGCTCTGTGTGATTTTTTTTAAGTCAAATCTGTGTAATACTTGAGAGACAGAGAGCAACAAGAAGGTGGTATAATGTCTGAGACCCTACCTCCACCCTATGGAGATAATGGCTCACGAATGCCACTTATGAGTATCCCATCTAATACTCCTAAAGGAAAACACATTGTTAGACCTGATATTCAGGGATAAGGAATGTTGGAAATAGTAATGGAAGATATTGAAAATCTTAAACTGGATCAACCAACCATGTTAGTGAACCCTGCTAATATGGAGCTAATACATGTAGAAAGACTAGCAGCAGCTCTGGCAAAGACAATAGGTCCTAGCATGCAAGCACAGAGCGGTAATATGATAAGGGCTATTAAACTGACCCTTTTTGGGAATGGGATTTTCCGTTACACAACAGAAGACTCAATTCAGGCCTTAAAGAACGCTTTACAAACAAGTCAGGGAGTGTTAAATGTGGAGCTATGTTGCTCAAAAGGGAACTTACACTTTTGGGAAGAGATCTCCCTTTCTCTGTCGTGAGGTGCTGCAGATTCAAAGCAGCATACAGGGTCAAAGACAGGCGTGACCTCTGGAGAGGAAGAAAATCTAAATCTGAACAGACCACAGAGCCCATTAAAAGGTTTTATGGCCTCTACACTGAGAGGAAGATCTGGAGATTGTAAGGAACTCTCCCTGAATATCCACCCCCACACCATTGAGGGGAAGAGTGTTCCTTTCACCAATAAACAAATCATCTCTTAACCAAGTCAGATTTCAAAATAGCCATACCTCAAGTTGTTAAGAAAAGAGGGAGATTCGAAAAGTTATCAATAAATTGCCCAGTATATTAAATAAATACAAACAGACACGTATCAATATAAGTCAGATAATGTAGACGAGGTCAATCATGGAAGAAGGCTGACATTTCATGCCTGATATATAAGTAATAGTAATAATAAATATATAGCTGATATTAAATAACTGATGTATAAGGCTCGATATTTCTGAAAATAGGAACACCGTTAACGGCGTTCTATTTCAGTAAAAGGGGGAAAAGGATAGGATATACATCAGACAATATGTATGTGAGATTATTACGTTTTTAGGAGAAATGTATCAATTTAAAATACTAGTTATGGTATTTTTTGTTTTGTTTTATTTGTTGCTTTTAAGAGAAATTGATACAGTTAAAATAATCTAGCTTTGGTTATTTTTTGTTTTGTTAGTTTGTTCCTTTTTTGTTTTATTTTTATTTTTGTTCTATTTTTTATTTTTATTTGGATTTTTGATTTTGATTTTTGATTTTTATTTTTTGAGATGATTTCAAAACCATATACAAAAGCAACTTAAGGGCTTGGTATGAGACTTCTCCACACAGGCTGCTGACGTCAAAAGGGGGACCCGAGAAACACAAGGCCAACACAGCAGATTACGTCTGGTTGGAGGGGACCTCCCATGCCGTTCGCCTAGATGGAAAGGGAGACAACTGGTACCACTGGAGCCAGTGTGCGGTCGGGAAAAACACCTGCGAGGACCCTGGACGACATCAGGACAGAGTTGGCCCTCGTCGCGAGGACCCTGGACGACATCAGAACAGATCTGGCTCTCGTCAAGGCAGTCGACACAGGAGGCGCCATCAGCGGGCCGGAGGAGGAGGATCAGGACATCTCTCCAGCATCGACCCGGAAGCCGCCATCAGCGGGCCGGGGGAGGACAATCAGGCCACATCTCTCTAGCAGGCACCCCAGAAGCCGCCGTCAGCGGGCTGGGGGGACGAAGATATGGCAAACCAAGACGGCACAGGGAACTCCATTTCCCGCTGAAACAGGTTGATATAGCCGGTGTGGAACTTTGTCTGAACAATCCATTTTTTTTGAGGAACTTTCAACTTTATTTTTATATCCCATAATGTAAGGGATTTGTATTTTTTATTCTACAGAACTATGTGTTACCAAAAGAGGGAAAAGTATGATAATGTCTTTTCTGATTTCTGTGGCTACTTCTATTGCCATTTTAGTGACATGTGGTTGTTGTTGTTGTGTGCCTTGTATCTGCTCACTGTGTGTTAGACTCATCAGTTCCACCATTGAGGGAAGAGTAAAGATGACTCAGCTGACAAGGACTTTGCTTTTTAGACATATTTTATTCTCCCTCCACTGTCATAATAAGTTGTTGTTGTGGACTGTTCCTAAAGGTTTAAAGTGCTCTATATCCCAACTTCTGATGGGTTTATATAAATGTTGGGACAGACACAGTAAGAAGAAAATTGACAGTGGTAATGTTTCAAATGCTATATGTTGATCTCGTGAGGTGAGATCAAAAGAGGGATTGAAGTAAGAAGATATGATTCTACACTGTATTGAAGTAAACATATATTGTTTGAACGGGTTTTGATAATCACTTAGAAAAAGAATGTTATTCTCACTTTTAAATTCACTGACTCAGAGATTCTGTGTTTCACACACCAACATTGGCTGTTATCATCTCTAAGAGCCAGATGCTGTTTCTAAGTCGTTAAAGACATCGTAAAATAGGAAAAGATCCCCTGGAAAAGGTAGGGAGGGGAGATCGGGACGGAGATAAGAATTGACTTTTGACCTTAGGGGACTTTGGAATTTCAAGTCCTGGAGAGAACTATTGAACCCGGCCAGAAGCGAATCCAGCCAGTCAGGGCACTTGGGGGAGGTGGTCAGTTTAAACAGCTCCTCCCCAGGGGTTCTCTGATTTGCTTGGGAGAAAAGTGGGAAGGAAGAATCGACAAATCTCCGCCCCAAAGACAGATAGAAATACTGACGTTTGTGTGTGTAAAATTGCTTTTGGGTTTGGTGAGTGGCAGGTCCTGAGAACTGTGTCCGTATCGCATCACAAACCTGAAGTCCAATTTCTTTTTGGTTTGATGAGTTGGCGGGTCCTGACGCATTTGTCCGCATCGCATCACAAATCTAAAAGCCCGGGGTACCCGGAGTACTCTGTATAACTTGTATATGTGTTTGATTTCCTACCAGTAAACTCAGATAATTGTTGTAACTTTTGATTCCGGTGTTTTCAATTCCTTTCTTAATTTAATAGAGATCCAGCCTCATCCAACGAACGGCGCGTAGCAGAGGTATTCTACTCCTACAAGTGGTGACTCCCGACGTTTGTGAGCGGATCTCTAGAAAGGGACACCGACAGCCAGGGGACAGAATCCAGTCCAGGGGGAGGACACAGAGATACTGGTGACAACTAAACCAATGGCCATATACAAAAGGTGAGCAGACACCTGTTTTGATTATCAAAAATCTGTGATTGATTATACTAAAAATTTAGAGTTGTCAGCAGCGTTCTCAGTGTTTTTAGTCACGGCGGGAAATACAATACATATTCTAGTTAAATTAGATTATTAGTGCTTAGAGTCGGGTAGTTCAGTCCTTACCTAAGGCACAAAAGTGCTCATAAGAGGCGGGTATTCAGTCCCGTCCTATGACCCACTAACAACGAACGCTGTAACGCTGTAAAAGATGTATGGGGTAAATTCCCCGCAAGTCAAAATAACATTGATTAATGCGGTTAGCTTGCAGTGCGTCAATTAAAGACTGCAAAAGGTGTAAAAAAGGGTTGCATTCCCCGCAGATCATGATAAGATTGATTAATGCGGTTACCTTTCGTGGTGCTTTAAATGTATAAAATGTCTGTAATTGTTATATGGTGGGTGATAGAGGAGGAGAGAGACGCGACCTCCAACTAATTATTTGGAACGACCGTATCTCATCACAAAACTGTTGTGGGGATAATCAGGCTCATTAAACGTGACGATAAAGAGATTTTGTTGACTGAGTTTTTAACTCTTGACCTGAAGTCGCAATCACCGTGAGGAGATTGTAGAAGCTTACTTCTGGAAGTCACGCTATCTGTTGAAATAAACATCGCACAATAATAATTTGCCTGACTGTGATATGATAAGGTATGAGAAGCTCTGTGTGATTTTTTTTAAGTCAAATCTGTGTAATACTTGAGAGACAGAGAGCAACAAGAAGGTGGTATAATGTCTGAGACCCTACCTCCACCCTATGGAGATAATGGCTCACGAATGCCACTTATGAGTATCCCATCTAATACTCCTAAAGGAAAACACATTGTTAGACCTGATATTCAGGGATAAGGAATGTTGGAAATAGTAATGGAAGATATTGAAAATCTTAAACTGGATCAACCAACCATGTTAGTGAACCCTGCTAATATGGAGCTAATACATGTAGAAAGACTAGCAGCAGCTCTGGCAAAGACAATAGGTCCTAGCATGCAAGCACAGAGCGGTAATATGATAAGGGCTATTAAACTGACCCTTTTTGGGAATGGGATTTTCCGTTACACAACAGAAGACTCAATTCAGGCCTTAAAGAACGCTTTACAAACAAGTCAGGGAGTGTTAAATGTGGAGCTATGTTGCTCAAAAGGGAACTTACACTTTTGGGAAGAGATCTCCCTTTCTCTGTCGTGAGGTGCTGCAGATTCAAAGCAGCATACAGGGTCAAAGACAGGCGTGACCTCTGGAGAGGAAGAAAATCTAAATCTGAACAGACCACAGAGCCCATTAAAAGGTTTTATGGCCTCTACACTGAGAGGAAGATCTGGAGATTGTAAGGAACTCTCCCTGAATATCCACCCCCACACCATTGAGGGGAAGAGTGTTCCTTTCACCAATAAACAAATCATCTCTTAACCAAGTCAGATTTCAAAATAGCCATACCTCAAGTTGTTAAGAAAAGAGGGAGATTCGAAAAGTTATCAATAAATTGCCCAGTATATTAAATAAATACAAACAGACACGTATCAATATAAGTCAGATAATGTAGACGAGGTCAATCATGGAAGAAGGCTGACATTTCATGCCTGATATATAAGTAATAGTAATAATAAATATATAGCTGATATTAAATAACTGATGTATAAGGCTCGATATTTCTGAAAATAGGAACACCGTTAACGGCGTTCTATTTCAGTAAAAGGGGGAAAAGGATAGGATATACATCAGACAATATGTATGTGAGATTATTACGTTTTTAGGAGAAATGTATCAATTTAAAATACTAGTTATGGTATTTTTTGTTTTGTTTTATTTGTTGCTTTTAAGAGAAATTGATACAGTTAAAATAATCTAGCTTTGGTTATTTTTTGTTTTGTTAGTTTGTTCCTTTTTTGTTTTATTTTTATTTTTGTTCTATTTTTTTATTTTTATTTGGATTTTTGATTTTGATTTTGATTTTTATTTTTTGAGATGATTTCAAAAACCATATACAAAAGCAACTTAAGGGCTTGGTATGAGACTTCTCCACACAGGCTGCTGACGTCAAAAGGGGGACCCGAGAAACACAAGGCCAACACAGCAGATTACGTCTGGTTGGAGGGGACCTCCCATGCCGTTCGCCTAGATGGAAAGGGAGACAACTGGTACCACTGGAGCCAGTGTGCGGTCGGGAAAAACACCTGCGAGGACCCTGGACGACATCAGGACAGAGTTGGCCCTCGTCGCGAGGACCCTGGACGACATCAGAACAGATCTGGCTCTCGTCAAGGCAGTCGACACAGGAGGCGCCATCAGCGGGCCGGAGGAGGAGGATCAGGACATCTCTCCAGCATCGACCCGGAAGCCGCCATCAGCGGGCCGGGGGAGGACAATCAGGCCACATCTCTCTAGCAGGCACCCCAGAAGCCGCCGTCAGCGGGCTGGGGGGACGAAGATATGGCAAACCAAGACGGCACAGGGAACTCCATTTCCCGCTGAAACAGGTTGATATAGCCGGTGTGGAACTTTGTCTGAACAATCCATTTTTTTTGAGGAACTTTCAACTTTATTTTTATATCCCATAATGTAAGGGATTTGTATTTTTTATTCTACAGAACTATGTGTTACCAAAAGAGGGAAAAGTATGATAATGTCTTTTCTGATTTCTGTGGCTACTTCTATTGCCATTTTAGTGACATGTGGTTGTTGTTGTTGTGTGCCTTGTATCTGCTCACTGTGTGTTAGACTCATCAGTTCCACCATTGAGGGAAGAGTAAAGATGACTCAGCTGACAAGGACTTTGCTTTTTAGACATATTTTATTCTCCCTCCACTGTCATAATAAGTTGTTGTTGTGGACTGTTCCTAAAGGTTTAAAGTGCTCTATATCCCAACTTCTGATGGGTTTATATAAATGTTGGGACAGACACAGTAAGAAGAAAATTGACAGTGGTAATGTTTCAAATGCTATATGTTGATCTCGTGAGGTGAGATCAAAAGAGGGATTGAAGTAAGAAGATATGATTCTACACTGTATTGAAGTAAACATATATTGTTTGAACGGGTTTTGATAATCACTTAGAAAAAGAATGTTATTCTCACTTTTAAATTCACTGACTCAGAGATTCTGTGTTTCACACACCAACATTGGCTGTTATCATCTCTAAGAGCCAGATGCTGTTTCTAAGTCGTTAAAGACATCGTAAAATAGGAAAAGATCCCCTGGAAAAGGTAGGGAGGGGAGATCGGGACGGAGATAAGAATTGACTTTTGACCTTAGGGGACTTTGGAATTTCAAGTCCTGGAGAGAACTATTGAACCCGGCCAGAAGCGAATCCAGCCAGTCAGGGCACTTGGGGGAGGTGGTCAGTTTAAACAGCTCCTCCCCAGGGGTTCTCTGATTTGCTTGGGAGAAAAGTGGGAAGGAAGAATCGACAAATCTCCGCCCCAAAGACAGATAGAAATACTGACGTTTGTGTGTGTAAAATTGCTTTTGGGTTTGGTGAGTGGCAGGTCCTGAGAACTGTGTCCGTATCGCATCACAAACCTGAAGTCCAATTTCTTTTTGGTTTGATGAGTTGGCGGGTCCTGACGCATTTGTCCGCATCGCATCACAAATCTAAAAGCCCGGGGTACCCGGAGTACTCTGTATAACTTGTATATGTGTTTGATTTCCTACCAGTAAACTCAGATAATTGTTGTAACTTTTGATTCCGGTGTTTTCAATTCCTTTCTTAATTTAATAGAGATCCAGCCTCATCCAACGAACGGCGCGTAGCAGAGGTATTCTACTCCTACAGTTAGTAGACTAAAAGCTTTAGGAATCCAAAGTACAACATATAATAAGTACCCTGTATCAAGATTGATGCAAAACAAGTTAAATTTGACCTTTTTAGAGATATTTAGCCAAAAAAACCCACTTCTGGGGTCATTTGGGTGGATTTGACCTATCTCTGGCCCCCCTTGCTCGATTTTGATGAATGAAATCTCTTTATAACCGCTAGAGCCAATGGAATCGAGGGAAAGTTATATACACACCAAAACGTTAACAAATAAGGAGTGAGAGTGACGCGTTACCAAAACCGGAAGCTGCATACCATTAGCAGCTAACTTTTCCGCTCCGATTTTTACATAAAAAATGGAATTATGGATTATAAATAATTTTTTAAAAGGCACAGGTACATTATCAACCTATGGATCAACAGTTGTAGATTTTTTTTTTTTCGTTTTAATGCCATTGAACACGTCTTTTGACCTAATTGACAGCTACGGTGAGACGATCTGCCGTAAAAGCTCCGTAAAGGTACGTGTTGTGATGTCTGTGTTTGCTTCCCCTGTCGCAAGTTCGGATCGCTCAGTGATGATAGTATACCTAAATAATCAGTGGAGTCTCAGCTTTAATAGGCTATATTGTATGTGCAGCTACGATAAGTAATAAGGGTATCTTTATCTTGAATTGTGTGCCGCAGTGCGTTAGAATGTTTTCGCTCAGGGGTCATTTAGACCCTTCTTATGAGACTTGTGTTTTGTTTTGGTAAAAATGGTTCATATCTTCAGTTAGCTGAGATTCTTCCCGTTAATCTGGTGCTACACATTAATAGTTTCATAAATGTTAAGAAGCCCTGAGACATTATCTCGAAAACAAAACGGTGGGAGGGGTCCAATGGGGGGACCGCCGTGCTTAAGAGGTTAAAACAAATATTATCTTCTTAAACTTGTATGGTAGTCAAGAACATCACATCCTAATGTTTATTGATATATTTAGAGGGAGGGGATGGGAAGGAAGGCTTCAAAATTCAGATTAGAATAATTTCTACCATTTCTTTAATTCATAGTGGTTTCAGTAATCCCATGGTAATTGAGGACATAAGTAATCTAAATCAGGGGTTCCCAACCTTTATTGTGCCAAGGACCGGTAGATACATTGACCGGTTGTCAATTTTAACTGATTTTAATATTTACTCACCAGCAGCAGGTAGCAACAGAGGCTAATTGTATGTAACAGCCTGAACAAATACTAGAACAATATGCATCCAAAACATATTAACAACGTTTAAAAAAGAACCGGTGTTTTTTGGTTTTTCGGAAAACCAAAAAACCGACGTTATTCAGTTTTTAAACCAAAACGGGAAAACAGATAAATCAACGTTTTGGTTGTGTTTGTATGATTTACGGATACTCCAGTGAATGCTGGAGAAATGAGGAGAAGGCGCATTATGAAGGAGGTGTCCGGTCGCCAGGGTGTGTGTGTGTGTGTGTGTGTGTGTGTGTGTGTGTGTGTGTGTGTGTGTGTGTGTGTGTGTGTGTGTGTGTGTGTGTGTGTGTGTGTGTGTGTGTGTGTGTGTGTGTGTGTGTGTGTGTGTGTGTGTGTGTGACACTGGCATTTGTTTTCAGAAGATATTATGATAGTGTCGTTCGTTCCGGTGCACTCCCGACAGCATAGCACTACATCGAGATTAAGATTCAACTAATTTATTTTGGGAACAGCCGCATATGCCGGTGTCGGACAGACACAAACACACAGAGCTGAGCTGAGCAGAGCACATACACACACACATCATGCGCCTTGGTGACTGACTGGACATCTCCTTCATAAAACTAATAAAAGGGGGAGTAATCGGGCAGTTCGATGTATGTAGATGTGTGTGTGGTTAACACGTAGCAGCCTGCAGTCACTCTTAAACTGTTCTGATTAAGTTAAACACCTAGCGAAGGCGGGGCGTAAAAAGGCACAGCTCTTTACCGAGTACGTCCCGCTGCCTCCTGATGCTGCAGCCAGCCCATTTCATGAAGTGAAGGAGGGTCCTTCTATAAAACAGCTGCGGGCAGCAGATACCGTGAGAGTCCCGGACATTAATTCATAGATCAAGGCAGACTGGTTTACTCTCCTGTTTTGCCAATCCGGTGCTTAAACAAATAGCTCCTCTACACCCCTGGCCGACATGTCCTTAAAATGAAGTCCGAGTTTGAAATATATCTCAAATAATGTATGCACCACCATTTCCCCACATAAACATAACAGTCTGCAATCAAACGGTTGTCTCCTGTGCTCTTCCTACTTGGCGCACCGGTAACATGCTCGTGCGCACAAGAGGCTGAGACCTTAGGCTGAGCCGCCGAATCCCTCGGAGCATCATAAAAGCCATTTTCAACGGTTTTCTGGTGAAAGATTAACTAGCTACTGGATGAAATCATATGACTGGTGGCATAGGTGCAAAAATTAAACACTTTTTGAAAAAAAATATTATGATAAAATATTTTTATATATTTATAATTCTGCAAATATTACGATAAACTCACAGCTATTTCGCGGCCCGGTAGTAACACCTCCGCGGCCCGGTACCGGTCCGCGAACCGGGGGTTGGGAACCCCGGATCTAAATGACTAATGTAATCTTTATGACTTTCAGAAAGGACAGGAGACCGACAGGTGCCTATCAATGATTGTCAACTGACAGCACAATGAGTCAAAGGACTAGCAGCAGCAGCATGATGATGATGTTAAATGTGTTGTTTTAGGAACATCCAAATAAACATCCAAATAAATGGAATTCAATACACATTGAAAAGCATGTCATGCAGTTTGTCTGTGCCTTTTCCTCTGTGTTGTCCTGGCATATACAGTAGTCTCCCCCATGGTTTGCTGTGCTGCCTGGGGATGCTCCAATTGCTCAGAGAAAGGAGTATGAATGTACGGTTTCCCCACTGACACAGAGAGGAGGAAAGAATGGCTGGCTCAAGTCAGCAGGAGCAATTTAACTATCACAAAAGACAACAACAGTAACAAAATATGTGAGGTAATCATATTTTTCACAAAACAAAGACCACACCATTGGGAAGCTTAATGTCTGGTTTAATACAAATAAGGAACAGGAAGAGGCTTGCAAAACTCTTCGAGTTGAGACTCAGGCTTAGGATGAGGGTCTCATTGGCAGGTCTTCAGGCTCCATTACATCCCCCTGGGGTTCTTGTGCTGAAAGTGGGAGACAAAGACAGGAGAAAGGGTTAGATCTAGCAACCTATAGGATGGGAAATTGCAGACCTATTTTAAACTTACCTTGTATTTTCACTCTCACTTAAGTCCCTCTCCCTTTGCCATCAATCCAAAATCAGCTGAGCTGCAACATAATACAGACAGGTAATAATCAACAGAATCACAAGGACATTATATGACTCTGCTAAAAATACTCACCCATAAGTTACGTTTTTGTTTACTGTTTGGAAGTCTCTAAATCCATATCAATAGCGATGTATCACAAAAATAGCTCTCTTCCTTATTCCTTATTACGTTAACTATATTATACTAGCTTGAACTCCAAAATGGATATCCTCATTTCACCACCTCCACCCACTACAATCACACGCCCCAATGTTATATTAAACTAATATTTAACTCCCTCCACCCCGGATAAAAGCACGTTAAGAAGCCCCTTTTCTCTAATTCCACAACGTTGGATGAAATAACATTAGGAGAACGGATTAATAGGCTGTTCATGGTTAACGTGTGTTGCTAACTTTATCCGGTATCCTAGCCTAATCTGTTTAGTTGTCCGGTTGAAAATTAACGCAAGCTCTACTATGCCCATTGTAGAACAGGAAACTGAAGTTGGTCCAGGTTCTGGGGCCTCATTTATAAAGGGATATACGCTCAAAAAATGGCGTACGCCAGTTTCTACGCAATGTTTGCGATTTATAAAATTCTAACTTGACGGGAAAATGTGCGGTCCTCCACGCAAACTCTAACCCATGCGTACGCACTACGCACACAAACGGGAGAGACGAGAAACTGCGACACCGTTGACAGAAGGAAGAATGGAGAGAAATATGTGGAAATAATACCATAAATAAAATGTTACCTCTCATTTATCATATATGAAGAATTCATTTTCAAACATTGATTAAAGCCAATCTTAAAATGATTAAACAAACGCCTGTTTGAGACTCCTCAGTGCACAAAAAAACATAACTTGGAGAAATAAATAAATACGGATATGTTATTTAAAACCACCTCGAATATGTTGTGTTAATGTTATGAAATGTTTTCTCATAAATGATGCGGTAAGCAGGAGGACAGAATTACGTCTAAACTGACGCCGTTTTGCATTTCTATAGGTTGTAGATACGAGCATGGTTTTATATAGCCTACTATCACATTTAATCGTGTTTGCCAAGACTTGATAAGTCGCTCGTAAAACACAGGAGGTATGGAAACTAAGAACACCATATGTGGTAAATTGTACAGCTAATATAACACAACACATTAGTTGTATTTCCTTTAACTGGTGGATTATGGATATATAGTTGCTGATCGACAGCTGGAACACAAACCACCAAATACAACAAAATAATTCAGATCCAGTCGTCATGACTCCACTCCGGAGGGATTCCCCCATCATTTCTTACAGTTTCTCATCAAGGGGGTGTCTCCTGTCCCCGGGACAAACACACTGCCTGAGGAAGGTTATTTGTATTTTTTTTGTCATTAACTTTTTTCGGACCACTTATTATTATTTTTTGGTGACGATCCGACCTCCATGCTGCTACTCTGGTTCAAACTGCATCCACCAAACATTATGATTTATCTCGACCTCCCCAAAATAACCAAAATCTGACACGGTGTGAGATGTCTTTTTTAACATTTCCTGCGATCTTCTTCATGCAGTCAGTCAAAAATGAATGAATGGGCGTTTCTTTGACTATTTATAGGCAAATATTGGCGTTACGAGTCGATTGTGATTCATAAAGGGAAACAGGCGTAGGAAGTGCCGTACGCACTTCCCTCGCCGGTACGCAATGTTTTGTGAATCGGAAAATGTCGGAAAATGTCTGTACCTATTTTTTTGCTTTGTACTACGTAAGCAACCTTCCCACGTCAATCCTACGCAAGGCGTTATAAATGAGGCCCCTGGTCAACCCAAAATTGTGATAGAGAGAGAAACATGTTTTGTCATTCTGCCACCTCTAATGCTTACAGCAAGTAATCAATACCTCAGAAGGGTTCATGTACATGTAGGCTACGGTTTGTTAGCTGTTTGCTTAAACTACCCATATAGCTATGTTGCCGGCTAGCAAACTCACCCTTATCTGAAACGATCGGATAAAAGGTTTCGTCAAAGGCATTGCAAACAATAACGTGATATCAGAAAACTAGAAATGTATAACTCACCTGACACTGTGGCGTACTATTCTCTTCATTCGAGTCTGTCATGTCCTGTAAATGTCAACGATGGATGTGTAATAAGAACGTCAACAGCCTGATGGCAACCGAAAATCCCTCTCTTCTTGTATCTCAGATAGAAGATGTGATTGGAGACGACCAGCCAATCAGAATTGACTTTCTCGAGTTCTCCCATTGGGTGGTTTTGTGGCACATTTGTAACGCTGTGACAACTTGAGCGAGCAGGCAGGCAAAGCTGAGTGCGCACAGGGTGGAGAGGTCGAGCGAGGGAGAGAGAGCGCGTGCAGCGGTCTGCTTGCGCACGGAGCAGGAGTTTTATGAGAGAAAATATATTTCTCTGTGCTCAAAAGTGTTCAAGTGCGCGCTCAATAGCATTTTCTATGCTCAACATGTTTCATTGCGTGCTCAGGATAGAGGCACAAATATAACGCCATAGCCCACCACCCTCGTCTGTTCCAAGTGAGCGGGTCTTCAGTGAAGTCTCTGCAATCTATGAGAAGAACAGAAGCCGTCTCACTGGAGAGCATGCTGAGCAACTCTGCTTTCTGTACCACAATCTGGTGCTGCTGAATTGGGACTACTAAATGAGACTCATATCAGAACAAGTTTTAGTAGTTTTTATTTTATTTTTACTTCATTTACTTTACTCAGGGTCACAGAGAGGAAACCAGTTATATTTGGAAACGTTGACATCTCAAACACAATTATCTGTCAACATTGAGCATTTATTAATGAAAGCAATATAAACATGGTACAAAAAAAGATACACATGTCTCACAAATTAAAATGAGTCCTATCAGTTCATGAGAGAAACTAGCTTCATAAGAAATGCTGCTGGAAGCTCCGTGCACTTCATGTTTTAAGATGTTGAAAAGTTAATTAAACATAATCTTAAAGGCATTTCAACAAAGTTGTGTTGGAGTTTGTGTTATTCTACATTTTGAAAAGAATGCATAAGAAAGGAGGTGGAGTTGCTATTTTGTTCAATGATTCCCTTCAATGCAGGAAGACATCTTATGGGAACTTTGCTTCTTTTGAATATGTGTACTGAAATGCTCCTCTCGAGCTCTGTTCCTAAATATCTATAGACCAACTTGTCCATGCTTTTATCTTCAGTAGACTGGACTACTGTAATGGTGTCTTCACAGGTCTCACTAAAACATCTATTAGAAAGCTGCAGCTGATTCAGAACGCCGCTGCTCGAGTCCTCATTAACACTAAGAAAGTGGATCACATCACTCCTGTTCTGAAGTCCTTACACTGGCTTCCTGTGTGTCAAAGAATAGATTTCAAAATACTGCTGCTGGTTTATAAAGCTTTGAATGGTTTAGGCCCAAAATACATTTCTGACCTACTGCTAAATTATGAACCATCCAGAACTCTCAGGTCTTCAGGGACTGGTCAGCTTTCTGTCCCCAGAGTCAGAACTAAACATGGAGAAGCAGCGTTCAGTTATTATGCTCCAAATATCTGGAACAAACTCCCAGAAACCTGCAGGTCCGCAGCAACTCTTACTACTTTTAAATCCAGGCTGAAGACTTTTCTTTTTGCCGCTGCTTTTAATTGAACTATTCATATCTTAAACTGCACTGTAACTTTTATTATCTTTGCTTTTTAATGACTGATTTGAAATGGCATTTTCTTAATGTCTTTCATTTTTGTAAAGCACTTTGAATTGCCATGTGTTGAAAGGTGCTATATAAAAAACCTTGCCTTGCATTGCCTTGCCTTGCCTACTGACGCGTTACATTGGCCCAAAACACTTCCATTAGGAGAAACTTTTAAAAAGATGCTATTAAAAAACAGATATTCCAAAACACATGCAAATTAAGAAACACCTTCACCAATTTCAAAACATATGCACCATGAGACCCAGGTCGTCGCACGCATCTCTGCTTGTCTAGCAGACATCTCTGAGTGGATGTCTGCTCACCACCTCAAGCTCAACCTTGACAAGACTGAACTGCTTTTCCTTCCGGGAAAAGATTGTCCAACTGTTGACCTAACAATCAACATCGGCCCCTCTGTTGTTTCCCCGACTCAGACTGCAAGGAATCTGGGTGTGACCCTAGATAACAACCTGTCCTTCACTGCAAACATCGCTGCTACAACCCGCTGCTGCAGATACACTCTTTATAACATCAGGAGGATACGTCCCCTCCTGACCAAGAAAGCGACGCAGCTTCTGGTCCAGGCTCTCGTCATCTCACGCCTAGACTACTGCAAGTCCCTCCTGGCTGGTCTACCTGCATGTGCCATCCGACCTCTGCAGCTCATCCAGAATGCAGCGGCTCGTCTGGTCTTCAACCTTCCTAAATGTTCCCACACCACACCGCTCCTCCGCTCCCTTCACTGGCTTCCATTAACTGCTAGAATCCACTTCAAGACACTGGTACTTGCGTACCATGCTGTGAATGGATCTGGCCCTTCCTACATCCAGGACATGGTTAAACCATACACCCCAGCACGTGCACTCCGCTCTGCATCAGCCAAACGGCTCGTTGCACCCGCACTGCGAGGGGGACCCAAGTTCCCATCTGCAAAAACACGTGGGTTTGCTATCCTGGCTCCAAAATGGTGGAATGAGCTCCCCATTGACATCAGGACAGCAGAAAGCTTACACATCTTCCGGCGCAGACTGAAAACTCATCTCTTTCGACTCCACTTCGAGCGATAGAACTACTATCAAAGCACTTTTTTCTTTTTTGTGACCAACTTTTTATTGTTTTTTTTGTTTGTTTGCCCTCACAAGGGGACTTATATACACAGATACAAATTATATAGACAATATAGACAATAATACAAAAAGAAAAAACGAAGAAAGAAATACAAATATATAGGGAATCCTTTTCCCATGCCACCCCGTCCCTCCCCCTTCCCACCCATCTTGCCATTTCACAGAAAATCCTACCTGATGTTTGTTAGCAATCGTCTGAGTTCGTCTATCTATTATATTATATCTATTATTTATATTATAGCATAACAATTTATCCACATCAAATACATTCATACCCTTTTTTTTTTCCACATAACATTTCATCTGTTTAAGCTGAATTGAGATTGACTCCTAATAATCTACAATTGCACCAAGGTGTGCAACCATATGTACAATCATAATTTACATGAATGCGATTACCAGATCAGCAGCTCTTTGAATAGCCTCTAATGTTTCCCCCTTAGCCTTATTAGCAGAAGCGATTGACAGCTCTGAGATTAGTAGGTCATGGAAGGATGATATCCATTGCTTAATAAATAAAGTATGTGGTGGTTTCCATCGTATTACAATTATTTTGTTGGCTGCTGTTAGACCAGCGAAAAGCACTTATATACTAATAAAGGACTGGTTTATCTAAAGCCAGTTGAGTAGCACTTGAAATGTTTTGGCTCTATGAAACCTGATGTACTTATATGATTCTGTTTTCTTCAAGTTTGTATCTTCTTGGTGGAATGCACTTATTGTAAGTCGCTTTGGATAAAAGCCTCAGCTAAATGCAATGTAATGTAATTTAACGAAGCATACGCAGCGTTTACTAAAAGTTCTGCATGAAAAGAACGCTGCAAATAAAAAATAAATGCTGCAAGAAGCCTAAACACAACAGACTTAAAAAGTGACGCACACAGCTGGGACCGGAGTGCTTGATGACGTTCAGGATTATAATTAGCCAACTGATCTTCAGAATATAGATGATATCAAATGAAACTAGAATCAGAGAAAAAAACATATTTTTAAGAAAACAAATTTCAAACCTATGTATTGTCAAATTCCATAGATGTTTTCATGTTCAAAAAGATATTTCGTAATTAATAAATAACACTGTGACACATCGCTAGTTGATTCCATACATTGAGAAGTTTTTTATAGAATATAAATATATAGTAACAAGTTAAAAAGGATATATTCTGCTCATGTTCAGGTTAATATTTATATTTTGTGCTTCTACTGTGTCTTCTAATGTTTCCATTCTTTAATGTACAAAAAGCTCTTTCTTTTTCTGATACTCACCAACGATCTCCTCATTGCTGCTGACTCTGGCCGCCTCAACATCCTCATCCTCCTGGACCTCTCTGCAGCGTTTGACACCATCTCTCACAACATCCTACTCACCCGCCTCTCAGACCTCCTAGGTGTCACTGGCACAGCGCTGTCCTGGTTCACATCCTACCTCCATAACAGGAAACAGTTTGTCTCCATCAGTGGCTCAAACTCACCCCCGGCCCCAGTCCACCACGGTGTACCCCAGGGCTCTGTGCTTGGCCCCCTCCTGTTCACCATTTACATGCTCCCCCTCGGCCAGATCATCCGACATCATGGACTCAATTTCCACTGTTACGCTGATGATACCCAACTGTATCTCAGCACCACTCCATCCTCCCAGCTCCCCCCTCAGTCCCTCATCAACTGCCTGCATGACATCAAAACATGGATGTCTTCCAACTACCTTAAGCTGAACAGCAATAAAACAGAGCTCATGGTTGTGACACCCAAGGCCCTGCTCCAGAAGGTTGGTGACTTCATCCTTGAGGTCGACGGCTGCTCCATCTCCCCATCTCCTGAAGCCCGCAACCTGGGTGTCATCCTTGACTCCACCCTTTCCTTCCATTACCACGTCAAATCTGTGACCAAATCGGCCTTTTTCCACCTGAGGAACATTGCCAGACTCCGACCGTCACTCTCGGAGTCGGTTGCCGAAACCCTCGTGCATGCATTTGTCACCACCCGCTTGGACTACTGCAATGGTGTCCTGTTCGGGGTTCCCAAAAAAAACCTGGACAGGCTCCAGTATGTCCAAAACTGTGCTGCTAGGGTACTCACCCACACAAAGCCGTGGCAGCACATCACTCCCACCCTCATCCACCTACACTGGTTGCCGGTCAAGTCCCGTATATCGTACAAAGTACTCCTCCTTACCTACAAGTCCCTCCATGCCCTTGCCCCCCAGTACCTATCGGACATCCTTCACCCACATGCCCCACCCCGGAACCTGCGGTCCTCAGACTCTGGCCTGCTTACCACCCCCCGCACCAAACTGCGAACCTTCGGGGACAGAGCCTACAGTGTGGCAGCCCCCACCCTCTGGAACGCTCTCCCTGCGGAGATTCGCAACATCCCCACACTCAACGCCTTCAAAAGGGCCCTCAAGTCCCATCTGTTTGCCAAGGCTTTTGGCCCCTAATCGATTTGTTGCTTTGTCTGTCTGACTTTGTTTTGTTATGTTTGTTTTTGCTATATTACTTGTAAAGTGACCTTGGGTCCCTTGAAAGGCGCTATATAAATGCAAGCTATTATTATTATTATTATTATTATTACTGCCTGTGCTGCAGAAACCGTGATGGAAACAAGTTGCACCTGTGTGTCTGCATATATACAGTTTAACTCATAGCATTCAAGTTGTAAACTAAAACGGCTTGCCTCAGGGTGGCTTGTGTGTGGGTGGGGAGAATGGTTGTTACTTTTGATGTGACCGTGACAGTTACGGGTCTGTCAGGAATCACAGCAGAAATGCGAAACGGTTTTAACCAAGTCAAAATATTTGTGAAAAATTGAAATATACCAATAGAAGAACAGTAATAAAGAACACTTAGATTACAGAATTGTATAGAGGTATTTGGGGAATGTCAGAACAGATCATTGATTTATAATGAAAATAGCAATGGTCCCAGGATTGATCCTTGACACCCCTGGAAAGACGGAAGGCAGTCTTCTTTGAGCCTTCCATTTAATTTAAGTAGTTTAGCATTTTTTTAGAATAACCTATTGTTTTTTGTATTATGGTCAAGAGAAAATGTGCCTTAGCCTTTCTTATTTTGTTCACCACTTTATTCCTAAGCATAGCAAAATCATGTCTGTCATTGCTGAGTTTAGTTTTAAATGCAGTTTTAAAATCCTATTTACTGACCGGGTGTGACAGGGTTATTATTATTTACGTGTCTAAATTTGCAATTAAAATCTTGAATAGCGAACTTCAATGGTTTGAGAACATTTGCGTGCCTTCCATATGGTCCATCCTCAGAAATAGATCATCTGTTGAACAGCAGTTATAAAGCCCCTTTAATTTCTTAAAGAACAAAACTAAAAACAATGTTTACCTTCTATAGCTTCACAATAGGCGCGTTCACACCGGAGAACTTTTCCCACAATAGTTAATCAGAACTACGATATATTTGCGTTCACACCAAAAAGCCCCAGGAACTAAAGTAGTTCAAATGAGTTCATCTGACCCGCTTTTCAGTCCCTGCTAGAGAGCAGGGACTGTCGTGGGAGAAAATAGTTCATACGTCTGATTGGCTGTGCGGAATGCAAACCACGCCCGTTTGACTCTGAATTTTTTTTTGTAAGCGGCCATTGTATTTGTTCGCTTTGGGCAGCGCACCCGAAGAGATTACTTTTGTGAAAGCAGTTATTATAGCAACACTAAATAAATCATTGGAGCGGTGGAGTGATGACGATGTGTCGGCGCTTCTGGCGATTTACTCGGAGGACGCGAAGCGCCACATTCAGAAGCTTCTACTGAATGCAGTTTCCGTGGCTCAGCAAAGTTAGCAGACCTGGCAAAGTCATGTCGGGACGACTACGAAGGTAAAATAAAATACATGCACTGCACTGTTTTAATCTGCACAATACTGGTCTTAGATGTACTTTTATTTGCTCAGTAGATCGAGCTAGCCATGCTAGAACTTGCTATCATAGGTCCAAGCTGGCTAACAACATCTAGCTAGCTAGCTATTCTCAGCCGTGCCCGCTATGAACACGTTTTGACTTGTGAATAAGTGTGCAATGTTCTGTAATTTGCTTCACTAACTCATGGCACTAATCGTGTGTTTCAGGCGAGGTGTTTCTCTCTGGATTAGAAACTAGTTTTCCCCTCCGGGATAAAACGATAATATAACGTTAGCAATTAGCATGCTAGCTGGACATAATGCTACCTCTAACAATACATTGTAGTTCCTATAATTTCAAGTCATTTGCAACATTCATTCTACATGTTAATGGTAAAAGCTTAAACAGTTGATTACCTGCATGCCACAAAGACTGATGTTCTAATATTTTTGCACATTTAAGTAGAAATGTAATTGAAATTCTATTTATTTTTCCTTTTTTTTATTGATTGTTATAATTGTACTCAGCCATGTTATGTTAGATGTCAATCCACTTACACTGTAACTACTCTGGCCTTGAAAGAAGGTTACACATCTAACTGATGTCCACTAATCCCTATAAAACAAAGTTCAAGCATACATTAAGCACAACACAATAAATAAGGGCACTTTGATATTTATTTTTTATTTGATATTATTTGATCCTATCTTATCTTCTACTTTACACCTGCATTTTGTACACTGTCCCTGCCTGCACCATGTCCAATGTTGTCTTTAAACTGATCTTGCATCTTGCTTATTTCTGCTTAGGAAAGCGGGCACGGGATGACAGCTTCCTTGACACCATCATGGCGATGGACTGCCGTGCCATGGTCAGCAAGGAGAATGAGGACCTGCGTGCCAAGGAGATGCACGACGAACGGCTGCTGCATTCACACAAGGCCCAGGAATCGGACGACCAGCTGCTCATGGTGATGCAGCGCCATGCTGACACGGCGGCGTGCCAGGTGGAGGTGTCGGCGCACCAGGTGGAGCAACAAAATACCTTTCAGGCTGGGCTTCTGGCAGTGCAAAGCGAGCTGATTAAATCCAACAGGCCTTCAATAAAAAAATTAAGAAAAACTTGTTGTTGTTGATAAACTGTACAATGACTTGTTGGGAGGCGTGTGGTGCAGTGATCTGGTGCGTTGGTGTTCGGATCAGGGGAGCACAGGTTCAAACCCCACTGCAGTCAGCATGTCGTTGTGTCCCTGGGCAAGACACTTCACCCCAAATTGCCTACACCTGGGACAGTTAATTTTGTATTATTGTGATTATATATATGCCACTGTTATTAATACTGACACTTCACTTTGCACTAAGGTGTGTCTGCTGCTGAGCCTATCTATTGTTATTATATATATATATATATTTGATACTACTGACACTTTATTTGATATTGAAAATGTTAACTTCTATTTACATGCATACGACACACCTGGGACAGCGTGATGCTGTTATTGATATTGTCTTGAGTGTGCAATAAAAGAGAACCTACATGGCGATCAAACGGAGCCTGTATCTTACATTTTTCATTACATTTCATGTAACTAAGCTTACTTATTTCTCCTCTGACACTTTATCTTTACAGTGACCTGTGTAGCATCCTATACATCACATGTAAGTGATTATTCTGATACCATCATGTTTCATCGGTTATAAACTGGCGAAGCTTTATTTATTGTGGCTTTCAAAAAGATAATTTCATTGTATTTCAAAATGGCGTCCAACACAAGCACTATTTATTTATAGAAAGAGAAATGGTTAAGTTTGTTATTACCAGTGTTGTGAGTTCAATATTTTTAATTAATTATAGTAAGGGAACATCTTAGGAGTTAGTGTAGTGAGTTTCAGAGCAGTGTAATAATTATTTGACCTAAAACTAAATGTTTTTATGAACATGACATGGGGATTTGCTAACTTTTGATTTCCCCCATTTTACACGACACAAATGGAGGCCACTATGGGCCAAAACTAACACGTAGGTTTCTGTAGGGTTCATGGCAGACGGATGCAGTTGCTCTCAGGAGGATATATAATAAAGGTGTGTTAGCTGCTGAGCCTATTTAGTGTGCATACGACACACCTGGCACAGTTTATTCATTTCACTCGTCGTCGTCCAATCCTTTTGTCAATCCTTCTTAACCGCCTTCGCTTCCGAATCAGCATTGCTATTGGATTTGACTGGTCGACGATCTGTATTTGTGTTTGCTTAAATAACTCAGACGAAGCTCATGTCTGAGGTCGGAAGGTAAACAGACGCCTCATTTACAGCAAGTGGGCGTGGGAGGTTTTTCTTCTTCTTTTTCTCTCGGTTTTTTGGCGGATTGCAACTTTAAGGTGCATACCGCCACCTACTGTACTCGCCGTGAAGTTGTTTGCGGCCTGCCAGTAAACCCAAAGCAGAAGAAGAAGTGACGTCAGCGGTTCATTTGCCTAATCCACCCCCAGGAACTCATTTTGGTGTGAACGCGATCTGCTTTAGTTCATCAGAACTAAAAGAGCTCTCATGAACTAAAGTTCTCATGAACTATTGTGGGAAAAGTACTTGGTGTGAACGCGCCTATTATTATTTAATGATACCTTAACATTGTTTTTATTTTCCAGTTGCCATTTTTCCCCTCTGTCTGTTTTCTTTTGGCATACATGTAAAGTGTTTTCCGCTCTGCCTCACACATTATATGAAAATCCAGTTTGTTGTGTTTTGGCATGCCGTTATCTCTGCTAGACGATATGCAAGTTGAAGCAGAAACAAGGTTCAGCCCACACCCCATAAAAGTGTGTTTTGAGTGCCAACTCACCAAGGCCGGATAAGTAGGCCTACTTCCAGGGGCCCCTGGGCACTGAGAGCTCAGGGCCCCTCAACTCACGTACCAACGTAACAACACGCCTACCCAACATGACCAATGTTTTGAATTTTCATTCAATCTGGCATGTCAATCGCACACCTATTTGTCAAAAGCAGGGACGCAGCTACATAGTTCAACCAAAATAGGTCTAGCCTTTTGCCCTTTCAGTCAAAAATCACAAGACAAGGATACAATGGATAATATCTCAAGACAGTGTATGGCTCAAGAAGACCTAGGTAATATCACTCAAAACCTCAGAGCAGCACCCCACTTAAAATGCCAAAATATGACTGGCTGGCTGTACAAGTTAGTGATGCTAATTAGTCGCTTTTCGGCGCCTCCCGCTTTTTTAAACGCTGATTTGGCCAGGGATTGCAGGGAGCTAGCTAAGCTATGATCCATGAGGGGCTGATTTGGATTTGGGTTACTTACCCACGTATAGCCTATTAACGGCCGCCAAAGTATATTTTTGTATCCATCAGCGAGCACGACTAGTGGACAATGATCCCTCGCTCTACGCCTCCTGTACCTGTTCGCTCTGCTATCGCGTGAACGGTCTGCTAACAAGCGACCAACAGAAGACAATCAGAGGAGTCACATGTTGTTGCACATCAGTCATGCGCAAATGCGGCGCACTTCTGCGCTGTAACCTGTTGTAGCAAATACTTTGGATGGTGGCTTAAAGCCCCCCTCCGCTACGCGCCGTTCGTTAGATGAGGCTGGTTATATTTAATAAAAAAGGAATTCAAAAACACCGGAATAAAGGTTATAACAATAATCTGATTTTACTGGTAAGAAACAAAACACGTATACAAGTTTACAGAGTACTCCGGACTTCAATTTCTACCGCTGTGCGATACAGGTATCGGGACCAGTCAGTCAGAAAACAGGAAGCATTTTACATGCATAAACAACAGTATTCATATTCATATTTTGGGGCGGAGATGTGTCGACTCTTCCTTCCCATTTTACTCCGAAGCGAATCAGAGAGTCCGTGGGGAGGAGCTGTGTGAGCTGCTCACTCCCCCAGGTGTTTTTACTGGTTGGATTCACTTCTGGTCGGGTCCAACACAGCGAATCAGAGTTCTGGGAAAAAATATGTTTTCTTCTGAGCAGAGCGTGAGATTCTGAAGTACACAAGAACAGAGTCAATCTTATCTCTGCACCGATATTCACTCCTTTACTTTCCCAAGGAATATTTCACACAAACTATTCTTTCCCAGACAACCAAACATTGTACACAGATATATTGATGCCCAGAAAGAACCTTGAAAAGAATATGTGTGTGTGCTGGTGGAAGGAGGTGTATGTGTGTGTAACAGGATCTCTGGGTCAGTGAGTTGTAAGTGAGAAGACAATATCTATATATGGGATTACTTAAAACAGTTCAAACAATACATGTTCACTAAAATACAATTCAAAATAATACATGTTTACTTCAATACAGTTTAGAACCATATCTGTTTACTTTAAACCCCGCTGCGAGACTGCGGCGAACTAATGCCCCTTTGACACAAGACAACGCGGTTCCAGGGCCAGTTCGGACATAGATATATATATATATCTATGTGTTCGGAGCTAGAGCCTGCCTGATAAGCACCGGTGACGTCATGACGCAGCAGCAGCAGCACCAGTCGGTTGCGTAAAGCAGTAGAAACACTTTCGCAAGCAAAGAAGAAGAAGAAAAACTGAAGCCCTTACAGGGCCCATGTCATGCTTTTCCGGTTATTACCCGTCCCCTTGTGTGTTATGAAGGTTTTTATGCATGTAAACGGTGTGCAGAGTCAAAACCCTCAAAGTACACCCTGTAGCGAGTAAAACTCTAACACAGAAAATACCTCCCCAAAACGCCTCGTTGGAGATACGTCATTGTCCATTTGATTCTTCCATTTCGTTCCGGGTACGGCATGATGTCATGCCGTACCCGGAACGAAATGGACCAATCCGTGGAGCCGTTATGTTACGTCCGCGGAGCCGTTACGTTAAGCCCCAGCTGATTGATTCAAATTGACCAATCCACGGACTTCCTCACACACACACACTCTATGTGCAGGCAGCAGCTCTGCTGATTTCTCCTTCCTGGCTGCAGGCTGATAACAGACAGTTGGGATCGCGGCAAAATTCTCTCTGCAGACCCATTCTCACAGCGTTTATCAACCTTTTTCTTACTCAATATCAAGCCACACTTATTGTTTTTAATCCGGCTGTGAGCTATTGGAGCTACAACGAGCCGTTAAAGGCGGAGAGTGAAATTCAGTGAATACACGTAGTTTACAGAGATGCTGTATGAGAAACCAATGTGAGTTTGGAAAATTGCACAATATAAATCCATTCTAGTAGACCTCAACAATGGAATTATGATCGGTGGAAATGGCCATGACATGGGCCCTTTAAAGTCAAAAGTGTATAATATCTACCTGTAAATAATAATAAAAACACTTGATTTATAACTTAACATCTCTGTCTCCTCTTGATCTGAGTATATTATAAAGAATAGCCAGTTAATTGAAGCATTATAGCACAGGCCTTTGTCAGATGGTATATTACGCAGATTTTTTTTCTGCTTCGAATAGTTCTCTCTTTTTTCACCATACCTGTGTTTGCATCACTGACAAATGAAGCTCAGCGTAAGTTCAATCAGGAAGACCAAGCTCTTCATTCAGATTACACGTCACCTCACTACACTCTCCTTCCTCATTAAGTGATCGGGGTCGTCTCTCCCCAGCTAACCAATCTCTCCTCTCTCCATTCTCACAAGCCTATCATAGCTCCCGCTAATAGATAGATAGATAGATAGATCGTACTTTATTGATCCCAAATTGGGAAATTGTTTTTGTTACAGCAGCATAAAAGGCATTTTACAATAAAACAAAATATACAAGAATAGAAATAAAATAAAATAAAATATAAAATAAAATATAAAATATACATGTCAAAATACAAAATAGAAAATATACATACAGATATTATATATATATATATATATATATATATATACAAATATACAAATATATATATATTCAAAATATATGGAATTATGGAGTATTAAATATGAAACAGATTATGTGTGAGTAAAATGTACAAGGTGGTTTTATTTCTAGAGAAACTATGGAGCAGAGAGTTCTCTTCCAGCCAGAGGTGATTTGTTGTACAGTGTTATTGCAGTGGGCAGGAATGTTTTCCAGTATCTGTCCTTGTGACAGGGGAGCTGCAGCAGTCTGTTGGAGAAGGAGCTCCGTTGACTGTCCAGCTGCAGGTGGAGAGGATGGGTGGGGTTATCCATGATGGACAACAGCCTGTTCAGTGTCCTCCTCTCCACCACAGCTTCAAAGGGTTCCAGCTTGATGCCGATGACTGACCCAGCTTTCCTGATCAGTTTATTGATCCTGCAGGTGTCACCGGCTCTGATGCTGCCCCCCCAGCAGACCGCAGCAAAGAAGAGTGCACTAGCCACCACAGACTGATAGAAGATCTCCAGCATCTTACTGCATACGTTGAAGGATCTCAGCTTCCTCAGAAAATAGAGTGTGCTCATCCCCTTCTTGTACACAGCGTCAGTGTTGATCCTCCAGTTCAGCCCATTGTCTAAGTGCACTCCCAGGTACTTGTAGACCTCCACAACTGCCACATCCTCTCCCAGAATGCACAGGGGCAGAGGAGGAGATGTCCTCTTCCTCCTGAAATCAATGACCATCTCTCTGGTCTTGGCCACATTCAAAAGCAGATGATTTCTTCCAGTCCACTCAACAAAATCACCCACCAGCGCTCTGTACTCCTCCTCCCGTCCATCCCTTATACACCCTACCACTGCAGAGTCATCCGAAAACTTCTGCAGGTGGCATGACTCTGAGTTGTATAGAAAGTCAGAGGTGTATAAGGTGAACAGGAAAGGAGACAGCACAGTCCCCTGTGGGGCTCCAATACTACCAACCACCACATCAGACAGCACACTGCCCAGCCGGACGTACTGTGGTCTGTCCGTGAGGTAGTTGGTAATCCAGGAGATGGTGGACGAGTTTACCCTCATAGCCTGCAGCTTGTCACTCAGTAGCCGAGGCTGGATCGTGTTGAATGCACTGGAGAAATCAAAAAAGGTGATTCTCACAGTGCAACCCGATCCATTCAGGTATGAGTGAGCACGCTGCAGCAGGTAAATAATGGCATCGTCCACCCCCAGGTGAGGCTGGTAGGCAAATTGCAGAGGGTCAAGGAATGATCTCACCTGCGGTCTGAGATGGGCCAAGACCAGTCTCTCAAGCACCTTCATCACATGAGATGTGAGTGCTACAGGGCGATAGTCATTGAGCCCAGAAGGAGTTGTCTTTTTAGGGACCGGAACAACGCATGATGTCTTCCACAGCACCGGGATGGTCTCCAAGTGCAGTGTAATCCCTTTATATCTGCTCTTCCCTCTGTCAGCTGTCATTTCAGGGGACAAAACGCAATGGTAGCAACTTACTACTCCTCGTTAAAACACCTTAAAAGAAGAATAAACTCAAGATGTCCAATTCGGACGATTCCACTCACGAACCTTTTTCGGAGGTTCTCGATCCTGGCTCCGATGTACCGCTCGAGGTAGCTTCCATTTCCTCGAGCCAACTGCGCCAGAGCGCTCGTGTGGCTTCCCGCAGAGGCTCATGCACATCCGAGGCAGACTTCCTCATCGCTCATCTCCTGCAGCAGGGCATTTCCTCAGCCCCAGGCCTCCCTCTCTCCCAGCTTCGCGAGCTGTCGGACCAAGTCTCCGGCGCGGTTCCCCAGACCGTGCCAGCAGCTTCAGTCAGCTCTCCCAAAAGACCAGGGCGAGGACGCGGCCGCAGCCGCGGAGGTAAAAGGACAAGGAAGTCAAGCCCTCCAAGAGCCCGGCCGCCCAAAAAATCAACCCCTTCCCAGGCTCGCCAGCCCGGGAGCACCGCTAATCAGCCCCTCATGGATCATAGCTTAGCTAGCTCCCTGCAATCCCTGGCTAGCTCCATGCTACTAATCGACGCCCGCCTTCAGGCCATTGATAATATCTCTGCTGGAGCTTCAACTTCAGCTGCAATTAGGGCAGTGCTTCCTGCCCCCGTGCAGCCGGGTCAGGTTGCTCCTCATTTTCAAGTAGCTCCCTCTCATTCCCTGGCTTCTGCCCTCCCAGCTCCTCCTTCAGGCAGGCCTTTCATTTCCCAAGCCGCTAACATTTCCTCACGACTCAGATCTAAAATTCTCGAAGGGAAGGACATTAATCTCGTCAGCCTCATTCTGCCTTCCCCGGAGTGTGATAAAGCAATTGCCACGGGAGGAAACATCACTGCCGTCTTTAAGGCTGCAGACCCCCGGCTCCTCAAAGACCTCAGCATAGGGCAATTTCTGGTTGCTTTCGGCATCTTTCGCGATGTTCTCTGCTCCGTTTACCCTGAGAGAAGAGTAGAATTAGACGCTTATATGGCCATTATCCGCGATCTTCATCTAAAATATGGGAGATCTATTTTCTACTACTACCATAAGAGCTTTTCAAGCAAAGCAGCGCTCCACTTAGCTCACTGTAACATCTGCCTGGACTGGTCCGTGCTGGACACGGAGCTGCTCGTGATGGCCACCGGCGGCCAACATGTCGTCACATGCAACAGCTGCGGGGCGCAGGGCCACCTCTCCCCCTTCTGCCCTTCAGTGCCTTTCTCCGGGCCTAGAGGCTTCCCCACGCCGTATGCCGGGAATGATAGACAAAACCATCAGGCGCAGTATAGTCAAGACGAGAAGATTTGTTCCAGTTTTAACGAAAACGTTTGCTCTCACCCTTTCTGTACATCCCTACACATATGCAGTTTCTGCAAGGATGCTCATCCGAAGTCTGTTTGCCCCAGGCGCAGCCGCAGCCTTGCAACTACCTCGCGCCAGAAACGACGTGGTGGGAAAATGTTCTGAACCATCACCCCTCTACGTCCATTAACATCCCTTATGCTTTTAAATCATTCCCATTCATCCGTCTCAGCGCAACATGTTCGGCATCAGCTCTCGATGGATCCTGCTGAACATGTCAGAATGCCGGCGCTCCGGCCTTCACGCTGAACGGGCCCTACATCCTCGCATGCGAAGCTTCACCCCATCTCCCGCTTCTCCTGCGCCCCACCTCTACGTAACAACAAGGCGTCAAGTGCAGGCTGCAAGAAGGCAGTTTGCAACAAATCCATGAGAATTTCCAACATAGGTTATTGCTATCTTTAGTTCCAGGTTCAGGGTAAGGCAAATTTAGTTAGACTCGTCGCATCGTGTAAGGTAGATACATGCCCACATTCAGCGCAGCACTATTATCTTAAAATGCATATATAAAAAAAAAAAAACTCTTAAGGATGTGCACTGCACATGCCTGCTTTGGGGGGGAATCTCACAGGGAAGCGAGTCGCAGTCTCGAGCCCACTCTCTTCAGAAGCGACTCTAGCCTGCACGAGATCATCCGCATAGCGGCAGGCTCATATTTCCACCATTGCTTACACATTTATTTTTACACTCGTTGGATCTAACACTAGTGTCCCTCCATCATTCTCTCTCAGATGATAGAAGACAGTCTTAATCACCCAATCAGCTTATCAGCATGACGCATTAACTGCTAATTAAGCTAGACCTATATCATATATACAGCGAATCAGAGTTCTGGGAAAAAAGTATGTTTCTTCTGAACAGAGCATGAGATTTTCGGAAGTACACAAGGACAGAGTCAATCTTTATCTCTGCACCTGTATTCACTCCTTTACTTTCCCAAGGAATATTTCACACAAACTATTCTTTCCCAGACAACCAAACATTGTACACAGATATATTGATGCCCAGAAAGGACCTTGAAAAGAATATGTGTGTGTGCTGGTGGGAGGAGGTGTATGTGTGTGTAGCAGGATATCTGGGTCAGTGGGTGTAAGTGAGAAGAGAATATACAGGGTTCTTACACCTTTTCCAAAGTCAAATTCAAGCACTTTTCAAGCATTTTCAAGGTGCATTTTCAAGCTTTTCAAGCATCTTACAGCTGTTGTAAATTACATATTTATATACACATAATTATACTCAAATGATTATTTCCCTACCTCACATTAAATCAGATGTTCTTTATGCTATAAACAACCAAATGTGTGTTTCATAATAGCATTCTACATGAGGATGAAAAATTAAAAATGTTAGAAAAGAAAACTAAGTTTAATATTTCAAAATGAGTGACCCATCTGTACGTAGACTGGGCATCCCATATAACCTGGCTGAGCCAATATAAAACAATCAGCCAAATAACTTTTCAATATATTATTGATTACTATTTTTGAGGTACTTTTAGGTTGGCAGTAAACACAAGTCAGAGGTAAATGGTGTACTTTGACTCCACTACATGTATTTAATACCTTTAGTTACTTTACAGATGTGGATGAATGATGTGAAATATAATCAAGTGTTAAATCAGACTTTAGTTCCACCTGGAGTAAATTCACAAGCTACTCTGTAGTATACAAAGTCATTCAAACTAGCTGCAACTTTACCAGCTTTGATAACACTTTCATGATCAATCATTATAAAACATATCATATACAATTATTAGGGATGCTCCGATCGCCAATTTTGGGGCCGATCGCCGGAATCAGTATCGGCCGATACCGATATCGCTCTCTTTTCCTCTCTCTCTCTCCTGACAGCCCGTCAGTATCTCCTGCAGCTCACTGATCCAGTAATGAGCGACCCGACAGTGAAGAATAAATATATTTATAACTAGTTTAGCTTGTTCCAGAGGTAGATAAAATAGCTAAGTGTGTTAGGTCTAACTCTTAATGTGTGTTCTGCTCCGCTCACCGGTCCGTCACAGCGGGTGGAGCTGCAGGATTTCTGCTTCACACACACGTTGCATACCGCTATTTTATTGTCATTTTCGGACACTTAAAATACTGCCAGACTAGTGAAGCCATTTTGGCGAGCTTGTTTTGCCGCGCACAGAGAAAAGTGTCATGTATTTTACATGCAACGAGAGCCTAATCTAAAATGCTCTACTATGTCGTACCTTTCGTGTGGTGTGTGGCTTGTCAGCGCAGACTCTCGCATCGTTATTGTTGCACACTTTGCAGGAGGCTACTCTTGGGCTTCGCTTGACCCTCGTCTTAGCCATGGCTTGTATTTGTCTTCTGCTAGCCAACGCTCGTTGAAACGGCAACCTCCTGGCATACTGTCATCTATCACTCTCATCAGAATGCCCAGGTCACACACGTAACAAAAACACTTGCCGGTCACGCGCATTGCGCGGGAAGGCCGGTGCGGAGCTGTTTTATGTAAAAGCGAAGCAATTAAGCGCGCTCCGACTTCTTTATTTTCTTTTAATCTAAAAAGCGAAGTAAAGCATTTACAATTTCAAGCACTTTATCCCAAATTCAAGCACCATTCCCAAAATTCAAGCACTTTTCAAACCTTGAAAACACCTCGTGCAATTTCAAGCATTTTCAAGGATTTCCAGCACCCGTACTGTTGTAGCAAACACCTTGGTTGGTGGCTTTAAAGCCCCCCTCCGCCACGCGCCGTTCGTTAGATGAGGCTGGTTATATTTAATAAAGAAAGGAATTCAAAACACCGGAATTAAAGGTTATAACAATAATCTGATTTTACTGCTAAGAAACAAAACACGTATACAAGTTTTACAGAGTACTCCGGACTTCAGGTTTCTACTGCTGTGCGATACAGGTATCGGGACCAGCCAGTCAGCAAACAGGAAGCATTTTACATGCAAAAACAACAGTATTCATATTCATATTTTGGGGCGGAGATGTGTTAACTTCTTCCTTCCCATTTTACTCCGAAGCGAATCAGAGAGTCCGTGGGGAGGAGCTGTGTGAGCTGCTCACTCCCCCATGTGTTTTTACTGGTTGGATTCACTTCTGGTCGGGTCCAATACAGCGCATCAGAGTTCTGAGAAAAAGTATGTTTTCTTCTGACCAGAACGTGAGATTCTGAAGTTCACAAGGGCAGAGTCAATCTTATCTCTGCACCGATATTCACTCCCTTACTTTCCCATGGAATAGAATAGTAACGGTCATAGTGAATATAAAATCGTCCCCATGTATCCGGCCAATGACGGGAGAGTTTTGAAAGAGACAAAACACTGTTCCATACATTTAAAAACACTTAAACAATTAAACAATGTTTACCCCAGGATTCAGGCATCTTCCCTGGCTTGTAAAGTGCAGTTATGCGCCTTGGAGGTATTGCACTATTTACAAAATGTATACCCAGGATTCTGGCCCCTTCCCTGGCTTGTAAAGTGCAGTTATGCGCCCTGGAGATATTGCACTATTTACAAAATGTAGCACTCTGTTTATTTCACACCTCCAGGAGAGACCAGGGTGAAATCACCTCTCTCTGCCCCCTCACAGAGCCCCCAAGGACGGACTAGAGACCTCCAGCATGTTCCCCTAACAGTGGGACTGTATTTCAGACCTCCAGGGCGGAGACCGTGAAAATCACCTCTCTCTGCCCGCTCAAAGAGCACCGAAAGACGGACTAATTACCTCCAGCATGTTCCCCTAACAGTGGGACTCTGTGTATTTCAGACCTCCAGGGCGGAGACCGGGAAAATCACCTCTCTATGCCTGCTCACAGAGTCCCCAAGGACGGACTAGAGACCTCCAGCACCCCGGAGAGCTCCATTGTGAAATATTGCTACTAATCCATAACTTTTGATAACAGGCTCTGTTCGGTTCAGGCATTTTCTCTACCCCCCCATTTACACGTACCCCGCATCCAACGGTACCATCGCCGAATCTCTAGGACCTCGGGGAGCGGAGTTACGGCAGAGGGTCAGATTCTGAAAATACGATTTGAGAACAGGGCTCTGATCAGGGCTAAAGTCTTGTTAGAAACTGGTGAATCTGTTTAAATGCAGGCAGCAGAGTCACTGCTTTTAGCAGGGTCTCAGAGAGCCAGAGACCCAGGGTACAGCACCTCGCTGTCTTACCCAGAAAACAGGGCTCTGATCAGGGCTAAAGTCTTGTTAGAAACTGGTGAATCTGTTTAAATGCAGGAGACCTCCTGCAGCACTCCCTAACAGTGGGACTTTGTGTATTTCAGACCTCCAGGGCGGAGACCGTGAAAATCACCTCCCTCTGCTCACAGACCCCCAAAGTACGGACTCATGACCTCCAGCATGGCCCCCTAACAGTGGGACTCTGTTTATTTCACAGCTCCAGGAGAGACCAGGGGAAAATCACCTGTCTGTGCCCGCTCACAGAGCCCCAAAGTACGGACTAATGACCTCCAGCATGGCCCCCTAACAGTGGGACTCTGTTTATTTCACACCTCCAGGAGAGACCAGGGGGAAATCCACCTATCTTTGCCCGCTCACAGAGCCCCGAAGGACGGACTCATGACCTCCAGCATGGCCCCCTAACAGTGGGACTCTGTTTATTTCACAGCTCCAGGAGAGACCAGGGGAAAATCACCTGTCTGTGCCCGCTCACAGACCCCCAAAGTACGGACTCATGACCTCCAGCATGGCCCCCTAACAGTGGGACTCTGTTTATTTCACAGCTCCAGGAGAGACCAGGGGGAAATCCACCTGTCTGTGCCCGCTCACAGAGCCCCGAAGGACGGACTCATGACCTCCAGCATGGCCCCCTAACAGTGGGACTCTGTTTATTTCACAGCTCCAGGAGAGACCAGGGGGAAATCCACCTATCTTTGCCCGCTCACAGAGCCCCGAAGGACGGACTAGAGACCTCCAGCAGCAGTCCCTAACAGTGGGACTCTGTTTATTTCACACCTCCAGGAGAGACCAGGGGAAAATCACCTCTCTCTGCCCGCTCACAGAGCCCCAAAGGACGGACTCGAGACCTCCAGCATGTCCCCATAACAGTGGGACCTCCATAACCTTGCACACCCTGAGTCCCCGGGCCCCCACAGTTAAGCACTCCCCCACGGACTAAACACAGGTATTCACACCCACCAGAACCTCGTGCCCCTGGTGACCTTACAAGGGGGTGGTTTTATGGTGCTTCTGTGTCCGCCCATCAGCATCCATATTCGGCCTTCTTCACGGCACCACCCCCCCTTCTGTGGAGGGTATTCTCGTGCCCCTGGTGGTCTTACAAGGGGGTGGTTTTATGGTGCTTCTGTGTCCGCCCATCAGCATCCAAATTCGGCCTTCTTATTGGCACCACCACCCCCCTTCTGGGCTGGAGGTTCAAACACTTTAACTTTTGTTCACCCTCCTCTGGCTTACACCTCCTCCGCCAACACTTGAGCGCTCATCACAGGGTTCAGCACCAAGGAGAGTGCCTCCCCGGTGCTGATGGAAAGTGGCACTTTATCTGCCCCTGGTAACCGTCAAGGTTATTGTTTTTTTTTATTTTTTATTTTATTTGAACAAAAACCACAGTACACACAGCCTAAAACATCAACTATTTACACGTATTACTGCTGCTATAACAGTACTACTAAATTTCTTAACCTACGTTGTGTAGCACCAGGCTGGGGGGTCTTGAGGCACAAAATAAGGCCCACTCTGAGTACTTGATGAGTGGGTACATTCTTCCATGATTTGCAACAGCCGTTTTGTTTCTGAGTGCACCCAAAAACTGGGTATACATTTTGTAAATAGTGCAATACCTACTCACAGACCCCCAAAGTACGGACTAATGACTTCCAGCACCATCCCTAACAGTGGGACTATAATAATAATAATAATTATATACACATTCACATAGTTTAGCGGGATTCAGGGGACCAAATTAGGCGTCTAATTCTTACGGTGCACCAGGGCAAACAGGTTGAGTCCACGGCCCCTGCCCCATCATCAGGAGTGTCAACCAGCCCCGGTCCCGACTTCATTGGCCTCTTTCCCTCCCGCTTCCGCTTCCGCTGCTGCTGCCGCTCCAATGACCAATCAGGTGAAGATGATAGAGCAGTACTGTTATAGCAGCCCTCTTCGGAGGTCTCCCCATCTGACAGCGGTAGACATCCTTCTGATGATGATGCAGCTGCTGCCGCATCTGATGACGCCCTGAACATGGAGCGGATTCTCAATGCCTCCTTTATTCCTGGCGCATTCGCGTAGAACCGGTCCGCCGTGGTTACGTCGTGACACATAAACCTGGCGAGAATCGACCAGCTTTCTGGATCTTGGTGATGCTTGATATTGTCAGCCAGGGCAGTGCGCAGGATTGTGAAGGTGACGGCTGTTTCTAGCCCAGCATCAGCCCATGCCCTCTTCAAGTGAGCGTTCAGGTTCTTGGAGGCCCGATTCCCCCTTGTGAAAAGGAAGAATTCATTCTGAGGACCCAGCAATGCCTCTTTAATCCCCATCCACCGCATGACCCAGCTAAACTCCTCTACTGTAAGCGCCAGCTGTGCTTCGCCATATGTCTTGGCCGTCTTGTGATCCTGCACATGGATGATGTAGCCCTCAGCAGTTCCCCTTATGGCTGCCTCTAAGACCTCACTGTTTTTCATGTTTGCGTACACGCCCGTACGGTGGCCATACAGGAGGCTCCAATGGAGGGTGAGATAGCCATAGAGAAGCTTCTGGGTGGTTGAGGTCGGCGTGCCGGCCATCAGGTCGAGGAGCTCCGGGATGCGCTTCTCAGCGGCCGCCATGGCGGCGAGAAGCTCCGCCTGGCTCGGCAGACGATCCAGTTTGTTCCTCTTCACCTTAAACTGATGTAGAGTGACTGCCTTATTCAAGTGTTTCATGTTGGCTTTCACCTCTCTCATTATGTGGGTCATATCAGACTGGGTGAGCTTGCACCCCCGGGGCTTTGACTCAGACATGTACCCCATGAACTGGTGCACATTCTTCAGGAAGAACTCTGATGTTGTGACTGCCCGGCCCGGCTTTACAATATACTCGCTCCAGCCACGGATCATCTTCATGTTTCTTAGGAACAGCCAGTCTGACAGGCGGTTAACACCATGGGCCATGTATACTATGAAGTTCTTTATCCGGCTGATCTTCGACACAACATTGTCTTTCTGTTTTACTGTCGGAGCGACACCCAAACAATGATCCAAGTATGTCTGAAGGTACGCCTCCATGCTTCTAGGCAACGTGATTTCACGCATGGTATTCCCCCGTCCACACCCAGTGGACCAGTAATTTGAGGGAGAGGGCAAGTCATTAGCCAGCTTAGAGGCACGGGTCTTCCGGCATACAGGGGTCTCGCTACCGGAGGCTACTGCAAACATGACAGTTTCCACCGGGCTTTTCACAGGGGTCTCGCTACCGGAGGCTACTGCAAACATGACAGTTTCCACCGGGCTTTTCACAGGGGTCTCGCTACCGGAGGCTACTGCAAACATGACAGTTTCCACCGGGCTTTTCACAGGGGTCTCGCTACCGGAGGCTACTGCAAACATGACAGTTTCCACCGGGCTTTTCACAGGGGTCTCGCTACCGGAGGCTACTGCAAACATGACAGTTTCCACCGGGCTTTTCACAGGGGTCTCGCTACCGGAGGCTACTGCAAACATGACAGTCTTCACCGGGCTTTTCACAGGGGTCTCGCTACCGGAAGCTACTGCAAACATGACAGTCTTCACCGGGCTCTTCCCAGGGGTCTCGCTACTGGAGGAAACTGGTAATATGACAGTCTTCACTGGGCTCTTCACAGGGTTCTTGACCGGTCTCTTTCCACCGGAGGCTACTGCAAACATGACAGTCTTCACCGGGCTTTTCACAGGGGTCTCGCTACCGGAGGCTACTGCAAACATGACAGTCTTCACCGGGCTTTTCACAGGGGTCTCGCTACCGGAGGAAACTGGTAATATGACAGTCTTCACTGGGCTCTTCACAGGGTTCTTGACCGGTCTCTTTCCACCGGAGGCTACTGCAAGCATGACAGTCTTCACTTGGCTCTTCACAGGGTTCTTTACCGGTCTCTTCCCACCGGAGGCTACTGCAAGCATGACAGTCTTCACCGGGCTCCTCACAGGGGTCTCGCTACCGGAGGTTACTGGGGACTGCATGACAGTCTTCACCGGGCTCTTCACAGGGGTATTGCTGCCTGAGGCTACTGTGTTTATGCCGGAGGTACTTGGGATTGCCAGGCCCTTAAATCGTATACATTCGTCCTCTTCCTCAAGAACAGCAGCACTCTGCTTCCTGGGTCCAATGATGGGGTTAGTCTCACGGAGGTCATGGAGCAACTGCAGTGCCACACTATGCTTCAGCCTTGCCATGACCTGCTGTGCCTCATGTCGGGACAACTCAGGGTGGTCATGTTTTACATGACGGTCCAGTCTCTTCCCAGCGTACGAACACCCAGCGATGGGACAGGGTTTGGTCCGAACATTTATCCTTCCACTGGCTATTTTCAGGAGGATTCCCCTCTCCTCCAAGTTCCGCACTGCATGCTTGTGCTTAAGGTGTTTGTTCAATGCCAGATAGAAGAGTCTGCACACCGGGCATTCAGATGACATCCTTACTGAAACACACATAATGAATTTGATCAAAATGATGTTATAGTTCTCCGTTTATATGCGTTAGCGTGAGCGGTGGTTGCGACACTGGGTCCGATGCATCAATTCATGGTGCATGGACCAAGGGAGGTATTGGGTTACCACCGGGTCAGATGGTCCCACCTCCGCACCAACGCGGAGCTGGTGATGGCAACATTGGGTCCGATGCATCAATACATGGTGCCCCGACCATGAGAGGGTTTGGGGTACCCCGGAACCAGGCACCACCCCAGCAGGAAACGGGTTGTATGGTCAAAGGAGGAAAGAGTGATAGAACCGGGGTAAAGCAAAGAAAGTGTCCGACAATAGTGACTTGTGAGGCGGACAGAGAGTCTGTCATATCTCGGTCCTATCCTCCAGGCAACGCTGTGGCCAAAACTGGGCTAAAAACAAAAAAACAAAAAAATATTTCATCCAGGGAAATTTGGGTGAAAATGAAAAAAAAGTACCCGGAAATAGTGCTTCATTAGCCAGCAGCAGTCCCCTGTCGACTCATGTGACATTCCTCCAGGGTTACATAGAACCAGGCTGTGGGGTCCGAGCCATCTCCGAGACATCTCTAGTCCGTGTTGATAATGGGGGAAATGTACCCCAAAATAGTCCTTCATTAGCCAGCAGCAGTCCCCTGTCGACTCATGTGACATTCCTCCAGGGTTACATAGAACCAGGGTGTGGGGTCCGAGCCATCTCCGAGACATCTCTAGTCCGTGTTGATAATGGGGGAAATGTACCCCAAAATAGTCCTTCATTAGCCAGCAGCAGTCCCCTGTCGACTCATGTGACATTCCTCCAGGGTTACATAGAACCAGGCTGTGGGGTCCGAGCCATCTCCGAGACATCTCTAGTCCGTGTTGATAATGGGGGAAATGTACCCCAAAATAGTCCTTCATTAGCCAGCAGCAGTCCCCTGTCGACTCATGTGACATTCCTCCAGGGTTACATAGAACCAGGGTGTGGGGTCCGAGCCATCTCCGAGACATCTCTAGTCCGTGTTGATAATGGGGGAAATGTACCCCAAAATAGTCCTTCATTAGCCAGCAGCAGTCCCCTGTCGACTCATGTGACATTCCTCCAGGGTTACATAGAACCAGGGTGTGGGGTCCGAGCCATCTCCGAGACATCTCTAGTCCGTGTTGATAATGAGGAAAAAGTACCCCAAAAAAGTGCATCATGACTCAGCAATCATCACACTCAACTTTGGTGATAACCGGGGATAAGGGAATGCTCTGGTTTTTGGACAAAATTAACATGGGATCACTCCCGTCACCGGACGTACTTCGTCTCACTGGAATAGTAACGGTCATAGTGAATATAAAATCGTCCCCATGTATCCGGCCAATGACGGGAGAGTTTTGAAAGAGACAAAACACTGTTCCATACATTTAAAAACACTTAAACAATTAAACAATGTTTACCTGCCAACAAGCAGCAGTGTGCTGTCATTTCAAACATGTTACCCCACTGTTTAACACAGTTTTACCTGTGTTTTTGAAGACTCTTTCCTGGGTCAATGTGTCCTCTTTCTCCCCCCCCTGGGTGTGTGTGAGACAAGTCAAGTGAGTCAGCCTGCCAACCAGCAGCAGTGTGCTGTCATTTCAAACATGTTACCCCCACTGTTTAACACAGTTTTACCTGTGTTTTGAAGACTCTTTCCTGGGTCAATTTGTCCTCTTTCTCCCCCCCTGGGTGTTGTGGTGAGACAAGTCAAGTGAGTCAGGCTGCCAACAAGCAGCAGTGTGCTGTCATTCAAACATGTTACCCCACTGTTTAACACAGTTTTACCTGTGTTTTGAAGACTCTTTCCTGGGTCAATGTGTCCTCTTTCTCCCCCCCTGGGTGTGTGTGAGACAAGTCAAGTGAGTCAGGCTGCCAACAAGCAGCAGTGTGCTGTCATTTCAAACATGTTACCCCACTGTTAACACAGTTTTACCTGTGTTTTGAAGACTCTTTCCTGGGTCATAAGGTGTCCTCATTTCATCCCCCCCCTGGGTGTGTGTGGAGACAAGTCAAGTGAGGTCATGCATTTATTCTATCATTTATATGGTTCCCCAACACAATGCACATAGTCTGGAGCTCACTGGGGTCCTGCATATAATTTAATCAGGCGTTTTAACACTTTTTCCCATGAAATGATTTTTAATCACTATCATGGGGCTATGAAAATAAAATTCCGGGTAATGCAGAGCACAAGTGCACCTTTTACTATTTAAATGTATTTGTATTATATATATTTGGGCTAGAAAGGTGACCTCTCTGGGTGATTTAGTCAGTTTATGGAGCTTAGCCCACAAATCCTGGATGATCCAGGCCGAATTTGGGTTGCTCATAGGCGGCCCTGCCAGGCGCCCCCACCCGTGGAAAGCAAAAAAATTGAAGAAAACGCTTTAATTATAACTTAAAATAATCAAAAATGAAGTTTTGAAAAATTGTCAAAAAAATGACAGAGTGCCAACGGGAGAAGGGGCCAGACTATTGGCGCTTCAGGCCGATTTTTCCCCTTCTCCGATGGTTGGTACAACGGAGAAGGGGAAAAAGTCCCTGGGCTTCATTTCCACTTCTCTGTTAAAAAGATTCATCCATACTTTTCAAACTACCGTCTGCACGAAATCGGAAACCCAGTTTTTGGGTGCACTCAGAAAAATAACGGCTGTTGCAAATCATGGAAGAATGTATCCGCTCACCAAGCACTTTGAGTGGGCCTAATTTTGTGGCGCAAGGACCCCCCAGCCTGGTTCTCTCAATACTTAAAGTTTGACATGGAGGAATGCGAGGGCACTTTGCAGGTGACTCTACCCGATTATGAGACACTATTTTGGGACGTATTTTTTACATTTCTCTGGTTCTCCAAATAGTTTAAGTTCGACATTTTGAGCCATGGAGGAATGCGAGGGCACTTTGCAGGTGACTCTACCCGATTTTGAGACACTATTTTGGGGCGTATTTTTTACATTTCTCTGGTTCTCCAAATAGTTTAAGTTCGACATTTTGAGCCATGGAGGAATGCGAGGGCACTTTCCAGGTGACTCTACCCGATTTTGAGGCACTATTTTGGGGTATAATTTTTACATTTTGACCCCTTTGCCCGGTTATCACCAAAGTTGAGTTGGATGATTTCGACCATGGAGGAATGTCAGGGGAGTCCGCGGGGGACTCCTGCGGGGTCATGAGGCACTATTTTGGGGTACAATTTTTACATTTTGACCCCTTTTCCCGGTTCTCACCAAAGTTGAGTTGGATGATTTCGACCATGGAGGAATGTCAGGGGAGTCCGCGGGGGACTCCTGCGGGGTCATGAGGCACTATTTTCGGACACTTTTTTCCCATTTTCCCCCCTTTTGCCTGGTTCTTTTTATTTTTATTTTTTTTCCTGTTTTGGCCCGTTTGACCCGGTTCCTTCTGCCGGGGGCACTGCCCGGTCCCGGGTGCCCCCCCCAGGGCTCGCGTACAGCCGTTTCACCCCCCACATTGACGGATTTTGACCCCTTTGCCCGGTTCTCACCAAAGTTGAGTGTGATGATTGCTGAGTCATGATGCACTATTTTGGGGTACATTTCCCCCATTATCAACACGGACTAGAGATGTCTCGGAGATGGCTCGGAGCCCACACCCTGGTTCTATGTAACCCTGGAGGAATGTCACATGAGTCGACAGGGGACTGCTGCTGGCTAATGAAGGACTATTTTGGGGTACATTTCCCCCATTATCAACACGGACTAGAGATGTCTCGGAGATGGCTTGGAGCCCACACCCTGGTTCTATGTAACCCTGGAGGAATGTCACATGAGTCGACAGGGGACTGCTGCTGGCTAATGAAGGACTATTTTGGGGTACATTTCCCCCATTATCAACACGGACTAGAGATGTCTCGGAGATGGCTCGGAGCCCACACCCTGGTTCTATGTAACCCTGGAGGAATGTCACATGAGTCGACAGGGGACTGCTGCTGGCTAATGAAGGACTATTTTGGGGTACATTTCCCCCATTATCAACACGGACTAGAGATGTCTCGGAGATGGCTCGGAGCCCACACCCTGGTTCTATGTAACCCTGGAGGAATGTCACATGAGTCGACAGGGGACTGCTGCTGGCTAATGAAGGACTATTTTGGGGTACATTTCCCCCATTATCAACACGGACTAGAGATGTCTCGGAGATGGCTCGGAGCCCACACCCTGGTTCTATGTAACCCTGGAGGAATGTCACATGAGTCGACAGGGGACTGCTGCTGGCTAATGAAGGACTATTTTGGGGTACTTTTTTTTCATTTTCACCCAAATTTCCCTGGATGAAATATTTTTTAGTTTTTTTAGTTTTTAGCCCAGTTTTGGCCACAGCGTTGCCTGGAGGATAGGACCGAGATATGACAGACTCTCTGGCCGCCTCACAAGTCACTATTGTCGGACACTTTCTTTGCTTTACCCCGGTTCTATCACTCTTTCCTCCTTTGACCATACAACCCGTTTCCTGCTGGGGTGGTGCCTGGTTCCGGGGTACCCCAAACCCTCTCATGGTCGGGGCACCATGTATTGATGCATCGGACCCAATGTTGCCATCACCAGCCCCGCGTTGGTGCGGAAGTGGGACCATCTGACCCGGTGGTAACCCAATACTTCCCTTCGTCCATGCACCATGAATTGATGCATCGGACCCAGTGTCGCAACCACCGCTCACGCTAACGCATATAAACGGAGAACTATAACATAATTTTGATCAAAATCATTATGTGTGTTTCAGGAAGGATGTCATCTGAATGCCCGGTGTGCAGACTCTTCTATCTGGCATTGAACAAACACCTTAAGCACAAGCATGCAGTGCGGAACTTGGAGGAGAGGGGAATCCTCCTGAAAATAGCCAGTGGAAGGATAAATGTTCGGACCAAACCCTGTCCCATCGCTGGGTGTTCGTACGCTGGGAAGAGACTGGACCGTCATGTAAAACATGACCACCCTGAGTTGTCCCGACATAAGGCACATCAGGTCATGGCAAGGCTGAAGCATAGTGTGGCACTGCAGTTGCTCCATGACCTCCGTGAGACTAACCCCATCATTGGAATGGCTACATCATTGGATATAGACAATGAGGAGGAATACCCCGGGCACCCTCCACCCTTCTCCCCACATACCGAGTGTGACAACGAGGACTGCAGGCAGGTGATGCTGGAAAATGTGGCATTGAGGGCTCAGAAGGATGCCCTCAATGATGAGGTGAAGACCCTGCGCTCCAGGCTGAAAAAGGAGCTAAAACCCAGGAAGCAGAGTGCTGCTGTTCTTGAGGAAGAGGACGAATGTATACGATTTAAGGGCCTGGCAATCCCAAATACCTCCGGCATAAACACAGTAGCCTCAGGCAGCAATACCCCTGTGAAGAGCCCGGTGAAGACTGTCATGCAGTCCCCAGTAACCTCCGGTAGCGAGACCCCTGTGAGGAGCCCGGTGAAGACTGTCATGCTTGCAGTAGCCTCCGGTGGGAAGAGACCGGTCAAGAACCCTGTGAAGAGCCCAATGAAGACTGTCATGCTTGCAGTAGCCTCCGGTGGAAAGAGACCGGTCAAGAACCCTGTGAAGAGCCCAGTGAAGACTGTCATATTACCAGTTTCCTCCGGTAGCGAGACCCCTGAGAAGAGCCCGGTGAAGACTGTCATGTTTGCAGTAGCCTCCAGTAGCGAGACCCCTGTGAAGACCCCGGTGAAGACTGTCATGTTTGCAGTAGCCTCCGGTAGCGAGACCCCTGTGAAGACCCCGGTGGAAACTGTCATGTTTGCAGTAGCCTCCGGTAGCGAGACCCCTGTGAAGACCCCGGTGGAAACTGTCATGTTTGCAGTAGCCTCCGGTAGCGAGACCCCTGTGAAGACCCCGGTGGAAAATGTCATGTTTGCAGTAGCCTCCGGTAGCGAGACCCCTGTGAAGACCCCGGTGGAAACTGTCATGTTTGCAGTAGCCTCCGGTAGCGAGACCCCTGTGAAGACCCCGGTGGAAACTGTCATGTTTGCAGTAGCCTCCGGTAGCGAGACCCCTGTATGCCGGAAGACCCGTGCCTCTAAGCTGGCTAATGACTTGCCCTCTCCCTCAAATTACTGGTCCACTGGGTGTGGACGGGGGAATACCATGCGTGAAATCACGTTGCCTAGAAGCATGGAGGCGTACCTTCAGACATACTTGGATCACTGTTTGGGTGTCGCTCCGACAGTAAAACAGAAAGACAATGTTGTGTCGAAGATCAGCCGGATAAAGAACTTCATAGTATACATGGCCCATGGTGTTAACCGCCTGTCAGACTGGCTGTTCCTAAGAAACATGAAGATGATCCGTGGCTGGAGCGAGTATATTGTAAAGCCGGGCCGGGCAGTCACAACATCAGAGTTCTTCCTGAAGAATGTGCACCAGTTCATGGGGTACATGTCTGAGTCAAAGCCCCGGGGGTGCAAGCTCACCCAGTCTGATATGACCCACATAATGAGAGAGGTGAAAGCCAACATGAAACACTTGAATAAGGCAGTCACTCTACATCAGTTTAAGGTGAAGAGGAACAAACTGGATCGTCTGCCGAGCCAGGCGGAGCTTCTCGCCGCCATGGCGGCCGCTGAGAAGCGCATCCCGGAGCTCCTCGACCTGATGGCCGGCACGCCGACCTCAACCACCCAGAAGCTTCTCTATGGCTATCTCACCCTCCATTGGAGCCTCCTGTATGGCCACCGTACGGGCGTGTACGCAAACATGAAAAACAGTGAGGTCTTAGAGGCAGCCATAAGGGGAACTGCTGAGGGCTACATCATCCATGTGCAGGATCACAAGACGGCCAAGACATATGGCGAAGCACAGCTGGCGCTTACAGTAGAGGAGTTTAGCTGGGTCATGCGGTGGATGGGGATTAAAGAGGCATTGCTGGGTCCTCAGAATGAATTCTTCCTTTTCACAAGGGGGAATCGGGCCTCCAAGAACCTGAACGCTCACTTGAAGAGGGCATGGGCTGATGCTGGGCTAGAAACAGCCGTCACCTTCACAATCCTGCGCACTGCCCTGGCTGACAATATCAAGCATCACCAAGATCCAGAAAGCCGGTCGATTCTCGCCAGGTTTATGTGTCACGACGTAACCACGGCGGACCGGTTCTACGCGAATGCGCCAGGTATAAAGGAGGCATTGAGAATCCGCTCCATGTTCAGGGCGTCATCAGATGCGGCAGCAGCTGCATCATCATCAGAAGGATGTCTACCGCTGTCAGATGGGGAGACCTCCGAAGAGGGCTGCTATAACAGTACAGCTCTATCATCTTCACCTGATGGGTCATTGGAGCGGCAGCAGCAGCGGAAGCGGAAGCGGGAGGGAAAGAGGCCAATGAAGTCGGGACCGGGGCTGGTTGACACTCCTGATGATGGGGCAGGGGCCGTGGACTCAACCTGTTTGCCCTGGTGCACCGTAAGAATTAGACGCCTAATTTGGTCCCCTGAATCCCGCTAAACATTGTGAATATGTATACCGTGTATATAATTATTATTATAATCCTGTGTATACATTTTGTAAATAGTACAATATCTCCAGGGCGCATAACTGCACTTTACAAGCCAGGAAAGGTGCCAGAATCCTGGGCATACATTTTGTTAATAGTGCAACACCTCCAGGGCGCATAACTGCACTTTAAAACGTAGGTTAAGAAATTTAGTAGTACTGTTATAGTAGCAGTAGTACGTGTAAATAGTTTATGTTTTAGCCTCTCTGTACTGTCAACTGTGTTTTTTGTTCAAATAAAATAAAAAAAAAAAAAAAAACAATAACCTTGATGGTTACCAGGGGCAGAAAAAGTGCCACTTTCCATCAGCACCGGGGAGGCACTCTCCTTGGTGCTGAACCCTGTGATGAGCGCTCAAGTGTTGGCGGAGGAGGTGTAAGCCAGAGGAGGGTGAACAAAAGTTAAAGTGTTTGAACCTCCAGCCCAGAAGGGGGGGTGATGCCGTGAAGAAAGCCGAATATGGATGCTGATGGGCGGACACAGAAGCACCATAAAACCACCCCCTTGTAAGGTCACCAGGGGCACGAGAATACCCTCCAGCCCAGAAGGGGGGGTGATGCCGTGAAGAAGGCCGAATATGGATGCTGATGGGCGGACACAGAAGCACCATAAAACCACCCCCTTGTAAGGTCACCAGGGGCACGAGAATACCCTCCACAGAAGGGGGGGTGATGCCGTGAAGACGGCCGAATATGGATGCTGATGGGCGGACACAGAAGCACCATAAAACCACCCCCTTGTAAGGTCACCAGGGGCACGAGGTTCTGGTGGGTGTGAATACCTGTGTTTAGTCCGTGGGGGAGTGCTTAACTGTGGGGGCCCGGGGACTCAGGGTGTGCAAGGTTATGGAGGTCCCACTGTTAGGGGCCCATGCTGGAGGTAATTAGTCCGTCCTTGGGGCTCTGTGAGCGGGCAAAAAGAGGTGATTTCCCCCTGGTCTCTGCTGGAGGTGCAGAGTCCCACTGTTAGGGGCCCATGCTGGAGGTAATTAGTCCGTCCTTCGGGGCTCTGTGAGCGGGCAATGAGAGGTGATTTTCCCGGTCTCCGCCCTGGAGGTGTGAAATAAACAGAGTCCCCCTGTTAGGGACTGGTGCTGGAGGTCTCTAGTCCGTCCTTCGGTGCTCTGTGAGCGGGCAAAAAGAGGTGATTTCCCCCTGGTCTCTGCTGGAGGTGCAGAGTCCCACTGTTAGGGGCCCATGCTGGAGGTAATTAGTCCGTCCTTGGGGCTCTGTGAGCGGGCAAAAAGAGGTGATTTCCCCCTGGTCTCTGCTGGAGGTGCAGAGTCCCACTGTTAGGGGCCCATGCTGGAGGTAATTAGTCCGTCCTTCGGGGCTCTGTGAGCGGGCAATGAGAGGTGATTTTCCCGGTCTCCGCCCTGGAGGTGTGAAATAAACAGAGTCCCCCTGTTAGGGACTGGTGCTGGAGGTCTCTAGTCCGTCCTTCGGTGCTCTGTGAGCGGGCAAAAAGAGGTGATTTCCCCCTGGTCTCTGCTGGAGGTGCAGAGTCCCACTGTTAGGGGCCCATGCTGGAGGTAATTAGTCCGTCCTTGGGGCTCTGTGAGCGGGCAGAGAGAGGTGATTTCCCCCTGGTCTCTGCTGGAGCTGTGAAAGAAACAGAGTCCCACTGTTATGGGGACATGCTGGAGGTAATTAGTCCGTCCTTGGGGCTCTGTGAGGGGGCAGAGAGAGGTGATTTTCCCCTGGTCTCTGCTGGAGCTGTGAAAGAAACAGAGTCCCACTGTTATGGGGACATGCTGGAGGTAATTAGTCCGTCCTTGGGGCTCTGTGAGGGGGCAGAGAGAGGTGATTTCCCCCTGGTCTCTGCTGGAGGTGCAGAGTCCCACTGTTAGGGGCCCATGCTGGAGGTAATTAGTCCGTCCTTGGGGCTCTGTGAGCGGGCAGAGAGAGGTGATTTTCCCGGTCTCCGCCCTGGAGGTGTGAAATAAACAGAGTCCCCCTGTTAGGGACTGGTGCTGGAGGTCTCTAGTCCGTCCTTCGGTGCTCTGTGAGCGGGCAAAAAGAGGTGATTTCCCCCTGGTCTCTGCTGGAGGTGCAGAGTCCCACTGTTAGGGGCCCATGCTGGAGGTAATTAGTCCGTCCTTGGGGCTCTGTGAGCGGGCAGAGAGAGGTGATTTCCCCCTGGTCTCTGCTGGAGCTGTGAAAGAAACAGAGTCCCACTGTTATGGGGACATGCTGGAGGTAATTAGTCCGTCCTTGGGGCTCTGTGAGGGGGCAGAGAGAGGTGATTTTCCCCTGGTCTCTGCTGGAGCTGTGAAAGAAACAGAGTCCCACTGTTATGGGGACATGCTGGAGGTAATTAGTCCGTCCTTGGGGCTCTGTGAGGGGGCAGAGAGAGGTGATTTCCCCCTGGTCTCTGCTGGAGGTGCAGAGTCCCACTGTTAGGGGCCCATGCTGGAGGTAATTAGTCCGTCCTTGGGGCTCTGTGAGCGGGCAGAGAGAGGTGATTTCCCCCTGGTCTCTGCTGGAGCTGTGAAAGAAACAGAGTCCCACTGTTATGGGGACATGCTGGAGGTAATTAGTCCGTCCTTGGGGCTCTGTGAGGGGGCAGAGAGAGGTGATTTTCCCCTGGTCTCTGCTGGAGGTGCAGAGTCCCACTGTTAGGGGCCCATGCTGGAGGTAATTAGTCCGTCCTTGGGGCTCTGTGAGCGGGCAGAGAGAGGTGATTTCCCCCTGGTCTCTGCTGGAGCTGTGAAAGAAACAGAGTCCCACTGTTATGGGGACATGCTGGAGGTAATTAGTCCGTCCTTGGGGCTCTGTGAGGGGGCAGAGAGAGGTGATTTCCCCCTGGTCTCTCCTGGAGGTGTGAAATAAACAGAGTGCTACATTTTGTAAATAGTGCAATATCTCCAGGGCGCATAACTGCACTTTACAAGCCAGAAATAATGTTTAAATGGTCGGGGAAAGTATTTTTAAATGTCTGGAAGAGAGTTTTAGACAGTCATTTTGCACGAAATCATTTAACATAGACGCTCTCCTGAAAATGCACAGAATATGTGCTTTTTCAGGAGACCGTCAATGTTAAATGATTTCGTGCAAAATGACTGGCTAAAACCTCGGAATAAGTGTTTGAAAAGCGGGGAAAAGTTGTTTAAAATAGTCTGATACCTCCAGGGCGCATCACCAAAAATGTACAAGCCAGGGAAGATGCCTGAATCCCGGATACTTTAGGTCTGTCACTTAGGGTGACCGCACCACTCCGACGCTCCCAAGAGTGGACGTCCATTGTTTGTAAGGCACCTAAGAGGGAGAAGGGGAAAAATCGGCCCGAAGCGCCAAGAGTCTGGCCCCTTCTCCCGTTGGCACTCTGTCATTTTTTTGACAATTTTTCAAAACTTCATTTTTGATTATTTTAAGATATAATTAAGCGTTTTCTTCACTTTTTTTTGCTTTCCACGGGTGGGGGCGCCTGGCAGGCCGCCTATGAGCACCCGAATTCGGCCTGGATCATCCAGGATTTGTGGGCTAAGCTCCATAAACTGACTAAATCACCCAGAGAGGTCACCTTTCTAGCCCAAATATATATAATACAAATACATTTAAATAGTAAAAGGTGCACTTGTGCTCTGCATTACCCGGAATTTTATTTTCATAGCCCCATGATAGTGATTAAAAATCATTTTCATGGGAAAAAGTGTTAAAACGCCTGATTAAATTATATGCAGGATCCCAGTGAGCTCCAGACTATGTGCATTGTGTTGGGGAACCATATAAATGATAGAATAAATGCATTTAAATGCAAAAATAATGATTTAAAATCATTTTAGGGGGACAATTGTGGAGAGGAGCCTGAAAATGACTCTGCAGCAGGCCGCCTATGAGCACCCAAATTCGGCCTTCTTCACGGCACCATCACCCCTTCTGTGGAGGGTATTCTCGTGCCCCTGGTGACTCTACAAGGGGGGTGGTTTTTATGGTGCTTATATGTCCGCCCATCAGCATCCATATTCGGCCTTCTTCACGGCACCACAACCACTTCTGTGGAGGGTATTCTCGTGCCCCTGGTGACTCTACAAGGGGGGTGGTTTTTATGGTGCTTATATGTACGCATATGAGCACCCAAATTCGGCCTGGATCATCCAGGATTTGTGGGCTAAGCTCCATAAACTGACTAAATCACCCAGAGAGGTCACCTTTCTAGCCCGCTCACAGAGCCCCCAAGGACGGACTAGAGACCTCCAGCAGCAGTCCCCAACAGTGGGACTCTGCACCTCCAGGAGAGACCAGGGGGAAATCACCTCTCTCTGCCCGCTCACAGACCCCCAAAGTACGGACTAATTACCTCCAGCATGTTCCCCTAACAGTGGGACTCTGTGTATTTCAGACCTCCAGGGCGGAGACCGTGAAAATCACCTCTCTCTGCCCACTCACAGAGCCCCCAAGGACGGACTCATGACCACCAGCATGTCCCCATAACAGTGGCACCTCCATAACCTTGCACTCACTTCACTTGTCTCACACACACCCAGGGGGGTGAAAGAGGACACATTGGAGCACACATTGACCCAGCAGTAAGTGCTTGAAACGTGGGTAAAGGTGTGTTAAACTGTGGGGTGACATGTTTCAAATGACAGCACGGTGCTGCTTGTTGGCAGGCTGACTCACTTCACTTGTCTCACACACACCCAGGGGGGGAAAGATAACACTTGTACCCAGGAATAAGTGTTTGAAAGGCGGGGAAAAGTTGTTTGAAATAGTATAATATCTCCAGGGCGCATAACTGCACTTTACAAGCCAGAAATAATGTTTAAATGGTCGGGGAAAGTATTTTTAAATGTCTGGAAGAGAGTTTTAGACAGTCATTTTGCACGAAATCATTTAACATTGACGGTCTCCTGAAAATGCACAGAATATGTGCTTTTTCAGGAGACTGTCAATGTTAAATGATATAGCGCAAAATGACTGACTAAAACCCCGGAATAAGTGTTTGAAAGGCGGGGAAAAGTTGTTTAAAATAGGCTGATACCTCCAGGACGCATAACATGGGTAAAAAGTGTGTTAAAAGGTCGGGGAACATGTTTCAAATGACAGCACACTGCTGCTTGTTGGCAGGCTGACTCACTTCACTTGTCTCACACACACCCAGGTGGGGAAAGAGGACACATTGACCCAGGAGAAAGTGCTCAAAACGTGGGTAAAAGTGTGTTGAAAAGTGGGGGTACATGTTTCAAATGACAGCACACTGCTGCTTGTTGGCAGGCTGACTCACTTCACTTGTCTCACACACACCCAGGGGGAAGAAAGAGGACACATTGGAGCACAAATTGACCCAGGAAAGAGTCCTCAAAACGTGGGTAAAGCTGTGTCAAACTGTGGGGTAACATGTTTCAAATGACAGCACACTGCTGCTTGTTGGCAGGCTGACTCACTTCACTTGTCTCACACACACCCAGTGGGAAGAAAGAGGACACATTGGAGCACACATTGACCCAGGAAAGAGTCCTCAAAACGTGGGTAAAGCTGTGTCAAACTGTGGGGTAACATGTTTCAAATGACAGCACACTGCTGCTTGTTGGCAGGCTGACTCACTTCACTTGTCTCACACACACCCAGGGGGAAGAAAGATAACACTTGTACCCAGGAATAAGTGTTTGAAAGGCGGGGAAAAGTTGTTTGAAATAGTATAATATCTCCAGGGCGCATAACTGCACTTTACAAGCCAGAAATAATGTTTAAATGGTCGGGGAAAGTATTTTTAAATGTCTGGAAGAGAGTTTTAGACAGTCATTTTGCACGAAATCATTTAACATTGACGCTTTCCTGAAAATGCACAGAATATGTGCTTTCTCAGGAGACCGTCAATGTTAAATGATTTCGTGCAAAATGACTGGCTAAAACCCCGGAATAAGTGTTTGAAAGGCGGGGAAAAGTTGTTTAAAATAGTCTGATATCTCCAGGGCGCATCACCAAAAATGTACAAGCCAGGGAAGATGCCTGAATCCCGGATACTTTAGGTCTGTCACTTAGGGTGACCGCACCACTCCGACGCTCCCGAGAGCGGACGTCCATTGTTTGTAAGGCACCTAAGAGGGATAATTAAGACAGGGTTGCATCTTCCTGTAGAACAGGGAGAGGTAGGGTTCTTTCTAATGACTTTCATTCTACGTTTTAGTGACGCAACAATCCTTGCTGATTTGAATTCAGGCGTATATCCCAATCTTTCGGACCAGAGTTAACTAGTACATAAGACCAGGATTCGCATTTACATCCTCGGGTGTGAGTAATAGATACCTTATCTGCCCTCTTAAAGGGAGAATCAGAGGCATAACTTGCACCTGTGGACCTTTCCGTGAATGTATTGCATACTGTTGGGGTGAGGCAGACATATTTAGCGAGACCTGAGTATGATTTGTCAGAGTTGGAACATGGGGCGATTGCGCACAGATCTATGTTCACTATTCCGTCGCTACCTTCTTGGAGAGTGAAGGTTCTTTTTGGGGACATAAGGCTTGCTACTCTAGTCCCTCTTTTGGTCCTTACTATCTCTTCCTCTGGGGCGGGAGTTGGAGAAAGAACATCATTAGTTTTACAGACAATGAAAATTATCGTTACCATAATGGTAAGTAGGAGGCCCAGGCCCGCTACCATTCTCCAGTGCCCGTACATAATTATGCTGTTAGCTCCAATTCTTCTGGTATCTTTAAACCGTATATTACCAATGGTCAATGTGATCGTACCTTGGTTCCCCAGAATACAAAACGTGCCCCCTGAGGGAGATTGAGACCCAGATATGCCAAAACCCTCTTGAGTACGAGGAGTATTTAAATAGACATCTACCCTCGTCCACATGTTGAGTAATGATAAAAGGGCCTATTTGGAAAGTAAAACAGGAGTTACTCCAAACTTGGTTAGTGATTGATTTTAAGCGATAGGTTTTTAATGGTAAATGCGGGTCCCCACATATATCAGTAGTCTTCCACCAACTGATCCAAGTTAGCAGGGGTGAGGGAGCTACCCAGGGTTTTATTATCTATCTCACGGAGGTCTTCTAAGCGCCTCTGAAAGGTACTCATGTTGCTCGGAGTCTAAAGAGAGATTCCTGTGTCTGCCCCAAAAGAACCCTTCAACATTTCCTGGAACCTTTAACACATAGTTCTGTAGAATAAAAATAAACAAATCCCTTAAATTATGGGATAAATCAAGTCCCTCAAATAATGGGTTGATAAACAAAGTCCCTCAAAAAATCGATTGTTAAAACAAAGTTCCTCAAAAAATGGATTATTAAAACAAAGTTCCTCAAAAAATGGATTATTAAAACAAAGTTCCTCAAAAAATTGATTATTAAAACAAAGTTCCACACCGGCTATATCAACCTGTTTCAGCTGGAAGTGGAGTCCCCTGTGCCGTCTTGGTTTGCCGTGTCTTTGTCCCCCCAGCCCGCTGACGGCGGCTTCTGGGCTGCCTGCTAGAGAGATGTCTTCCCGATCCTCCTCCTCCGGTCCGCTGATGGCGCCTCCTGGGTCGACTGCTGGAGAGATGTCCTCCCGATCCTCCTCCTCCGGTCCGCTGATGACGCCTTCTGGGTCGACTGCTGGAGAGATGTCCTCCCGATCCTCCTCCTCCGGTCTGCTGATGACGCCTTCTGGGTCGACTGCTGGAGAGATGTCCTCCCGATCCTCCTCCTCCTGTGTGCTGTCCCTGTTTTTGTCTAATTTGCCTCCCTTGTTCTTCATAATCCTGCTTGTGCTGTCTTTCCCTTTCTTCAAATTTTTCTGCCATGTGGAATATTTCTTCCTGTGTGGGGTCTGCGTGGCTCCTTGTAATATTTTCTAGAATGGAAATAAACCGCTCCCTCTCTCTATCTAACTTTCTTTTGTCTGATGGGCTTTCCTCCTCTAAGGAAGAGAGCATCTGTTCTGGGGTGGTGCAAGCTGTCTGTAGGGTTTCATTTATTTCCTCCCTTTGTCCTTCATTCCCTCCAAGTGAGGCAGAGCTACTCTTATCTTCTGATCTTGTCTTTGTAGTGGAAGTGTTCCTTAAAGGAGTCAATGCTACATTTCCCACTATTTTAAAATGTCCCCCTCTTATTGCAGCTATTTCTTGTTCTGAATCGGATGATGTGCCTGCTACCATCATTTGTAAATTAGTCACGGGTGGCGCGCTTGGGGTAGGGAGAGAATAAGGGCGGGGTTGTGTAGATAAATCATCTAAATCCGGGTAAATTAGGGGAGAAAAGATGGGAGCAGGCGGGTCCCCTATAGGTCCTGCTGGAGACCTCTCCTCTGAGCTAGCCTTCTGTGCCGTGCACTCCTCATTTACAGCACTGTGGATAGTTTGCCTCCCTATGTCTTCTCTATCAGAGGCCGAGGTTTCATCTTTATTTATATCCCTAAAATATTTGAGGCGTTTTGCAATAAAGTCAAATATGTCTTTGTCCGTAGGTGGAACTGTTGACACTGGTGTTTCTTTAATGTCCTGAGGGCACAGGAGAGTGCCAACGTCACTAGAGCGTTGAAACTCCCCTCCTTGTGTTTGGGCTGCTATCATAATTGGGGGATTTTTAGCTGGGAGGAGAATAGCAGCTCCCTTTATGGCGAGCGCTGCGTTATGGCAAATCCTCCTTAATTTATCTACCGCCTCTTTCTCTTTGTTTAGTTTCTTACGGCCAAATAATCCGGGCTTTTGCCCATTTAGGTCTCCAAGTTTCTTTACAAGCTGTCGCTCATAAACATTTAGCGCTGAGCTTAAACTTCCCAAAGTCTCATCTCTTTCTACTCTGTCTTCTTTCATCATTTTATTTTTTAGGAATCTCAGATCTGCACAAGCCTTTTTTTTTTCTCTCTGTTTGATTCCACTGAAAATCAATCTCTCAGTCTGTTCCCATTGCTCGCGGAAGCTTCCGGGAATTGGAACGCCTAAATCACTCTTTTCAAACTCTCCTTCCATGATTGACTTCGTTTCTATTATCTGACAAGGTTGATATGTGTTCGCTTGTATTTATTTAATATACTGGACAATTATTGTCTTTACTCTTAATGTCCTTATTCTATTTATTTGAATGCCCTGTCCTTAATTCAGACGTGCACACAGTCTGAATCCAAAATTCAAAGTTTCCAGCGTGAAACAACACAGAATATTGTTACACACCCGGTTCGCCACCAGAGGGCAGCAGCTGACCACGAATGAGCTTCCTCTGTTTGGTGAAGCTCAGCCCTGCACACTTTGTCTCCACTCAACTCTACTTCTGCTGTTTCCTCTCAATTATTACACAGATTTGACGTAAAAAATCACACAGAGTTTATTCCCTTATACAGTCTGTCCGGCATTTTGTACGATGTTTATTCCAACAGATAATTGCGGTTTTTAAGCGCGCTTCGGCACCCCTCTTTAGAGATGCGACGCTTACATGGAGTTTAATCCCAAACCACAAAAATCCTTTATCGTCACATTCAGCCTTCCAGATTAACCCCACAGCAAGAGTTTGCGAAATCCGGTCGTTTCAAATTAATTTTGAAAGTTTCGTATTTTCCTCTTGAATACCCACATACAGATGAAGCGTCTTATTTTGGACAGTTTAAAGTGTGAGGGTCGTGATCGGTTCATGCACGTTCCGTGATGGCCGGCCGGCCCCCAGTCAGACTTGATACCGCCCCCATGATAAATACATTTAATTATTGTGAAGCCAGCTGCAATGGATCATTGATCCACCAGGGGGTGCAGTGGGGTTCCACACTGGAGTCATGTGAAATCAACTTCTAAATAATAGATGTTGTTTAGTCGGAAAAAACGAACGAGCCGGCTCTCCCGATTTTTAATCCTAATTTAATCATCATCATTGATGTTTATGTTCGCCGAATTGACATGAAATCACTGACAAATATGAATATTCTGTATTCAACTTCATTGAAACGATCAGGATGGGTGTTATTTTTCCCCACAATGACCAAGTCGCTGCAAATGATCCCATGTATTACATGTACATGGCCACATTCTCAACAAAGTTACGTAACGAAACATTCTGTATTCCTTGCTTACTTTTTATTTAATGCTTTATAACAGCTGGAATAGTTCGTTTAGAACAGGCACCTCACTCGCAATCTGCTCCTCCGCAACGCCTACCACCTACCTCCGGCTGAAATTATGAATGTACAGTAAGGCATAGTAATCATAGATAACACGGCAGGGCCCGTTACAGTTTGTTTTCATCTGATTTCAAATATTTCAAATGTCTGAAGTTAATAAATACATTCTCAGTGTTCAAGTCAATAATAGTCATATAAGAAAAGTACTGATCTAATAACAGAGATTTTATAAGGACTTTTCAATGTTCGACATCGCTCATGTGAAATACAGTAAACTGGATGTTGTGGTGCCGAGAGGCGGGGTATCAAAAGTACAAGCTAAACTTTTATTTAGCATCTGAACACACTTGTAAACAACGTGATGCCCGGGAAGCGAAGACCCGGCGGAAACAGCTGGTCTGGTTCACTAAAATGTCCGTGTACAGTATATCTGGTACTAATGTATAGCGGATCTTTGTTAAGATCCATATGTCACGGATAGAACTATATATTGAGCTTTAAAACAAATGATATATATTATAATAAAATAAACACCGGCTGTTGTTATGCCTGCTGTAACGTTTACTTTCTCCGTTCTCCGCTTAAGTAATTATTACTTCCTGGTTAGCTTTCCGCTCGAAATTTAAATCTGAAAATGGCAAAATAACGGAGAAAAAAACGTTCACAGAGAAGACGACAACAATTGTCACTTGCACTTGTCATTTAGCATCTGAACACACTTGTAAACAACGTGATGCCCGGGAAGCGAAGACCCGGCGGAAACAGCTGGTCTGGTTCACTAAAATGTCCGTGTACAGTATATCTGGTACTAATGTATAGCGGATCTTTGTTAAGATCCATATGTCAGTAGAGATGGGATGGCAGAAGGTGCTATATATATATATATATATAATTCCAAAGCTGGTAAAGACCTTTCAAATTTAGCAATAATAGTCATATAAGAAAAGTACTGATTTGTTCTTGAATCAACTTTTTTATGGAAAATGTTTTATGTAATTTTATTTCATTTTAAATAAAATGAAAGACATTCACAGTTAATGTAATTAGATATACATTATTAATGCCATACATTTTTAAATGTAATTAGATATACATTATTAATGCCATACATTTTTGCATAAATATTTATTCAGTATGATAGCTGTCTAACAGAAGTTAAATCCATTTCTCACTTATTCTGACAATGTACTTAACCCCAAATAAAAGAACCCAATAAAAATAGTTGTTAAATAATAGTGAAGTCACGTTGTAATAACAATAACTCATCTCTCTCGGTTTTTTTTGTTTTCTTTGTGTGCTTTGCCAAAAGCCACTGTGTCAAGTGTCCTAGTTGGGTTACCGTAACGAACAGCAGCCGGCTCTCGATTTTTAATCCTAATTTAATCATTTATGTTCGCCGAATTGACATGAAATCACTGACAAATATGAATATACTGTATTCAACTTCATTAAAATGTTATTAACGTGCCTAAACTCAGTAATTCACTAAAAATTACTGATCCCTCCGCGTCGCGGAGGGATCTTGATCCCTGGGTGTTATTTTTCCCCATAATGACCAAGTCGCTGCAAATTATCCCGCTTATTACATGGCCACATTCTCAACAAAGTAACGACATGACTCCCAATATTAATTAAAATGCTTTTATGGATTTAGAAAATATTTTTATTGATTTAAAACAGAGTTCTATGTATTGATTTAAATTTACATGCATCCGCTAAGAAAAATAGTCCGTTGTTACCGTTTTTTAAACAGTCAGAATGAAACGGCAGCTCTCAGCTGTGTGTTCACACTCCTAACTCTGATCTTTCTTTTCCAACAGTTAAGTTAACTGTAGGTTACTCTGAGTGACAAGCTTACAGTTAGTGAAGTAACACTTTTTTTTTGTGAGTCACGACCTCGCTGTTTCATTCTAACATAACGCTCCAAATATGACTGTTTCCACTCGGACTTCAATACAGCAACACCATTGTTTGGTTTCCATGGTAGCGTGTCTCTTTAGTAGCGTGCACTCCTTTCCTGTAAATTACAGGTCCAGCCAGGCAAAACAGTAATATGAAATATGAACGTTAGTTTTTAACTGAAATGATCAAATAAAGTCAAAATGTCACAGTGTTTACAAACATTGACCATACCGTTCACCAGCCCCCACCCCACTCTTTGTTTAAAACGAATTGGCCATCGGAATGTGTGTGTCCCAACCCCCCCCTGTGATATCTCTTCACAGGGGGGAGAGAGTTAGACGCTCGTGAATTGTCAACGGGGGGGGGGGCCTCTCTGCACGGAGGAGCCGCGGAGAAGTGAATCACAGTGATCTGCTATTTTAAAGTAAATTCAACACATATCGACCCTAAATATAGCATATATTAAGAACGAGAAAGTGTTAACATCGTTTTTTGTAAACATATGACCAATGTGCGAGGGTGATGACATCAGAGCATCGTCCTATGGGCTTAGCCCCGGACAGGTACAACAGGTATTCACTCAGAGGGGGGTAGTTACCCATTTACATGTCAAAAAGCAACATACAGTAGGCGGGTGGGGGATGGTGAACGTTTACATTTCTCTACAGCAGTGGCTCCCAAACTTTTTGTGCCCAAGGCACACCAAAGGACAAGTAAAAATCTCAAGGCACACCTATTGTGCGAAATAGCCCTTATAACACGTGTTATCACTCATATCATGTAAAATATCTGTAAATGTGCATAATTATTTACTAATGCCAAATAAAATGTATAGATAGAACAATCAGTGGTTCAAGTTAGTATATTCCTCAGTGTAACATATCCACTAGTTGCAAAGCTTAAACATTTTTATATATTTTTTTATTTTAAGGGAAAGGATGTTTTCACTACTCAGTTTGTCAACTATGTTACGGACAAACTTGATGTCATTACAATCATTTGATTAAGTCCTGCACTTCAAGTAAAATCAAATTTGAAAGGCTCTTGAGTCTATTCTACCATATATCCAAAGATTTTTTAAAGTTTAAAAAATAATTGTATTAAAGTTTTGTTTTTTCATGTGATATGTTCAGCACTGTCATTAAGTTTAGGGATATTTTGTATTATAAAACTACCATACAGGTCATTTTGATAGTTTTAAGAGATGTCATGTAAAACTCCAACCTGTGTAGATATACATTATACTATAAAGGATATCAGAAGCACTATTTTAGATATTTTAAATTTGAAAAAATGAGGTGCAACATAGTTGACAATGAAAGTCAAACATTTGACGCAAATAACATAGTTGACTGGACACATTATTAACCATCAGCACTATGTTAATTTCAAGGCAGAAGTGCAAAATTCCATTGATAATGATGTGTAATGACGTCTACATGTCGTACAAATTGTCAACTAGGTTACCTGTCAACTAAGTTACTACAGTTATTACAGTACTGGGTAACTCAGTTGACAGGTAACCTAGTTGACAATTTCCCTATTTTGACCCATCATTTCAATGGTAGGCCTTGCCTGGATGACCACATGTCATTTTCTTGAACAGGTTAACATCACATTTGCACATATAATTGAATTAAAATCATTAAACAATTGTAAACCATAACAATGTACGTAACATTGTTGATTGTCAATGAGTATATTAATTGACCATGTGCTATTATACATAAAATATTGTAAAAATGTAGAGGACAATCACCACAGTGTGTTCAAAATGTCTGCCAAAGAGGAACATGGCATCATGTGATGCTGGTGACATGGTATTGGGACAAACAATTTTTGAGTTAAAGGGGGAAGTTCTGTTAGTAACATAGTTGACAGAACTTTTGCGGACATTCATATATTAAGATATTTAAATTATTTAAAGGGGGAAATCAATTAAAAATATGTTATTATTCTTTAGTATTTAGACTTTTGAAATAAATGAATCATTTTTTAAATTTACTTTAATGGTTTTTATTCATTATTTTGAATCCAAGACACCCTCAACTGAAAAACGGACATAGCAAAAACTGACAATTTAAGAACATCATGACACATTTCAAGCTAAATAAAGCATAGGATGCACATAATGTTTGTGTGATATTATAACATGCTTTCCAATAATAGGCAAAATATGATATTTTTGAAGAAAATAGTTAGAATAATTATAATTATCATCAATGGACATCAATGGACATGGAATGTACCCTAAATTGTAGAATCACTCAGCAGTTACATACACCAAACCTTCCAGTTATATTCCTATCAATATTATGAAGGCTTTTACAGAAGGGTTTGGTCATATATAATTCATAGCCTGAATTATATAACATTTTATACCTAAAAACATGGTGAAAATTGATATTTTAGGGCTGTTGACAGTATTTTCTGATTTATGGAGTGATACAAAGAGATATCCAAAATCCCTTCTGTAAAAGCCTTAGATACTAATATGACTACAAAATGAAACAATAATTTTGATCCTGGCTTTATCCAAAGTTCAGATTTCGGTTCCTGAAATGTGTTAAAATATGCGCATATTTCATGAGATAATGGTTCATTTGGATATTTAAACATGCTATTTCAGAAAACTTGTAATACAAAAAACAATTGCCTTATTGTAAGTAATTAACTGGAGAAATATTTAGCTGATATCTTTAAGTTAAAAATACCCTATTCACCTGGGGTGTCTCGCCTTAATTAGATGTTTGATAAGTGCAGATCACATAGTAAAACACGTACACAGATACATTATTTTGTATTTTTATTAAATTCGACAATGTCAATTTCACTTTCCACTATGTCCACCGTTGTTTTTCACAACCAATGGCAGAACTTTATTGAGGCCTGTAATTAGTCAACTACAGGTCTCTTGAGTCAGTCTTTTTCTTCCAAAAAGCTTGTGACAAGATGTTATTGCTCTTGGGGCATTAAAAACAAGATTTTAACTTTAGTTTTTTATATAATATCTGCATTTTCTATTGTGAAAAACTAAGTCTTAGTTATTTAATATATAGCGCCATCTCCTGGTTAAACCCTGAAATTGGAGAATAGTGGGAGGGCCTAACATTCCTGAATACTGGTCTTTGGCAGGCAACTGGCTGGCAACTGGCTGGCAGTCGGCAGGAAGCTGTATGCTGGGGTCCAAAATAAGAGGCTCCATCTGTATAATATCGACTTCAGCTTTTTGTCAGCCTTTAGTCTACAGAATCTCCCCAGCGAGTCAGCCGTGCAGGACTAGACTACCCCACGGCGGACCTCGCTGGTTCACTTTTCTTTCTTTAGTGAGTTAAGGCACAGGACTTAGCTACCCGCCTCTTACAAACACGTTATAACTTATAATTCTCTTTGTGCCTTAGGTACAGGACTGCTTTACCTGACTCTAAGCACTAATCTCCCCAGCGAGTCAGCCGTGCAGGACTAGACTACCTCACGGCGGACCTCGCTGGTTCACTTTTCTCTTTTTAGTGAGTTAAGGCACGGGACTTAGCTACCCGCCTCTTACAAACACGTTATAACTTATAATTCTCTTTGTGCCTTAGGTACAGGACTGCTTTACCTGACTCTAAGCACTTTCTTACTTAACTAGAATATGTATTGTATTTTTTACCGTGACTAAGAACACTGAGAACACCGCTGACAACTCTAAAATGTTGTAGTATAGTCAATCACAGATTTTGGTAATCAAAGAGGTGTCTGCTCACCTTTTGTATATGGCGCCTTGGTTTAGTTGTCAGCGGTGTCGTGGTGTCCTCCCCTGGACTGAATTCCGTCCGCTGGCTGTCGGTGTTCCTTCTAGAGACCAGCACTCATCACGTTCGGGGTCACCATAATTGTTGTAGCAAACACCGTGGTGGTGGCTTAAAGCCCACCTCCGCTACGCGCCGTCCGTTAGATGAGCCTGGTTAGATTTAATAAAAGAAGGAGTTCAAAACACCGGAATAAAGGTTATAACAATAATCTGATTTTACTGGTAAAAAAACACTTATACAAGTTTACAGAGTACTCTGGACTTCCAGTTCTACTGCCGTGCAATACAGGTACCGGGACCAGCCAGTCAGAAACAGGAAGCATTTTGCAGGAATAAACAACAGTATTCATAAACATTTTTTGGGGCGGAGATGTGTTCACTCTTCCGTCCCATTTTACTCCGAAGCGAATCAGAGAGTCCGTGGGGAGGAGCTGTGTGAGCTGCTCACTCCCCCAGGTGTTTTTACTGGTTGGATTCACTTCTGGTCGGGTCCAATACAGCGAATGAGAGTACAGAGTCAATCTTTATCTCTGCACCTGTATTCACTCCTTTACTTTCCCAAGGAATATTTCACACAAACTATTCTTTCCCAGACAACCAAACATTGTACACAGATATATTGATGCCCAGAAAGGACCTTGAAAAGAATATGTGTGTGTGCTGGTGGGAGGAGGTGTATGTGTGTGTAGCAGGATATCTGGGTCAGTGAGTGTAAGTGAGAAGAGAATATATATATAGGATTACTTAAAACAGTTCAAACAATACATGTTCACTAAAATACAGTTCAAAATAATACTTTACTTCAATACAGTTTAGAACCATATCTGTTAACTTTACTAAGCGCATGTCATTTCAGCCAGGTTATGATATTCATGCATCACTGTACTCAAGTAACAGCTCACCTGCATTACGTGGTCTACATCTCCCTCCTCGCCCGGACATCGGCTCGTGCTGGCAATCCAAGATCTCTCCAGCTTACCTATGGTAACTATGCATATAACTGGTGGTGGTGTCTTAATAGCATATCAGGGCTCCCGTCAAGACGGTGCAGCCACCTCTGCTGCCATCAAGGCATTTCTTCAACCCTTAACTCTGGGATTTATGCATATAACTGGTGGTGGTTTCATAGCACGTCAGCATGTATACGTGTCTCTCATCTGATTCTGGATTTTAATTTGATGTCTACTCGAGTTCATGGGCTCGTATCCCCGGGGAATAATGTTTGCGTCACATGTTCGTATTTCAAGTCACGGGCCTATGTCCCCCTGCTCTGCAGGCACTGATGTCTGGTCTGTGTTCATGTTAAAACCTGTGACGTCAGGCGTCGACCATCGTGTCTGTGTTAATGTTTACCCTGTGACGTCAGGCTGTTGACCATCGTGCCTGCATTATGTTTAACCCTGCATCGTCAGGTCACCGACCATCGTGTCGGTGAAGTTAAACCCTGCATCGTCAGGCCATCGACCACCGTGTCTGTGTTGACCATCGTGTCTGTGCTATGTTTAACCCTGCATCGTCAGGTCACCGACCATCGTGTCGTTAAACCCTGCATCGTCAGGCCACCGACCATCGTGTCCGTGCGTAATAAAGATCCCTGCATCGTCAGGCCGTCCGACGAGAGAGAGAGAGAGAGAGAGAGAGAGAGAGAGAGAGAGAGAGAGAGAGAGAGAGAGAGAGAGAGAGAGAGAGAGAGAGAGAGAGAGAGAGAGAGAGAGAGTGTTTTTACTACTCGCGCATCAAAGCTCCGCCCACAGCTCTACAGCCGTCTGCTTACTGCAGCTTTTCTTACTGTTTAAGGAAGATCAGAGTCATTACAGTGCTTCAATAAGAGTAAAATATATACATCTCTATATCTATAAAAACATGAAAGTGTGTGAAATATCCATGGAAACGGCATATGATGACACCCCATAATTGACGTAGAGCTGTTGAGGGCTGGACCATTAACCATTATCTGAAGTCTGCTGCTCTGGGGCCTCATTTATAAAGGGATATACGCTCAAAAAATGGCGTACGCCAGTTTCTACGCAATGTTTGCGATTTATAAAATACTAACTTGACCGGAAAATGTGCGGTCCTCCACGCAAACTCTAACCCATGCGTACGCACTAAGCACACAAACGGGAGAGACGAGAAACTGTGACACCGTTGGCAGAAGGAAGAATGGAGAGAAATATGTGGAAATAATACCATAAATAAAATGTTACCTCTCATTTATCAAATATGAAGAATTCATTTTCAAACATTGATTAAAGCTAATCTTAAAATGATTAAACAAACGCCTGTTTGAGACTCCTCAGTGCACACAAAAACATAACTTGGAGAAATAAATAAATACGGATATGTTATTTAAAACCACCTCGAATATGTTGTCTTAATGTTATGAAATGTTTTCTCATAAATGATGCGGTAAGCAGGAGGACAGAATTACGTCTAAACTGACGCCGTTTTGCATTTATATAGGTTGTAGATACGAGCATGGTTTTATATCCTATCACGTTTAATCGTGTTTTATGCCGTTTGCCAAGACTTGATAAGTCGCTCGTAAAACACATGAGGTATGGAAACTAAGAACACCATATGTGGTAAATTGTACAGCTAATATAACACAACACATTAGTTGTATTTCCTTTAACTGGTGGATTATGGATATATAGTTGCTGATCGACAGCTGGAACACAAACCACCAAATACAACAAAATAATTCAGATCCAGTCATCATGACTCCACTCCGGAGGGATTCCCCGATCATTTCTTACAGTTTCTCATCAAGGGGGTGTCTCCTGTCCCCGGTACAAACACACTGCCTGAGGAAGGTTATGTGTATTTTTTTTGTCATTAACTTTTTTCGGACCACTTATTTATTTATTTTGGTGACGATCCGACCTCCATGCTGCTACTCTAGTTCAAACTGCATCCACCAAACAATATGATTTATCTCGACCTCCCCAAAATAACCAAAATCTGACACGGTGTGAGATGTCTTTTTTAGCTGTTCTGTCGTAATTTCCTGCGATCTTCTTCATGCAGTCAGTCAAAATGAATGAATGGGCGTTTCTTTGACTATTTATCGGCAAATATGGGCGTTATGAATCGATTGTGATTTATAAAGGGAAACAGGCGTAGGAAGTGCCGTACGCACTTCCCTCGCCGGTACGCAATGTTTTGTGAATCGGAAAATGTCGGAACATTTCTGTACCTATTTTTTTGCTTTGTACTACGTAAGCAACCCTCCCACGTCAATCCTACGCAAGGCGTTATAAAGGAGGCCCCTGAGCATGTCAGTTGGAGTTATGCCATCATCGTGTTCCATGACACAGGTGTTTATATTTGAGCTAACGAGGTGTCCAGAAATGAAAGGTTTCCATTGTTCTGAATGAGAGATAAACCTCTTACATGTGAACGTTTTGTTGAGGAACCGTAACAGATATCGGTGAAATTTCAACGCCTAAAGCATCTCAAGGACCTTGAGTATCTGAAGTGTGCTTTTTGTGTACTTTCGGGCCTTTTTGGCAGATTAACTAAAGGTGTGCGGTTGCTGCTGTGAGGAAATATCAACCTGAAATTACAATGGGCTTTAACACTAGAACCGCCAGAGGTTTTTGTATACCTAAAACCGCCACCTGGGTCAAATTGACCCGCTATTAGACTGCATTGATTTTCAAGGTAAAATGTTCTTTTATTGAACAGTGAGTTTTGATCGCACAGGGATGAAACGTATACCAGTAGTTATACAAATACTGTTTCAATCACATTAGTATGCATAAAAAGTGACAAGTCACATCCACCACTACTTATGCTAATGAGCCCCTTTGATATGCTAATGAGCCCCTTTGTTCGAGGTGTTATCGCGTGTAGGTGTGATATCACAGATAGGTGTGATATCCTTTGATGTGAGGGGTGAGGTGTTGTAACATGTAGGTGTGATATTCCCCCTTGTAGTAGATCCTTTGTTGTCTAATCTAATTAGCCTTTTATGTCTGCTCTTTGTTGTCTAATCTAATTACCCTTTGATGTCTGTCCTTTGATGTGAGGGTGGTGAGGTGTTGTAACATGTAGGTGTGATATCACACCGACGTGTTATAAGCCTTTGATGTCAATCTAATTAGCCCTTTGATGTCAGTCCTTTGATGTAAGGGGGGTGAGGTGTTATAAGCCTTTGATGTCAATCTAATTAGCCCTTGAAGTCAATCTAATTAGCCCTTTGATGTATGTCCTTTGATCAGTGTTTGTAACTAGTATTAAGACAGTCTCTTTGAAGTTGTGTGAGACTGTCTCGCACCCCGTCCTCCTCCCACCCCGTCCCCCTCCCACCCCTTCCCCATTCCTTTTGCTGTGATGTCAGAAGATAGAGGTGGGGGTGGAGTTAGATAAAAAAGAAATCCGTGCAAACTATATAAAAAGCCTCTCACCAAGTCACCTAAACTTTCAAAAACGAAAATGGCAAAGAGACGCATCGATATGGGTTTAATCAGCGAGACGCCTGTGACAACTTACCGCCATCCGTCGGGAGCGCCAGTCAAGAAACGGATGCAGTATCTGTGCCGGGTTCAGACCCTCCGTCTGAGGCTCTTCATGAAAAATGGAGTCTGGATGTGTGAGACTGTCTCCCCTCACACCCCCTCCCCTCCCCCAGCCGGTCACCTCCTGATTTTGCTATCAGCCATTAATTTTCTCTCACCAAGTCACCTAAAACTTTTATTGTCCTCTCTAAATTAGATTAGTTTTAATATGATTTGTGTTAACTATGGATGTTCTCTTAAGTTGTAGGGCTTGTGAACTAATGTTTAATTATTTTACTAACTACAACAAAGTCTCTTTGAGAGGAAAATAATAATTTAAAGATCTTAATGACCCCTTGATCTTGTCTTTTTATTGTTTAATTACTTTATTAACTATAAGGAAGATTTACTGGTATGCTTCCCTAGATGATGTAAATAGTCCAAGTGCCGTGTTAGGGGGACATTACGGAACTCAGGAGTCCGCCCTTTGAGGCGTTGTTAACATTAATGCTTTTTGCTTTTGTTTTTGTTACTAAGATACTTTTTAGATACACTTTTGAAGTGAGCAATACTTTACAACTGGTAGAAAGTTAAGTACTTTGTATGGAATTGGGTTTTCTTTTAGAGCTGTTTTCAGTGAGACAATGCAGTTTCTGATCATTTTAAGTTTTCAAGTTTCAAGGCTTTATGGCATATGCCCATTAGCTACAGTGTAGATATGTAAATGAAAAACATAGGTCACAGGCTCCTCCAACAGTGCAACAAATATATATATACATATAGAGCACATAAAACAGATAAAATACTGCAATAGAGTGTTTTGATATGACAGATTTGTGCGTAATTCTCTCACAAAGGAACTGTAAGATACACGTTTATGTATGGAAAACTTTATAACTTGGTAAAATATTCATTCATTTGTAATGAATTACTTGACTAACATAACTTTTTTTAAATATATGTTTTTAGATGCTTTACTTTTGATTTCTTTCATGTTATTTTAACACAACATTACTTTTTTCATATTTTTCAACATACTGTGATATTTGTTTTTTCTCACCTTTTTCCATTATATTTTTGAATATACAGACACTCAACGCAATAAGTCCCACCCCAATCAGCAAATCATCCAAAACTAAGGACCCCCACTAAGACGAACAGATTTTCTTTAAGACTGTGACTCTTAAAGGCACTTTGGGATTTTAGTAAGACAATCCAGTTTTCTGGAAATAACTTAAATGATTTTTGTTTTTTCTCCTACAAAGATACTTATAGTTACACTTTAATGGATGCAAAACTTTATAACTTGGTAAAATATTCATTAATTTGTAATGAATTGAGATTCTTAAAGAATCAAACTCTAAATGGAGAGTTTGTGATTTTAACACTGTTTCGATGAAACAATGCAGTTTTGATAACTTCACTTGACTAACATTACTTTTTTAAATATATGTTTTGTTAGATGACTTTACTGATTTTTGCTTTTTTCTTCCTTGCTTTTGTTTGTGTTACTAAGATACTTTTAGATACACTTTGAAGTGTGCAACACTTTACAACTGATAGAATAGTACTTTGTAAGGAATTCGTTTTCTTGGTAGAATATAAAGTACTTTGTAAGGAATTGGGTTTCTTAACAATCCTGCTCCACCATTAAATCACTTAATCTGCTACTTCCAGGCAAAGCTTTAAAACTTGTATCGTGTATTAAGTCATGTCTAGGCAAAAATGAGAGTCCTGGGTGCTTTAAAACATTTCTTAGAACATTTTGATATATTCAAACACATAATGAACTGCAATGACTCTGGCTCACTGCTGCATCAAATTTATTTTACACTGTTGTGAGGACAAGACTGTGAGACTCTCAGACCCTTTGTTGTCAATCTAATTAGCCTTGATCTATAAAAAAGTCACCTACTACTTTTATTTGTCCTCTCTAAATTAGATTTAGGGTTTTTAAAATTCTGAAAAGGCGTGTTGTGAGGGGGAAAAAACAGATGTATGTATGCGGTTTTGAATGGTGGCTGGTTGATGAAAACTGATCCAAAATAAGGGGTCAGGAATAATATGGCTTGAAATATGAGCAATCATGTTAATAGCTACAGATACGGTAAAGTACTACAACAACAACAACAACATAGGAGTGCTTATACTGTATGTTGTAAAAGCAGGACAAACAAATAAATAAAATGCTGCATTGTTTTTGAAACAAGAACCATATGCCCAAGGCATTTCTACATTTAGATGACATGTTCAGAACTCAGTACATTTGAACCAATAACTAATTTAACCATCAACATCAATTTAAGTGCACACAACAGTGCAAACAAACAAAAAACAGGCTTGTGTGCATCAGACAACTCAAATTACTCCACTTTAACCATATTTAGAATGTCCTCATTTTAACTAAAGTAATTTAACCAAAGTGGAGCCAACCTAAGGAGTGGGCACTACAGTCAGGGACTAGCTTACTTTTTAACATTCTACTCAAAGGGCCCGTAAATATTATCTCCGCCAATATGGTATATTAAAATATCATTTAAAAAAAAAAAAAACTCATAGTATTTCATGTTGAAATGATCAAGGAAAAGCCAGTCAATGTTATGTTAACACAAACAAAAGTTCTGTTTTATATGTTGAAATATAATTTAAAAAACAACGATATAGTATTTTCAAGTCTTACTTTAGTATGGCAAATTTAAGAATAAGTCACGTTAAAGTTTGTCATGATTTTCCGTAAAAAAGTCAAGTATAGTTTGTCAAAAGAATATGAAAAAATCATTTTGTAGAGTAGTATGTTGAAAATCTCAGTGTTTAACTGAACACACCTACATGTGATAACACCTCGAACAAAGGGGTAATTAGCATACAAAGGGGGGTCACTAGCATCAGTAGGGGAAAGGTGCTACGAAAATGAACTTTGAGGAGGGGGAACTTGTAAGAATTTCCAAGGCGAGAGGGGTCTTTGATAAAAAATATGAACAGAGTTATACCGACGAATTATTTACGGCGTCCGAACGCATACCTCGTCAACCATCTGTTTACAAACTCAAAGATTATGATGGAGAAGAGATCAAGGGGACTTTTTTATGAGAAAGAGTTACAAAAAGTGAAGGTAGTACTTTTTTCTGAACAGATTTTCTTTAAGACTGTGACTCTTAAAGGCATTTTCTAGTAAGACAATCCAGTTTTCTGGAAATAACTTAAATGATGTTTGTTTTTTCTCCTACAAAGATACTTATAGTTACACTTTAATGGATGCAAAACTTTATAACTTGGTAAAATATTCATTAATTTGTAATGAAATGAGTTTCTTAAAGAATCAAACTCTAAATGGAGAGTTTGTGATATTTTTATCAAAATACAACATGCAACTAATACATTATACAATATTACGACTTTTTGCGATATTTTCAACACAATATACTTGTACCTTTTTCTGTAGGGCTTCAGGATATTTGGCATGTCATGCATAAAACCGGTGTCATCTTTCCTGAAACTGACGTGCTGTCCGTTTTACAAACAAGTTATCTTTCTGCTTCTTCACCCTCTGAATTTTCCTCCCCTCTTCCTTCAGCCATCACAACAACAATCAAGTCAGATCTGTGAAATTAAACACCTCTTCCCAAAGCGTGACTTCCCTATTGAGGGAGTGGGGCAGTAGGGCCTAACCCGATTGGCCTAATATACTAACATGCAGAACGTATGGTATGTTTGAAAAAAAAAAGACTAACCATCTATCCAGTTCAAGCTGTCTTTAAGATGTGACATCGCGCTCTGACTTTTTCCGTAAAATCGTGACAAACTATTACTTATTCTTAAATTTGACCTCTTGCTGCTTGGTTGAAAATGAGAGATGAAAAAGCTACAACGCTTAAAGAACTTTTCTAAAAACTCTCAATTCTACAGATGAATCCCCCCACTCAACGCAATAAGTCCACCCCCCACTCAGCAAATCATCTAAAACGAAGGACCCCACTAAGACGACCGTTGAAAACTAGCCAGGGATCTGAGAAAAACCAAGTCTACCCCCGCGAGTTGCAGCCAGGAACAAACTCCTGGACTACTATCATCACCACCATTGTGGACACCCAAATCTTGCAGTACTACTACTGCTGATGTTACTCCTGGGGCCAAGACGTCTCTGTTTTTGAACATAGTGAAATCGGAGTTGGTTGATATTCTGGAGAGGGTGCTGCATCGGTACAGAGAAGAAATCTGCAATGGCTGCCGAGTCAGTCACCCCGGCCAGAGGCAACACGATTGTGTGAATGACATTCCAGAATATTTCTTCAGAAACAATTACAACGCGTTAACCTGTTCCACTCTGAGCCTGTTTTTCAGGTCTCAGGCTCGAAAATGACATTCCCAGAACAAATGACCATATCTTCCCTTCTAAAAGGGTTAAATTAATAATCTTTGTTCTCAAAGTAATGATAAACCTGTGAGTTGGATGTAGAAGTGTCAGAATCAATATAAATGTTTTTTATTTTAAAGAAAATTCAGATTTTACATAGTAAAAAACTGTAAATTATAGTGTCCGTCCAAAAATTATTTTTTACAGATAGTGAAAACTACCCTTGGATGATGGGTTAGTAGACTAAAAGCTTTAGGAATCCAAAGTACAACATATAATAAGTACCCTGTATCAAGATTGATGCAAAACAAGTGAAATTTGACCTTTTTAGAGAGATTTAGCCAAAAACTGGGCCATCTGGGGTCATTTGGGTGGATTTGACCTATCTCTGATAAAATGTGGTTGCTTCGCGTGTGGAAAACGAAACCAAAGTAGAGGAATGTCTCCTTCTGGAGTTTGGAAACTAAAACGCAGTTGTATTGCTTATGGATTATCAGAAATAATTTCAAAGAAGGCACAGACACATAGGATGAACCTATGGATTAACTGCAGCATCGTTTTTTTATCGTTTTAATGCCATTGAAGACCACTTTTGACCAAGGTAAGCCATATTTACTGTTTAGCTTCTTAGCTCCACATGTGATGATGTACGCTTTCGTTTAGAGCGTCGCGAATGTTTATCACTGAGTGTTGAGGAGGGCACCGTTAGATTCAGTGTCTCCAGGACACCAAAAAAGAGTGTTTGGTTGTGCATCTAGGATAAGTAATAAGGGAGTTCTGAGTGAGTTTATGTGCCTTTGTAGGTTACGTTTTTTCGTCGAGGCTAATTCAGAGGCTGAGTGCTAGCATTGTGGGTTTTTTTTGAAAAAAAAAATTAAAAAGATCAGTTAGCTGAGTTTCTTCCCATTACATGGATATAACACATTCATAGTTTTATTCAATATTAAGATTCCTTAGACGTTGTTTCCTGGAAATGACGCATTTATCCGCCCGGTACCGGGGGGAAGGTGTGAAACAGGTTAATGAAAAAGACTTTGGATCGCCGACTTCATTACTGCGATTGACCAGAGTCTTAATGATAAAAAACATTTACACGGCTGAATGGAGGATCCAAGGCGCTTCGGAGGCTTTTCTGTACAATCTCAAAAACTGCAGACGCCTCAAGGAGAGACTTGAAAAGATCCATGCCGAGCTGGATAGAGAAGAAGAAGACTAATAACCAGCGGTTGATTGAAGCCAGGATTTTTTTTTTTTTTTTTTTCGATACTTTGACTTTTCTTTAAAGTAAAATTAAAAAAAATGGGTAACTACTATGGAAAACAATCTGTATATATTTATCAGAATGCAGTCAATACCTGTTTAATAAGTGTGTTGTTGATGACGATTGAAAACAGAATGAGTAGTGACCCCCGTGTAAACAGAATGGCTGAAGTTTGTAAACTAGAAGACATTTTGGATATCGTTCATTCTGGCAGTACTATTCCGGGTCATTGGGAAACGATTGTAAACGAAACATTTAAAGTGGTACTGGAATCTTCATTTTCCGAAACATTCTGTAACATTACCGAAGAAATGAAACAAACACCAAAAGTGTATCATGTGCTCGCATTGTATGCTCTGTTTGTAGATGTAATGCATCTTTGTGTCAAAAACAGCATACACATGAATATTTTTGGCCGAAGTGCAAAAACTCCATTATAATATTTCCCTTCATCTGGGGGATTCTGTGCTGGAGAAGAGCCTGGGGATGTTGCAATCAGTATAAATGTATTATTGATTCCTATGGGGTGAAAAACAATAAATTGTAAATATGAAATTCTGCAAATAAAAAAAGTGTTTTTTACATTTAAAAAAACTGTTGTCTTCAAATCATAGTATAGTATTTCCTACATATAATTTTAAAAAAGAGTCACAGTGTAGAATGTCCGAACATTTATTTTAAAAGTACTAGTATAGTATGTTAAAAGTATCTTGAAAAAAGTCCAAGTATAGTATGTAGTTAAGAATTATATTATATAGTTTGTCTGCAATGTCAGTATAGGATCTCTAAAAAAAAAAATTAAAAAATGAGAGAAAGTCATAGTATAGTTTGACAAAAAGATCTTGAAAAAGTCATGACATTGTGTGTTGAAATGGTTTTGAATAAAACACATCAGCATTTAAAAAAGTAAAATTGTGTCAAGTGCATCAGACAACTCAAATTACTCCATTTGAACCATATTATAAATAAGTAAAGAAGGGTCATAGTATATAGCAGGGCTGTTTAATAGTTTTCGGTGTTTCTGTGTGTCGGTGTGTCAGTGTTTCAGTGTTTTGTGCTTCTGTGTTTTTGTGTGTCAGTGTTTTCAGTGTTTCAGTATTTCAGTGTTTTGTGCTTCTGTGTTTTTGTGTGTCAGTGTTTCAGTATTTCAGTGTTTTGTGTTTCAGTGTTTCAGTGTTTTGTGCTTCTGTGTTTTTGTGTGTCAGTGTTTCAATGTTTCAGTATTTCAGTGTTTTTGTGTTTCAGTGTTTCAGTGTTTCAGTGTTTTGTGTGTCCCTGGCAGGAATATAGCAGGATGAGAGAAAAACATTTGAAAAAACGTATCTTAGAAGTGGCTATAGCATTTGATGCAATTCTAAAAGATAGTCAGATTCCTAAAAAGTTACAAACGGATGCTGGAAAAGAATTATTTAACAAGATTTTTGAAGCCTTGCTGAAGAAACAAATAATTATTTTCCAGCATCCGTTTGTAACTTTTTAGTCCAGGAGTTTGTTCCTAGCTGCAACTCGCGGGGGTAGACTTGGTTTTTCTCAGATCCCTGGATAGTTTTCAACGGTCGTCTTAGTGGGGTCCTTTGTTTTAGATGATTTGCTGAGTGGGGGGTGGACTTATTGCGTTGAGTGGGGGGATTCATCTGTAGAATTGAGAGTTTTTAGAAAAGTTCTTTAAGCGTTGTAGCTTTTTCATCTATCATTTTCAACCAAGCAGCAAGAGGTCAAATTTAAGAATAAGTAATAGTTTGTCACGATTTTACGGAAAAAGTCAGAGCGCGATGTCACATCTTAAAGACAGCTTGAACTGGATAGATGGTTAGTCTTTTTTTTTTCAAACATACCATACGTTCTGCATGTTAGTATATTAGGCCAATCGGGTTAGGCCCTACTGCCCCACTCCCTCAATAGGGAAGTCACGCTTTGGGAAGAGGTGTTTAATTTCACAGATCTGACTTGATTGTTGTTGTGATGGCTGAAGGAAGAGGGGAGGAAAATTCAGAGGGTGAAGAAGCAGAAAGATAACTTGTTTGTAAAACGGACAGCACGTCAGTTTCAGGAAAGATGACACCGGTTTTATGCATGACATGCCAAATATCCTGAAGCCCTACAGAAAAAGGTACAAGTATATTGTGTTGAAAATATCGCAAAAAGTCGTAATATTGTATAATGTATTAGTTGCATGTTGTATTTTGATAAAAATATCACAAACTCTCCATTTAGAGTTTGATTCTTTAAGAAACTCATTTCATTACAAATTAATGAATATTTTACCAAGTTATAAAGTTTTGCATCCATTAAAGTGTAACTATAAGTATCTTTGTAGGAGAAAAAACAAAAATCATTTAAGTTATTTCCAGAAAACTGGATTGTCTTACTAGAAAATGCCTTTAAGAGTCACAGTCTTAAAGAAAATCTGTTCAGAAAAAAGTACTACCTTCACTTTTTGTAACTCTTTCTCATAAAAAAGTCCCCTTGATCTCTTCTCCATCATAATCTTTGAGTTTGTAAACAGATGGTTGACGAGGTATGCGTTCGGACGCCGTAAATAATTCGTCGGTATAACTCTGTTCATATTTTTTATCAAAGACCCCTCTCGCCTTGGAAATTCTTACAAGTTCCCCCTCCTCAAAGTTCATTTTCGTAGCACCTTTCCCCTACTGATGCTAGTGACCCCCCTTTGTATGCTAATTACCCCATTGTTCGAGGTGTTATCACATGTAGGTGTGTTCAGTTAAACACTGAGATTTTCAACATACTACTCTACAAAATGATTTTTTCATATTCTTTTGACAAACTATACTTGACTTTTTTACGGAAAATCATGACAAACTTTAACGTGACTTATTCTTAAATTTGCCATACTAAAGTAAGACTTGAAAATACTATATCGTTGTTTTTTAAATTATATTTCAACATATAAAACAGAACTTTTGTTTGTGTTAACATAACATTGACTGGCTTTTCCTTGATCATTTCAACATGAAATACTATGAGTTTTTTTTTTTTTTAAAGGATATTTTAATATACCATATTGGCGGAGATAATATTTACGGGCCCTTTGAGTAGAATGTTAAAAAGTAAGCTAGTCCCTGACTGTAGTGCCCACTCCTTAGGTTGGCTCCACTTTGGTTAAATTACTTTAGTTAAAATGAGGACATTCTAAATATGGTTAAAGTGGAGTAATTTGAGTTGTCTGATGCACACAAGCCTGTTTTTTGTTTGTTTGCACTGTTGTGTGCACTTAAATTGATGTTGATGGTTAAATTAGTTATTGGTTCAAATGTACTGAGTTCTGAACATGTCATCTAAATGTAGAAATGCCTTGGGCATATGGTTCTTGTTTCAAAAACAATGCAGCATTTTATTTATTTGTTTGTCCTGCTTTTACAACATACAGTATAAGCACTCCTATGTTGTTGTTGTTGTAGTACTTTACCGTATCTGTAGCTATTAACATGATTGCTCATATTTCAAGCCATATTATTCCTGACCCCTTATTTTGGATCAGTTTTCATCAACCAGCCACCATTCAAAACCGCATACATACATCTGTTTTTTCCCCCTCACAACACGCCTTTTCAGAATTTTAAAAACCCTAAATCTAATTTAGAGAGGACAAATAAAAGTAGTAGGTGACTTTTTTATAGATCAAGGCTAATTAGATTGACAACAAAGGGTCTGAGAGTCTCACAGTCTTGTCCTCACAACAGTGTAAAATAAATTTGATGCAGCAGTGAGCCAGAGTCATTGCAGTTCATTATGTGTTTGAATATATCAAAATGTTCTAAGAAATGTTTTAAAGCACCCAGGACTCTCATTTTTGCCTAGACATGACTTAATACACGATACAAGTTTTAAAGCTTTGCCTGGAAGTAGCAGATTAAGTGATTTAATGGTGGAGCAGGATTGTTAAGAAACCCAATTCCTTACAAAGTACTTTATATTCTACCAAGAAAACGAATTCCTTACAAAGTACTATTCTATCAGTTGTAAAGTGTTGCACACTTCAAAGTGTATCTAAAAGTATCTTAGTAACACAAACAAAAGCAAGGAAGAAAAAAGCAAAAATCAGTAAAGTCATCTAACAAAACATATATTTAAAAAAGTAATGTTAGTCAAGTGAAGTTATCAAAACTGCATTGTTTCATCGAAACAGTGTTAAAATCACAAACTCTCCATTTAGAGTTTGATTCTTTAAGAATCTCAATTCATTACAAATTAATGAATATTTTACCAAGTTATAAAGTTTTGCATCCATTAAAGTGTAACTATAAGTATCTTTGTAGGAGAAAAAACAAAAATCATTTAAGTTATTTCCAGAAAACTGGATTGTCTTACTAAAATCCCAAAGTGCCTTTAAGAGTCACAGTCTTAAAGAAAATCTGTTCGTCTTAGTGGGGGTCCTTAGTTTTGGTTGATTTGCTGATTGGGGTGGGACTTATTGCGTTGAGTGTCTGTATATTCAAAAATATAATGGAAAAAGGTGAGAAAAAACAAATATCACAGTATGTTGAAAAATATGAAAAAAGTAATGTTGTGTTAAAATAACATGAAAGAAATCAAAAGTAAAGCATCTAAAAACATATATTTAAAAAAAGTAATGTTAGTCAAGTAATTCATTACAAATGAATGAATATTTTACCAAGTTATAAAGTTTTCCATACATAAACGTGTATCTTACAGTTCCTTTGTGAGAGAATTACGCACAAATCTGTCATATCAAAACACTCTATTGCAGTATTTTATCTGTTTTATGTGCTCTATATGTATATATATATATTTGTTGCACTGTTGGAGGAGCCTGTGACCTATGTTTTTCATTGACATATCTACACTGTAGCTAATGGGCATATGCCATAAAGCCTTGAAACTTGAAAACTTAAAATGATCAGAAACTGCATTGTCTCACTGAAAACAGCTCTAAAAGAAAACCCAATTCCATACAAAGTACTTAACTTTCTACCAGTTGTAAAGTATTGCTCACTTCAAAAGTGTATCTAAAAAGTATCTTAGTAACAAAAACAAAAGCAAAAAGCATTAATGTTAACAACGCCTCAAAGGGCGGACTCCTGAGTTCCGTAATGTCCCCCTAACACGGCACTTGGACTATTTACATCATCTAGGGAAGCATACCAGTAAATCTTCCTTATAGTTAATAAAGTAATTAAACAATAAAAAGACAAGATCAAGGGGTCATTAAGATCTTTAAATTATTATTATTTTCCTCTCAAAGAGACTTTGTTGTAGTTAGTAAAATAATTAAACATTAGTTCACAAGCCCTACAACTTAAGAGAACATCCATAGTTAACACAAATCATATTAAAACTAATCTAATTTAGAGAGGACAATAAAAGTTTTAGGTGACTTGGTGAGAGAAAATTAATGGCTGATAGCAAAATCAGGAGGTGACCGGCTGGGGGAGGGGAGGGGGTGTGAGGGGAGACAGTCTCACACATCCAGACTCCATTTTTCATGAAGAGCCTCAGACGGAGGGTCTGAACCCGGCACAGATACTGCATCCGTTTCTTGACTGGCGCTCCCGACGGATGGCGGTAAGTTGTCACAGGCGTCTCGCTGATTAAACCCATATCGATGCGTCTCTTTGCCATTTTCGTTTTTGACAGTTTAGGTGACTTGGTGAGAGGCTTTTTATTTAGTTTGCACGGATTTCTTTTTTATCTAACTCCACCCCCACCTCTATCTTCTGACATCACAGCAAAAGGAATGGGGAAGGGGTGGGAGGGGGACGGGGTGGGAGGAGGACGGGGTGCGAGACAGTCTCACACAACTTCAAAGAGACTGTCTTAATACTAGTTACAAACACTGATCAAAGGACATACATCAAAGGGCTAATTAGATTGACTTCAAGGGCTAATTAGATTGACATCAAAGGCTTATAACACGCCGGTGCGATATCATGTTATAACACCTCACCCCCCTTACATCAAAGGACTGACATCAAAGGGCTAATTAGATTGACATCAAAGGCTTATAACACGTCTGTGTGATATCACACCTACATGTTACAACACCTCACCACCCTCACATCAAAGGACAGACATCAAAGGGTAATTAGATTAGACAACAAAGGGCAGACATCAAAGGCTAATTAGATTAGACAACAAAGGATCTACTACAAGGGGGAATATCACACCTACATGTTACAACACCTCACCCCTCACATCAAAGGATAGACATCAAAGGGTAATTCGATTAGACAACAAAGGGGCAGACATCAAAGGCTAATTAGATTAGACAACAAAGGATCTACTACAAGGGGGAATATCACACCTACATGTTACAACACCTCACCCCTCACATCAAAGGATATCACAGCTATCTGTGATATCACACCTACACGCGATAACACCTCGAACAAAGGGGCTCATTAGCATATCAAAGGGGCTCATTAGCATAAGTAGTGGGGGATGTGACCTGTCACTTTTTATGCATACTAATGTGATTGAAACAGTATTTGTATAACTACTTATACCAATAGAATCTGTGGACTCTCAGCTTTTCATATGACAGGGCTCGACATTATAAATGGCCCGCTGGCCCGGAAGCATTATTTAGACACCCAGGCCAGCATAACGTACTTTCAACTCGCCCCACAGCTGTTTGCTGCGGAGCACAGCGCGAGCAGTCTCCCGTGAGCGCACTCCTTCACTACAGACTGTCTTTATCTCTCTCTCTCTCTCTCTATCTATAACTATCTATCAATATATCTATCCATCTATCTCTCTCTCTCTCAATCTATCTCTCAATCTATAAGGAACCGCAGTAGACAAAAGGCGTTGCTATAGCAACACGTCATGTTTATATGAAAAGGGGTGGGGTCAATATGACTCGCTGGGCGGAAATAGGTATAAATGGCAATTTTTTGGGCGATTTCTTCAATCTGACTTCATATTGACAATTTTTAACAACATAGGGTGCTACATAACACACTTTCAGGAAAAGTCACGGACTGGGAGACTTTAATATTTTATTGAAAAAAAGTTATATACAATAAAAAACAGCTCTGGGTCAAATTGACCCGATTGGCGGTTCTAGTGTTAAAACACATATAAACGCTGCTGAAGGTTAATCCAATATCTTTGTGTCACTTTGAAATGATTACTGATAATCCATCATAACATTTATGTCAATAAACGTATTTTTCATATAGAGTGTAACAGAGCTTCCGGTTTTGGGCAAACTGCGTGCGCATCACTCTCAATCCTCAATGGTAATGTTAAAATGGATTTAGGAACTTCCCCTCGATTCTATTGGCCCTAACGGTGAAAAAGAGGTATCAATCACCAACATCGACCAATGGGTTCCAGAGATATGGCAAATATGACGTCAGCGCCTCCATTTGCGTAATCCTCCCTCATCGACTTATTCCGGTGAGAACGCAATCTACTAGGACAGTTCCGGGGACTAAAGAGTTCGGGGACAGCATTTGAAACTGAAGGACGATGCTATTCCTAGTTTGTTTGGACCGTTTGGAGCAGGGGAAGATTCGGGTACACAACCTGTAAGTTTGCATTGTTATTTGTGTATTTATCAAACAAGGTATCTACCACGACTGTTTAAATGTGTAAACGTGTGTCGGACTGCTAGCGTTTCCATATATCAACTCTAATATCAGCAGATGGCCTTACATACATGTATCTCATAGCAGGAGAATGTCTGCATTCACACACGAAATACTCATAGACAGCAGAGGTGGGAGTAAGTCCTACATGTGCAAGTCATGAGCAAGTCTCAAGTCTTGACCTACAAGTATCAAGCAAGTCCCAAGTCACTGTGGTGAGAGTCAAGCAAGTCAAGTCAAGTCATTGCTCAGGGCAAGCAAGTCAAGTCAAGTCATACGAAATTCTGATGAATAAGCCCAGTTTCCGCATTTAAATCAGTTAAAAGACAGTGGTTATGAAAATGGATTCAACCCACACTATGATCTTCATTACATACACAGTTAATCATTTGAAATCTAATTTAGACCGATGGCAATCATATTAGATTCATATTAACCCTAGAACTGCAGACAATATAGCTAGGACTCAATCAAAAAGTCTGTTCAAAAAGGCAGAATTCCAGGTAAGAAAATCATATATGGCATTTGCCATTACACATATTTAATTTAAATGTCTGTTAACACTAGAACCGCCAACAGCATCAGCACCTACATAGATATCATTTTCAAATCATTTAATTTGTTCCTCTTCATAATTTCCTTATAAACTAAAAGTAGGACGATTTAAAACTCACTTAATTGGGTTAATTTAGAAATTGCTTCAGTTTATCATCATAACAGATCAAAAAGTTCAGATTCATTTTTACAATAAATCAAGGAATGATGCACTTCTACAAACAGGGGAAATGACAGCCCGTCAGTATCGGGGTTAGTCAAAATGAATCCCTTGGAGGTTCTAGTGTTCATTTACCGTTTTGTCTTCTCTTTGCAATGCTTAATCGATTTGAAACCAAGTCTAACGTAGCTTAAACTTAACGTTAGCTTTCTAGCTAACACAACACATTCACACACCTTTCTCTGTGGGTTTTTTGTAGTGACGAATGAAGTTGGATGTTGTGGTGGTCGTGTCACTGATCTTTATGCTGCAGACCCTTCATACCGCTGTTCTCTTCTTATTAGCGTCATCGACAACATAATCCTTGAATCCAAACTTCACTATTTTTGGAGTAACGCTAGCCGCTGCCATGTTAACTGACACTCCTGCCGTAGTGGGTTGCCAGGTTTGCGCGCACTGCGCTATAATCACCCAATCACGTTTTTCGAAAAAACTAAACGTAATATCTCACTACAAAAACAAACGCAAATATTTAATTTTAAACAGTCAAGTCCTTTCAAGTCATCTGTCTCAAGCTTAAGTCAAGTCTCAAGTCATGAATACCAAGTCAAAGTCAAGTCTTTTATCAATGTTAGTCAAGCAAGTCTCAAGTCAAAAAATATGGGACTCGAGTCTGACTCGAGTCAAGTCATGTGACTCGAGTCCCCACCTCTGATAGACAGTATACTCCGGGTGATTTACCGTACGGTCAGTCGCGAAACGTAATTACATTATAGCTGGCGTTCCTAGCGTGTATGCTACCGAGCTAAACAACGGAGCTAGACATGAGTTTGCTCGGGAAAACGTTGTTATGCCAGCTACAATGAATGTAGCAGACTACCCGTATAAGATTGCAATTGTAAACATGTTCTTGATAGCCTAATATGAACCACTATCTGTTGTTGATAGTATAGTATAGTATAGTATAGTAGCCTATAGCATATTACACTGAACAACTAGCAAACATAGGTTAGCATTGTAATCCAGCTGGCAAGCTGACGAACATAAAACGACTAAGTTTCAATAATATTTTGTGATTGGCACTTAATTTTGTCAGGAATGTCTCCCAAACAAGGTATCTACCACGACTGTTTAAATGTGTAAACGTGTGTCGGACTGCTAAGCCATTGACACTGTGCTAACTAAGTTGCTAGCGTTTCCATATATCAACTCTAATATCAGCAGATGGCCTTACATACATGTATCTCATAGCAGGAGAATGTCTGCATTCACACACGAAATACTCATAGACAGTATACTCCGGGTGATTTACCGTACGGTCAGTACATTATAGTTGGCGTTCCTGGCGTGTATGCTACCAAGCTACCGTTCATAGCGTGTATGCTACATAGCTAAACAACACACACACGGGATGACCCACTCTGATGCCTCGTCCTAAAAAGCCCCGGCAGCCGCTTACAAAGCTGCGATAGGCAAGATGCCGAAAACGTCTATAAGGGGAGGAATGGATGATATACAGTGTATATATGTATATTTACGCATGTTCATTTTGTACATTTCTAAAAATAAAGTTTGATGGAAATACTTAGTAGGCCTATCCTTTCTTCCCTGAATTATTTGCTCCTATAACATATCATTCATATATAGTAAACCATGATTTGATTTCTCATCAAACAGTAGTAGTTTATTACAGGTAAAAATAACTTACTCTTCTATAACAACAGTTGTAGGTACAGTTCGGTTAGTTAGCGCAGTGGTTCCCAAACGGTGTGCCGCGGCACACTGGTGTGCCGTGAGGCAAGTCCGGGTGTGCCGTGGGATTTTGTGACAACCATACGTTATTATTGCAATATACAACTACACAAAAATAATAATTTTTTAATTTACTATATCAGTACTTTGTATGCACTCATTTCATAATACAGAGGCAAACTCTATACCTAAAAACAATTCTTTAAAGAAAAATCCTCACAGAACCCCATATTTCGCTGTTAACGCAGTTGCAGGTGGGAATTATAAGACCGTGACACATCGAAGGCTGAAGGACAACATTAAAACAGAGAAACACGCAAGAGGGAAAATGGAGCGATTTCTTGTGCGGAGCAAACCACCAACCACCAGTGCAGAGACTGCCGACAACCCACCACCGAAAGAAAAGAGGAAAAAAACTGTCAGCAGACAGTATCATGAAAGTTACCTGTCTTATGGCACTGCAGGCGAGCGGCAGATTTTCCCTACAAATAGACGAATCTACTGACATAAGTGGGGCTGCCCAACTTCTGGCAAACGTCAGATATGTTGATGCTGACTCTATCAAAGAGACGTTTTTCTTTTGCAAAGAAATGGAAAGCCATACTACGGGAGAAGAAATATTCAGGGTAACTAATAACTATTTAACACTAGAACCGCCAACGGGTACATTTTACCCGCAGCTGTTTTTTGATTGTATGTAACTTTTTTTCAATAAAATATTAAAGTCTCCCAGTCCGTGACTTTTCCTGAAAGTGTGTTATGTAGCACTCTCTGTTGCTAAAAATTGTCAATATGAAGTCAGATTGAAAAAATCGCCCAAAAATTTGCCATTTATACCTATATCCGCCAGCGGGTAATATTTACCTCATAGAAAATGCAGCGTAAACATGACGTGTCGCTATAGCAACGCCTTTTGCCTACTGCGGTTCCTTATAGATAGAGAGATAGATAGATAGATAGATATATTGATAGATAGATAGATAGAGAGAGAGAGAGAGAGAGATAGACAGATATATAGTTATAGATAGTGTAACATCTTGGCGAATACAAGATCTTGGATGACTGAGCTCACGTTGAGGACGTAATGCATGTGTGCAGGTTACGTGCCAGCTGAATAAAGATGGACACTTGGAATGAGAGAAGTAGTCCGCGTCGTCTGTTTATGTAGACAATTATATGTCCATAGAACAGAACATTACAGATAGATCGATAGATAGTTATAGATAGATAGAGAGAGATAGAGAGAGATTTGTACCTAAACAAAACACAAGTCTAACACCAAGTGTTTAAATCAGCACTGGTAGCGATATTTTATACTTCATCCTATCTGCACAAACTATATCATATGAAAAGCTGAGAGTCCACATATTCTATTGGTATAAGTTTCATCCCTGTGCGATCAAAACTCACTGTTCTGCATGATAATTAAAAGAACATTGTACCTTGAAAATCAATAGCGGGTAAATGTTACCCGTTGGCGGTTTTAGGTATACAGCGACCTCTGGCGGTTCTAGTGTTAAAAGAGAACAGTCTGACCTGGAATATGTGCGTCAGTCTTTGCACAGATTGTGCGGCAAGCATGACGGGGAGAGTGAAAGGATTTATTGCTAAGGTGAGAGCACAAAACCCACATATCGTGACAAACCACTGCATTTTGCATAGAGAGGCATTAGTTGCCAAAACCATGCCCCCGGAGTTGACTGAGGTGCTGAATCAGGCTGTGCAGATGGTGAATTACATCAAATCAAGGCCCCTGAAATCTCGCCTCTTCTCCCAGCTGTGCGCCGTGATGGGAGCCAACCACCAAAGCCTGATCCTCCACAATTTTTAATGTTGTGACCTGTCTGGTTTAAATGAGTGTGTTGCTGCTTTGATGAAGCCTAATTTGATAAAGTTTCAAATTAATTTCTGAAATATTTCGTTAATAAATATTTCATGAGTAATATAGTTGTCTTTGTCACATTTTATTTGGCATTAGTAAATAATTATGCACATTTACAGATATTTTACATGATATGAGTGATAACACGTGTTATAAGGGCTATTTTGCACAATAGGTGTGCCTTGAGATTTTTACTTGTCCTTTGGTGTGCCTTGGGCACAAAAAGTTTGGGAACCACTGAGTTAGCGTATACAATATACGGCTGTACCGAGGCCATTATAAGACTGTTGTTCCGCTGAGAGCGAGCCGAAAAAAGCACTGTTAGACATGGGCGGAGCCTCTCTGGTGGTTGGCTAATCAGAACAGAGTGGCCGAGCTGACCAATCGGAGCACACTAGGCTCACAGGGAGGGGGGGGCAAGAGCTCCAACGAGCCGTTTAGTGGAGAGAGTGAATACTGCTGAATACACATACTTTACAGAGATGCTGTATGCGAAACCAATGTGAGTTTGGAAAATTGCACAGTATAAATCTATTGTAGTATACCTCAACAATGGAATTATGATCAGTGGAAATGGCCATGACATGGGCCCTTTAACTAGAGTGCGTGATGTCACAGCTAGAGGGTAGGAAATCTTGAAATTTGCCTTCATATTATTTTTATAAACTGCCATAATTCCCAAACCCTACATTCCTGAGACATAATTTGTCATGACAAACGTAGGAAAACATCTCTTAGCTTGAAAACTGACAAATAATTAAGCAAAAATAATTAAACAAAATGCCTCTTGAGGGCATGAAGTGACAAAAACTTTCAACATGTCTCCATTAAAACCCATTGTAATTTCAGGCTGATATTTCCTCACAGCAGCAGCCGCACACCTTTAGTTAAACTGCCAAAAAGGCCACATTATTAACCCGAAAGTACACAAAAATTACACTTCAGATACTCAACTTCCTTGACATGCTTCACGTTTTGAAATTTCACAGATATCTGTTATGGTTCTTCCACAAAACGTTCACATGTAAGAGGTTTATCTCTCATTCAGAACAATGCAAACCTTTGATCTCTACAGAGCTCGTTAGCTCAACTATAAACACCTGTGTAATGGAACACGATGATGTCATCACTCCAACTGACAGCAGTCAGTTCTAACTGTTCATTTCATACTCACACTCTCTCTCACACTCTCTCTCTCTCTCTCTTGGGGGTGTCATCAAATGCCGTTGCCATGGCGACAGACCACTCGCCATGAAGCACGATGTCGCTGTAAGTCCAATGGAAACGGTCCGATCGTCCCCCAAACTTCGCTTGTATATCACCGGTCCAGCCCTCAACAGCTCTACGTCAATTATGGGGTTTCTTCAAATGCCGTTGCCATGGCAACACAATGCTCGCCATGAAACACGGTTTTCTCATAACTTCAGTGAACATTTTCCAAACGGCCCAAAACTTCACAGGTTTGGTAACGATGCAGCCATCAACGCATTTAAGCGTATTATGGGGTGTCATCAAATGCCGTTGCCATGGCGACAGATCATTCGCCATCAAGTTAGTTCAAAAGTTTGCAGTTCAAATATTCTGCTGCTTTTCCAAGCCTTTTTACTTTATTTTCTTCACTCATCACACATTCAAGCCCCCAGTGTTCATGTATCATTTCAATCTAAATTCTTCACTTTCTTCTTACACATTACATTTCAGCATAGCAGTTTAGCGTCAGCTTTTCAGCATAAAGCATTCCCACTAGCAATTTCTTCAGGAATTGCATTCTCTAGTTAATGTTAAAATCTGAAGAAGGCCTCTTTACCAAGGTCTGAACAATGTTTAATATCTCTAAAAGAATCAGATTTAAAAGTTGTGTTACACGAATAATGTCAGAAAGATGTGTAACATTTTAAAGTTGGAATGAGGTTTCTGAGTGAAAGTATGAAGGAACAGTTAGCAGTTGAAGTCGCATGAAGATTTGTTGAAGTCTGAAGAATTTCTCCATTGACTTCCATGGTAAAAATGTGATGAATTATGGGATATATCTCGAGAATTATGAAAGTTATGAATGAGAAAAGTAATAGCCATTGATTCCCGACCGAGCTGAACGTTTTGATGTTTGAACGGAGTTTCTGCGATGTGGAATGTGGGAGCAGAAGAGGTGCAAAATCCCGGCGGAATAATAATAAACAGATAGTTGGAATGCTGTATCAGCATTCCCACTAAATATCAGTTGTGTAAAGTAGCAGTTGTGCCAAAATGTGTGTGGTTAGTCATGGTTCAGGAGAAGGAGTAACAAGAGTGAGCAAGTTTGACAACTCCCTGTTTGAGGATCTCAAAAGAGACAACTCAAAGTGTAACTGTCAGTTGCTTCCCGCGGGAAGCAGTGAGACTGTTAAACAATAAACAACAAGGCACCGTTCCCTACACTGCTCCCTGGGCGCCGTCCACGGCAGCACACTGCTCCTAACACTAGGATAGGTCAAATGCAGAGGAACAATTTCGTTACAGGGTACCTGTACTGTGAAATGACAATAAGAGAATAAAAAAAATATATATATCATTCCAATAACTTGTATATAGACTCGTACTGCACTATTCCACATGCTCACTTTATTTTATAACTATTTTTCTTTTTGTATTGCTCTTGCTATCTGTATTGTTATTATGTTGCATTGTTTGAGAAGCCTATGACATAAGATTTTCAACAACATAATTACTCTGTAACTATGTCAGTTTGACAATAAAGAACCTTGAACCTTGAACCTTGTTTGTTAAAATCTTATTTTCGATATAAAAACTATCGTTATTATGAATTGAAGTGCACATCGAAACTAAACATATATTTAGTTATTTTCTCAGTAGATTTTTATCTTCAATAATAAATATAATTTTTTTGTATTTGTTTATTATTTATAATTATGTAATTCTGATTTCATAACTAAACCATTTCACAAAGAAATGGCACTTTACATTCGAAACAGCACCAACATTTTTGAAAGGTTAATTAATCACATTGTATTTTTGTGGCAGAATATCACAGTTTACAAATGTGCCTCAGGGAACTTTAGACTAAATACATGATACTTCTATTATAATAAGCACCTCCTCGCTCTACACCCAAGGCCTCAGGCACCAGTCATAACAATCAGTATGCTGTGTGCAGGGCTGTGTGCTGCAGTAGCCTACTGAGCAGAGGACTGAAAGAGGAACACAAATGGAGAACAAAGTGGAAAAGAGGGAACAGTGGACGAGGAAAAGGGAATATATTCTGGCAGCAGCAGGCAATGTGGTGGGCCTGGGCAATGTGTGGAGATTCCCCTACCTATGCTATAAGAACGGAGGAGGTGAGCTGTACATACAATCAACTGTGACATTTTAGATGATTTCATGAAAATCCCTAATCTCTAGTAATTATTTCCTTGTTACATCAAGCTGCAGAAGAGCTGCTGAAGGACTCTCAATCTATGTGGCATATGAGGAGTGTGTAGAAATAACTGAAAATAATCTAAATACTTTGAGGTTACATGAAAAATAACATTTGAAAGTATATATATTGACTTTATAGCCACATGGATACACGGCTGCTAAAATAATGGAAGTTATTACACTCAGTAGCAATTATTATTAATCTGCTTCTGTATGTGTCCTTTTTGTAGACCTGACTATCTATCTATCTAAGTAAAACAGCCAAGAAACTGTAGAGCCTGTTGGCATGACTTAACATCAATGCCGGAAGAAGTACCCAGATCCTTTACTTAAATAAAAGTACAAATACTATAGTCTTAAAATACTCATCTAGAAGTAAAAGTCCTGATTTAAAAAATATCTACTTATAAAAATTAAGTACTCATTATGCAGAATGGATCTTTCAAAGTATTATATGATGATGGTTTTAATTGTATCATGTTTTTACACAAGAGCATTTCAGTGTTGTCGTTGTTCAATTTGGACCAGATTTAGATACTGTGTAGTTTAGTAGTGCATGCAGTACTGCATTATACTATATGGGCATATATGTGTTATTAATTATATGTGCAAAGTAACTGTGAGTGTTCAAATAAATGTAGTGGAGTAAAAAGTATGATATTCACCTCTGAAATGTAGTGGAGTAGAAGTATAAAGTAGCATTAAATGGACGTATTTAAGTAAAGTACATAATATGTCAAAAAAAGTACACAAGTACAATACTTTAGTTCATGTACTTAGTTACTTTCCATTATTGCTTAACATTACCTATGAATAGTTGTGATCAAGGAACCTGACGAGGATGCCTTCAGGGAATGTGGTTTTGCAGGGTTTTCTCCTGCTGGTGTGGTTTTACTCGTCCGGTGAAACTCTTTGTTCCTCTAAATCAGTGGTTCCCAACCTTTTTCAGCGGTTACCTCGCTAACCGCAAATCCTGCTTCATAGTACAGGCCACAGATCTCCATTCAGGAAACACACATATAAAACGGTTTCTCCTGCCGCCTGTGTAAACATGCATTCATTCATGGTATTTACAAACTGGTATCAGTATGTTGTTATTTTGGCATCATTTTAAAACGTGTATTAACAATCAAATAACGGTCAAATATGTTCATTTTGTTGTAGTTAGTTAAAGGTGGGGTAGGTAAGTTTGAGAAACCGGCTCGAGATACACTTTTTGTTATAGTCCATGGAATGCTCTTAACATCCCGATAGCAATGAATATCTTAAGTGCTTTGACAAAAAATCCATTAAAAAATGTCATATGTGGAAGCCGTAGTACTGTAAAAAGCACGACCAATCATTTTAGCCGGCCCGGCTAAAGTAACTGGATGGCCTACCTGCCTGTCAGCCTTCCATCTGTGCACAAACTTATCTCGTGCCCTCATTGGTCATGTGCGCGTTCGTGTGTGTTGGAGGAGGGGCTCTGTAAGGAAGTGGAAGATTTTTTCCGGTTGTGTATTTTCAAATTCTAGCGCACTCGAGCTGGTTTTTCCAAAATTACCTACCCCACCTTTAATCTACCATAGTATTTACATGGAGATAAGCCCCACCCCCTCACCAGCGTGTCCTGTTTGAATGAGGCGAGTAAACACAGCTGACAGCCGCTTCCGGTGTGAACGCACCATAAAAGTAATATTTGTTGTACATCTACATTTTATTATCACTTTATTAATGCAGAATCTGTCCTTCTCATGGTTATTATTAAATGTAGGGGAACATCAAAACTGAACATCCATGTCATAGTCTCAGGTGTGAATATTCTGTGTGTTCAGGTGCCTTTCTGGTGCCGTATTGTTTCTTTGCCCTGCTGTGTGGCGTGCCGCTTTACCTGATGGAGACCGCGATTGGTCAGTACACACAAGAGGGCGCCATGACCTGCTGGAGCAAGCTCTGCCCCCTGGCACAGGGTAACCACAAGTTTTATGTTATAAATGTTTAGTACTGGTCCCAAACTGCCGGATGCTAACTTGCACATGTTGGGCAATTTGCACAATTAGCATAAAATGGGTTAATTAGCCTTAATGGCATAATAGCCTATGTTGACAATACGATACTGAATCCATTTATGACATTTTCAGCTGATGAGCTGGCAACTAGACAATTAGGGATTATGTAATTTAAAACTGGCTAGAACTGAAAATGTATTTCAGGAAACACCAAGTTTTCTAAAAGGAAAATCCCTGAAGCCATATTTCGTGAACGTACCCCATCCTACCAATACATGAAACAGGAATCATAATCATTGTGTTTTGTTAATATTACCTTGACTTTCTCATTTCATTTGGGTCCATTGACCCCACAGCTGTATATGAATTAAGAATAATAATATAATACAGACTACATTTGTTTTAGTCTTACTTTCTTCTGATCTCTTATAACCTATGAACATATAAGCATGAAACCCTTACTTTGTCACAGATTCAGATATGATGGTGCCCAAAAAATACAGAATGTGCCTAAAGCATTGTTATTCAACCAAATATCATATTTTATGTCATACAGTATGGACTCTTCACACATTAATACATATTAATGAATGTACAGACTTTTCCTGTAAACCTTGTTTTCAGCCACAGTGGACTTCTGAGACAAAACAAAAAAACAATTGTTTACAAAAGAAGTCTAAAATCTAAAATCTAGGTCCTCATATAGGCCTTAAAATGTAAATATTGCACTCCTGTTGCACTTATACAAAGCCTCAGCTTTGATGATTGAATGATGCCAATACTACATACACACTCACAGTCACTGACCTAGAACAATAACACTTTGGTCGAGAAATCAATGAGAAAAACGTGTGAAAATGTCAATTCATCAAATTTAAATTATGGATATGTAGATCACGGTTATTATGAAAGCCCATTATATCAAAGGCAGCTGCAGTTTATCCACCCTTGTTTATTTTTCCTGGCCTGTATTTGGGGAGATACATCAACAAGCTTGTATCCTTTAAATCTGATGTTTTCTGAGTTTAAGGTCACCTATTATGCTATATTTGAACAATATTATAGGGCCATATCTATACAAAACATGTCTCTGAAGTGTTTTACTCAAAATACGAAACAGATCACCCATTGTAGCATGCCTCATACCACTCTATTTCAGCCCTGTTACTAAAGTGCTGATTCTGGGTCTGGCCCTTTAAATGTAACCGAGCTGCTGCTGGCCACGCCCCTTTGGAGCGTCCGCATGCAAGCAGTGAGCTATGTGAAGAGAAGGCTGTCTACCAGCAGAAACTCAGCTAAACACTGCCGTGATTAATTTATATCCGGCTTCAAATCAAATCAAATCAAATCAAATCAAGTTTTATTTATATAGCACATTTTTAAACGATTTTTGGTCGAGCGAAAGTGCTGTACATATAATAATTACCTTACAGTAAGGACACTTTACAGCAAATACAGCACAGTTTGGCTTCTTTACACATATTCTCTACAGCTTAAACCGAGGGTATTTCGGATGATTTCTCTGTCTCTCCAGGTACTGGCTATTCTTATATAGTGATCCAACTTTATGCCCGAGTCTACACCATTATCCTGGCTTGGGCCCTCCTCTACCTCATCTATTGCTTCAGAGACCCTCTGCCCTGGGCCACCTGCAACAATCCCTGGAACACAGGTCTGTATAGGGGAAGGATGGGTGGACGTACAGCGAGTTAAAAGGTCCTAAAATACTTACTTCTTAAGAAGTGCCAGTCAGCTGTTGTTTTACAGTCTATTTGCACCCAGGTAAGATTTGTCACACAGCAGCTATTCGGATCTTCACACCCATACCCCGACCAACTGTATTTATTTTATGCCTGACTAATAGGTGCCTATCTACAATCCCAGATTAGGTTAGGTTGGTTGGTCTGTAAAGTCCAATATAGCACTGATCTCTGATGTTCCTATTACCTAAACAAGCAATTGCAAACAATGTAAGAACAGATGCATATACAGTGCTGAATATAAGATGTGCCATCACCAATGTTATACATTTGCACATGCATTCAAAACCAAATCTAATGTTTGCCACGCACGGGGCAAATAGCATTGTTGACTATATACACCTGGGTGCAAAAGCATCTACCTTTTCCTTTATTGACAAATAAATTATTCTTCAAGAGCTCTTTTTAGACACGGTCTCCTTTACATAAATGTTATGGTAATTAATCAGATTGATTTCATGTTTTATAAATGATCACCCTGGTCACATGATGGAAATCAATGACATGAAACATTTTTGTATCACTTTCAACACACGAAAAACTTACCAGAGAACAAAAAGGTAGAGGAAATCAACTAACAAATTCTAAAATAACTCATCATATCCAACAATTATGAACAAAACATGAACGGCACATAATAACATAACCTTCCGGTTTCGCTATGAGTGGTCGCATTTTCGAGAGCTCCCGCTTTGGAGGTTATTCCTCACGATTTTTTACATATTTCATCCTCCTGACAATATGGATTATGGACTCCTACCTCAACTCATCAATGAGGCAACATCACTTAGAGAAGGAGAGTAGTGAAAGCAGGGATAAAATGAACCACAATGACTTTTACCTTCTCAACGGCTGGGAAAGGAAACACCTCGCTTTTGGAAGTGCAAGCATTCATGCATTATTAACTGCAAACCCGACGCGAAAGTACTTACCCCCGTCAGGCAAACTAGACCGAAGAAGTATGATCGTCTTGGTCTTATTGTTAGCGGGAGACATCCATCTGAATCCGGGCCCGGTGCAGACAAGAAGCCATTCCTGCAGGCTCGAGGAGCTAGCATCACAACTAGCATCACAACTAGCATCTCTTCCGCTACAGCAACAACTACGCGACGACAACAGAGACCATGGAGACAGCGGAGACCGAGGAATCAACGGAGACTTCGACATTCCCCCGGGGACGCCTCGGCAGACAGACACGCATGAGGCAGTGACGAGAGGAAGAGAACCGAGATCCGAGGGAACAAATATCCACCATGTTGTTAGCCACCCTGCTAGCATATCGACGGCTAAAGCTACAACGGAGCCTCCCTCCCCCCACCACCCCACCGCTCCAAGCACCACGGCAGGCCGCAAGCCGTTTGCTGTAACGGACAAAGACAAATATCTGCAAGCTGACGACATTATGCATTTAAACAACAAAAATGGACTACATATTTTTCATCTGAACACTAACAGCCTGAGACACAAACTGGCTGAACTCAGGCAACTGTTCATGAACGGTAAGGCAAGCATATTATGCTTTTCTGAGACCAAATTGGACAATTCCATTACAGATTCAGAGATTGAAATTGAAGATTATCTTGTAGTGAGAAGGGACAGGAACGTGAATGGAGGTGGTGTCTGCATGTACATACATAAAGACACCAATTTCAAAAACCGTACTGACCTGCATCATGAAAATATTGAATCTGTGTGGGTTGAAATTCTTTTTGACAATGCTAAATCTGTAATAGTCGGGACAATCTATAGACCACCGGAACAGAGTGACTTTTATGATACATTAGATGGGTGTTTGGCTGATGTGGGGGATGTAGAGACAATTATTATTGGAGACTGGAACACGGATATGCAACGTAAAGACACGTCCGTCTTCAAGTCCTTCAGTAGGATTTGTGATCTGCACGGCTTCAGCCAGCTAATCACCCAACCCACCCGGGTATGTGAAACAACACAAACTACCATTGATCTCATTCTGACCTCTGACAGGTCCAGGATCTCCAGTAAAGGGGTTATAGCATGCGGTTTAAGTGATCATTATATGATATTCTGTACCCGCAAAAAGCTAAAACAAAAGGCCGGCTGTCACAAAACAGTCATATCTAGAGACCTCAAAAACTACTCTAGCGAGGCCTTTAACCTAGAACTGGAGAGCCTGGACTGGTCAGATGAGCTCAGTGGTACACAAGTTGAAGAAACATGGCTTGGTTTCAAAAACAAATTCTCTGCAATACTCAATGATTTGGCCCCCCTAAGAACAACCAGGGTAAAAAATCGCGCTGAGCCGTGGATGCACTCCGGCATACTGACCGCCATGAAAACCAGAGACAAAAAATGCTCTGAGTTTCATAAAAGTCAGTCAATGCTTTCCAAAAGCACGAGCAGTGAACTCCAGGCCCACGTGACTGAACTAAAAATTGAAAGAAACAGACTAAGAAATGACGTAAGCTCCATGATCAAAACTGCCAAAAAGAATTTCATCAATGACAAAACTGAGGAAAACAAAAATAAACCCCGTGAACTTTGGAAATTACTCAATAACCAGCTTGGCTGCAGTAAAAAACTCAAAACGAGATTTTCAAACTTAAACATAAAGACAGATAACAGGCTCATCACAGACAAACTGGATGTGGCCAAGTACTTGAACATTTTTTTCACAAACATAGCCACAACTCTTGTAAATAAATTACCCTCCCACTCAGGGCTTTTTGGAGTAGATCACATCATGACCTACTACAAAAACCTAGGGGTACGCAAAGATGATTTCAGTCTAGCAAGGGTAACAACAGCAGAGGTACTCATTAAACTGAGCGCCCTCAAACCTAACAAGGCCACTGGCCACGACAATATCCCCTCCAAATTCCTCAGAGACACAGCAACCGCCATCTCACCAGTCATAGCTCACATAATTAACCTCTCCATAAAACAGGGAAAAGTACCCAAAGACTTCAAAATTGCAAGAGTAACCCCCCTGCACAAAAAGGGCAGCAAATTGGACCCAGGCAACTACCGCCCTGTTTCTATACTTACCTCCATCTCGAAAGTCATGGAAAAAATAGTATATGAACAGGTCGAAAAGTACCTTGCAGAAAAGAAACTAATCTATGAATTTCAATCTGGCTTTAGAACATCCCACTCCACTGACACATGCCTTCTTTATTTGAACGACCACATCAAACAAGAGGTGGACGAGGGTAAATACTGCGGCATGGTGATGCTGGACCTACAAAAGGCTTTCGACACTGTCAATCACCCCATTCTGATTGACAAGCTAAAAGCAATTGGTTTTGATAAACTATCGGTGAGCTGGATGCAATCCTACCTGGAGGGGAGAGAACAGATGGTGGAGGTAAACGGTACTCTGTCCCCCCCCCTCCCAGTGAGCTGTGGTGTTCCACAAGGAAGCATATTAGGTCCGTTACTGTTCCTAATTTATGCAAATGACATGTCATCAGCATGTGACTGCAACTTGTTCCTGTTCGCGGACGACTCAGCCCTGCTGGTCTCTGACAGGAGCAGATTGCAGGTTGAAAAAACCCTCAGCTCCGAGCTCGGCAGAATCTGCACCTGGCTCGCCGATAATAAATTATCATTACACCTGGGTAAAACAGAGTCCATTCTCTTCGGTTCGAAACATAATCTCAGCAAATCCGACGACTTCTCAGTTGCAGTGGGTGACATTATTGTCACAAGTAAGAAGGAAATTACATACCTAGGATCTATTCTTGAGGCAAACCTCTCCTGTGACAAAATGGCATCCAATGTAATAAAAAAAGTCAATCAAAGAACTAGATTCCTATACCGGATCTCCTCTCTGGTAAACAAAAACACCCTGAAAACTCTGGCAGGAGCACTCATTCAAGGGTACTATGACTATGCTTGCACGTCATGGTACCATAGCACCTCCAAGGCGCTAAAAATAAAACTTCAAACATCGCAAAATAAACTGGTCAGACTACTGCTTGACCTTTCATCTAGAACCCACCTCACCTCTGCCCACTTTGACAACCTAGGATGGCTTAGAGTAGACGACAGAGTACAGCTACTTGCAATGGGCCTGGTCTACAAGATCCACTACACCTCTATGGTACCCATGTACATGTCAAAATTCTTCCCAAAGGTCAAGGAATACCATGATCATAACACCAGAGGGAGCTCCACAAATCATGTAAAACCCAGATTTGGCACAAAAAAAGGGGAATACACGTTTCGCAATTATGCCACATCAAGGTGGAACGCTCTTCCCACAACTGTAAAGGAAAGTAAAACTATACTTACCTTCAAAACCTCTCTTAAAGAGCACCTTCGGGGGAAAGCATTGCAAAACTGGCCCCGGTAATGGTACAAATCTCAACCTGTCGTACAATGGACAGCTTCCCCCCCCCATCTATGTATATACTCGCATTTTAGACTCTGTTACTAACTGTATATCTGTAGACTTGGTATGTCTTAAATGTCCGGTTAGGATGTATTAGAACGAAATCTAAAATGAAAATTGTAAATAAGCCATCTGTATGTAAAAAACCACCTGTATGTAAATTGTAAATAAGCCATCTGTATGTCAAATATGTCTTATATGTCTTAAATGATATGATGAATTGGAAATGGGGGACCCTGATGTAAACAAGACGAAAGTCTTTCTCTGGTCTGCATCCCCTTAACAATTGTATGTTTTGAGCTGTACTGTACTGTACCCAATATACAAGCTGTTAATAAACTTTTCAATCAATCAATCAATCAATCAATCAATCAATCAATCAATCAATCAATCAATTCAATCAATCAATCAATCAAACATACATTTAACAAACTATGAAACAATGTGGAAAAAGCAACTTGATCAAAACGTGTTCTACTTTGGAAAACTTTAACTTTTCACCCAGAGCTACCTATTTGCTAACCTTTGAGAAACAGAGAGACAAAAGCTAATTTAGCTTATAAGTTATACCGTGAAATTAAATGTAATGTCAAAAATATTAATATCTTCCAAGAGAAACACATGGTTAGCAGAGAGCGAGACAATAGAATCACTAAATGCAAATAATTATTTTGAATAAGGTTTGCAAACGTATTGATCTGTTTGCTAACTGACTGATATCTTCTTCACATCAACTGTCCTGGAGACAAAGACTGCAAATGATTCTGATATAACACGGCATAAATGTTTAACATTTGAATTAATTATTATATATAGCTTATATTTGCGGGGATAGTTGAGTAATTTAAAGGTGACAGAGTTAAGACCGGGTCTGCATGGTCATCTGTGGGTGATGTGTAGAATGCATTTCCTCACACATACTGTACAAGATTTTCAAAGCATATCTTTTTTTAAATATTTGAAATTGTTATACTGTATAATGTGCTGTACCAACCTTCTACCTTGCCTTGTTGGCACATTGCTGTGTTTCATGACTAAAAACAATAACCAAATGAGTGACCATTTTACTAACCTGTGATATAAAGATTTTCACTTTAACCACATTTTGATTTGCTTTCCAACTAACAGACAGATGTGTGGACCTCACCTCCTTAAACTCTACTCAAACACACAGAGGCAACCAGTCAGTAAACTGGACATCTGGAAATCTCACCAAGTCTTCAGTCTCTGAGTTCTGGGAGTGAGTCAATGTTGTCCTGTGAAGCTCATAATAAATTACGTAAAGCAGCAGCAATGGATCATGTTTAAAGTATATTGTGATTTATTGCACTTATCATTGACTGTCTTGTGTCCCTTTGCAGGAGAGGCGTGTTGTCTATGTCTGGGGGAATAGAGGAGTTGGGTGGAGTGCAGTGGGAGGTGCTGCTGTGTCTCCTGGCTGTCTGGGTCGTTTGCTACTTCTGCGTTTGGAAAGGGGTCCGTTCCACAGGGAAGGTTCGTGAATATCTTTGTGAGGATTCATGGGCCAAAACTATCTCCTACAACCTGGTTTGTAGTTAAATGCCATTGAGAACCTTTCTTCTTGGAAAAAACCTTAAAGACAAAACTAATGTGTCAATATTATCAATAGATGAGCAACAGGGCATGGGATTGTGATGTCATCAACAGCAAGTCGGCCATCTTTACAAGATAGCGATCACAACCTATTTACTTAAACAGTGCGGCTAACGATGTAGCGTAACCTTTTTTGTCATGGTTGGTAGGCACTATTGCATTGTGGATGTAACGGTGGGTTACGTATTGTAACCCTAGTTATATAAGCACAGGCGGAGCCCTCTACTGGACTATATGGGTACTACCTCTCAACCATACTATGCAAGCATTCATCAACTGAGATATCTATAACCGTAGCCGGCCCCCTGGGGCGGGCCTACCTGAATGCGTGCGCAAGCCCACCGTATATAAGGCGGCCTCGCCTCCTGGCTGTCATCCTACACTTCTCTTCAGCGAGCAGCATAGGACAGACAGGGCCCCGAGTAGAGGGCTCCGCCTGTGCTTATATAACTAGGGTTACAATACGTAACCCACCGTTATAACTCACATAGGCTCCGCCCTCTACTGGACTCTATGGGTACAGTGGGTGGAGCCCTGATGCCTAAACGCCCAACAACATCGACCCATCACACTGCCCCTGACCGGCTTTTTTTGGTTAACAGCCACTGCACCGCAACCTCCTCTCCTCCGGTTGTGCCCGGGGAGAAGTGGGGGCCGCAGTTTACCTGGCTGGTAGGGCACACTCAGACACGCTTACCTTGTGAATAGTGTGCCTGGAAAACAGGGAGGAGGGCTCTCCCCGCCCGCCCATATGCAGGCAGGGAGAGCCCCCCAGCACCGTATGGGGCTTACTGCGCACCATGCCTCCCGTGTCCCCAAGGAGCACGGCGAAAAACATAAGTGCATTATCCTCAGGGGGGGTCAGATACCTGCTGACCCCAGCCCTGTATGGGGCTTACTGCGCACCGCATTTCCCGGGTCCCCAAGGAGCACAGGAAAACATAAGTACATTATGTCCAGGGGGGGGGGGGGGTCAGATACCTGCTGACCCACAGCCGATCACTAAGCAACTTGGGTGCACCGACAGAGCGGTCAGCTCGGACACTCTCTTGGCCGACGTTAAGGCAAGTAGCAACGCTGTCTTCCATGACAATGCTTTCAGGGATGAGAGCTCCAGAGGCTCAAATGGTTCTGTGACCAGAGCCTCGAGCACCAACGGCAGGTCCCATTGCGGGGCGGAGGCGTGCACTACTGGGCGCTGCCTCCTGACCCCCTGTAAAAACGTGACATAAGCAGCTGACTGAAGGCTGACCTGCCGCCAAATCCCTCATGGCAGGACGAGATGGCTGCTGCATACACTTTAATTGTGGAATGAGCAAGCCCCCTGTCCACCAGTAACTGCAAGTAGGACAGAATAGAGCCCACCGTACACGACAGGGGCTCTAGACTCCCCTCTTCACACCATCGCTGGAATGCCAACCACTTTGGCCTGTAACAGGCTGTGGTGGATCCTGCTCTTGCTGCCTGGATAGTCTGAATAACCTTGTCAGACAGTCCCCCCTGTCTCAGCCTGTCCCTCTCAGGAGCCAAGCCTGGAGAGGTTGGCCCAGAGTTGGTAACGCCCCTATTGCACCTGCCTCCTGAGACATCGCCCCCCAGAACTGAGGAACCGCCCAGGGCTGGCCCACCATCATCTGTGTCACCTCTGCGAACCACGGCGCCAACCGGCGATCTGGGGCCACTAGGATGACTGACAGACGCTCTCGTCTCACCCTCTCCAGGAGAGGGAGAATGAGGCGTACCGGTGGAAAGGCGTAGATCAGCTTACTTGGCCATGGCTCGTGTGCAAACGCGTCCACCCCCAAGGGCAGATTGTCCCGCCGAGCCATGGAAAACCACAGGGTAGAGTGGCTGTTGCGCAGGCTGGAAACTGCCCGAAGCAAGGATGCCTGTCTGCTCTCTGACAGTGTGGCGCGTAGGCTGCCTGCATTGAGCAACATCCTCAGATAATGCACCTGCTGGTGAGGTATGGGGGAGCTCTTCTTCCAATTGACCGCAAAACCCAACTTGGTTAGGTGTAGGATCAATTGGGCTGTGTGAAACATTGGACCTGGCCATGACTATGAGGTCATCTAGATAAAAGAACACCCTCATGCCACGGTCGTGCAGCGGCTGCAGCGCTGTGGCCACACATTTGCTGAATGTGTGTGGGGATAGGGAGTAGCCGAACGGTAGCCTGTTGTACTCGTAGGCTACCCCCTGGAAGGCAAAACGCAAATACTTTCTGTGCTTTGGAGCAATTTTGACATGAAAGTAAGAGTCCTTCAGGTCGATGGTTGTAGTAGTGGCGTTTCACATTGGCACTTTTAATGAGCGCCACGGTCTCTGAACAAATGAGACACACTGGTTCTGAGCTCCCAGTGGGCAGGATGAACATGAATGAGTCCGTCCACTCAGGGTTAAAAGTATGGGCTCAGAACAGTCTCATAATACACACATGCACACAGAAGGATTCACACTTGTATTTCATGATCCGCAAAAGGATTCACACTTGTATTTCCGGATCCACACTTGTGTTTTTCAATGCACACACACAATTGTGTTCCGTTTCATATACATGTAAATAAAATCCAAATACAGAAAAAAGTTTTACATATGTATTTTTGATCCTCACATATTTGTTTTCCGTTTAAATCCCCTGAACCTACAAACACAAACCGCTTTCTGTGCATGGATCACTGTGCATTCGTGTGTGGGTTTTTTGAGACTCCCCTGACGGTCACCCGATTCGTACTTGTAATTTTTTCTATCTATAGCCAATCAGATGTCTCCTACATTCTAAGCCAATCACATGAGCGCGTCCCCACGAGGGTATGATTTATTGCGTTCATGACACTTCATATACGCATTTTGCGCTGTCCGGAGCAGGGTTTCCGCGGACAGAATTGATTTTACCGGACAAATTTGAAACTTACCGGTCATGTTTCAATAATAATAATAATAATAATAAGAAGAAGAATTGTGTAGCAGAGTTTCCGTTAGCAGGTAATTACCGGACTATGACCGGATATGGCTAATAACATGGGAGTAAGGATCATCTCTTTTTTCCTCTCTCCCTCCCTCTCTCCTGACAGCCCGTCAATTTCTCATGCAGCTCGCTAAAACTTCACTCGCGTTTATGTCCATATCGATCAGATCCAGCTCTCCTGATCGGCCTTTATAGAGAGCACTGATCAAACTATTAAGAGTGAATATCGGCCGATAATGACCGGCGGGGCTCCCCCCGTTGACAGTGCACTGTCTAGCACTGGCTTCGTAGTGCACTGATCGATTAGGCTAAGCTAACCTGTAGCTGCTCCCTCCACACTCACAACAACTTCATACAGACATAAATAAAGCAGCTGTATTCGCCATACAGGAAACACACATTTAAAACGGTTTTTAGAGGGGCTAAATAACTGTTTTGTGTTATCGATAATTATGGACTGACTCAGCATGTGAAGGGTCCGACACACAATAAGGGGCACACCCTGGACTTAATTGTATCAAAGGGTCTGAACATTTCTAAGCTTGTGGTGACTGATGTAGCACTCTCCGATCATTCCTGTGTTTTCTTTGAGAGCTCTATTTTCGTCCAAACAACTGCTAAGAAAGAGGTAACCGCTAGACGTCACTTATCTGAAAATGCACAGGAAATGTTTGCTCAGATTTTTTCTCCCTCTCTAACTACTCAGTAAATGAGCTAGTAAATCATTTTAATTATAAGATAACAAATGTCATGGATACCATTGCTCCAATTCAAAAAAAGGAAGTTTTTAGCAAGAAAATATCTCCATGGAGAAAAACCATGACCGTGAGAACAGCAAAAACTGAGTGCAGAAAAGCTGAACGCAGGTGGAGAAAAACAAATCTCCAGGTTCACTTAGAAATATATAAACAGAGACTCTGCGTCTATAATCAGGAAATAAAAAAGGCACGACAATCGTTCTTCTCTGACATCATTACCAAAAATAAAAACACATGTGCCTTGTTTGCTACCGTCAACAGATTAACCTCTTAAGGACGACGGTTCCCCCAGTGGAACCCCCCCAAGGTTTTTTTTCGAGACTATGTCTCAGGGCTTCTTAACATTTATGAAACTATTAATGTTCCATACCCTTTTAACGTGAAGAAACTCCGCTAACTGACAATATGAACAATTTTTAGCTAAAAGAAACACAAGAGTAATACCAAGCCTTTGAATTAGCATTGAGCGAAAAAATGCTAACTAATGCTAACGGACTTTTCACAGAACTCACGGTAGAAATGCCCTTATTACTTATCGTAACTGCACAAACAAAATATCGACTAGCAAGCTGAGATTCCACAGATTCCATACATGTAATGTCATAACTGTACGACCCCGAATTCTCTGAGCTATCAGCCAGAAAACATCCGGTTTCAAAAATATTACAATAATTACGTCTTACCTTTTTTGATTTATGATTAAAAGTTGTGTTCAACGGAATAAAAACGCCGCTCAAGGTTAATCCAATGTCTCTGTGTCACGTAGACATTTTTACTGATAATCCCTCATCATATTTATGGCAATATACTGGGTATAAAGTTTTGCAGTCCAGGCTTGTACTTTCAGATATGCTTCGTTTGCTTCTCTATTACGTCCGCAATGGTAATGTTTACGTGGATTTGGGAACTGCCCATCGATTCTATTGGATCTAATGGTTAAGAAAAAGGTGTAAATCACCCAAATCGACCAATGGGTTCCAGAGATATGGTCCTGCTTAAAGTATAAAGAATGCCAGCCAGCGTCAGGACATTACGCAGCAGACTCTCCGCAGTGTTTACAACGTAAGGAAGCCGTTATTGCAGGACCCAGAGCGCACGGAGCACAGAGCGGACAGCAGATAACAGAGCAGATTACTTTAGCGACACATTCATCGCAAGAAGTGTAGCAAAAGTCAAGGCCGCAGATTCGTCGATTTATACTGTCACAGAGCAGATTTGTGACGTTGTAATGACTGATTTGAGAGGTTGTAATAACCAAGTTGCAGTTGTATTGGAAAATATATTTAAAAAATATTTTTTTTTCTACAAGCTACAAAACTTTTTTTTTTCTTCTGTGACTTAAAATTTGGTTCACAGATGCGTGGATATTTTATACAAGTGTAAATGTATGCACACAAGCTCAGATTTTTTTCCTACTATCTACCTTCATATTATTCAACATCTGAAATCCTCCTCCTGTAGCCTCGATATTATCCCGACAGGATTTTTCAAAACTGTTTTTCATTGCTTGGCCTCAGATTGTTACGGTTTTGTATTTATGTTTTCATTTTCCACCTTTGTTTTGAAATGTTTTCCTCCTTGTGTCTTCTCTGTTCCTTCTTCCTGTGTTTGCCTTCCTGTCGTTAGTTTCCCTGGTGTGTCTGATTGTGTTCACCTATTGCCCTTGTGTTTCTGCCTCCCTTACCCCAGCTGTGTCTTGTCTTGTGATTACCCCTCTCTGTATTTAGTCTTGTCTTCCCCTGTGTGCCTTGTCGGTTCATTGTTGGTTTTTCCTGTCTCCCTCCATGTCAGTCACGGTCAGTCTTTCGGTAAATGTTTTTTCCTTTTGCTTTCGTTTTGTTTCAAGTCATGTTTTTTGTCATCAGCTTTTGTAATAAAGCTCGTTTTTGTTTATAGACCTTTACCCTTTTTGTAGTCTGCATTTGGGTCCTACCCTTTCCACATTACCTAACACAGATATACCACACATATACCCCTTTCACACCAAGGCTTTTCCCGTTCTAGCTCCGTGCTAGAGCTTTTCTGGTTCAGAACCGGTTCTTCGGTTCAGCTCCCGCTCTGTTCACACCGCTCAGAGCCCGACTGGTGCTGCCGCTGCTGCGTCATGACGTCACAGTTTACGTCGCTTACGGCGCTCACTACAACAACAACAATGGGGGACTGCGCCGGGTCAATGATCGTGTTGCTTTTAATCATACGAAGCCAGATTAAATTAAATAACTACTTCTCAACCCTTGTACTTTTCTCCAGAGTGCCGTGGTTCATTGTTTATTAATGTGTTTCAGCTGCATTTACCGACCGCTGCAGTGCTGCTCTTCCACCGGAGTTTATTCTCCCGTTAGCTCCGGGTTAGCTCACACGGCAGCGGCCGATGTAAAGTATTCACTGTCTGACTGTCACACAAGCAGCTGATACATATCCCCAATTCCCCATAAGTGAATGTGTGTCAGTCTGAATTGACGCTGTTTGGCATCACAACGCTGTTATGAAAGTGTCTCTGATATAAAATGGGTGATGTTAGCATAGCAACCGAAGTTAAACTGACTATAACTTGACTACTTGTTGCTATCCTATTGTGGCATAAGCCGTTTTCTACAGGCACATTTGTCATTATGATTCTACTTGTGATAGTCGGACATGACAACCTGTGCAGCCCATGTATTGATTCCATCCGATAGCATGCTATAATACAAAACAAAACGTCTGCCTGCTCTCCACAATGATCAATAACAGCGAACGGATGGTCAAAGTAAGGTACACATAAACAGAATCACAAGAAGCCTGGTTAGTGTTGCCTGACTTTATAAAGCGTGTTGGTTGGTTGGTGTGTGGTTGCGTTCTAGTCACTTTGCTCAGCACTACTGCTTGTTACAACTTTTATTTGCCGTACTCGCCTTAACTGTTAGCTCAGGTTAATCTCGCCCCCCTCCGACGTAAGCGTGACGTATGCGGTTCTTGCTTCTAGACGGACAACTTTTTGGTGCTCGAAACGAAGCTTAGAGGCGGCTCCGCTGCGGTGTGAACAGGAAAAAACGGTGCTTTTCAAGGTCCAGCTCCGAACCGGCCCTGGAACCGCGTTGGTGTGAAAGGGGTAATAGTAAACAAGTCTCTCCAATCGGGTGTATTTCCACAGGCCCTGAAAACTGCAGTAATTAAACCGCTCCTAAAAAAGCATAACCTAGACGCAACCGTAATGAATAAAGACAGGCCAATATCAAACCTTCCTTTTTTAAGCAAATTGATTGAAAAAGTTGTTTTTCAACAGTTGAGTAATTTCATGTTTTTAACTGACGGTTTTTATGTGTTTCAGTCGGGCTTTCGACCTAACCACAGCACTGAGACTTCTCTTGTTAAGGTCTTAAATTACATCCATTTAAACACAGACAGTGGCAGAATATCAGTGTTAGCATTATTAGATCTCAGCGCTGCCTTTGATACTGTTGACCACAACATATTGCTAGACCGTCTATAAAACTGGGTGGGAGTTTCAGCAACAGCTCTAAATTGGTTTAGTTCATACTTAAAGGACAGAACAAACTTTGTCTCAATAGGCAATTACAAATCAACCCTGACAAATATGTCATGCAGGGTTCCTCAAGGCTCCATCTTGACCTTTGCTTTTTAATATCTATATGCTACCACTGGCTCAAATTATTAAAAACAGCGATCTAAGCTATCACATCTATGCAGACGACACCCAGATTTATTTTAAAATTACATCGGGAGACTACTCTCCGATTAGAACACTGAGCAAGTGCATTGAGCACATCACTGACTGGATGACTCAGAACTTTCTCCAATTCAACAAACAAAAAACTGAGATCACAAACACTAAAAGAGTGGATCACATCAGTCCGGTTCTCAAGTCTTTACACTGGCTTCCAGTCGACCAAAGAATTGATTTTAAAATACTATTGCTAGTTTTTAAATCACTAAATGGCTTAGGACCGAGGTATATAAACGATCTCTTGCATAACTATGAACCATCCAGGAGTCTCAGTTCCTCTGAGTCGGATCTGCTCTCTGTTCCAAGAATAAGAACTAAACATGGAAAAGCAGCGTTTAGCTATTATGCCCCGACAATCTGGAACAAACTTCCCGAATCGTGCACGTCCGCTGAAACACTTCCTATTTTCAAATCCAGACTAAAAACATATCTATTTGCCGCTGCTTTTAATTGAGCTGTTCATACTCACACTACAGTATGCCTTTTATTCATGTATTCTGTACCTGCTGTGTTTATTTATTTATTTCATTATCTTTGCTTTTTTATGCCTGTTTTTAAATGCCATTTAATAATGTGTTTATGCTGTATTTATTCTTAAATGTCTTTTGTTTTTATTTTGTAAAGCACTTTGAATTGTCGCGTGCTGAAAGGTGCTATATAAATAAAATTGCCTTGCCTTGCCTTAATCCATGACAAACTAGAGTTGAGACCAGGAGGCGGAGTCGCAGTCTTACACGCTTCTCTGCACTTTCTCCAATAAAATACCCAATATTAACGGTGTGTGTGTCTGCCCAAGGACAATTTAAGGTAAAACCTAATAGAGGTGTCATACATAATAACCTAAAAAAAGTAAATGTAACAACTACTACAGTGCAACAAAACAGGAAGATTAAATGTGGACTCTTAAACATAAGATCTCTAGCCTCTAAAGCAATATTGGTAAATGATTGAATATCAGATTATACTAGAAAATGCATTTCCTGCAGAAAATGCGTGCGAATGCTGTAAACTGTGAACATTTGTGGCTGAATTTAGCTGAAAATGCAGAAAAAGCTGAATATGTTATTAGCTGAATGGTAGCTGCTTTTAACTACAGAGACCAAGTCAGTGTGTTGCTGAACTTAGCAGAGAAATGCAGAAAAGTGAAATGATTTGAATCAAATTGTTACAGCTCAAATGCATTGCAATGACTTCCATGTTAAAAAAAAGACTTTAAAAAGCTGAATATTTTAAAAAGTATAACTATTATAAATATTTGGAAAGATTTGAAAGTTTCCCATCATGTGTTGAAAAGGCTGAATAGTTTGATATTTGAATGGTTCCTGCAGCTGGAATTAGGCTGAAGGAGTTAAATAAAGATATGACATGCAAGTCTGTCTGTCTGTCTGTCTGTCTGTGTCTCTGTCTGTCTGTGGGCATGTGTGCTCTGATTAGATGCTGCTTGTAGCTACAAAAACCAAGTATGTGTGTTGCTGAACTTAGCGGAGAAATGCAGAAAAGTGAAATGATTTGAATCAAAATTGTTACAGCTCAAATACATTGCAGAGTAGGAAAAATAGTGAAGAAGCTTAATATTTAAAAGAAAAGGTTTAAAAAAGGTATAAACAACAACATGTATAGCCTCAATGTCCTGAAATAGCTGAATAAGTTAATAGTTGAATGGTTTCTGCAGCTGAAATTAGGCTGAAGGAGTTAAATATCAGATGTAAGTAGTATGAAGTCTCCATCAGACAGAAAATAATAGGCTGAGACAGTCTGTTAAAGTCCTGTCTGTCAGTGTTGTTTCTGTTCCTGAGCACCTACTCATAACACCTGTGTGTGTGTCCAGAGTTCAAAGACAACCAACTACAGCACTGAGTCCCATAAGAATGCATTGAGGAGTGTATCTGACCATTTTGTCACCGGTTCGAGAGAGAGAGAGAGAGAGAGAGAGAGAGAGAGAGAGAGAGAGAGAGAGAGAGAGAGAGAGAGAGAGAGAGACTCAAATGCATTGCAATGACTTCCATGTTAAAAAAAAGACTTTAAAAAGCTGAATGTTTTAAAAAGTATAACGTTTCTCCATCATGTGCTGAAAAGGATGAATAGTTTGATATTTGAATTGTTCTTGCAGCTGAAATTAGGCTGAAGGAGTTAAATAAAGATATTAAATGTAATTAGTAGTGAATTAATGTTTACAAACACCTGTGTGTGTAAACCCAGAGATGAAAGGTTACCATGGTAACGACTTATGACGATTTACCAACTGCAGCACTGAGTCCCATTAAGAATGCATTGAGGATTATATCTGACAATTTTGCCACCTGTTCAAAAACTATGGCTCCTATCAAAAAATGACCAGACCGTGAGCATCAGGGAACCCCAATGAACTGATATATGTTGGTTTTTTTGGTTTTGTGTGTAAAATGTGGAGATGCGAGCAGTTTGTCTAAAGTGTACTTCTCTCTGTTCTGAAGAAAGTTCCGGAAAGAGTTAACATGGGAATCAATTGGGAGCTAGGTGGACTTTTTGTCACTCTGATCACTATTGGGCCAGAACGGTGTGTCCGTTTGATATGATGAAGGCAATTGAGCAGGCCAGACTAATAATGCTCCTGAAATCTTTTGAAGTTATTTGAATAGATTGTATATTTTGGTTCTGAGAGCAGTTTTAAAATATTTTTTACGAAGATTTTTAAGACCCTCTACACTCTAAGTGATGATGTCACGCACTCTAAAATCTAAAACAGCCTGTACATTTACCAAAACTTAAACGTTGATAAGTCAAAAACCGTAAAAGATATCAAATATAAAAGTCAAGTTTGAATAGCTGAAGTTGTTGTGATCATTTGAAAGTTGGAATGAAGTGTCTAGCTGAAAGTATGTGGAAGGAGTAGCATTTGGCGCAAGGTGTAGGAAAAGAGGATTTGAAGTCTCCCACTGACTTCCATGTTAAAAAAAGAGTTTAAAAAGCTGAATATTTCAAAAAGTATAAAATATTTTTAAAAAGTTGAAGGTTTCCCATCGATTCCTGAACAGGCTGAATAGTTTGATATTTGAATGGTTTCTGTAGCTGAAAGTAAGCTGAAGTTATGGAGAGCCAAAGTATTGGTGAAATAAGGGGAATAACTAGAAAATGCATTTTCTGCAGAAAATGCGTGCGAATGCTGTAAACTGTGAACATTTGTGGCTGAATTTAGCTGAAAATGCAGATAAAGCTGAATATGTTATTAGCTGAATGGTAGCTGCTTTTAGCTACAAAAATGGAGAAAAAGCTTAATATTTAAAAGAAAAGGTTTAAAAAAACATGTATAGCCTTGATGTCCTGAAATAGCTGAATAATTTAATAGTTGAATGGTTTCTGCAGCTGAAAATAGGCTGAAGGAGTTAAATATCAGATGTAAGTAGTAGTGAATGAATTTGTATTAAGATGAGAAAAGAAAGTAAAAAGGCTTGGGAAAGTAGCAGAATATTTGAACTACAAACTTTTGAACTAACTTGATGGTGAGATATCTGTCGCCATGGCAACGGCATTTGATGACACCCCATAATACGCTTAATTGTGTTGATGGCTGCATCGTTACCAAACCTGTGAAGTTTTGGGCCATTTCGAGCATTTTCACTGAAATTATGAGAAAACCGTGTTTCATGGCGAGCATTGTGTTGCCATGGTAACGGCATTTGAAGAAATCTCAAATTTGTCCCGTAGATGTCTTCACGGCTGGACTGTTAGCACACATGTGAAGTTTGAGCACTTTTTGAACATTTTCATAGGAGTTATACATTACATTAGGAGGTTACATTACTCTCTCTCTTCTCTTGATTGCCCTCTCTCTTCTATTGATCACCCTCTCAATCTTCTATCGCCCTCTCTCTTCTCTTGATCGCCCTCTCTCTCTCTTCTCTTGATCGCCCTCTCTCTCTTCTCTTGATCACTCTCTCGCTCTTCTATCACCCTCTCTCTCTTCTCTTGATCGCCCTCTCTCTCTCCTCTTGATCGCCCTCTCTCTCTCTTCTCTTGATCGCCCTCTCTCTCTTCTCTTGATCACTCTCTCGCTCTTCTATCACCCTCTCTCTCTTCTCTTGATCGCCCTCTCTTCTCTTGATCGCACTCTCTCTCTCCTCTTGATCGCCCTCTCTCTCTCCTTTTGATCGCCCTCTCTCTCTCCTCTTGATCGCCTTCTCTCTCTCCTCTTGATCGCCCACTCTCTCCTCTTGATCACTCTCTCTTCTCTTGATCACCCTATCACTCTTCTATCACCCTCTCTCACTTCTCTTGATGTGTCTGTGAGAGAGAGGGAGAGTGTGTGTGTGAGAGAGAGAGAGAGAGAGAGAATTGTTACAGCTCAAATGCATTGCAATGACTTCCATGTTAAAAAAAGACTTTAAAAAGCTGAATATTTCAAGAAGTATAAAATATTTAAAAAAAATTGAAGGTTTCCCATCGATTCCTGAATAGGCTGAATAGTTTAATATTTGAATGGTTTCTGTAGCTGAAAATAAGCTGAAGTTATGGAGTGCTAAAGTATTGGCTGAAATAAAAATAATAACTAGAAAATGCATTTCCTGCAGAAAATGCGTGCGAATGCTGTAAACTGTGAACATTTGTGGCTGAATTTAGCTGAAAATGCAGAAAAAGCTGAATATGTTATTAGCTGAATGGTAGCTGCTTTTAGCTTAAAAAATGCAGAAAAAGCTTAATATTTAAAAGAAAAGGTTTAAAAAAAAGGTATAAACTACAACATGTATAGCCTTGATGTCCTGAAATAGCTGAATAATGTAATAGTTGAATGGTTTCTGCAGCTGAAAATAGGCTGAAGGAGTTAAATATCAGATGTAAGTAGTAGTGAATGAATTTGTATTAAGATGAGAAAAGAAAGTAAAAAGGCTTGGGAAAGCAGCAGAATATTTGAACTGCAATCTTTTGAACTAACTTGATGGTGAATTATCTGTCGCTATGGCAACGGCATTTGATGACACCCCATAATACGCTTAGATGTGTTGATGGCTGCATCGTTACCAAACCTGTGAAGTTTTGGGCCATTTCAAGCATTTTCACTGAAGTTATGAGAAAACCGTGTTTCATGGTGAGCATTGTGTTGCCATGGCAACGGCATTTGAAGAAATCTCAAAACTGTTCCGTAGATCAGGGGTTCCCAACCCCCGGTCCGCGGACCGGTACCGGGCCGCAGAGGTGTTACTGCCGGGCCGCGAAATAGCTGTGAGTTTATCGTAATATTTGCAGAATTATAAATATATAAAAATATTTTATCATAATAATTTTTCAAAAAGTGTTTAATTTTCGCACCTATGCCACCAGTCATATTATTTCATCCAGTAGCTAGTTAATCTTTCACCAGAAAACCGTTGAAAATGGCTTTTATGATGCGGGATTCGGCGGCTCAGCCTTATAAGGTCTCCTCTCGTGCGCACGAGCTTGTTACCGGTGCGCCAAGTAGGAAGAGGAGCGCACAGGAGACAACCGTTTGATTGCAGACTGTTATGTTTATGTGGGGAAATGGTGGTGCATACATTATTTGAGATATATTTCAAACTCGGACTTCATTTTAAGGACATGTCGGCCAGGGGTGTAGAGCTATTTGTTTAAGCACCGGATTGGCAAAACAGAAGAGTAAACCAGTCTGCCTTGATCTATGAATTAATGTCCGGGACTCTCACGATCTGCTGCCCGCAGCTGCTTTATAGAAGGAAACCCTCCTTCACTTCTTAAAACGGCTGCAGCATCCGGAGGCAGCGGGACGTATACTCCGCTTCTGAGAAGTGCAGCACCAGTATGACTGTGTTTAACTTCATCAGAACAGCTTAAGAGTGACTGCAGGCTGCTACGTGTTAACCACACACACCTATACACACACATCTACACACATCGAACTGCCCGATTACTCCCCCTTTTATTAGTTTTATGAAGGAGATGTCCAGTCAGACACCAAGGCGCATGATGTGTGTGTGTATGTGCTCTGCTCAGCTCAGCTCTGTGTGTTCGGTGTGTTTGTGTCTGTCCGACACCGGCATTTGTTTTCAAATGTTTATGAACAGTAATTTACACACATATGGCTAACTCCATATATGCGGCTGTTCCCAAAATAAATTAGTTTAATCTTAATCTCGATGTAGTGCTAATGCTGTCGGAGTGCACCGGAACGAACGACACTATCATAATATCTTCTGAAAACAAATGCCAGTGTTCATAATGCGGCTTCTCCTCGTTTTCCCAGCATTCACTGGATTATCCGTAAATCATACAAACAAAACCAAAACGTTAATTTATCTGTTTTCCCGTTTTGGTTTAAAAACTGAATAACGTCGGTTTTTTGGTTTTCCGAAAAACCAAAAAATGACACCGGTTCTTTTTTAAACTTTGTTAATATGTTTTGGATGCATATTGTTCTAGTATTTGTTCAGGCTGTTACATACAATTAGCCTCTGTTGCTACCTGCTGGTGGTGAGTAAATATTAAAATCAGTTAAAATTGACAACCGGTCCGCGATTTTTTTTTAATGTATCTGCCGGTCCTTGGCACAATAAAGGTTGGGAACCCCTGCCGTAGATGTCTTCACGGCTGGACTGTTAGCACACATGTGAAGTTTGAGCACTTTTTGAACATTTTCATAGGAGTTATACATTACATTAGGAGGTTACATTACTCTCTCTCTTCTCTTGATTGCCCTCTCTCTTCTATTGATCACCCTCTCAATCTTCTATCGCCCTCTCTTCTCTTGATCGCCCTCTCTCTCTTCTCTCTCTCTTCTCTTGATTGCCCTCTCTCTTCTCTTGATCGCCCTCTCTCTCTCCTCTTGATCGCCCTCTCTCTCTCTTCTCTTGATCGCCCTCTCTCTCTTCTCTTGATCACCCTCTCACTCTTCTATCACCCTCTCTCTCTTCTCTTGATCGCCCTCTCTCCTCTTGATCGCCCTCTCTCTTTTCTCTTGATCGCCCTCTCTCTCTTCTCTTGATCGCCCTCTCTCTCTTCTATCACCCTCTCTCTCTTCTCTTGATCGCCCTCTCTCTCTCCTCTTGATCGCCCTCTCTCTCTCTTCTCTTGATCGCCCTCTCTCTCTTCTCTTGATCACCCTCTCACTCTTCTATCACCCTCTCTCTCTCCTCTTGATCGCCCTCTCTCTCTTCTCTTGATCACCCTCTCTCTCTTCTCTTGATCGCCCTCTCTCTCTCCTCTTGATCGCCCTCTCTCTTCTCTTGATCGCCCTCTCTCTTCTCTTGATCGCCCTCTCTCTCTCTCTCTCTCTTCTATCACCCTCTCTCTCTTCTCTTGATCGCCCTCTCTCTCTCCTCTTGATCGCCCTCTCTCTCTCTTCTCTTGATCGCCCTCTTTCTCTTCTCTTGATCACCCTCTCGCTCTTCTATCACCCTCTCTCTCTTCTCTTGATCGCCCTCTCTCCTCTTGATCGCCCTCTCTCTCTTCTCTTGATCGCCCTCTCTCTCTCCTCTTGATCGCCCTCTCTCTCTCCTTTTGATCGCCCTCTCTCTCTCCTCTTGATCGCCCTCTCTCTCTCCTCTTGATCGCCCACTCTCTCCTCTTGATCACTCTCTCCTCTTGATCGCCCTCTCTCTCTCTTCTCTTGATCGCCTTCTCTCTCTTCTCTTGATCACCCTATCACTCTTCTATCACCCTCTCTCACTTCTCTTGATGTGTCTGTGAGAGAGAGGGAGAGTGTGTGTGTGAGAGAGAGAGAGAGAGAATTGTTACAGCTCAAATGCATTGCAATGACTTCCATGTTAAAAAAAGACTTTAAAAAGCTGAAAGTTTTAAAAAGTATAACATATTTTGAAAAAGTTGAAAGTTTCCCCATCATGTGCTGAAAAGGCTGAATAGTTTGATATTTGAATGGTTCCTGCAGCTGAAATTAGGCTCAAGGAGTTAAATAAAGATATTAAATGTAAGTAGTAGTGAATGAATGTTTACAAACACCTGTGTGTGTAAACCCAGAGATGAAAGGTTACCATGGTGACGACTTATGACGATTTACCAACTGCAGCACTGAGTCCCATTAAGAATGCATTGAGGATTATATCTGACAATTTTGCCACCTGTTCAAAAACGATGGCTCCTATCAAAAAATGACCAGACCGTATGTGTTGTTTTTTTTGGTTTTGTGTGTAACATGTGGAGATGGGAGCAGTTTGTCTAAAGTGTACTTCTCTCTGTTCTGAATAAAGTTCTGGAAAGATTTAACATGGGAATCCATTGGGAGCTAGGTGGACCTTTTGTCTCTTCATGCCCTCAAGAGGCATTTTGTTTAATATTTTTTCTTCATATTTTTTTATTTTCCAACCTAGGAGAGGTTTTCCTACGTTTTTCATGAAAAAATATGTCTGAGGAGTGTAGGGTTTGGGAATTATGGCAAGTTTAAAACATTTTTTGAGGAGAATTTGAAGCACCCCTCCACTCTGTTTTGAGATCAAAGCACTCTAGACTTAACGAGCTGCTCCATCCACACTAATGTTAAGACTGAAAAAGGCCTCTCTACCAAGCTCCAAACTAAGTTAAATATCTCAAAAAGTGTAAAAGATATCAAAAATAAAAATCAATTTTGAATAGCTGAAGGTCTTGGTGAAATAAGGGGAAGAACTAGAAAATGCATTTCCTGCAGAAAATGCGTGCGAATGCTGTAAACTATGAACATTTGTGGCTGAATTTAGCTGAAAATGCAGAAAAAGCTGAATATGTTATTAGCTGAATGGTAGCTGCTTTTAGCTAAAAAAATGCAGAAAAAGCTTAATATTTAAAAGAAAAGGTTTAAAAAAAGGTATAAACTACAACATGTATAGCCTTGATGTCCTGAAATAGCTGAATAATGTAATAGTTGAATGGTTTCTGCAGCTGAAAATAGGCTGAAGGAGTTAAATATCAGATGTAAGTAGTAGTGAATGAATTTGTATTAAGATGAGAAAAGAAAGTAAAAAGGCTTGGGAAAGCAGCAGAATATTTGAACTGCAATCTTTTGAACTAACTTGATGGTGAATTATCTGTCGCTATGGCAACGGCATTTGATGACACCCCATAATACGCTTAGATGTGTTGATGGCTGCATCGTTACCAAACCTGTGAAGTTTTGGGCCATTTCGAGCATTTTCACTGAAGTTATGAGAAAACCGTGTTTCATGGCGAGCATTGTGTTGCCATGGCAACGGCATTTGAAGAAATCTCAAAACTGTCCCGTAGATGTCTTCACGGCTGGACTGTTAGCACACATGTGAAGTTTGAGCACTTTTTGAACATTTTCATAGGAGTTATACATTACATTAGGAGGTTACATTACTCTCTCTCTTCTCTTGAACGCCCTCTCTCTTCTCTTGATCACCCTCTCAATCTTCTATCGCCCTCTCTCTCTTTTCTCTCTCTTCTCTTGCTCGCCCTCTCTCTCTTCTCTTGATCGCCCTCTCTCTCCTCTTGATCGCCCTCTCTCTTCTCTTGATCGCCCTCTCTCTCTTCTCTTGATCACCCTCTCACTCTTCTATCACCCTCTCTCTCTTCTCTTGATCGCCCTCTCTCTCTTCTCTTGATCGCCCTCTCTCTCTTCTCTCTCTCTTCTCTTGCTCACCCTCTCTCTCTTCTCTTGATCGCCCTCTCTCTTCTCTTGATCGCCATCTCTCTCCTCTTGATCGCCCTCTCTCTCTTCTCTTGATCGCCCTCTCTCTCTTCTCTTGATCACCCTCTCACTCTTCTATCACCCTCTCTCTCTTCTCTTGATCGCCCTCTCTCTTCTCTTAATCGCCCTCTCTCTCTCCTCTTGATCGCCCTCTCTCTCTTCTCTTGATCGCCCTCTCTCTCTCTCCTCTTGATCGCCCTCTCTCTCTTCTCTTGATCGCCCTCTCTCTCTCCTCTTGATCGCCCTCTCACTCTTCTATCACCCTCTCTCTCTTCTCTTGCTGCACTCTCGTCTGGGCGCTGTGCATAGCGCCCAGACGAGAGAGGGTAATGATACACGGGCAAGGCCAGGCAGGAAACATGTGACTTATCAGTAACTTTAGACATCGTAACACAATTTTAAACGAGATTTTATTGTAGATTATACATTTTACTGATACCAATTATATAATATTTACCTTGTTTATTAAAAAATGTGGGAAGAGGGGGGGCGGCGCCCCTAGCGCCCCTATGGGCCGGCCGCCACTGCATTTTAGTTCTTACTCTTTTTCCTAACTGATGGTATGTAATTTGGTGGTGTGTGTAGACGGTGGAAGCAGGGATCCCTGCCTTGATCCCTGCCGAGACAACGCACAACTGTTGATTGGTGTCAGTGCCAGAAACACTTTTTAGGAGCAATGCGCTCATGGTATAGATGTAATTTGGTTGTGTGTGTAGACCACATGTCAAACTCAAGGCCCTTGGTGGATTTAATTTCGGCCCGCAGGATAATGTTGAATTACTATTAGATCTGGCCCGCCGGTATATTGCACGCACACCTTCACTCCATCCTGAGGATTTCCTCAGCTCAGAGCCTGAGCCCAAACATTGATGAACTTGCACCCAAGATGAGATGCCAAGTATCTGGCTTGAACTAGCATCACAGAGCAGCAAACTGAGTTTAATGGATGTTTCGTTCTGCATTTTTCTTTTTGCAAACAACAGGGCATGTTTGGTTTTCCTTTGAGGGAAATGTTTTTTTTTAAGCTGTTGTTGGTCTGTGGGAAAATGTAATCATAAGAAATGACTCCGGAAAATCTGCAGATAGAGCCATAAGAAATGAATGCAACTGATTATTTAATGTTTAATGTTGTTTTTATAGGCAATAATTTAAGCTTTGTTAGTTCCAGGTTTAATATGTGCAATAAGTTCATTTCAATAAGTTATGCAATAAACATTGAACCAGTCCGGCCCTCGACTAGTACCGATTTTTGAATTTTGGCCCACTGTGTATTTGAGTTTGACACCCCTGGTGTAGACGGTGGAAGCAGGGAGAGGCATATACGTGCCTTGATCCCTGCCGAGTCGACGCACAACTGTTGATTGGTGTCAGTGCCAAAATAACTTTTTAGGAGCAATGCGCTCATGGTATAGATGTGGCGCATACATCTTAGTTCCTACTCTTTTCCCTCACCTATCCTAAGGGAGTGCATGTACGTAGACACGTTAGTTTTGCTGCTATAGGCTTAGACTGTCGGGGGACACCTTACTTCTTCCTTCTGTCTGTCTGTACCTGTGTACTCTCATGTTCCGAATAACCCAGCTTCCCCCAAATTTATTTTTGGTGTCTATCTATGCCGGGATCCTGAGTCGTGGTTGATCCTGTTGCTGCGGTCCTGTGTCCTGGACCCTGAATCATGTGTCCTGGATCCTCTATCCTGAATCATGTGTCCTGGATCCTCTATCCTGAGTTCTGGATTTGAGTCCTGGACTTCGAGTCGTGGCTGAACCTATCACTGTGGTCCTGCCTGACTCTCATCATACTACTTTCCTGATGGCTCCCACAGGATTGTTGACATCCTTGTGGATTCATCTTCTTATTATAGACACATGCATTTCCAAACATTTGGTCTACCTATGCTGTAAAATGTATTATCTCTTCGATTTACACACGGCATCTATTGCACGTCTGTCCGTCCTGGGAGAGGGATCCCTCCTCTGTTGCTCTCCCTGAGGTTTCTCCCATTTTACCCTTTAAACTGTGGGGTTTTTCTCTGGAGGTTTTTCCTTGTACGATGTGAGGGTCTAAGGACAGAGGGTGTCGTATTGTCATACTGATATTCTGTACAAACTGTGAAGTCCACTGAGACAAATGTAACATTTGTGATATTGGGCTATATAAATAAACATTGATTGATTGATTGATTAATTGATTGATGTGATGACTACTTCCATTCTTGCAAGGATAATAAATACAGTATCCTGATTATTGAAGCTCAAGCCGGTGACGAGTGATATTTTCCTAACAATGCCATCTGTAGTTTTGCAAAGAAAACGTACACATTCCAAGTTTGATTGGGATTAAAGACATTGTCCACTCTCCTCTAAAATATTAGACATGAACTCCAATGACATGAATTTTTTCTATCTGTTTTTGTGCCCTTGGATTTATATAAATGTATTTTTTACCCGTTACAACCTTTCTGCAGGTGCAGGATGGATCTCCTGGCAGCTGTACAATTGATTCCTCTTAATTCAAATGAGCTTCCTACCATTGTTCATGTTGTTGTATTGTTCATGTGCAGTATAACATATTAAGTAGACCTCTACAAACAGGTAACATAATAAACGTAGAGGATTTTTTTTATTCATCTCAGGTGGTGTATTTCACGGCTGTGTTCCCCTATGTGATGCTGGCCATCTTGCTGGTCAGGGGGTTGACGCTGCCGGGGGCCTGGCAGGGTGTGGTCTACTACCTGTATCCAGATCCTTCTCGCCTGGCGGACCTTCAGGTAGACCCTGCACAGTTTCACACCTACCTGAATTGAATACACAAAAGAAGGTAGATGAAACAAGATCCTCCTGTGACTGATATAACGCTGATGACCTAAATACGTGTTTTTTCAATCTTTCTTCATGAGGTGTGGATGGAGGCTTGTGCCCAGGTCCTCTTCTCCTATGGTGTCGCATCAGGAACCCATATCACATTGAGCAGCTACAACAAAGTCACAAACAACTGTTACAGGTAAGTCATGTGATCAGTAGCTCCATTAATATATTGGGAGCTTTTGTTAATTGGGTTTTTATTTTCTTTGAGTATCTGCCACGTACAGGATTATATAATAATGTATGACTGCATTCAAACAATACTAAGAAATAGGGGATGAAGTGTAGCTTTGCTTTCATTTATAAATCTCAAAGATGAAAACTAGAACTACCTTAAGATATAGATACATCTAGGGTCAATAAGAACATCAAAACTACCTAAGGACGGATTGTCCGCCCAACAACATAAAGTCTATTACTGTCAGTACATTTTCCCACTGAGTTCTGCTCTGCATACTGAGCTTTGTGTTTGTGTATGCAGGGACAGTGTGTGGTTATGTGTGCTCAATAGTTGCACCAGCTTAGTTTCCGGGTTTGCAGTCTTCTCATGTCTCGGATTCATGGCCGAAAAACAGGGCATTCCCATCGAAAAGGTCGTCACATCAGGTACGATTTTGCAAAGCTACCATCTCTACCATCTCTCTCAGAATCAAAAGTGCCCTCACAACAATTCAAATGTCTCTTCTGTCCTCGCAGGCCCGGGGCTAGCATTCATCGCTTTTCCTCAGGCTGTTGCCATGATGCCCGTGCCTCAGCTGTGGGCCGCCTGCTTCTTCATTATGCTCATTCTGTTGGGACTGGACACTGTGGTAAGATACACCACAAACGGTTGGTGTCCTTCACATAGGATTAATTTAAGATATGCTGCAACTGTTTATGCTGTATCAGTGAACACACATGTAAAAACATTGGAGAATTTAATATTGGAGAATTTAATATTAATATAATATGATGGCAATGTAGTCGGTCAGTCAGTCGACCACTTTAATATACACTAAAATACCTTTAAAAACGTTGGATGGATTGCCATCAAACTCCACTTTCCAAAAATAATGAATTCCCTGACTCTCTTCCCTTGAACATTGCAGACTGAAGCTCAGCGCTAACTTTTATACGTTCTGCCTTGGCTCCAGAAACCATTACGCCGAAAGTCCCACCCAGTTTTCCAGTCGGTCTAGTAATATGTTGTGGTCAACAGTGTCAAACGCAGCACTGAGATCTAATAATACTAACACTGAAGTTCTGCCACTGTCTGTGTTTAAGTGGATGTCATTGAAGACCTTTACAAGAGCAGTCTCAGTGCTGTGGTTTGGACGAAAGCCTGACTGGAACACATCAAAACAGTTATTTAAATGCAATAAATTACTCAACTGTTGAAAAACTGAATGGGAGGTTTGATATGGGCCTGTAATTGTTCATTACTGAAGCATCTAGATTATTATTTTTTTAAGAGCGGTTTAATGACTGCCGTTTTTAGGGCCTGTGGAAAAACACCTGAGTGAAGAGATTTGTTTACTATATGAAGTAGATCTGAGGCCATGCAATGAAAAACATTTTTGAAAAATCCTGTAGGTATAATATCAAGGCAGCAGGAGGAGGATTTCAGAAGTTGAATAATGTCCTCTAGGTTTTTATCATTAATCTGATGGAATTGTGTCATGGTGTTTGAATTGATTTGAAGTGGACACAGGGACAAAACATTTGCTGTACCTGATACAGAGGCACTGACTGATTGTCAAATTTTCTGAATTTTGTCAGTGAAGAAGGAGGCAAATTCATTGCAGGCCCTGGTGGATAGAAATGCAGAGGCTACTGACACTGGGGGGTTTGTTAGTCTGTCAACGGTAGCAAACAAGGCACGTGTGTTGTTTTGGTTTTTGGCAATGATGTCAGAGAAGAAAGACTGTCATGCATTTTTCAATTGCAAATTATAAAAGCCAAGTCTCTCTTTATAGATTTCAAAATGAACCTAGAGATTTGTTTTTCGCCACCTGCGTTCAGCTTTTCAACACTCTCTTTTTTCTGTTCTCACGGTCATGGCCTTTCTCCATGGAGATATTTTCTTTAATTAAAATGATCTACTAGCTCATTTACTGAGATGTTAGCAGGGGCAAGTGTGGAAGAAAAATTCTGAGTAATCATTTCCCTAGTATTTTCAGTTAAATATCGCTTTGTGGTTACCTCTTTTTGAACATTTTTGTGAACAGAAATAGAGCTCTCAAAGAAAACACAGGAATGATCAGAGAGTGCAACATCAGTCACCACAACCTTAGAGATATTCAGACCCTTTGAGATAATTAAGTCCAGAGTGTGCCCCTTATTGTGTGTGGGCTCCGTCACATGCTGAGTCAGTCCATATTTATCAAGAACACAAAACAGTTCTTTAGCCCCTCTGTCCTGGGGGTTGTCAACATGGATGTTAAAATCACCAACAATGACTAGACGGTCAAAGTCAATACACACTATAGACAGCAGTTCAGTAAAGTCATCAAAAAAGCTTGCACAGTATTTGGGTGGTCTATAGATAATTAGGAACAGAGCTTGAGAGGAGCATTTCAGCTGAAGGGCCACATATTCAAAAGAAGCAAAGTTCCCATAAGATGTCTTCCTGCATTGAATGGAATCATTGAACAAAATAGCAACTCCACCTCCTTTCTTATGCATTCTTTCCTGACTTATAAAACTGAAGTTGGGAGGTGTTGATTCGATAAGAACAGCTGCACTGTTATTTTGTTCAATCCAAGTTTCTGTTAAAAACATAAAATCGAGATTGTGCTCAGTGATAAAATCATTGATTAAAAACGTTTTTCCTGCCAAAGACCTGACATTTAATAAAGCTAGTTTAAGTTCGTTAAATACACTATCAGTCAGATTTTTTGTGACAAGCTGTGGCTGACATGGAATCACTGCTAAATTTGATAAACTCACACAAACGTTTGAGCGCTTCCTGTTTCTAAGCTGATTCAACGCTCTCAATCTATTACCTATCAACACAGATATCGGCAAAGCTACTGGCAGGCAGGGCCCCGGCTTGTCCTGGAAAGAGTTGAGAGTGCCATACGCCCTTGAGCCTCGACCCAGCACATATCAGTTAGATTTTGCTGCGTTTTATACACACACATTCTTATCAGGCTTCGGAGACCGCAGATGCTGTCTTGAAGGGGGGGAGGTGATTGACGTAGGCACGGTGATGAAGACGGGGGAGATGGTGCGCGTCTCTGCTTCTGTGATTGTGGTGGGCGTCGTTGAGGGGCAGGGGTAAAGGACATGCTGCCAATCCTGCGTATCGCCTTCATGCAGTCATTGATCTCCAGGAAGGATTTGGTGCCAACCCTCTGTATCTCCTTCATGTGGTCGAACTCCAGGAGGGTGGGCGAGGGTGAAAGGGTGAACGGAGAGTAGAGAGAGCTGGGGGGTGAAGGAAGAGTATCCTCAAAGGTGATAGGGGGGTTGAGGGGTGGTGGCGACTCCTCCATTTGTGTCATAGGTCTCCCATAATCAAGACATTCCTCAGGCGGGTGCAGTGATACTTCTTCAAGGTTTTCTGCGCGATTTGTTGTGTCTTTCTCTTGTTTTGATTCCTCTTGTTGCTTGTCCTTGGCAGAGGGAACAGATTGATGATGCAGGCAGTTGAATATGATCGAGATAAACAATTTCACTCCTGACTTGTTCAGACAAACTCCATCTGCCTTAAAAAGATGTCTGCGGTTCCAGAAAAAGTTACAATTGTCAATAAAATGGACAGAATGGTCAGTACAGGCAGTTGTAAGCCACGTGAGTGCAAACAATGCTGAATCTCTCCACTCCTCTTCTGACTGGCGGTAGAGGGCCACTGATGAACACCTCCACATTTAGAGATCTGACAGTTTCCAACAGACATTTAAATTCTTCTTTCACCACATCTGACTGTTGTTTCACAACATCATTTGTTCCAATGTGCAGTACCACATTTTTCACAGTCGGATGTTCAGCCCCAATATGCAGGATATTCTCAGCCAAGTCAGAGACCATATCCTTGGGAAAACAGAGTACTTTGGTGTTGTTCTTACTACACAGACTTTTTACATCACCCACAATCAGAGTTTCAGGCCCAGTCGTTAGCTTTCCCTCTAGCCTTTTATTTTTGGAGTAGCTATTGGTCCTTACCCTGCTGTGTGAAGAGGACAGGTTATCCAGGTCATCAGAAAGAGATCTCCGTTTCTGGGTCAGCGAAGCGTATCTGTTCTGGATTGGCACACTTGGTGTTTTAGGAGGATTGTTTGTAGTTCTCCCTTTAGCAACTGTCCACGGCTGTTTCCTAGTATGAATAAGGGTTGAAGAGGTGCTCTTCCTGGGTGATAACAATGCAGGCCAGCCGGTCGCATCACAGATTTCAGAGCGCTGTGCTCTGCCTGTTATTCGTCCTCCCAAATCCCATGGAAATGATTTACTCTTTGGCTTTGCACCCAGAGAGTTCCAGGGAGGACTACCACTTGTAGATGTATTACCCGGTACACAGCCCTCCTGTTCCTTGGAATCCTTGTAGCTGCTAACTAGCTGTGAGTTAGCATGCCTTTGTCCATTATTTTGCAACACTGGTAAAGTGGTGTCATTCAAACCTAGTCCATTCACTTCCACGTTAACTTCCAACCGATGCATTTTCATTTCCAACACGGCCATCTTCTGTAGAAGTTTGTGGACGTCATCTGTAGAGAATGGAGGCATTTTGCTGCTAACTAGCTTAAGCTAAATAGCATGCAGTACCAGGCTTTAGCTGTTGCTAAACCACGCTACTGTAAGACTGAGGTCGTCGTAAAAATATTGAAATATGGCTGAAACCCTCCATCTATTTTAGAAGAATAACTGTCCCAGTGATATGTTAATGTCCGGGAGCCGCTGCTCGAAGTTTTCAGAAAAGAAAAATAGGAAAATCAGCATAAAAAAGTAAGCAGAGGCAAGAGCAAGCAGAAAAGCGTCTGCACTGTAAGAAAGCAGGAAGCACTCTTCTTGTACACATACAAGGAAGTGTTTTTCCGTTACCCTCCTGCACTCACACAGAAATAAACAGAAAGGTAAGAAAAAGAAGACAACAAAGCCTAAAAAGAAAAATGGATCTGAGCAGGAATCACAATTGAGCTCTAAAGGTACATTCACACAAAACGCGATGCGATTTTTTCGTGTGTCAGGATTACATGTAAAGTCAATGCAAAGACGCGGATAGACTGCAGTGGCGCGAATGGCGCAATTGGCGCGTCATTGGCGAGAGTTGAAATGTTTCAACTCGAGCGACAAATTTGCGTGATGCTGTCTCGCAAAAAGCCAATCAGCGTTCAGAATCTCTGACTCTCGTCACTGACGTTGAATCAGAAAACCAAAACAGCAGCCTTTGGCTCTGGGTGACAGCACACAGAGCTCACAGCTCCTCATATCTGTTCAGAAACTGGAGAGAAGTTATTAATGTACAAATCACAGAATGTCTGTGGCATGGTGAATACAGTCGCTGCTTTATTCATTTCTGTATGCCCCACCTCCTCACCCGGGCGTCTTGTTGGAGTGACGCGACTAGACACAACTGACAGCCTTGGTCAAACTTCTGCGAGTAAAGCGATGCGTCCGATGTGAACGCACCATCAGGCTTGTCGTTTAAAAGTAGTCTTAGTGTTCATCCAAAATCATCCAACCACAATTGTCTAACTAATTAAGTTTTCTCAAGGAAGGTTGCTTCAGAGGGAAGCTTATTCTCATGTGGGCCACTCCTGCAGCTCTCCGTTGAGATTAGTCTCACTGATACCCCTTTCCCACCGAACCGGTTCCAGGGCCAGTTTGGAGCTAGTGCCTGATTGCGAATCAATTCTTACCGTTTCCACAGCAGCCGGCCCTGGAAAATAGTTCTTATTTGAACCCAAAAACTGAGGATCAAGAACCAATTACAGAATACATCAAGTTTATGTCGGCGGCGGGCGGGTCTAAATAGAAAAACAACAAAAAGTCACACGTTTTATTCAGCAGCATACACTATGACAAAATCATGAATGCAAACTTCAAGAGCAGTGGACAGCGGAGGACACGAGCTAGCTCTCTGGTATTTGGTCCTCACAAGAGATTCAGAGGAAGTTGGAGGGGAGTACCAGATCGGAAGCCAACTTCACTGGAGCAAATGGTCCATGTGTCCTGTAGTTTTCTTAGCAAAAGCAATAGATCACCAGTTCACTTGACAGGCACCATGTGTAACACATTCTTTGAACCAGACATTGTGCGACATAATTTTCTTCTGGTTTCTGTGGGAGAGTTAGATTTGGAGTGACCACATTTTGCAAGACCCATTATCCCAAAAATACTTCTTGTCTTTGTGTCATTGGTAAGAACATTGAGAGTATGCCATGCATAACACCTAGGCTTCAATGGTGATTGTACCTCCAGCATTCAGATAAGGCCCCATACTTCCTACATCTTTTAGTTGAAATGAAACTAGCCATGTATGGAATGATAGTGAAAACCCAGCTAGGCTCATTACTTTTCTGTCTGCTTGTTTGTGTCAGTTTACAGGTTTGGAAACGTTAACATCATCAATGATTGACATGTTCCCTGGACAGATGCGCAGACCTTGGCGCAGAGAAATTCTCCTCGTAGTCTTCAGCTCTTTCACCTTCCTGTTACAGATCACTCTCACCACACAGGTACTAAACAGGCTGGCATTCCCCCTCCCAAACACATTGGCTAACATTTAGCATGTTCTCATATGGGATGAGTATTTAATTGACATTACCTCTTCTGTGTCACCCAGGGAGGAGTATACCAGTTTGAGCTGATTGATTACTATGGTGCCAATGGGATATGTCTGCTATTTGTGTCTTTGGTCCAGTGTGTGGCTGTTGGCTGGGCCTTCGGTAAGTGCTATAAGTACCAAGGTTCAGTTATGCTTTAGTTAACCACATGCAATTTTAATATTCAGCTATACAGTATATCTAAAACGTTTCATTTGTTAAAAGTACCAAATCTTTTTAGGAACCCTTTCTGTCTCTTAACCATAAACACAATGGTCTTAATTTCACACACCTTATAATTTACATCCAGTGGCAACATGTAGAACCACCCTTAAAGTAGTGTAACTGTAATGTGGAGATGCGAAAGGGCAGATAGAGAAACTTTTCTGGAATCTCAGCTGGTTCATATTGATGATAACAGTGTCTTACCCACGCCAATAGTCCAGCACATATCCTTTCATAAACCACATGCTGCTCATTGACACTTGATTTTTCTCTACCTGAAAATGTCTTTATATAGGACAGGGGTGGGGAACCTTTTTCCTCTCAAGGGTCATTTCAATTTTTTCAACATCCTCCGAGGGCCATACAAATTATTGACCTCTGCTTAAAAATACTAAAATCACAGCCCATTAATTTCTCCTTTCTTTCGTGCTGTGCAAAGAAAAAGCAACCTCTTAACCTCTTACGCACCGCCCCCCCGGTACCGGGCGGATAAAGGCGTCATTTGCAGGAAACAACGTCTAAGGAATCTTAATATTTAATAAACTATGAATGTTTTATATCCATGTAACGGGAAGAAACTCAGCTAACTGATCTTTTTAATTTTTTTTCTCCAAAAGAAACCCACAATGCTAACAGTCAGCCTCTGAATTAGCCACGAGCGAAAAAATGCTAACCTATCACTGCACCGAAACTCACTCATAACTCCCTTATTACTTATCCTAGATGCACAGCCAACCCATCGATTAGCATCGTCTGGAGACACAGAATCGATGGGTGCCCACCTCAACACTCAGTGATACAAACTTGCGACTCTATAAACAAAAATGTACATCAAAACATTTGGCGCTAGGTAGCTACAAACGCTAACATGGCTTACCTTGGTCTTTGTCTGGTCAAAACTGGTCTTCAATGGCATTAAAACGATAAAAAAAACGATGCTGCAGTTAATCCATAGGTTAATCCAATGTGTCTGTGTCCTCTTTGAAATGATTTCTGATAATCCATAAGCAATAAAACTGCTTTTCCGTTTCCAGATGTCAGAGCGAGAGATCGCTTCACTCTGATGCAAGCCTGCATGCGCAAAGCCCCCACCTTTTTGTGTTAATGTTGGTGTCTATGTGAAAACCCCCCTTCGATTCTATTGGCTCTAACGGTCAGGAAGAGATTACAATCACCAAAATCGACCAATGGGTTCCAGAGAAACTGTAAAAACGCCCATTTACACCCAAATCACCCCAGAGGTGGGTTTTTTTTTGCTAAACCTGGCTAAAAAGGTCAAATGTCACTTGTTTTGCATCAATCTCGATACAGGGTACTTATTATATGTTGTACTTTGGATTCCTAAAGCTTTTAGTCTACCATCCCATCATTCAAGGGTGGTTTTCACTATAAGTAATGGTTTTTTTTTAGGCGGAGGTAAGAATGTACCTTTTTTTACCATGTTCCATCTGAATTTATTCTGACTGAGAAAGATCTATATTGATTCTGACACTTCTACATCCAACTCACAGATGTAACCTTGCTTTGATCAAATAAATTATTCATATAACCCTTTTAGAAGTTAAGTTGTAGTCATTTGTTTTGGGCATGTCATTTTCGAGCCTGAAACATGAAAAACAGGCTTGGTGCTTAACAGGTTAATCCAGATATCTTACCATGACTCGCGTATGCATGCATGTGCACGGTTGTGGCATGACCACCAAAACAGAAAGATATGGACACAAGATGTGTGCAAATGTATTTAGTTTCCTATCCATGTGAACATGATTTAAGTCATGGGGGACCTAACCTCCTCTAGGCATGCTCCCCCGGGAAGATTTTTTTTAAATGTTGAAGTTAAAAGCATCAATCTGGTGCACTTTGAGAGCAACATTAGGAGATCTATGGATACATCTCTCAACATCCATATGAAACAGACCTGTAAGCAGATTTTCTTTTTCTTTATGGATATTTTACAAAGCACTCTCCTTTTAAACTGTATTATTGTTTAACTGTATTAACAACTTTTTTTACTGTCATATAGTATTTTATACCTGTTTACTTTATTCTCTTATTTTTTTACAACTATAATGATCATATAAAGATGTGCCTTTACCTCACTGGTTGTAGAAAAAGCTTCTTATATTCGTTAGCATAGCTAGCTAACCAGATGCTAATAACAACAAAGTTATTGACTGTCTGATCAGTATGACAGATGAACAGATCGCCACTGGGCTTTCAACTAAAGACACAGCCACGCAAAAACTGCGGCATGTGTACGGCTCCTTATGGGTACTGCCATTTGTGAAGTCCCGGCCCGGAGCGGCGTTCTGGTGCTCTCCTGCAGAACTGCACCCCTGTCAGACGAGACCTATACCACGTGATGACACGTTAGGCTCGTGTTGTGTTCAAGAACCCTGACCTTGGCCGGGAAAAACAGGCACTCGCTTGTTTAATTATTTTGCGGTCTAGATTTCTTTAATTTCTTTCTTTTTTGCGTGTGTTTATAAATTACCTCGAGGGCCGTACCAAATGGTCTCGCAGTCCGTATACGACCCGGAGGCCAGAGGTTCCCCACCCCTGATATAGTAGATAATTTTTTAGATAAATCTGACTTTTTTTATTTGGTCTATTAGCCTTAAATTGTCTTATGTTAGTTTTAGGGCTTCATAAAAAATGTTTGTGTTCCAATAAGTTGTTAAATGCCAATCCATTGGTGTGACGTACATCGTTATTTTACAGCAGGAGGTCCTGTCCTTTTAAAATGTTACTAACAAACAGTTTTAATAATGCAGGGGCTGAGAGGATATGTGATGCACTTGAAGACATGACGGGACAGAGGCCGGGGGTCTTCTACACTGTGTGCTGGCGTTACGTCACCCCTCTGATCTGCACTGTGAGTTACACACAAGTCTGAAAGAAAGTAGAATGCATGCCTGTGATGAATACAACTATAGTGAATTTTAGGAAGGTGGGGAGAGTCTATCCAGGCTCTGTGTATATCAAGTGTCAACTAGATTTAATTGAATAAGAAAGTGAAAAGTTGAAATTATTAAGAATCTAGGAGGAGCAACTGCAACAGGCTGCATGCATGACTAGCACACACAATTGTAGGCCCAAATAAACACTCTCAGCGCTTTTAGAAATGTTTCTATGAGACTTCCGGTGAGGGCAGCGCCATGTAGAGACGGAGTTTTGTTGAGCTCCTCATGAGAACGACTAATGTCAGAATATTGCTCTTTTAAAACCACTTGAACTGACTCCAAGCGACTTGATACACAAGTTATATCCATAGCCAGACGATTGCTGAGTAAATATGCCGAAATATCGCCAGGGAAACAACAAGTTGGAGCCGGCGGCGGAGGCTAGCGCTAATGCTAACCTGGCAGACGACGCAGACATCAACGACCAACACGTGGTACTTAACGCTATTGCGTCTCTTAAACAGGACCTGGTGGCGAAAATTGAAGAAAAGGCGATAGCCCAGTCGGCGGAACTCCAAATACAGACTACCCAGATTCGGACGGAATTACGAAGTGTGGTGGAACAAGTCAACAAAATAATTGAAGTAACCGAGGGCCGAGTATCTGAGCTGGAGGCTGAGGTTAGCAACCACTCGGACTCAATCACCTGCATGACATCAGATGTTACTGGTATGAAAAAAGAACTGGCCACACTGAGGGACCGTTGCGAAGATTTGGAGGCAAGATCACGTCGCTGTAATATCCGCATTATAGGAGTGAAGTAAGGACGGGAGCATGGGAAGCACCCATCTCAGTTTGTGGCTGATATGCTAAACCCTGGACCGGGCGCACCGCGCTCTCCGCAGCAGAGCGACACAAGACGGGCTCCCACCGTGGGCTTTTATTGTGAAATGCCACTATTTCTCCGAAAAAGAATCGCTGCTAAAGAAAGCAATAGAGATGAAATCAGTGACGACCCCCGACGGTGACCAGATCCGGCTTCTGCCGGACTTTACTCAGGCGGTGAGTAAACAGCGGGCAGCCTTTACCGAGGTGAGAGGGCTGCTGAGGGGCTGCGAGGGAGTGCGCTACGGCCTGAAATACCCTGCCATACTGATGATCACAACATCGGAGGGCCGCGGGGCAAGTTTCAGCGATCCAAAACTGGCAAAGGAGTTCGTTCTTAACAAGGTGGTGCACAAGGCTTCATAATGGACATGTTCTGGTGAGTATTGGCCAAGGGCTAAAATTCCAGCTCCATATGCTGTAGATGGAGACGAGAAACAACTCGGCCGGACAATATATGTGGTTATGTTTGGGAAATATTTTCTTTCTCCTTATCTAGAATTCTCAGGATTTGTGACAAACTGTAAAGCATTAACTCATCACTGTACCCTGTATGCAAGGGCTGGTCTGCCTTCACTAACTGTACGGAGGCTCAGTCACTGGTACATTTTTATATATAAAGCCATGTTAGGGAAACTTCCATCCTACATCTGCTCCCTGATCTCACGGTGAATTGTAAGTGGCTACTGCCTGAGATCGCATGCTGTGGTTTTATTAAATGTGCCAACTGCTTGGACTGTCTTAGGGAAAATAGCATTTAGATGCGCAGCTCCACTGTCCTGGAATAGTCTGCAATTAAAATGGAAACTGAGCAATCTGTTGCCACTAAATGTTTTTAAAGCTTGGTTAGATGCTACTGAATCGGAAGCTGTTGGTACCTGTGCATGTGGATAGTATGTAATTTGTAATCCCTGTAATGCTACTGTATGATGTCCTTTTGTTGTTCTGTTTATGTTTTTAATGTTTCATGTGGAACCTACTTGAGCAGGTCTCCCTTGAAAAAGAGGTCAATGATCTCAATGGGATACAACCTGAATAAATAAAGGTTTGAAATGAAATGAAATGAATCTAGAATTCTCAGGATTTCCCATTTGATAACGTTTCTTTTTTCTTTATTGTTCTTGCTGGGAAAAAATTTGAGGCAAGCCACGTCACGGACAATAATATCATTGTGTAACCATATGGGACATTAACGTTTTATTTTATTGAGCCATAACATGTTCAGGGCTGTTACATTACCTAGCTGATATTTCAAACTAGGATGTCGCTATATTCAGCATTGCCTGGTCAGCTGAAGAGAAGAAGGAGCTATATTGAGTTAATTGTTCAGTTCCCATGGGGGGCTCACATGGTAAGCAGTTTAGGAGAAGAGGTTTACTGGAAGTGCAAGCAGTCTCCATACGGGAGACAAGCATAATGTTTGTTGTGTTGTCATTGTGTTTTATGTTTGTGAAAATGTATGTGTACAAGTGCTCATCCTCCCCTTCCCACCCTTTTTTGTTTTGTTTTTGTTTGTTTTTGTTTTTTGGCTACAACCCTTTTACCAAGCTCAGGGACTCCCCAATGCAGTATCATAAATTGAAGGACCATATCGATGGCGTCTGTAGATAAAGGTATAGGCAGGGCGGACACCACAGTGGTGAGTTGGAATGTAAGGGGATTGATTGAATCACCCGGTTAAGCGAAGCAAGGTGTTTTCTCATCTAAACAAATTAAAAACTGAAATAGCACATTTACAGGAAACTCATTTATTAAATAAAGACCAGCTAATGCTTCAAAGAGCAGGATTTACACAGGTTTTCCACTCCGATTTTAATAGCAAGAGCAGGGGGGTAGCTATTCTCCTGCACAGAGATGTGCAGTTTGAAAAGTCAAAATCCATAAGGGACAAAAATGGTCGTTACATAATTATTCAAGGTAAACTGTTCAATAAGCCAGTAGTGCTTGCGAATGTGTATGCCCCAAATTGGGATAACGTTGATTTCTTCAGGAATCTTTTCTCACTGTTGCCAGGGCTAGACTCGCATGAATTAATATTAGGGGGGGAACCTAAATTGTGTCCTAGACTCTGTGCTAGATCGTTCTGGCAGTAAGGTCACCACACTTAATAAATCAGCAAGCTGCATAAATACATTCCTTCAAGCCTACGGAGTGATTGACCCCTGGAGATTTAAATACCCGACTTCCAAACAGTTCTCTTTTTTCTCCTCAGTACACCAAACCTACTCTAGAATTGATTGTTTTTTAATAGACCAAAAACTATTTCCCATAACTACAGAGGTGGAATACAACAGTATAGTCATATCAGACCATTGCCCAGTACTTTTGAAGCTCCGTTTTCCGGAAAATATACTTCGCCAACGCGTATGGCGCCCTAATCCTAGACTGCTTGCGGAAAAAAACTTTGTTGACTTTATAAACACACAAATAGATGTCTTTCTCGAAACCAATGAGTCCCCAGAGATAAGTTATTTCACACTATGGAAATTCAAACGAGCTACAGAATTGATTGATAGGATTAAAGTGATTGACCGATTACATTCAATATCTCCTTCGGAGAATCTTTACAAGGAGAGAATTTCGCTTCAAGGCAAGGCAAGGCAAGGCAAGTTTATTTATATAGCACCTTTCAACACAAGGCAATTCAAAGTGCTTTACAAAAATGGAAGACATTATGAAAATGGCATTTAAAATCAGTCATTAAAAAGAAAAGATAATAAAATAAACATTAAAAGAAAAAATACATGAATAAAAGTTAAAAGTTACAGTGCAGTTTAAAATGTGAATAGTTCAATTAAAAGCAGCGGCAAAAAGAAAAGTCTTCAGCCTGGATTTAAAAGTAGTAAGAGTTGCAGCGGACCTGCAGGTTTCTGGGAGTTTGTTCCAGATATTTGGAGCATAATAACTGAATGCTGCTTCTCCATGTTTAGTTCTGACTCTGGGGACAGAAAGCTGACCAGTCCCTGAAGACCTGAGAGATCTGGATGGTTCATAATTTAGCAGTAGGTCAGACATGTATTTTGGGCCTAAACCATTCAAAGCTTTATAAACCAGCAGCAGTATTTTGAAATCTATTCTTTGACACACAGGAAGCCAGTGTAAGGACTTCAGAACAGGAGTGATGTGATCCACTTTCTTAGTGTTAGTGAGGACTCGAGCAGCGGCGTTCTGAATTAGCTGCAGCTTTCTAATAGATTTTTTAGTGAGACCTGTAAAGACACCATTACAGTAGTCGAGTCTACTGAAGATAAAAGCATGGACAAGTTTTTCCAAATCCTGCTGTGACATTAGTCTTTTAATCCTAGATATGTTCTTTAGGTGATAGTAGGCTGATTTAGTAACTGTTTTAATGTGACTGTTGAAACTCAGGTCAGAGTCCATGACTACACCTAGATTTCTGGCTTTATCTGTTGTTTTGAACATTGCAGACTGAAGCTCAGCGCTAACTTTTATACGTTCTGCCTTGGCTCCAAAAACCATTACCTCAGTTTTATTTTTGTTTAATTGGAGAAAGTTCTGACACATCCAGTCATTGATTTGTTCAATGCACTTACTCAGTGTTTGAATTGGAGCATAATCTCCTGGTGAAATTGTTACGTAAATGTGTGTGTCATCCGCATAGCTATGGTAACTTATTTTGTTTTTTTTCATTATCTGAGCCAGTGGTAGCATGTAGATGTTAAAGAGAAGAGGCCCCAAGATGGAGCCTTGAGGTACCCCACATGTCATATTCGTCAACTCAGATGTGTATTTACCTATAGAAACAAAGTTTTTTCTGTCCTTTAAGTAGGACTCAAACCAATTTAGAACTGTTGCCGAAAGTCCCACCCAGTTTTCTAGTCGGTCTAGTAATATGTTGTGGTCAACAGTGTCAAACGCAGCACTGAGATCTAATAATACTAACACTGAAGTTCTGCCACTGTCTGTGTTTAAGTGGATGTCATTAGGTGCGTTCACACCGGAGTACTTTGGTGTACTTTTCCCACAATAGTTCATCAGAACTACGATATATTTGCGTTCACTCCAAAAAGCCCCAGGAACTAAAGTAGCTCAACTTAGTTCGCGAGACTCGCTTTTCAGTCCCTGCTACAGAGCAGGGTCTGTCGTGGGAGAAAGTAGTTCCTACGTCTGATTGGCTGTGCGGAATGCAAACCACGCCCGTTTGACTCAGAATTTTTTGTTGTAAGCGGCCATTGTATTTCCTCGCTTCGCAGCACACACGAAGAGATTCCTTTTGTGAAAGCAGTTATTATAGCAACACTAAATAAATCAATTGGAGCGGTGGAGTGATGAGGATGAGGATGTGTCTGCGCTTCTGGCGATTGACTCGGAGGACGCGAAGCGCCACATTCCGAAGCTTCTACTGAATGCAGTTTCTGTGGCTCTGCAAAGTTAGCAGACCTGGCAAAGTCATGTCGGGACGACTACCAAGGTAAAATAAAATACATGCACTGCACTGTTTTAATCTGCACAATACTGGTCTTAGATGTACTTTTATTTGCTCAGTAGATCGAGCTAGCCACGGTAGAACTTGCTAACGTTAGGTCCAAGCTGGCTAATAACATCTAGCTAGCTGGCTATTCTCATCCATGCCCGCTATGAACACGTTTTGACTTGTGAATAAGTGTGCAATGTTCTGTAATTTGCTTCACTAACTCATGGCACTAATCGTGTGTTTCAGGCGAGGTGTTTCTCTCAGGATTAGAAACTAGTTTTCCCCTCCGGGATAACTCGATAATATAACGTTAGCAATTAGCATGCTAGCTGGACCTGTGTGGCTACACTGAGGTAAACAATAGATTGTAGTTGCTCTAATTTCAAGTAATTTGCAACATTCATTCTACATGTTAATGGTAAAAGCTTAAACAGTTGATTACCTGCATGCCACAAAGACTGATGTTCTAATATTTTTGCACATTTAAGTAGAAATGTAATTGAAATTATATTTACTGGCTTAACACTGTTCCTACTCATAGTATTATCCTAAATAGTTTGACCTTGTTTCTTCAGAAGGCTTCTCAGACTACATGGAGGATCCCTCAGAGAAACACAGTTTCCACGTTCAGTTCCCCCCCGCTGAGAGTAGGCAGCTCCACACCCTGCGCCCGGTCAGCGGACACCATCAGGACCACTATCTGATCACAGAGGATCCCATCCTGACCGCTGCTGCCATACTGCAGCAAACAGGAGGGAACGGAGGTGAAAACACACTTTATACATTTAGATATGTGGAGCACAAAGAAAAGTGTTGAGTTTAACTATAAAAATATTAGTTTCAACTAACCTAATACCGTTATATGAACTTTGCTGTGTTTTCAGCGTAGCTTTGTAAAGGTAACATTTAGCAGCTAAACTGTGGATAACAAATAAACCACATTGGTTTGTTATTCAATATGGCCACCAAAAGCTTTTTGAATCATTACATGTCACTTGTTAGACGCTTTTATCCAAAGCTTACCTACTCAATACTGTGGGCAATCCCCACAGGAGCACTTTGGGGTGAAGTGTCTCGGGGACACAACGACATGCTACACCCTACCCCTACACACTACCCCTCCGTTTGCGCGTTCGCGCGGAGGGTCCGCCACATTAAGTGCTGTTCCAAACCAACGAGTGTGGAGAGGTGTGGAGGGGGAGTGGGCTATCAAGCCCTCAAACAGCGAGTCTGCATCGGTGCTGACTTGAGACTGGTCTCTACCTGACCGGATTCACGCTGTGTGTGTCCGTCAGGAAACACGCTGTTAAAAAGTAGTTCCAGCAAACATCCACTGATAAATTACGATGTTAACAACCTCATGATAACCTCATATTTTTTTAACTTAGGATCATACCTGTGTTTAGTCTAGAAAAAGGTAAATGTGTGCATTTTATTATAAAGTTGTGTATATTTACAGACTGTTGCAAAAACTAAGAAGCTTATAAACATCAGGTTTAAAACTAAAAGAGCTTTACAAAAAAGTAACACAATGAAAGATGTTTGGAGTTTTATTTGAGTTATTAATTTACATTTTTTGTCTAAGAGAAGCTGATTTGAAACCGTTGTTACATACAGTTACGGCATTTCCTGTTTCTGCCGGAGAGAGGGGAGTTTGTCCCAAAGCTTGCCGCTGTATTTACTCCCTCCATCTGACAGGAGGGAGCCTCGTTGAGCTGCGAGTGTGGCTACAGACGGAGTTCACTCCGTCACGGAGGGGTAGGGTCGAGGGAGTGGTTTGGGATTGGGCCTCAGAGGTGGAGATCGCCCACAGTGATGACTCTGACGTGGGGGGCTCTCTGTTATGGGCTGCTCCCCTTCTGGTATTTGGACAATGTTGTGTCGTTGTTGCGATTAAACTGATCTTGTATCTTGCATATTTCACCTTAGGAAAGTGGGCACGCGATGACAGCTTCCTTGACACCATGGACTGCCGTGCCATGGTCAGCAAGGAGAATGAGGACCTGCGTGCCAAGGAGATGCACGACGAACGGCTGCTGCATTCACACAAGGCCCAGGAATCGGACGACCAGCTGCTCATGTTGATGCAGCACCATGCTGACTCGGCGGCGCCAGGTGGAGGTGTCGGCGCGCCAGGTGGAGCAACAAAATACCTTTCAGGCTGGGCTTCTGGCAGTGCTAAGCGAGCTGATTAAATCCAACAGGCCTTCAATACAAAAATTAAGAAAAACTTGTCGTCGTTGATAAACTGTACAATGACTTGTTGGGAGGCGTGTGGTGCAGTGGTCTGGTGCGATGGTGTTCGGATCAGGGGAGCACAGGTTCAAACCCCACTGCAGTCAGGATGTCGTTGTGTCCCTGTTATTATATTGTTTTGATACTACTGACACTTATTGATCTGCTGCTGATAAATAAAAGAGAACCTACATTGCGATTAAACAGAAAATGTATCTTGCTTATTTCTCCTGACACTTTATGGTGACCTGTGTAATATCCTATACATCACATGTAAGTGATTATTCTGATACCATCATGACACCATGAAACTGGCGAAGCTTTATTTATTGTGTCCCACCCCATATATGTGTCTTTGAAAAAGATCATTCAATTGTATTTCAAAATGGCGTCCATCAACACAAACACTATTTATAGAAAGATAAATGGTTAAGTTTGTAATTAACAGTGTTGTGAGTTCAATATTTTAATTAATTATAGTAAGGGAACATAGGAGGATATATAATAAAGGTGTTAACTGCTGAGCCTATTTACTGTGCAATACTACAGACATGTTAGTGGTATTATTTCTTATCTAACTCTTTCCTATGGTCAGACAAATCAGAAGTCATTTAAACAATTTCAGATTGTTCTTTTTGTTTCTCAATTGATTTTCCAGAATATGCACCACCTAGGCACAGACTTTATATCACAAATAAATGAATGACATGTACTACAGTAATTGATTATATTGATATTGCCTACTCAGATATAAATGTGTATAAAATGAAATCAATTCAAAGTTTCTTGCTGCATTTAATGCAATTCATGGCTGCAGGGCAAACGTCCAAAATCCTTATTCTACAATCATTTAATCAAGACACTTGTGTATATTTTACTTTAATTTGTAATAAACAAAAAAATATGAATGGTTGTCATCAAGCTGGGTCGCCGGTAAGGCAGTCCATTCCTCCCTGTACTCATCACCACGACGCTCACACAGGTTATGCAATACGCAACATGCTGCCACCTGGATTTTGATATTGTCCATGTTGCAGTCGTTTCGCTTCATCAAGCACCGCATATCTGGAACACATACAAAGACACAAATTAGCCCTACATAACTCCATAAATCCTACATTAGATAGTATTAATGTGATTTACTGAACGTACCATTGCTGTTCTTTGGGCGTGATAACGGTCATCATCCTCAGCTGACGAAACATGTCCATAGCGTGTGCTTGTCGCCGTCCAGTCCTTTTGTTAAGGCTTCTTAACCGCGATCTGTATTTGTGGCTGAGTTATTGGCTTAAATAACTCAGCACCAAAACCACAACTTCAGTCAACTCCATAGCGTGTCTGACTGAGGTCGGAAGGTAAACAGAAGCATACAGCGGAAGCGGAAGTTTTTTTTCTTCTTCTCTCGGTTTTTTGGCGGATTGCAACTTTAAGGTGCATACCGCCACCTACTGTACTCGCCGTGAAGTTGTTTGCGGCCTGCCAGGAAAAGCTAAGCAGAAGAAGAAGAAGTGACGTCAGCGGCTCATTTGCCTAATCCACCCCCAGGAACTCATTTTGGTGTGAACGCGATCTGCTTTAGTTCGTCAGAACTAAAAGAACTCTCATGAATTAAAGTTCTCAGGAACTACTGTGGGAAAAGTACTTGGTGTGAACGCGCCTCTTGAAGACCTTTACAAGAGCAGTCTCAGTGCTGTGGTTTGGACGAAATCCTGACTGGAACACATCCAAACAGTTATTTAAATGCAAGAAGTTACTCAACTGTTGAAATACAACTTTTTCAATGATTTTACCTAGAAATGGCAGGTTTGATATTGGCCTGTAATTGTTCATTACTGAAGCATCTAGATTATTCTTTTTTAAGAGCGGTTTAATGACTGCAGTTTTCAGGGCCTCTGGAAAAATACCTGAGTGAAGAGATGTGTTTACTATATGAAGTAGATCTGAGGCCATGCAAGGAAAAACATCTTTGAAAAATCCTGTTGGAATAATATCAAGGCAGCAGGAGGAGGATTTCAGAAGTTGAATAATGTCCTCTAAGTTTTTACCATTAATCTGATGGAATTGTGTCATGGTGTTTGAATTGATATTAGGTGGACATAGGGACAACACATTTGCTGTACCTGATGCAGAGGCACTGACTGCTTGTCTAATTTTCTGAATTTTGTCAGTGAAGAAGGAGGCAAAATCATTGCACGCCCTGGTGGATAGAAATTCAGAGGCTACTGACACTGGGGGGTTAGTTAGTCTGTCGACGGTAGCAAACAAGGCACGTGCGTTGTTTTTGTTTTTGGTAATGATGTCAGAGAAGAAAGACTGTCGTGCGTTTTTCAATTCCAAATTATAAAGGCCAAGTCTCTCTTTATAGATTTCAAAGTGAACCTGGAGATTTGTTTTTCGCCACCTACGTTCAGCTTTTCGACACTCTCTTTTTTCTGTTCTCACGGTCATGGCCTTTCTCCATGGAGATATTTTCTTGCCAATCACTTCCTTTACCGTAGTTGGAGCAATGGTATCTATAACATTTTTAATTTTTGAATTAAAATGATCTACTAGCTCATTTACTGAGATGTTAGCAGGGGAGAGTGTGGATGAAAAATTATGAGTAAACATTTCCCTAGTATTTTCAGTTAAATATCGCTTTCAGGCAGAATTTGATTCTCTGTCCAATGGGGGCGCTGTAGATCTTCACTTAAAATCACGCTTTAATTTCTACGAACATGGGGAGCTTTTGTGCCATCAACTTAAACAGTCAGCAACAGCAGGTTTTATATCTGCAATAAAAGATGAGGAAGGTAATATTGTCACAGACCAAAAAAACATTAATGCCCAGTTTCAGTCTTTCTATGAGAATCTGTACACCTCAGGGGCAGTAGCAAGGAATTAGTAGATGACTTCTTTAGTCAAATTGAAATGCCCTCCTTGGATGAATCAGACAAATCTGGACTGGAGAGAAATATAACTTTAACAGAGATTGACAACGCAATTAAAAAAATGAATCCTGGAAAAGCACCAGGCCCTGACGGTTATCCAAGTGAATTTTTAAAGAAATTTGCCCCTAAACTACTGCCGCTATTAGTAAAGGTATTCGAGGAGGTCCTTGTTAGGAAGGCTCTTCCCCCAACTATGACGCAGGCCTCTATCTCACTATTACTCAAAAAGAATAAAGATCCGTTGTTGTGTGAATCACATTTTTGTTGGCTGATCAAGATCCTTTATACAGCGCCTAAAGCTTCAATTCGAACTAATAGGATAATATCTCATTATTTCCCACTTTTTCGTGGGACACGACAGGGTTGTCCACTGAGCCCCCAGATATTCGATATTGCTATGGAGCCCCTGGCAATACTGTTAAGAGAGACCGCTAGTCTAATTGGAGTGCAAAGGGGGGGAGAATGCATAAATTGTCGCTCTATGCGGATGATCTTCTTCTTTTTCTTTCGGATCCCCATGCTACTATACCTATTGCCTTGGAACTTATCGCCGAGTTTGGCCGGGTGTCGGGCTATAAATTGAACTTGAGTAAAAGTGTTCTATTCCCCATAAATGATAAAGCACGTCAAATGTCATTTCAGAACTTCCCTTTCTCTGTGTGTAAGGACAGCTTTACATACTTAGGTGTCTGTGTCACTTACAAATACAAAGATCTGATGGACAATCATTTTTAAAATAGTGCTTAATAAGGCTAAACTGGACATGGAGAGATGGTCGACCCTCCCCCTGTCACTAGCTGGCAGGGTTAATTCTGTTAAAATGACGATCATGCCCAGGTTCTTATTTCTGTTTCAGGCAATCCCAATCTTCATCCCTAAATCCTTCTTTAGGGAATTAAATAAATGCACTTCCACTTTTATTTGGAATAAAGCTGTACCTCGAATTAGGAAAGAGTATTTGGAAAGGCCAAAGGGGGAGGGTGGTTTGTCCTTACCCAATTATTTGTATTACTATTGGGCTGCCAACATCCACAAGCTGATGTTTTGGGTTGATGTGACGGACGAATCCCCAGTTTGGTCTGTAATGGAGCAGCATTCAAGTAATCCAGTGTCACTTTGCTCTTTACTTTGCGCTCCACTACCCTTGAGTAAAAACTACTGGACGAATAACCCAGTCATCCAATGCTCTCTAAAGATATGGACTCAGTTTAGAATTCATTTCAAACACAAACAGGCACTTATTGCTTCCCCAATTCTGGCAAATGTAAATGTTTCTCCATCTCTCACTGATCCATCTTTTCGGTTATGGCATGGGAGAGGGATTAGGTGTGTTAAAGATCTTTTAAAAAAATTGACACTTTATTTCTTTTGAACAGTTAAAGAAGGATTTCAATATCCCACAGTCATGTTTCTTCAGATATTTGCAGATATGTAGTTATGTCAGGACCCACTTCTCTCTAGCAGCCCCACAGAGTACCTGGATTGATGACTGTTTAAATATGGATCCCTGTGACAGGGGTCTGGTGTCTGTATTATATGACAATATTCAGAGGGTCGCCGCTCCGTCGCTTAATAACCTCTTAAGGACGACGCTCCCCCCATTGGACCCCTCCCACCGTTTTTTTTTTCGAGACAATGTCTCAGGGCTTCTTAACATTTATGAAACTATTAATGTGTAGCACCAGATTAACGGGAAGAATCTCAGCTAACTGAATTAGCCAATCTCAAGCCTCTGAATTAGCACTAAGCGAAAAAATGCTAACGCACTTTAGCACACAACTCAAGATAAAGATACCCTTATTACTTATCGTAGCTGCACATACAATATATCCGATTAAAGCTGAGACTCCACAGATTATAATAGGTATAGTATCACTGAGCGATCCAAACTTGCGGCAGGGGAAGCAAACACAGACATCACAACACGTACCTTTACGGAGTTTTTACGGGAGATCGTCTCACCGTAGCTGTCAATCTGATCAAAAGACGTGTTCAATGGCATTAAAACGAAAAGAAAAAAAAAGGCTACAACTGTTGATCCATAGGTTAATAATGTATCTGTGCCTTTGACAAAATTATTTATAATCCATAATTCCATTTCTATGTAAAAATCGGAGCGAAAAAGTTAGCTGCTAATGGTAGCCACCAGAGTGTATGCAGCTTCCGGTTTTGGTCACGCGTCACTCTCACTCCTTATTTGTTAACGTGTTGGTGTGTATAGAACTTTCCCTCAATTCCATTGGCTCTAGCGGTTATAAAGAGATTTCATTCATCAAAATCGACCAAGGGGGGCCAGAGCCAGGTCAAATCCACCCAAATGACCCCAGAAGTGTTTTTTTTTGGCTAAAACTCTCTAAAAAGGTCAACTTTCACTTGTTTTGCATCAATCTTGATACAGGGTACTTATTATATTTTGTACTTTGGGTTCCTAAAGCTTAGTCTACTAACCCATCATCCAAGGGTAGTTTTCACTATAAGTAAAAAATAATATGTGGACGGACACTATAATTTACAGTTTTTTACTATGTAAAATCAGAATTTTCTTTAAAATAAAAAACATCTATATTGATTCTGACTTTTCTACATCCAACTCACAGGTTTATCATTACTTTGAGAATAAAGATTATTAATTTAACCCTTTTAGAAGGGAAGATATGGTCATTTGTTCTGGGAATGTCATTTTCGAGCCTGAGACCTGAAAAACAGGCTCAGTGCTTAACAGGTTAATCACTTAATGAGGCAATGGGAGGAAGAGCTGGGAATAACTATATCAGATACTATTTGGCAGGCAGCAATTCAATTTGTCCACTCATCCTCAATGTGTATTAGACATGGGCTGCTACAATTTAAGGTTTTGCATAGGTTACATCTATCTGCAAGTAAACTGGCCACATTTTACCCAGGTTTAGACCCAACCTGCATCAGGTGCAGTCGGGACCCGGCCAGCCTAAATCACATGTTTTGGCTCTGGTATATTTAAAACCTTTTTGGACATGTGTAACACGGCTGTGGATGCAAACCCATTGACTGCATTATTTGGCATGGTCACACAGGAGACACGAATAACAACTGATCAGGCTGAGGCTGTGGCATTCTCTACCCTACTTGCTAGACGTCTGATACTCTTTAGTTGGAAGAAGGCTGCACCGCCGTCTCATAAGCGCTGGGTAGAGGAAGTAATGTCCCATCTTAAACTTGAGCAACTAAAGCACACTACCCGGGGCTCTATCGCAAAGTACTATAAGGTCTGGCAACCATTTCTGTCCTACTTTGAGAACAAATTCTCTAACATTAAAACAACGTAGCCAACCCCCCCCCCCCCCCCACCCCACATTGTTTTTTATTCATTTATGTTTTACTTTTTACTTTTGGTTATTTAACCATGTAGTTTTTAATTTAATAATTTATGTTTATTTTCTATATGCATATTTTGTATCTCTTCTGGATGTCAATTGATATTTTGTAAACTTTCTGTGTGTGCTGTATTTTTGATTGTTGAGCGCTGCTGTTTGTTATATGTGGAAAATCAATAAAGATATTTGAATAATAATAATAAGAAATGTTTCTATGACAACTAAATCTTGACAATATATCACCACTGTTGTATGGCAGACTAGCTTAGCCCCCTTGGATCGTACTGCCTATTTGGGCTACCTCTAATTTGTTAAAACAGGGATGTATGTTTCAAAGGGAGGAATACCTACCTAAATGTTGGTAGACTGTGTCAAAATATTCCACAGAACAATGATTTGTTTTCCTCTGCTTTTCCTTCAAGGTTTGCTTCATCGGCTTCTTTCTGGATTTCCAGCCTCTGAAAACAAGCGACGGCTCTGTGTACCCAAACTGGGCCTACAACCTGGGCTGGGCCATAGCCATCTCCTCTGTGGTCACAATACCCATCTGGGCTGTCAGCAAGATCTACTTCACAGAGGGCTCTTTCAGACAAGTAAGAGCACCAACACAACCCGCTTACAGTTTTTCTGCTTTATTATTGGTTTTCAATATTATTCTGTTTGTCTTTTGTCAATTTGTTCTGTCCTTAACAGCGTCTGTTGGTGCTGTGGCGTCCTGTTAGTGATCCTGTTGGTCCCAAAACAAAAGAAGAACGTTCCCTGAATGAGACAGAAATGAAGTCGTTGTCCGCCCCTTTCCCTGACATGTTATGAGTCAGTATAGTATGCAGGGGCGGACAGGCCCACCTCGGTACCGCAAGTAAATACCGTTAGTAAATTGTCGACAGGGGGACGGACGGGGGACGGGGGTGCTAGTGACTTATCTGACCGGCCCACATCATCCGACTGGCACACTTCAGTACCGGCCCTGATAGTATGTATCGATGATGGATGTCTGTTAAAGAAGACAACATTTGAGTCTCTTAAGTCACCATGTGGAGTTTACATTCACTCTTTCATAGCAAAATACATAGTTTGTATTTTGATGCCTATTAAACGTGTCCATTTACTAACCTCATAAGATTTTGTAGTTGGGTGCTGACATTCTTCCTCATGCCTTTAATTGGCATACGTGACTTAAATGATCCTGCTACCAGTTGTGTGAAGCAGTGTAAAACCAGCAGAAGGAATCTTTATCTTGCTTACTAACAACAAGTTTGGGCCTTTTCTAGGCATTTTATGACAATTGGAGTGTGATTGGTTGGTAGTAGTTGGGTTCTGGCAAGCTGGGTTTCTTAAGTGCTGGAGTGAAGGATGGGAGAGAACCGTAGCACAACCTTTGAGAACCCTATCCTCGATGCCAATGAGGAAAACTCTATCCACATTGTCTCATGTGGTCTCCCTTCAAGGATTGATTTCAACATGGGCACACTACTTATTGACTTTATCTGGTTCAAACGCTTATGTCTTAGTTCTTCTGGTTTAGCACTAGCAGCATTAAAACAATAGATTTGATTAGAGATCATTTACAGCTACTCTGCGATGATTGCATGGTTTTTCAGTTCGACATCCATCCTCTGTTAGTGACTGGCGGATGATGCATGACAACGGCCCAAAATCTGTTTAGAGTCTTGTGTTATAGACGGCACCTGCTATGAGGAACTATGAAAAGTACCGAAACATATCAGCAGGGAACGTTTTCTATTTAGCTTGTGAACATAATCTATCTCTCTATCCATCCGTCCGTCTGACTCTCTATCTATCTATCTATCTATCTATATATATATATATATCTGTAAATAAAGCTAGCCAACGTACACTATATCTATCTAGTTAGCTAGCTTACCTTGGCTACCCATCAAGCTAGCTAGCGAATGTTAGCTAGCTGGCAAACGCCAAATTGGTGGCTCTCGTAATTTAAATTGAAGTTATACCTGAGAGCCGGCGAAGCATAAGGAGAATAAAATCAATAACAGACTTGTTTTACATGAACTACGATGGCACTCAGAAGTGCCGACCCATGTCTAAAAATGTTAAACAAAGCGAAGTGTATATTGTGTTTTAGCCTTGTGATTCAGACCAGGACGAACATGCAACTCCACCAAGTTCCGTCCTTTTTACAACTTCACAAACAAAAACAAACAAATATTTACAACAGCAACAACCGGAACCAATTTTAGACCTTGGTTTTACAAATATTATATATTGTTTTTTATGTCCACCTGTGGATCATTATGAGCGCATTGATTGCGTGAGTGCATGCCTGTGGTTTTCTACTAATGTTGCATACTACCGACCAATCAGCCTCATAGTCTTTGTGCTCATTTATGACTTTATGCTTAGAAATTACAAGGGTTGCTGTGATTTACAACATTTGAATAACGTTTTTGTTGACTGAATGATGTCGCCACTGACTACTGACTTTTTTTTGGTTGATTTGTTTCATTGCGACAGTTTATTTTCATTTTGGGATGATTAAAATATATATTTTTGGGGGATGGATGTGTAACAGTTACGAGTCGTACTAAGAGCACTTACCTAGTTGTTTATTTTAGTAGTATACACATAATAAGCGTTCTGGCACGTTGTTATATGCACATACACATACTGAATGGTCTCACAGAATGTTATGCTTCAATGCTCTCATCTGGAAAGAAATATATATAAGCATACACGTCTATGTGTTTTGAATTATTAGTTTTATAATGGTGAGGTTGAGAATGTCCTGTGTAAATAAATATTTTTGATTCAATTGTTATGTTCATTCTTTTCCTGAAGAGTTTGCTTCAGAATGGACATTGCTTTCTTTGTAAAATGTATCAGAATTATCATGATCCTTCACCACGTATCTATTACTAAAATCACTCGGGCAAACTCGTCACCTTCATGGACTGAACACCGCCGATAATGTCACAGCAAAGTATCCACGTCGTGCCGCAGTAAACATTACACGTTTGTCATTGTGAAAGGTCTTCAGTCTGAGGAAAAAATACAAAGTTTGCAACTTATTTTAAATTAAGTCGTGGTTGAACAACCCTGAACAAATAAAAGGGTTTGACAACAAAATGTCTGGGGTGCAGTTTTAGATTTAAAAAAAAAAATGTATTAGTCAAACTAAAATGTGTTGTCATAAACATACTTTTGAATTTGAATGACTTATTAAAGAAAAGTTAAAGAATTGTTTGTGAATGTTTTCCTGAAAATTTCAAATCCTGAGTCTCTGATTTGTTTAAAACATGAAGCTAATACAGGGTTGTTCTGTTGTCAGGGCTCTAATAAATACATGTATTCTTTCTCGGATCTTACGGTTAAATCAATTAATTCAATTTTATAAAAAAAACAGCCCCTTATCTCAATTCAAACCATGGTTGGCTTGGTGTTGGTGTCAGTGATTCAAGACTTAAGGCTTTATTGTCATATGCACAGTAGCTAGAGTGTAGTTACGCCAATGAAAATCCTAAATCCCAGGCTCCTCCAACAATGCTACATACATATATACTGTATAAGACATAAAACTATAAAACTAATTTTAAAAAAAAGGTGTGGGATGAAACTGTCCCTGAGTCTGGTGGTATTTGTCCGGATGCTGCAGTAGCCCCTGCCAGACGGCAGCATACAGAACAGTTTGTTGCTGGGGTGATGGGGGTCTTCAAAAATCACGTCACATAATATAAATTCTATTCAGGCTACTGGTAAACTGTGTTAAACAGCGTATCTGCACATTTTTTAAGTACACATTTGATGAGTTTTAAGACCTTTTTATGACCTCTAAAAGGAAAAAATAATACCAATACAAAAAAATCGATGATTTAGACAACAGTATAAACCGTTACTGAGTTTTGTTGCATTTGAATAACAGGAAATATTCAGTGCACATTACCCAACATGACTGCTTTCGCATTAACAAAATTTTTTTTTTATGTATGACTGGTGACGATTAACTGTATGAAAAATCCACAGCACTTCTGCCTTCAACGTGGCTGTGGGTGAAAAAGAGTTGAATGCTGTCTGACTTGAAGTGGGCACTGAAGACTTTGCCAGAGCGGATATATTAGTTGTTGTAACAGCCAAACAAGAAGTAGCGCTAGCGAACGACTCAATGGGCATTGTACTCCTTTGAGTACCAGCATAGCACTTGTGTTTTTCCGATCTCATGTGCGAATCTAATGCTTTGGATCCTAATTGTGCCAAGTTTGAAGATTTTCCGAGAAAGTTCGCATTGCGCCTCATAGGAGCTGGACGGTTTCAGACAGCCACGATACTTGCCGTCCCCCAACCACTTGTCATTACATTTGAATTTACCCATTGTTAAACCTGTTCTCAGCGTTGTGTTCCTTTTTGTCCGCGGCAGCCTTCAAATCTGAAGCTGGATAAACACGTTCTTCTTCTACCTTAACACGAGGCGTTCTACCGCCACCTACTAAGCGGAGTGTGCTCTCGCCTACCTATTTCACGTACAAAACAAATAGGTATTGGACGTTGCAGGATATAAAATAACGTTACCGGTAAAATAAAACATACAAATTTAACAAGAAATAGACACACTCATTCATTCTGCCCCAGATCAAATGTAATACCTCCCCTCCTAAAATTACAGACGTTTAAAGAAATCTTTAGACCTTGAATATCAAAAAATAAATGTAAGACTTTTAAGACTTTTTAAGGATCCGCGGGGACCCTGGTTAAAGAAGATACACATTAAATACTGTGATACAGAAGTTACCTCGTTTTTTATTTTATTCAGGATCATATACCCGTGTCTAGTGTAGAAAACGGTAAACTTGTGAATTTAATTATAAAGTTGTGTATATTTACAGGGACTGTTGCAAAAACCAAGCAGCTTATAAACATCAGATTTGAAAAAAAGAGATCTACAAAAAAGAACGCCTTTAAAGATTTTTTCAGTTTTGTTTTAGTTATTATTAATTATCTTTTGTCCGAGAGATGCTGATTTTAAACCATTGTTACGAAAAGTTACAGCATTTCCTGTTTCTGCCAGAGAGAGGGGAGTTTGTCCCAAAGCTTGTTGCTGTATTAACACCATCCATCTGAAAGAAGGAGCCTCATTCAGCTGTGAGTGCAACTACAGACGGAGTTCACTCCATCACGGAGGGGGAGTGGGTAAGGTGTGGTTTGGAATTAGGCCACTATGTCTGTTTCAACTCATGCACCTCACACCTCAACTCCCCTGTCAGTCTGTTAAGTCATTGGACCCAAAAATACTTTTTCCCATTGACATACAGTCAGAGAGAGATGTCTCTAAATCAGCATATATTTTTTCTGGGGCTTATCAACTACCGAACACTTGAATAGCTCTTAATCATGAGATCTTAAAAGTTGTGAAATGCGCAAATAGCCAAAATCTAAAGCTATTTTCCCTCTCCTTCAAATACCTGAGACGTAAAAGAGCAGATTGGAGGTGGGGCTTAAAGGTCCCATGTCATGGCCATTTCTACTGATCACAATTCCATTGTTGAGGTATACTAAAATAGATTTATACCGTGCAATTTTCCAAACTCACATTGGTTTCTCATACAGCATCTCTGTAAAGTATGTGCATTCACCGGTATTCACTCTCTGTCCTAAAAGGCTTGTTGGAGCTCTGATTGGTCACGCGACGTGCAGCTGCTCGTGAGGAGCTGCTGTGAGGAGTAGACAGGGCTTCCGTGTCGGCGAAACAAATACAGCGAGAACAAGCGAAACTCATCCTGAGCACACACAAACACTCACAGCCGAAGTAAAAACAATACGTGTGGCTTGATATAGAGAGGCGAAGTCCCGCCCTTCTACTTCCGCCCCATGGGACCTTATTCGGAAAAATTATGCATTGAAGTCAATGGGGAGAGAAAGATTATCTTTCGATCCCGTTTGAATTGTGCCACAAATTACACATATGATGTTTGTCAATCTTAAATAATAATTTCCATGTCAAAAAAGTCACAGTTTGTCGTAAAACTGTTGAAATATAAGACTATGAAAAACACGCAACTACAGATGGAGCCTCTTATTTTGGACCCCAGCATACAGCTTCCTGCCTACTGCCATCCAGTTACCTGCGTAAGACCTGCCAAAGACCAGTATTCAGGAATGTTAGGCCCTCCCACTATTCTCCAATTTCAGGGTTTAACCAGGAGATGGCGCTATATATTAAATAACTATGGCCAAACTAAGACTTAGTTTTTCACAAGAGACAATGCAGATATTATATAAAAAACTAAAGTTAAAATCTTGTTTTTAATGCCCCAAGAGCAATAACATCTTGTCACAAGCTTTTTGGAAGAAAAAGACTGACCCAAGAGACCTGTAGTTGACTAATTACAGGCCTCAATAAAGTTCTGCCATTGGTTGTGAAAAACAACGGTGGACATAGTGGAAAGTGAAATTGACATTGTCGAATTTAATAAAAATACAAAATAATGCATCTGTGTACGTGTTTTATGTGATCTGCATGCACTTATCAAACATCTAATTAAAGAATGGTAGCTGTACCTCTCAAACAACCTAAACTAGTTATAAATGTTTATTTTAAATAAAGTCTTTATGACTCGGAATATGAATAAAATGGGCCGTTACAGTTTGTTTTCATCTGATTTCAAATAAACAAAGTCTTGGCTTTCAGAATATTAAACTTGTTTCGGCAAATTTAGATGATAAATACAACTATGAAGCCGACCCCCCTCTGAGTGAATACCTGTTAACTTAATTGTTAACACAATAAAAATGATAACAAGAAAAGTTCATGTTTTATCAAGATGATGGGTAATATATGGGTAAAATAATGCATCTGTGTACGTGTTTTATGTGATCTGCATGCACTTATCAAACATCTAATTAAAGAATGGTAGCTGTACCTCTCAAACAACCTAAACTAGTTATAAATAATTTATTATAAAGCTCAATAAGGAAGATTGAACTTTAAACTTTCACACACGTTGACCGGCGAAAAACTCTGCCCGGTTCACCGACCCCCCTCTGAGTGAATACCCAAGATATCTTGGTTTGATTTGGAGAAGGCTTTTAAAGTATACTAACTCTAACTCTATTGTATACAAACTCTTCCCGTCAAGAATATGAATAGAACTTAGATAGATCACTTTACATTTCTGCGAATGAATATCTTAGCTACTTGGCACTAAGAGTACAGATATGTCTACCCTTTCTTTTCAGAGTGTAATATCTGCATTTTCTCTTTTGGTTTGAATAGGAGAAGGGCAATGGTTATCGATGGTGCTTTTAATGCCTATTGTATACGAACTGTGTGATTTATATTGCTTTTCAAATGCATATAAGCCCCCCATTTACACTGCACTTCCCCGTCAAGAAAATGAATAGCACTTAGTTAGATCACTTTACAGATGAGGTTGGACCAGGCCTGTCGCTACTCTCTGCATTTCCTACTGCAGATTAAAAAAAAGCTACAAATATGTATTTCTTAATAAACTAAATAGGCCACCATTGGTAGCAGTTCTCATTATATACTTCTCAGTAACTGCTCCCCTTAAATTAAATGTATTCTGTAGATAAATGTAAACGTTCACCATCCCCCACCCGCCCACTGTTTGTTGCTTTTTGACATGTAAATGGGTAACTACCCCCCTCTGAGTGAATACCTGTTGTACCTGTCCGGGGCTAAGCCCATAGGACGATGCTCTGATGTCATCACCCTCGCACATTGGTCATATGTTTACAAAAAACGATGTTAACACTTTCTCGTTCTTAATATATGCTATATTTAGGGTCGATATGTGTTGAATTTACTTTAAAATAGCAGATCACTGTGATTCACTTCTCCGCGGCTCCTCCGTGCAGAGAGGCCCCCCCCGTTGACAATTCACGAGCGTCTAACTCTCTCCCCCCTCCCCCGTCGCACCTTCTAACAGAACCCCCCCCCCCCCCCCCCCATATCTGGATTTGGCCCACAGACCTAGAGAGTAGCAAAATACAGTGAGTCCTAAACACAAGTAGTCAGGGTTCATTTATAACGCTTATTTTGATTTATTTTTCTCAAATGATGCTGTATGTTTCACTTTCTGAAAGCGTTAGAATCGCACATGAAAAATATTGAAAGCTGCCAGCTGCCCTCGGCCATGTCTTTGGCGGTGATCCAAGCTTCGGTACCACAGTGGATAAAGTTAGTAATACATTTATAGGCTACTGATCAAATGTCAATACATTACATAAGTCTTATTCTCATTCATACTTAATTTATTTCTTCTTCTGTCAGTATGAACACAAAAAACTAACCGGTATTACATTTCATTCTAAAGTTTACGGTCTAAAAAGGTATTTAAAACAGATAATTTGTCGTTGCTTTTGGCATAAGCAGTCAGAGGAAACATAACGTTCTCAGTAAGATTCCTTGAAGAACTAGAGCACAAGAACCAAAGTAAGCTTTACTTTCAATGAACCTTCAATATAGACCTAACATGTGAAGAAACATACTTTATTTAAAATAAACATTTATAACTAGTTTAGGTTGTTTGAGAGGTAATTGAAATAGCTAAGGGTGATGATCTGCGAACACAAACTACAGACTGCTGGAGAAGAGATATCACAGGGGGGGGGTTGGGACACACACATTCCGATGGCCAATTCGTTTTAAACAAAGAGTAGGCTATACTCAACCTAGTGGGGTGGGGGCTGGTGAACGGTATGGTCAATGTTTGTAAACACTGTGACATTTTGACTTTATTTGATCATTTCAGTTAAAAACTAACGTTCATATTTCATATTACTGTTTTGCCTGGCTGGACCTGTAATTTACAGGAAAGGAGTGCACGCTACTAAAGAGACACGCTACCATGGAAACCAAACAATGGTGTTGCTGTATTGAAGTCCGAGTGGAAACAGTCATATTTGGAGCGTTATGTTAGAATGAAACAGCGAGGTCGTGACTCACAAAAAAAAAGTGTTACTTCACTAACTGTAAGCTTGTCACTCAGAGTAACCTACAGTTAACTTAACTGTTGGAAAAGAAAGATCAGGGGGGGGAGAGAGCTGTGATGGGCCATTAGGAGTGTGAACACACAGCTGAGAGCTGCCGTTTCATTCTGACTGTTTAAAAAACGGTAACAACGGACTATTTTTCTTAGCGGATGCATGTAAATTTAAATCAATACATACAACTATTTTTTAAATCAATAAAAATATTTTCTAAATCCATAAAAGCATTTTAATTAATATTGGGAGTCATGTCGTTACTTTGTGGCCATGTAATAAGCGGGATAATTTGCAGCGACTTGGTCATTATGGGGAAAAATAACACCCAGGGATCAGTAATTTTTAGTGAATTACTGAGTTTAGGCACGTTAATAACATTTTAATGAAGTTGAATACAGTATATTCATATTTGTCAGTGATTTCATGTCAATTCGGCGAACATAAACGATTAAATTAGGATTAAAAATCGAGAGCCGGCTGCTGTTCGTTACGGTAACCCAACTAGGACACTTGACACAGTGGCTTTTGGCAAAGCACACAAAGAAAACAAAAAAAACCGAGAGAGATGAATTATTGTTATTACAACGTGACTTCACTATTATTTAACAACTATTTTTATTGGGTTCTTTTATTTGGGGTTAAGTACATTGTCAGAATAAGTGAGAAATGGATTTAACTTCTGTTAGACAGCTATCATACTGAATAAATATTTATGCAAAAATGTATGGCATTAATAATGTATATCTAATTACATTTAAAAATGTATGGCATTAATAATGTATATCTAATTACATTAACTGTGAATGTCTTTCATTTTATTTAAAATGAAATAAAATTACATAAAACATTTTCCATAAAAAAGTTGATTCAAGAACAAATCAGTACTTTTCTTATATGACTATTATTGCTAAATTTGAAAGGTCTTTACCAGCTTTGGAATTATATATATATATATAGCACCTTCTGCCATCCCATCTCTACTGACAATCATTAACACTTAGATTTTATGATATCGTAAGCATCTTCAGTGATTGACTTAAACATTGAGAATGTATTTATTAACTTCTGACATTTTCATATACAAATGTGATCATACACCAACACACTTTTTTTAATTGAGTTGTGCAACATGGCGGACCATCTCGCACATGCGCACATGCATAACATCTCGCACATGCGCATAACAACATGGTGATGTTTTGTAAATGATTACATGTCTTATTTAGCACAGACTATGATCCAGACTATGATCCTATCCGTGACATATGGATCTTAACAAAGATCCGCTATACATTAGTACCAGATATACTGTACACGGACATTTTAGTGAACCAGACCAGCTGTTTCCGCCGGGTCTTCGCTTCCCGGGCATCACGTTGTTTACAAGTGTGTTCAGATGCTAAATAAAAGTTTAGCTTGTACTTTTGATACCCCGCCTCTCGGCACCACAACATCCAGTTTACTGTATTTCACATGAGCGATGTCGAACATTGAAAAGTCCTTATAAAATCTCTGTTATTAGATCAGTACTTTTCTTATATGACTATTATTGACTTGAACACTGAGAATGTATTTATTAACTTCAGACATTTGAAATATTTGAAATCAGATGAAAACAAACTGTAACGGACCCTGCCGTGTTATCTATGATTACTATGCCTTACTGTACATTCATAATTTCAGCCGGAGGTAGGTGGTAGGCGTTGCGGAGGAGCAGATTGCGAGTGAGGTGCCTGTTCTAAACTAACTATTCCAGCTGTTATAAAGCATTAAATAAAAAGTAAGCAAGGAATACAGAATGTTTCGTTACGTTACTTTGTTGAGAATGTGGCCATGTACATGTAATACATGGGATCATTTGCAGCGACTTGGTCATTGTGGGGAAAAATAACACCCATCCTGATCGTTTCAATGAAGTTGAATACAGAATATTCATATTTGTCAGTGATTTCATGTCAATTCGGCGAACATAAACATCAATGATGATGATTAAATTAGGATTAAAAATCGGGAGAGCCGGCTCGTTCGTTTTTTCCGACTAAACAACATTATTTAAATGATTACATGTCTTATTTAGCACAGACTATGATCCTATCCGTGACATATGGATCTTAACAACAAAGAAGTTGATTTCACATGACTCCAGTGTGGAACCCCACTGCACCCCCTGGTGGATCAATGATCCATTGCAGCTGGCTTCACAATAATTAAATGTGTTTATCACGGGGGCGGTATCAAGTCAGACTGGGGGCCGGCCGGCCATCACGGAACGTGCACGAACCGATCACGACCCTCGCATTTTAAACTGTCCAAAATAAGACGCTTCATCTGTAGAAAGACTACAAATCCCAGAATCCCGGTCCCGCATGCAGGCTCTTACGAGCCTACTAACTCCCCTTTTGTGTGTGTACAGCTCTCAACATGCCCAGACTTGTAGTGATTTTCACCTCTTTTAATACTTTTCGCCTCATTCTGAAAGAAAGAAGTGAAATGTGCCAACGTGACGGCCGTCTTGGTGTGTGATGCGAGACGGGAGATCTAGTTCATTGAGCGGTTCACATAAAAAAAAGTGTTACTTCACAGTTTTACGACACATTTTTATTTTTTTGACTTGTAAAATTATCTTTCAAATTGACAAACATCATATGTGTAATTCGTGGCACAATTCAAACGGGATCGAAAGGTAATCTTTCTCTCTCCATTGACTTCAATGCATAACTTTTCCGAAATAAGGTCCCATGGAGGTCCACTGGAAAGGGAGGGACTTCGCCTCTCTATTGAGTAAGAAAAAGGTTTATAACGCTGTGAGCATGGGTCTGCGGAGAGCATTTCTCCGCGATCCCAACTTAGTAGTCCGGAAAACGTTTACCCATTTAAACAGTCGTGGTAGATACCTTGTTTGTTTTAAACATCATAAATACACAAACAACAATGAATACTTACAGGTTGTGTACCCGAATCTCCCGGTGGTCCAAACAAAGTAGGAGTAGTGTGTGTGTGTGTGTGTGTGTGTGTGTGTTGCATGCAGCAGCCGCATGTGTGCAAACTACCCCGCCCCCTCGCACACACCCTCGTTTGGGAAGCCTTGTTTCTTGAAAGGCTGGCAGAGGGTGCGGCCAGACCGTTTACATGAATAAAAACCTTCATAACACACAAGGGGACGGGTAATAACCGGAAAAGCATGCCATGGGACCTTTAAGGAAAACTCAAGTGTGCATGCTCTATGGGCCCGGATCATGGATGCATTAAGAGAACTGGATACAGTGTCTGAGGCAGGGCCCTGCTTATAACTGTGAAAGTTGCTCAGTGACACATGAAGCCAGGTCTCCCTTGAAAAAGAGATCAGTGATCTCAATGGGATACACCTGGATAAATAAAGGTTTGAAATGAAATGAAAAGCCAAAATGGCCTGATTCTCGAGGAAAAAAGGACTTGGATCATCCATCATTTTGGCTAATAGAGAATGCGCATTGGCATTTTCCTTAAGCCCTGCCTCCAATCCGATGCATCACAGCAGTGCCACATCCGGCCTAATGGTCTGAATTAGGGATTTTCAAGTGTTTGTGCTGTGATGTTAACTCACCCAAAACATTTATGATTCAGAGATGTCTCTTTCGCATTGTAGGTCAATGGGAAAATATGTTTTTGGGCCCACTGGTGTCATGTGACTGAGACTGAAGTTTTAGTCGACAGTTTATAATAACTCAATGCCAGAAGGGTAGACAAAGATCCACAGTTGACATTTATAAAAAACTATTTGACCTGCTGTTTAAGTGGCCGTGATAGACCTCAACTACCTCGATAAAATGTACCATTGATAAATAAATGCTAAATTGGCTTTAGTTTGATGGAAAGTAAGTAATTCTCAGAAATGTCTTACAAGACATATGAAAGCAGACATAGAACATCCTGAACTTTTGAACTATGCTCATTGTGCATCTTAGAATGTACAAGCCAAGCATAAAGTTTCCACCACAATTCTAGGAAGGCCTTGTGGTTTTTGACACCTTGAGAGCGGTTAAAACGGTTGAGGAAGACAACGCACACAGGATGCAGATAAACTGCTTAAAAGACTTGAACCAACATCCTGGACCAACAAAACTTAGAGATAATAGAGACAGTTTTATTAAGTTTGTTTTGGGAAAAAACTAAAGAATTAAGTGTACATATTTTAAATTGAGTTGAGAGAAATCTAATTCTAAACATGACATGATCAATGTGTTCTGATTTAAAATTGCATATCATTACTATAATCTTAATTTGTCTGATTTGAACATTACATTTTTAATTGCTCATTAAGTAAAAGCTGAAACTATGTTACCTCCTTCTTACTCAAAGATAGAAAAAGGGGAATACACCTGATGTAGAGAGGGAGGAGGGAGGAAACTATAAAAGAGGATGAGTGAAGAGAAACAAGGCTTTTTGGGGCTTGCCTTTGGGTCTTGGGCTTTTTGAGAGGTTGGGTCCTTTTTGGGGTTCTCTATGCTTTTTGTCCTTTGACCTTGTGTCTTTGCAAAACCTTTGTATTTTTCTTTTAAATTTTTAGATCTTGTAATCCTCTATTTTTGTAAAAACCCAATAAAACCGGTTTGTACTTTGTACATTTCGACCCAATTCCTGGTCTCTCTGGTGGTCTCTGAAGGTATCTGCTTGGTCTTAGAGTAAGGTAAAACACCCTTCCTTGGAAAAGGCTGACAGTAGTTGATAATTTGGACTTTCAAATTGTTTAAGGGAAGTAGAAACCATGCTAAGTGGTTGATTTGGTTTTGATTGATGCTGAAATATGACATGTGCTTTGCTTGTGTTGTAATATCACAGCTGTGATATCAGTGTTTGACTCTGGCTATGCTTGATTTTATATTTGCATTATTAAAATTGGCATAATTAAGGTTCAAAAGAGGGGGTTAGGGATTGTGGGTCCTGAAGCTGCCCTAAACCAGGGAGTCTCCCAACCAGGCACGTGCACACATAGACATCAAAGTGTGCTTGAGCCCCTGCCCTTTTTCTTCCTCCAGAGAAACTGCCCTTATTTTTATTTTCTTTATTAAATAAATGAATATATATCTACTGCTGTTTGCGCACAGTTTCCCTTTCCAAAAATATATTGATTGAATACAAAATAAAAAAGATCAGGTCGGGAGATTAGACTGTGAAGTTCCGATGCTCTCTCTACCCTCCCTCCCTCCCTCCACGTCTCGCGCACAGCGGTGCAATATCACCCAGCTGCAGCAAGCCCCCAGGAAGTGCGCCGGACTCTGAGGAAAATATTCGGATGTATAATAACAACTGGATACAGCGTGGGAGGCGGGGCCTCATTCATTCCTATGAGAGCTGCTCATTGGTGCGTGAAGACAAAATGGCCCAACTTTTGAGAGAGCGAAACGTCACAGATTACCCGTCATGCCTGAGAAGTACCCGTATGGGCGCTCATAGAGCAAAAGGCTCGTTCACATCAAGCACGTCAATTTGCGTACACCTAACAGCACCGTGCGTTCATGACAGCATGGTACTGGATTGTTATGATGGATTTGATATTAACGAGGCGGCCGCGGCAGTTGGCAGCTAGCGGCTAGCTAGTAATTATGCTAATTTACAAATGAATCGTTATGTACTTTTATATTACGCTGATAACAGGATCTAGTGATATCCAAGCAACAGAGCTTAATTTAGCATGATACTTTTGTGGGTTGTACATGAAACCACTTGGTAATATATACAAATGTATGTATTTTGAAGCCTGTTCTGATCAATTATGAGTTGAATCTTTATCTAAAAAGTAAAGCTGATGATGGATTACTGTGGTGGAGTTAAAATAACAATAGCCTATTTCTCTTTGAAATGCGATGGAGTAAAATAATAGTAACTGTGATTATTCATGTTAAGTACCCTACAAGTAACTAAAACGTATAATACTTGAAGGAAAGGTGTAAAATGTTTCCATAAATACCAATATCACACTACAACACAGACTATAACACCCCTTGTTGTTAAATACCAACCATGTGTATATATCAGAGGTGGGACCAAGTCATTGTTTTGCAAGTCCGAGTCAAGTCTCAAGTCTTTGCGCTCAAGTCCGAGTCAAGTCTCAAGTCTTTGCACTCAAGTCCAAGTCAAGTCTCAAGTCAGGATGGGAAAGTTCAAGTCAAGTCCAAGTCCTAAACTTTGACAAAACGAGTCTTAAACAAGTCCTTATGTGCTTTTCAACAAATGTAATGACATCGATCAACAGAATAATACTTAATAATCAAACTGCTCTTTATTAGTCACATTAATAATTTAATAATCCATTTTCTCTCTGCTGGTAAAGTAACGTGTTTTTCTTCTATTGTAAGAGGGATCAGTAAGGTAAGGCTACCGTGACGGTTTGATTCAGAAGGAGTTTAATGTATAAGATCCCTGATGTTGAGGTGACCAGAATGTTTATTTCCACTGTGTACAGCATGTTATAAGGGACCCACAATCTATCTTTATGCAAGGGATAATGTGCAGCGAGGCGTCTCTATGGGGAAAAGAACACCTGAATCTAGATCCCTCTGCAGGTGGTACTTTAACTATATTTTGATGCTAATACTTTTGTACTTTTACTTGTAACATTTTGAATGCAGGATCTTTTATTGTAACCGAGTATTCCTACACTCTGGTACTGTTACTCAAGTACAAGATCTGAACTTCTCCCACCTCTGGCAATAAATCCTGAGTGGTTACCAAAAAAAAAACCCTGCTCTGAAGGTTATTTTCATTTTACAAATCCTGCACTCAGCTTTGCTTTCTCCAATATCATTGAAATGCAGCCAGAAGCTGCTCCTTTTTTCGGTTTTCGCAAATGTCTTGACTTCTTCCGACGCGCTTGCATTTAAATCCGTCTCCCCGTCGCTCTGTGTATCTGGCCTGTACCACTACACCTGCTGTCTTTGGAGCGTCTGCCCCCCACCCTTCTTTCACATAATGGTATGATCCTAGTGTGTCCTCGCATATGATTGGCCGCATGGTGGCTCAGCAAAATAAAGTCCCGCCCCTGCCTGCATGGATTCTCAGCAAGAGTTGCAGCGGCTGAAGATTCTGCTCTCCCCGACGGGAGTCTGCTCTTCAAGCAGCATCTCGCGATCGGCGTGTTGGAGACCCCTGAATTAAATTATCAAGTCACCTCAAGTCAGAAGGCTCAAGTCCAAGTCAAGTCCCGAGTCATTGGTGTTCAAGTCCAAGTCGAGTCGCAAGTGTTTTGTGATTTTGTCAAGTCGAGTCCAAAGTCATCAAATTGGTAACTCGAGTCTGACTTGAGTCCAAGTCATGTGACTCGAGTCCACACCTCTGGTATATATATATATTTTCTTTTCCTTATCACTGTTGTAAGTTAACTTATTTATTCTATATCTTCTTCTATATTTGTATTTGAATGTATGTCACAGTCCTCTGTTTATTTATTGTTAACCTGTTTAGCCCTGAGCCTTTTTTTTCAGGTCTCAGGCTCGAAAATGACATTCCCAGAACAAACTAGAAAATGCATTTCCTGCAGAAAATGCGTGCGAATGCTGTAAACTGTGAACATTTGTGGCTGAATTTAGCTGAATATGCAGAAAAAGCTGAATATGTTATTAGCTGAATGGTAGCTGCTTTTAGCTACAAAAATGCAGAAAAAGCTTAATATTTAAAAGAAAAGGTTTAAACAAACATGTATAGCCTTGATGTCCTGAAATAGCTGAATAATGTAATAGTTGAATGGTTTCTGCAGCTGAAAATAGGCTGAAGGAGTTAAATATCAGATGTAAGTAGTAGTGAATGAATTTGTATTAAGATGAGAAAAGAAAGTAAAAAGGCTTGGGAAAGCAGCAGAATATTTGAACTACAAACTTTTGAACTAACTTGATGGTGAATTATCTGTCGCCATGGCAACGGCATTTGATGACACCCCATAATACGCTTAGATATGTTGATGGCTGCATCGTTACCAAACCTGTGAAGTTTTGGGCCATTTCGAGCATTTTCACTGAAATTATGAGAAAACCGTGTTTCATGGTGAGCATTGTGTTGCCATGGCAACGGCATTTGAAGAAATCTCAAAACTGTCCCGTAGATGTCTTCACGGCTGGACTGTTAGCACACATGTGAAGTTTGAGCACTTTTTGAATTTTTTTATAGTAGTTATACATTACATTAGGAGGTTACATTACTCTCTCTCTTCTCTTGATTGCCCTCTCTCTTCTCTTGATCACCCTTTCAATCTTCTATCGCCCTCTCTCTTCTCTTGATCGCCCTCTCTCTCTTCTCTCTCTCTTCTCTTGCTCACCCTCTCTCTCTTCTCTTGATCGCCCTCTCTCTTCTCTTGATCGCCCTCTCTCTCTCCTCTTGATCGCCCTCTCTCTTCTCTTGATCGCCCTCTCTCTCTTCTCTTGATCACCCTCTCACTCTTCTATCACCCTCTCTCTCTTCTCTTGATCGCCTTCTCTCCTCTTGATCGCCCTCTCTCTCTTCTCTTGATCGCCCTCTCTCTCTTCTATCACCCTCTCACTCTTCTATCACCCTCTCTCTCTTCTCTTGATCGCCCTCTCTCTCTCCTCTTGATCGCCCTCTCTCTCTCTCCTCTTGATCGCCCTCTCTCTTCTCTTGATCGCCCTCTCTCTCTTCTCTTGATCGCCCTCTCTCTCTCCTCTTGATCGCCCACTCTCTCTCCTCTTGATCGCCCTCTCTCTCTCCTCTTGATCGCCATCTCTTTCTCTCCTCTTGATCGCCCTCTCTCTCTCCTCTTGATCGCCCTCTCTCTCTCTCTTGATCGCCCTCTCCTCTTGATCGCCCTCTCTCTCTCCTCTTGATCGCCCTCTCTCTCTCCTCTTGATCGCCCTCTCTCTCTCCTCTTGATCGCCCTCTCTCTCCTCTTGATCGCCCTCTCTCTTCTCTTGATCGCCCTCTCTTTTCTCTTGATCGCCCTCTCTCTCCTCTTGATCGCCCTCTCTCTCCTCTTGATCGCCCTCTCTCTCTCTCCTCTTGATCGCCATCTCTCTCTCCTCTTGATCGCCCTCTCTCTCTCCTCTTGATCGCCCTCTCTCTTCTCTTGATCGCCCTCTCTCTTCTCTTGATCGCCCTCTCTCTCCTCTTGATCGCCCTCTCTCTCTCCTCTTGATCGCCCTCTCTCTCTCCTCTTGATCGCCCACTCTCTCTCCTCTTGATCGCCCACTCTCTCTCCTCTTGATCGCCCATCTCTCTCTCCTCTTGATCGCCCTCTCTCTCTCCTCTTGATCACCCTCTCTCTCTCCTCTTGATCGCCCTCTCTCTCTCTTCTCTTGATCGCCCTCTCTCTCTCCTCTTGATCGCCCTCTCTCTTCTCTTGATCACCCTATCACTCTTCTATCACCCTCTCTCACTTCTCTTGATGTGTCTGTGAGAGAGAGGGAGAGTGTGTGTGTGTGTGTGAGAGAGAGAGAGAGAGAGAGTGTGTGTGTCTGTCTGTATGTCTGTGAGAGAGAGAGAGAGAGAGAGAGAGAGAGTGAATTGTTACAGCTCAAATGCATTGCAATGACTTCCATGTTAAAAAAAGACTTTAAAAAGCTGAATATTTTAAAAAAGTTGAAAGTTTCCCATCATGTGCTGAAAAGGCTGAATTGTTTGATATTTGAATGGTTCCTGCAGCTGAAATTAGGCTGAAGGAGTTAAATAAAGACATTAAATGTAAGTAGTAGTGAATGAATGTTTACAAACACCTGTGTGTGTAAACCCAGAGATGAAAGGTTACCATGGTGACGACTTATGACGATTTTCCAACTGCAGCACTGAGTCCCATTAAGAATGCATTGAGGATTATATCTGACAATTTTGCCACCTGTTCAAAAACGATGGCTCCTATCAAAAAATGACCAGACCGTATGTGTTGTTTTTTTTGGTTTTGTGTGTAAAATGTGGAGATGGGAGCAGTTTGTCTAAAGTGTACTTCTCTCTGTTCTGAAGAAAGTTCCGGAAAGATTTAACATGGGAACCAATTGGGAGCTAGCTGGACTTTTTGTCTCTTCATGCCCTCAAGAGGCATTTTGTTTAATATTTCTTCTTAATTCTTTTTCCTTTTCCAACCTAGGAGAGGTTTTCCTACGTTTTTCATGAAAAAATATGTCTGAGGAGTGTAGGGTTTGGGAATTATGGCAAGTTTAAAACATTTTTGGGGGAGAATTTGAAGAACTGCTGCACTCTGTTTTGAGATCAAAGCACTCTAGACTTAACGAGCTGCTCCATCCACACTAATGTTAAAATCTGAAGAAAGCCTCTTTACCAAGCTCCAAACAAAGTTAATTATCTCAAAAAGTGTAATAGATATCAAAAAGATTCCTGAACAGGCTGAATAGTTTAATATTTGAATGGTTTCTGTAGCTGAAAATAAGCTGAAGTTATGGAGAGCCAAAGTATTGGCTGAAATAATAATATTAAGGGGAAGAATAAAGATTTGAAGTACTATAGTGGAATGCTGTGGCACAGCATTCGCACTAATAAAGAAATTGAAGTACTATAGTGGAATGCTGTGGCACAGCATTCGCACTAATAAAGAATTGAAGTACTATAGTGGAATGCTGTGGCACAGCATTCGCACTAACTAGAAAATGCATTTCCTGCAGAAAATGCGTGCGAATGCTGTAAACTGTGAACATTTGTGGCTGAATTTAGCTGAAAATGCAGAAAAAGCTGAATATGTTATTAGCTGAATGGTAGATGCTTTTAGCTACAAAAATGCAGAAAAAGCTTCATATTTAAAAGAAAAGGTTTAAAAAAAGGTATAAACAACATGTATAGCCTTGATGTCCTGAAATAGCTGAATAATGTAATAGTTGAATGATTTCTGCAGCTTAAAATAGGCTGAAGGAGTTAAATATCAGATGTAAGTATCAGTAAATGAATTTGTATTAAGAAGAGAAAAGAAAGTAAAAAGGCTTGGGAAAGCAGCAGAATATTTTGACTGCAAACTTTTCGACTAAAACCATACGTCACCAATAATGTATAAAATATGTGGAACCTGTTGAAGTCAGTATGAAGTCTCCATCAGACAGAAAATAATAGGCTGAGACAGTCTGTTAAAGTCCAGTCTGTCAGTGTTTGTTTCTGTTCCTGAGCAGCTACTCATAACACCCAATCATAACACCTGTGTGTGTGTCCAGAGATCAAAGGTTTCCATGGTGTCTGTTCTGATTAGATGATGTCACTCAGGTGTGTGTGTGTGGCTCCAATCTGCCCATCAACACCATGGCAACCAACTGCAGCACTGAGTCCCATAAGAATGCATTGCGGAGTATATCTGACAATTTTGCCACCTGTTAAAAAACTATGGCTCCTATACAAAAATGACCAGACTGTGAGCATCAGGGAACCCCAATGAACTGATATATGTTTTTTTTTTGGGTTGTGTGTGTCAAATGTGAAGACGGGAGCAGTTTGTCTAAAGTTGACTTCTCTCTGTTCTGAAGAATGTTCCGGTCAAATTTAACATGGGAGTCTATTGGGAGTTAGGTGGACTTTTTGTCACTCTGATCACTATTGGGCCAGAACGGTGTGTCCATTTGATATGATGAAGGCAATTGAGCAGGCCAGACTAATAATGCTCCTGAAGTCTTTTGAAATTATTTGAATAGATTGTATATTTTGGCTCTGAGAGCAGTTTTAAAATATTTTTTCCGAAGATTTTTAAGACCCTCTACACTCTAAGTGATGATGTCACGCACTCTAAAATCTAAAACAGCCTGTACATTTACCAAAACTTAAACGTTGATAAGTCAAAAACCGTAAAAAAGATATCAAAAATAAAAGTCAAGTTTGAATAGGTGAAGGTGTTGTGATCATTTGAAAGTTGGAATGAAGTGTCTAGCTGAAAGTATGTGGAAGGAGTAGCATTTGGCGCATGGTGTAGGAAAAGAGGATTTGAAGGCATCTCCCATTGACTTCCATGTTAAAAAAAGAGTTTAAAAAGCTGACTATTTCAAAAAGTATAAAATATCTTTAAAAAGTTGAAGGTTTCCCATCGATTCCTGAACAGGCTGAATAGTTTGATATTTGAATGGTTTCTGTAGCTGAAAGTAAGCTGAAGTTATGGAGAGCCAAAGTATTGGCTGAAATAATAATAATAATTTTAAGCGGAAAGAATAAAGATTTGAAGTATTATAGTGGAATGCTGTGGCACAGCATTCGCACTAATAAATGATGCATTGTTATTTCATACAGGGCCAAAAAGAGCAGTCTGTTATCCTATTTAACAATCTTGTTTTGTGTTTCACCTGGTGACAACTTTAAACATGAGCTGATCACTCATTAAAACAAGGTCCGGAACAGGGCCAAAAAACCAGTTTTGTACCCTATTTAATCGTCGATCTTGTTTTTTCGCTTCACCTGGTGCCTTAACTCACAAATTCTTGTGTTAATGGATTTTCTTATATCTGATGTCTTGGTCCCTGGATGGTGGTTTACTCCAGCATCTGTGGAACAGAACAATTACAAATAATTAGAAGTTCACAAAAGACAGCAGGAATTATAACAATATCCATAATATCTATATTAAAGCATGGGTTGGCTTGGTGAATAATGTGGGAATGCAAATAGTGGAAGAATAGGCTTTGTACATTTTCATCTGAGTGTGGCGCTACTGGTTGGTATATTTTATGGAATTTGGACCAAGCATCTGCATCTGTAGCAGTTCTGTTTAAAATATTTTAAAATGTAATTGCATTCATCTTTAAAGGTGGGGTAGGTAAGTTTGAGAAACCGGCTCGAGATACACTTTTTGTTATATTCCATGGAATGCTCTTAACATCCCGATAGCAATGAATATCTTAACCTGTTTCACGCCTTCCCCCCGGTACCGGGCGGATAAACGCGTCATTTGCAGGAAACAACGTCTAAGGAATCTTAATATTGAATAAAACTATGAATGTGTTATATCCATGTAACGGGAAGAAACTCAGCTAACTGATCTTTTTAATTTTTTTTTTCAAAAAAACCCCACAATGCTAGCACTCAGCCTCTGAATTAGCCTCGACGAAAAAACGTAACCTACAAAGGCACATAAACTCACTCAGAACTCCCTTATTACTTATCCTAGATGCACAACCAAACACTATTTTTTGGTGTCCTGGAGACACTGAATCTAACGGTGCCCACCTCAACACTCAGTGATAAACATTCGCAACGCTATCAACGAAAGCGTACATCATCACATGTGGAGCCAAGAAGCTAAACATGTAAATATGGCTTACCTTGGTCAAAAGTGGTCTTCAATGGCATTAAAACGATAAAAAAACGATGCTGCAGTTAATCCATAGGTTCATCCTATGTGTCTGTGCCTTCTTTGAAATTATTTCTGATAATCCATAAGCAATACAACTGCGTTTTAGTTTCCAAACTCCAGAAGGAGACATTCCTCCAGTTTAGTTTCGCTTTCCACACGCGAAGCGGCAACATTTTTTCTTTACAATGTGTGTCTATGTGAGTCTCCTCCTTCGATTCTATTGGCTCTAACGGTCACAAGGGTATGTCAACCAACCAGATCGAGCAAGGGGGGCCAGAGATAGGTCAAATCCACCCAAATGACCCCAGATGGCCCAGTTTTTGGCTAAATCTCTCTAAAAAGGTCAAATTTCACTTGTTTTGCATCAATCTTGATACAGGGTACTTATTATATGTTGTAATTTGGATTCCTAAAGCTTTTAGTCTACTAACCCATCATCCAAGGGTAGTTTTCACTATCTGTAAAAAATAATTTTTGGACGGACACTATAATTTACAGTTTTTTACTATGTAAAATCTGAATTTTCTTTAAAATAAAAAACATTTATATTGATTCTGACACTTCTACATCCAACTCACAGGTTTATCATTACTTTGAGAAAAGATTATTAATTTAACCCTTTTAGAAGGGAAGATATGGTCATTTGTTCTGGGAATGTCATTTTCGAGCCTGAGACCTGAAAAACAGGCTCAGAGTGGAACAGGTTAAGTGCTTTGACAAAAATTCCATAAAAAAATGTCATCTGTGGAAGCCGTAGTACTGTAAAAAGCACGACCAATCAAAATAACTGGATGGCCTACCTGCCTGTCAGCCTTCCATCTGTGCACAAACTTATCTCGTACCCTCATTGGTCATGTGCGCGTTCGTGTGTGTTGGAGGAGGGGCTCTATAAGGAAGTGGCAGATTTTCTCCGGTTGTGTTATTTCAAATTCTAGCGATCTCGAGCTGGTTTCTCAAACTTACCTACCCTACCTTTAATGTCTTTCATTTTTGTAAAGTACTTTGAATTGCCTTGTGTTGAAAGGTGCTATATAAATAAACTTGCCTTGCCTTGCCTACTAACGCGTTACATTGGCCCAAAACACTTCCATTAGGAGAAACTTTTAAAAAGATGCTATTAAAAAACAGATGTTCCAAAACACATGCAAATTAAGACACACCTTCACCAATTTCAAAACATATGCACAGATTTTAGAAAACATTCACCAATTTAACGAAGCATACGCAGCGTTTACTAAAAGTTCTGCATGAAAAGAACGCTGCAAATAAAAAATAAATGCTGCAAGAAGCCTAAACACAACAGACTTAAAAAGTGACGCACACAGCTGGGACCGGAGTGCTTGATGACGTTCAGGATTATAATTAGCCAACTGTCTCTGTTGGCAGAGTTAGTCTGTTTCATAACTGTAAGTGTTTGTCAGTATATTTCAGATGACTAGGTTAGCTACATTAGCTAGCTAGCAATAATATCAGAAAGAATCATGTGATGACATTGTTAAAAAAGAAAGCCCATAAAACTTACGTTTCCATTGACAGTGACAGCTGGTGTCGACGGCCAACGGAAAAATGATTGTATTCAGGTCTTTATCATGAATAACATGCTCTGTAAATCAGACTGTGAATGAGATGCGAAGAATCCCTTCAGTTCCAAGATCTTCAGAATATAGATGATATCAAATGAAACTAGAATCAGAGAAAAAAACATATTTTTAAGAAAACAAATTTCAAACCTATGTATTGTCAAATTCCATAGATGTTTTCATGTTCAAAAAGATATTTCCTAATTAATAAATAACACTGTGACACATCCCTAGTTGATTCCATACATTGAGAAGTTTTTTATAGAATATAAATATATAGTAACAAGTTAAAAAGGATATATTCTGCTCATGTTCAGGTTAATATTTATATTTTGTGCTTCTACTGTGTCTTCTAATGTTTCCATTCTTTAATGTACAAAAAGCTCTTTCTTTTTCTGATACTGCCTGTGCTGCAGAAACCGTGATGGAAACAAGTTGCACCTGTGTATCTGCATATATACAGTTTAACTCATAGCATTCAAGTTGTAAACTATAACGGCTTGCCTCAGGGTGGCTTGTGTGTGGGTGGGGAGAATGGTTGTTACTTTTGATGTGACCGTGACAGTTACGGGTCTGTCAGGAATGACAGCAGAAATGCAAAACGGGTTTTAACCAAGTCAAAATATTTGTGAAAAATTGAAATATACCAATAGAAGAACAGTAATAAAGAACACTTAGATTACAGAATAATATAGAGGTATTTGGGGAATGTCAGAACAGATCATTGATTTATAATGAAAATAGCAATGGTCCCAGGATTGATCCTTGACACTGCAGCACCCCCTGTTGGCAAGTGGTGTACATTTGAAAAACTGAGTGACCACCTAAATAAAAATGATTAAACTACAGAAAATAGTTATGATTTTACTTAAAATGAAATTAGCTGTATACAGTAGCATATAATAGTCATAGTATATATTTGTATCAGTCAGGTGGCTTGAATTTATTTTCCAAATAAATAAAATCCGAGTCATCTAGGTCGTAGGTCGTGGGATAGTGACGTTATAAATGAGGCCCCTGGTCAACCCAAAATGGTGATAGAGAGAGAAACATGTTTTGTCATTCTGCCACCTCTAATGCTTACAGTGTAGGAGTAGAACACTTTTTCTGGTGGCTGAATAGCCCCCCCTCTCCGCGCCGTTCGTTGAATGAGGCTGGCCTCTATTAAATCAGAAAGGAATTGAAAACACCGGAATCAAAAGTTATAACAATTATCTGAGTTTACTGGTAGGAAATAGAACAATTATACAAGTTATACAGAGTACTCCGGACTTCAGATTTGTGATGCGATGCGGATAAATGTGTCGGGACCCGCCAACTCATCAAACGAGATGAAAGTGACTTCAGGTTTGTGATGCGATACGGACACAGTTATCAGGACCTGCCACTCACCAAACCAAAAAAGCATTTTTACACTCCAAAACATCAGTATTCATATCTGTCTTTGGGGCGGAGATGGGTCATCTCTTCCTTCCCACTTTTCTCCCAAGCGAATTAGAGAGCCCCTGGGGAGGAGCTGTTTAAACTGACCACCTCCCCCAAGTGCCCTGACTGGCTGGATTCGCTTCTGGCCGGGTTCAATCAGAGGTCTGACCAGAGAGTGAGATCCCAAGCCACACCAGGTCAAAAGTAAATGTTTATCTTTACCTTATCTTACTCTACATTCCTTTCCCAGAGGATATTTTCACCTAAACTATCCTCCTTCAGACATTTAAACTCTTCTCCACCTATTTAACGATGTCTTTTAATGACTTAATGACGACATCTGCTTTTAGGGGTGATAAGAAGGATGTTGGTGTGTGAGACACAGAATCTCTGGATCAGTGAGTTTGGAAAGTAAGAATAACATTCCTATTCTATATATAATTACCCAAACCGTTGTGATTACATAAAACAGTTCAAACAATACATGTTTACTTCAATACAGTGTAGAATCATATCTTTTTACTTCAATCCCCCTTTTGATCTCACCTCACGAGATCAACATATAGCATTTGAAACATTCCTACTGACATCATTTATACTGTGTCCCAATATTCATATAAATCCATCAGAAGCCGGGATGTAGAGCACTTTAAACTGTTAGGAATCAATCCCCAACAATAACTTCTTATGACAGTAAAGGGAGAATAAAATATGTCTAAAAAAGTTCGTCCTTGTCGGCTGAGTCATCATATTCTTCCCCCTCCGACGCATACGCCAACAAGGGCATTTGGTACGGAGGGGAAGGGGCAGCTTTTCCTTCAATTGTGGAACTGATGAGTCTAACACACAATGAGCGGATACAAGGCACACAACAACACCCACATGTCACCAAAATGGCAATAAAAGTAGCCACAGAAATTAGAAGAGACATTATTAAATTTTTCCATTTCCCAAACATGTTTGTCATCCATTCCTCCATAGGATTGTTGATCCCTGATTGTTCATGCATGGTTTTGGACAAGGTACGTAGACCCTCTAAGGCTTTAGTCACTGAACCGTCAGGTGCCGTGTTGTTGGGAATAAACGTGCAGCACATATCACCGAACATTGCGCAAACACCCCCTTTCTCCGCCAAAAGCATATCCAACGCCATTCTATTCTGTATAGCCATAAGGGAGGTAGGCCCTAACTGTTCAGCCAGGCCTTCTACTGCGTCCCTAGTGAGGTTCGCCAAACGTAGGACATTGTAATGTACAAAGTTAATCCTATCTACATTTTTGTTAGGAGTAATGGGAAGAATAGCTACAATGATAGGAATATTTTCGAACCCTGCTGCGATCTGGTCAGCTAATTTGTACTCGCTAGGGACCCCCCGAGGGATCCCTATGGAGTCAATGTAAGTAGGTGAGTTACTGGAAAGGTCAAAGTTGACTTCTGCGCCCCTTTTGTTTAAAACGTGTCTTCGCTGTCGGTTAGCTAACTGACCGTTCGAGACGTGTTTCGCATTGAGGGGAATTAACCTGTCACCTAGTAATGTCAAAGGGGCATGGAGGCGGGTCATTGCACAAAGTCCTATTGATGCTTCCGGAATTCTGGTATACAACCGTCGGCCGCCACAATAATAGTAAAGCCCACCCCTGGCCCAATGCCCTACCATATTACCTGCTAGAGTACTGTTGCACCAATCAGAGGAAACATTACCCAGATTAAATTTAGGGGAGGCGCTGGTTAATTTGAAACAAGTGTATCCCCCTCTGCCTTTTCTTGGTGTAAAGGGTCCTGTTTTTGTGCCATTATCAATCGGTGGGAAAAGGCTGGCTAAGGTTGTACAGTTTGATGGGCTAGCCATTTGGGTAAGTTTTAACATGCAGTTGTAACCCCAGATATCTGAAGGGAAGAGAGGAGCGGGGTCAGTTATCAAATGGGGACGAGCGGTCGCACAAGCTAAACAATCACCTACCATTTGTTCGTGAGCAGTCCCAGCAACCCATTTTAACCATAGATTATCATCAGTAAAACCCGTGGCCATTTGAATTATGTCTAGTGGTTCAACTTCGCCAACTTCGCTAGTACATTTATCTTCACAGATGATTTTGGAAATATATTGTATCACGGCGGTCGTTGGGCGAGTTACTACTGGTTTCGGAGTGACAACTATTTTGAACAGACCTTGGGGTGACTTTCTTCCTGCGTGTGCTGCCAAAATATATAGACCTGCATCGCCGAGCTCAACCCTTCTTAGTATAATTGAGACAGGGTTGCATCTACCTATAGCACAGGGAGAGATAGGGTTTCTTCTAATTACTTTCATTCTATGTTTTAGTGACTCAACAATCCTTGCTGATTTGAATTTAGGCGTATATCCCCAGTCTTTCGGACCAGAGTTAACTAGTACATAAGACCAGGATTCGCATCTACATCCTCGGGTTTGAGTAATAGATACATAACTTGCACCTGCGAACATTTCTGTAAATGTATTGCATACTGTTGGGGTGAGGCAGACATATTTAGCGAAACCTGAGTATGATTTGTCAGAGTTGGAACATGGGGCGATTGCGCACAAATCTATGTCCACTATTCCGTCGCTACCTTCTTGGAGAGTGAAGGTTCTTTTTGGAGACATAAGGCTCGCTACTCTAGTCCCCCTTTTGGCCCTTACTATCTCTTCCTCTGGGGCGAGAGTTGGAGAAAGAACATCATTAGTTTCACAGATAATGAAAATTATCGTTACCATAATGGTAAGTAGGAGGCCCAGGCCTGCTACCATTCTCCAGTGCCCGTACATAATTCTGCTGTTAGCTCAAATTCTTCTGGTATCTTTAAACCGTATTCTACCAATGGTCAATGCGGTCGTACCTTGGTTTCTTAGAATACAAAACGTGCCCCCTGAGGGAGATTGAGACCCAGATATGCCAAAACCCTCTTTAGTACGAGGAATATTTACATAGACGTCTACCCTCGTCCAGATGTTGAGTAATAATAAAAGGGCCTATTCGGAAAGTAAAACAGGAGTTACTCCCAACTCGGTTAGTGATTGATTTTAAGCGATAGGTTTTTACCGGTAACAGTGGGTCCCCACATATGTCAGTAGTCTGTCCCAAAAGAACCCTTCAACATTTTCCGGAACCTTTAACACATAGTTATGTAGAATAAAATAAACAAACCCCTTAGACAAATGGGAATATAAAAATACAAAAATCCCTCAAACAAAAATCCCTCACACAAATGGGAATATAAAAATACAAAAATCCCTCACACAAATGGGAATATAAAAATAAAGTTGAAAGTTCCTCAAAAAATGGATTATTAAACAAAGTTCCACACCGGCTTTCTCAACCTTTTTCAGCGGGAAGTGGAGTTCCCTATGCCGTCTTGGTTTGCCGTGTCTTTGTCCCCCCAGCCCGCTGACGGCGGCTTCTGGGGTGCTTATTAGAGAGTTGTGGCCGGATTGTCTTCCGCCCGCCCGCTGATGGCGGTCTCCGGGTCGATGCTGGAGAGATGTCCCGATCCTCCTCCTCCTCCTCCTCCGGCCCGCTGATGGCGGCTTCCGGTTCGACTGCTGGAGAGACGTCCTCCCGATCCTCGTCCTCTGGTCCGCTGATGACGCCTCCTGGGTCGACTTCTTTGACGAGGGCCAGATCTGTCCTGATGTCGTCTAGAGTCCTCGCAGGTGGTTTCCCGACCGCACACTGGCTCCAGTGGTACCAGTTGTCTCCCTTTCCATCTAGGCGGACGGCATGGGAGGTCCTTTGGGTCACTCTGTAGGGGCCAGAAAACCTGGGGTTGAGCCACTTAGGCCTGATGGCTTTCAACCAGACGTAATCTGCTGTGTTGGCTTCGTGTTTTTCGGGCCCCCCTTTGGCGTCAGCAACCTGTGTGGAGAAGTCTGATACCAGGCCCTTAAGTTGCCGGTAATATGGTTTCGAGCTCATCTCTTCTACTTCCTTTCCTACGCTCAAGGCTCCTGGGCCCGGGAATTGGTGGCCATGTGTCAGCTCAAATGGGGAGAAACCTGTCCCTCTGTTAATGGAGCTTCTGATTGACATGAGGGCCAGAGGTAAGGCATCTAGCCAGTTCATATCTGTCTCCTCACATGCTTTGCTGAGTTTCTGTTTGATGTTCTGGTTCATTCTTTCCACCTTTCCCTGTGATTGTGGATGGTAGACTGCTCCAAAACTGTGTCTTAGTCCTAAGGACTGTTCTACTGTGCTTAGGTCATGGTTCTTGAAATGGCTGCCATTGTCTGACCTCACTTTCCTAGGAAACCCATGTAATGGAATATAATGCGTGACTAGGAATTTGATCACTGAGTCTGCATCCTCTCTCTTGCATGGCATAGCTTCTGGCCAACCTGTGTATGCATCTACCACAACTAGTAAATACCTGAACCCTCTTACTTTATCAATCATGTCAGTGTAGTCAATGATGATTTCTTCTCCTGCCATCTTAGGTAAAGGGAACTTTCCCTGGTGTGGTTTTACAGTAGCTCTGATGTTGTGGGTTAAGCAAATTACACATTCTTCCAGGTGATTAGCTATCATGTCAGGTAGGTAAGGGTGCCACCAGTGAGTCAGGTGTCTGCTCATCTGAGTTGTACCGCAATGTGTTGGGCCGTGTGCTTCTTTAAGCATTGATCTTACCCATCCTGGGGGTATCACTGGTCTCCCATCTGGGGAATACCATATCCCATCTTTATTGGTAGCTCCTCTGTGTAACCATACTGTCTTATCTTGAGGTGACCCTGCTGCTTGAGCTTCTTTAAGAGTATCATCTGTTACTGCGGGCAGTAAGTCAGCAAATTTTTTAACAAGCATTTGAAACCGGGGTGTATACCCTGCTTTGGCTTTAGCTGCTTTGTCTGCTGCATTGTTACCCCAAGTCAAGTAGTTATCTGCCGTGCTGTGACCTTTACACTTGAGTAAAGCTAGCTTGTTGGGTAACATTACTGCTTCTGCAAGCCTTTTGATCTCTTTCTCGTGTTTGATGGGGGTATTGGTGGATGTTACAAATCCTGCTCTCATCCACTGGCGCATTTCCACATGTATGACACCATGGACATATGCTGAGTCAGTATAGATGTTTACATCTTTTTCTTTTGACAGTTCCAATGCTGCAATGACTCCCATTACTTCTGCCAACTGTGCTGAGACTTTCCCTGTTACTTTTTCTGCCGCTCTTTCCTCAAAACCTCCCTCAGTAGGTAGGGGCATTTTATCCACTATAGCATGTATGTCTCCCAGTGTGAAAGGGTGGTAAGCGATATTCCCACTAGGGAGAACCACTAAAGGCGCCTGTAATGCTGGGCCCATAAAGGCATGAGACGTGGGGTTTTCTGAGGTGTGTTGGGATCTTAACATCATACGGGGGAGTCCAATCACCTGTTCTTCAGGCATTTCAGTGATTGTTCCTGTCAGAGATATATTTTTAACCTTGCTCTTTCTCTTGGTGCCCTGCTTCTCTTCCTGTTCTATTAATCCTTGCTGAACATGTTCCTGATAGCTCTGTCTGTGTGCTTTGTCTTCTTCTTCAGAGTAACACTTATCTCTTTCATCTCCAGCTGCTCCTCTTTCACTGACTGGGTAATAGTGGGTCTGGGCTTCTCTGCCTCTGAAAGGGTCACTCGACCCCTCCTCCTCAGAGCATCTGTCCTCTTTTCTATCCTGACTGTCTGTTTTATCAATACTACTCCTCTTACTTACTGGCTCTCTCCCCTCATCCTCCATTCCTTCACAGGCTGTCATATAATTTATAGCTCCAGGTTCCCTAGCCTCTCTGCTTCTTACTTCACCCATCTGCTGTTCCTCTCTTTCCCTCTTATTTAAGGTTTCTGCCATGTGTAATATTTCTTCCTCTGTGGGTTGTACTTGGTCTCTTGCTGTTTTTTCCAGTATGGAAATAAACTGCTCCCTCTGCTCTATTGTTCTTTGGTCTGATGGGCTGTGTTGTTGTCTTTTATACCCCCCACCTGAGGCAGAGCTAATCTTATCTTTTGGTCTTGTCTTTGGGGCGGGAGTGTTCCTTAAAGGAGTCAATGCTACATTTCCCACTATTTTAAAATGTCCCCCTCTTATCGTAGCTATGTCTTGTTCTGGATCGGAGGGTGTGTCTGACATGATCATTTGTAAATTAGACACGGGAGGAGCGCTTGGGGTAGGGAGAAAATAAGGGGGGGGTTGCGTGGGTAAATCATCTAAATTCGGGTAGATTAGGGGAGAAGAGATGGGAGCAGGCGCATCCCCTGTAGGTCCAGCTGGAGACCTCTCCTCATTTACAGCTTGTCTCCCTATATCTCCTTTATCAGAGACTGAGGTTTTATTGTTTGTTACATCCTTAAAATATTCGAGGCGTTTAGCAATAAAGTCAAATATGTCTTTATCCGTGGGTGGAACTGTTGACACTGGTGGTTCTTTAATGTCCTGAGGGCCCAGGAGAGTGCCAACGTCACTAGAATGTTGAAACTCCCCTCCCTGTTTTTGGGTTGTTCTCACAATCTCAGGTTTTATTGCAGGGAGGAGAACAGCCGCTCCCTTTATGGCGAGCGCTGCGTTATGACAAATCCTCCTTAATTTATCTACTGTCTCTTTGTCTTTGTTTAGTGTCTTACGGCCAAAATATCCAGGCTTTTGCCCGTTCATGTCTCCAAGTTTCCTTACGAGCTGTCGCTCATATGTGTTTAGGGCTGAGCTTAAACTCCCCAAAGTCTCATCTGATCCTACTCTGTCCTCCTTAATCATTTTATTTTTTAGGAATCTCAGATCTGCTCCAGCCTTTTTCTTGTCTCTCTGTTTGATTCCGCTGAAAATCAATTTTTCCGTCTGTTCCCATTGCTCGCGGAAGCTTCCGGAAATTGGAGCTCCTATTTTATTTTTTCCAAAATCTCCTTCCATGATTGACCTCGTTTATATTATCTGACTTATTTTGATACGTGTTCGTTTGTATTTATTTAATATACTGGGCAATTAGTGCTTTAATTCTAAATATTTAGTATTCAATTTTTTCAGAATGTTGTAGCACTCCCTGTTCGCCACCAGAGAGCAGCAGCTAACCACGAATGAAGTTGCCTTCACTCACTTGGCTTCATCAACTATTTGTCCCCTTGTGTCAATTATGCTTCTATTTCAATTATTACACAGATTTGACGTAAAAAATCACACAGAGTTTTTTCATATATTCACAGAGTACAGTCAGGCAAATTGTTATTGTGCGATGTTTATTTCAACAGATAGCGTGACTTCCAGAAGTAGACTTCTACAATCCCCTTACGGCGACTGCGACTTCTGGCCAGGAGTTATAACTCAGTCAACAAAATCTCTTTATCGTCACGTTTAATGAGCCTGATCAACCCCACAACAAGAGTTTTGATGAGATTCGGTCGTTCCAAATAATTAGTTGGAGGTCGCGTCTCTCTCTTCTTGTTTCACCCACCATATAACAATTACAGAATTTTATACATTTAAAGCACCACGAAAGGTAACCGCATTAATCAATCTTATCATGATCTGCGGGGAATTTAACCCTTCTGTTTTTTACACCTCCGTAGTCTTTAATAGAAGCACTGCAAAGTAACCGTATTAATCAATGTTATTTTGACTTACGGGGAATTTAACCTATACTTCTTTTACAGCCTTACAGTCTTCGTATTTAGTGAGTGAAGGGCCGGGACTTATTTACCCGCCTCTCTCAAACACTATCTTGCTCTAGGTCCAGGACTGAATACCCGACACTAAGCACTTAATCAAACTTTTCCAACTTGAATATCTATTGTATTTCCCACCGTGACTAAGAACAGTGAGAACGCTGCTGACAACTCTAAAGTTTTAGTATAATCAATCACAGATTTTTAATATTCAAAACAGGTGTCTGCTCACCTTTTGTGTATAGCGCGCTTGCAGTTGTCAACAGTGTCTCTTTGTCCTCCCCCTGGACTGGATTCTGTCCCCTGGCTGTCGGTGTTCCTTTCTAGAGATCAGCTCACAAACGTCGGGAGTCACCACTTGTAGGAGTAGAACACTTTTTCTGGTGGCTGAATAGCCCCCCCTCTCCGCGCCGTTCGTTGAATGAGGCTGGCCTCTATTAAATCAGAAAGGAATTGAAAACACCGGAATCAAAAGTTATAACAATTATCTGAGTTTACTGGTAGGAAATAGAACAATTATACAAGTTATACAGAGTACTCCGGACTTCAGATTTGTGATGCGATGCGGATAAATGTGTCGGGACCCGCCAACTCATCAAACGAGATGAAAGTGACTTCAGGTTTGTGATGCGATACGGACACAGTTATCAGGACCTGCCACTCACCAAACCAAAAAAGCATTTTTACACTCCAAAACATCAGTATTCATATCTGTCTTTGGGGCGGAGATGGGTCATCTCTTCCTTCCCACTTTTCTCCCAAGCGAATTAGAGAGCCCCTGGGGAGGAGCTGTTTAAACTGACCACCTCCCCCAAGTGCCCTGACTGGCTGGATTCGCTTCTGGCCAGGTTCAATCAGAGGTCTGACCAGAGAGTGAGATCCCAAGCCACACCAGGTCAAAAGTCAATGTTTATCTTTACCTTATCTTACTCTACATTCCTTTCCCAGAGGATATTTTCACCTAAACTATCCTCCTTCAGACATTTAAACTCTTCTCCACCTATTTAACGATGTCTTTTAACGACTTAATGACGACATCTGCTTTTAGGGGTGATAAGAAGGATGTTGGTGTGTGAGACACAGAATCTCTGGATCAGTGAGTTTGGAAAGTAAGAATAACATTCCTATTCTATATATAATTACCCAAACCGTTGTGATTACATAAAACAGTTCAAACAATACATGTTTACTTCAATACAGTGTAGAATCATATCTTTTTACTTCAACAGCAAGTAATCAATACCTCAGAAGGGTTCATGTACATGTAGGCTACGGTTTGTTAGCTGTTTGCTTAAACTACCCATATAGCTATGTTGCCGGCTAGCAAACTCACCCTTATCTGAAACGATCGGATAAAAGGTTTCGTCAAAGGCATTGCAAACAATAACGTGATATCAGAAAACTAGAAATGTATAACTCACCTGACACTGTGGCGTACTATTCTCTTCATTCGAGTCTGTCATGTCCTGTAAATGTCAACGATGGATGTGTAATAAGAACGTCAACAGCCTGATGGCAACCGAAAATCCCTCTCTTCTTGTATCTCAGATAGAAGATATGATTGGAGACGACCAGCCAATCAGAACTGACTTTCTCGAGGTCTCCCATTGGGTGGTTTTGTGGCACATTTGTAACGCTGTGACAACTTGAGCGAGCAGGCAGGCAAAGCTGAGCGCGCACAGGGTGGAGAGGTCGAGCGAGGGAGAGAGAGCGCGTGCAGCGGTCTGCTTGCGCACGGAGCAGGAGTTTTATGAGAGAAAATATATTTCTCTGTGCTCAAAAGTGTTCAAGTGCGCGCTCAATAACATTTTCTATGCTCAACATGTTTCATTGCGTGCTCAGGATAGAGGCACAAATATAATGCCATAGCCCACCACCCTCGTCTGTTCCAAGTGAGCGGGTCTTCAGTGATGTCTCTGCAATCTATGAGAAGAACAGAAGCCGTCTCACTGGAGAGCATGCTGAGCAACTCTGCTTTCTGCACCACAATCTGGTGCTGCTGAATTGGGACTACTAAATGAGACTCAAATATCAGAACAAGTTTTAGTAGTTTTTATTTTATTTTTACTTCATTTACTTTACTCAGGGTTGTGGAGGAAACTTCTGTGTAGCAATGCATGGAGTCACCGACTCAGGAAGGAGACACGGTGAGAGTTGGAGCTTTGATGTCAAACACTGATGGGTTTATTCAGAGTATTCGGCCGGAGGATTCACATCACAAATCAAAAAGTCAGAGGTTCTGACTACACGGTAGAGTTGCCACGTCAATTCTGAAGAGCCTCTCTCTATGTTAGACCTTTTAACTGGTTCACAGAGAATCAACATCTCTGAAGGAGTAGACTAAACAGCTGGGAACACTGAGCCACCTGCGTCCGACACTCATGGCCTCAAAGATTTCACATCTTAGAGTCCACAAACACCGATAAGGAAGTGCCTCAGCGTTCTCACAACAATTACCATTCGTGCCAGACAAGTTGACCGGTCACAAACTGGTGACAACAACACATATGGCACCAATGCCTTTCCTTAAAGGAGATAACAGACGTCAGAGTAGATCATAAAACGTCACAGAGCAAAAGGTTAGATATCTAGAAGAATTATTCCTTAACAGTTCCTCTCTTTTTATCATTTTTGATAACCTTAAAGCATTAGTCTAATAATAATTCTGGTCAATACTTAAATCAATAGGCGTCTTCAGATTCGAGTGTGGTCTCACCTTACATTCAATTACATCACAAAGTAGAATAAGATTGAAACATTCAATCACAATGATTGATACAGGCAATCATAATAGGAACAATTATCTCTCATCAGTGTTTGGAGCATCTTTTGTCAATAAGCACAATAATGAACACACATAAAACACAGATACATAATAGCAAAATATTTGTTTTAAACTAATATCTTTTATCATTTAAACCATTAGTTAATGTCATTTATCAAACTATAAAATCAAAACCAGAAACTGCTTAAAGATATGCTTTAAGGCAATCACTAGTCAAAAGCATTTAAAACTTAGGATCATAAGAGATCCAGCTAAGGCATAAATTCACAGTGGTGATTTGATCAATCTGTAATCTGCAAAGTTGTAGTGTCCTCAATTTTAGGATTACTTTACGTTTACTTAATTACGCTTTAGCCAAGAGTAAGGCACTTAGTCTTAGTAAAATCAATACATTCATTTTAGTCAAGTACATTGTTCAAAATCTGAAAAGGAAAAGTTAGGCAAATATTCAAAGACTTTTGTAAAAACCTGGAAAGGAAAGATTAAACATTCTTAAAACTTGAATTAATACATTTGTAAATGCTACCACTGATCTGTACCAAATTAAGTCTATCACTTATTCTTATTAGCCATACTTACCTGATCATCTACTTATGGTACTTGGAAAGGGTTCTTCTGTGTTTATCTAATGTTGAATATAGAATATCAATTTCTTTAAACTATACTTCTCTAATTTGAGGATCAAATATGCTACATAATTGTTATATGAACTATTATAAATATTTGTTTTGGGCCAAAACTGAAATTAATCCAGTACTTGAAACGTCATTTTAGGTCTGACCTGTGCATGGACAATACATTAAAGAGTAGTGTTGTTAAGCCTGATTTCTGGATGATTAAGGATATTAACATTATCTGTTATAATATTAGAAATATCTTATTATTCAATACCTTATAATCTGAGAATATTTATTTATTAATTTTGTTTAGTGTGAAAGTGTAATCTGATCTGACAAAATATATTTATCACTGTGGAGGAAACTTCTGTGTAGCAATGCATGGAGTCACCGACTCAGGAAGGAGACACGGTGAGAGTTGGAGCTTTGATGTCAAACACTGATGGGTTTATTCAGAGTATTCGGCCGGAGGATTCACATCACAAATCAAAGAGTCAGAGGTTCTGACTACACGGTAGAGTTGCCACATCAATTCTGAAGAACCTCTCTCTATGCTAGACCTTTTAACTGGTTCACAGAGAATCAACATCTCTGAAGGAGTAGACTAAACAGCTGGGAACACTGAGCCACCTGCGTCCGACACTCATGGCCTCAAAGATTTCACATTTTAGGGTCCACAAACACCGATAAGGAAGTGCCTCAGCGCTCTCACAACAATTACCATTCGTGCCAGACAAGTTGACCGGTCACAAACTGGTGACAACAACACATATGGCACCAATGCCTTTCCTTAAAGGAGATAACAGACGTCAGAGTAGATCATAAAACGTCACAGAGCAAAAGGTTAGATATCTAGAAGAATTATTCCTTAACAAGGGTCACAGAGAGGAAACTAGTTATATTTGGAAACGTTGACATCTCAAACACAATTATCTGTCAACATTGAGCATTTATTAATGAAAGCAATATAAACATGGTACAAAAAAAGATACACATGTCTCACAAATTAAAATGAGTCCTATCAGTTCATGAGAGAAACTAGCTTCATAAGAAATGCTGCTGGAAGCTCCCTGCACTTCATGTTTTAAGATGTTGAAAAGTTAATTAAACATAATGTTAAAGGCATTTCAACAAAGTTGTGTTGGAGTTTGTGTTATTCTACATTTTGAAAAGAATGCATAAGAAAGGAGGTGGAGTTGCTATTTTGTTCAATGATTCCCTTCAATGCAGGAAGACATCTTATGGGAACTTTGCTTCTTTTGAATATGTGTACTGAAATGCTCCTCTCGAGCTCTGTTCCTAAATATCTATAGACCAACTTGTCCATGCTTTTATCTTCAGTAGACTGGACTACTGTAATGGTGTCTTCACAGGTCTCACTAAAACATCTATTAGAAAGCTGCAGCTGATTCAGAACGCGGCTGCTCGAGTCCTCATTAACACTAAGAAAGTGGATCACATCACTCCTGTTCTGAAGTCCTTACACTGGCTTCCTGTGTGTCAAATAATTGATTTCAAAATACTGCTGCTGGTTTATAAAGCATTGAATGGTTTAGGCCCAAAATACATTTCTGATCTACTGCTAAATTATGAACCAGCCAGAACTCTCAGGTCTTCAGGTCAGCTTTCTGTCCCCAGAGTCAGAACTAAACATGGAGAAGCAGCGTTCAGTTATTATGCTCCAAATATCTGGAACAAACTCCCAGAAACCTGCAGGTCCGCTGCAACTCTGACTACTTTTAAATCCAGGCTGAAGACTTTTCTTTTTGCCGCTGCTTTTAATTGAACTATTCACATCTTAAACTGCACTGTAACTTTTATTATCTTTGCTTTTTAATGACTGATTTGAAATGCCATTTTCTTAATGTCTTTCATTTTTGTAAAGCACTTTGAATTGCCATGTGTTGAAAGGTGCTATATAAATAAACTTGCCTTACATTGCCTTGCCTTGCCTACTGACGCGTTACATTGGCCCAAAACACTTCCATTAGGAGAAACTTTTAAAAAGATGCTATTAAAAAACAGATATTCCAAAACACATGCAAATTAAGAAACACCTTCACCAATTTCAAAACATATGCACCATGAGACCCAGGTCGTCGCACGCATCTCTGCTTGTCTAGCAGACATCTCTGAGTGGAGGTCTGCTCACCACCTCAAGCTCAACCTTGACAAGACTGAACTGCTTTTCCTTCGGGGAAAAGATTGTCCCACTGTTGACCTAACAATCAACATCGGCCCCTCTGTTGTTTCCCCGACTCAGACTGCAAGGAATCTGGGTGTGACCTTAGATAACAACCTGTCCTTCACTGCAAACATCGCTGCTACAACCCGCTGCTGCAGATACACTCTTTATAACATCAGGAGGATACGTCCCCTCCTGACCCAGAAAGCGACGCAGCTTCTGGTCCAGGCTCTCGTCATCTCACGCCTAGACTACTGCAACTCCCTCCTGGCTGGTCTACCTGCATGTGCCATCCGACCTCTGCAGCTCATCCAGAATGCAGCGGCTCGTCTGGTCTTCAACCTTCCTAAATGTTCCCACACCACGCCGCTCCTCCGCTCCCTTCACTGGCTTCCAGTAACTGCTAGAATCCACTTCAAGACACTGGTACTTGCGTACCATGCTGTGAATGGATCTGGCCCTTCCTACATCCAGGACATGGTTAAACCATACACCCCAGCACGTGCACTCCGTTCTGCATCAGCCAAACGGCTCGCTGCACCCGCACTGCGAGGGGGACCCAAGTTCCCATCTGCAAAAACACGTGGGTTTGCTATCCTGGCTCCAAAATGGTGGAATGAGCTCCCCATTGACATCAGGACAGCAGAAAGCTTACACATCTTCCGGCACAGACTGAAAACTCATCTCTTTTTACTCCACTTCGAGCGATAGAACTACTATCAAAGCACTTTTTTCTTTTTTGTGACCAACTTTTTATTGTTTTTTGGTTTGTTTGCCCTCACAAGGGGACTTATATACACAGATACAAATTATATAGACAATAATACAAAAAGAAAAAACAAAGAAAGAAATACAAATATATAGGGAATCCCTTTCCCATGCCACCCCGTCCCTCCGCCTTCCCATCCATCTTGCCATTTCACAGAAAATCCTACCTGATGTTTGTTAGCAATCGTCTGAGTTCGTCTATCTATTATATTATATCTATTATTTATATTATAGCATAACAATTTATCCACATCAAATACATTCATACACATTTCCACATAACATTTCATCTGTTTAAGCTGAATTGAGATTGACTCCTAATAATCTACAATTGCACCAAGGTGTGCAACCATATGTACAATCATAATTTACATGAATGCGATTACCAGATCAGCAGCTCTTTGAATAGCCTCTAATGTTTCCCCCTTAGCCTTATTAGCAGAAGCGATTGACAGCTCTGAGATTAGTAGGTCATGGAAGGATGATATCCATTGCTTAATAAATAAAGTATGTGGTGGTTTCCATCGTATTACAATTATTTTTTTGAGTGCTGTTAGACCAGCGAAAAGCACTTATATACTAATAAAGGACTGGTTTATCTAAAGCCAGTTGAGTAGCACTTGAAATGTTTTGGCTCTATGAAACCTGATGTACTTATATGATTCTGTTTTCTTCAAGTTTGTATCTTCTTGGTCGAATGCACTTATTGTAAGTCGCTTTGGATAAAAGCCTCAGCTAAATGTAATGTAATGTAATTTAACAAAGCATACGCAGCGTTTACTAAAAGTTCTGCATGAAAAAAACGCTGCAAATAAAAAATAAATGCTGCAAGAAGCCTAAACACAACAGACTTAAAAAGTGACGCACACAGCTGGGACCGGAGTGCTTGATGACGTTCAGGATTATAATTAGCCAACTGATCTTCAGAATATAGATGATATCAAATTAAACTAGAATCAGAGAAAAAAACATATTTTTAAGAAAACAAATTTCAAACCTATGTATTGTCAAATTCCATAGATGTTTTCATGTTCAAAAAGATATTTCCTAATTAATAAATAACACTGTGACACATCCCTAGTTGATTCCATACATTGAGACGTTTTTTATAGAATATAAATATATAGTAACAAGTTAAAAAGGATATATTCTGCTCATGTTCAGGTTAATATTTATATTTTGTGCTTCTACTGTATCTTCTAATGTTTCCATTCTTTAATGTACAAAAAGCTCTTTCTTTTTCTGATACTGCCTGTGCTGCAGAAACCGTGATGGAAACAAGTTGCACCTGTGTATCTGCATATATACAGTTTAACTCATAGCATTCAAGTTGTAAACTATAACGGCTTGCCTCAGGGTGGCTTGTGTGTGGGTGGGGAGAATGGTTGTTACTTTTGATGTGACCGTGACAGTTACGGGTCTGTCAGGAATGACAGCAGAAATGCAAAACGGGTTTTAACCAAGTCAAAATATTTGTGAAAAATTGAAATATACCAATAGAAGAACAGTAATAAAGAACACTTAGATTACAGAATAATATAGAGGTATTTGGGGAATGTCAGAACAGATCATTGATTTATAATGAAAATAGCAATGGTCCCAGGATTGATCCTTGACACTGCAGCACCCCCTGTTGGCAAGTGGTGTACATTTGAAAAACTGAGTGACCACCTAAATAAAAATGATTAAACTACAGAAAATAGTTATGATTTTACTTAAAATGAAATTAGCTGTATACAGTAGCATATATTAGTCATAGTATATATTTGTATCAGTCAGGTGGCTTGAATTTATTTTCCAAATAAAATCCGAGTCATCTAGGTCGTAGGTCGTGGGATAGTGACGTTATAAATGAGGCCCCTGGTCAACCCAAAATTGTGATAGAGAGAGAAACATGTTTTGTCATTCTGCCACCTCTAATGCTTACAGCAAGTAATCAATACCTCAGAAGGGTTCATGTACATGGAGGCTACGGTTTGTTAGCTGTTTGCTTAAACTACCCATATAGCTATGTTGCCGGCTAGCAAACTCACCCTTATCTGAAACGATTGGATAAAAGGTTTCGTCAAAGGCATTGCAAACAATAACGTGATACCAGAAAACTAGAAATGTATAACTCACCTGACACTGTGGCGTACTATTCTCTTCATTCGAGTCTGTCATGTCCTGTAAATGTCAACGATGGATGTGTAATAAGAACGTCAACAGCCTGATGGCAACCGAAAATCCCTCTCTTCTTGTATCTCAGATAGAAGATATGATTGGAGACGACCAGCCGGAGGATTCACATCACAAATCAAAAAGTCAGAGGTTCTGACTACACGGTAGAGTTGCCACATCAATTCTGAAGAACCTCTCTCTATGCTAGACCTTTTAACTGGTTCACAGAGAATCAACATCTCTGAAGGAGTAGACTAAACAGCTGGGAACACTGAGCCACCTGCGTCCGACACTCATGGCCTCAAAGATTTCACATCTTAGGGTCCACAAACACCGATAAGGAAGTGCCTCAGCGCTCTCACAACAATTACCATTCGTGCCAGACAAGTTGACCGGTCACAAACTGGTGACAACAACACATATGGCACCAATGCCTTTCCTTAAAGGAGATAACAGACGTCAGAGTAGATCATAAAACGTCACAGAGCAAAAGGTTAGATATCTAGAAGAATTATTCCTTAACAAGGGTCACAGAGAGGAAACTAGTTATATTTGGAAACGTTGACATCTCAAACACAATTATCTGTCAACATTGAGCATTTATTAATGAAAGCAATATAAACATGGTACAAAAAAAGATACACATGTCTCACAAATTAAAATGAGTCCTATCAGTTCATGAGAGAAACTAGCTTCATAAGAAATGCTGCTGGAAGCTCCCTGCACTTCATGTTTTAAGATGTTGAAAAGTTAATTAAACATAATGTTAAAGGCATTTCAACAAAGTTGTGTTGGAGTTTGTGTTATTCTACATTTTGAAAAGAATGCATAAGAAAGGAGGTGGAGTTGCTATTTTGTTCAATGATTCCCTTCAATGCAGGAAGACATCTTATGGGAACTTTGCTTCTTTTGAATATGTGTACTGAAATGCTCCTCTCGAGCTCTGTTCCTAAATATCTATAGACCAACTTGTCCATGCTTTTATCTTCAGTAGACTGGACTACTGTAATGGTGTCTTTACAGGTCTCACTAAAACATCTATTAGAAAGCTGCAGCTGATTCAGAACGCGGCTGCTCGAGTCCTCATTAACACTAAGAAAGTGGATCACATCACTCCTGTTCTGAAGTCCTTACACTGGCTTCCTGTGTGTCAAATAATTGATTTCAAAATACTGCTGCTGGTTTATAAAGCATTGAATGGTTTAGGCCCAAAATACATTTCTGATCTACTGCTAAATTATGAACCAGCCAGAACTCTCAGGTCTTCAGGTCAGCTTTCTGTCCCCAGAGTCAGAACTAAACATGGAGAAGCAGCGTTCAGTTATTATGCTCCAAATATCTGGAACAAACTCCCAGAAACCTGCAGGTCCGCTGCAACTCTGACTACTTTTAAATCCAGGCTGAAGACTTTTCTTTTTGCCGCTGCTTTTAATTGAACTATTCACATCTTAAACTGCACTGTAACTTTTATTATCTTTGCTTTTTAATGACTGATTTGAAATGCCATTTTCTTAATGTCTTTCATTTTTGTAAAGCACTTTGAATTGCCATGTGTTGAAAGGTGCTATATAAATAAACTTGCCTTACATTGCCTTGCCTTGCCTACTGACGCGTTACATTGGCCCAAAACACTTCCATTAGGAGAAACTTTTAAAAAGATGCTATTAAAAAACAGATATTCCAAAACACATGCAAATTAAGAAACACCTTCACCAATTTCAAAACATATGCACCATGAGACCCAGGTCGTCGCACGCATCTCTGCTTGTCTAGCAGACATCTCTGAGTGGAGGTCTGCTCACCACCTCAAGCTCAACCTTGACAAGACTGAACTGCTTTTCCTTCGGGGAAAAGATTGTCCCACTGTTGACCTAACAATCAACATCGGCCCCTCTGTTGTTTCCCCGACTCAGACTGCAAGGAATCTGGGTGTGACCTTAGATAACAACCTGTCCTTCACTGCAAACATCGCTGCTACAACCCGCTGCTGCAGATACACTCTTTATAACATCAGGAGGATACGTCCCCTCCTGACCCAGAAAGCGACGCAGCTTCTGGTCCAGGCTCTCGTCATCTCACGCCTAGACTACTGCAACTCCCTCCTGGCTGGTCTACCTGCATGTGCCATCCGACCTCTGCAGCTCATCCAGAATGCAGCGGCTCGTCTGGTCTTCAACCTTCCTAAATGTTCCCACACCACGCCGCTCCTCCGCTCCCTTCACTGGCTTCCAGTAACTGCTAGAATCCACTTCAAGACACTGGTACTTGCGTACCATGCTGTGAATGGATCTGGCCCTTCCTACATCCAGGACATGGTTAAACCATACACCCCAGCACGTGCACTCCGTTCTGCATCAGCCAAACGGCTCGCTGCACCCGCACTGCGAGGGGGACCCAAGTTCCCATCTGCAAAAACACGTGGGTTTGCTATCCTGGCTCCAAAATGGTGGAATGAGCTCCCCATTGACATCAGGACAGCAGAAAGCTTACACATCTTCCGGCACAGACTGAAAACTCATCTCTTTTTACTCCACTTCGAGCGATAGAACTACTATCAAAGCACTTTTTTCTTTTTTGTGACCAACTTTTTATTGTTTTTTGGTTTGTTTGCCCTCACAAGGGGACTTATATACACAGATACAAATTATATAGACAATAATACAAAAAGAAAAAACAAAGAAAGAAATACAAATATATAGGGAATCCCTTTCCCATGCCACCCCGTCCCTCCGCCTTCCCATCCATCTTGCCATTTCACAGAAAATCCTACCTGATGTTTGTTAGCAATCGTCTGAGTTCGTCTATCTATTATATTATATCTATTATTTATATTATAGCATAACAATTTATCCACATCAAATACATTCATACACATTTCCACATAACATTTCATCTGTTTAAGCTGAATTGAGATTGACTCCTAATAATCTACAATTGCACCAAGGTGTGCAACCATATGTACAATCATAATTTACATGAATGCGATTACCAGATCAGCAGCTCTTTGAATAGCCTCTAATGTTTCCCCCTTAGCCTTATTAGCAGAAGCGATTGACAGCTCTGAGATTAGTAGGTCATGGAAGGATGATATCCATTGCTTAATAAATAAAGTATGTGGTGGTTTCCATCGTATTACAATTATTTTTTTGAGTGCTGTTAGACCAGCGAAAAGCACTTATATACTAATAAAGGACTGGTTTATCTAAAGCCAGTTGAGTAGCACTTGAAATGTTTTGGCTCTATGAAACCTGATGTACTTATATGATTCTGTTTTCTTCAAGTTTGTATCTTCTTGGTCGAATGCACTTATTGTAAGTCGCTTTGGATAAAAGCCTCAGCTAAATGTAATGTAATGTAATTTAACAAAGCATACGCAGCGTTTACTAAAAGTTCTGCATGAAAAAAACGCTGCAAATAAAAAATAAATGCTGCAAGAAGCCTAAACACAACAGACTTAAAAAGTGACGCACACAGCTGGGACCGGAGTGCTTGATGACGTTCAGGATTATAATTAGCCAACTGATCTTCAGAATATAGATGATATCAAATTAAACTAGAATCAGAGAAAAAAACATATTTTTAAGAAAACAAATTTCAAACCTATGTATTGTCAAATTCCATAGATGTTTTCATGTTCAAAAAGATATTTCCTAATTAATAAATAACACTGTGACACATCCCTAGTTGATTCCATACATTGAGACGTTTTTTATAGAATATAAATATATAGTAACAAGTTAAAAAGGATATATTCTGCTCATGTTCAGGTTAATATTTATATTTTGTGCTTCTACTGTATCTTCTAATGTTTCCATTCTTTAATGTACAAAAAGCTCTTTCTTTTTCTGATACTGCCTGTGCTGCAGAAACCGTGATGGAAACAAGTTGCACCTGTGTATCTGCATATATACAGTTTAACTCATAGCATTCAAGTTGTAAACTATAACGGCTTGCCTCAGGGTGGCTTGTGTGTGGGTGGGGAGAATGGTTGTTACTTTTGATGTGACCGTGACAGTTACGGGTCTGTCAGGAATGACAGCAGAAATGCAAAACGGGTTTTAACCAAGTCAAAATATTTGTGAAAAATTGAAATATACCAATAGAAGAACAGTAATAAAGAACACTTAGATTACAGAATAATATAGAGGTATTTGGGGAATGTCAGAACAGATCATTGATTTATAATGAAAATAGCAATGGTCCCAGGATTGATCCTTGACACTGCAGCACCCCCTGTTGGCAAGTGGTGTACATTTGAAAAACTGAGTGACCACCTAAATAAAAATGATTAAACTACAGAAAATAGTTATGATTTTACTTAAAATGAAATTAGCTGTATACAGTAGCATATATTAGTCATAGTATATATTTGTATCAGTCAGGTGGCTTGAATTTATTTTCCAAATAAAATCCGAGTCATCTAGGTCGTAGGTCGTGGGATAGTGACGTTATAAATGAGGCCCCTGGTCAACCCAAAATTGTGATAGAGAGAGAAACATGTTTTGTCATTCTGCCACCTCTAATGCTTACAGCAAGTAATCAATACCTCAGAAGGGTTCATGTACATGGAGGCTACGGTTTGTTAGCTGTTTGCTTAAACTACCCATATAGCTATGTTGCCGGCTAGCAAACTCACCCTTATCTGAAACGATTGGATAAAAGGTTTCGTCAAAGGCATTGCAAACAATAACGTGATACCAGAAAACTAGAAATGTATAACTCACCTGACACTGTGGCGTACTATTCTCTTCATTCGAGTCTGTCATGTCCTGTAAATGTCAACGATGGATGTGTAATAAGAACGTCAACAGCCTGATGGCAACCGAAAATCCCTCTCTTCTTGTATCTCAGATAGAAGATATGATTGGAGACGACCAGCCGGAGGATTCACATCACAAATCAAAAAGTCAGAGGTTCTGACTACACGGTAGAGTTGCCACATCAATTCTGAAGAACCTCTCTCTATGCTAGACCTTTTAACTGGTTCACAGAGAATCAACATCTCTGAAGGAGTAGACTAAACAGCTGGGAACACTGAGCCACCTGCGTCCGACACTCATGGCCTCAAAGATTTCACATCTTAGGGTCCACAAACACCGATAAGGAAGTGCCTCAGCGCTCTCACAACAATTACCATTCGTGCCAGACAAGTTGACCGGTCACAAACTGGTGACAACAACACATATGGCACCAATGCCTTTCCTTAAAGGAGATAACAGACGTCAGAGTAGATCATAAAACGTCACAGAGCAAAAGGTTAGATATCTAGAAGAATTATTCCTTAACAAGGGTCACAGAGAGGAAACTAGTTATATTTGGAAACGTTGACATCTCAAACACAATTATCTGTCAACATTGAGCATTTATTAATGAAAGCAATATAAACATGGTACAAAAAAAGATACACATGTCTCACAAATTAAAATGAGTCCTATCAGTTCATGAGAGAAACTAGCTTCATAAGAAATGCTGCTGGAAGCTCCCTGCACTTCATGTTTTAAGATGTTGAAAAGTTAATTAAACATAATGTTAAAGGCATTTCAACAAAGTTGTGTTGGAGTTTGTGTTATTCTACATTTTGAAAAGAATGCATAAGAAAGGAGGTGGAGTTGCTATTTTGTTCAATGATTCCCTTCAATGCAGGAAGACATCTTATGGGAACTTTGCTTCTTTTGAATATGTGTACTGAAATGCTCCTCTCGAGCTCTGTTCCTAAATATCTATAGACCAACTTGTCCATGCTTTTATCTTCAGTAGACTGGACTACTGTAATGGTGTCTTTACAGGTCTCACTAAAACATCTATTAGAAAGCTGCAGCTGATTCAGAACGCGGCTGCTCGAGTCCTCATTAACACTAAGAAAGTGGATCACATCACTCCTGTTCTGAAGTCCTTACACTGGCTTCCTGTGTGTCAAATAATTGATTTCAAAATACTGCTGCTGGTTTATAAAGCATTGAATGGTTTAGGCCCAAAATACATTTCTGATCTACTGCTAAATTATGAACCAGCCAGAACTCTCAGGTCTTCAGGTCAGCTTTCTGTCCCCAGAGTCAGAACTAAACATGGAGAAGCAGCGTTCAGTTATTATGCTCCAAATATCTGGAACAAACTCCCAGAAACCTGCAGGTCCGCTGCAACTCTGACTACTTTTAAATCCAGGCTGAAGACTTTTCTTTTTGCCGCTGCTTTTAATTGAACTATTCACATCTTAAACTGCACTGTAACTTTTATTATCTTTGCTTTTTAATGACTGATTTGAAATGCCATTTTCTTAATGTCTTTCATTTTTGTAAAGCACTTTGAATTGCCATGTGTTGAAAGGTGCTATATAAATAAACTTGCCTTACATTGCCTTGCCTTGCCTACTGACGCGTTACATTGGCCCAAAACACTTCCATTAGGAGAAACTTTTAAAAAGATGCTATTAAAAAACAGATATTCCAAAACACATGCAAATTAAGAAACACCTTCACCAATTTCAAAACATATGCACCATGAGACCCAGGTCGTCGCACGCATCTCTGCTTGTCTAGCAGACATCTCTGAGTGGAGGTCTGCTCACCACCTCAAGCTCAACCTTGACAAGACTGAACTGCTTTTCCTTCGGGGAAAAGATTGTCCCACTGTTGACCTAACAATCAACATCGGCCCCTCTGTTGTTTCCCCGACTCAGACTGCAAGGAATCTGGGTGTGACCTTAGATAACAACCTGTCCTTCACTGCAAACATCGCTGCTACAACCCGCTGCTGCAGATACACTCTTTATAACATCAGGAGGATACGTCCCCTCCTGACCCAGAAAGCGACGCAGCTTCTGGTCCAGGCTCTCGTCATCTCACGCCTAGACTACTGCAACTCCCTCCTGGCTGGTCTACCTGCATGTGCCATCCGACCTCTGCAGCTCATCCAGAATGCAGCGGCTCGTCTGGTCTTCAACCTTCCTAAATGTTCCCACACCACGCCGCTCCTCCGCTCCCTTCACTGGCTTCCAGTAACTGCTAGAATCCACTTCAAGACACTGGTACTTGCGTACCATGCTGTGAATGGATCTGGCCCTTCCTACATCCAGGACATGGTTAAACCATACACCCCAGCACGTGCACTCCGTTCTGCATCAGCCAAACGGCTCGCTGCACCCGCACTGCGAGGGGGACCCAAGTTCCCATCTGCAAAAACACGTGGGTTTGCTATCCTGGCTCCAAAATGGTGGAATGAGCTCCCCATTGACATCAGGACAGCAGAAAGCTTACACATCTTCCGGCACAGACTGAAAACTCATCTCTTTTTACTCCACTTCGAGCGATAGAACTACTATCAAAGCACTTTTTTCTTTTTTGTGACCAACTTTTTATTGTTTTTTGGTTTGTTTGCCCTCACAAGGGGACTTATATACACAGATACAAATTATATAGACAATAATACAAAAAGAAAAAACAAAGAAAGAAATACAAATATATAGGGAATCCCTTTCCCATGCCACCCCGTCCCTCCGCCTTCCCATCCATCTTGCCATTTCACAGAAAATCCTACCTGATGTTTGTTAGCAATCGTCTGAGTTCGTCTATCTATTATATTATATCTATTATTTATATTATAGCATAACAATTTATCCACATCAAATACATTCATACACATTTCCACATAACATTTCATCTGTTTAAGCTGAATTGAGATTGACTCCTAATAATCTACAATTGCACCAAGGTGTGCAACCATATGTACAATCATAATTTACATGAATGCGATTACCAGATCAGCAGCTCTTTGAATAGCCTCTAATGTTTCCCCCTTAGCCTTATTAGCAGAAGCGATTGACAGCTCTGAGATTAGTAGGTCATGGAAGGATGATATCCATTGCTTAATAAATAAAGTATGTGGTGGTTTCCATCGTATTACAATTATTTTTTTGAGTGCTGTTAGACCAGCGAAAAGCACTTATATACTAATAAAGGACTGGTTTATCTAAAGCCAGTTGAGTAGCACTTGAAATGTTTTGGCTCTATGAAACCTGATGTACTTATATGATTCTGTTTTCTTCAAGTTTGTATCTTCTTGGTCGAATGCACTTATTGTAAGTCGCTTTGGATAAAAGCCTCAGCTAAATGTAATGTAATGTAATTTAACAAAGCATACGCAGCGTTTACTAAAAGTTCTGCATGAAAAAAACGCTGCAAATAAAAAATAAATGCTGCAAGAAGCCTAAACACAACAGACTTAAAAAGTGACGCACACAGCTGGGACCGGAGTGCTTGATGACGTTCAGGATTATAATTAGCCAACTGATCTTCAGAATATAGATGATATCAAATTAAACTAGAATCAGAGAAAAAAACATATTTTTAAGAAAACAAATTTCAAACCTATGTATTGTCAAATTCCATAGATGTTTTCATGTTCAAAAAGATATTTCCTAATTAATAAATAACACTGTGACACATCCCTAGTTGATTCCATACATTGAGACGTTTTTTATAGAATATAAATATATAGTAACAAGTTAAAAAGGATATATTCTGCTCATGTTCAGGTTAATATTTATATTTTGTGCTTCTACTGTATCTTCTAATGTTTCCATTCTTTAATGTACAAAAAGCTCTTTCTTTTTCTGATACTGCCTGTGCTGCAGAAACCGTGATGGAAACAAGTTGCACCTGTGTATCTGCATATATACAGTTTAACTCATAGCATTCAAGTTGTAAACTATAACGGCTTGCCTCAGGGTGGCTTGTGTGTGGGTGGGGAGAATGGTTGTTACTTTTGATGTGACCGTGACAGTTACGGGTCTGTCAGGAATGACAGCAGAAATGCAAAACGGGTTTTAACCAAGTCAAAATATTTGTGAAAAATTGAAATATACCAATAGAAGAACAGTAATAAAGAACACTTAGATTACAGAATAATATAGAGGTATTTGGGGAATGTCAGAACAGATCATTGATTTATAATGAAAATAGCAATGGTCCCAGGATTGATCCTTGACACTGCAGCACCCCCTGTTGGCAAGTGGTGTACATTTGAAAAACTGAGTGACCACCTAAATAAAAATGATTAAACTACAGAAAATAGTTATGATTTTACTTAAAATGAAATTAGCTGTATACAGTAGCATATATTAGTCATAGTATATATTTGTATCAGTCAGGTGGCTTGAATTTATTTTCCAAATAAAATCCGAGTCATCTAGGTCGTAGGTCGTGGGATAGTGACGTTATAAATGAGGCCCCTGGTCAACCCAAAATTGTGATAGAGAGAGAAACATGTTTTGTCATTCTGCCACCTCTAATGCTTACAGCAAGTAATCAATACCTCAGAAGGGTTCATGTACATGGAGGCTACGGTTTGTTAGCTGTTTGCTTAAACTACCCATATAGCTATGTTGCCGGCTAGCAAACTCACCCTTATCTGAAACGATTGGATAAAAGGTTTCGTCAAAGGCATTGCAAACAATAACGTGATACCAGAAAACTAGAAATGTATAACTCACCTGACACTGTGGCGTACTATTCTCTTCATTCGAGTCTGTCATGTCCTGTAAATGTCAACGATGGATGTGTAATAAGAACGTCAACAGCCTGATGGCAACCGAAAATCCCTCTCTTCTTGTATCTCAGATAGAAGATATGATTGGAGACGACCAGCCGGAGGATTCACATCACAAATCAAAAAGTCAGAGGTTCTGACTACACGGTAGAGTTGCCACATCAATTCTGAAGAACCTCTCTCTATGCTAGACCTTTTAACTGGTTCACAGAGAATCAACATCTCTGAAGGAGTAGACTAAACAGCTGGGAACACTGAGCCACCTGCGTCCGACACTCATGGCCTCAAAGATTTCACATCTTAGGGTCCACAAACACCGATAAGGAAGTGCCTCAGCGCTCTCACAACAATTACCATTCGTGCCAGACAAGTTGACCGGTCACAAACTGGTGACAACAACACATATGGCACCAATGCCTTTCCTTAAAGGAGATAACAGACGTCAGAGTAGATCATAAAACGTCACAGAGCAAAAGGTTAGATATCTAGAAGAATTATTCCTTAACAAGGGTCACAGAGAGGAAACTAGTTATATTTGGAAACGTTGACATCTCAAACACAATTATCTGTCAACATTGAGCATTTATTAATGAAAGCAATATAAACATGGTACAAAAAAAGATACACATGTCTCACAAATTAAAATGAGTCCTATCAGTTCATGAGAGAAACTAGCTTCATAAGAAATGCTGCTGGAAGCTCCCTGCACTTCATGTTTTAAGATGTTGAAAAGTTAATTAAACATAATGTTAAAGGCATTTCAACAAAGTTGTGTTGGAGTTTGTGTTATTCTACATTTTGAAAAGAATGCATAAGAAAGGAGGTGGAGTTGCTATTTTGTTCAATGATTCCCTTCAATGCAGGAAGACATCTTATGGGAACTTTGCTTCTTTTGAATATGTGTACTGAAATGCTCCTCTCGAGCTCTGTTCCTAAATATCTATAGACCAACTTGTCCATGCTTTTATCTTCAGTAGACTGGACTACTGTAATGGTGTCTTTACAGGTCTCACTAAAACATCTATTAGAAAGCTGCAGCTGATTCAGAACGCGGCTGCTCGAGTCCTCATTAACACTAAGAAAGTGGATCACATCACTCCTGTTCTGAAGTCCTTACACTGGCTTCCTGTGTGTCAAATAATTGATTTCAAAATACTGCTGCTGGTTTATAAAGCATTGAATGGTTTAGGCCCAAAATACATTTCTGATCTACTGCTAAATTATGAACCAGCCAGAACTCTCAGGTCTTCAGGTCAGCTTTCTGTCCCCAGAGTCAGAACTAAACATGGAGAAGCAGCGTTCAGTTATTATGCTCCAAATATCTGGAACAAACTCCCAGAAACCTGCAGGTCCGCTGCAACTCTGACTACTTTTAAATCCAGGCTGAAGACTTTTCTTTTTGCCGCTGCTTTTAATTGAACTATTCACATCTTAAACTGCACTGTAACTTTTATTATCTTTGCTTTTTAATGACTGATTTGAAATGCCATTTTCTTAATGTCTTTCATTTTTGTAAAGCACTTTGAATTGCCATGTGTTGAAAGGTGCTATATAAATAAACTTGCCTTACATTGCCTTGCCTTGCCTACTGACGCGTTACATTGGCCCAAAACACTTCCATTAGGAGAAACTTTTAAAAAGATGCTATTAAAAAACAGATATTCCAAAACACATGCAAATTAAGAAACACCTTCACCAATTTCAAAACATATGCACCATGAGACCCAGGTCGTCGCACGCATCTCTGCTTGTCTAGCAGACATCTCTGAGTGGAGGTCTGCTCACCACCTCAAGCTCAACCTTGACAAGACTGAACTGCTTTTCCTTCGGGGAAAAGATTGTCCCACTGTTGACCTAACAATCAACATCGGCCCCTCTGTTGTTTCCCCGACTCAGACTGCAAGGAATCTGGGTGTGACCTTAGATAACAACCTGTCCTTCACTGCAAACATCGCTGCTACAACCCGCTGCTGCAGATACACTCTTTATAACATCAGGAGGATACGTCCCCTCCTGACCCAGAAAGCGACGCAGCTTCTGGTCCAGGCTCTCGTCATCTCACGCCTAGACTACTGCAACTCCCTCCTGGCTGGTCTACCTGCATGTGCCATCCGACCTCTGCAGCTCATCCAGAATGCAGCGGCTCGTCTGGTCTTCAACCTTCCTAAATGTTCCCACACCACGCCGCTCCTCCGCTCCCTTCACTGGCTTCCAGTAACTGCTAGAATCCACTTCAAGACACTGGTACTTGCGTACCATGCTGTGAATGGATCTGGCCCTTCCTACATCCAGGACATGGTTAAACCATACACCCCAGCACGTGCACTCCGTTCTGCATCAGCCAAACGGCTCGCTGCACCCGCACTGCGAGGGGGACCCAAGTTCCCATCTGCAAAAACACGTGGGTTTGCTATCCTGGCTCCAAAATGGTGGAATGAGCTCCCCATTGACATCAGGACAGCAGAAAGCTTACACATCTTCCGGCACAGACTGAAAACTCATCTCTTTTTACTCCACTTCGAGCGATAGAACTACTATCAAAGCACTTTTTTCTTTTTTGTGACCAACTTTTTATTGTTTTTTGGTTTGTTTGCCCTCACAAGGGGACTTATATACACAGATACAAATTATATAGACAATAATACAAAAAGAAAAAACAAAGAAAGAAATACAAATATATAGGGAATCCCTTTCCCATGCCACCCCGTCCCTCCGCCTTCCCATCCATCTTGCCATTTCACAGAAAATCCTACCTGATGTTTGTTAGCAATCGTCTGAGTTCGTCTATCTATTATATTATATCTATTATTTATATTATAGCATAACAATTTATCCACATCAAATACATTCATACACATTTCCACATAACATTTCATCTGTTTAAGCTGAATTGAGATTGACTCCTAATAATCTACAATTGCACCAAGGTGTGCAACCATATGTACAATCATAATTTACATGAATGCGATTACCAGATCAGCAGCTCTTTGAATAGCCTCTAATGTTTCCCCCTTAGCCTTATTAGCAGAAGCGATTGACAGCTCTGAGATTAGTAGGTCATGGAAGGATGATATCCATTGCTTAATAAATAAAGTATGTGGTGGTTTCCATCGTATTACAATTATTTTTTTGAGTGCTGTTAGACCAGCGAAAAGCACTTATATACTAATAAAGGACTGGTTTATCTAAAGCCAGTTGAGTAGCACTTGAAATGTTTTGGCTCTATGAAACCTGATGTACTTATATGATTCTGTTTTCTTCAAGTTTGTATCTTCTTGGTCGAATGCACTTATTGTAAGTCGCTTTGGATAAAAGCCTCAGCTAAATGTAATGTAATGTAATTTAACAAAGCATACGCAGCGTTTACTAAAAGTTCTGCATGAAAAAAACGCTGCAAATAAAAAATAAATGCTGCAAGAAGCCTAAACACAACAGACTTAAAAAGTGACGCACACAGCTGGGACCGGAGTGCTTGATGACGTTCAGGATTATAATTAGCCAACTGATCTTCAGAATATAGATGATATCAAATTAAACTAGAATCAGAGAAAAAAACATATTTTTAAGAAAACAAATTTCAAACCTATGTATTGTCAAATTCCATAGATGTTTTCATGTTCAAAAAGATATTTCCTAATTAATAAATAACACTGTGACACATCCCTAGTTGATTCCATACATTGAGACGTTTTTTATAGAATATAAATATATAGTAACAAGTTAAAAAGGATATATTCTGCTCATGTTCAGGTTAATATTTATATTTTGTGCTTCTACTGTATCTTCTAATGTTTCCATTCTTTAATGTACAAAAAGCTCTTTCTTTTTCTGATACTGCCTGTGCTGCAGAAACCGTGATGGAAACAAGTTGCACCTGTGTATCTGCATATATACAGTTTAACTCATAGCATTCAAGTTGTAAACTATAACGGCTTGCCTCAGGGTGGCTTGTGTGTGGGTGGGGAGAATGGTTGTTACTTTTGATGTGACCGTGACAGTTACGGGTCTGTCAGGAATGACAGCAGAAATGCAAAACGGGTTTTAACCAAGTCAAAATATTTGTGAAAAATTGAAATATACCAATAGAAGAACAGTAATAAAGAACACTTAGATTACAGAATAATATAGAGGTATTTGGGGAATGTCAGAACAGATCATTGATTTATAATGAAAATAGCAATGGTCCCAGGATTGATCCTTGACACTGCAGCACCCCCTGTTGGCAAGTGGTGTACATTTGAAAAACTGAGTGACCACCTAAATAAAAATGATTAAACTACAGAAAATAGTTATGATTTTACTTAAAATGAAATTAGCTGTATACAGTAGCATATATTAGTCATAGTATATATTTGTATCAGTCAGGTGGCTTGAATTTATTTTCCAAATAAAATCCGAGTCATCTAGGTCGTAGGTCGTGGGATAGTGACGTTATAAATGAGGCCCCTGGTCAACCCAAAATTGTGATAGAGAGAGAAACATGTTTTGTCATTCTGCCACCTCTAATGCTTACAGCAAGTAATCAATACCTCAGAAGGGTTCATGTACATGGAGGCTATGGTTTGTTAGCTGTTTGCTTAAACTACCCATATAGCTATGTTGCCGGCTAGCAAACTCACCCTTATCTGAAACGATTGGATAAAAGGTTTCGTCAAAGGCATTGCAAACAATAACGTGATACCAGAAAACTAGAAATGTATAACTCACCTGACACTGTGGCGTACTATTCTCTTCATTCGAGTCTGTCATGTCCTGTAAATGTCAACGATGGATGTGTAATAAGAACGTCAACAGCCTGATGGCAACCGAAAATCCCTCTCTTCTTGTATCTCAGATAGAAGATATGATTGGAGACGACCAGCCAATCAGAACTGACTTTCTCGAGGTCTCCCATTGGGTGGTTTTGTGGCACATTTGTAACGCTGTGACAACTTGAGCAAGCAGGCAGGCAAAGCTGAGCGCGCACAGGGTGGAGAGGTCGAGCGAGGGAGAGAGAGCGCGTGCAGCGGTCTGCTTGCGCACGGAGCAGGAGTTTTATGAGAAAATATATTTCTCTGTGCTCAAAAGTGTTCAAGTGCGCGCTCAATAGCATTTTCTATGCTCAACATGTTTCATTGCGTGCTCAGGATAGAGGCACAAATATAACGCCATAGCCCACCACCCTCGTCTGTTCCAAGTGAGCGGGTCTTCAGTGAAGTCTCTGCAATCTATGAGAAGAACAGAAGCCGTCTCACTGGAGAGCATGCTGAGCAACTCTGCTTTCTGCACCACAATCTGGTGCTGCTGAATTGGGACTACTAAATGAGACTCATATCAGAACAAGTTTTAGTAGTTTTTATTTTATTTTTACTTCATTTACTTTACTCAGGGTTGTGGAGGAAACTTCTGTGTAGCAATGCATGGAGTCACCGACTCAGGAAGGAGACACGGTGAGAGTTGGAGCTTTGATGTCAAACACTGATGGGTTTATTCAGAGTATTCGGCCGGAGGATTCACATCACAAATCAAAAAGTCAGAGGTTCTGACTACACGGTAGAGTTGCCACATCAATTCTGAAGAACCTCTCTCTATGCTAGACCTTTTAACTGGTTCACAGAGAATCAACATCTCTGAAGGAGTAGACTAAACAGCTGGGAACACTGAGCCACCTGCGTCCGACACTCATGGCCTCAAAGATTTCACATCTTAGGGTCCACAAACACCGATAAGGAAGTGCCTCAGCGCTCTCACAACAATTACCATTCGTGCCAGACAAGTTGACCGGTCACAAACTGGTGACAACAACACATATGGCACCAATGCCTTTCCTTAAAGGAGATAACAGACGTCAGAGTAGATCATAAAACGTCACAGAGCAAAAGGTTAGATATCTAGAAGAATTATTCCTTAACAAGGGTCACAGAGAGGAAACTAGTTATATTTGGAAACGTTGACATCTCAAACACAATTATCTGTCAACATTGAGCATTTATTAATGAAAGCAATATAAACATGGTACAAAAAAAGATACACATGTCTCACAAATTAAAATGAGTCCTATCAGTTCATGAGAGAAACTAGCTTCATAAGAAATGCTGCTGGAAGCTCCCTGCACTTCATGTTTTAAGATGTTGAAAAGTTAATTAAACATAATGTTAAAGGCATTTCAACAAAGTTGTGTTGGAGTTTGTGTTATTCTACATTTTGAAAAGAATGCATAAGAAAGGAGGTGGAGTTGCTATTTTGTTCAATGATTCCCTTCAATGCAGGAAGACATCTTATGGGAACTTTGCTTCTTTTGAATATGTGTACTGAAATGCTCCTCTCGAGCTCTGTTCCTAAATATCTATAGACCAACTTGTCCATGCTTTTATCTTCAGTAGACTGGACTACTGTAATGGTGTCTTTACAGGTCTCACTAAAACATCTATTAGAAAGCTGCAGCTGATTCAGAACGCCGCTGCTCGAGTCCTCATTAACACTAAGAAAGTGGATCACATCACTCCTGTTCTGAAGTCCTTACACTGGCTTCCTGTGTGTCAAATAATTGATTTCAAAATACTGCTGCTGGTTTATAAAGCATTGAATGGTTTAGGCCCAAAATACATTTCTGATCTACTGCTAAATTATGAACCAGCCAGAACTCTCAGGTCTTCAGGTCAGCTTTCTGTCCCCAGAGTCAGAACTAAACATGGAGAAGCAGCGTTCAGTTATTATGCTCCAAATATCTGGAACAAACTCCCAGAAACCTGCAGGTCCGCTGCAACTCTGACTACTTTTAAATCCAGGCTGAAGACTTTTCTTTTTGCCGCTGCTTTTAATTGAACTATTCACATCTTAAACTGCACTGTAACTTTTATTATCTTTGCTTTTTAATGACTGATTTGAAATGCCATTTTCTTAATGTCTTTCATTTTTGTAAAGCACTTTGAATTGCCATGTGTTGAAAGGTGCTATATAAATAAACTTGCCTTGCATTGCCTTGCCTTGCCTACTGACGCGTTACATTGGCCCAAAACACTTCCATTAGGAGAAACTTTTAAAAAGATGCTATTAAAAAACAGATATTCCAAAACACATGCAAATTAAGAAACACCTTCACCAATTTCAAAACATATGCACCATGAGACCCAGGTCGTCGCACGCATCTCTGCTTGTCTAGCAGACATCTCTGAGTGGAGGTCTGCTCACCACCTCAAGCTCAACCTTGACAAGACTGAACTGCTTTTCCTTCGGGGAAAAGATTGTCCCACTGTTGACCTAACAATCAACATCGGCCCCTCTGTTGTTTCCCCGACTCAGACTGCAAGGAATCTGGGTGTGACCTTAGATAACAACCTGTCCTTCACTGCAAACATCGCTGCTACAACCCGCTGCTGCAGATACACTCTTTATAACATCAGGAGGATACGTCCCCTCCTGACCCAGAAAGCGACGCAGCTTCTGGTCCAGGCTCTCGTCATCTCACGCCTAGACTACTGCAACTCCCTCCTGGCTGGTCTACCTGCATGTGCCATCCGACCTCTGCAGCTCATCCAGAATGCAGCGGCTCGTCTGGTCTTCAACCTTCCTAAATGTTCCCACACCACGCCGCTCCTCCGCTCCCTTCACTGGCTTCCAGTAACTGCTAGAATCCACTTCAAGACACTGGTACTTGCGTACCATGCTGTGAATGGATCTGGCCCTTCCTACATCCAGGACATGGTTAAACCATACACCCCAGCACGTGCACTCCGTTCTGCATCAGCCAAACGGCTCGCTGCACCCGCACTGCGAGGGGGACCCAAGTTCCCATCTGCAAAAACACGTGGGTTTGCTATCCTGGCTCCAAAATGGTGGAATGAGCTCCCCATTGACATCAGGACAGCAGAAAGCTTACACATCTTCCGGCGCAGACTGAAAACTCATCTCTTTTTACTCCACTTCGAGCGATAGAACTACTATCAAAGCACTTTTTTCTTTTTTGTGACCAACTTTTTATTGTTTTTTGGTTTGTTTGCCCTCACAAGGGGACTTATATACACAGATACAAATTATATAGACAATATAGACAATAATACAAAAAGAAAAAACAAAGAAAGAAATACAAATATATAGGGAATCCCTTTCCCATGCCACCCCGTCCCTCCCCCTTCCCATCCATCTTGCCATTTCACAGAAAATCCTACCTGATGTTCGTTAGCAATCGTCTGAGTTCGTCTATCTATTATATTATATCTATTATTTATATTATAGCATAACAATTTATCCACATCAAATACATTCATACACATTTCCACATAACATTTCATCTGTTTAAGCTGAATTGAGATTGACTCCTAATAATCTACAATTGCACCAAGGTGTGCAACCATATGTACAATCATAATTTACATGAATGTGATTACCAGATCAGCAGCTCTTTGAATAGCCTCTAATGTTTCCCCCTTAGCCTTATTAGCAGAAGCGATTGACAGCTCTGAGATTAGTAGGTCATGGAAGGATGATATCCATTGCTTAATAAATAAAGTATGTGGTGGTTTCCATCGTATTACAATTATTTTTTTGAGTGCTGTTAGACCAGCGAAAAGCACTTATATACTAATAAAGGACTGGTTTATCTAAAGCCAGTTGAGTAGCACTTGAAATGTTTTGGCTCTATGAAACCTGATGTACTTATATGATTCTGTTTTCTTCAAGTTTGTATCTTCTTGGTCGAATGCACTTATTGTAAGTCGCTTTGGATAAAAGCCTCAGCTAAATGTAATGTAATGTAATTTAACAAAGCATACGCAGCGTTTACTAAAAGTTCTGCATGAAAAAAACGCTGCAAATAAAAAATAAATGCTGCAAGAAGCCTAAACACAACAGACTTAAAAAGTGACGCACACAGCTGGGACCGGAGTGCTTGATGACGTTCAGGATTATAATTAGCCAACTGATCTTCAGAATATAGATGATATCAAATGAAACTAGAATCAGAGAAAAAAACATATTTTTAAGAAAACAAATTTCAAACCTATGTATTGTCAATTTCCATAGATGTTTTCATGTTCAAAAAGATATTTCCTAATTAATAAATAACACTGTGACACATCCCTAGTTGATTCCATACATTGAGACGTTTTTTATAGAATATAAATATATAGTAACAAGTTAAAAAGGATATATTCTGCTCATGTTCAGGTTAATATTTATATTTTGTGCTTCTACTGTGTCTTCTAATGTTTCCATTCTTTAATGTACAAAAAGCTCTTTCTTTTTCTGATACTCACCAACGATCTCCTCATTGCTGCTGACTTTGGCCGCCTCAGCATCCTCATCCTCCTGGACCTCTCTGCAGCGTTTGACACCATCTCTCACAACATCCTACTCACCCGCCTCTCAGACCTCCTAGGTGTCACTGGCACAGCGCTGTCCTGGTTCACATCCTACCTCCATAACAGGAAACAGTTTGTCTCCATCAGTGGCTCAAACTCACCCCCGGCCCCAGTCCACCACGGTGTACCCCAGGGCTCTGAGCTTGGCCCCCTCCTGTTCACCATTTACATGCTCCCCCTCGGCCAGATCATCCGACATCATGGACTCAATTTCCACTGTTACGCTGATGATACCCAACTGTATCTCAGCACCACTCCATCCTCCCAGCTCCCCCCTCAGTCCCTCATCAACTGCCTGCATGACATCAAAACATGGATGTCTTCCAACTACCTTAAGCTGAACAGCAATAAAACAGAGCTCATGGTTGTGGCACCCAAGGCCCTGCTCCAGAAGGTTGGTGACTTCATCCTCGAGGTCGACGGCTGCTCCATCTCCCCATCTCCTGAAGCCCGCAACCTGGGTGTCATCCTTGACTCCACCCTTTCCTTCCATTCCCACGTCAAATCTGTGACCAAATCGGCCTTTTTCCACCTGAGGAACATTGCCAGACTCCGACCGTCACTCTCGGAGTCGGTTGCCGAAACCCTCGTGCATGCATTTGTCACCACCCGCTTGGACTACTGCAATGGTGTCCTGTTCGGGGTTCCCAAAAAAAACCCTGGACAAGCTCCAGTATGTCCAAAACTGTGCTGCTAGGGTACTCACCCACACAAAGCCGTGGCAGCACATCACTCCCACCCTCATCCACCTACACTGGTTGCCGGTCAAGTCCCGTATATCGTACAAAGTACTCCTCCTTACCTACAAGTCCCTCCATGCCCTTGCCCCCCAGTACCTATCGGACATCCTTCACCCACATGCCCCACCCCGGAACCTGCGGTCCTCAGACTCTGGCCTGCTTACCACCCCCCGCACCAAACTGCGAACCTTCGGGGACAGAGCCTACAGTGTGGCAGCCCCCACCCTCTGGAACGCTCTCCCTGCGGAGATTCGCAACATCCCCACACTCGACGCCTTCAAAAGGGCCCTCAAGTCCCATCTGTTTGCCAAGGCTTTTGGCCCCTAATCGATTTGTTGCTTTGTCTGTCTGACTTTGTTTTGTTATGTTTGTTTTTGCTATATTACTTGTAAAGCGACCTTGGGTCCCTTGAAAGGCGCTATATAAATGCAAGCTATTATTATTATTATTATTATTACTGCCTGTGCTGCAGAAACCGTGATGGAAACAAGTTGCACCTGTGTGTCTGCATATATACAGTTTAACTCATAGCATTCAAGTTGTAAACTAAAACGGCTTGCCTCAGGGTGGCTTGTGTGTGGGTGGGGAGAATGGTTGTTACTTTTGATGTGACCGTGACAGTTACGGGTCTGTCAGGAATGACAGCAGAAATGCGAAACGGTTTTAACCAAGTCAAAATATTTGTGAAAAATTGAAATATACCAATAGAAGAACAGTAGTAAAGAACACTTAGATTACAGAATTGTATAGAGGTATTTGGGGAATGTCAGAACAGATCATTGATTTATAATGAAAATAGCAATGGTCCCAGGATTGATCCTTGACACCCCTGGAAAGACGGAAGGCAGTCTTCTTTGAGCCTTCCATTTAATTTAAGTAGTTTAGCATTTTTTAGAATAACCTATTGTTTTTTGTATTATGGTCAAGAGAAAATGTGCCTTAGCCTTTCTTATTTTGTTCACCACTTTATTCCTAAGCATAGCAAATCATGTCTGTCATTCCTGAGTTTAGTTTTAAATGCAGTTTTAAAATCCTATTTACTGACCGGGTTGTGACAGGGTTATTATTATTTACGTGTCTAAATTTGCAATTAAAATCTTGAATAGCGAACTTCAATGGTTTGAGAACATTTGCGTGCCTTCCATATGGTCCATCCTCAGAAATAGATCATCTGTTGAACAGCAGTTATAAAGCCCCTTTAATTTCTTAAAGAACAAAACTAAAAACGATGTTTACCTTCTATAGCTTCACAATAGGCGCGTTCACACCGGAGTACTTTTCCCACAATAGTTAATCAGAACTACGATATATTTGCGTTAACACCAAAAAGCCCCAGGAACTAAAGTAGTTCAAATGAGTTCATCTGACCCGCTTTTCAGTCCCTGCTAGAGAGCAGGGACTGTTGTGGGAGAAAATAGTTCATACGTCTGATTGGCTGTGCGGAATGCAAACCACGCCCGTTTGACTCTGAATTTTTTTTTGTAAGCGGCCATTGTATTTGTTCGCTTCGGGCAGCGCACCCGAAGAGATTACTTTTGTGAAAGCAGTTATTATAGCAACACTAAATAAATCATTGGAGCGGTGGAGTGATGACGATGTGTCGGCGCTTCTGGCGATTTACTCGGAGGACGCGAAGCGCCACATTCAGAAGCTTCTACTGAATGCAGTTTCCGTGGCTCAGCAAAGTTATCAGACCTGGCAAAGTCATGTCGGGACGACTACGAAGGTAAAATAAAATACATGCACTGCACTGTTTTAATCTGCACAATACTGGTCTTAGATGTACTTTTATTTGCTCAGTAGATCGAGCTAGCCATGCTAGAACTTGCTATCATAGGTCCAAGCTGGCTAACAACATCTAGCTAGCTAGCTATTCTCAGCCGTGCCCGCTATGAACACGTTTTGACTTGTGAATAAGTGTGCAATGTTCTGTAATTTGCTTCACTAACTCATGGCACTAATCGTGTGTTTCAGGCGAGGTGTTTCTCTCTGGATTAGAAACTAGTTTTCCCCTCCGGGATAAAACGATAATATAACGTTAGCAATTAGCATGCTAGCTGGACATAATGTTACCTCTAACAATACATTGTAGTTGCTATAATTTCAAGTCATTTGCAACATTCATTCTACATGTTAATGGTAAAAGCTTAAACAGTTGATTACCTGCATGCCACAAAGACTGATGTTCTAATATTTTTGCACATTTAAGTAGAAATGTAATTGAAATTCTATTTATTTTTCCTTTTTTTTATTGATTGTTATAATTGTACTCAGCCATGTTATGTTAGATGTCAATCCACTTACACTGTAACTACTCTGGCCTTGAAAGAAGGTTACACATCTAACTGATGTCCACTAATCCCTATAAAACAAAGTTCAAGCATACATTAAGCACAAAACAATAAATAAGGGCACTTTGATATTTATTTTTTATTTGATATTATTTGATCCTATCTTATCTTCTACTTTACACCTGCATTTTGTACACTGTCCCTGCCTGCACCATGTCCAATGTTGTCTTTAAACTGATCTTGCATCTTGCTTATTTCTGCTTAGGAAAGCGGGCACGGGATGACAGCTTCCTTGACACCATCATGGCGATGGACTGCCGTGCCATGGTCAGCAAGGAGAATGAGGACCTGCGTGCCAAGGAGATGCACGACGAACGGCTGCTGCATTCACACAAGGCCCAGGAATCGGACGACCAGCTGCTCATGGTGATGCAGCGCCATGCTGACACGGCGGCGCGCCAGGTGGAGGTGTCGGCGCACCAGGTGGAGCAACAAAATACCTTTCAGGCTGGGCTTCTGGCAGTGCAAAGCGAGCTGATTAAATCCAACAGGCCTTCAATAAAAAAATTAAGAAAAACTTGTCGTTGTTGATAAACTGTACAATGACTTGTTGGGAGGCGTGTGGTGCAGTGATCTGGTGCGTTGGTGTTCGGATCAGGGGAGCACAGGTTCAAACCCCACTGCAGTCAGCATGTCGTTGTGTCCCTGGGCAAGACACTTCACCCCAAATTGCCTACACCTGGGACAGTTAATTTTGTATTATTGTGATTATATATATGCCACTGTTATTAATACTGACACTTCACTTTGCACTAAGGTGTGTCTGCTGCTGAGCCTATCTATTGTTATTATATATATATATATATATATATTTGATACTACTGACACTTTATTTGATATTGAAAATGTTAACTTCTATTTACATGCATACGACACACCTGGGACAGCGTGATGCTGTTATTGATATTGTCTTGAGTGTGCAATAAAAGAGAACCTACATGGCGATCAAACGGAGCCTGTATCTTACATTTTTCATTACATTTCATGTAACTAAGCTTACTTATTTCTCCTCTGACACTTTATCTTTACAGTGACCTGTGTAGCATCCTATACATCACATGTAAGTGATTATTCTGATACCATCATGTTTCATCGGTTATAAACTGGCGAAGCTTTATTTATTGTGGCTTTCAAAAAGATAATTTCATTGTATTTCAAAATGGCGTCCAACACAAGCACTATTTATTTATAGAAAGAGAAATGGTTAAGTTTGTTATTACCAGTGTTGTGAGTTCAATATTTTTAATTAATTATAGTAAGGGAACATCTTAGGAGTTAGTGTAGTGAGTTTCAGAGCAGTGTAATAATTATTTGACCTAAAACTAAATGTTTTTATGAACATGACATGGGGATTTGCTAACTTTTGATTTCCCCCATTTTACACGACACAAATGGAGGCCACTATGGGCCAAAACTAACACGTAGGTTTCTGTAGGGTTCATGGCAGACGGATGCAGTTGCTCTCAGGAGGATATATAATAAAGGTGTGTTAGCTGCTGAGCCTATTTAGTGTGCATACGACACACCTGGCACAGTTTATTCATTTCACTCGTCGTCGTCCAATCCTTTTGTCAATCCTTCTTAACCGCCTTCGCTTCCGAATCAGCATTGCTATTGCATTTGACTGGTCGACGATCTGTATTTGTGTTTGCTTAAATAACTCAGACGAAGCTCATGTCTGAGGTCGGAAGGTAAACAGACGCCTCATTTACAGCAAGTGGGCGTGGGAGGTTTTTCTTCTTCTTTTTCTCTCGGTTTTTTGGCGGATTGCAACTTTAAGGTGCATACCGCCACCTACTGTACTCGCCGTGAAGTTGTTTGCGGCCTGCCAGTAAACCCAAAGCAGAAGAAGAAGAAGTGACGTCAGCGGTTCATTTGCCTAATCCACCCCCAGGAACTCATTTTGGTGTGAACGCGATCTGCTTTAGTTCATCAGAACTAAAAGAGCTCTCATGAACTAAAGTTCTCATGAACTATTGTGGGAAAAGTACTTGGTGTGAACGCGCCTATTATTATTTAATGATACCTTAACATTGTTTTTATTTTCCAGTTGCCATTTTTCCCCTCTGTCTGTTTTCTTTTGGCATACATGTAAAGTGTTTTCCGCTCTGCCTCACACATTATATGAAAATCCAGTTTATTGTGTTTTGGCATGCCGTTATCTCTGCTAGACGATGTGCAAGTTGAAGCAGAAACAAGGTTCAGCCCACACCCCATAAAAGTGTGTTTTGAGTGCCAACTCACCAAGGCCGGATAAGTAGGCCTACTTCCAGGGGCCCCTGGGCACTGAGAGCTCAGGGCCCCTCAACTCACGTACCAACGTAACAACACGCCTACCCAACATGACCAATGTTTTGAATTTTCATTCAATCTGGCATGTCAATCGCACACCTATTTGTCAAAAGCAGGGACGCAGCTACATAGTTCAACCAAAGTAGGTCTAGCCTTTTGCCCTTTCAGTCAAAAATCACAAGACAAGGATACAATGGATAATATCTCAAGACAGTGTATGGCTCAAGAAGACCTAGGTAATATCACTCAAAACCTCAGAGCAGCACCCCACTTAAAATGCCAAAATATGACTGGCTGGCTGTACAAGTTAGTGATGCTAATTAGTCGCTTTTCGGCGCCTCCCGCTTTTTTAAACGCTGATTTGGGTGACTTGTGTAATTCGTGGAGAACCGAAGAGTTTTCGTTTTGGGGGGGGGGGGGTCCGACTCACGGACTGACGGACAACAACTTCTCACTTCATAACATAGACTTTACTTACCCATGTATAGCCTATTAACGGCCGCCAAAGTATATTTTTGTATCCATCAGCGAGCACGACTAGTGGACAATGATCCCTCGCTCTACGCCTCCTGTACCTGTTCGCTCTGCTATCGCGTGAAGGGTCTGCTAACAAGCGACCAACAGAAGTCAATCAGAGGAGTCACATGTTGTTGCACATCAGTCATGCGGAAATGCGGCGCACTTCTGCGCTGTAACCTGTTGTAGCAAATACTTTGGATGGTGGCTTAAAGCCCCCCTCCACTACGCGCCGTTCGTTAGATGAGGCTGGTTATATTTAATATAAAAGGAAATAACAATAATCTGATTTTACTGGTAAGAAACAAAACACGTATACAAGTTTACAGAGTACTCCGGACTTCAATTTCTACCGCTGTGTGATACAGGTATCGGGACCAGTCAGTCAGAAAACAGGAAGCATTTTACATGCATAAACAACAGTATTCATATTCATATTTTGGGGCGGAGATGTGTCGACTCTTCCTTCCCATTTTACTCCGAAGCGAATCAGAGAGTCCGTGGGGAGGAGCTGTGTGAGCTGCTCACTCCCCCAGGTGTTTTTACTGGTTGGATTCACTTCTGGTCGGGTCCAACACAGCGAATCAGAGTTCTGGGAAAAAATATGTTTTCTTCTGAGCAGAGCGTGAGATTCGGAAGTACACAAGAACAGAGTCAATCTTATCTCTGCACCGATATTCACTCCTTTACTTTCCCAAGGAATATTTCACACAAACTATTCTTTCCCAGACAACCAAACATTGTACACAGATATATTGATGCCCAGAAAGAACCTTGAAAAGAATATGTGTGTGTTCTGGTGGAAGGAGGTGTATGTGTGTGTAACAGGATCTCTGGGTCAGTGAGTTGTAAGTGAGAAGACAATATCTATATATGGGATTACTTAAAACAGTTCAAACAATACATGTTCACTAAAATACAATTCAAAATAATACATGTTTACTTCAATACAGTTTAGAACCATATCTGTTTACTTCAGTACGCACCCTGAATATATATAGGATTACTTAAAACAGTTCAAACAATACATGTTCACTAAAATACAGTTCAAAATAATACATGTTTACTTCAATACAGTTTAGAACCATATCTGTTAACTTTAATCCCTCTTTTGATCTCACCTCACGAGATCAACATATACACAGCATTTGAAACATAACCACTGTCATTCTTTTCTACTGTGTCTGTCCCAACATTTATATAAATCCATCAGAAGCTGGGATTTAGAGCACTTTAAACCTTTAGGAACAGTCCACCATAACAACTTCTTATGACAGTGGAGGGAGACCAAAATATGTTAAAAAAGATTGTCCTTGTCGGCTGAGTCATCGTGCTCTTCCCCCTCCGACGCGTAAGCCAACAAGGGCATTTGGTACGAAGGGGAAGGGGCAGCTTTTCCCTCAATGGTGGAACTGATGAGTCTAACACACAATGAGCGGATACAAGGCACACAACAACAACCACATGTCACTAAAATGGCAATAAAAGTAGCCACAGAAATTAGAAGAGACATTATTAAAGCTCCCATGTCATGCTTTTCCGGTTATTACCCGTCCCCTTGTGTGTTATGAAGGTTTTTATGCATGTAAACGGTGTGCAGAGTCAAAACCCTCAAAGTACACCCTGTAGCGAGTAAAACTCTAACACAGAAAATACCTCCCCAAAACGCCTCGTTGGAGATACGTCACTGCCCATTTGAGTCTTCCATTTAGTTCCGGGTACGGCCTGATGTCATGCGGTACCCGGAACGAAATGGACCAATCCCGAAGAGCTATGGCCACACCCAGCGGCGCTGGCCGGACCCTCTGCCAGCCTAACATTTACTGTTGGAAGCTCTGGTTCAGTTCACAATCGATCCAGTCATGCCACTGCCAAGGACTTGTTTCCTGAAATGTGAGGAGAAATCTGAGCTGTTTGTCCTACCGACGGAAGAACCACGACGAAGTCAGTGGTTGAAATGTCTTTTTAACACTGTTCCTTCAGAGGTTCGAAGAACGTTACTGTGTGCGCGGCATTTCACAGACGAAAGCTTCCAAAACATTGCCCAGTTTGAGGCCGGATATGCACAGCATTTGAAACTGAAGGACGATGCTATTCCTAGTTTGTTTGGACCGTTTGGAGCAGGGGAAGATTCGGGTACACAACCTGTAAGTTTGCATTGTTATTTGTGTATTTATCAAACAAGACTGTTTAAATGTGTAAACTGTGTGGGACTGCTAAGCCATTGACACAGTGCTAACTGTGCTAACTAAGTTGCTAGCGTTTCCATATATCAACTCTAATATCAGCAGATGGCCTTGCATACATGTATCTCATAGCAGGAGAATGTCTGCATTCACACACAAAATACCTATTGACAGTATACTCCGGGTGATTTGCCGTGCGGTCAGTCGCGAAACGTAATTACATTATAGCTGGCGTAGCGTGTATGCTACCGATCTAACCAACGGAGCTAGACATGGGTTTGCTCATTTGTGTTATGCTACGTTGCTAGCGTTTAAATATATCAACTACAATGTCAGCAGATGGCCTTACATGTTTGTCATGGCAGGAGAATGTCTGCAGTCACACACACCGGGTGATTTACCGTACATTGTGACAGTACATGTACATACTGCATGTATAGCTAACGAGGCTAGCTATACATGCTAGCGCAAAACAATGTATTCATGCAAGTTACAATGTATGACCGAACGTAGCAGAATACCCGTATAAGATTGCAATTATAAACACGTTATTGCTAGCCTAATATGAACCACTAGCTTTTGTTCATAGTAGTTTTATTACACTACATTATAGTTGCCGTTCCTCCGAGCTAGCGTTCATATCGTGTTAGCTACCAAAGTAAACAAGAAAGCTAGGTTAGCATATTAGCTGGCAAGCTGTTCATTATATGGATCCACACTCCTACCACAACTACTACTAACGAATCTAAGACAACTAAGTTTCTCTAATATTTTGTGATTTGCATTTGATTTCGTCCAGCCAGATCCTGGCGGACAATACATGACGGGGACCGGACTTCCACACTGAGGCCTCGTCCTAAAAAGCACCGGCTGCGCCCAGGCAAGATGTGGGGAGGAATGGATGATATATGTATATATGTATATTTATGTTCATTTTGTACATTTCTAAAAATAAAGTTTAATGGAAATACTTAGTAGGCCTATCCTTTCTTCCCTGAATTATTTGCTCCTATAACATATCATTCATATATAGCAAACCATGATTTGATTTCTCATCAAACAGTAGTAGTTTATTACAGGTAAAAATAACTTACTCTTTGTTATGACCGGCTCGTAGGCCACAACGGAAAGACAAGGAGACATACACGAGTTTACAAAACCACGGCACATTTATTGTGGTAAATGCAGAGATAGGTGGTCGAGTGGAGAGGATCGCCGAGCCGCTTTGGAGAGAGACGGGCCGCCGAGTGACTCCGGGCAGCTGGGCTTAATAGCACCTCGGCTCCGGAGGTGTCCGTGATCGCGCTGATTAGCCTCTTCAGCTCCACCTCATCGTAATACCTGCAACACGCCTGCACAAAGGCCCTGGGGCCGTCACACTCTTTTATAACAGTTGTAGGTACAGTTCGGTTAGTTAGCGTATAAAATATACGGCTGTACCGACGCCATTATAAGACTGATGTTCTGAGAGCCAGCCGAAAAAAGCGGGCGGAGCCTCTCTGGTGGTTGACTAATCAGAACAGAGTGGCCGAGCTGACCAATCGGAGCATACTAGGTTCACAGGGAGGGGGGGGGGCAAGAGCTCCAATGAGTCATTTAGTGGAGAGAGTGAATACTGCTGAATACACATACTTGACAGAGATGCTGTATGCGAAACCAATGTGAGTTTGGAAAATTGCACAGTATAAATCTATTGTAGTATACCTCAACAATGTAATTATGATCAGTGGAAATGGCCATGACATGGGCCCTTTAAACTTTTCCATTTACCAAACATGTTTGTCATCCATTCCTCCATAGGATTGTTGATCCCTGATTGTTCATGCATGGTTTTGGATAGGGTGCGTAGACCCTCTAAGGCTTTAGTCACGGAACCGTCAGGCGCCGTGTTGTTGGGAATAAACGTGCAGCACATATCACCGAACATTGCGCAAACACCCCCTTTCTCCGCCAGAAGCATATCCAACGCCATTCTATTTTGTATAGCCATAAGGGAGGTAGGCCCTAACTGTTCAGCTAGGCCTTCTACTGCGTCCCTAGTGAGGTTCGCTAAACGGAGGACATTGTAATGTACAAAGTTAATCCTGTCTACATTTTTGTTAGGGGTAATGGGAAGAATAGCTGAAATGATAGGAATATTTTCGAACCCTGCCGCGATCTGGTCAGCTAATTTGTACTCATTAGGGACCCCCCGAGGGATTCCTATGGAGTCAATGTAAGTAGGGGAGTTACTGGAAAGGTCAAAGTTGACCTCTGCGTCTCTTTTGTTTAAAACGTGTCTTCGCCGTCGGTTAGCTAACTGACCGTTCGAGACGCGTTTCGCATCGAGGGGAATTAACCTATCACCTAGTAATGTCAAAGGGGCATGGAGGCGGGTCATTGCACAAAGTCCTATTGATGCTTCCGGAATTCTGCTATACAACCGTCGGCTGCCACAATAATAGTAAAGTCCACCCCTGGCCCACTGACCTACCATATTACCTGCTAGAGTGCTGTTGCACCAGTCAGAGGAAACATTACCCAGATTAAATTTAGGGGAGGCGCTGGTTAATTCGAAACAAGTGTATCCCCCTCTGCCTTTTCTTGGAGTTTCTTGTTTTCGTGCCATTATCAATCGGTGGGAAAACGCTGGCTAAGGTTGTACAGTTTGATGGGCTAGCCATTTGGGTAAGTTTTAACATGCAGTTGTAACCCCAGGTATCTGAAGGGAAGAGAGGAGCTGGGTCAGTTATCAAGTGGGGACGAGCGGTCGCGCAAGCTAAACAATCACCTACCATTTGTTCGTGAGCAGTCCCAGCAACCCATTTTAACCATAGATTATCATCAGTAAAACCCGTGGCCATTTGAATTATGTCTAGTGGTTCAAGTTCGCCAACTTCGCTAGTACATTGATCTCCGCAGATGATTTTGGACATATATTGTATCTCGGTGGTAGTTGGGCGAGTTACTGCTGGTTTCGGAGTGACAACTATTTTAAACAGACCTTGGGGTGACTTGTTTCCTGCATGTGCTGCCAAAATATATAGACCTGCATCGCCGATCTCAACCCTTCTTAGGATAATTAAGACAGGGTTGCATCTTCCTGTAGAACAGGGAGAGGTAGGGTTCTTTCAAATGACTTTCATTCTACGTTTTAGTGACGCAACAATCCTTGCTGATTTGAATTCAGGCGTATATCCCAATCTTTCGGACCAGAGTTAACTAGTACATAAGACCAGGATTCGCATTTACATCCTCGGGTGTGAGTAATAGATACCTTATCTGCCCTCTTAAAGGGAGAATCAGAGGCATAACTTGCACCTGTGGACCTTTCCGTGAATGTATTGCATACTGTTGGGGTGAGGCAGACACATTTAGCGAGACCTGAGTATGATTTGTCAGAGTTGGAACATGGGGCGATTGCGCACAGATCTATGTTCACTATTCCGTCGCTACCTTCTTGGAGAGTGAAGGTTCTTTTTGGGGACATAAGGCTCGCTACTCTAGTCCCTCTTTTGGTCCTTACTATCTCTTCCTCTGGGGCGGGAGTTGGAGAAAGAACATCATTAGTTTTACAGACAATGAAAATTATCGTTACCATAATGGTAAGTAGGAGGCCCAGGCCCGCTACCATTCTCCAGTGCCCGTACATAATTATGCTGTTAGCTCCAATTCTTCTGGTATCTTTAAACCGTATATTACCAATGGTCAATGTGATCGTACCTTGGTTCCCCAGAATACAAAACGTGCCCCCTGAGGGAGATTGAGACCCAGATATGCCAAAACCCTCTTGAGTACGAGGAGTATTTAAATAGACATCTACCCTCGTCCACATGTTGAGTAATGATAAAAGGGCCTATTTGGAAAGTAAAACAGGAGTTACTCCAAACTTGGTTAGTGATTGATTTTAAGCGATAGGTTTTTAATGGTAAATGCGGGTCCCCACATATATCAGTAGTCTTCCACCAACTGATCCAAGTTAGCAGGGGTGAGGGAGCTACCCGGGTTTTATTATCTATCTCACGGAGGTCTTCTAAGCGCCTCTGAAAGGTACTCATGTTGCTCGGAGTCTAAAGAGAGATTCCTGTGTCTGCCCCAAAAGAACCCTTCAACATTTCCTGGAACCTTTAACACATAGTTCTGTAGAATAAAAATAAACAAATCCCTTAAACAATGGACAAAAAATATACAAATCCCTTAAATTATGGGATAAATCAAGTCCCTCAAATAATGGGTTGATAAACAAAGTCCCTCAAAAAATGGATTGTTAAAACAAAGTTCCTCAAAAAATGGATTATTAAAACAAAGTTCCTCAAAAAATGGATTATTAAAACAAAGTTCCTTAAAAAATGGATTATTAAAACAAAGTTCCACACCGGCTATATCAACCTGTTTCAGCTGGAAGTGGAGTCCCCTGTGCCGTCTTGGTTTGCCGTGTCTTTGTCCCCCCAGCCCGCTGACGGCGGCTTCTGGGCTGCCTGCTAGAGAGATGTCTTCCGGATTCTCCTCCTCCGGCCCGCTGATGGCGGCTTCCGGGTCGATGCTGGAGAGATGTCTTCCCGATCCTCCTCCTCCGGTCCGCTGATGGAGCCTCCTGGGTCGACTGCTGGAGAGATGTCCTCCCGATCCTCCTCCTCCGGTCCGCTGATGACGCCTTCTGGGTCGACTGCTGGAGAGATGTCCTCCCGATCCTCCTCCTCCGGTCTGCTGATGACGCCTTCTGGGTCGACTGCTGGAGAGATGTCCTCCCGATCCTCCTCCTCCTGTGTGCTGTCCCTGTTTTTGTCTAATTTGCCTCCCTTGTTCTTCATAATCCTGCTTGTGCTGTCTTTCCCTTTCTTCAAATTTTTCTGCCATGTGGAATATTTCTTCCTGTGTGGGGTCTGCGTGGCTTCTTGTAATATTTTCCAGAATGGAAATAAACCGCTCCCTCTCTCTATCTAACTTTCTTTTGTCTGATGGGCTTTCCTCCTCTAAGGAAGAGAGCATCTGTTCTGGGGTGGTGCAAGCTGTCTGTAGGGTTTCATTTATTTCCTCCCTTTGTCCTTCATTCCCTCCAAGTGAGGCAGAGCTACTCTTATCTTCTGATCTTGTCTTTGTAGTGGAAGTGTTCCTTAAAGGAGTCAATGCTACATTTCCCACTATTTTAAAATGTCCCCCTCTTATTGCAGCTATTTCTTGTTCTGAATCGGATGATGTGCCTGCTACCATCATTTGTAAATTAGTGTTGGAGTAGAATACCTCTGCTACGCGCCGTTCGTTGGATGAGGCTGGATCTCTATTAAATTAAGAAAGGAATTGAAAACACCGGAATCAAAGTTATAACAAATTATCTGAGTTTACTTCTAGTAGGAAACCAAACACATATACAAGTTATACAGAGTACTCCGGGTACTCCGGGCTTTTAGATTTGTGATGCGATTCGGATAAATGCATCGGGATCAAACCAACTCATCAAACCAAAAAGAAATTGGACTTCAGGTCTGTGATGCGATTCGGACACAGATATCGGGATCAAACCACTCACCAAACCCAAAAGCATTTTTACACACACAAACATCAGTATTTCTATCTGTCCTTGGGGCGGAGATTTGTCGATTCTTCCTTCCCACTTTTCTCCCAAGCGAATTAGAGAGCCCCTGGGGAGGAGCTGTTTAAACTGACCACCTCCCCCAAGTTCCCTGACTGGCTGGATTCGCTTCTGGCCGAGGTCAATCAGAGTTTTCGAACAGAGTGAGATCCCCAACCACACTAGGTCAAAAGTCAATGTTTATCTTTACCTTATCTTACTCTACATTCCTTCCCAGGGGATATTTTCACCTAAACCATTCTCCCACAGACATTTAAACTTTTCCTCACCTATTTAACGATGTGTCTTTAACGACTTGAAAACAACATCTGTTCTTAGGGATGATAAGAAGCAATGTAATGTTGTCTTTAACAACCTTAATGACGACATCTGCTTTTAGGGGTGAGCCCAGGCCAGGTTGGTGTATGAAACACAGAATCTCTGAGTCAGTGAGTTTGAAAGTGAGAATAACATTCCTATTCTATATATAATTACCCAAACCGTTGTGATTACATAAAACAGTTCAAACAATACATGTTTACTTCAATACAGTGTAGAATCATATCTTCTTACTTCAATCCCTCTTTTGATCTCACCTCACGAGATCAACATATAGCATTTGAAACATTACCACTGTCAATTTTCTTCTTACTGTGTCTGTCCCAACATTTATATAAACCCATCAGAAGTTGGGATATAGAGCACTTTAAACCTTTAGGAACAGTCCACAACAACAACTTATTATGACAGTGGAGGGAGAATAAAATATGTCTAAAAAGCAAAGTCCTTGTCAGCTGAGTCATCTTTACTCTTCCCTCAATGGTGGAACTGATGAGTCTAACACACAGTGAGCAGATACAAGGCACACAACAACAACAACCACATGTCACTAAAATGGCAATAAAAGTAGCCACAGAAATTAGAAAAGACATTATCATACTTTTCCCTCTTTTGGTAACACATAGTTCTGTAGAATAAAAAATACCAATCCCTTATATTGTGGGATATAAAAATAAAGTTGAAAGTTCCTCAAAAAAAAATGGATTGTTCAGACAAAGTTCCACACCGGCTATATCAACCTGTTTCAGCGGGAAATGGAGTTCCCTGTGCCGTCTTGGTTTGCCATGTCTTCGTCCCCCCAGCCCGCTGACGGCGGCTTCTGGGGTGCCTGCTAGAGAGATGTGGCCTGATTGTCTTCCGCCCGCCCGCTGATGGCGGCTTCCGGGTCGACTGCTGGAGAGATGTCCTGATCCTCCTCCTCCGGCCCGCTGATGGCGGCTTCCGGGTCGACTGTTGGAGAGATGTCCTGATCCTCCTCCTCCGGTCTGCTGATGGCGCCTCCTGGGTCGACTGCCTTGACGAGAGCCAGATCTGTTCTGATGTCGTCCAGGGTCCTCGCGACGAGGGACCAACTCTGTCCTGATGTCGTCCAGGGTCCTCGCAGGTGTTTTTCCCGACCGCAGACTGGCTCCAGTGGTACCAGTTGTCTCCCTTTCCATCTAGGCGAACGGCATGGGAGGTCCCCTCCAACCAGACATAATCTGCTGTGTTGGCCTTGTGTTTCTCGGGTCCCCCTTTTGACGTCAGCAGCCTGTGTGGAGAAGTCTCATACCAAGCCCTTAAGTTGCTGGAAATATGGTTTTGAAATCATCTTTTCTACTTCTTTAGTGTTTATTGGCGGCACCAACTAGACTGGAGTGTGGACAAGAGACTATGCAGAAAATAATAAACAAAAATAAAAAATAAAAATAAAAAATTAAAAATTAAAATAAAAAATAAAAAATAAAAAAATAGAACAAAAATAAAAAATAAAACAAAAAGGAACAAACTAACAAAACAAAAAATAACCAAAGCTAGATTATTTTAACTGTATCAATTTCTCTTAAAAGCAACAAATAAAACAAAACTAAAAATACCATAACTAGTATTTTAAATTAATAAATTTCTCCTAAAAACGTAATAATCTCACATACATATTGTCTGATGTATATCCTATCCTTTTCCCCCTTTTACTGAAATAGAACGCCGTTAACGGTGTTCCCATTTTCAGAAATATCGAGCCTTATACATCAGTCATTTAATATCAGCTATATATTTATTATTACTATTACTTATATATCAGGCATTAAATGTCAGCCTTCTTCCATGATTGACCTCGTCTACATTATCTGACTTATATTGATACGTGTCTGTTTGTATTTATTTAATATACTGGGCAATTTATTGATAACTTTTTGAATCTCCCTCTTTTCTTAACAACTGGAGCTATGGCTACTTTGAAATCTGACTTGGTTAAGAGATGATTTGTTTATTGGTGAGAGGAACACTCTTCCCCTCAATGGTGTGGGGGTGGGTATTTAGGGAGAGTTCCTTACAATCTCCAGATCTTCCTCTCTGTGTTTAGGCCATAAAACCTTTTAATGGGCTCTGTGGTCTGTTCAGATTTAGATTTTCTTCCTCTCCAGAGGTCACGCCTGTCTTTGACCCTGAGTGCTGCTGTGATTCTGCAGCACCTCAGGAGTAGAGAAAGGGGAGATCTCTTCCCAAAAGTGTAAGCTCCCACATGAGCAACATAGCAACACATTAAACTCCCTGACTTGTTTGTAAAGCGTTCTTTAAGGCCTGAATTGAGTCTTCTGTTGTGTAACGGAAAATCCCATTCCCAAAAAGGGTCAGTTTAATAGCCCTTATCATATTATCGCTCTGTGCTTTCATGCTAGGACCTATTGTCTTTGCCAGAGCTGCTGCTATTCTTTCTACATGTATTAGCTCCATATTAGCAGGGTTCACTAACATGGTTGGTTGATCCAGTTTAAGATTTTCAATATCTTCCATTACTATTTCCAACATTCCTTTTCCCTGAATATCAGGTCTAACAATGTGTTTTCCTTTAGGAGTATTAGATGGGATACTCATAAGTGGCATTTGTGAGCCCTTATCTCCGTAGGGTGGAGGTAGGGTCTCAGACATTATACCACCTTCTTGTTGCTCTCTGTCTCTCAAGTATTACACAGATTTGACTTAAAAAAAATCACACAGAGCTTCTCATACCTTATCATATCACAGTCAGGCAAATTTTTATTGTGCGATGTTTATTTCAACAGATAGCGTGACTTCCAGAAGTAGGCTTCTACAATCTCCTCACGGTGATTGCGACTTCAGGTCAAGAGTTAAAAACTCAGTCAACAAAATCTCTTTATCGTCACGTTTAATGAGCCTGATTATCCCCACAACAGTTTTGTGATGAGATACGGTCGTTCCAAATAATTAGTTGGAGGTCGCGTCTCTCTCCTCCTCTATCACCCACCATATAACAATTACAGAAATGTTACACATTTAAAGCACCACGAAAGGTAACCGCATTAATCAATCTTATCATGATCTGCGGGGAATTTAACCCTTTTCTACACCTTTTGCAGCCTTTAATAGACGCACTGCAAGCTAACCGCATTAATCAATGTTATTTTGACTTGCGGGGAATTTAACCCATACATTTTTTACAGCGTTGCAGCGTTCGCATTTAGTGAGTGAAGGGCTGGGATCTACCCGCCACACTCAAACACTATTTTTGCTCTAGATCCAGGACTGAATACCCTTCTCTAAGCACTTCCCCAATATCCCCAACTTGTAATATGTATTGTATTTCCCACCGTGACTAAGAACACTGAGAACGCTGCTGACAACTCTAAAGTTTTAGTATAATCAATCACAGATTTTTGATATTCAAAACAGGTGTCTGCTCACCTTTTGTGTATAGCGCGCTTGCAGTTGTCAACAGTGTCTCTTTGTCCTCCCCCTGGACTGGATTCTGTCCCCTGGCTGTCGGTGTTCCTTTCTAGAGATCAGCTCACACACGTCGGGGTCACCACTTGTTGGAGTAGAATACCTCTGCTACGCGCCGTTCGTTGGATGAGGCTGGATCTCTATTAAATTAAGAAAGGAATTGAAAACACCGGAATCAAAGTTATAACAAATTATCTGAGTTTACTTCTAGTAGGAAACCAAACACATATACAAGTTATACAGAGTACTCCGGGTACTCCGGGATTTTAGATTTGTGATGTGATTCGGATAAATGCATCGGGATCAAACCAACTCATCAAACCAAAAAGAAATTGGACTTCAGGTCTGTGATGCGATTCGGACACAGATATCGGGATCAAACCACTCACCAAACCCAAAAGCATTTTTACACACACAAACATCAGTATTTCTATCTGTCCTTGGGGCGGAGATTTGTCGATTCTTCCTTCCCACTTTTCTCCCAAGCGAATTAGAGAGCCCCTGGGGAGGAGCTGTTTAAACTGACCACCTCCCCCAAGTGCCCTGACTGGCTGGATTCGCTTCTGGCCGAGGTCAATCAGAGTTTTCGAACAGAGTGAGATCCCCGACCACACTAGGTCAAAAGTCAATGTTTATCTTTACCTTATCTTACTCTACATTCCTTCCCAGGGGATATTTTCACCTAAACCATTCTCCCACAGACATTTAAACTTTTCCTCACCTATTTAACGATGTGTCTTTAACGACTTGAAAACAACATCTGTTCTTAGGGATGATAAGAAGCAATGTAATGTTGTCTTTAACGACCTTAATGACGACATCTGCTTTTAGGGGTGAGCCCAGGCCAGGTTGGTGTATGAAACACAGAATCTCTGAGTCAGTGAGTTTGAAAGTGAGAATAACATTCCTATTCTATATATAATTACCCAAACCGTTGTGATTACATAAAACAGTTCAAACAATACATGTTTACTTCAATACAGTGTAGAATCATATCTTCTTACTTCATTAGTCACGGGTGGCGCGCTTGGGGTAGGGAGAGAATAAGGGGGGGGTTGTGTAGATAAATCATCTAAATCCGGGTAAATTAGGGGAGAAAAGATGGGAGCAGGCGGGTCCCCTATAGGTCCTGCTGGAGACCTCTCCTCTGAGCTAGCCTTCTGTGCCGTGCACTCCTCATTTACAGCACTGTGGATAGTTTGCCTCCCTATGTCTTCTCTATCAGAGGCCGAGGTTTCATCTTTATTTATATCCCTAAAATATTTGAGGCGTTTTGCAATAAAGTCAAATATGTCTTTGTCCGTAGGTGGAACTGTTGACACTGGTGTTTCTTTAATGTCCTGAGGGCACAGGAGAGTGCCAACGTCACTAGAGCGTTGAAACTCCCCTCCTTGTGTTTGGGCTGCTATCATAATTGGGGGATTTTTAGCTGGGAGGAGAATAGCAGCTCCCTTTATGGCGAGCGCTGCGTTATGGCAAATCCTCCTTAATTTATCTACCGCCTCTTTCTCTTTGTTTAGTTTCTTACGGCCAAATAATCCGGGCTTTTGCCCGTTTAGGTCTCCAAGTTTCTTTACAAGCTGTCGCTCATAAACATTTAGCGCTGAGCTTAAACTTCCCAAAGTCTCATCTCTTTCTACTCTGTCTTCTTTCATCATTTTATTTTTTAGCAATCTCAGATCTGCACAAGCCTTTTTTTTGTCTCTCTGTTTGATTCCACTGAAAATCAATCTCTCAGTCTGTTCCCATTGCTCGCGGAAGCTTCCGGGAATTGGAACGCCTAAATCACTCTTTTCAAACTCTCCTTCCATGATTGACTTTGTTTCTATTATCTGACAAGGTTGATATGTGTTCGCTTGTATTTATTTAATATACTGGACAATTATTGTCTTTACTCTTAATGTCCTTATTCTATTTATTTGAATGCCCTGTCCTTAATTCAGACGTGCACACAGTCTGAATCCAAAATTCAAAGTTTCCAGCGTGAAACAACACAGAATATTGTTACACACCCGGTTCGCCACCAGAGGGCAGCAGCTGACCACGAATGAGCTTCCTCTGTTTGGTGAAGCTCAGCCCTGCACACTTTGTCTCCACTCAACTCTACTTCTGCTGTTTCCTCTCAATTATTACACAGATTTGACGTAAAAAATCACACAGAGTTTATTCGCTTATACAGTCTGTCCGGCTTTTTGTACGATGTTTATTCCAACAGATAATTGCGGTTTTTAAGCGTGCTTCGGCACCCCTCTTTAGAGATGCAACGCTTACATGGAGTTTAATCCCAAACCACAAAAATCCTTTATCGTCACATTCAGCCTTCCAGATTAACCCCACAGCAAGAGTTTGCGAAATCCGGTCGTTTCAAATTAATTTTGAAAGTTGCGTATTTTCCTCTTGAATACCCACATATAATATCGACTTCAGCTTTTTGTCAGCCTTTAGTCTACAGAATCTCCCCAGCGAGTCAGCTGTGCAGGACTAGACTACCTCACGGCGGACCTCGCTGGTTCACTTTTCTTTCTTGAGTGAGTTAAGGCACGGGACTTAGCTACCCGCCTCTTACAAACACGTTATAACTTATAATTCTCTTTGTGCCTTAGGTACAGGACTGCTTTACCTGACTCTAAGCACTAATCTCCCCAGCGAGTCAGCCGTGCAGGACTAGACTACCTCACGGCGGACCTCGCTGGTTCACTTTTCTCTTTTTAGTGAGTTAAGGCACGGGACTTAGCTACCCGCCTCTTACAAACACGTTATAACTTATAATTCTCTTTGTGCCTTTGGTACAGGACTGCTTTACCTGACTCTAAGCACTTTCTTACTTAACTAGAATATGTATTGTATTTTTTACCGTGACTAAGAACACTGAGAACGCCGCTGACAACTCTAAAATGTTGTAGTATAGTCAATCACAGATTTTGGTAATCAAAGAGGTGTCTTCTCACCTTTTGTATATGGCGCCTTGGTTTAGTTGTCAGCGGTGTCGTGGTGTCCTCCCCTGGACTGAATTCCGTCCGCTGGCTGTCGGTGTTCCTTCTAGAGACCAGCACTCATCACGTTCGGGGTCACCATAATTGTTGTAGCAAACACCGTGGTGGTGGCTTAAAGCCCACCTCCGCTACGCGCCGTCCGTTAGATGAGCCTGGTTAGATTTAATAAAAGAAGGAGTTCAAAACACCGGAATAAAGGTTATAACAATAATCTGATTTTACTGGTAAAAAAACACTTATACAAGTTTACAGAGTAGTCTGGACTTCCAGTTCTACTGCCGTGCAATACAGGTATCGGGACCAGCCAGTCAGAAACAGGAAGCATTTTGCAGGAATAAACAACAGTATTCATAAACATTTTTTGGGGCGGAGATGTGTTCACTCTTCCGTCCCATTTTACTCCGAAGCGAATCAGAGAGTCCGTGGGGAGGAGCTGTGTGAGCTGCTCACTCCCCCAGGTGTTTTTACTGGTTGGATTCACTTCTGGTCGGGTCCAATACAGCGAATGAGAGTACAGAGTCAATCTTTATCTCTGCACCTGTATTCACTCCTTTACTTTCCCAAGGAATATTTCACACAAACTATTCTTTCCCAGACAACCAAACATTGTACACAGATATATTGATGCCCAGAAAGGACCTTGAAAAGAATATGTGTGTGTGCTGGTGGGAGGTGTATGTGTGTGTAGCAGGATATCTGGGTCAGTGAGTGTAAGTGAGAAGAGAATATATATATAGGATTACTTAAAACAGTTCAAACAATACATGTTCACTAAAATACAGTTCAAAATAATACATGTTTACTTCAATACAGTTTAGAACCATATCTGTTAACTTTACTAAGCGCATGTCATTTCAGCCAGGTTATGATATTCATGCATCACTGTACTCAAGTAACAGCTCACCTGCATTACGTGGTCTACATCTCCCTCCTCGCCCGGACATCGGCTCGTGCTGGCAATCCAAGATCTCTCCAGCTTACCTATGGTAACTATGCATATAACTGGTGGTGGTGTCTTAATAGCATATCAGGGCTTCCGTCAAGACGGTGCAGCCACCTCTGCTGCCATCAAGGCATTTCTTCAACCCTTAACTCTGGGATTTATGCATATAACTGGTGGTGGTTTCATAGCACGTCAGCATGTACGTGTCTCTCATCTGATTCTGGATTTTAATTTCATGTCTACTCGAGTTCATGGGCTCGTATCCCCGGGGAATAATGTTTGCGTCACATGTTCGTATTTCAAGTCACGGGCCTATGTCCCCCTGCTCTGCAGGCACTGATGTCTGGTCTGTGTTAATGTTTACCCTGTGACGTCAGGCTGTTGACCATCGTGCCTGCATTATGTTTAACCCTGCATCGTCAGGTCACCGACCATCGTGTCGGTGAAGTTAAACCCTGCATCGTCAGGCCATCGACCACCGTGTCTGTGTTGACCATCGTGTCTGTGCTATGTTTAACCCTGCATCGTCAGGTCACCGACCATCGTGTCGTTAAACCCTGCATCGTCAGGCCACCGCCCATCGTGTCCGTGCGTAATAAAGATCCCTGCATCGTCAGGCCGTCCGACCATCGCGTCGGCGTAGTCAAGCCCTGCGTAGCCAGGCAGGCGACCGCCGGGTCGTTTTCATATAAGCCCGGCACTGATTTCGGCCGTCAGCGTCCGCGGGTGGACCCGTAAACCCGGCAGTTGATTCCGGCAAATTGTGCGATCATGTGTTAATCTCTCATTTCCTCCATAGATCACTGCAGTTAGCCCACAAGGTAAGAAACTCATTACATCTCAGTATATTATACTTCACTTCTTTTGGGGTTTCATCGGAGCGGTTCTTCCCCCTCCTGAATGATTATCCTGCAAACTGGGGCCTAATTGCCAAACACCATTCCATTCTCCTGTTATAATTGTGGCAATCATTATTACATTCATATTATGTGTCCCGGTAATAAATATGTATTCCATACATCAACGTCTCTCCTGATTGAAATGAAGCTCAGCGTAAGTTGAGAGAGAGAGAGAGAGAGAGAGAGAGAGAGAGAGAGAGAGAGAGAGAGATTTTTTTGACTTTTTTTTTTGGAAAGTGGAGTTTGATGGCAATCCATCCAACGTTTTTAAAGGTATTTTAGTGTATATTAAAGTGGTCGACTGACTGACCGACTACATTGCCATCATATTATATTAATATTAAATTCTCCAATGTTTTTACATGTGTGTTCACTGATACAGCATAAACAGTTGCAGCATATCTTAAATTAATCCTATGTGAAGGACACCAACCGTTTGTGGTGTATCTTACCACAGTGTCCAGTCCCAACAGAATGAGCATAATGAAGAAGCAGGCGGCCCACAGCTGAGGCACGGGCATCATGGCAATAGCCTGAGGAAAAGCGATGAATGCTAGCCCCGGGCCTGCGAGGACAGAAGAGACATTTGAATTGTTGTGAGGGCACTTTTGATTCTGAGAGAGATGGTAGAGATGGTAGCTTTGCAAAATCGTACCTGATGTGACGACCTTTTCAATGGGAATGCCCTGTTTTTCGGCCATGAATCCGAGACATGAGAAGACTGCAAACCCGGAAACTAAGCTGGTGCAACTATTGAGCACACATAACCACACACTGTCCCTGCATACACAAACACAAAGCTCAGTATGCAGAGCAGAACTGAGTGGGAAAATGTACTGACAGTAATAGACTTTATGTTGTTGGGCGGACAATCCGTCCTTAGGTAGTTTTGATGTTCTTATTGACCCTAGATGTATCTATATCTTAAGGTAGTTCTAGTTTTCATCTTTGAGATTTATAAATGAAAGCAAAGCTACACTTCATCCCCTATTTCTTAGTATTGTTTGAATGCAGTCATACATTATTATATAATCCTGTACGTGGCAGATACTCAAAGAAAATAAAAACCCAATTAACAAAAGCTCCCAATATATTAATGGAGCTACTGATCACATGACTTACCTGTAACAGTTGTTTGTGACTTTGTTGTAGCTGCTCAATGTGATATGGGTTCCTGATGCGACACCATAGGAGAAGAGGACCTGGGCACAAGCCTCCATCCACACCTCATGAAGAAAGATTTAAAAAACACGTATTTAGGTCATCAGCGTTATATCAGTCACAGGAGGATCTTGTTTCATCTACCTTCTTTTGTGTATTCAATTCAGGTAGGTGTGAAACTGTGCAGGGTCTACCTGAAGGTCCGCCAGGCGAGAAGGATCTGGATACAGGTAGTAGACCACACCCTGCCAGGCCCCCGGCAGCGTCAACCCCCTGACCAGCAAGATGGCCAGCATCACATAGGGGAACACAGCCGTGAAATACACCACCTGAGATGAATAAAAAAAATCCTCTACGTTTATTATGTTACCTGTTTGTAGAGGTCTACTTAATATGTTATACTGCACATGAACAATACAACAACATGAACAATGGTAGGAAGCTCATTTGAATTAAGAGGAATCAATTGTACAGCTGCCAGGAGATCCATCCTGCACCTGCAGAAAGGTTGTAACGGGTAAAAAATACATTTATATAAATCCAAGGGCACAAAAACAGATAGAAAAAATTCATGTCATTGGAGTTCATGTCTAATATTTTAGAGGAGAGTGGACAATGTCTTTAATCCCAATCAAACTTGGAATGTGTAGGTTTTCTTTGCAAAACTACAGATGGCATTGTTAGGAAAATATCACTCGTCACCGGCTTGAGCTTCAATAATCAGGATACTGTATTTATTATCCTTGCAAGAATGGAAGTAGTCATCACATCAATCAATTAATCAATCAATCAATCAATATTTATTTATATAGCCCAATATCACAAATGTTACATTTGTCTCAGTGGACTTCACAGTTTGTACAGAATATCAGTATGACAATACGACACCCTATGTCCTTAGACCCTCACATCGTACAAGGAAAAACCTCCAGAGAAAAACCCCACAGTTTAAAGGGTAAAATGGGAGAAACCTCAGGGAGAGCAACAGAGGAGGGATCCCTCTCCCAGGACGGACAGACGTGCAATAGATGCCGTGTGTAAATCGAAGAGATAATACATTTTACAGCATAGGTAGACCAAATGTTTGGAAATGCATGTGTCTATAATAAGAAGATGAATCCACGAGGATGTCAACAATCCTGTGGGAGCCATCAGGAAAGTAGTATGATGAGAGTCAGGCAGGACCACAGTGATAGGTTCAGCCATGACTCGAAGTCCAGGACTCAAATCCAGAACTCAGGATAGAGGATCCAGGACACATGATTCAGGATAGAGGATCCAGGACACATGATTCAGGGTCCAGGACACAGGACCGCAGCAACAGGATCAACCACGACTCAGGATCCCGGCGTAGATAGACACCAAAAATAAATTTGGGGGAAGCTGGGTTATTCGGAACATGAGAGTACACAGGTACAGACAGACAGAAGGAAGAAGTAAGGTGTCCCCCGACAGTCTAAGCCTATAGCAGCAAAACTAACGTGTCTACGTACATGCACTCCCTTAGGATAGGTGAGGGAAAAGAGTAGGAACTAAGATGTATGCGCCACATCTATACCATGAGCGCATTGCTCCTAAAAAGTTATTTTGGCACTGACACCAATCAACAGTTGTGCGTCGACTCGGCAGGGATCAAGGCACGTATATGCCTCTCCCTGCTTCCACCGTCTACACCAGGGGTGTCAAACTCAAATACACAGTGGGCCAAAATTCAAAAATCGGTACTAGTCGAGGGCCGGACTGGTTCAATGTTTATTGCATAACTTATTGAAATGAACTTATTGCACATATTAAACCTGGAACTAACAAAGCTTAAATTATTGCCTATAAAAACAACATTAAACATTAAATAATCAGTTGCATTCATTTCTTATGGCTCTAGCTGCAGATTTTCCGGAGTCATTTCTTATGATTACATTTTCCCACAGACCAACAACAGCTTAAAAAAAAACATTTCCCTCAAAGGAAAACCAAACATGCCCTGTTGTTTGCAAAAAGAAAAGTGCAGAACGTAACATCCATTAAACTCAGTTTGCTGCTCTGTGATGCTAGTTCAAGCCAGATACTTGGCATCTCATCTTGGGTGCAAGTTCATCAATGTTTGGGCTCAGGCTCTGAGCTGAGGAAATCCTCAGGATGGAGTGAAGGTGTGCGTGCAATATACCGGCGGGCCAGATCTAATAGTAATTCAACATTATCCTGCGGGCCGAAATTAAATCCACCAAGGGCCTTGAGTTTGACATGTGGTCTACACACACAACCAAATTACATCTATACCATGAGCGCATTGCTCCTAAAAAGTGTTTCTGGCACTGACACCAATCAACAGTTGTGCGTCGTCTCGGCAGGGATCAAGGCACGTATATGCCTCTCCCTGCTTCCACCGTCTACACACACCACCAAATTACATACCATCAGTTAGGAAAAAGAGTAAGAACTAAAATGCAGTGGCGGCCGGCCCATAGGGGCGCTAGGGGCGCCGCCCCCCCTCTTCCCACATTAAAAAAAAAGAATTTTTTTTTTTTTAATAAACAAGGTAAATATTATATAATTGGTATCAGTAAAATGTATAATCTACAATAAAATCTCGTTTAAAATTGTGTTACGATGTCTAAAGTTACTGATAAGTCACATGTTTCCTGCCTGGCCTTGCCCGTGTATCATTACCCTCTCTCGTCTGGGCGCTATGCACAGCGCCCAGACGAGAGTGTAGCAAGTGCAGCAGAAGCCAACTGTTGCTATCTTTAAACTATGCCGCCGAAACATAATTTCAGCCAATCAGCGTCGTCAAATCTGATGGTCACAGGGCGCGTCAGCGCCCGGTGCAGTCTGTGAGTTGTTTGGACTCGTATCCAAGGAGACAAAACAGGAAGCTGTCATACACTCTGGAAGCTATCATTAGCAGCTAATGAAAACTCAGTTGTTGACATAAAAATGGAATTATGGATAATCAATAATTTTTTCAAAGTGACAGACACATTGGATTAACCTATGGATTAACCTTCAGCCGCGTTTTTCTCGTTTTTGATCAGAATAACAGCAAAAGGTGAGCATATCTCCGTGTTTTGCTACCTAAAGCTACGTCGTGTGATGTCTGTATTTGCTTCCCCTGTCGCGAGTTCTGATTGCTCAGTGATGATACTTATATTTCTAGAATTATATATTCTATGAATTAATTAATAATTAAATCATTTTAAGTAATTTTGAGTCTTCCCAAAGCCCCGGTGTTCTGCAGTTTGTGTGGGCCTACTGTACTGTTGCACAGTTTATGCTGTAGAAACTATGTCCAGGACAAGGTGTTTGGAAGTTTTGGAAGATTCATAGCTAACCACACTGAAAATTATGGAGGTATTGATCAGTCTTCTCATATTTTTAAGCCTCAATTTGTCCTTTCCCCCCCCCCCCTCTAACATCACCAGAAGTCATAATTGAAGGGGTCTTTTCTCAATTTTTTTTACCGGGGGAGCATCCCCCCGGACCCCCCTAGTATTGTTTGGTCAACATTTCCACAGCCCCACCTAAAATATTTTCCACCAGCCACCACTGCTAAAATGTATAGGTGAAGAGGCACAACGTGTCTACGTCAATGCACTCTTATTAGATTATTGTATCAACTATAAGCTTTATCAAAAAGGAAGGTCTTAAGCGTACTCTTTAAAACGGATAGGCTGTCTGTCGCCCGAACACAAACTGGAAGCTGATTCCACAAAAGTGGAGCTTGATAAGAAAAGGCTGTGGCTCCCATTGTACTTTTAGAGACTCTAGGAACAACCAACAACCGTGCATTCTTGGAACGCAATGCCCTAGTACAGGGGTGGGGAACCTTTTTCCTCTCAAGGGCCATTTACATTTTTCAACATCCTCCGAGGGCCGTACAAATTATTGACCTCTGCTTAAAAATACTAAAATCACAGCCCATTAATTTGGCCTTTCTTTCATGTTGAAAACCTCTCCTAGGTTGGAAAATAAAAAAAAATTAATAAGAATTATTAAACAAAATGCCTCTTGAGGGCATGAAGAGACAAAAAGTCCACCTAGCTCCCAATTGATTCCCATGTTAAATCTTTCCGGAACTTTCTTCAGAACAGAGAGAAGTACACTTTAGACAAACTGCTCCCATCTCCACATTTTACACACAAAACCAAAAAAAACAACATATATCAGTTCATTGGGGTTCCCTGATGCTCACGGTCTGGTAATTATTTGATAGGAGCCATAGTTTTTGAACAGGTGGCAAAATTGTCAGATATAATCCTCAATGCATTCTTAATGGGACTCAGTGCTGCAGTTGGTAAATCGTCATAAGTCGTCACCATGGTAACCTTTCATCTCTGGGTTTACACACACAGGTGTTTGTAAACATTCATTCACTACTACTTACATTTAATATCTTTATTTAACTCCTTCAGCCTAATTTCAGCTGCAGGAACCATTCAAATATCAAACTATTCAGCCTTTTCAGCACATGATGGGAAACTTTCAACTTTTTCAAAATATGTTATACTTTTTAAAACATTCAGCTTTTTAAAGTTTTTTTTTAACATGGAAGTCATTGCAATGCATTTGAGCTGTAACAATTAAGGGTGATCAAGAGACGAGAGAGGGCGATCAAGAGGAGAGAGAGAGGGCGATCAAGAGGAGAGAGAGAGGGCGATCAAGAGAAGAGAGAGAGGGCGATCAAGAGAAGAGAGAGAGGGTGATAGAAGAGAGAGAGGGTGATGAAGAGAGAGAGGGCGATCAAGAGAAGAGAGAGAGGGTGATAGAAGAGTGAGAGGGCGATCAAGAGGATAGAGAGAGGGCGATCAAGAGAAGAGAGAGAGGGCGATCAAGAGGAGAGAGAGAGAGGGCGATCAAGAGAAGAGAGAGAGGGCGATCAAGAGGAGAGAGAGAGGGCGATTAAGAGAAGAGAGAGAGGGCGATCAAGAGAAGAGAGAGAGGGCGATCAAGAGAAGAGAGAGAGGGCGATCAAGAGGAGAGAGACGGCGATCAAGAGAAGAGAGAGGGCGATCAAGAGAAGAGCGAGAGGGTGAGCAAGAGAAGAGAGAGAGGGTGATAGAAGAGTGAGAGGGTGATCAAGAGAAGAGAGAGAGGGCGATCAAGAGAAGAGAGAGAGGGCGATCAAGAGAAGAGAGAGAGGGTGATAGAAGAGTGAGAGGGTGATCAAGAGAAGAGAGAGAGGGCAATCAAGAGAAGAGAGAGAGGGCGATCAAGAGGAGAGAGAGGGCGATCAAGAGAAGAGAGAGAGGGCGAGCAAGAGAAGAGAGAGAGGGCGATAGAAGATTGAGAGGGTGATCAAGAGAAGAGAGAGGGCGTTCAAGAGAAGAGAGAGAGTAATGTAACCTCCTAATGTAATGTATAACTCCTATGAAAATGTTCAAAAAGTGCTCAAACTTCACATGTGTGCTAACAGTCCAGCCGTGAAGACATCTACGGGACAAATTTGAGATTTCTTCAAATGCCGTTGCCATGGCAACACAATGCTCACCACGAAACACGGTTTTCTCATAATTTCAGTGAAAATGCTCGAAATGGCCCAAAACTTCACAGGTTTGGTAACGATGCAGCCATTAACACATCGAAGCGTATTATGGGGTGTCATCAAATGTCGTTGCCATGGCGACAGATAATTCACCATCAAGTTAGTTCAAAAGTTTGTAGTTCAAATATTCCGCTGCTTTCCCAAGCCTTTTTACTTTCTTTTCTCATCTTAATACAAATTCATTCACTACTACTTACATCTGATATTTAACTCCTTCAGCCTATTTTCAGCTGCAGAAACCATTCAACTATTAAATTATTCAGCTATTTCAGGACATCAAGGCTATACATGTTTGTTTAAACCTTTTTCTCCATTTTGTAGCTAAAAGCAGCTACCATTCAGCTAATAACATATTCAGCTTTATCTGCATTTTCAGCTAAATTCAGCCACAAATGTTCACAGTTTACAGCATTCGCACGCATTTTCTGCAGGAAATGCATTTTCTAGTTCTTCCCCTTATTTCACCAATACTTTGGCTCTCCATAACTTCAGCTTACTTTCAGCTACAGAAACCATTCAAATATCAAACTATTCAGCCTGTTCAGGAATCGATGGGAAACCTTCAACTTTTTAAAAATATTTTATACTTTTTGAAATATTCAGCTTTTTAAACTCTTTTTTTAACATGGAAGTCAGTGGGAGATGCCTTCAAATCCTCTTTTCCTACACCTTGCGCCAAATGCTACTCCTTCCACATACTTTCAGCTACACACTTCATTCCAACTTTCAAATGATCACAACACCTTCAGCTATTCAAACTTGACTTTTATTTTTGATATCTTTTACGGTTTTTGACTTATCAACGTTTAAGTTTTGGTAAATGTACAGGCTGTTTTAGATTTTAGAGTGCGTGACATCATCACTTATGCCCCTTTCACACCGGCGCTTTTCCAGCTCCTGCTGGGAGCTAGAGCCTGAAAAGCGCCGGTTTTTCCTGTTCACAACGCAGCGGCGGCGCGTCATAGCTCCGGAATGCGGTTCACTTCCAGCTCCAAAAAGTTGTCGGTCCAGAGGCAAGAGCTTTGGAGCTATGACGCGGCGTCGCTTACGTCTCTTACGTCGAGGCGTGCAGGAAACCTTACTTTGACCATCCGTTTGCTGTTATTGATCATTGTGGAGAGCAGGCAGACGTTTTGTTTGTTATTATAGCAGCTATCGGATGGAATCAATACATGGGCTGTACAGGTTGTCATGTCCGACTATCACAAGTAGAATCATAATGAAAAATACGCCGGTAAAAAGTGCCTGGAGAAAACGGCTTAGCAAGTAGTCAGTTTAGCTTCGGTTGCTATGCTAACATCACTCATGTTATACCAGAGAAACTTTCATAACAGCGTTGTGATGCCAAACAGCGTCAATTCAGACTGACACACATTCACTTAAGGGAAACTGGGGATATGTATCAGCTGCTTGTGTGACAGTCAGACAGTGAATACTTTAGAGCCGTGTGAGCTAACGGGAGAATAAACTCCCGTTGAAGAGCAGCCAGCACTGTAGCGGTCGGTAAATGCCGCTGAAACACATTAATAAACAATGAACCACGGCACTCTGGAGAAAAGTATAAGGTTGGAGAAGTCGTTATTTAATTTAATCTGGCTTCGTATGATTAAAAGCAACACGATCGTCAACCCGACGCAGTCCCCGGCCCGTTGTTGTTGTGGGAGAAAATCTCTCGGCAGTTCTGGGCGGTGTGAACAGAGCGGGAGCTGAAAAGGGAAACCGGAGCTGAACCAGAAAAGCTCTCGCTAGGAGCTAGAAAGGGAAAAGCGCTGGTGTGAAAGCCGCATTAGAGTGTAGAGGGTCTTAAAAATCTTCGTAAAAAATATTTTAAAACTGCTCTCAGAGCCAAAATATACAATCTATTCAAATAATTTCAAAAGATTTCAGGAGCATTATTAGTCTGGCCTGCTCAATTGCCTTCATCATATCAAACGGACACACCGTTCTGGCCCAATAGTGATCAGAGTGACAAAAAGTCCACCTAGCTCCCAATTGATTCCCATGTTAACTCTTTCCGGAACTTTCTTCAGAACAGAGAGAAGTACACTTTAGACAAACTGCTCCCATCTCCACATTTTACACACAAAACCAAAAAAAACAACATATATCAGTTCATTGGGGTTCCCTGATGCTCACGGTCTGGTAATTTTTTGATAGGAGCCATAGTTTTTGAACAGGTGGCAAAATTGTCAGATATAATCCTCAATGCATTCTTAATGGAACTCAGTGCTGCAGTTGGTAAATCGTCATAAGTCGTTACCATGGTAACCTTTCATCTCTGGGTTTACACACACAGGTGTTTGTAAACATTAATTCACTACTAATTACATTTAATATCTTTATTTAACTCCTTCAGCCTAATTTCAGCTGCAAGAACCCTTCAAATATCAAACTATTCATCCTTTTCAGCACATGATGGAGAAACTTTCAACTTTTTCAAAATATGTTATACTTTTTAAAACATTCAACTTTTTTAACATGGAAGTCATTGCATTGCATTTGAGCTGTAACAATTCACACACACACACACACACACACACACATACACACACACACACACACACTCTCTCTCTCTCTCACAGACAGACAGACACACTCTCTCTCTCTCTCACACACACACACACACAAACACACACACTCTCCCTCTCTCTCACAGACACATCAAGAGAAGAGAGAGAGGGCGATCAAGAGAAGAGAGAGAGGGTGATAGAAAAGTGATAAGGCGATCAAGAGGAGAGAGAGGGCGATCAAGAGAGGAGAGAGAGAGGGCGATCAAGAGAAGAGAGAGAGAGGGCGATCAAGAGGAGAGAGAGAGGGCGATCAAGAGAAGAGAGAGGGCGATCAAGAGAAGAGAGAGAGGGTGATAGAAGAGTGAGAGGGTGATCAAGAGAAGAGAGAGAGGGCGATGAAGAGAAGAGAGAGAGAGGGCAATCAAGAGGAGAGAGAGAGGGCGATCAAGAGAAGACGGCGATCAAGAGAAGAGAGAGAGGGCGATCAAGAGAAGAGAGAGAGAGGGCGATCAAGAGAAGAGAGAGGGCGATCAAGAGAAGAGAGAGAGGGCGATCAAGAGAAGAGAGAGAGGGTGATCAAGAGGAGAGAGAGAGGGCGATCAAGAGGAGAGAGAGAGGGCGATCAAGAGGAGAGAGAGTGGGCGATCAAGAGGAGAGAGAGAGGGCGATCAAGAGGAGAAAGAGAGGGCGATCAAGAGGAGAGAGAGAGATGGCGATCAAGAGGAGAGAGAGAGAGAGCGATCAAGAGGAGAGAGAGAGGGTGATCAAGAGAAGAGAGAGGGCGATCAAGAGAAGAGAGAGAGGGTGATAGAAGAGAGAGAGGGTGATGAAGAGAGAGAGGGCGATCAAGAGAAGAGAGAGAGGGTGATAGAAGAGTGAGAGGGCGATCAAGAGGATAGAGAGAGGGCGATCAAGAGAAGAGAGAGAGGGCGATCAAGAGGAGAGAGAGAGAGGGCGATCAAGAGAAGAGAGAGAGGGCGATCAAGAGGAGAGAGAGAGGGCGATTAAGAGAAGAGAGAGAGGGCGATCAAGAGAAGAGAGAGAGGGCGATCAAGAGAAGAGAGAGAGGGCGATCAAGAGGAGAGAGACGGCGATCAAGAGAAGAGAGAGGGCGATCAAGAGAAGAGCGAGAGGGTGAGCAAGAGAAGAGAGAGAGGGTGATAGAAGAGTGAGAGGGTGATCAAGAGAAGAGAGAGAGGGCGATCAAGAGAAGAGAGAGAGGGCGATCAAGAGAAGAGAGAGAGGGTGATAGAAGAGTGAGAGGGTGATCAAGAGAAGAGAGAGAGGGCAATCAAGAGAAGAGAGAGAGGGCGATCAAGAGGAGAGAGAGGGCGATCAAGAGAAGAGAGAGAGGGCGAGCAAGAGAAGAGAGAGAGGGCGATAGAAGATTGAGAGGGTGATCAAGAGAAGAGAGAGGGCGTTCAAGAGAAGAGAGAGAGTAATGTAACCTCCTAATGTAATGTATAACTCCTATGAAAATGTTCAAAAAGTGCTCAAACTTCACATGTGTGCTAACAGTCCAGCCGTGAAGACATCTACGGGACAAATTTGAGATTTCTTCAAATGCCGTTGCCATGGCAACACAATGCTCACCACGAAACACGGTTTTCTCATAATTTCAGTGAAAATGCTCGAAATGGCCCAAAACTTCACAGGTTTGGTAACGATGCAGCCATTAACACATCGAAGCGTATTATGGGGTGTCATCAAATGTCGTTGCCATGGCGACAGATAATTCACCATCAAGTTAGTTCAAAAGTTTGTAGTTCAAATATTCCGCTGCTTTCCCAAGCCTTTTTACTTTCTTTTCTCATCTTAATACAAATTCATTCACTACTACTTACATCTGATATTTAACTCCTTCAGCCTATTTTCAGCTGCAGAAACCATTCAACTATTAAATTATTCAGCTATTTCAGGACATCAAGGCTATACATGTTTGTTTAAACCTTTTTCTCCATTTTGTAGCTAAAAGCAGCTACCATTCAGCTAATAACATATTCAGCTTTATCTGCATTTTCAGCTAAATTCAGCCACAAATGTTCACAGTTTACAGCATTCGCACGCATTTTCTGCAGGAAATGCATTTTCTAGTTCTTCCCCTTATTTCACCAATACTTTGGCTCTCCATAACTTCAGCTTACTTTCAGCTACAGAAACCATTCAAATATCAAACTATTCAGCCTGTTCAGGAATCGATGGGAAACCTTCAACTTTTTAAAAATATTTTATACTTTTTGAAATATTCAGCTTTTTAAACTCTTTTTTTAACATGGAAGTCAGTGGGAGATGCCTTCAAATCCTCTTTTCCTACACCTTGCGCCAAATGCTACTCCTTCCACATACTTTCAGCTACACACTTCATTCCAACTTTCAAATGATCACAACACCTTCAGCTATTCAAACTTGACTTTTATTTTTGATATCTTTTACGGTTTTTGACTTATCAACGTTTAAGTTTTGGTAAATGTACAGGCTGTTTTAGATTTTAGAGTGCGTGACATCATCACTTATGCCCCTTTCACACCGGCGCTTTTCCAGCTCCTGCTGGGAGCTAGAGCCTGAAAAGCGCCGGTTTTTCCTGTTCACAACGCAGCGGCGGCGCGTCATAGCTCCGGAATGCGGTTCACTTCCAGCTCCAAAAAGTTGTCGGTCCAGAGGCAAGAGCTTTGGAGCTATGACGCGGCGTCGCTTACGTCTCTTACGTCGAGGCGTGCAGGAAACCTTACTTTGACCATCCGTTTGCTGTTATTGATCATTGTGGAGAGCAGGCAGACGTTTTGTTTGTTATTATAGCAGCTATCGGATGGAATCAATACATGGGCTGTACAGGTTGTCATGTCCGACTATCACAAGTAGAATCATAATGAAAAATACGCCGGTAAAAAGTGCCTGGAGAAAACGGCTTAGCAAGTAGTCAGTTTAGCTTCGGTTGCTATGCTAACATCACTCATGTTATACCAGAGAAACTTTCATAACAGCGTTGTGATGCCAAACAGCGTCAATTCAGACTGACACACATTCACTTAAGGGAAACTGGGGATATGTATCAGCTGCTTGTGTGACAGTCAGACAGTGAATACTTTAGAGCCGTGTGAGCTAACGGGAGAATAAACTCCCGTTGAAGAGCAGCCAGCACTGTAGCGGTCGGTAAATGCCGCTGAAACACATTAATAAACAATGAACCACGGCACTCTGGAGAAAAGTATAAGGTTGGAGAAGTCGTTATTTAATTTAATCTGGCTTCGTATGATTAAAAGCAACACGATCGTCAACCCGACGCAGTCCCCGGCCCGTTGTTGTTGTGGGAGAAAATCTCTCGGCAGTTCTGGGCGGTGTGAACAGAGCGGGAGCTGAAAAGGGAAACCGGAGCTGAACCAGAAAAGCTCTCGCTAGGAGCTAGAAAGGGAAAAGCGCTGGTGTGAAAGCCGCATTAGAGTGTAGAGGGTCTTAAAAATCTTCGTAAAAAATATTTTAAAACTGCTCTCAGAGCCAAAATATACAATCTATTCAAATAATTTCAAAAGATTTCAGGAGCATTATTAGTCTGGCCTGCTCAATTGCCTTCATCATATCAAACGGACACACCGTTCTGGCCCAATAGTGATCAGAGTGACAAAAAGTCCACCTAGCTCCCAATTGATTCCCATGTTAACTCTTTCCGGAACTTTCTTCAGAACAGAGAGAAGTACACTTTAGACAAACTGCTCCCATCTCCACATTTTACACACAAAACCAAAAAAAAACAACATATATCAGTTCATTGGGGTTCCCTGATGCTCACGGTCTGGTAATTTTTTGATAGGAGCCATAGTTTTTGAACAGGTGGCAAATATGTCAGATATAATCCTCAATGCATTCTTAATGGAACTCAGTGCTGCAGTTGGTAAATCGTCATAAGTCGTTACCATGGTAACCTTTCATCTCTGGGTTTACACACACAGGTGTTTGTAAACATTATTCACTACATACCAATATCTTTATTTAACTCTTCAGCCTATCAGCTGCAAGAACCTTCAAATATCAACCTATTCATCCTTTCCGCACATGAGGAGAACTCAACTTTTCAAAATGTTACTTTTTAAACATTCACTTTAACATGGAAGTCATTGCATGCATTTGAGGTCAATTCCATCCACCACACAACAACTCTCTCTCTCTCTCACAGACAGACAGACACACTCTCTCTCTCTCTCACACACACACACACAACACAACACTCTCCCTCTCTCTCACCAGACACATCAAGAGAAAGAGAGAGGGCGATGAGCTAGAGAGGGAGAGGGTGATAGAGAGAGGGCGATCAGAGGAGAGAGAGTGGGCGATCAAGAGGATGAGAGAGAGGGCGATCAAGAGGAGAGAGGAGAGGGCGATCAAGAGGAGAGGAAGAGAGGGCGATCAAGAGGAGAGAGAGAGGGCGATCAAGAGAAGAGAGAGAGAGGGCGATCAAGAGAAGAGAGAGAGAGGGCGATCAAGAGGAGAGAGAGAGGGCGATCAAGAGAAGAGAGAGAGAGGGCGATCAAGAGAAGAGAGAGAGGGCGATCAAGAGGAGAGAGAGAGGGCAATCAAGAGAAGAGAGAGAGGGTGATCAAGAGAAGAGAGAGAGAGTGATAGAAGAGTGAGAGGGCGATCAAGAGAAGAGAGAGAGGGCGAGCAAGAGAAGAGAGAGAGAAGAGAGAGAGGGCGATCAAGAGAAGAGAGAGGGCGATCAAGAGAAGAGAGAGAGGGGTGATAGAAGAGTGAGAGGGTGATCAAGAGAAGAGAGAGAGGGCGATCAAGAGAAGAGAGAGAGGGCGATCAAGAGAAGAGAGAGAGAGTGATAGAAGAGTGAGAGGGCGATCAAGAGAAGAGAGAGAGGGCGAGCAAGAGAAGAGAGAGAGGGCGATCAAGAGAAGAGAGAGGGGCGATCAAGAGAAGAGAGAGAGGGTGATAGAAGAGTGAGAGGGTGATCAAGAGAAGAGAGAGAGGGCGATCAAGAGAAGAGAGAGAGGGCGAGCAAGAGAGAGAGAGAGTAATGTAACCTCCTAATGTAATGTATAACTCCTATGAAAATGTTCAAAAAGTGCTCAAACTTTTATGGGGTGTCATCAAATGCCGTTGCCATGGCGACAGATAATTCACCATCAAGTTAGTTCAAAAGTTTGCAGTTCAAATATTCTGCTGCTTTCCCAAGCCTTTTTACTTTCTTTTCTCATCTTAATACAAATTCATTCACTACTATTTACATCTGATATTTAACTCCTTCAGCCTATTTTCAGCTGCAGAAACCATTCAACTATTACATTATTCAGCTATTTCAGGACATCAATGCTATACATGTTGTTGTTTATACCTTTTTTTTTAAACCTTTTCTTTTAAATATTAAGCTTTTTCTGCATTTTTGTAGCGAAAAGCAGCTACCATTCAGCTAATAACATATTCAGCTTTTTCTGCATTTTCAGCTAAATTCCGCCACAAATGTTCACAGTTTACAGCATTCACACGCATTTTCTGCAGGAAATGCATTTTCTAGTTACAAAATGAGTTGCAAACAATAACATTACAACTGCTTATTTATTTATTCAAACATGAATCATCCTTACTCATAATTTAAAAATATTTCAGTAGAATATCTTTCATTGGCCAAAACTAGATCAAGTGTTACCATATTCATTAGCCAACATGTATATCAACATCAATTTTGGGATATATTTACAGTTTGGTTATGGTTACATAATGAATATTAGTTTTTTAAAAGGGCAACTCACGCTTTTTGTAATAACCATTGCAAAATGTAATAATTTATTACAAAATGCAGGGAAATGTATTTTATATTGCGTTCAGGCTGTTGATTACAGAATGCAGCAGATTATTACAAAATGTGGGTTTTATTACATAATTACGTGGAAATTGTCTTGAGTCATTACATAATGTGTTGTTTATAGGCCTTTTCTTTGATTCTTTCCTTGTCCTTCTTTTAATGAGTATTTTGATAACTGTTACACATTGATAGAAAAAAAAGAATTAAAGATTTTTTTTATCAGAACATGCATTTCTCCTCATTGTGAACATATATTGCACTCATGTTCGGAATATATGGTACGTACATGGTCTTTTATGAATCTGAATATATAGTGCATACATGTCCCCATATAATTGTGAATATATAGCGCATACATGTCCCCATATCAATCTGAATATATAGTACATACATGTCCCCATATAATTGTGAATATATATTACATACATGTCCCCATATAAATCTGTATATATAGTGCATACATGTCCCCATATCATTGTGAATATATAATACATACATGTCTCCATATACATCTGAATATAGAGTACATACATGTCCCCATATAAATGTTAATATATAGTAAATGTATGTTCACATTGTTACGTGCCGTAGTGTTTGTGTGTGTGTGTGTCTCTCTCTCTCCCTCTGGTTGTCCCTAGGTGCAGCATCTCCCCAGGTGCAGCCTCTCCCCAGGTGCTCCCAATCCCTGAGGAAGGCTGCAGTCGCTCTTCTCCTTCTCCTCTGGGCTGCATGTGTGCAGCATGTGTAGTGTCTCTGTCTCTGTCTCTGTGTGAGACCTGTGTTTTTGTGAACTGTTTGGAGATGTGCTCCAGTGTATCGTTGTGTAATGTGTTAATTTATTCCCTTTCTTTTACTAGAGAGTTGTTCTAGTTTACCTTAAGTTTGTTGGCTGGTGAGCCTCTTTACTTTGTTATTAATTAAAGACCATCTTGTGGCTTTATAGCTCAGTTTCCTCTCCTTTTTTCTCTCTCCCGGTTATTTCATGTTTTGTTATTCCCCTTCGTACCCCTAGATTTGGAGGGAATGTAACAAATGGGGGCTCGTCCGGGATTAGTAGCCTTGAGTTCACTTTTAACAAGAGCAGTGGAGACAGAAACGTGATAGTGGTCAGCAACTAACCGCAAGTCAACCTTCCTACACTGGTCTAGCTGACACACAGTGAGACTGGCCACAAACTGCTCCAAAACAAAAGCCATATTTAGCAACGGCTACTTACAAACTTTTTTTTTTTAAAAACACAACAACCTATCACTACCGCTTCCTAAACACTGACGCCAGTCTTCAAAATAACAAACTTGCAGGAGGCTGCCACCATGGCGGATGAGCTGGTGTTGATGCACAGTGGTGTTTTGGCTCAGAGCGATTCTCCTCATCGTGTTGGTTTCCGGAAAGCTTGTAACAGGCGTGCCACACATGCTCACTCTGTTTCTCTTCCAGGACCCAAGAAAAAGATATTGTGTTTCTTTTGTCTTGACCCTGGTCATCTAGTGGCAGAGTGTGTAGCTCGGAAGAAGCAGGTGGCAGCTTCCAAGCGGTCTGTGGAAAAGCCAAGAGACCAGCACCCAGTTGCAATGCGACAGAGTGGTGAGTTGCAGTTAAGTTCTGTGTCCGTCTGTGACAGTACTGTGGGTGTGGGTGTGGACCTGGCTCAGAGCGATGTGGATCTGTGTTCAGTGAGTGATGTGTGTATTCCGTGTGATGTGTGTGTTCCATGTGTTGCTCCGGTGTTGGCTGCTTGTGACCATAGACTGTATATATAAATGGACGTAGGGTCCGTGACGTCACCCATAGGATTCTGCAGAGTTGCCGAGAAGCCCTTAGTAGGCGGAGTCGGCCACTAACGGCTCGACAGTGATGTCAGAGTCTAACTCCCGCCTGCTCCAAATAAGGGCAAAGAGGCGGAGCCGAGGCGGGACCTGCTGCCACCGGGCTGGAAGTAACAGAGCTAGCTCAAGCTAAGAAGCTAAGCTAACATGCTCCCCATCTGCACACTGCCGTCACATTTTACGTTTCTAAGGTAAGCGGACATGAAACTATTCAGCAAAACTATAAATAATAATCTAAGTTATTGAGTTTTTAGCATAATACTTCAGTATCTTAAAATCCCTTAACGTTTGTATGCAATGTGCTAAATGCAACACTGGAATCAAGCAAATATTAATATGTTTGCATGACATTAGTTATTTATATTTGCTATCACTTAATTATACATTTAATACATTTAAGTCAAGCTAAGGTACATGTGATGGTAGCTAGTAAGTGCTCTTACCTGTGAGGCCTCCTCCAAACAGCATTATAACCAGACTGTATCATTAAAACTATAAGTACCAGTTCTAGATCCTTGACTTTAGACAAACAATTCTAAAGACAAAATGTATTTAAAGACCCATCTTTATTTGAATGTGCCTCTTAACCTGAGATATTAGTTATACAGTAATAGTATTGACAATCTAAAAAAGCTGAGCAATTCAACAGTCAACTTTATATTTCTTATTGTCTAAAGCATTTATTATTTTCATTTTTCCCCTCTCATATTCAGTGTGGACGGATTGAGACAGCGTGGTGTCCAGAGAGCTGCAGAGACTTCAGGGAGAAACCTCCGTGTGATGGACGTCCTGTCTGTTGGTTTGGAGAGGACTGAGGGTCTTTCCTCAGCGAGGAGGACCAGGCCTGATGAAGGAGGACCAGGCCTGATGGAGGAGCACATGCTGGGCATAGCTGATACCAACTGCACAGGCCTAGTCTGTCACTTTATTTGACTAAATGTGTTTACTTATACATTTAATAGGTTTACACCTTCTGTCATATGTGCTTTTTTATTTAAAACATGTTTGATTAACTTTTGGTTCACATTTCAATAAATTGAATTTGCACTCCTTTTGTCCATTATTCTTACTGAAAATGTTAGATTACACATTCACATCTGACTGAAGATTGGCCCCATTTATTTGCGTTGCAAACTCTGCGGTACAAGGTACATGTTGTGAAGCTCATGAAGTGAGGCAAATAGAAATAATCAGCTGATGGAGTGTAGATGTGGAAATAGGTGCATTCGATCAGCTGACTGTGTTTTCACAATAAAAGTAGTTTCTTAGTGAATGTCCTGTACTGGTCTTAACATCTCATAACATCAGCTTTTAATTTTCCTCTTGGATGTTCTTCTTGACCCTCAGAGAAGGAGACAATGTTGAGTCGTGTCTTTCAGGCATGTCCTTTCCTAACAAAAATTACAGGAAACATAAAACATTATTGTGTTATTTATGAAAGCGGTGTGTTTAGGGGCTGTAGATATAATTTTTTTTTTCTTCAACATTGAGCTACAAAGACAATCAGATTATGAATGAACAATATGAAATGCATCAACATTGAAATATATATTATCAAAATAATATTTAACTGTTATCAAAACGTTGTGCAACTGTAGAAGCTTGCTCTGTTGTCTCACTGAAATAATCACTTTTATCACGGTTTTTTACAGACAATATTGAGAGATAAATAGTAGCAGTTCTCACTATGCGTTAAATATCTTTGCCTTCAATACCTTAAATTAGAAAGCTGACAGTCATATTGCTTGTTAACATCTAAATGTAACCTTTTGCATGGAAAAAACCCTCAACTTCACTGATGTGTAGGTGATCTAGTATTTAGTATTGTTTAATGGAATGTATAGCAGTGTATTAAAGTCAATACTTCATTTATTTAAACAAATATCTTTCTTGATTCTTTGTACAGTATGAAAAAAGAGTATTTGTACCTGTGCTGAAGTTCACTGCTGTGAGGAGTCCAGTTCTGTCTCTCACTCTCTGGTCCAGCCTGTCTGCATCACCTGGACACTTTAAAAAACAGATATATATATGTAAAGTACCATGTGTACAAACAATATAACTTATTCTCTTCTGTTGAACATGTTGGATTTTGTATTGTCCGAGTCCTTTTTATTTTACTGTAACTTTGGAAGTTGTGTTACCAATGCTGTTGTGTTACTGTTTATTTGATACCAATTTGGTAATGCAATTAATAAAAACAACAAGGTTTGGGTTCGTTCTTCAGATGACTGTGACGTTAACGTGTAAGCTCAATAATGAACTCCAGCTCAACCAACCATATTGTAATATCGAAGTAATCATCTTGAAATATGACATTAATAATTGTAATATACACACATCTTATTGTGAGGTTGATTTCACATACACTACTTCGAAAAAAAAGGTAAAGGTCGATAAACAAAAACGAGCTTTATTTAAAAGCTGAAAAAACTAAAACATGGCATGAATCAAAAAACATAGATAGTGCAAGGTAAAACACACAAAACTGACCGTGACCAACATGAAGGGAGACAGGAGAAACAAACAATGAACCGACGAGGAAACACAGGAAAAGACAAGACTAAATACAGGGAGGGGTAATCAAGGAACAAGAAACAGCTGGGTAAAGGAGGGAGAAACACAAGGGCAACAGGTGAACACAATCAGACACACCAGGGAAACTAACGACAGGGAGGAAAACACAGGGAGAAGGACCAGACAAGAAACAAGGAGGAAAACATGAAACAGGGAGAACAAAACAGCAAAATAAACCCAAACATACAAAACTAAAAACGTGACATAACATAAGAATCGTGACAGAACACCCCCCCTCAAGGGACGGATCCTAGACCATTTCCAAAAGGGTGGGTGGAGGGGGTCCGGAGGACGGGTCTGGGTCGACAGCCCAGAGGCAAGGCAGAGGAACAGAAGGTGGTCTCGGGCGGACGACCCGGGGGCAAGGCAGAGTTCATGGAGGGGGTCTCAGGCGGACAGCCCAGGGGCAAGGCAGAGTTCGAAAAGTCAGGGGGCCGGGCTCGAGGGCGAAGACCATGGCTGGGGAACTCAGGAGGCCGGGCTCGAGGGCGAAGGCCGCTGGGGAACTCAGGAGGCCGGGCAAGAAGGCGGCGACGGGATAGCTCCGGAGGACGACGTACGCCGAAATGGGACCCCTCCAGTGTCAGCTGGATCACCGGAGCACTGGGATCGAGAGCAGGAGCTGGTGGGACCGCTGGCGGGACAGGATCAGGTGTTGGCAGGAAATCCGGTGGAACCCCCAACGAAACAGGACATGGAGTAGGCAGGACCCTCAGCGGAACCCCCAACGACACTGGACGTGGAGTTGGCAGGACCCTCAGCGGAACCCCCAACGACACTGGACGTGGAGTTGGCAGGACCCTCAGCGGAACCCCCAACGCCACAGGACATGGAGTTGGCAGGACCCCCGACGAAACAGGTGTCGGCTGGACCTCCAACGGCACAGGACATAGGGTTGGCAGGACCTCCGGCAGAACAGTAGTCGGCAGGACCTCCAATGGCACAGGACATGGAGTTGGCAGGACCCCCGGCAGAACAGTTCTGGAGCCGGAACCATGGCTGTATGGGCCGGTTCTGGAGCAGGGACCATGGCTGTATGGGTCGGTTCTGGAGTCGGAACCATGGCTGTGGGGACCGGAACTGAAGCCTGGATCATGGCTGTGTGGGCCGGTTCTGGAGCCGGAAACATGGCTGTATTGGCCGGTTCTGGAGCCGGAAACATGGTTGTGTGGGCCAGTTCTGGAGCCGGAAACATGGCTGTGTGGGCCGGTTCTGGAGCCGGAAACATGGCTGTGTGGGCCGGTTCTGGAGCCGGAAACATGGCTGTGTGGGCCGGTTCTGGAGCCGGAAACATGGCTGTGTGGGCCGGTATTGGAGCAGGGATGGCTGCTGGGCACGGAACCGGAACACGGAACCATGGCTGTGTGGGATGGTACTGGAGCATGGTACCATGACTGTGTGGGCCGGCACTGGAGCACGGAACCATGGCTGTGTGGACCGGTACTGGAGTGCGAGCTGGCTTCCTGACCTTGCGTTTTTTAGAGGTCTTTTGGAGGCTCCGTGGACCTCCAAACGCCAGACGGGATTCCAAAATAGGGTCAGAAAATGGAGACTGGCTCTCAGGGCTACGTGAAAAAACTCTGAGCCATTCAAGGCAACGAGCTCCTCAACCATGGCATGTTAGACACCTCCATTTGTGTCTTTTTGAGGATAGCCTCTTTGTCCCTTCTTGACGAGGTTCCACTCCACTCGGCATAATAACATTGAAGGGAAAAGTCTAGATCGAACAGATCTAACTCAAAATCATCAATATCCGCTGGGTCCATATTTGGTCGGTTCATTCTGTTAAGATCACTGTTACGGAAAAGGTACAGATGGAGCCTCTTATTTTGGACCCCAGCATACAGCTTCCTGCCGACTGCCAGCCAGTTGCCTGCCAAAGACCAGTATTCAGGAATGTTAGGCCCTCCCACTATTCTCCAATTTCAGGGTTTAACCAGGAGATGGCGCTATATATTAAATAACTAAGACTTAGTTTTTCACAATAGAAAATGCAGATATTATATAAAAAACTAAAGTTAAAATCTTGTTTTTAATGCCCCAAGAGCAATAACATCTTGTCACAAGCTTTTTGGAAGAAAAAGACTGACCCAAGAGACCTGTAGTTGACTAATTACAGGCCTCAATAAAGTTCTGCCATTGGTTGTGAAAAACAACGGTGGACATAGTGGAAAGTGAAATTGACATTGTCGAATTTAATAAAAATACAAAATAATGTATCTGTGTACGTGTTTTACTATGTGATCTGCACTTATCAAACATCTAATTAAAGAATGGTAGCTGTACCTCTCAAACAACCTAAACTAGTTATAAATGTTTAAATGTTTAAAAACTCTGCCCGGTTCACCGACCCCCCTCTGAGTGAATACCCAAGATATCTTGGTTTGATTTGGAGAAGGCTTTTAAAGTAGGCTATACTAACTCTAACTCTATTGTATACTAACTCTTCCCGTCAAGAATATGAATAGAACTTAGATAGATCACTTTACATTTCTGCAAATGAATAGCTTAGCTACTTGGCACTAAGAGTACAGATATGTCTACCCTTTCTTTTCAGAGTGTAATATCTGCATTTTCTCTTTTGTTTGAATAGGAGAAGGGCAATGCTTATTATTGCAATATACAACTACACAAAAATAATAATTTTTTAATTTACTATATCAGTACTTTGTATGCACTCATTTCATAATACAGAGGCAAACTCTATACCTAAAAATAATTATTTAAAAAAAAATCCTCACAGAACCCCATATTTCGCTGTTAACGCAGTTGCAGGTGGGAATTATAAGACCGTGACACATCGAAGGCTGAAGGACAACACTAGAACTGTGTAACTTTTTTTCAATAAAATATTAAAGTCTTCCAGTCCGTGACTTTTCCTGAAAGTGTGTTATGTAGCACCCTATGTTGTTAAAAATTGTCAATTTATACCTATTTCCGCCCAGCGGGTCATATTGACCCCACCCCTTTTCATATAAACATGACGTGTTGCTATAGCAACGCCTTTTGTCTACTGCGGTTCCTTATAGATTGAGAGAGAGAGAGATAGATGGATAGATATATTGATAGATAGTTATAGAGAGAGAGAGAGAGAGAGAGAGAGAGAGAGAGAGAGAGAGAGAGAGAGAGAGAGAGAGAGAGAGAGAGAGAGAGAGAGAGAGAGAGAGAGAGAGAGAGAGAGAGAGAGAGAGACAGTCTGTAGTGAAGGAGTGCGCTCCCGCTCACGGGAGACTGCTCGCGCTGCGCTCCGCAGCAAACAGCTGTGGGGCGAGTTGAAAGTACGTTATGCTGGCCGCGGTGTCTAAATAATGCTTCCGGGCCAGCGGGCCATTTATAATGTCGAGCCCTGAGATTATATTGGTATACGTTTCATCCCTGTGCTTTGATGAAGCCTAATTTGATAAAGTTTCAAATTAATTTCTGAAATATTTCGTTAATAAATATTTCATGAGTAATATAGTTGTCTTTGTCACATTTTATTTGACATTAGTAAATAATTATGCACATTTACAGATATTTTACATGATATGAGTGATAACACGTGTTATAAGGGCTATTTCGCACAATAGGTGTGCCTTGAGATTTTTACTTGTCCTTTGGTGTGCCTTGGGCACAAAAAGTTTGGGAACCACTGCTGTAGAGAAATGTAAACGTTCACCATCCCCCACCCGCCTACTGTATGTTGCTTTTTGACATGTAAATGAGTAACTACCCCCCTCTGAGTGAATACCTGTTGTACCTGTCCGGGGCTAAGCCCATAGGACGATGCTCTGATGTCATCACCCTCGCACATTGGTCATATGTTTACAAAAAACGATGTTAACACTTTCTCGTTCTTAATATATGCTATATTTAGGGTCGATATGTGTTGAATTTACTTTAAAATAGCAGATCACTGTGATTCACTTCTCCGCGGCTCCTCCGTGCAGAGAGGCCCCCCCCCGTTGACAATTCACGAGCGTCTAACTCTCTCCCCCCTGTGAAGAGATATCACAGGGGGGGGTTGGGACACACACATTCCGATGGCCAATTCGTTTTAAACAAAGAGTAGGCTATACTCAACATAGTGCAGGGTTGCCAACTTTGGGTACCTGGCTGGAGTGAGATTTTGATATCATGGGTTTAATTCGGTTTAATTACACATATGCACACGAAATGACTGCTATCGTGTCAGCAGCGGGACCTTAGCATATATATAGGATATATATACAATATATACAAATACACAATAATGGACACAGACTATAAAGGGCACAGTTTCATTCACTAATGAAAGTCAAACATGTTTGTTTCCACTGTTTTATTGTGTGCCTGTCGCGATAAGCAATTAATTGACTTATCGTACGATAAATAAAAATGAACTCGATAACTTTTCTGACCTCGATAAATTGCCATTTACATGAGGATGTGACTAGCAGTTTGAAAGGATGTACTTGAATTATTATTATATATTATCATTTCAGTGGTCTAAAATGGTCATACAACGGTGCCGACAATATTATCGTTTATCGCAATAATTTCCGGGAAAATGTATCCAACAAAATTAATTATCGTGAGAAGCCTATACATGAAACACACACACAAACAAATCTACAGACTTACTCCAAACTGCCAAATATATTAATTAACACACTCTCACTCTCATATACTCTTTGACTCTATTTTGGCTATAGTAGAACAATAAGCAGCAGACTTTTACTTTTTTATCATTTCTACTGGATCTTAGATCTGCGCATGCGCTCCAGAGTATTTTTGTTGGGTAATCTATGGTAGGGCTAACCCATACAGTGGTGGGGCTCAAGTCAGTATTTGCAATGTAATTACATACACGCTCCCCCGACAGATTACTTCCCTGTCTCAATCCAAATTGAACTGTATGAAATAAAAAGGCACATTTGTCTTGTAAATAAAAAGGGCGACCTGGAGCCAATCCTGCAATTTCCCCACAGGTGAAAGAGTTGACATGCTGAAAACCCAACCCCTGCAGGGGGGTCTGGGGGGATTCTCCCCCAGGAGATTTTTTAAAATACTAACATAAAATACACATTCTGGTACTCTCTTGAGAAGAAAAATAAATAAATCTATTACTACACATTTAAAAAAATGAATGCCATATTAGTTTTTTGTTACTTTGTTCTGAAAGCTGAACCTGCTGCAGCAGTGCTGCTCCTCACAGAGAGAAGAGGGAAGAGGCTGTGTGAATTACTTTACATTGTGGATAAGGGTGGATAGCCCCCATTGTTCTGTGTGTCAAAATGAAAGACAGCCCACACACCTATCAATCATCAAACCGTGGGGTCTTATTTCATCTCTATACATCGATACAACATTACGTGTTGATGGAAATCAACACGTAATGTTGTATCGATGTATAGAGATGTACTACCGCAAAAGTATTCTCCGTCGGGACTTCCTGCAACAACACCACGCCGTTATCGTGATTCTGATTGGCCAGAAGACATTATCAAAGACGTTCTATTGAGAAGACGATCACTACGTGACAAAAGTTTTCAAAACCGTTTCTAGTCTTCGTATTCTTGTTTTTGGCGTGAGAATAGTTTGGGCAGCGTGAGAGCGTGATATTGAGAGTGAAAGCGTGTGTCACACGCCAGATGCGTGAGAGTTGGCAACCCTGACATAGTGGGGTGGGGGCTGGTGAACGGTATGGTCAATGTTTGTAAACACTGTGACATTTTGACTTTATTTGATCATTTCAGTTAAAAACTAACGTTCATATTTCATATTACTGTTTTGCCTGGCTGGATCTGTAATTTACAGGAAAGGAGTGCACGCTACTAAAGAGACACGCTACCATGGAAACCAAACAATGGTGTTGCTGTATTGAAGTCCGAGTGGAAACAGTCATTGGATGATTGGATGGTCATTATGGGGAAAAATAACACCCAGGGATCAAGATCCCTCCGCGACGCGACGCGGAGGGATCAGTAATTTTTAGTGAATTACTGAGTTTAGGCACGTTAATAACATTTTAATGAAGTTGAATACAGTATATTCATATTTGTCAGTGATTTCATGTCAATTCGGCGAACATAAACGATTAAATTAGGATTAAAAATCGAGAGCCGGCTGCTGTTCGTTACGGCAACCCAACTAGGACACTTGACACAGTGGCTTTTGGCAAAGCACACAAAGAAAACAAAAAAAACCGAGAGAGATGAGTTATTGTTATTACAACGTGACTTCACTATTATTTAACAACTATTTTTATTGGGTTCTTTTATTTGGGGTTAAGTACATTGTCAGAATAAGTGAGAAATGGATTTAACTTCTGTTAGACAGCTATCATACTGAATAAATATTTATGCAAAAATGTATGGCATTAATAATGTATATCTAATTACATTTAAAAATGTATGGCATTAATAATGTATATCTAATTACATTAACTGTGAATGTCTTTCATTTTATTTAAAATGAAATAAAATTACATAAAACATTTTCCATAAAAAAGTTGATTCAAGAACAAATCAGTACTTTTCTTATATGACTATTATTGCTAAATTTGAAAGGTCTTTACCAGCTTTGGAATTATATATATATAGCACCTTCTGCCATCCCATCTCTACTGACATATGGATCTTAACAAAGGTCCGCTATACATTAGTACCAGATATACTGTACACGGACATTTTAGTGAACCAGACCAGCTGTTTCCGCCGGGTCTTCGCTTCCCGGGCATCACGTTGTTTACAAGTGTGTTCAGATGCTAAATAAAAGTTTAGCTTGTACTTTTGATACCCCGCCTCTCGGCACCACAACATCCAGTTTACTGTATTTCACATGAGCGATGTCGAACATTGAAAAGTCCTTATAAAATCTCTGTTATTAGATCAGTACTTTTCTTATATGACTATTATTGACTTGAACACTGAGAATGTATTTATTAACTTCAGACATTTAAAATATTTGAAATCAGATGAAAACAAACTGTAACGGGCCCTGCCGTGTTATCTATGATTACTATGCCTTACTGTACATTCATAATTTCAGCCGGAGGTAGGTGGTAGGCGTTGCGGAGGAGCAGATTGCGAGTGAGGTGCCTGTTCTAAACGAACTATTCCAGCTGTTATAAAGCATTAAATAAAAAGTAAGCAAGGAATACAGAATGTTTCGTTACGTAACTTTGTTGAGAATATGGTCATGTACATGTAATACATGGGATCATTTGCAGCGACTTGGTCATTGTGGGGAAAAATAACACCCATCCTGATCGTTTCAATGAAGTTGAATACAGAATATTCATATTTGTCAGTGATTTCATGTCAATTCGGCGAACATAAACATCAATGATGATGATTAAATTAGGATTAAAAATCGGGAGAGCCGGCTCGTTCGTTTTTTCCGACTAAACAACATTATTAACAACAAAGAAGTTGATTTCACATGACTCCAGTGTGGAACCCCACTGCACCCCCTGGTGGATCAATGATCCATTGCAGCTGGCTTCACAATAATTAAATGTATTTATCATGGGGGCGGTATCAAGTCAGACTGGGGGCCGGCCGGCCATCACGGAACGTGCACGAACCGATCACGACCCTCGCACTTTAAACTGTCCAAAATAAGACGCTTCATCTGTAGGACCCAAAAGCACACCACAAAAAAGGTAAAGGTCTATAAACAAAAGCGAGCTTTATTTAAAAGCTGAAAAAACAAAAACATGGCATGAATCAAAAAACATAGGTAGTGCAAGGTAAAACACACAAAACTGACCGTGACCAACATGGAGGGAGACAGGAGAAACAAACAATGAACCGACGAGGAAACACAGGAAAAGACAAGACTAAATACAGGGAGGGGTAATCAAGGAACAAGAAACAGCTGGGTAAAGGAGGGAGAAACACAAGGGCAACAGGTGAACACAATCAGACAATCAGACACACCAGGGAAACTGACGACAGGGAGGAAAACACAGGGGCTGCGTTTCACTTCGGTTAAATGGATTCCTTGCATCCCTCACTTGCGTCGTTTCCCTGCGACTAGTCCCTCCCACCAGGGAAGCATGGAGAGACGCAAGGAAACCACGAGAAGCAGGGAAATGAGTTTTAAGAGCAATGGGACGTCCTTTCCTCGTGAAGCGACGTCCGTTTGTGATGACGCTGCACAGCTGTTCGTCTGACAGCAGCTCTGTCCCCGTTATTTTCACAAACACCCCCGCCTCTGCACATTTACTGACACAAACATTTGTATCATCTGTTGTAGACCCAAATAAATTAAATCAAATAAGAACTCATTCTCAAAAAAGATAAACGCCATTCTTAAAATGTATAAACGAACAATAGTTTGATTAATATTGATTAGAGTGCACAATAGAAATAAAATAATTGAGAGAAGAAAAAGAGATATGTTATCTATCAAAACCCAGTTAGATTAACATTCATTGGATTGCACACTTTGTTTGTTTGTGTGGATATGTAGCAAATCAACATTTTAAATAGCACTTAATGACTGACTGAATGGAAATGACAATAAATGAAAATGTAAAACGAAAAAAGCGATAATGAAAATGTTTCCAATAAATGAATAAAAGGATTTTTGACCACTTTGTTGTTCAGATATATCACATATTTGTAACTGAATGATGCATTCATTGAAACAAAACACAGTATAAACTGAGGAGTGAGTCCCGTGAGTTTCATGTGTTTTCTTCACTCCGCTGGGAAACTCTGCTCTCATGTCAAGAAGCATCAGATCAGTGCATGCGCTGCATCGTCCAATCAGTGAGCGATACACAGTAAGGGGGCGGGGCGAGTGTCTGAGGATTTCATCGAAGGATGGTCTGGTGGTTCCTCGATTATAGCTCCTCCATTATCGCTCCTCGCTCCTCGCTCCTCCGGCAAAAATAAGGCCATTGGGACGCTACTCAAGATGGCGCAGACAAATCAACTTCCGGTGAGACCGAGACCGAGGAGCGAGGAAATGAAAAATAAGAGAAGTAAAACGCAGCCAGGGAGAAGGACCAGACAAGAAACAAGGAGGAAAACATGAAACAGGGAGAACAGAACAGCAAAATAAACCCAAACCTAGACATACAAAACTAAAAACGTGACATAACATAAGAATCGTGACAATATGGATGTTAAATTCACAAATTAGTCTGAATAATCTTAAACAAGAACAGGATCTTGAGCCATGATGCCTGTTTTTAAAGTACAGAAACATTCAGAATGCATTACGATTCCTGCAAAGGTTTTGTAATGGACCCCTAATACTCTTAATTTATAAAGTAATAATAATAAATGTGAATGATTGAGCTCAATTAGTGGCCTGACCTGCCCTCCTAATTTCGTTTAAAAAAAAGTCAATGATGATCATTATGAAGGGGTGTCCAGCCCATATCAATAATATACCAAACTACAGGCTAATGTGAGATTCAGAAATTTGTTTTAAAAATCATGTTTTCATGTTATAGGCCTACCTTACATGAACCTGTTTGAAACCTTAATGACCCCATGATGTGATTATTTATATCTTAAAACCTTGAACAATTATATTTAGATGTTCATAAATATCTAAATGTATGTATAAATACATGTGTAGCAGTTAGACAAACATAATTAATAGATGATCTCATTAATACCTATTTTATACTTACTAAAAAATAAAAATAAAGTTTACTAAGCCACCTTTTTGTTTTAATTTATTAATTTGACAAAATGCCTCTCTGAAGAACCAGCACCTTACCGTGGTCAAGAGGTTTGTGTGCCCTGATGAACCTGGGGGCTATGTTGTCTGGAACCTTGTATTCCTGGTAGGGTCTCCCATGGCAAATTGGTCTCAGGCAAGGGGCCAGACTAAGATTGGTTCAAAATACCTCATGAAAGACGACACAGGAAGTGAGGATACCGGGCCCGGAGGAAGTCCCCTTCTGGAGCCAGGCCCAGAAGGAGGACTCGTCGGCGAGCGTCTGGTGGCCGGGCTTGCCACGGAGCCCGGCCGGGCACAGCCCGAAAAGGCAACGTGGGCAACACCTCCGCTTCTCCATCCCGTGGGCCCACCACCTACGGGAAACAGCGATGGGGTTGGGTGCGCTGCCAGAAGGGTGGCAGTGAAAGCAGAGGGTCTCGACGGACCAGACCCGAGCGACAGAAGCTGGCTTTGGGGACGTGGAACGTCACCTCTCTGGGGGGGAAGGAGCCGGAGCTTGTGCGGGAGGTGGAGCGTTACCAGTTGGATCTGGTTGGGCTCACCTCTACGCACAGCGTCGGCTCTGGAACCTTACTTCTGGATAGGGGTTGGACTCTATTCTTCTCCGGAGTTGCTCAAGGTGTGAGGCGCCGGGCGGGTGTGGGGATACTCACAAGCCCCCGGTTGAGTGCTTAGTTGTTGGAGTTTACCCCAGTGGACGAGAGGGTCGCCTCCCTACGCCTGCGGGTTATGGGGGGGAAAACTCTGACTGTTGCGTGTGCTTATGCACCAAACAGCAGTTCAGAGTATACAGCCTTCTTGGAGACCCTGGAAAGAGTCCTGTATGGGGCTCCTGAAGGGGACTCTTTAATCTTGCTGGGAGACTTCAACACACATGTGGGCAATGATGGAGACACTTGGAGGGGCGTGATTGGGAGGAACGGCCCCCCTGATCTGAACCGGAGTGGTGGTTTGTTACTGGACTTCTGTGCTAGTCATGTATTGGGGGAAATGCAGCCGTGAGCATATAGGGAACCCCCCGGGGTCTAGACACTGGTGATGATGCTGAAGATCTGGATTTGATGAGGAGATGGGATGAAGAGGAGGTGTGATGAGGTCTTTGGATTAGCTCTCCTGGCACTGGATATGATGAAAGGAGGTGGATGGGGAGGAGGCGGGCGGCAGCATGAAACCTGAAATCACAGCTGACTGCAGGAGAGAGGAGAACCATTTGAAAGTTTGGCTGCAGTACGATGATTGGCTGCTGGAGATTGAGGTGAAATGTAATAGGTTAAAGAGAATGCCCATGATGAGCTGATTATATGCAGCTGCAGAGTGAATGTATATATATACCCAGTCTTCCTGAAAGAACTTGCGCTGAGCTTCATATAGTGAGTCAGACTCATGGTCAGACTGCTGGTTGGGAGGCTCAGTTCTTCCTGTTGACAGAAGATGGCACTTTTCTGAGAGGGAGCCAGCTGGCAGACACTGGACAGTGGCAAACCAACAGATGAAACAGGAATCCATCTGAGAGGCTATGTGGAAAAGGATAACAAATAATGTCAGCAAGACATGAACATATATAACCACTATCATTCAATTCTGTAATTGCAGGAGACAAAACGTACATACATATACATAACTTACATATACATGTACAATGAACAAAAAATAAAATGTTTGGGTAGTTATTTTAATACATTGAATACATTGAATACGTTGAATACATTTAACACATTGAATACGTTGAATACATTTAACACATTGAATACATTGAATACTTGGAATACATTTAACACAAATAACACAATTGAAATATACAATAACTAAACTCTTTAACTACATACACTATACATCTCCAGTGTGGCAATATTGCTGCAAGATTTGGTATCAGATATGAAAAAATACTTGTTTAGAGTTTTGCGTGTCCATGTTCAGTACAGACTTGTGCCGCGTTAAGCGTACTCCAAGTAGTATGTTGAACACAGACTTGCAAACAAAATACACCAAATTGAACTTTCAGTTACAGTTGAAGGTACAGATACAACATAATGAATATTGGCTAGAAAGAAGCTTGGGATGTTGCTGTTGACATTCACATAAATCGTTCCACTGTTGAAAACCATGTGTTGCGTTGCTTAAAGTGGACCTATCATGCTATATTTAAATGATATATTGTAGGGCCATACCTATATAAGGTATATTTATACGTTTCTTTTTTCAAAATACCAAACAGATCATGCATTTTAGCCATGCCTCATTTCGCTCTATTTGCTGTTCTCCAGGCCTGTTTTTGCAAGGGCTGATTCTGTGACTTAGCTTGAGCTGCAGCTGACCAGGGGGTCACGGCCCCCGGCACGAGCGTCATGTTACCATGCTTGTTTTGAAAACTAGACGAGAAGAAACATGTCCTCCCAGAGAAATGCGTGCGTTCAAGCGTATTTTGATGAGTATGATCCAGAATCGGACACTGAAGGAGACGAGGTTTTGGTGGAAGTGCAAATATCTCGGTTGCAGCAGGACCTTTCTGAATGGTTAGTTGACACACTTTTGTCCCTATTTATTTTACGTTAACTCTGTTTGTTGTTACGATGCTTGCTACTTATTCCGTTCATATTTCAACCCAGTCTCACGGCATTTCGTGTTATAGTCACGTTATTTAATCTATTGATTCGTGTGCACCACCACGATTATCCCCTTATTTTCGTGTCACACAGAACGATTTTAAAAGCAATGTATTTCTATTGGTAATGTGTTTCGTGCCTGCAACACGTCTTTTTCTCGGTCTGGTCGTGGAAGACCGGAAGCTGTGTGGTTCATAAAAACATGTTCTTACTCAATATCAAGCCACGATTATTGCTTTTATTTAAAATCGTATCATTTCGGACTTTTGTTGCCGTCTGTGAGGAAAAGAAATGGGGCTCAGAGCCTCAGGATACTGAAATCTGTATTTTTAAAATCTTTTTTTCCTTCTAATTTGTTATTCTTTTCAAAATAACACACTGTTATTTACTCAACAATAACACACAATTATCCTTGTTTTTATTTATTGGTTTAATTCGATAATCTCGGGCTATTTTGACGTCCGTCAGGAACTGAATTTCAAAATAAAGTCAACACGTCTTTTTCTCGGTCTGGTCGTGGAAGACCGGAAGCTGTGTGGTTCATAAAAACATGTTCTTACTCAATATCAAGCCACGATTATTGCTTTTATTTAAAATCGTATCATTTCGGACTTTTGTTTGTTGCCGTCTGAACTGAATTTCAAAATAAAGTCCGAAACAATACCAGAAACAGATTTAGGACTTTTCAATAATCCTCAGCGGTGATTGGATGTTTTAGCCGCAATGCACGTAGGGATATGGTGTTTATGCACACGTTTCTTTCGTGTCAGAAAGCACGATTTTCAAAGTAATGCATTTTAAGTGGAAGAATTGTTCGTGTCTCCTCTTCGTGTCTCGGGAAGCCGGAAGCTGTATTATTTTCTAATGTTTATTTTTTTTAACCATAACGGGTACTTTACATAACATTGAGTCAAACTTATCCTTGTTTTGTTTATGTTAAATTGTTATTGTCAATCAATTGTCCATTTTATTTATTAAGGTTTAGGATATTTGCCAGGAGAAGGGAGACCGTCGGAAACCGGAAGCTGTATTATTTTCAATGTTTTTTGTTTTTTTTTATTAATTTTTTAACCATAACGGGTACTTTACACAACATTGAGTCAAACTTATCCTTGTTTTAATCCTTGTTTTATTTATGTTAAATTGTTGTTGTCGGTTAATTTTCCATTTTATTTATTAAGGTTTAAGATATCATTAGTCTTTTATTTTATTATTATCATGCTTGGTGTTTACACTTTTCTGCATTTTATAAGGCAATATATACTTTTTTGTTTTTGTCTGTAGGCTACTTAGGTTATTAAATAGTTATTGTGTCAAAATATAGGAAATGTATTAATATTTTATTGTATAATCGGTACAGGAAATGACATAATTCAGAGCACCACCACCGGTCCGGCATTGCTATCCATCTTCTGACAAAGTAAGTTGTGTCACTAAAGTCTGATGCATGATTTAATAATTGGGGCTTTTTTTAAGCCTTTTCTCGCATAGTTCATCATACATAATGAACTGTTCTAAGTCTGAGAAATGCTTTCGCCATAATCAGCAAAGCAACATTAATGTGAAATTATTCTTGCGGGCGGCTAGCTAGCTAGCTCACGTTCAACATAAGCTTAATCTAGTTTAGCTACATTTATATCAGCTCATAAGTGGTGTGTGGAAAATATTTGTCTTAATTACGGCTACATACTCCGGTGTTAAAGTGTGAGTTATACGTTATCTTAATCGCTTTTGTTTTACACATGACAGTACTAACGCTGCCGAGTGGACATTTAACATATGTTTGGGGGGGAGGGGCATAGTCCATGTGCACGGCCATGTGCTTGTTACGAGTCTGAAACAGGAAACACGTACATGAACTCACTCAGTCTGTCTAAAGTAGTTAAACCGTCACAATGTGCATTTAAAAAAGCTAGTTTCACTACATAATTCACTTTTTCTGTTCTCTCCTGCAGCTCCTGTACCCACACCACAAACCCATACACTGATCTACACCATCATAAAACCAACGGCACTTTTAAGAGCCAAACTCAACCTATCTCTCTGTCTATCTACCTAGCTTTCTTATAGTTATTGTCTCTATCTTTTTCTATCATTCATTATCTATTTCTTCATCTATCTATCTCAATCTTACAATCTGTCTCACTATCTCTGTCTGTCTCATACAGCAGCTGTTTGTTTGCATATCTGTTGTGTCTGGCTGGCTGGCTGGCTGGCTGGCTGGCTGGCTGGCTGGCTGGCTGTGTTGCAATGGCAACAAAACACAACCCAGACCCCAATAATCCCACATCCAAAGAAGGGAAACGCATGGCTCTTGAGCTGAAGCATGAACACATGCTAGCTGAAGCTAAGGTTGGTGTTTTAACCCATATGACCTCATTCATTTCCTACTTGAATGTGGCACTATCTCTTATCCAAAAAATGCTGAACAGGCCAAGAGTAACTGGATTTTGGATCAATGTATAGGGCCTTTGCAAAACAGTTCATCATTACAACATGGGGGGCAGAGGCTTACTAAATAAAGCTTGTTCAACTTGTTTTACTTGATTAGTTGGATATGGTAGGAAAAACTTGAAGCAAAAATGTTCTTCAAGTGAATGAATTTCCTTTTATTTGCCCACTGTCATATGGTATCAGTTTATCAGCAACATCAACCTTACATGAGTTGTTACTTGGTCACAGAAAGCAGCTGAGGAGAGGAAACGGGCACGCTCTGTAGGAGACACTTTACAGTCCCCTAAAAGGGACGTGGCAAGCCGAGAGGGAGGCGTGGAGGGCGACGCCAAGGCTCAGCTACAGGTTGAAATCCCAATTATTTTACATTTTTATGAATTTACTAAGTAAATGGTTGGAAAATCTAATTAAAACACAGTAATTGCTTGTTGAGGGTCTACAATAATTCCAATATGTAAACGCATAGTGACACTACAGTCGGAGACATTCCCACTGTGGTGTCATAAGAACTATGCTTTATTTAATTTCACAAGCTTTTAAACAATAGGTAGATAATACAAATCATCAGTTATCTGTTGTTAACCCTCTGTGTGATGTTTTACAGTCACATCCTGACTGACTGAGGGCTTCCAGTCATCCAGTGTGGAGGTTCTGCGTACTGAACCTTCAGCACAACATGAATTTGGTAAATCACAAAAATGGCTTTAAGTTTAAAACTAAAATCAATTTTTAAATAAATTGTGTTAGTGAGAGAAAATAACCTTATACACAACTGACAGTTCAGGACTCGAACGAGGAATAATTCAGTAAAGATATTGGCCAGTTCCATACTGAGCAAAGAAATGATCCTTGATTTTTAGTGTTCATCTTAAATATAGTCATTTACAGTTAAAGTTTCCCATTCTGTTCACAGAAAAGAATATGGAGAGACTCTCTGACATTCTTTCCTCATGTCCTCCTCCTGAGCCTCAAAGAAGCTCTGCCTCATCCTGGTCTTTTCGGCAGCAGAAAGCCTCAGAGCGCTGGAAAGAAGCGAGACCACACCACCTACAATGCCTTCTAGAAAAAGAGGCTGTTGGTCATCCCCTGTGTGGCCTCTGCCACGAGCCGGCTGTTATTAGGTGAGATAACATTTACCTTTATTTAAATTACTTTACCTAATTGTAATTTTTCAGTATTAATGCTCAGTGCTCTGCTATTTCAGCTAGCATGCATGACTTTTGGGATGTTAGAAAACTGGATACCTAGAGAAAACCCACATGAAAATGAAAGTAATTCTAGGATATTATAATCATTTTGTATTTCCTCCCAAGGTGTAGAGAGTGTCTCCCCGAGGAGTGGTTCTGTGGAGACTGTGATGTACTTCATCACAAGAAACAGCCACTCCACAACAGGGACAGTTTAATGAATGGGTTTTTTAAACCAATTAGTCCAACAACGTGTGTTGTTAGAGTGGAAGGTGGATATGACACCCATGACCAAGGTATGCTCTCTCAAACTTGCATTTTGATGTTCACATGTCTCTTCGGCCAGCAGATAATGGTAATTAGTGCTTTTTTTTTTTTTTTTGACAGCTTGCATATTGCCAACTGTGAAGGCACCCAACTGCTCCTGTAAAGGCAAAAACTTCACTGTGGTACCAGGCAAACCAGTGATTTTAATTACCATCAATGGTAAACAAATATATATATATATATATTTGGATTTCTATTGAATTGTTATATTTTTACTGTTGTGGGCTGAGGCATTGTGCTTCCAATTGGAGTAAAACCTTCATGTAATATCTGTTAATCTTTGACTATTTGTAGATGGAACTGTTGTAAAATGTGTCTTAATTATGTTTATTTACTTGTTCCAAGGGCGTTATGACTTGCATCTGCCACTATATGTCTGTCAAACTTGCCAGCAGCAGTGGACCCCCGACTTGAAAGTCCTCCTTAAGAGTGGATACTGGCCAGCTTCGGTCAGTATTTCAACACTTTACACCTTGGACCTCATGAGCTCCTTTGAAGAGCTCAAGGTCATCTCTCCGGGATTCTCCAGACAGGCCTTTGCAAAGCTGCTGGAGCATCGCACAAAGTGTGGAGGAAGAGTAAGTATAAATATTCGTTACCATATTATACATTATAACATTTCCGTAAATAGACAAAATCACAGCAATTATGTAATTATCTTCCAGTCTGGACCTGTCAACGGAGATGCACTGCAGCGCAGCTTTCTGGAGTTCTCCTATGCCTCGTATGAGGAAGACCAGCTCTGCTGTGGTGCTCCTTTCATCTGCCCTGCCTGCACGCCGGAGATGTTGGCTGTTTCTGCCGATGGAAACAGGAAGCTCTATCGCTTTCGGCGAAGTGGAAGGTGCTGTTTTTACAATGTTGTTATTTAACTTTTTTGATTACTGTTTATATTTCATGGATATATTTGCTAATCTTTTTTTCCTTAGTTCTGATGGCAGCGCCTTTTTTAATGGGCTCTTTGTAGCAGAAGACAGCGCGGTGGCTGCATTTGTCGACAAAATACAGAGATCACTGAAAAATGCAAGTTTTTATTCGTCATTTTACCTTATAGGTATATCACAAAAATAGCCATGTATATCCGACCTAGACTTTCTTCAAATTCAGCTACTTCTCCTTACCATCTACTCCAAAATCAGATAATTAGAACAAATGGTGTAGATTGTGATTCCATTGCTTTTAACTGATTTGTCATAATGTAATGTGTGTCTTAGACCCAGGGAAGAGGCACATGTGGGGACTCCCAGTGGACAGCAGCGAGGGAGACGTCAAGGAGGGCTTCTAAGCTGGATGAAGAAGGGATGGAGGTGGCTGTATGTCGCCATGGGTTTCTTTTGAAGGCCTTAAATATGTACAGGGGGGAGATATTCGCCTACCCCCTGTATCTTCAAAAGGAACTCATGCCAGCCAAAGCCAAGTTCTTCGCCATGGATGTGGCTTGCAAGTACTGGCCGTACATGGAGAAAGCTGCAAGTGTCCTTCCTGCTCTCCAGGAGCTGACCACCATGAAGCCATTCCTCAGTGTAATGCATGCTCGAGCCCATGCTACCAAATGCGAGGTATGTGAAATATTTTTGTATCACGTACATTTATATTTTTTATATTTATAATACTGAAGTAGTAAATATCTAAGATATACTGTTTAGTATAGTAGTATGTAGCCTCTTTGCACAACAATTCCAGCAACCTTTTACCATCAGATTATATGGAGTGGGAAGAACCAGGAGGGAGCAGGGATGACCGCCGGGGAAGAGGTGGAGCAGGTCAACAGCTACCTGTCCCGTTGTGCCCTGACAACCAAATACATGTCCAAAGCAGGTGAGTGGAAGGTTTTGCCCTATTATTGCATACTTTTTTAGATGACACATCATAACCTCATTATTGCGTTCAAAAGCACGACTGGACATGCTCACAGTGCATGCTATGGGATGGAACAGGAAAAAAGGTGACTCCCTTCATAAGGCACTTTCCACAAGATATGTGAAGGTGAGCCTCCTATTAAAGGTGTTGTGTCCTTTGTCATTTGCACATGGCTTGTTGTTAATCATAGCAAGTTTTAATCTTGATAAATGTCCATCGTCTACTGTTTATCAGACTAGTAAGAGGCTCCTGGAAGAGACTGCAAGTCTTGAGGAACTCAAGACGGAGCTACATTGTGTCTCAGATGACATGGTGTCGACGTGGATTTCCGACGTGAAGGAATGGGCATCTGGTAAGCACGACGAGATAACACCAGCTACATATCATTGTCCATGACTGTTTGAATTTACAGATTTGATCCTAAAGAGCAGCCAATGATATAAGGCGGATTTTTCATGCCACGTAATGGGACCCTCACTGGATTTCAGTAGACGGGGACATAATCTTCAAGCAACAGCAAGCCAACTATGTGTCCATGTTTATCTCTGATATGTTCCAGTTTCCATAGTTGTACCATCAATTTGTGTTAAAAGGTGTTACACAACTTTGTTTCTCAAAACCGTTACGTGTTGTGTAACAGTACATTTTACTGCCACTATTATTTCTACAGGAACATCAGAAACATCGGGTACTTCTGAAGACATCCTTCAAACAGCACTGCAGCAAAGCATTGAGGGGCTTTACCTAAGTGTGAGGCAGCGGAAGCAATCCCTTTACCGACAGAATGGTATAACAATATAATGTTTTAGGTTGCAGATTCAACCTACTGAATTATATATATTTTTTGCACTTGCAAATATAGTTTGTCACATATCCCTATCCCTCTACCTCATGTATTTTTCAGACAGCAGCAAGCTCCGCCATCGACTTCGAAGGAAGCTTGCAGACGACAAAAAGCGCCTTAACCAGGAGATACTGAAGTACAACCAGCTGGTACACGACTCTGCCAGAGGCATAGATGTTGCTGCGGTGGAGCATTCCCTCTCTGGAGGGAGCATCATGTCCGCGCTGTGGCCGTGGGAAGTTCATGGCATGGGTCAGTTTTCAGATATTTCATAATAATTAATTTGAAGTTCTGTTATATGAAGGTATACCTTGCTGAGTTATGCACATATCATGTAGAGTGTTAAAACGTTCATTTAGTTTAAGGGTATATCTTAAGTTTTCTTATTGTGTATACATTTGATTATTTTGAAAGTACATGTTTGGAGTTTTAAACATATTGTTATGCTATAATGAAAATGTGACTCATGTATACATAACTGTGATTGGATTTTAGCTAACTTTACAGCCAAGAAAAAGATACTGGATCAAGTGATGCTTACACGGAGACTGCAAGAGGAGAAAGGCATCCTATTGTTGGAGATGGCGCAGCATTGCACATGGTTGCAGAACATGGCAGTTGCTCTAAAAAATAAGGTGGCTGAGGAAGGTAAGTTGAAAGCAAAACTTAACCTACCTTGTAAAGTATAAGTTTTAAAGGAAAAAAGTCAGCCCAAATCATTCTTGGTCACAGAAATTGGATGGAGTATAATGGCCTTTGCCCATTCGACCCGGCCATTTTACATAATGAAGTCCCTTGACAGTGACAATCATCTTTATGTACATGGGAGAGAATATACTCCATTGAAGTGCTCTGGCCTCGTGAAGCAATCTTACTGTATAGTATGTCCATATAACAATATTTTGTGTATTTTCAGATGTAGACAAGGGGAATGTAGGACTTGGGTGCACCCTAAGAAGGAAGCATGCTGAGGCGTCGGAGAGGTTGCAGGTGGTACTGCAGCAGTACAAGACTGCTTTAGGTCCTGATGCTTCTTTCCTTCAACATGAAGAGGAAAGTCAAAGTGGCCTAAGCAGTCCAGACACCAGTGAGGATGAAGAAGGAAACATCATTTAGGTAATTTACTTAGGAATTAATGTACAGTATCTTTGTTGATTTAGCCTCAACCTAGACATGTTGCTGTTACTTTTGTATTCATTAATGCTAAACATACATTGTGTATTCAAAAACCTCAAATGTGGGTTCTGATCTGCCCCTCTTTTTTGTTTCTCTGTATTTCCCCAGATTGCTGCTGCTCTCAAGCACGAATATCCGCCAAGACTTGATGTGCTATCAGAAATGTAAATACTTTACTGACTTTATATTTAGAGATTGTATTCATACTCCTCAATGGAAGATCACCCTTGAATATGTTGACCATATGACTTTTCCCTATGCCGCAGCATCAGGCCAAACATTTCACTTGTACACAACTTAAATGTTATTGAACAAAATGCTCAGCGTCCCTGGAATGCATCCTGAGCAATGAACCATTCACTTTTGATCCTTTTTGAAACACACATGTCCAAGTATATCTTGCTGGTTACCAAACAACTTGGTGAGCACATCATTGTCCAAGAGCAGGAGGTCTTTCCCTTTTTTCCCAGAACGGGATGCCTATGCATTATTATTTTCGATCTCTTATAGGATTTACCTGTCATTAACTTTATATGACTGCACCTGTTACACTGCAGGCCAATGACAGCTTTGCTCTAATTGTTCATTTTTGTTTCTTTTGCGTTACTTGCTTTTATTGCTTTGTCAGTTATATTTCCTTTTTGATCTCCAGCTATTAACCTGATTGATTGAAGTACTTCAATCAACATGTACAATGCACAATCTTTTAGGATGTATAATTAGGGACATTGAGATAAACAACAAATAGTTTATTTGGTGAATCACCTCATTGTTGTTCTCAAAACCAAATAATACATTGTTATAAATTGTTATATTTGATTTACACATAGAATGTACATGTTTAATATACATAGTTAAATCCTAAAAAAATGGTTGTGTTGTATGATTTCTTAATACTGTATGTTATAACCTTTTGCATAACTTGATTTTATGTTCTGTTGTCCATGCTTTTCATGTTAGACTAACCCCAACGCTCTAGAGTCAACATACACCCTTATGGTGGCCTTTTACTTGTATTGTGGTGAAACACATAAGTAAATCATTGCCAGAGAGGACCATTTTATTGTTTTAAAAACAATGTTATTGATGTGGTTGTTTGATGAATAAATATAAATTAAGCATACTTCTGTGGTACTTTTTGTTGTTTACATCACACTGCATTATAATGCGTTTGGAAATAAATTCATTTAGAAGTAACAATATGGGTTAGCACTTGAATATTTTTGTAAAGAGATGATCCTCATCTGGAACACTGATTGTTAGTTTAAGATAAGATAGAACTTTATTGATCCCAATTTGGGAAATCTTTGCGTTGCAGCAGCATTAAAACACATCGCATTATACAATAAAAAGACAAGAAATAAAGAAGAAAATATACATGTTGAATTTACAAATGAGCAATAACAAGATATAAAGCAAGGTATTATATTTACATAAGTATGTGACAGATGGAATATTAAATATTACACTGAATATGTCAAATGTACTGTGAAGAGAGAAGCTATGGAGCAGAGAGTTCTCTTCCAGCCAGAGGTGATTTGTTGTACAGAGTTATTGCAGTGGGCAGGAATGTTTTCTTGTATCGGTTCCTGTGACAGCGGAGCTGCAGCAGTCTGTTGGAGAAGGAGCTCCTGTCTGTCCAGGTGGAGAGGGGTGGGGTGGGGTTATCTGTCTGTCCAGCTGCAGGTGGAGAGGATGGGTGGGGTTACCCATGATGGAACCAGAATAAGGTTTGTTGGCTTACACGCCTTTCATCGTAGTGGAAAATATTGTCATATGGAATATTTTTGGATAGTTTCACCATTGAAATGCGTTTGATAACACTAGGTGCTCTAGTGCCAAAGTTGTGGCCCTAAAAAAATATCAACTATTCATTTGTATGGCACCCAGAGCTTCCACATTTTAGGGAATATGTTTTTTGATTTAAAATATCATCACTGTCATAAGCAATGGTTACATTAAAACCCTCCTATTGTATTCGTTTCCCCCCCTTACTTTGGTGTTCGCGGTCAAATTTGACCGGTCCTGTTTTAACTGCTATTACATTAACACAAAAACCGTTAATCATCACCAAATGTAATTTAACACCCTTTCAAACTGTAAATATTGTATCAGACTACTGGTATACATGAACAACTGCAGTAAATATACAAAGAATAGACACTGAACATGTATTGGGTGTGCCGGGGGGATGGGCACATAAGAGCGGGAAATGTTTCAAATTGGTGTGTGTGTGTGTGTGTGTGTGTGTGTGTGTGTGTTTGATCTGATCCGGATAGTTACTAATTCCTTGTCTTTATGGCGGGAACACCATGGGTGTTTCAAAGTTGACTAAATCATCCAAAATGCAATGAAAGTGGTGATCAGCAATTTAATATGTTCAAATGTCTACTGTGGAGGATATCATTATGCCTTAATGCAATCGAATGTAAAACAAAAAAGTTATGATTGATGAAAGTAGTAAATCGGTCAAATTTGAACCAAACACAACAGGAGGGTTAAAAGCATAGCTATGCTACATACTGTAGGCTACTGTGCTTAGAATGGACTGTTATTTCATATTAAAAAAATAAACTATTTTTCTTTTACTTTCTTTTTTACAAGTGTGCATGCGCTACAGTCGTGCTGCCATAAAAGACCCCCTGATCACCTCGCAGCTGTCCAGCATGAAATGAGGTCATATGAGGTCATATATGAGGCGGCTGTTGTTGGGGAATTACTTTAACTTGAATTTGATTTGTATTTCTTTGCTGGATTGTTGACCTCTTCTCTCTCTGAGAGGAACAGGCAGCAGGGGCTGTCACACGGTTCTGTACAATATGTAAACTCTCCCTCCGTCTCTTTCGGGCCTATAACAGCGATGCCCAGGAAACCATGGAAATAAGCCTCCATTCTTTGAGATAATAACAGCATAGTGGATATATCAGGGTCAGAATACCTGAGACGAGATCTATGGCTTCTCCTTGCCTGACCAGACCTCTCTCTAGGTCGTCCTCAGACGAGCCCTCCATCGTCGCTTCCAGTCATCCCGGTTCTCCATACATCTGGCCAGTTCATTGGTACTTTGTGCTCCTGCGTCATTCTTGAGTACGTCCAGGTGACCTCAGACCTAGTGAGAACCAGATTCCACTATGAGAGAACCAGATTCCACTATGAGAGAACCAGATTCCACTATGAGAGACATCACTTGCCTCCTCATGTTGATAGATGTACATGCAGTGGTGTAACTATCGACGGTGCAGCCGGTGCAACGCACCGGGGCCCAGGGCCGGCCAGGGGCCCAATGGCATGGCGGGTTCACGCAGTCTTCAAAGTAACCAAGCAACCTAAATTAATTAAGTCCAAAACAATATTTGCACCGGTGCCACTCATAACCTTGTTATGCCACTGTGTACATGTATCTTTGTTGAGTAGGTTAAATCAGCCGGGCAGGGAGAGAATCTTCAGAGTTGATGGTGGCGGAGAGCTGGGCACAAAGCTCTGAACTCAAACAAACAGTGTTTGTGCTTCTGTCATTTGTCAAATCTCCAGCACAGACTTTTTATCTAATTATTTCTACTTTTCTATCTCAAAAGATTATGACTTTTTTATCTCATAATTATGACTTTTCATTGGGAAAGTCTTTTTTATTGGGGAAACAGGCTTCTATAAATAATAATGTGCAATTACATATACATTTTATTTTACTTCTAGAATAAGAAAAATAAACATAAGAATAGTCTACCGAAGATAAAAGCATGGACAAGTCTTTCCAAATCCTGCTGTGACATTAGTCTTTTAATCCTAGATATGTTCTTTAGGTGATAGTAGGCTGATTTAGTAACTGTTTTAATGTGACTGTTGAAGCTCAGGTCAGAGTCCATGGCTACACCTACATTTCTGGCTTTATATGTTTTTTTTAACATTGTATGTTGAGTTGGCACCTCAGCTCAAAACATACAAAAACACAGAAGAATAGAAAGTTAACCCATTGAAATGATATGAGAGCAGCGCTACAAACTACAATTCCCATTAGATACGCGCCCAAACATCGTTACGAAGTACACAGAGCTGACATATTTGTAGTTCTTCCGGCGTGTGTGCGTGGACTCGTTCGACTTGTCTTGCGTTGACGGCCGTATAGGCTCCATTCCCTTTCAGAAAGCCGTCAATCGGGCGCGATCCGAAACCAAAGCCTGTGTTTAAAAAAATATACAATACAAATGTGCACTTTTGCCTCCTTTGCAACGGCAGTATCGTTTGTCTAGTACTTCCGGGTGGCGATCTGAGTTCGGGTACCGTATCTGTGACGTGACAAAGGGTCGCCATGACAACGTGGGGATGAGATGTGGATAACTTTCCAGATAAAGACCATCCTGATACTCGAGTTGTGGTTTTCAATAAGTGAAAAAGAAAATTCAAAGTAATCACTACCATTTTAATATCTCAAGCATTTAAATATGTCCCCAAAAGCTTTCAAATGTAGTAGCAAAACCACAGTGATCCAGATCAGGATCATTTTAATTAGGCCTATAATTAAATGATATGCAAGCCTACCTCCAAAGCGTTATACTTCGGAAGTTAAACAAATTAGATAAGGCAGTGGATGGCAACGTACCAGATTTCACACATGAATATGCTTAATATAGGTTATGGTGTTCCTATCACTGACAATGAAATCATGTAGTATTTCAACTGTAATTTCCTAAAAAGTCAAATGCATTTTGGTGGAGGTTTTCATCTTATTTCTAATAGAAACATATTAAATACGACTCAAATGGAGCATATAAACAAGAGAATAAACGTGCAAAAACAAAACTGGAGTTCAAATAACAGTTTTTATTTTTATGCATTATCCCGGAGAATTCTTCGGCTGCCAGGAATGAGCCCACTCCTTGCCACTGAAAACAGAATGGAATAATGTTAGTTACAGGTACTGGTTTCGTCTTTCCGAAAAGCATAAAACATGTGTGAAGCAAACATCTTATAACTCAATTTATATAAGTAAATATTTCATTTTCCATTTATTAACGACCACCACCATTTAGAAAAAGTGAACATAGAAATGAAAACACATTTTCAAACAAACAATAAAAACAAACCAAAATACATACATTAACAACAATGAAGTTAAACAATCATTTGTTCCTACACTACTTCAGCTGCTTCAGAATAACAGCAGTGAAATATATAAGAGGACTGGTGGTAGATCTGGATGTTTTGCATTTGTTAAATATCATGTGTTTGTTCTCCAACATGGGACATCAGATGACATGAAGCCAAGTAACTGGAAGATATATATACCATACTGGACAGGGCTCCCACTCCACCAACATTTCTGCTTTTCCCTATCAAGAGAAGAAAACAAATCTCTAATTTCGGAAAGACCAAACGCATATTAGCTATTTAGCAAACAATTGTGGTGGAAATCACATAAATCATAAAGCACACCCTATGCATTACTTTTATTCCTGTCTAACCTTTCTCATTCTTTCTCTTATTAAACTCCTGATGGGGAAAGTTTCTAGGCGAGTGTGGTAGGAGCAATCTGTGAACATCAAAGCAGATTCCACATACAGTATTAGTCATATTAGAAATAAAATAAATACAACTATGAACACTTAAGTAGCAACCAGACTTGTACGATGAATAGTGATCACACTGTTATCACTGGTCAAAAGTTACTGTATACATCATTGAAATGGAACCAAGCTGCTCTCAGTCCTATAATGGGATGCTTGTTTGAATGGCCATACCACTGCTGAGCCTGAGATGACCAAAGAAAATACTGCACTGCTGCTTCCTTTACTGCCTAGCATTCTCATCACCACCTTATCAACTATGACTGTATGTATTTTAGTCTAATTAGACAATTAAAGCCCTTTGGATTTTTGGATAATGATTTTTGGATAATGTATCAGTTATAGTTATTAGTCACAATATAGCGTTGTTAACTCACTGAAGAAGCATCAATCACTGCGTTTATATGCACTTTGCTAAAGTACATGTCGATAGATTTATTAGAATACCAATCAATTCGACTCATGCACATGTTTATAATCAGTCAAAATACTTAATACTGTTAACATACCTGACTTTTTCTTTTTGCGTCTAGGACCAAGTACTGTGTCCCTCACGGACCCTGTCCTGACAGCTGTGGGTTGAAGAAGAAATATTACTATATACATACAGTATACCAAGTTAAGCTTAAACTCAAGTTTCAAAATACATCCCACAAATGCAGCATCACATGATGCAATAGGTGTTAGGTACAGATATCTTTTTGTTATTGCGATTTAATTGAGGTTGATCTATGAAGTCTAGGTGTTTTGTTGTCTTGCCTATATAATTGACTCCATACTTTATGTGTAAGGAATAGTTTGATAAATATTAACATGTTGTGCTGTAACGTTAAATGAATTTAACTTTGATTCAAAAACCTAAGTTTATTCCCCGTATATTCATTATGGGACAGTGTCATATCTAAATGCAGTTCTTGAGTATAAAGTTTAAATATGCTGCATGACGTTGTTGCATGAGTTGCTTCAAAGTTTACCCCTAGGGTCAGGGATTGCTTTAGGTAGACCACAATATTAATGATATCAACCTCTCGTACAATATATGGACATGAGCCAAATCATTTTGATGTAATCGACCTACTGCCCAACGCTACAATGTAAGACCCTTTCTGTGTGTAAACAAAATGACATGAGTTTTATTTTGTGATTTATCAAATGTATAGTAAGCCTGCTGTTGCTTTGCATTTTTGTGTGAAAAAGGTATAACCATATAGTAACCACATGTCTGTTCAGGAATGAAAGAATGTATTTTTCTAAATGTTTAATATTTATTTATATCCAAGTACCTAAGGATATAAACATACCCAAGTATCCCATTTTCCTTTCATATTTATGAAGTTGTAGGTGAAATTGTTATTTAGATTAAGCTATTGTTGTTATTATTATTTACCTATTGGAACAATCATTATTCCCAAAAATGCAAGAAGTGCAATTAGGTGTTTTGAGATATTGTAGAAGCATGACTTGTCAACAAGTTACCTCCAATAATCTTTTAGGAAGATATCGGAAAACACTCTTGACTTTTATAAATATAAAAGCTGCAAATCTCAGAGAACACATGTCACTGTGTGTGCTGTGTGCTCTGCATGTGTGACCATTAAAGAGGGTTTCATCCCTCCGATTCGATCTATCTATTTTATTACCTGGCCCCTCCGTGGTGGTAGCCTGTCTCAGATCATCCCGCTGGGGCTGCTCCTCCTGCCCCACCTCTATGATGGTGCACTGCTTCACGGGGGGGGTCTTCAGCACCTCCACCTGCACGGTGCTTGTCTCTGGCACCTGGCTCTCTGACGTCCCTGCCTCCTGCCCTACCTCTTTGGTGGTACACTGCTTCACGGGGGGGGTCTTCAGCACCTCCACCTGCACGGTGCTTGTCTCTGGCACCTGGCTCTCTGACGTCCCTGCCTCCTGCCCTACCTCTTTGGTGGTACACTGCTTCACGGGGGGGGGGCTTCAGCACCTCCACCTGCACAGTGCTTGTCTCTGACGTCCCTGCCTCCTGCCAGTTGTTTTCTGGTTCAGATGGGTCACAGGGTGTGAGGTTCAGCGTGACTGTCTCTTCCTCACCCCTAGATTCCACCGGGTCCGTCTGCGGCGCGTTACGGACGCGTTACGGCTGCGCCGCGGTGCTCAAGGTGATCGCGGCCACTCTAGTCAATGGGTGCTATTCCACCACACGCGGCGCGTTACGGCTCAGAAGCGTCCCAGAAGCGGCTCGGCGCAGGGCTTTTCTAAAATTAGGATCGAATCCTATTTTTGTCGCAGCGCAGCCGTAACGTAAGGTCGGGCAGGCAGGAAGTGGAACGTTCAGAGCTATATAGACCTATATATATACACACACACAAACTAATTTTGCAGACCCTATCCCTCCGTAGTCTTTCAAGTAGGAGGAGAAATGCCAGCGTTCTCCTCCGGTTTACAGGCACTGTGTACATTATATATATAGAATAATTATGATGATGAATGCATTTTTTTTACCACTAAAATACAGCAACACATCTTTGATTCATGTCGTTTATAACTGGAATATTACAGTTATTATTAACTTTGTCTGTACAAAGTAGCCTGTCCAGGAAATATGCCCAAATCAACAAAAACTGCGAGCCGGCAGGCAAGACTCTCCGCTTCTGAAATGCTTCTGAAACGCGCCTGGTAGGGTATGACGCCGGAGGAGGCCGGACCAAAACCGCGGCGCAGACGGACCCGGTGGAATCTAGGGGTTAGGATCTTCCGCAACCCCCTGGCCAGTGGAGTCCTGTGTCCAACCTGTGCAAGTTAAACAAATGTTGGTCTTGATTTGCTTAAGACAAAGAGGTTAACTCATATATCTAGAAATAAGAAATACAGCGTGCTTAAGGTATGTTTCCAGACAGGGTCAAAAATATACTCGTCATGTCATAGGACTGTGTGCAGTCAAAGTTAATAGCAGTAATAGTGGTATTTATCCAGTCAACCATTTATGGTTTTGTTTTTGCGATATTATTCTTCCGATTTGTGTCTACATTCCATGTGATGTGACATGTCAATTTGTCGGTAGACAACATATAGACGTGTGCATGTATGTTCCCTTACATTATTTACATCCACACATTTTGTTCAGAATTTATAAGACTGACGCAAACGTGTTTTGCATAAGTGCAATCAAATAAGTAGCAAGTCGCTTTGGATAAAAACGTCTGCTAAATGTAATATAAAGGGACCTCTGGATGCACTGGATAACTGCTTTTGTTTACAACCCGAGAAACATGACCTTAATACAGAACTGCCAAACTGAATATGTGGTCAACTGGGATCGTCTTCATGTATTGTGCTCTTACCATTAACCTCAAAACATTTCTCCCTTTTGGGCGTTGATAAAGCAAACAGTTTAGGAACGGTTTGCTAAAAGGAAATTGCTTAAGAGATGGCTCAAGCCTAAAACTACATTTCAGTCATCAAACCCAACTACCTTGACATTAACAACTTTTAATTTGTATACAATGAATGCGCAAGTGGTAGCACAATACCCCAAAATGGTTTTTCAAATTCAAGTAAACTTGCCTACCTATTTCCTGATAAATAACAGTTAAATGTCCACAAGTCCCCTCTGCAGAGTAAGCCATGTCTCATTAGGCTACATACTCAGTGTTTAAAAATGTATTTATTGTATGTAGTTTGCTAAAATAATGAACAGTCAAACGTTGTCCATATCCCTAAATATTTTGCTTTTTGCTTTGCAACTTTTGTAATACTTTGCAGCTAAAAATAGTGACAGTTAACAGGTAGAAAGGATGTGTGTTAGTTGTCTCACAAAAATATAGTTTGCCAAACCCAAATAAATGGCTCGAATGACTGCTTTCTGGCTGTATCAAAGGATAAATACTGGATCAAGTTGTTGTCCCACAAGATTTGGATGGATTGAAAACAGTCGCTGTAAGTTGTTAACTTAACTGACTTTATTAAATGAGTTGATCCAAACTCATTCCATATAACTGTGTTGGTTATAAGGAAATGTTAAGCTCTCCAACGTTTATACTGTCAGGGAGGTAAGGACTCGTTGACTGAACATGTTTTAGGGGTGAACCATCCCTAGAAGAGTTTAACATTGATACAAACATTTTGTGTACACAATACTGTGAACTGTGAAGATATAGTGCAAGCATCTCACCTTCACAAAGGAACTCATAAAAAGTGCCTATCTTGTCAAGGTAATCCTGGGCATAGGCGGTCAGTGTGCAGCGAGGGGTTAGGATTTCACATTTGACCTCCTTCTTCCTGGTCTCCTTGCCAAGAAGCAGCACTGGTTTAAAGCCAATGGCATGGAGTTTCTCAAGCTGTAATGACAAAATAATATATTTACTGTTTAAAGAAATGGAAAGGAAACAACTATATAACTACAACTATAACATTACTGATGACAGCATCTAGTTGTATGCCATTCATAAACCTAGATGCTGAGTTTAGCTTTTGCAGAATCATGTATTTACCAGGAAGGGTTACACAGTAGAAGCAGAAAAATATTTTATAGACAAACACAAAATACAAATAAATCAGTATCCTGAGTCCCAGTTCAAACCCTGATAATCTTAAAGTTAAAGTACAATAAGATGCAAATGTGTGACCACTCAACAATTAACAGTTAACACTTGTGTACACAATGAGTATTGCATAATTAAAAATGTAACACAATCCAAGCATAGCTTGACACTGTTGAAATTGAAATTGCGTGCTGCAATGTAAAACGTTCCCGTATGTTGTGGCTGCAGTCGTAAGAGTAATATAGAGTAGTAACATACAATGATGTAGTCTTATTAAAGGTGGGGTAGGTAAGTTTGAGAAACCGGCTTGAGATACACTTTTTGTTATATTCCATGGAATGCTCTTAACATCCCGATAGCAATGAATATCTTAAGTGCTTTGACAAAAAATCCATAAAAAAATGTCATCTGTGGAAGCCGTAATACTGTAAAAAGCACGACCAATCATTTTAGCCGGCCCGGCTAAAATAACTGGATGGCCTACCTGCCTGTCAGCCTTCCATCTGTGCACAAACTTATCTCGTGCCCTCATTGGTCATGTGCGCGTTCGTGTGTGTTGGAGGAGGGGCTCTGTGAGGAAGTGGCAGATTTTCTCCGGTTGTGTATTTTCAAATTCTAGCGCACTCAAGCTGGTTTCTCAAACTTACCTACCCTACCTTTAATGTCTAAAAGTGTGTACATAAGCAAGAATGGAACACAACATGGAAGTGAAGGAAGTGCTCTGTTTATTTAAATGTGAAAGTTAAATTAAAATAGTGTCCCTTGGCTGTGAAAGTTAAGATAAGAGTAGTTTTAAAATTGAAAGAAAAGAGAATATTAAATAATACCTTTGCAATAATATCTATATTTGAAGTTGATATCAAAGTGTATATTGGTTAATAAGATACAAACATCATTAAGAAATAAATGTATATAAAAACAACATTCAACTTTATCCTGGCCCAATATATTGGCAAACAGTCGGGGGTCCGTCTGTGTCAGTTCTTTGGTGTCAGCTTGGTGTGTCCGGGCATTAACATACAGTAAAAAGTGTACATACCAAGACAATGGCTTCATCCTTGATGGAAGCAATGTTGTGGTTCTTCTTCCGCCCAGACACCCAATCCTCTCGCTTCTCATCAAACCGCTTGAGCTTCTTCTCAAGGCGCAGCTTTTTTGGCTGCTCCTTAAGGCAATGTGCACAGATCTTCTGTGCACAAAATAAAATGTTCTGACAGAAGGGACATGTCTTTTTTGTAGACCCACCTGGCATGATTAACACAGGATTACAAACAGACAGACTGACAAACACAGGAAAGTAGAGAAGTACACAGAATAGATAGAAGGGTGAATAAAGAAATAGATGATAGATATAAGAGAGCTAGATAGGGAGATAGGGAGAGTTTGGCTCTTAAAAGTGCCGTTGGTTTTATGATGGTGTAGATCAGTGTATGGGTTTGTGGTGTGGGTACAGGAGCTGCAGGAGAGAACAGAAAAAGTGAATTATGTAGTGAAACTAGCTTTTTTAAATGCACATTGTGACGGTTTAACTACTTTAGACAGACTGAGTGAGTTAATTTACGTGTTTCCTGTTTCAGACTCGTAACAAGCACATGGCCGTGCACATGAACTATGCCCCTCCCCCCCAAACATATGTTAAATGTCCGCTCGGCAGCACTGTCATGTGTCAAACAAAAGCGATTAAGATAACGTATAACTCACACTTTAACACCGACGTATGTAGCCGTAATTAAGACAAATATTTTCCACACACCACTTATGAGCTGATATAAATGTAGCTAAACTAGTTTAAGCTTATGTTGAACGTGAGCTAGCTAGCTAGCCGCCCGCAAGAATAATTTCACATTAATGTTGCTTTGCTGATTATGGCGGAAGCATTTCTCAGACTTAGAACAGTTCATTATGTATGATGAACTATGCGAGAAAAGGCTTAAAAAAAAGCCCCAATTATTAAATCATGCATCAGACTTTAGTGACACAACTTACTTTGTCGGAGGATGGATCGCAATGCCGATGGCAGCGGTCTTTGGCCAATAGGTGGTGCTCTGAATTATGTCATTTCCTGTACCGATTATACAATAAAATATTAATACATTTCCTATATTTTGACACAATAACTATTTAATAACCTAAGTAGCCTACAGACAAAAACAAAAAAGTATATATTGCCTTATAAAATGCAGAAAAGTGTAAACACCAAGCATGATAATAATAAAATAAAAGACTAATGATATCTTAAACCTTAATAAATAAAATGGAAAATTAACCGACAACAACAATTTAACATAAATAAAACAAGGATTAAAACAAGGATAAGTTTGACTCAATGTTGTGTAAAGTACCCGTTATGGTTAAAAAATTAATAAAAAAAAAAAAAAAACATTGAAAATAATACAGCTTCCGGTTTCCGACGGTCTCCCTTCTCCTGGCAAATATCCTAAACCTTAATAAATAAAATGGACAATTGATCGACAATAACAATTTAACATAAACAAAACAAGGATAAGTTTGACTCAATGTTATGTAAAGTACCCGTTATGGTTAAAAAAAATAAACATTAGAAAATAATACAGCTTCCGGCTTCCCGAGACACGAAGAGGAGACACGAACAATTCTTCCACTTAAAATGCATTACTTTGAAAATCGTGCTTTCTGACACGAAAGAAACGTGTGCATAAACACCATATCCCTACATGCATTGCGGCTAAAACATCCAATCACCGCTGAGGATTATTGAAAAGTCCTAAATCTGTTTCTGGTATTGTTTCGGACTTTATTTTGAAATTCAGTTCAGACGGCAACAAACAAAAGTCCGAAATGATACGATTTTAAATAAAAGCAATAATCGTGGCTTGATATTGAGTAAGAACATGTTTTTATGAACCACACAGCTTCCGGTTTTCCACGACCAGACCGAGAAAAAGACGTGTTGACTTTATTTTGAAATTTAGTTCCTGACGGACGTCAAAATAGCCCGAGATTATCGAATTAAACCAATAAATAAAAACAAGGATAATTGTGTGTTATTGTTGAGTAAATAACAGTGTGTTATTTTGAAAAGAATAACAAATTAGAAGGAAAAAAAGATTTTAAAAATACAGATTTCAGTATCCTGAGGCTCTGAGCCCCATTTCTTTTCCTCACAGACGGCAACAAAAGTCCGAAATGATACGATTTTAAATAAAAGCAATAATCGTGGCTTGATATTGAGTAAGAACATGTTTTTATGAACCACACAGCTTCCGGTCTTCCACGACCAGACCGAGAAAAAGACGTGTTGCAGGCACGAAACACATTACCAATAGAAATACATTGCTTTTAAAATCGTTCTGTGTGACACGAAAATAAGGGGATAATCGTGGTGGTGCACACGAATCAATAGATTAAATAACGTGACTATAACACGAAATGCCGTGAGACTGGGTTGGTCCTCAACGTGAGCTCAGTCATCCAAGATCTTGTATTCGCCAAGATGTTACACTATCTATAACTATATATCTGTCTATCTCTCTCTCTCTCTCTATCTATCTATCAATATATCTATCTATCTATCTATCTCTCTATCTATAAGGAACCGCAGTAGACAAAAGGCGTTGCTATAGCAACACGTCATGTTTACGCTGCATTTTCTATGAGGTAAATATTACCCACTGGCGGATATAGGTATAAATGGCAAATTTTTGGGCGATTTTTTCAATCTGACTTCATATTGACAATTTTTAACAACAGAGGGTGCTACATAACACACTTTCAGGAAAAGTCACGGACTGGGAGACTTTAATATTTTATTGAAAAAAAGTTACATACAATCAAAAAACAGCTGCGGGTAAAATTTACCCGTTGGCGGTTCTAGTGTTAAATAGTTATTAGTTACCCTGAATATTTCTTCTCCCGTAGTATGGCTTTCCATTTCTTTGCAAAAGAAAAACATCTCTTTGATAGAGTCAGCATCAACATATCTGACGTTTGCCAGAAGTTGGGCAGCCCCACTTATGTCAGTAGATTCGTCTATTTGTAGGGAAAATCTGCCGCTCGCCTGCAGTGCCATAAGACAGGTAACTTTCATGATACTGTCTGCTGACAGTTTTTTTCCTCTTTTCTTTCGGTGGTGGGTTGTCGGCAGTCTCTGCACTGGTGGTTGGTGGTTTGCTCCGCACAAGAAATCGCTCCATTTTCCCTCTTGCGTGTTTCTCTGTTTTAATGTTGTCCTTCAGCCTTCGATGTGACACGGTCTTATAATTCCCACCTGCAACTGCGTTAACAGCGAAATATGGGGTTCTGTGAGGATTTTTTTTTAAAGAATTGTTTTTAGGTATAGAGTTTGCCTCTGTATTATGAAATGAGTGCATACAAAGTACTGATATAGTAAATAAAAAAATAATTATTTTTGTGTAGTTGTATATTGCAATAATAACGTATGGTTGTCACAAAATCCCACGGCACACCCGGACTTGCCTCACGGCACACCAGTGTGCCGCGGCACACCGTTTGGGAACCACTGCGCTAACTAACCGAACTGTACCTACAACTGTTGTTATAGAAGAGTAAGTTATTTTTACCTGTAATAAACTACTACTGTTTGATGAGAAATCAAATCATGGTTTGCTATATATGAATGATATGTTATAGGAGCAAATAATTCAGGGAAGAAAGGATAGGCCTACTAAGTATTTCCATCAAACTTTATTTTTAGAAATGTACAAAATGAACATGCGTAAATATACATATATACACTGTATATCATCCATTCCTCCCCTTATAGACGTTTTCGGCATCTTGCCTATCGCAGCTTTGTAAGCGGCTGCCGGGGCTTTTTAGGACGAGGCATCAGAGTGGGTCATCCCGTGTGTGTGTTGTTTAGCTATGTAGCATACACGCTATGAACGGTAGCTTGGTAGCATACACGCCAGGAACGCCAACTATAATGTACTGACCGTACGGTAAATCACCCGGAGTATACTGTCTATGAGTATTTCGTGTGTGAATGCAGACATTCTCCTGCTATGAGATACATGTATGTAAGGCCATCTGCTGATATTAGAGTTGATATATGGAAACGCTAGCAACTTAGTTAGCACAGTGTCAATGGCTTAGCAGTCCGACACACGTTTACACATTTAAACAGTCGTGGTAGATACCTTGTTTGGGAGACATTCCTAACGAAATGAAGTGCCAATCACAAAATATTATTGAAACTTAGTCGTTTTATGTTCGTCAGCTTGCCAGCTGGATTACAATGCTAACCTACGTTTGCTAGTTGTTCAGTGTAATATGCTATAGGCTACTATACTATACTATACTATACTATCAACAACAGATAGTGGTTCATATTAGGCTATCAAGAACATGTTTACAATTGCAATCTTATACGGGTAGTCTGCTACATTCATTGTAGCTGGCATAACAACGTTTTCCCAAGCAAACTCATGTCTAGCTCCGTTGTTTAGCTCGGTAGCATACACGCTAGGAACGCCAGCTATAATGTAATTACGTTTCGCGACTGACCGTACGGTAAATCACCCGGAGTATACTGTCTATCAGAGGTGGGGACTCGAGTCACATGACTTGACTCAAGTCAGACTCGAGTCCCATATTTTTTGACTTGAGACTTGCTTGACTAACATTGATAAAAGACTTGACTTGACTTTGACTTGGTATTCATGACTTGAGACTTGACTTAAGCTTGAGACAGATGACTTGAAAGGACTTGACTGTTTAAAATTAAATATTTGCGTTTGTTTTTGTAGTGAGATATTACGTTTAGTTTTTTCAAAAAACGTGATTGGGTGATTATAGCGCAGTGCGCGCAAACCTGGCAACCCACTACGGCAGGAGTGTCAGTTAACATGGCAGCGGCTAGCGTTACTCCAAAAATAGTGAAGTTTGGATTCAAGGATTATGTTGTCGATGACGCTAATAAGAAGAGAACAGTGGTATGAAGGGTCTGCAGCATAAAGATCAGTGACACGACCACCACAACATCCAACTTCATTCGTCACTACAAAAAACCCACAGAGAAAGGTGCGTGAATGTGTTGTGTTAGCTAGAAAGCTAACGTTAAGTTTAAGCTACGTTAGACTTGGTTTCAAATCGATTAAGCATTGCAAAGAGAAGACAAAACGGTAAATGAACACTAGAACCTCCAAGGGATTCATTTTGACTAACCCCGATACTGACGGGCTGTCATTTCCCCTGTGTTATCAGAAGTTACTGTAATCTGTTGAATAATGTAGTTCATCTACTTTTAGTAGTTTGTTTAAATGTTTTAATTATGTTGTTTTTGTTTGTAGAAGTGCATCATTCCTTGATTTATTGTAAAAATGTATCTGAACTTTTTGATCTGTTATGATGATAAACTGAAGCAATTTCTAAATTAACCCAATTAAGTGAGTTTTAAATCGTCCTACTTTTAGTTTATAAGGAAATTATGAAGAGGAACAAATTAAATGATTTGAAAATGATATATATGTAGGTGCTGATGCTGTTGGCGGTTCTAGTGTTAACAGACATTTAAATTAAATATGTGTAATGGCAAATGCCATATATGATTTTCTTACCTGGAATTCTGCCTTTTTGAACAGACTTTTTGATTGAGTCCTAGCTATATTGTCTGCAGTTCTAGGGTTAATATGAATCTAATATAATTGCCATCGGTCTAAATTAGATTTCAAATGATTAACTGTGTATGTAATGAAGATCATAGTGTGGGTTGAATCCATTTTCATAACCACTGTCATGATTTAAATGCAGAAACTGGGCTTATTCATCAGAATTTCGTATGACTTGACTTGACTTGCTTGCCCTGAGCAATGACTTGACTTGACTTGCTTGACTCTCACCACAGTGACTTGGGACTTGCTTGATACTTGTAGGTCAAGACTTGAGACTTGCTCATGACTTGCACATGTAGGACTTACTCCCACCTCTGCTGTCTATGAGTATTTCGTGTGTGAATGCAGACATTCTCCTGCTATGAGATACATGTATGTAAGGCCATCTGCTGATATTAGAGTTGATATATGGAAACGCTAGCAGTCCGACACACGTTTACACATTTAAACAGTCGTGGTAGATACCTTGTTTGATAAATACACAAATAACAATGCAAACTTACAGGTTGTGTACCCGAATCTTCCCCTGCTCCAAACGGTCCAAACAAACTAGGAATAGCATCGTCCTTCAGTTTCAAATGCTGTCCCCGAACTCTTTAGTCCCCGGAACTGTCCTAGTAGATTGCGTTCTCACCGGAATAAGTCGATGAGGGAGGATTACGCAAATGGAGGCGCTGACGTCATATTTGCCATATCTCTGGAACCCATTGGTCGATTTTGGTGATTGATACCTCTTTTTCACCGTTAGGGCCAATAGAATCGAGGGGAAGTTCATAAATCCATTTTAACATTACCATTGAGGATTGAGAGTGATGCGCACGCAGTTTGCCCAAAACCGGAAGCTCTGTTACACTCTATATGAAAAATACGTTTATTGACATAAATGTTATGATGGATTATCAGTAATCATTTCAAAGTGACACAAAGATATTGGATTAACCTTCAGCAGCGTTTATATGTGTTTTAACACTAGAACCGCCAATCGGGTCAATTTGACCCAGAGCTGTTTTTTATTGTATATAACTTTTTTTCAATAAAATATTAAAGTCTCCCAGTCCGTGACTTTTCCTGAAAGTGTGTTATGTAGCACCCTATGTTGTTAAAAATGGTCAATATGAAGTCAGATTGAAGAAATCGCCAAAAAAATTGCCATTTATACCTATTTCCGCCCAGCGAGTCATATTGACCCCACCCCTTTTCATAAAAATATGACGTGTTGCTATAGCAACGCCTTTTGTCTACTGCGGTTCCTTATAGATTGAGAGATAGATTGAGAGAGAGAGAGATAGATGGATAGATATATTGATAGATAGTTATAGATAGAGAGAGAGAGAGAGATAAAGACAGTCTGTAGTGAAGGAGTGCGCTCCCGCTCACGGGAGACTGCTCGCGCTGCGCTCCGCAGCAAACAGCTGTGGGGCGAGTTGAAAGTACGTTATGCTGGCCTGGGTGTCTAAATAATGCTTCCGGGCCAGCGGGCCATTTATAATGTTGAGCCCTGTCATATGAAAAGCTGAGAGTCCACAGATTCTATTGGTATAAGTAGTTATACAAATACTGTTTCAATCACATTAGTATGCATAAAAAGTGACAGGTCACATCCCCCACTACTTATGCTAATGAGCCCCTTTGATATGCTAATGAGCCCCTTTGTTCGAGGTGTTACCACGTGTAGGTGTGATATCACAGATAGCTGTGATATCCTTTGATGTGAGGGGTGAGGTGTTGTAACATGTAGGTGTGATATTCCCCCTTGTAGTAGATCCTTTGTTGTCTAATCTAATTAGCCTTTGATGTCTGCCCCTTTGTTGTCTAATCGAATTACCCTTTGATGTCTATCCTTTGATGTGAGGGGTGAGGTGTTGTAACATGTAGGTGTGATATTCCCCCTTGTAGTAGATCCTTTGTTGTCTAATCTAATTAGCCTTTGATGTCTGCCCTTTGTTGTCTAATCTAATTACCCTTTGATGTCTGTCCTTTTATGTGAGGGTGGTGAGGTGTTGTAACATGTAGGTGTGATATCACACCGACGTGTTATAAGCCTTTGATGTCAATCTAATTAGCCCTTTGATGTCAGTCCTTTGATGTAAGGGGGGTGAGGTGTTATAACATGATATCGCACCGGCGTGTTATAAGCCTTTGATGTCAATCTAATTAGCCCTTGAAGTCAATCTAATTAGCCCTTTGATGTATGTCCTTTGATCAGTGTTTGTAACTAGTATTAAGACAGTCTCTTTGAAGTTGTGTGAGACTGTCTCGCACCCCGTCCTCCTCCCACCCCGTCCCCGTCCCCCTCCCACCCCTTCCCCATTCCTTTTGCTGTGATGTCAGAAGATAGAGGTGGGGGTGGAGTTAGATAAAAAAGAAATCCGTGCAAACTAAATAAAAAGCCACTCACCAAGTCACCTAAACTTTCAAAAACGAAAATGGCAAAGAGACGCATCGATATGGGTTTAATCAGCGAGACGCCTGTGACAACTTACCGCCATCCGTCGGGAGCGCCAGTCAAGAAACGGATGCAGTATCTGTGCCGGGTTCAGACCCTCCGTCTGAGGCTCTTCATGAAAAATGGAGTCTGGATGTGTGAGACTGTCTCCCCTCACACACCCTCCCACCCCCTCCCCTCCCCCAGCCGGTCACCTCCTGATTTGGCTATCAGCCATTAATTTTCACTCACCAAGTCACCTAAAACTTTTATTGTCCTCTCTAAATTAGATTAGTTTTAATATGATTTGTGTTAACTATGGATGTTCTCTTAAGTTGTAGGGCTTGTGAACTAATGTTTAATTATTTTACTAACTACAACAAAGTCTCTTTGAGAGGAAAATAATAATTTAAAGATCTTAATGACCCCTTGATCTTGTCTTTTTATTGTTTAATTACTTTATTAACTATAAGGAAGATTTACTGGTATGCTTCCCTAGATGATGTAAATAGTCCAAGTGCCGTGTTAGGGGGACATTACGGAACTCAGGAGTCCGCCCTTTGAGGCGTTGTTAACATTAATGCTTTTTGCTTTTGTTTTTGTTACTAAGATACTTTTTAGATACACTTTTGAAGTGAGCAATACTTTACAACTGGTAGAAAGTTAAGTACTTTGTATGGAATTGGGTTTTCTTTTAGAGCTGTTTTCAGTGAGACAATGCAGTTTCTGATCATTTTAAGTTTTTAAGTTTCAAGGCTTTATGGCATATGCCCATTAGCTACAGTGTCGATATGTCAATGAAAAACACAGGTCACAGGCTCCTTCAACAGTGCAACAAATATATATATATATATATATATATATATATATATATATACATATAGAGCACATAAAACAGATAAAATACTGCAATAGAGTGTTTTGATATGACAGATTTGTGCGTAATTCTCTCACAAAGGAACTGTAAGATACACGTTTATGTATGGAAAACTTTATAACTTGGTAAAATATTCATTCATTTGTAATGAATTACTTGACTAACATTACTTTTTTTAAATATATGTTTTTAGATGCTTTACTTTTGATTTCTTTCATGTTATTTTAACACAACATTACTTTTTTCATATTTTTCAACATACTGTGATATTTGTTTTTTCTCACCTTTTTCCATTATATTTTTGAATATACAGACACTCAACGCAATAAGTCCCACCCCAATCAGCAAATCATCCAAAACTAAGGACCCCCACTAAGACGAACAGATTTTCTTTAAGATTGTGACTCTTAAAGGCACTTTGGGACTTTAGTAAGACAATCCAGTTTTCTGGAAATAACTTAAATGATTTTTGTTTTTCTCCTACAAAGATACTTATAGTTACACTTTAATGGATGCAAAACTTTATAACTTGGTAAAATATTCATTAATTTGTAATGAATTGAGATTCTTAAAGAATCAAACTCTAAATGGAGAGTTTGTGAGTTTAACACTGTTTCGATGAAACAATGCAGTTTTGATAACTTCACTTGACTAACATTACTTTTTTAAATATATGTTTTGTTAGATGACTTTACTGATTTTTGCTTTTTTCTTCCTTGCTTTTGTTTGTGTTACTAAGATACTTTTAGATACACTTAGAAGTGTGCAACACTTTACAACTGATAGAATAGTACTTTGTAAGGAATTCGTTTTCTTGGTAGAATATAAAGTACTTTGTAAGGAATTGGGTTTCTTAACAATCCTGCTCCACCATTAAATCACTTAATCTGCTACTTCCAGGCAAAGCTTTAAAACTTGTATCGTGTATTAAGTCATGTCTAGGCAAAAATGAGAGTCCTGGGTGCTTTAAAACATTTCTTAGAACATTTTGATATATTCAAACACATAATGAACTGCAATGACTCTGGCTCACTGCTGCATCAAATTTATTTTACACTGTTGTGAGGACAAGACTGTGAGACTCTCAGACCCTTTGTTGTCAATCTAATTAGCCTTGATCTATAAAAAAGTCACCTACTACTTTTATTTGTCCTCTCTAAATTAGATTTAGGGTTTTTAAAATTCTGAAAAGGCGTGTTGTGAGGGGGAAAAAACAGATGTATGTATGCGGTTTTGAATGGTGGCTGGTTGATGAAAACTGATCCAAAATAAGGGGTCAGGAATAATATGGCTTGAAATATGAGCAATCATGTTAATAGCTACAGATACGGTAAAGTACTACAACAACAACAACATAGGAGTGCTTATACTGTATGTTGTAAAAGCAGGACAAACAAATAAATAAAATGCTGCATTGTTTTTGAAACAAGAACCATATGCCCAAGGCATTTCTACATTTAGATGACATGTTCAGAACTCAGTACATTTGAACCAATAACTAATTTAACCATCAACATCAATTTAAGTGCACACAACAGTGCAAACAAACAAAAAACAGGCTTGTGTGCATCAGACAACTCAAATTACTCCACTTTAACTATATTTAGAATGTCCTCATTTTAACTAAAGTAATTTAACCAAAGTGGAGCCAACCTAAGGAGTGGGCACTACAGTCAGGGACTAGCTTACTTTTTAACATTCTACTCAAAGGGCCCGTAAATATTATCTCCGCCAATATGGTATATTAAAATATCATTTAAAAAAAAAAAAAACTCATAGTATTTCATGTTGAAATGATCAAGGAAAAGCCAGTCAATGTTATGTTAACACAAACAAAAGTTCTGTTTTATATGTTGAAATATAATTTAAAAAACAACGATATAGTATTTTCAAGTCTTACTTTAGTATGGAAAATTTAAGAATAAGTCACGTTAAAGTTTGTCATGATTTTCCGTAAAAAAGTCAAGTATAGTTTGTCAAAAGAATATGAAAAAATCATTTTGTAGAGTAGTATGTTGAAAATCTCAGTGTTTAACTGAACACACCTACATGTGATAACACCTCGAACAAAGGGGTAATTAGTATACAAAGGGGGGTCACTAGCATCAGTAGGGGAAAGGTGCTACGAAAATGAACTTTGAGGAGGGGGAACTTGTAAGAATTTCCAAGGCGAGAGGGGTCTTTGATAAAAAATATGAACAGAGTTATACCGACGAATTATTTACGGCGTCCGAACGCATACCTCGTCAACCATCTGTTTACAAACTCAAAGATTATGATGGAGAAGAGATCAAGGGGACTTTTTTATGAGAAAGACGGCTTATAACACGTCGGTGTGATATCACACCTACATGTTACAACACCTCACCACCCTCACATAAAAGGACAGACATCAAAGGGTAATTAGATTAGACAACAAAGGGCAGACATCAAAGGCTAATTAGATTAGACAACAAAGGATCTACTACAAGGGGGAATATCACACCTACATGTTACAACACCTCACCCCTCACATCAAAGGATAGACATCAAAGGGTAATTCGATTAGACAACAAAGGGGCAGACATCAAAGGCTAATTAGATTAGACAACAAAGGATCTACTACAAGGGGGAATATCACACCTACATGTTACAACACCTCACTCCTCACATCAAAGGATATCACAGCTATCTGTGATATCACACCTACACGTGGTAACACCTCGAACAAAGGGGCTCATTAGCATATCAAAGGGGCTCATTAGCATAAGTAGTGGGGGATGTGACCTGTCACTTTTTATGCATACTAATGTGATTGAAACAGTATTTGTATAACTACTTATACCAATAGAATCTGTGGACTCTCAGCTTTTCATATGACAGGGCTCAACATTATAAATGGCCCGCTGGCCCGGAAGCATTATTTAGACACCCAGGCCAGCATAACGTACTTTCAACTCGCCCCACAGCTGTTTGCTGCGGAGCGCAGCGCGAGCAGTCTCCCGTGAGCGGGAGCGCACTCCTTCACTACAGACTGTCTATCTCTCTCTCTCTCTCTATCTATAACTATCTATCAATATATCTATCCATCTATCTCTCTCTCTCTCAATCTATCTCTCAATCTATAAGGAACCGCAGTAGACAAAAGGCGTTGCTATAGCAACACGTCATATTTTTATGAAAAGGGGTGGGGTCAATATGACTCGCTGGGCGGAAATAGGTATAAATGGCAATTTTTTTGGCGATTTCTTCAATCTGACTTCATATTGACCATTTTTAACAACATAGGGTGCTACATAACACACTTTCAGGAAAAGTCACGGACTGGGAGACTTTAATATTTTATTGAAAAAAAGTTATATACAATAAAAAACAGCTCTGGGTCAAATTGACCCGATTGGCGGTTCTAGTGTTAAAACACATATAAACGCTGCTGAAGGTTAATCCAATATCTTTGTGTCACTTTGAAATGATTACTGATAATCCATCATAACATTTATGTCAATAAACGTATTTTTCATATAGAGTGTAACAGAGCTTCCGGTTTTGGGCAAACTGCGTGCGCATCACTCTCAATCCTCAATGGTAATGTTAAAATGGATTTATGAACTTCCCCTCGATTCTATTGGCCCTAACGGTGAAAAAGAGGTATCAATCACCAAAATCGACCAATGGGTTCCAGAGATATGGCAAATATGACGTCAGCGCCTCCATTTGCGTAATCCTCCCTCATCGACTTATTCCGGTGAGAACGCAATCTACTAGGACAGTTCCGGGGACTAAAGAGTTCGGGGACAGCATTTGAAACTGAAGGACGATGCTATTCCTAGTTTGTTTGGACCGTTTGGAGCAGGGGAAGATTCGGGTACACAACCTGTAAGTTTGCATTGTTATTTGTGTATTTATCAAACAAGGTATCTACCACGACTGTTTAAATGTGTAAACGTGTGTCGGACTGCTAGCGTTTCCATATATCAACTCTAATATCAGCAGATGGCCTTACATACATGTATCTCATAGCAGGAGAATGTCTGCATTCACACACGAAATACTCATAGACAGCAGAGGTGGGAGTAAGTCCTACATGTGCAAGTCATGAGCAAGTCTCAAGTCTTGACCTACAAGTATCAAGCAAGTCCCAAGTCACTGTGGTGAGAGTCAAGCAAGTCAAGTCAAGTCATTGCTCAGGGCAAGCAAGTCAAGTCAAGTCATACGAAATTCTGATGAATAAGCCCAGTTTCTGCATTTAAATCATGACAGTGGTTATGAAAATGGATTCAACCCACACTATGATCTTCATTACATACACAGTTAATCATTTGAAATCTAATTTAGACCGATGGCAATCATATTAGATTCATATTAACCCTAGAACTGCAGACAATATAGCTAGGACTCAATCAAAAAGTCTGTTCAAAAAGGCAGAATTCCAGGTAAGAAAATCATATATGGCATTTGCCATTACACATATTTAATTTAAATGTCTGTTAACACTAGAACCGCCAACAGCATCAGCACCTACATATATATCATTTTCAAATCATTTAATTTGTTCCTCTTCATAATTTCCTTATAAACTAAAAGTAGGACGATTTAAAACTCACTTAATTGGGTTAATTTAGAAATTGCTTCAGTTTATCATCATAACAGATCAAAAAGTTCAGATACATTTTTACAATAAATCAAGGAATGATGCACTTCTACAAACAAAAACAACATAATTAAAACATTTAAACAAACTACTAAAAGTAGATGAACTACATTATTCAACAGATTACAGTAACTTCTGATAACACAGGGGAAATGACAGCCCGTCAGTATCGGGGTTAGTCAAAATGAATCCCTTGGAGGTTCTAGTGTTCATTTACCGTTTTGTCTTCTCTTTGCAATGCTTAATCGATTTGAAACCAAGTCTAACGTAGCTTAAACTTAACGTTAGCTTTCTAGCTAACACAACACATTCACGCACCTTTCTCTGTGGGTTTTTTGTAGTGACGAATGAAGTTGGATGTTGTGGTGGTCGTGTCACTGATCTTTATGCTGCAGACCCTTCATACCGCTGTTCTCTTCTTATTAGCGTCATCGACAACATAATCCTTGAATCCAAACTTCACTATTTTTGGAGTAACGCTAGCCGCTGCCATGTTAACTGACACTCCTGCCGTAGTGGGTTGCCAGGTTTGCGCGCACTGCGCTATAATCACCCAATCACGTTTTTTGAAAAAACTAAACGTAATATCTCACTACAAAAACAAACGCAAATATTTAATTTTAAACAGTCAAGTCCTTTCAAGTCATCTGTCTCAAGCTTAAGTCAAGTCTCAAGTCATGAATACCAAGTCAAAGTCAAGTCAAGTCTTTTATCAATGTTAGTCAAGCAAGTCTCAAGTCAAAAAATATGGGACTCGAGTCTGACTCGAGTCAAGTCATGTGACTCGAGTCCCCACCTCTGATAGACAGTATACTCCGGGTGATTTACCGTACGGTCAGTCGCGAAACGTAATTACATTATAGCTGGCGTTCCTAGCGTGTATGCTACCGAGCTAAACAACGGAGCTAGACATGAGTTTGCTTGGGAAAACGTTGTTATGCCAGCTACAATGAATGTAGCAGACTACCCGTATAAGATTGCAATTGTAAACATGTTCTTGATAGCCTAATATGAACCACTATCTGTTGTTGATAGTATAGTATAGTATAGTATAGTAGCCTATAGCATATTACACTGAACAACTAGCAAACGTAGGTTAGCATTGTAATCCAGCTGGCAAGCTGACGAACATAAAACGACTAAGTTTCAATAATATTTTGTGATTGGCACTTCATTTCGTTAGGAATGTCTCCCAAACAAGGTATCTACCACGACTGTTTAAATGTGTAAACGTGTGTCGGACTGCTAAGCCATTGACACTGTGCTAACTAAGTTGCTAGCGTTTCCATATATCAACTCTAATATCAGCAGATGGCCTTACATACATGTATCTCATAGCAGGAGAATGTCTGCATTCACACACGAAATACTCATAGACAGTATACTCCGGGTGATTTACCGTACGGTCAGTACATTATAGTTGGCGTTCCTGGCGTGTATGCTACCAAGCTACCGTTCATAGCGTGTATGCTACATAGCTAAACAACACACACACGGGATGACCCACTCTGATGCCTCGTCCTAAAAAGCCCCGGCAGCCGCTTACAAAGCTGCGATAGGCAAGATGCCGAAAACGTCTATAAGGGGAGGAATGGATGATATACAGTGTATATATGTATATTTACGCATGTTCATTTTGTACATTTCTAAAAATAAAGTTTGATGGAAATACTTAGTAGGCCTATCCTTTCTTCCCTGAATTATTTGCTCCTATAACATATCATTCATATATAGCAAACCATGATTTGATTTCTCATCAAACAGTAGTAGTTTATTACAGGTAAAAATAACTTACTCTTCTATAACAACAGTTGTAGGTACAGTTCGGTTAGTTAGCGCAGTGGTTCCCAAACGGTGTGCCGCGGCACACTGGTGTGCCGTGAGGCAAGTCCGGGTGTGCCGTGGGATTTTGTGACAACCATACGTTATTATTGCAATATACAACTACACAAAAATAATTATTTTTTTATTTACTATATCAGTACTTTGTATGCACTCATTTCATAATACAGAGGCAAACTCTATACCTAAAAACAATTCTTTAAAAAAAAATCCTCACAGAACCCCATATTTCGCTGTTAACGCAGTTGCAGGTGGGAATTATAAGACCGTGTCACATCGAAGGCTGAAGGACAACATTAAAACAGAGAAACACGCAAGAGGGAAAATGGAGCGATTTCTTGTGCGGAGCAAACCACCAACCACCAGTGCAGAGACTGCCGACAACCCACCACCGAAAGAAAAGAGGAAAAAAACTGTCAGCAGACAGTATCATGAAAGTTACCTGTCTTATGGCACTGCAGGCGAGCGGCAGATTTTCCCTACAAATAGACGAATCTACTGACATAAGTGGGGCTGCCCAACTTCTGGCAAACGTTAGATATGTTGATGCTGACTCTATCAAAGAGACGTTTTTCTTTTGCAAAGAAATGGAAAGCCATACTACGGGAGAAGAAATATTCAGGGTAACTAATAACTATTTAACACTAGAACCGCCAACGGGTAAATTTTACCCGCAGCTGTTTTTTGATTGTATGTAACTTTTTTTCAATAAAATATTAAAGTCTCCCAGTCCGTGACTTTTCCTGAAAGTGTGTTATGTAGCACCCTCTGTTGTTAAAAATTGTCAATATGAAGTCAGATTGAAAAAATCGCCCAAAAATTTGCCATTTATACCTATATCCGCCAGCGGGTAATATTTACCTCATAGAAAATGCAGCGTAAACATGACGTGTTGCTATAGCAACGCCTTTTGTCTACTGCGGTTCCTTATAGATAGAGAGATAGATAGATAGATAGATAGATATATTGATAGATAGATAGATAGAGAGAGATAGACAGATATATAGTTATAGATAGTGTAACATCTTGGCGAATACAAGATCTTGGATAACTGAGCTCACGTTGAGGACGTAATGCATGTGTGCAGGTTACGTGCCAGCTTAATAAAGATGGACACTTGGAATGAGAGAAGTAGTCCGCGTCGTCTGTTTATGTAGACAATTATATGTCCATAGAACAGAACATTACAGATAGATCGATAGATAGTTATAGATAGATAGAGAGAGATAGAGAGAGATTTGTACCTAAACAAAACACAAGTCTAACACCAAGTGTTTAAATCAGCACTGGTAGCGATATTTTATACTTCATCCTATCTGCACAAACTATATCATATGAAAAGCTGAGAGTCCACATATTCTATTGGTATAAGTTTCATCCCTGTGCGATCAAAACTCACTGTTCTGCATGATAATTAAAAGAACATTGTACCTTGAAAATCAATAGCGGGTAAATGTTACCCGTTGGCGGTTTTAGGTATACAGCGACCTCTGGCGGTTCTAGTGTTAAAAGAGAACAGTCTGACCTGGAATATGTGCGTCAGTCTTTGCACAGATTGTGCGGCAAGCATGACGGGGAGAGTGAAAGGATTTATTGCTAAGGTGAGAGCACAAAACCCACATATCGTGACAAACCACTGCATTTTGCATAGAGAGGCATTAGTTGCCAAAACCATGCCCCCGGAGTTGACTGAGGTGCTGAATCAGGCTGTGCAGATGGTGAATTACATCAAATCAAGGCCCCTGAAATCTCGCCTCTTCTCCCAGCTGTGCGCCGTGATGGGAGCCAACCACCAAAGCCTGATCCTCCACAATTTTTAATGTTGTGACCTGTCTGGTTTAAATGAGTGTGTTGCTGCTTTGATGAAGCCTAATTTGATAAAGTTTCAAATTAATTTCTGAAATATTTCGTGAGTAATATAGTTGTCTTTGTCACATTTTATTTGGCATTAGTAAATAATTATGCACATTTACAGATATTTTACATGATATGAGTGATAACACGTGTTATAAGGGCTATTTTGCACAATAGGTGTTCCTTGAGATTTTTACTTGTCCTTTGGTGTGCCTTGGGCACAAAAAGTTTGGGAACCACTGAGTTAGCGTATACAATATACGGCTGTACCGAGGCCATTATAAGACTGTTGTTCCGCTGAGAGCGAGCCGAAAAAAGCACTGTTAGACATGGGCGGAGCCTCTCTGGTGGTTGGCTAATCAGAACAGAGTGGCCGAGCTGACCAATCGGAGCACACTAGGCTCACAGGGAGGGGGGGGCAAGAGCTCCACGAGCCGTTTAGTGGAGAGAGTGAATACTGCTGAATACACATACTTTACAGAGATGCTGTATGCGAAACCAATGTGAGTTTGGAAAATTGCACAGTATAAATCTATTGTAGTATACCTCAACAATGGAATTATGATCAGTGGAAATGGCCATGACATGGGCCCTTTAACTAGAGTGCGTGATGTCACAGCTAGAGGGTAGGAAATCTTGAAATTTGCCTTCATATTATTTTTATAAACTGCCATAATTCCCAAACCCTACATTCCTGAGACATAATTTGTCATGACAAACGTAGGAAAACATCTCGTAGCTTGAAAACTGTCAAATAATTAAGCAAAAATAATTAAACAAAATGCCTCTTGAGGGCATGAAGTGACAAAAACTTTCAACATGTCTCCATTAAAACCCATTGTAATTTCAGGCTGATATTTCCTCACAGCAGCAGCCGCACACCTTTAGTTAAACTGCCAAAAAGGCCACATTATTAACCCGAAAGTACACAAACATTACACTTCAGATACTCAACTTCCTTGACATGCTTCACGTTTTGAAATTTCACAGATATCTGTTATGGTTCTTCCACAAAACGTTCACATGTAAGAGGTTTATCTCTCATTCAGAACAATGCAAACCTTTGATCTCTACAGAGCTCGTTAGCTCAACTATAAACACCTGTGTAATGGAACACGATGATGTCATCACTCCAACTGACAGCAGTCAGTTCTAACTGTTCATTTCATACTCACACTCTCTCTCACACTCTCTCTCTCTCGGGGGTGTCATCAAATGCCGTTGCCATGACGACAGACCACTCGCCATGTAAGTCCAATGGAAACGGTCCGATCGTCCCCCAAACTTCGCTTGTATATCACCGGTCCAGCCCTCAACAGCTCTACGTCAATTATGGGGTTTCTTCAAATGCCGTTGCCATGGCAACACAATGCTCGCCATGAAACACGGTTTTCTCATAACTTCAGTGAACATTTTCCAAACGGCCCAAAACTTCACAGGTTTGGTAACGATGCAGCCATCAACGCATTTAAGCGTATTATGGGGTGTCATCAAATGCCGTTGCCATGGCGACAGATCATTCGCCATCAAGTTAGTTCAAAAGTTTGCAGTTCAAATATTCTGCTGCTTTTCCAAGCCTTTTTACTTTATTTTCTTCACTCATCACACATTCAAGCCCCCAGTGTTCATGTATCATTTCAATCTAAATTCTTCACTTTCTTCTTACACATTACATTTCAGCATAGCAGTTTAGCGTCAGCTTTTCAGCATAAAGCATTCCCACTAGCAATTTCTTCAGGAATTGCATTCTCTAGTTAATGTTAAAATCTGAAGAAGGCCTCTTTACCAAGGTCTGAACAATGTTTAATATCTCTAAAAGAATCAGATTTAAAAGTTGTGTTACACGAATAATGTCAGAAAGATGTGTAACATTTTAAAGTTGGAATGAGGTTTCTGAGTGAAAGTATGAAGGAACAGTTAGCAGTTGAAGTCGCATGAAGATTTGTTGAAGTCTGAAGAATTTCTCCATTGACTTCCATGGTAAAAATGTGATGAATTATGGGATATATCTCGAGAATTATGAAAGTTATGAATGAGAAAAGTAATAGCCATTGATTCCCGACCGAGCTGAACGTTTTGATGTTTGAACGGAGTTTCTGCGATGTGGAATGTGGGAGCAGAAGAGGTGCAAAATCCCGGCGGAATAATAATAAAGAATTCGAAGAACAGATAGTTGGAATGCTGTATCAGCATTCCCACTAAATATCAGTTGTGTAAAGTAGCAGTTGTGCCAAAATGTGTGTGGTTAGTCATGGTTCAGGAGAAGGAGTAACAAGAGTGAGCAAGTTTGACAACTCCCTGTTTGAGGATCTCAAAAGAGACAACTCAAAGTGTAACTGTCAGTTGCTTCCCGCGGGAAGCAGTGAGACTGTTAAACAATTGAACTGCTGAAACAACTTCAAAACATTCATTCATCTGCTACTCAGTAATATGTATCTAATATCTAATATATAGACGGCGGTGGTGGCGAAGTTGATAGGGACTTGGCTTGGCAACTGGAAGGTCACCAGTTCGAGTCCCGGCAAGACCAAGTACTACCGAGGTGTCCCTGAGCAAGGCACCGTTCCCTACACTGTTCCCTGGGCGCCGTCCACGGCAGCACACTGCTCCTAACACTAGGATAGGTCAAATGCAGAGGAACAATTTCGTTACAGGGTACCTGTACTGTGAAATGACAATAAGAGAATAAAAAAAAAATATATATATATCATTCCAATAACTTGTATATAGACTCGTACTGCACTATTCCACATGCTCACTTTATTTTATAACTATTTTTCTTTTTGTATTGCTCTTGCTATCTGTATTGTTATTATGTTGCATTGTTGGAGAAGCCTATGACATAAGATTTTCAACAACATAATTACTCTGTAACTATGTCAGTTTGACAATAAAGAACCTTGAACCTTGAACCTTGTTTGTTAAAATCTTATTTTCGATATAAAAACTATCGTTATTATGAATTGAAGTGCACATCGAAACTAAACATATATTTAGTTATTTTCTCAGAAGATTTTTATCTTCAATAATAAATATAATTTTTTTGTATTTGTTTATTATTTATAATTATGTAATTCTGATTTCATAACTAAACCATTTCGCAAAGAAATGGCACTTTACATTCGAAACAGCACCAACATTTTTGAAAGGTTGATTAATCAATTAATCACATTGTATTTTTGTGGCAGAATATCACAGTTTACAAATGTACCTCAGGGAACTTTAGACTAAATACATGATACTTCTATTATAATAAGCACCTCCTCGCTCTACACCCAAGGCCTGATAACAATCAGTATGCTGTGTGCAGGGCTGTGTGCTGCAGTAGCCTACTGAGCAGAGGACTGAAAGAGGAACACAAATGGAGAACAAAGTGGAAAAGAGGGAACAGTGGACGAGGAAAAGGGAATATATTCTGGCAGCAGCAGGCAATGTGGTGGGCCTGGGCAATGTGTGGAGATTCCCCTACCTATGCTATAAGAACGGAGGAGGTGAGCTGTACATACAATCAACTGTGACATTTTAGATGATTTCATGAAAATCCCTAATCTCTAGTAATTATTTCCTTGTTACATCAAGCTGCATAAGAGCTGCTGAAGGACTCTCAATCTATGTGGCATATGAGGAGTGTGTAGAAATAACTGAAAATAATCTAAATACTTTGAGGTTACATGAAAAATAACATTTGAAAGTATATATATTGACTTTATAGCCACATGGATACACGGCTGCTAAAATAATGGAAGTTATTACACTCAGTAGCAATTATTATTAATCTGCTTCTGTATGTGTCCTTTTTGTAGACCTGACTATCTATCTATCTAAGTAAAACAGCCAAGAAACTGTAGAGCCTGTTGGCATGACTTAACATCAATGCCGGAAGAAGTACTCAGATCCTTTACTTAAATAAAAGTACAAATACTATAGTCTTAAAATACTCATCTAGAAGTAAAAGTCCTGATTTAAAAAATATCTACTTATAAAAATTAAGTACTCATTATGCAGAATGGATCTTTCAAAGTATTATATGATGATGGTTTTAATTGTATCATGTTTTTACACAAGAGCATTTCAGTGTTGTCGTTGTTCAATTTGGACCAGATTTAGATACTGTGTAGTTTAGTAGTGCATGCAGTACTGCATTATACTATATGGGCATATATGTGTTATTATATGTGCAAAGTAACTGTGAGTGTTCAAATAAATGTAGTGGAGTAAAAAGTATGATATTCACCTCTGAAATGTAGTGGAGTATGGGTATAAAGTAGCATTAAATGGACGTATTTAAGTAAAGTACATAATATGTCAAAAAAGTACACAAGTACAATACTTTAGTTCATGTACTTAGTTACTTTCCATTATTGCTTAACATTACCTATGAATAGTTGTGATCAAGGAACCTGACGAGGATGCCTTCAGGGAATGTGGTTTTGCAGGGTTTTCTCCTGCTGGTGTGGTTTTACTCGTCCGGTGAAACTCTTTGTTCCTCTAAATCAGTGGTTCCCAACCTTTTTCAGCGGTTACCTCGCTAACCGCAAATCCTGCTTCATAGTACAGGCCACAGATCTCCATTCAGGAAACACACATATAAAACGGTTTCTCCTGCCGCCTGTGTAAACATGCATTCATTCATGGTATTTACAAACTGGTATCAGTATGTTGTTATTTTGGCATCATTTTAAAACGTGTATTAACAATCAAATAACGGTCAAATATGTTCATTTTGTTGTAGTTAGTTAAAGGTGGGGTAGGTAAGTTTGAGAAACCGGCTCGAGATACACTTTTTGTTATATTCCATGGAATGCTCTTAACATCCCGATAGCAATGAATATCTTAAGTGCTTTGACAAAAAATCCATTAAAAAATGTCATCTGTGGAAGCCGTAGTACTGTAAAAAGCACGACCAATCATTTTAGCCGGCCCGGCTAAAGTAACTGGATGGCCTACCTGCCTGTCAGCCTTCCATCTGTGCACAAACTTATCTCGTGCCCTCATTGGTCATGTGCGCGTTCGTGTGTGTTGGAGGAGGGGCTCTGTAAGGAAGTGGAAGATTTTTTCCGGTTGTGTATTTTCAAATTCTAGCGCACTCGAGCTGGTTTTTCCAAAATTACCTACCCCACCTTTAATCTACCATAGTATTTACATGGAGATAAGCCCCACCCCCTCACCAGCGTGTCCTGTTTGAATGAGGCGAGTAAACACAGCTGACAGCCGCTTCCGGTGTGAACGCACCATAAAAGTAATATTTGTTGTACATCTACATTTTATTATCACTTTATTAATGCAGAATCTGTCCTTCTCATGGTTATTATTAAATGTAGGGGAACATCAAAACTGAACATCCATGTCATAGTCTCAGGTGTGAATATTCTGTGTGTTCAGGTGCCTTTCTGGTGCCGTATTGTTTCTTTGCCCTGCTGTGTGGCGTGCCGCTTTACCTGATGGAGACCGCGATTGGTCAGTACACACAAGAGGGCTCCATGACCTGCTGGAGCAAGCTCTGCCCCCTGGCACAGGGTAACCACAAGTTTTATGTTAGAAATGTTTAGTACTGGTCCCCAGCACAAACTGCCGGATGCTAACTTGCACATGTTGGGCAATTTGCACAATTAGCATAAAATGGGTTAATTAGCCTTAATGGCATAATAGCCTATGTTGACAATACGATACTGAATCCATTTATGACATTGTCAGCTGATGAGCTGGCAACTAGACAATTAGGGATTATGTAATTTAAAACTGGCTAGAACTGAAAATGTATTTCAGGAAACACCAAGTTTTCTAAAAGGAAAATCCCTGAAGCCATATTTCGTGAACGTACCCCATCCTACCAATACATGAAACAGGAATCATAATCATTGTGTTTTGTTAATATTACCTTGACTTTCTCATTTCATTTGGGTCCATTGACTCCACAGCTGTATATGAATTAAGAATAATAATATAATACAGACTACATTTGTTTTAGTCTTACTTTATTCTGATCTCTTATAACCTATGAACATATAAGCATGAAACCCTTACTTTGTCACAGATTCAGATATGATGGTGCCCAAAAAATACAGAATGTGCCTAAAGCATTGTTATTCAACCAAATATCATATTGTATGTCATACAGTATGGACTCACATTAATACATATTAATGAATGTACAGACTTTTCCTGTAAACCTTGTTTTCAGCCACAGTGGACTTCTGAGACAAAACAAAAAAACTCTGAAGTACAATCTCTGTTTTGTTTGGCATTGACATTTTTTTCAGGAAAGACAAATCTCATGGAACATGTGACCATTTTATAGTGGTCCTCATTTAGGCCTGTACAGTACTTAAAATGTAAATATTGCACTCCTGTTGCACTTATACAAAGCCTCAGCTTTGATGATTGAATGATGCCAATACTACATACACACTCACAGTCACTGACCTAGAACAATAACACTTTGGTCAAGAAATCAATGAGAAAAACGTGTGAAAATGTCAATTCATCAAATTTAAATGATGGATATGTAGATCACGGTTAATATGAAAGCCCATTATATCAAAGGCAGCTGCAGTTTATCCACCCTTGTTTATTTTTCCTGGCCTGTATTTGGGGAGATACATCAACAAGCTTGTATCCTTTAAATCTGATGTTTTCTGAGTTTAAGGTCACCTATTATGCTATATTTGAACAATATTATAGGGCCATATCTATACAAAACATGTCTCTGAAGTGTTTTAATCAAAACACGAAACAGATCACCCATTCTAGCATGCCTCATACCACTCTATTTCAGCCCTGTTACTAAAGTGCTGATTCTGGGTCTGGCCCTTTAAATGTAACCGAGCTGCTGCTGGCCACGCCCCTTTGGAGCGTCCGCATGCAAGCAGTGAGCTATGTGAAGAGAAGGCTGTCTACCAGCAGAAACTCAGCTAAACGCTGCCGTGATTAATTTATATCCGGCTTCAAATCAAATCAAGTTTTATTTATATAGCACATTTTTAAACGATTTTTGGTCGAGCCAAAGTGCTGTACATATAATAATTACCTTGCAGTAAGGACACTTTACAGCAAATACAACAGCACAGTTTGGCTTCTTTACACATATTCTCTACAGCTTAAACCGAGGGTATTTCGGATGATTTCTCTGTCTCTCCAGGTACTGGCTATTCTTATATAGTGATCCAACTTTATTCCCGAGTCTACACCATTATCCTGGCTTGGGCCCTCCTCTACCTCATCTATTGCTTCAGAGACCCTCTGCCCTGGGCCACCTGCAACAATCCCTGTAACACAGGTCTGTATAGGGGAAGGATGGGTGGACGTACAGCGAGTTAAAAGGTCCTAAAGTACTTACTTCTTTAGAAGTGCCAGTCAGCTGTTGTTTTACAGTCTATTTGCACCCAGGTAAGATTTGTCACACAGCAGCTATTCGGATCTTCACACCCATACCCCGACCAACTGTATTTATTTTATGCCTGAAACATCCTAATTAATGATTGACTAATAGGTGCCTATCTACAATCCCAGATTAGGTTAGGTTGGTTGGTCTGTAAAGTCCAATATAGCACTGATCTCTGATGTTCCGATTACCTAAACAAGCAATCGCAAACAATGTAAGAACAGATGCATATACAGTGCTGAATATAAGATGTGCCATCACCAATGTTATACATTTGCACATGCATTCAAAACCAAATCTAATGTTTGCCACGGGGCAAATAGCATTGTTGACTATGTACACCTGGGTGCAAAAGCATCTACCTTTTCCTTTATTGACAAATAAATTATTCTTCAAGAGCTCTTTTTAGACACGGTCTCCTTTACATAAATGTTATGGTAATTACATTCATTTAACAAACTATGAAACAATGTGGAAAAAGCAACTTGATCAAAACGTGTTCTACTTTGGAAAACTTTAACTTTTCACCCAGAGCTACCTATTTGCTAACCTTTGAGAAACAGAGAGACAAAAGCTAATTTAGCTTATAAGTTATACCGTGAAATTAAATTGAATGTCAAAAATATTAATATCTTCCAAGAGAAACACATGGTTAGCAGAGAGCTAGACAATAGAATCACTAAATGCAAATAATTATTTTGAATAAGGTTTGCAAACGTATTGATCTGTTTGCTAACTGACTGATATCTTCTTCACATCAACTGTCCTGGAGACAAAGACTGCAAATGATTCTGATATAACACTGCATACATGTTTAACATTTGAATTAATTATTATATATAGCTTATATTTGCGGGGATAGTTGAGTAATTTAAAGGTGACAGAGTTAAGACCGGGTCTGCATGGTCATCTGTGGGTGATGTGTAGAATGCATTTCCTCACACATACTGTACAAGATTTTCAAAGCATATATTTTTTTAAATATTTGAAATTGTTATACTGTATAATGTGCTGTACCAACCTTCTACCTTGCCTTGTTGGCACATTGCTGTGTTTCATGACTAAAAACAATAACCAAATGAGTGACCATTTTTACTAACCTGTGATATAAAGATTTTCACTTTAACCACATTTTGATTTGCTTTCCAACTAACAGACAGATGTGTGGACCTCACCTCCTTAAATTCTACTCAAACACACAGAGGCAACCAGTCAGTAAACTGGACATCTGGAAATCTCACCAAGTCTTCAGTCTCTGAGTTCTGGGAGTGAGTCAATGTTGTCCTGTGAAGCTCATAATAAATTACGTAAAGCAGCAGCAATGGATCATGTTTAAAGTATATTGTGATTTATTGCACTTATCATTGACTGTCTTGTGTCCCTTTGCAGGAGAGGCGTGTTGTCTATGTCTGGGGGAATAGAGGAGTTGGGTGGAGTGCAGTGGGAGGTGCTGCTGTGTCTCCTGGCTGTCTGGGTCGTTTGCTACTTCTGCGTTTGGAAAGGGGTCCGTTCCACAGGGAAGGTTCGTGAATATCTTTGTGAGGATTCATGGGCCAAAACTATCTCCTACAACCTGGTTTGTAGTTAAATGCCATTGAGAACTTTTCTTCTTGGAAAAAACCTTAAAGACAAAACTAATGTGTCAATATTATCAATAGATGAGCAACAGGGCATGGGATTGTGATGTCATCAACAGCAAGTCGGCCATCTTTACAAGATAGCGATCACAACCTATTTACTTAAACAGTGCGGCTAACGATGTAGCGTAACCTTTTTTGTCATGGTTGGTAGGCACTGTTGCATTGTGGATGTAACGGTGGGTTACGTATTGTAACCCTAGTTATATAAGCACAGGCGGAGCCCTCTACTGGACTATATGGGTACTACTTCTCAACCATACTATGCAAGCATTCATCAACTGAGATATCTATAACCGTAGCCGGCCCCCTGGGGCGGGCCTACCTGAATGCGTGCGCAAGCCCACCGTATATAAGGCGGCCTCGCCTCCTGGCTGTCATCCTACACTTCTCTTCAGCGAGCAGCATAGGACAGATAGGGCCCCGAGTAGAGGGCTCCGCCTGTGCTTATATAACTAGGGTTACAATACGTAACCCACCGTTATAACTCACACAGGCTCCGCCCTCTACTGGACTCTATGGGTACAGTGGGTGGAGCCCTGATGCCTAAACGCCCTATCGTCCAACAACATCGACCCATCACACTGCCCCTGAGCGGCTTTTTTTGGTTAACAGCCACTGCACCGCAACCTCCTCTCCTCCGGTTGTGCCCGGGGAGAAGTGGGGGCCGCAGTTTACCTGGCTGGTAGGGCACACTCAGACACGCTTACCTTGTGAATAGTGTGCCTGGAAAACAGTGAGGAGGGCTCTCCCCGCCCGCCCATAGGCCCCGTATGGGGCTTACTGCGCACCATGCCTCCCGGGTCCCCAAGGAGCACGGCGAAAAACATAAGTGCATTATGCTCAGGGGGGGTCAGATACCTGCTGACCCCAGCCCTGTATGGGGCTTACTGCGCACCACGTTTCCCGGGTCCCCAAGGAGCACAGGAAAACATAAGTGCATTATGTCCAGGGGGGGGGGGGGGTCAGATACCTGCTGACCCACAGCCGATTGGGTGCACCGACAGAGCGGTCAGCTCGGACACTCTCTTGGCCGACGTTAAGGCAAGTAGCAACGCTGTCTTCCATGACAATGCTTTCAGGGATGAGAGCTCCAGAGGCTCAAATGGTTCTGTGACCAGAGCCTCGAGCACAAATGGCAGGTCCCATTGCGGGGCGGAGGCGTGCACTACTGGGCGCGGCCTCCTGACCCCCTGTAAAAACGTGACATAAGCAGCTGACTGAAGGCTGACCTGCCGCCAAATCCCTCATGGCAGGACGAGATGGCTGCTGCATACACTTTAATTGTGGAATGAGCAAGCCCCCTGTCCACCAGTAACTGCAAGTAGGACAGAATAGAGCCCACCGTACACGACAGGGGCTCTAGACTCCCCTCTTCACACCATCGCTGGAATGCCAACCACTTTGGCCTGTAACAGGCTGTGGTGGATCCTGCTCTTGCTGCCTGGATAGTCTGAATAACCTTGTCAGACAGTCCCCCCTGTCTCAGCCTGTCCCTCTCAGGAGCCAAGCCTGGAGAGGTTGGCCCAGAGTGGGTAACGCCCCTATTGCACCTGCCTCCTGAGACATCGCCCCCCAGAACTGAGGAACCGCCCAGGGCTGGCCCACCATCATCTGTGTCACCTCTGCGAACCACGGCGCCAACCGGCGATCTGGGGCCACTAGGATGACTGACAGATGCTCTCGTCTCACCCTCTCCAGGAGAGGGAGAATGAGGCGTACCGGTGGAAAGGCGTAGATCAGCTTTCTTGGCCATGGCTCGTGTGCAAACGCGTCCACCCCCAAGGGCGGATTGTCCCGCAGAGCCATGGAAAACCACAGGGTAGATCAGGCTAAACTAACCTGTAGCTGCTCCGTCCACACTCACAACAGCGTCATACAGACATAAATAAAGCAGCGACTGTATTCGCCATGACATAGACAGTCTGTGGTTTGTACTTGTTTAACTTTTGTCCAGTTTCTGAACAGATATGAGGAGCTGTGAGCTCTGAGTGTGTGCTAACAGCTAACGGTTGATGTCTTGGGACATGTTGCGCTGTCGGGTGCTGACCGATCACGAAGCGTCATTTCTTGACTGGCAGCAAAAACAACCAATCACAGCAGTGCTTCTCTGGCTGGCTCTGTCCAATCACAAACAAGAAGTGTTCTCCCTAAAGGAATACCCTTTCCGTCCAATGTGAAATGCTGTGGTGTTTTCTGAAATGCTGTTGTGTTTTGTGAAATGCTGCGGCGTTTTGTGAAATGCTGCAGCGTTTTGTGAAATGCTGTTGTGTTTTGTGAAATGCTGTTGTGTTTTGTGAAATGCTGTTGTGTTTTGTGAAATGCTGTTGTGTTTTGTGAAATGCTGTGGCGTTTTGTGAAATGCTGCGGCGTTTTGTGAAATGCTGTTGTGTTTTGTGAAATGCTGTGGCGTTTTGTGAAATGCTGCGGCGTTTTGTGAAATGCTGCGGCGTTTTGTGAAATGCTGCGGCGTTTTCTGAAATGCTGTGGTGTTTTCTGAAATGCTGTAGTGTTTTCTGAAATGCTGTTGTGTTTTGTGAAATGCTGTGGTGTTTTGTGAAATGCTGTGGTGTCTTGCACTTCCGGGCCACCGTAGATTATAGGTCCGGGTCCGTATAGGTCGGCGTCTGGGTCCGGATCCGGACCGCGGTCCGCCTGTTGCCGACCCCTGGTCTAGTCATTGTTGCCGATTTTAATATCCATGTTGACAACCCTCAGGACAGAGGGGCTAAATAACTGTTTTGTGTTATCGATAATTATGGACTGACTCAGCATGTGAAGGGTCCGACACACAATAAGGGGCACACCCTGGACTTAATTGTATCAAAGGGTCTGAACATCTCTAAGCTTGTGGTGACTGATGTAGCACTCTCCGATCATTCCTGTGTTTTCTTTGAGAGCTCTATTTCCGTCCAAACAACTGCTAAGAAAGAGGTAACCGCTGAAAAACCATGACTGTGAGAACAGCAAAAACTGAGTGCAGAAAAGCTGAACGCAGGTGGAGAAAAACACATCTCCAGGTTCACTTGGAAATATATAAAGAGAGACTCTGCGTCTATAATCAGGAAATAAGAAAGGCATGACAATCGTTCTTCTCTGACATCATTACCAAAAATAGAAACACATGTGCCTTGTTTGCTACCGTCGACAGATTAACCTCTTAAGGACGACGGTTCCCCCAGTGGACCCCCCCCAAGGTTTTTTTTCGAGACTATGTCTCAGGGCTTCTTAACATTTATGAAACTATTAATGTTCCATACCCTTTTAACGTGAAGAAACTCCGCTAACTGACAATATGAACAATTCTTAGCTAAAAGAAACACAAGAGTAATACCAAGCCTTTGAATTAGCATTGAGCGAAAAAATGCTAACTAATGCTAACGGACTTTTCACAGAACTCACGGTAGAAATGCCCTTATTACTTATCGTAACTGCACAAACAAAATATCGACTAGCAAGCTGAGATTTCACAGATTCCATACATGTTATGTCATAACTGTACGACCCAGAATTCTCGGAGCTATCAGCCAGAAAACATCCGGTTTCAAAAATATTACAATAATTACGTCTTACCTTTTTTGATTTATGATTAAAAGTTGTGTTCAACGGAATAAAAACGCCGCTCAAGGTTAATCCAATGTCTCTGTGTCACGTAGACATTTTTACTGATAATCCATCATCATATTTATGGCAATATACTGGGTATAAAGTTTTGCAGTCCAGGCTTGTACTTTCAGATATGCTTCGTTTGCTTCTCTATTACGTCCGCAATGGAAATGTTTACGTGGATTTGGGAACTGCCCATCGATTCTATTGGATCTAATGGTTAAGAAAAAGGTGTAAATCACCCAAATCGACCAATGGGTTCCAGAGATATGGTCCTGCGTAAAGTATAAAGAATGCCAGCCAGCGTCAGCACATTACACAGTAGACTCTACGCAGTGTTTACAACGTAAGGAAGCCGTTATTGCAGGACCCAGAGCGCACGGAGCACAGAGCGGACAGCAGATAACAGAGCAGATTACTTTAGCGACACATTCATCGCAAGAAGTGTAGCAAAAGTCAATGCCGCAGATTCGTCGATTTATACTGTCACAGAGCAGATTTGTGACGTTGTAATGACTGATTTGAGAGGTTGTAATAACCAAGTTGCAGTTGTAATGGAAAATATATTTAAAAAATATAGTGAATATTTCATCACTAAGTTCATTTTTTTTCTACAAGCTACAAAAGTTTTTTTTTCTTCTGTGACTTCAAATTTGGTTCACAGATGCGTGGATATTTTATACAAGTGTAAATGTATGCACACAAGCTCAGATTTTTTTTCTACTACCTACCTTCATATTATTCAACATCTGAAATCCTCCTCCTGTAGCCTCGATATTATCCCGACAGGATTTTTCAAAACTGTTTTTCAGTGCTTGGCCTCAGATATACTACACATAGTAAACAAGTCTCTCCAATCGGGTGTATTTCCATAGGCCCTGAAAACTGCAGTAATTAAACCGCTCCTAAAAAAGCATAACCTAGACGCAACCGTAATGAATAAATACAGGCCAATATCAAACCTTCCTTTTTTAAGCAAATTGATTGAAAAAGTTGTTTTTCAACAGTTGAGTAATTTCATGTTTTTAACTGACGGTTTTGATGTGTTTCAGTCGGGCTTTCGACCAAACCACAGCACTGAGACTTCTCTTGTTAAGGTCTTAAATTACATCCATTTAAACACAGACAGTGGCAGAATATCAGTGTTAGCATTATTAGATCTCAGCGCTGCCTTTGATACTGTTGACCACAACATATTGCTAGACCGTCTAGAAAACTGGGTGGGAGTTTCAGCAACAGCTCTAAATTGGTTTAGTTCCTACTTAAAGGACAGAACAAACTTTGTCTCAATAGGCAATTACAAATCAACCCTGACAAATATGTCATGCCTCAAGGCTCCATCTTAGGACCTTTGCTTTTTAATATCTATATGCTACCACTGGCTCAAATTATTAAAAACAGCGATCTAAGCTATCACATCTATGCAGACGACACCCAGATTTATTTTAAAATTACATCGGGAGACTACTCTCCGATTAGAACACTGAGCAAGTGCATTGAGCACATCAATGACTGGATGACTCAGAACTTTCTCCAATTCAACAAACAAAAAACTGAGATCACTGTTTTTGGAGCAAAGAAGGACCGATTAAAAGTAATCACAGAGCTTCAGTCGGCAGACTACAAAACCACTAATAAAGCCAGAAATCAAGGTGTAGTGATGGACTCAGACCTGAATTTTAAGAGTCACATTACAACAGTCATTAGGTCTGCATACTATCACCTGAAGAACATATCTAGGATTAAAAAACTAATGTTGCAACAGGATTTAGAAAAGCTTGTCCATGCTTTTATTTTCAGTAGACTCGACTACTGCAATAGTGTATTCACAGGGCTCACAAAAAAATCTATCAGAAAGCTGCAGCTGATTCAGAACGCTGCTGCTCGAGTCCTCACAAACACTAAAAGAGTGGATCACATCAGTCCGGTTCTGAAGTCTTTACACTGGCTTCCAGTCGACCAAATAATTGATTTTAAAATACTATTGCTAGTTTTTAAATCACTAAATGGCTTAGGACCGAGGTATATAAACGATCTCCTGCATAACTATGAACCATCCAGGAGTCTCAGGTCCTCTGGGTCGGATCTGCTCTCTGTTCCAAGAATAAGAACTAAACATGGAAAAGCAGCGTTTAGCTATTATGCCCCGACAATCTGGAACAAACTTCCCGAATCGTGCACGTCCGCTGAAACACTTCCTATTTTCAAATCCAGACTAAAAACATATCTATTTGCCGCTGCTTTTAATTGAGCTGTTCATACTCACACTGCAGTATGCCTTTTATTCATGTATTCTGTACCTGCTGTGTATTTATTTATTTCATTATCTTTGCTTTTTTATGCCTGTTTTTAAATGCCATTTAATAATGTGTTTATGCTGTATTTATTCTTAAATGTCTTTTGTTTTTATTTTGTAAAGCACTTTGAATTGTCGCGTGCTGAAAGGTGCTATATAAATAAAATTGCCTTGCCTTGCCTTAATCCATGACAAACTAGAGTTGAGACCAGGAGGCGGAGTCGCAGTCTTACACGCTTCTCTGCGCTCTCTCCAATAAAATACCCAATATTAACGGTGTGTGTGTCTTTCCAAGGACAATTTAAAGTAAAACCTAATAGAGGTGTCATACATAATAACCTAATAAAAGTAAATGTAACAACTACTACAGTGCAACAAAACAGGAAGATTAAATGTGGACTCTTAAACATAAGATCTCTAGCATCTAAAGCAATATTGGTAAATGATTGAATATCAGATTATAATATTGATATATGCTGTCTCACTGAAACTTAGTTGAGACATGAAGAATATGTCAGCATAAATGAAGTCACTCCACCCAGCCATATCAATACTCATATTGCTCGAGGCACAGGCCGAGGAGGAGGTGGAGTTGCAGCAATCTTTGACTCAAGTTTACTTATCAATACTAAACCAAAATTAAATTATACCTCCTTTGAAAGCCTTGTTTTAGTCTTACGCATCCGACCTGGAAAACTTTGCAGCCAATCTTATTTGTTACAGTGTACCGTGCACCAGGTCCTTAGAATTCTCGTTTTTATCAACTTTGGTACTTAAAACAGATAAAGTAATTATCGTAGGTGACTTTAATATCAAATCAAGTTTTTCCATGAATTAACACTTCTTTATTAAATATCATGAATATGTCTTTATTATCAGGCTATGTTCCACAATCATTTCAAGTAGCAGTGATAAAACCTCTTCTTGAAAAGCAAAACCTCGATCCAGAGGTTTTAGCCAATTATAGACCTATTTCTAATCTTCCGTTCCTCTCAAAAGTTCTTGAAAAAGCATTCGCAAAACAGTTGTGTGATTACTTAAAGTGGACCTATCATGCTATATTTAAATGATATATTGTAGGGCCATACCTATATAAGGTATATTTATACGTTTCTGTTTTCAAAATACCAAACAGATCATGCATTTTAGCCATGCCTCATTTCGCTCTATTTGCTGTTCTCCAGCCCTGGTTTTGCAGGGGGCTGATTCTGTGAGCTGCAGCTGACCACGCCCCCCTGCAGGAGAGGGGAGCGTGCTCTGATCAAGTCAGAAGAGGGGGAGAAAAATAGATCTCCGTCCTCCGTGTTTTATTATAGCCTATTATTATATAGAGTCGTTATTCATTTGTTTTAAAGCTCAATAAATAACAAAGAAGACCTTTGATCGGCACTTTTCTAATTTTGTCCGGAAGATTTAAACTTTAACGGACATCTTGACCGGCGAAAGAAAACCTAACTGAAACTCTGCCGCACGGTCCCCTCGTTCCTTGGAAGAGGCGGAGAGGTGGGTGTTTGTCATCTGCTGGTGGACTAACCAGAGATAATTACAGTGCTTGCCTCGACGGGGAGGGATTGCATTGAATTAAAGCAGCGGGAGCAAACTCTTGCCTCGGGGAGGGAGAAAAAAAGCCACAGCGGAGAATAAACAGAAGGGTAACCATGGTAACTATGGGCGGGAAGTCTTCTTCGCTGCTTTTGTGGCAGACTACAGCGCCACTTACAGGCCTGGCATATGTACTACAGCGTCTCCAGCGCTTTCGAGCGGCAATGGCCGGCCGTGGCCCAACCCCACATTCCCCTGATAGGTGGAGAGTTGGCCCAATAGCCGTAGCGCCACCGTCCTGACGTCAGGACAGTGGCCGTTTCTCAATCGCGAGGATATTGGCTTCCAAGCCAATATTTCAAGGATGCTACGTCATAGAGTGCCGCCGAAGGACTGTTCCAATCTCCAGCATACTTGGAATTCCACCGAGGCCGCGTCCTTGGTTTGGGGGAAATTTCGAGGCTGCACATGGGTAGACTTCGCGTCCTTAAAATCCCCACAATGCTTTGCGCATGGACCAATTTCCCCAAATCTGTGGCGGAAGATGTAAGACGGGGCCTCTCATATGACGCAAACTGCACACTTGCTAGCCTGTTCCACTCTTTGTTTTCCGAATGCCAGGAAGTATTCTTGCCTTGATTCTGAAGCAAGATGCTCGGCTGTGCTACCAAGCCAGCATCCTCGCGATTGAGAAACGGCCAGTGTTCACACTATATATGCTTCCGTTAGGCAATATTATAAGGAATCATTCTGTACATTTCCATTGTTATGCGGATGATACTCAACAATATTTATCCATCAAGCCTGATGAGTCCAATCATCTAAATAAAATTCAAGACTGCCTCAAGGACTTAAAAACGTGGATGACCATATATTTTTTTATGTTAAACACGGCCAAAACTGAAGTTATTGTACTCGGCCCAAAGAATCTACGAAACAAACTATCTAAAGATATATTAACTATGGATGGCATTAATTTGGCCTCCAGTGAGACTGTACGGAATCTTGGTGTTATATTTGATCAGGATTTATCTTTTAATGCCCACATAAAATCAATTTCAAGGACTTTCGTAGGACTTTCATCTACGTAACATTGCAAAAATCAGGCATATCTTGCCTCAAAATGATGCAGAGATTAACTAGTCCATGCATTTGTTACTTCAAGGCTGGATTATTGTAACTCTTTATTATCAGGGTGTACCAAAAAGTCAGTTAAGTCGCTTCAGCTAATTCAAAATGCTGCAGCACGTTTACTAACTAGAGTTCGGAAAAGGGATCACATTACTCCAGTTTTGGCTGCCTTACACTGGCTCCCTATAGAACACAGGATAGAATTTTAAATTATTCTTCTCGCCTACAAAGCCCTTAATGGACAGGCACCATCTTACCTTAAAGAACTCATTATACCCTACTGTCCTACTAGGGCAGGGGTGGGGAACATCCGGCCCCCGGGCCGTATACAGCCCGCGAGACCATTTGGTACGGCCCTCGAGGTAATTTATAAACACACGCAAAAAAGAAAAAAAATTAAGAAATCTAGACCGCAAAAAAATTAAACAAGCGAGTGCCTGTTTTTCCTGGGTTAGGTCAGGGTCCTTGAACACAACACGAGCCTAACGTGTCATCACGTGGTCTATGTCCCGTCTGACAGGGGTGCAGTTCTGCAGGAGAGCACCAGAACGCCGCTCCGGGCCGGGACTTTACAAATTGCAGTACCCATAAGGAGCCGTACACATGCCGCAGTTTTTGCGTGGCTGTGTCTTAGTTGTAAGCCCACTGGCGATCTGTTCATCTGTCATACTGATCATACAGTCAATAACTTTGTTGTTATTAGCATCTGGTTAGCTAGCTATGCTAACGAATATAAGAAACTTTTTCTCCAACCAGTGAGGTAAAAGCACATCTTTATATGATCATTATAGTTATAAAAAAACAAGAGAATAAAGTAAACAGGTATAAAATACTATATGACAGTAAAAAAAAGTTATTATTAATTTTACAGTTTAAAAGGTGATTTGTAAAATATCCATAAAGAAAATCTGCTTACAGGTCTGTTTCATATGGGTGTTGAGAGATGTATCCATAGATCTCCTAATGTTGCTCTCAAAGTGCACCAGATTGATGCTTTTAACTTCAACATTTAAAAAAAAATCTTCCCGGGGGTGCATGCCCCCGGACCCCCCTAGAGGAGGTTAGGTCCCCCCCCACTTAAATCATGTCCACATGAATAAGAAACTAAATACATTTGCACACATCTTGTGTCCATATCTTTCTGTTTTGGGGGTCATGCCACAACCGTGCACGTGCATGCATACGCGAGTCATGGTAAGATATCTGGATTAAGAGGTTGCTTTTTCTTTGCACAACATGAAAGAAAGGCCAAATGAATGGGCTGTGATTTTAGTATTTTTAAGCAGAGGTCAATAATTTGTACGGCCCTCGGAGGATGTTGAAAAATGTAAATGGCCCTTGAGAGGAAAAAGGTTCCCCACCCCTGTACTAGGGCATTGCGTTCCAAGAATGCATTGTTGTTGGTTGTTCCTAGAGTCTCTAAAAGTACAATGGGAGCCAGAGCCTTTTCTTATCAAGCTCCACTTTTGTGGAATCAGCTTCCAGTTTGTGTTCGGGCGGCGGACAGCCTATCCGTTTTTAAGAGTACGCTTAAGACCTTCCTTTTTGATAAAGCTTATAGTTGATAAAATAATCTAATAAGAGTGCATTGACGTAGACACGTTGTGCCTCTTCACCTATACATTTTAGCAGTGGTAAAATGTGGCTGGCTATGAATCTTCCAAAACTTCCAAACACCTTGTCCTGGACATAGTTTCTACAGCATAAACTGTGCAACAGTACAGTAGGCCCACACAAACTGCAGAACACCGGGGCTTTGGGAACACTCAAAATTACTTAAAATGATTTAATTATGAATTCATTCATAGAATATATAATTCTAGAAATATAAGTATCATCACTAAGCAATCAGAACTCGTGACAGGGGAAGCAAATACAGACATCACACGACGTAGCTTTAGGTAGCAAAACACGGAGATATGCTCACCTTTTGCTGTTATTCTGATCAAAAACGAGAAAAACGCGGCTGAAGGTTAATCCATAGGTTAATCCAATGTGTCTGTCACTTTGAAAAAATTATTGATTCCAGAGTGTATGACAGCTTCCTGTTTTGTCTCCTTGGATACGAGTCCAAACAACTCACAGACTGCACCGGGCGCTTGACGTAGGCGCCCTGTGACCATCAGATTTGACGACGCTGATTGGCTGAAATTATGTTTCGGCGGCATAGTTTAAAGATAGCAACAGTTGGCTTCTGCTGCACTTGCTGCACTCTCGTCTGGGCGCTGTGCATAGCGCCCAGACGAGAGAGGGTAATGATACACGGGCAAGGCCAGGCAGGAAACATGTGACTTATCAGTAACTTTAGACATCGTAACACAATTTTAAACGAGATTTTATTGTAGATTATACATTTTACTGATACCAATTATATAATATTTACCTTGTTTATTAAAAATTAAAATTAAAAATATTTATTTTTATTTATTTTATTTTTAATGTGGGAAGAGGGGGGGTGGCGCCCCTATGGGCCGGCCGCCACTGCATTTTAGTTCTTACTCTTTTTCCTTACTGATGGTATGTAATTTGGTGGTGTGTGTAGACGGTGGAAGCAGGGAGAGGCATATACGTGCCTTGATCCCTGCCGAGACGACGCACAACTGTTGATTGGTGTCAGTGCCAGAAACACTTTTTAGGAACAATGCGCTCATGGTATAGATGTAATTTGGTTGTGTGTGTAGACCACATGTCAAACTCAAGGCCCTTGGTGGATTTAATTTCGCAGGATAATGTTGAATTATGGCGCGTTTCCACTACAGCGCGGAGCACGGTTTAAGAGGGCTGTGACGTCAGCGGCCCGTCTTTGGTTGCGTTTCCACTTGGCCTAGTACCGGCCGGCGGGTCCTAATTCACAGTTTTCCTGGCCTCATAAAATCGCGGGTCTAGGGCCAGAGACAACGAGGCTGAGTCGGGCTGAGTATGCTAAACTAGAGAGAGCATCGCTGGCAAGGGGGCTACAACTACAACAAGATGGACATATTTGACCGTGATTTAATTGTAATACACGTTTCAAAATGATGCCGAAGTAACAACATACTGATACCGGTTAGTAAAAACCATGAATTAATGCTTTGTCAAGTCTGCAGACAGACGGCAGGGGAAAAACCTTTTAAAATGCTTGTTTTCTAAATGGAGATTGGCTAAGCTAACGCAGTATATGCTCCGACCGTCCACACTCACAACAACGGCCTATACAGACATAAATAAAGCAGCGACTGTATTCACCATGACACAGGCAGTCTGTGGTTTGTACTTGTTTAACTTTTGTCTAGTTTCTGAACATATATGAGGAGCTGTGAGCTCTGAGTGCTAACAGCTAACGGCTGTGTTGTTTTTCTGGGGGTCTCTGAAGATCACGTCACGGCTCCGCCTACACTGCGTTACTATAGATACTACCCCAGTTCCTAAACTGTAATGGAAATGCGCCATAAAGTGAGCCAGTCCTAACGAGGCCCAGCCATACCGAGCGGGGCCGAGCGAGGCCGTGTAGTGGAAACGCGCCATTACTATTAGATCTGGCCCGCCGATATATTGCACGCACACCTTCACTCCATCCTGAGGATTTCCTCAGCTCAGAGCCTGAGCCCAAACATTGATGAACTTGCACCCAAGATGAGATGCCAAGTATCTGGCTTGAACTAGCATCACAGAGCAGCAAACTGAGTTTAATGGATGTTTCGTTCTGCACTTTTCTTTTTGCAAACAACAGGGCATGTTTGGTTTTCCTTTGAGGGAAATGGTTTTTTTGAAGCTGTTGTTGGTCTGTGGGAAAATGTAATCATAAGAAATGACTCCGGAAAATCTGCAGATAGAGCCATAAGAAATGAATGCAACTGATTATTTAATGTTTAATGTTGTTTTTATAGGCAACAATTTAAGCTTTGTTAGTTCCAGGTTTAATATGTGCAATAAGTTCATTTCAATAAGTTATGCAATAAACATTGAACCAGTCCGGCCCTCAACTAGTACCGATTTTTGAATTTTGGCCCACTGTGTATTTGAGTTTGACACCCCTGGTGTAGACGGTGGAAGCAGGGAGAGGCATATACGTGCCTTGATCCCTGCCGAGTCGACGCACAACTGTTGATTGGTGTCAGTGCCAAAATAACTTTTTAGGAGCAATGCGCTCATGGTATAGATGTGGCGCATACATCTTAGTTCCTACTCTTTTCCCTCACCCTATCCTAAGGAAGTGCATGTACGTAGACACGTTGTGCCTCTCCACCTCTGTTCCTTACTTCTTACTTGCTACCCTTTTCCCTCAACCTATCCTAAGGGAGTCCATGTACATAGACACGTTAGTTTTGCTGCTATAGGCTTAGACTGTCGGGGGACACCTTACTTCTTCCTTCTGTCTGTCTGTACCTGTGTACTCTCATGTTCCGAATAACCCAGCTTCCCCCAAATTTCTTTTTGGTGTCTATCTACGCCGGGATCCTGAGTCGTGGCTGATCCTGTTGCTGCGGTCCTGTGTCCTGGACCCTGAATCATGTGTCCTGGATCCTGAATCATGTGTCCTGGATCCTCTATCCTGAGTCCTGGACTTCGAGTCGTGGCTGAACCTGTCACTGTGGTCCTGCCTGACTCTCATCATACTACTTTCCTGATGGCTCCCACAGGATTGTTGACATCCTCGTGGATTCATCTTCTTATTATAGACACATGCATTTCCAAACATTTGGTCTACCTATGCTGTAAAATGTATTATCTCTTCGATTTACACACGGCATCTATTGCACGTCTGTCTGTCCTGGGAGAGGGATCCCTCCTCTGTTGCTCTCCCTGAGGTTTCTCCCATGTTCTCCTTTAAACTGTGGGGTTTTTCTCTGGAGGTTTTTCCTTGTACGATGTGAGGGTCTAAGGACAGAGGGTGTCGTATTGTCATACTGATATTCTGTACAAACTGTGAAGTCCACTGAGACAAATGTAACATTTGTGATATTGGGCTATATAAATAAACATTGATTGATTGATTTATTAATTGATTGATGTGATGACTACTTCCATTCTTGCAAGGATAATAAATACATGTATCCTGATTATTGAAGCTCAAGCCGGTGACGAGTGATATTTTCCTAACAATGCCATCTGTAGTTTTGCAAAGAAAACGTACACATTCCAAGTTTGATTGGGATTAAAGACATTGTCCACTCTCCTCTAAAATATTAGACATGAACTCCAATGACATGAATTTTTTCTATCTGTTTTTGTGCCCTTGGATTTATATAAATGTATTTTTTACCCGTTACAACCTTTCTGCAGGTGCAGGATGTGCATCTCCTGGCAGCTGTACAATTGATTCCTCTTAATTCAAATGAGCTTCCTACCATTGTTCATGTTGTTGTATTGTTCATGTGCAGTATAACATATTAAGTAGACCTCTACAAACATGTGACATAATAAACGTAGAGGATTTTTTTTATTCATCTCAGGTGGTGTATTTCACGGCTGTGTTCCCCTATGTGATGCTGGCCATCTTGCTGGTCAGGGGGTTGACGCTGCCGGGGGCCTGGCAGGGTGTGGTCTACTACCTGTATCCAGATCCTTCTCGCCTGGCGGACCTTCAGGTAGACCCTGCACAGTTTCACACCTACCTGAATTGAATACACAAAAGAAGGTAGATGAAACAAGATCCTCCTGTGACTGATATAACGCTGATGACCTAAATACGTGTTTTTTCAATCTTTCTTCATGAGGTGTGGATGGAGGCTTGTGCCCAGGTCCTCTTCTCCTATGGTGTCGCATCAGGAACCCATATCACATTGAGCAGCTACAACAAAGTCACAAACAACTGTTACAGGTAAGTCATGTGATCAGTAGCTCCATTAATATATTGGGAGCTTTTGTTAATTGGGTTTTTATTTTCTTTGAGTATCTGCCACGTACTGGGTTATATAATAATGTATGACTGCATTCAAACAATACTAAGAAATAGCGGATGAAGTGTAGCTTTGCTTTCATTTATAAATCTCAAAGATGAAAACTAGAACTACATATATAGATACATCTAGGGGCAATAAGAACGTCAAAACTACCTAAGGACGGATTGTCCGCCCAACAACATAAAGTCTATTACTGTCAGTACATTTTCCCACTCAGTTCTGCTCTGCATGCTGAGCTTTGTGTTTGTGTATGCAGGGACAGTGTGTGGTTATGTGTGCTCAATAGTTGCACCAGCTTAGTTTCCGGGTTTGCAGTCTTCTCATGTCTCGGATTCATGGCCGAAAAACAGGGCATTCCCATCGAAAAGGTCGTCACATCAGGTACGATTTTGCAAAGTTACCATCTCTACCATCTCTCTCAGAATCAAAAGTGCCCTCACAACAATTAAAATGTCTCTTCTGTCCTCGCAGGCCCGGGGCTAGCATTCATCGCTTTTCCTCAGGCTGTTGCCATGATGCCCGTGCCTCAGCTGTGGGCCGCCTGCTTCTTCATTATGCTCATTCTGTTGGGACTGGACACTGTGGTAAGATACACCACAAACGGTTGGTGTCCTTCACGTAGGATTAATTTAAAGGGGACCTATCATGCAAAATGCACTTTTGTACGTCTTTTATACATGAATATGTGTCCCCGGTGTTCCAGGGAACTCACCAAGTGTCAGAAAACACAACCCTCTCTATTTTCCTCGATACCCAAATCTCTAAAAAAGGGGCTGCAACGGATCTGATAAAAACTGATCCAGATTTGAACACTGTCCTGACGTCAGGACGGTGGCGCTACGGCTATTGGGCCAACTCTCCACCTATCAGGGGAATGTGGGGTTGGGCCATGGCCGGCCATTGCCGCTCGAAAGCGCTGGAGATGCTGTAGTACATATGCCAGGCCTGTAAGTGGCGCTGTAGTCTGCCACAAAAGCAGGCAAGCGTTTGCTCCCGCTGCAATGCAATCCCTCCCCGTCGAGGCAAGCACTGTAATTCTCTCCGGTTAGTCCACCAGCAGATGACAAACACCCACCTCTCCGCCTCTGCCAAGGAACGAGGGGACCGTGCGGCAGAGTTTCAGTTTCAGTTTGTTTCGCCGGTCAAGATGTCCGTTAAAGTTGAAATCTTCCGGACAAAATTAGAAAAGTGCCGGTCAAAGGTCTTTCTGTTTATTCTCCGCTGTGGCTTTTTTTTCTCCCTCCCCGAGGCAAGCGTTGCTCCCGCTGCAAACGCTTGCGCAAGCACTGTATTTCTCTCCGGTTAGTCCACCAGCAGATGACAAACACCCACCTCTCCGCCTCTTCCAAGGAACGAGGGGACCGTGCGGCAGAGTTTCAGTTACAGTTTCTTTCGCCGGTCAAGATGTCCGTTAAAGTTGAAATCTTCCGGACAAAATTAGAAAAATGCCGGTCAAAGGTCTTCTTTGTTATTTATTGAGCTTTAAAACAAATGAATAACGACTCGATATAATAAAACACAGAGGACGGAGATCTATTTTTCTCCCCCTCTTCTGACAGCCCAGCAGCTGATCAGAGCACGGCTCACCTCTCCTGCAGGGGGGCGGGGTCAGCAGAATCAGACCCGTAGACAGCAAACAGCACATAGAGCGAAATGAGGCATGGCTAAAATGCATGATCTGTTTGGTATTTTGAAAACAGAAACGTATAAATATACCTTATATAGGTATGGCCCTACAATATATCATTTAAATATAGCATGATAGGTCCACTTTAAGATATGCTGCAACTGTTTATACTGTATCAGTGAACACACATGTAAATACATTGGAGAATTTAATATTGGAGAATTTAATATTAATATAATATGATGGCAATGTAGTCGGTCAGTCAGTCGACCACTTTAATATACACTAAAATACCTTTAAAAACGTTGGATGGATTGCCATCAAACTCCACTTTCCAAAAATAATGAGGCGAGGCGAGGCAAGGCAAGGCAAGGCAATTCAAAGTGCTTTACAAAAATGAAAGACATTAAGAGCATCAAGAAACATATTATAAAATATAAAATGACATTTAAAAACACTAATGTAAAAGCAAAGATAAAAAGCAAAGATAATAAAAGTTACAGTGCAGTTTAAGATATGAATATATCAATTAAAAGCAGCGGCAAAAAGAAAAGTCTTCAGCCTGGATTTAAAAGTAGTAAGAGTTGCAGCGGACCTGCAGGTTTCTGGTAGTTTGTTCCAGATATTTGGAGCATAATAACTGAATGCTGCTTTACCATGTTTAGTTCTGACTCTGGGGACAGAAAGCTGACCAGTCTCAGAGGACCTGAGAGTTCTGGATGGTTCATAATTTAGCAGGAGGTCAGAAATGTATTTTGGGCCTAAACCATTCAATGCTTTATAAACCAGCAGCAGTATTTTGAAATCTATTCTTTGACACACAGGAAGCCAGTGTAAAGACTTCAGAACAGGAGTGATGTGATCCACTTTCTTAGTGTTGGTAAGGACTCGAGCAGCGGCGTTCTGAATCAGCTGCAGCTTTCTAATGTATTTTTTAGTGAGACCTGTGAAGACACCATTACAGTAGTCCAGTCTACTAAAGATAAAAGCATGGACAAGTTTTTCCAAATCCTGCTGTGACATTAGTCTTTTAATCCAGATATGTTCTTTAGGTGATAGTAGGCTGATTTAGTAACTGTTTTAATGTGACTGTTGAAACTCAGGTCAGAGTCCATGACTACACCTAGATTTCTGGCTTTATCTGTTGTTTTGAACATTGCAGACTGAAGCTCAGCGCTAACTTTTATACGTTCTGCCTTGGCTCCAAAAACCATTACCTCAGTTTTATCTTTGTTTAATTGGAGAAAGTTCATCCAGTCATTGATTTGTTCAATGCACTTACTCAGTGTCTGAATTGGAGCATAATCTCCTGGTGAAATGGTTGTGTAAATGTGGGTGTCATCCGCATAGCTATGGTAACTTATGTTGTACTTTTTCATTATCTGAGCCAGTGGTAGCACGTAGATGTTAAAGAGAAGAGGCCCCAAGATGGAGCCTTGAGGAACCCCACATGTCATATTTGTCAACTCAGATTTGTATTTACCTATAGAAACAAAGATGTTTCTGTCCTTTAAGTAGGATTCAAACCAATTTAGAACTGTTGCCGAAAGTCCCACCCAGTTTTCCAGTCGGTCTAGTAATATGTTGTGGTCAACAGTGTCAAACGCAGCACTGAGATCTAATAATACTAACACTGAAGTTCTGCCACTGTCTGTGTTTAAGTGGATGTCATTGAAGACCTTTACCAGAGCAGTCTCAGTGCTGTGGTTTGGACGAAAGCCTGACTGGAACACATCACAACAGTTATTTAAATGCCAGAAATTACTCAACTGTTGAAAAACTGATGTAAAATGATTTTACCTAGAAATGGGAGGTTTGATATGGGCCTGTAATTGTTCATTACTGAAGCATCTAGATTATTATTTTTTAAGAGCGGTTTAATGACTGCCGTTTTTAGGGACTGTGGAAAAACACCTGAGTGAAGAGATTTGTTTACTATATGAAGTAGATCTGAGGCCATGCAATGAAAAACATTTTTGAAAAATCCTGCAGGTATAATATCAAGGCAGCAGGAGGAGGATTTCAGAAGTTGAATAATGTCCTCTAGGTTTTTATCATTAATCTGATGGAATTGTGTCATGGTGTTTGAATTGATTTGAAGTGGACACAGGGACAAAACATTTGCTGTACCTGATACAGAGGCACTGACTGCTTGTCAAATTTTCTGAATTTTGTCAGTGAAGAAGGAGGCAAATTCATTGCAGGCCCTGGTGGATAGAAATTCAGAGGCTACTGACACTGGGGGGTTTGTTAGTCTGTCAACGGTAGCAAACAAGGCACGTGCGTTGTTTTGGTTTTTGGCAATGATGTCAGAGAAGAAAGACTGTCGTGCATTTTTCAATTGCAAATTATAAAAGCCAAGTCTCTCTTTATAGATTTCAAAATGAACCTAGAGATTTGTTTTTCGCCACCTGCGTTCAGCTTTTCAACACTCTCTTTTTTCTGTTCTCACGGTCATGGCCTTTCTCCATGGAGATATTTTCTTTAATTAAAATGATCTACTATCTCATTTACTGAGATGTTAGCAGGGGCAAGTGTGGAAGAAAAATTCTGAGTAATCATTTCCCTAGTATTTTCAGTTAAATATCGCTTTGTGGTTACCTCTTTTTGAACATTTTTGTGAACAGAAATAGAGCTCTCAAAGAAAACACAGGAATGATCAGAGAGTGCAACATCAGTCACCACAACATTAGAGATATTAAGACCCTTTGAGATAATTAAGTCCAGAGTGTGTCCCTTATTGTGTGTGGGCTCCGTCACATGCTGAGTCAGTCCATATTTATCAAGAACACAAAACAGTTCTTTAGCCCCTCTGTCCTGGGGGTTGTCAACATGGATGTTAAAATCACCAACAATGACTAGACGGTCAAAGTCAATACACACTATAGACAGCAGTTCAGTAAAGTCATCAAAAAAGCTTGCACAGTATTTGGGTGGTCTATAGATAATTAGGAACAGAGCTCGAGAGGAGCATTTCAGCTGAAGGGCCACATATTAAAAAGAAGCAAAGTTCCCATAAGATGTCTTTCTGCATTGAAGGGAATCATTGAACAAAATAGCAACTCCACCTCCTTTCTTATGCATTCTTTCCTGACTTATAAAACTGAAGTTGGGAGGTGTTGATTTGATAAGAACAGCTGCACTGTTATTTTGTTCAATCCAAGTTTCTGTTAAAAACATAAAATTGAGATTGTGCTCAGTGATAAAATCATTGATTAAAAACGTTTTTCCTGCCAAAGACCTGACATTTAATAAAGCTAGTTTAAGTTCGTTAAATACACTATCAGTCAGATTTTTTGTGACAAGCTGTGGCTGACATGGAATCACTGCTAAATTTGATAAACTCACACAAACGTTTGAGCGCTTCCTGTTTCTAAGCTGATTCAATGCTCTCAATCTATTACCTATCAACACAGATATCGGCAAAGCTACTGGCAGGCAGGGCCCCGGCTTGTCCTGGAAAGAGTTGAGAGTGCCATACGCCCTTGAGCCTGGACCCAGCACTTATCAGTTAGATTTTGCTGCGTTTTGTACACACACATTCTTATCAGGCTTCGGAGACCGCAGATGCTGTCTTGAAGGGGGGGGGGGTTGACGTAGGCACGGTGATGAAGACGGGGGAGATGGTGCGCGTCTCTGCTTCTGTGATTGTGGTGGGCGTCGTTGAGGGGCGGGGGTAAAGGACATGCTGCCAATCCTGCGTATCGCCTTCATGTGGTCGAACTCCAGGAGGGTGGGCGAGGGTGAAAGGGTGAACGGAGAGTAGAGAGAGCTGGGGGGTGAAGGAAGAGTATCCTCAAAGGTGATAGGGGGGTTGAGGGGTGGTGGAGACTCCTCCATTTGTGTCATAGGTCTCCCATAATCAAGACATTCCTCAGGCCGGTGCAGTGATACTTCTTCAAGGTTTTCTGCGCGATGTGTTGTGTCTTTCTCTTGTTTTGATTCCTCTTGTTGCTTGTCCTTGGCAGAGGGAACAGATTGATGACGCAGGCAGTTGAATATGTTCGAGATAAACAATTTCACTCCTGACTTGTTCAGACAAACTCCATCTGCCTTAAAAAGATGTCTGCGGTCCCAGAAAAAGTTACAATTGTCAATAAAATGGACAGAATGGTCAGTACAGGCAGTTGCAAGTCACGTGAGTGCAAACAATCTGCTGAATCTCTCCACTCCTCTTCTGACTGGCGGTAGAGGGCCACTGATGAACACCTCCGCATTTAGAGATCTGACAGTTTCCAACAGACATTTAAATTCTTCTTTCAGCACTTCTGACTGTTGTTTCACAACATCATTTGTTCCAATGTGCAGTACCAAATGTTTCACAGTCGGATGTTCAGCCCCAATATGCAGGATCTTCTCAGCCAAGTCAGAGACCATATCCTTGGGAAAACAGAGTACTTTGGTGTTGTTCTTACTACACAGACATCACCCACAATCAGAGTTTCAGGCCCAGTCGTTAGCTTTCCCTCTAGCCTTTTACTTTTGGAGTAGCTATTGGTCCTTACCCTGCTGTGTGAAGAGGACAGGTTATCCAGGTCATCAGAAAGAGATCTCCGTTTCTGGGTCAGCGGAGCGTATCTGTTCTGGATTGGCACACTTGGTGGTTTAGGAAGATTGTTTGTAGTTCTCCCTTTAGCAGCTGTCCACGGCTGTTTCCTAGTATGAATAGGGGTTGAAGAGGCGCTCTTCCTCGGTGATAACAATACAGGCCAGATTTCAGAGCGCTGGGCTCTGCCTGTTATTCGTCCTCCCAAATCCCATGGAAATGATTTACTCTTAGGCTTTGCACCCAGAGAGTTCCAGGGAGGACTACCACTTGTAGATGTATTACCCGGTACACAGCCCTCCTGTTCCTTGGAATCCTTGTAGCTGCTAACTAGCTGTGAGTTAGCATGCCTTTGTCCATTATTTTGCAACACTGGTAAAGTGGTGTCATTCAAACCTAGTCCATTCACTTCCACGTTAACTTCCAACCGATGCATTTTCATTTCCAACACGGCCATCTTCTGTAGAAGTTTGTGGAAGTCATCTGTAGAGAATGGAGGCATTTGGCTGCTAACTAGCTTAAGCTAAATAGCATGCAGTACCAGGCTTTAGCTGTTGCTAGGCCACGCTACTGTAAGACTGAGGTCGTCGTAAAAATATTGAAATATGGCTGAAACCCTCCATCTATTTTAGAAGAATAACTGTCCCAGTACACATACCGTTCCGTTACCCTCCTGCACTCACACAGAAATAAACAGAAAGGTAAGAAAAAGAAGACAACAAAGCCTAAAAAGAAAAATGGATCTGAGCAGGAATCACAATTGAGCTCGAAAGGTACATTGACACAAAACGCGATGCGATTTTTTCGTGTGTCACGATTACATGTAAAGTCAATGCAAAGACGCGGATAGACTGCAGTGGCGCGAATGGCGCCAATGGCGCGTCATTGGCGAGAGTTGAAATGTTTCAACTCGAGCGACAAATTTGCGTGATGTTGTCTCGCAAAAAGCCAATCAGCGTTCAGAATCTCTGACTCTCGTCACTGACGTTGAATCAGAAAACCAAAACAGCAGCCTTTGGCTCTGGGTGACAGCACACAGAGCTCACAGCTCCTCATATCTGTTCAGAAACTGGAGAGAAGTTATTAATGTACAAATCACAGAATGTCTGTGGCATGGTGAATACAGTCGCTGCTTTATTCATTTCTGTATGCCCCGCCTCCTCACCCGGGCGTCTTGTTGGAGTGACGCGACTAGACACAACTGACAGCCTTGGTCAAACTTCTGCGAGTAAAGCGATGCGTCCGATGTGAACGCACCATCAGGCTTGTCGTTTAAAAGTAGTCTTAGTGTTCATCCAAAATCATCCAACCACAATTGTCTAACTAATTAAGTTTTCTCAAGGAAGGTTGCTTCAGAGGGAAGCTTATTCTCATATGGGCCACTCCTGCAGCTCTCCGTTGAGATTAGTCTCACTGATACCCCTTTCCCACCGAACCGGTTCCAGGGCCAGTTTGGAGCTAGTGCCTGATTGCGAATCAATTCTTATCGTTTCCACAGCAGCCGGCCCTGGAAAATAGTTCTTATTTGAACCCAAAAACTGAGGATCAAGAACCAATTACAGAATACATCAAGTTTATGTCGGCGGCGGGCGGGTCTAAATAGAAAAACAACAAAAAGTCACACGTTTTATTCAGCAGCATACACTACGACAAAATCATGAATGCAAACTTCAACAGCAGTGGACAGCGGAGGACACGAGCTAGCTCTCTGGTATTTGGTCCTCGCAAGAGATTCAGAGGAAGTTGGAGGGGAGTACCAGATCGGAAGCCATTTTTCAGCAACTTCACTGGAGCAAATGGTCCATGTGTCCTGTAGTTTTCTTAGCAAAAGCAATAGATCACCAGTTCACTTGACAGGCACCATGTGTAACACATTCTTTGAACCAGACATTGTGCGACATAATTTTCTTCTGGTTTCTGTGGGAGAGTTAGATTTGGAGTGACCACATTTTGCAAGACCCATTATCCCAAAAATACTTCTTGTCTTTGTGTCATTGGTAAGAACATTGAGAGTATGCCATGCATAACACCTAGGCTTCAATGGTGATTGTACCTCCAGCATTCAGATAAGGCCCCATACTTCCTACATCTTTTAGTTGAAATGAAACTAGCCATGTATGGAATGATAGTGAAAACCCAGCTAGGCTCATTACTTTTCTGTCTGCTTGTTTGTGTCAGTTTGCAGGTTTGGAAACGTTAACATCATCAATGATTGACATGTTCCCTGGACAGATGCGCAGACCTTGGCGCAGAGAAATTCTCCTCGTAGTCTTCAGCTCTTTCACCTTCCTGTTACAGATCACTCTCACCACACAGGTACTAAACAGGCTGGCATTCCCCCTCCCAAACACATTGGCTAACATTTAGCATGTTCTCATATGGGATGAGTATTTAATTGACATTACCTCTTCTGTGTCACCCAGGGAGGAGTATACCAGTTCGAGCTGATTGATTACTATGGTGCCAATGGGATATGTGTGCTATTTGTGTCTTTGGTCCAGTGTGTGGCTGTTGGCTGGGCCTTCGGTAAGTGCTATAAGTACCAAGGTTCAGTTATGCTTTAGTTAACCACATGCAATTTTAATATCCAGCTATACAGTATATCTAAAACGTTTCATTTGTTAAAAGTACCAAACCTTTTTAGGAACCCTTTCTGTCTCTTAACCATAAAAACAATGGTCTTAATTTCACACACCTTATAATTTACATCCAGAGGCAATATGTAGAACCACCCTTAAAGTAGTGTAACTGTAATGTGGAGATGCGAAAGGGCAGATAGAGAAACTTTTCTGGAATCTCAGCTGGTTCATATTGATGATAACAGTGTCTTACCCACGCCAATAGTCCAGCACATATCCTTTCATAAACCACATGCTGCTCATTGACACTTGATTTTTCTCTACCTGAAAATGTCTTTATATAGGACAGAGGTGGGGAACCTTTTTCCTCTCAAGGGCCATTTCAATTTTTTCAACATCCTCCGAGGGCCGTACAAATTATTGACCTCTGCTTAAAAATACTAAAATCACAGCCCATTAATTTTGCCTTTCTTTCGTGCTGTGCAAAGAAAAAGCAACCTCTTAACCTCTTATGCACCGCCCCCCCGGTACCGGGCGGATAAAGGCGTCATTTGCAGGAAACAACGTCTAAGGAATCTTAATATTTAATAAACTATGAATGTTTTATATCCATGTAACGGGAAGAAACTCAGCTAACTGATCTTTTTAATTTTTTTTCTCCAAAAAAACCCCACAATGCTATCACTCAGCCTCTGAATTAGCCACGAGCGAACAAATGCTAACCTATCACTGCACCGAAACTCACTCATAACTCCCTTATTACTTATCCTAGATGCACAGCCAACCCATCGATTAGCATCGTCTGGAGACACAGAATCAATGGGTGCCCACTTCAACACTCAGTGATACAAACTCGCGACTCTATAAACGAAAACGTACATCAAAACATTTGGCGCTAGGTAGCTACAAACGCTAACATGGCTTACCTTGGTCTTTGTCTGGTCAAAACTGGTCTTCAATGGCATTAAAACGATAAAAAACGATGCTGCAGTTAATCCATAGGTTAATCCAATGTGTCTGTGTCCTCTTTGAAATGATTTCTGATAATTCATAAGCAATAAAACTGCTTTTCCGTTTCCAGATGTCAGAGCGAGAGATCGCTTCACTCTGATGCAAGCCTGCATGCGCAGAGCCCCCACCTTTTTGTGCTAATGTTGGTGTCTATGTGAAAACCCACCTTCGATTCTATTGGCTCTAACGGTCAGGAAGAGATTACAATCACCAAAATCGACCAATGGGTTCCAGAGAAACTGTAAAAACACCCATTTACACCCAAATCAACCCCAGAGGTGGGTTTTTTTTTCTAAACCTGGCTAAAAAGGTCAAATGTCACTTGTTTTGCATCAATCTCGAGACAGGGTACTTATTATATGTTGTACTTTGGATTTCTAAAGCTTTTAGTCTACCATCCCATAATTCAAGGGTGGTTTTCACTATAATGCCCCTTTCACACCGCAGCGGCGGCGCGTCATAGCTCCGGAATGCGGTTCACTTCCAGCTCCAAAAAATTGTCGGTCCAGAGGCAAGAGCTTCGGAGCTATGACGCGGCGTCGCTTACGTCTCTTACGTCGAGGCGTGCAGGAAACCTTACTTTGACCATCCGTTCGCTGTTATTGATCATTGTGGAGATACATGGGCTGTACAGGTTGTCATGTCCGACTATCACAAGTAGAATCATAATGAAAAATACGCCGGTAAAATGTGCCTGTAGAAAACGGCTTAGCAAGTAGTCAGTTTAGCTTCGGTTGCTATGCTAACATCACCCATGTTATACCAGAGAAACTTTCATAACAGCGTTGTGATGCCAAACAGCGTCAATTCAGACTGACACACATTCACTTAAGGGGAACTGGGGATATGTATCAGCTGCTTGTGTGACAGTCAGACAGTGAATACTTTAGAGCCGTGTGAGCTAACCCGGAGCTAACGGGAGAATAAACTCCCGTGGAAGTGCAGCCAGCACTGCAGCGGTCGGTAAATGCCGCTGAAACACATTAATAAACAATGAACCACGGCACTCTGGAGAAAAGTATAAGGTTGGAGAAGTCGTTATTTAATTTAATCTGGCTTCGTATGATTAAAAGCAACACGATCATCGACCCGACGCAGTCCCCGGCCCGTTGTTGTTGTGGGAGAAAATCAGCGACGTAAACTGTGACGTCATGACGCAGCAGCGGCAGCTCTGGGCAGTGTGAACAGAGCGGGAGCTGAAAAGGGAAACCGGAGCTGAACCAGAAAAGCTCTCGCTAGGAGCTAGAAAGGGAAAAGCGCTGGTGTGAAAGCCGCATAAGTAATGTTTTTTTTTTAGGCGGAGGTAAGAATTTACCTTTTTTTACCATGTTCCATCTGAATTTATTCTGACTGAGAAAAATCTATATTGATTCTGACACTTCTACATCCAACTCACAGATGTAACCTTGCTTTGATAAAAGAAATTATTCATATAACCCTTTTAGAAGTTGAGTTGTAGTCATTTGTTTTGGGCATGTCATTTTCGAGCCTGAAACATGAAAAACAGGCTTGGTGCTTAACAGGTTAATCCAGATATCTTAACATGACTCGTGTATGCATGCACGTGCACGGTTGTGGCATGACCACCAAAACAGAAAGATATGGACACAAGATGTGTGCAAATGTATTTAGTTTCCTATCCATGTGAACATGATTTAAGTCAGGGGGGACCTAACCTCCTCTAGGGGGGTCCCGGGGGCATGCTCCCCCGGGAAGATTTTTTTAAAATGTTGAAGTTAAAAGCATCAATCTGGTGCACTTTGAGAGCAACATTAGGAGATCTATGGATACATCTCTCAACATCCATATGAAACAGACCTGTAAGCAGATTTTCTTTTTCTTTATGGATATTTTACAAATCACTCTCCTTTTAAACTGTATTATTGTTTATTAATAACAACTTTTTTTACTGTCATATAGTATTTTATACCTGTTTACTTTATTCTCTTATTTCTTTACAACTATAATGATCATATAAAGATGTGCCTTTACCTCACTGGTTGTAGAAAAAGCTTCTTATATTCGTTAGCATAGCTAGCTAACCAGATGCTAATAACAACAAAGTTATTGACTGTCTGATCAGTATGACAGATGAACAGATCGCCACTGGGCTTTCAACTAAAGACACAGCCACGCAAAAACTGCGGCATGTGTACGGCTCCTTATGGGTACTGCAATTTCTGAAGTGCCGGAGCTGCATTCTGGTGCTCTCCGTCAGAACTGCACCCCTGTCAGACGAGACATATACCACGTGATGACACGTTAGGCTCGTGTTGTGTTCAAGAACCCTGACCTTGGCCGGGAAAAACAGGCACTCGCTTGTTTAATTATTTTGCGGTCTAGATTTCTTTAATTTCTTTCTTTTTTGCGTGTGTTCATAAATTACCTTGAGGGCCGTACCAAATGGGCTCGCGGTCCGTATACGACCCGGAGGCCGGAGGTTCCTCACCCCTGATATAGTAGATCATTTTTTAGATAAATCTGCCTTTGCCAGTTGTAGTTATGTGTCCATACAATCATTTTTTTATTTGGTCTATTAGCCTTAAATTGTCTCATGTTAGTTTTAGGGCTTCATAAAAAATGTTTGTGTTCCAATAAGTTGTTAAATGCCAATCCATTGGTGTGACGTACATCGTTATTTTACAGCAGGAGGTCCTGTCCTTTTAAAATGTTACTAACAAACAGTTTTAATAATGCAGGGGCTGAGAGGATATGTGATGCACTTGAAGACAAGACGGGACAGAGGCCGGGGGTCTTCTACACTGTGTGCTGGCGTTACGTCACCCCTCTGATCTGCACTGTGAGTTACACACAAGTCTGAAAGAAAGTAGAATGCATACCTGTGATGAATACAACTATAGTGAATTTTAGGAAGGTGGGGAGAGTCTATCCAGGCTCTGTGTATATCAAGTGTCAACTAGATTTAATTGAATAAGAAAGTGAAAAGTTGAAATTATTAAGAGTCTAGGAGGAGCAACTGCAACAGGCTGCATGCACGACTAGCACACACAATTGTAGGCCCAAATAAACACTCTCAGCGCTTTTAGAAATGTTTCTATGAGACTTCCGGTGAGGGCAGCGCCATGTAGAGACGGAGTTTTGTTGAGCTCCTCATGAGAACGACTAATGTCAGAATATTGCTCTTTTAACCTGTTAAGCCCGAGAGACCCCGGTACCAGGGCACTGCCGCAACATCTTGCAGGAAACAGTGTCTGAGGGCATGTTCATTTAATAAAACTATGAATGTTTTATATCCATGTAACGGGAAGAAACTCATCTAACTGATCTTTTTTTTTTTTTTTTAAAAGAAAACCCACAATGCTAACACTGAGCCTCTGAATTAGCAACGAGCGAAAAATGCTAACACCTTACTGCACCGAAAATCACTCACAAAACCTTATTATTTATCTTTTCACATCGTGAGGTGACACAGAATCTATTGACACCGACATTACCACTGAATTATACGTATTTGCGACGTTATAAGCAAAAACTGACATCAAAACAGGTGACGCTAGGTAGCTAAAAATGCTAACATTTTTACCTTGGCTCTGTAGTTTCTCCAAAGTGGTCTTCAATGGCATTAAAACGATAAAAACGCTGCTGAAGTTAATCCATAGGTTCATCTAATGTGTCTGTGTCCCTTTGAAATGATTTCTGATAATCCATAAGCATTAAAACTGCTTTTCCGTTTCCAGATGTTAAAGCTAGAGATAGGTTCACTCTGATTGAAAATTACATGCGCGAAGCCCCCACCTTTTCTCTTCACAACGTGTGTGTGTGGGGGACTCCCCCTTCAATTCTATTGGCTCTAACAGTCAGAAAGAGGTGTCAACCATCAAAATCGAGCAAGGGGGGCCAGAGATATGGAAAATCCACCCAAATTACCCCAGAAGTGGGTTTTTTGTGCTAAATCTCTCTAAAAAGGTCAAATGTCACTTGTTTTGCATCAATCTTGATACAGGGTACTTATTATATGTTGTACTTTGGATTCCTAAAGCTTTTAGTCTACTAACCCATCATCCAAGGGTGGTTTTCACTATAAGTAAAAAAGAATTTTTGGACGGACACTATAATTTACAGTTTTTTACTATGTAAAATCTGAATTTTCTTTAAAATAAAAAACATCTATATTGATTCTGACTTTTCTACATCCAACTCACAGGTTTATCATTACTTTGAGAAAAAAGATTATTAATTTAACCCTTTTAGAAGGGAAGATATGGTCATTTGTTCTGGGAATGTCATTTTCGAGCCTGAGACCTGAAAAACAGGCTCAGGGCTTAACAGGTTAAAACCACTTGAACTGACTCCAAGCGACTTGATACACAAGTTATATCCATAGCCAGACGATTGCTGAGTAAATATGCCGAAATATCGGCAGGGAAACAACAAGTTGGAGCCGGTGGCGGAGGCTAGCGCTAATGCTAACCTGGCAGACGACGCAGACATCAACGACCAACACGTGGTACTTAACGCTATTGCGTCTCTTAAACAGGACCTGGTGGCGAAAATTGAAGAAAAGGCCATAGCCCAGTCGGCGGAACTCCAAATACAGACTACCCAGATTCGGACGGAATTACGAAGTGTCAACAAAATAATTGAAGTAACCGAGGGCCGAATCACCTGCATTACATCAGATGTTACTGGTATGAAAAAAGAACTGGCCACACTGAGGGACCGTTGCGAAGATTTGGAGGCAAGGTCACGTCGCTGTAATATCCGCATTATAGGAGTGAAGGAAGGACGGGAGCATGGGAAGCACCTATCTCAGTTTGTGGCTGATATGCTAAAAGTTTCCCTTGGTCTCGACAAGCCCCCGACCCTGGACCGGGCGCACCGCGCTCTCCGCAGCAGAGCGACACAAGACGGGCTCCCACCGCGGGCTTTTATTGTGAAATGCCACTATTTCTCCGAAAAAGAATCGCTGCTAAAGAAAGCAATAGAGATGAAATCAGTGACGACCCCCGACGGTGACCAGATCCGGCTTCTGCCGGACTTTACTCAGGCGGTGAGTAAACAGCGGGCAGCCTTTACCGAGGTGAGAGGGCTGCTGCGGGGCTGCGAGGGAGTGCGCTACGGCCTGAAATACCCTGCCATACTGATGATCACAACATCGGAGGGCCGCGGGGCAAGTTTCAGCGATCCAAAACTGGCAAAGGAGTTAGTTCTTAACAAGGTGGTGCGCAAGGCTTCATAATGGACATGTTCTGGTGAGTATTGGCCAAGGGCTAAAATTCCAGCTCCATATGCTGTAGATGGAGACGAGAAACAACTCGGCCGGACAATATATGTGGTTATGTTTGGGAAATATTTTCTTTCTCCCTATCTAGAATTCTCAGGATTTCCCATTTGATAACGTTTATTTTTTCTTTATTGTTCTTGCTGGGAAAAAATTTGAGGCAAGCCACGCCACGGACAATAATATCATTGTGTAACCATATGGGACATTAACGTTTTATTTCATTGAAGCATAACATGTTCAGGGCTGTTACATTACATTGCTGATATTTCAAACTAGGATGTCGCTATATTCAGCATTGCCTGGTCAGCTGAAGAGAAGGAGCTATATTGAGTTAATTGTTCAGTTCCCATGGGGGGCTCGCATGGTAAGCAGTTTAGGAGAAGAGGTTTACTGGAAGTGCAAGCAGTCTCCATACGGGAGACAAGCATAATGTTTGTCGTGTTGTCATTGTGTTTTATGTTTGTGAAAATGTATGTGTACAAGTGCTCATCCTCCCCTTCCCACCCTTTTTTGTTTTGTTTTTGTTTGTTTTTGTTTTTTGGCTACAACCCTTTTACCAAGCTCAGGGACTCCTCAATGCAGTATCATAAATTGAAGGACCATATCGATGGCATCTGTAGATAAAGGTATAGGCAAGGCAGACACCACGGTGGTGAGTTGGAATGTAAGGGGATTGAATCACCCGGTTAAGCGAAGCAAGGTGTTTTCTCATCTAAACAAATTAAAAACTGAAATAGCATATTTACAGGAAACTCATTTATTAAATAAAGACCAGCTAATGCTTCAAAGAGCAGGATTTACACAGGTTTTCCACTCCGATTTTAATAGCAAGAGCAGGGGGGTATCTATTCTCCTGCACAGAGATGTGCAGTTTGAAGAGTCAAAATCCATAAGGGACAAAAATGGTCGTTACATAATTATTCAAGGTAAACTGTTCAATAAGCCAGTAGTGCTTGCGAATGAGTATGCCCCAAATTGGGATGACGTTGATTTCTTCAGGAATCTTTTCTCACTGTTGCCAGGCCTAGACTCGCATGAATTAATATTAGGGGGGGAACCTAAATTGTGTCCTAGACTCTGTACTAGATCGTTCTGGCAGTAAGGTCACCACACTTAATAAATCAGCAAGCTGCATAAATACATTTCTTCAAGCCTACGGAGTGATTGACCCCTGGAGATTTAAATACCCGACTTCCAAACAGTTCTCTTTTTTCTCCTCAGTACACCAAACCTACTCTAGAATTGATTGTTTTTTAATAGACCAAAAACTATTTCCCATAACTACACAGGTGGAAAACAACAGTATAGTCATATCAGACCATTGCCCAGTACTTTTGAAGCTCCGTTTTCCGGAAAATATACTCCGCCAACGCGTATGGCGCCTTAATCCTAGACTGCTTGCGGAAAAAAACTTTGTTGACTTTATAAACACACAAATAGATTTCTTTCTCGAAACCAATGAGTCCCCAGAGATAAGTTATTTCCCACTATGGGAAACCATGAAAGCATATGTAAGGGGGCAAGTGATATCTTATAACGCTGGTGAAAATAAAAGGAAATTCAAACGAGCTACAGAATTGATTGATAGGATTAAAGTGATTGACCGATTACATTCAATATCTCCTTCGGAGAATCTTTACAAGGAGAGAATTTCGCTTCAGACAGAATTTGATTCTCTGTCCAATGGGGACGCAGTAGATCTTCACTTAAAATCACGCTTTAATTTCTACGAACATGGGGAGCTTTTGTGCCATCAACTTAAACAGTCAGCAACAGCAGGTTTTATATCTGCAATAAAAGATTAGGAAGGTAATATTGTCACAGACCAAAAAAACATTAATGCCCAGTTTCAGTCTTTCTATGAGAATCTGTACACCTCGGGGGCAAGTAGCAAGGAATTAGTAGATGACTTCTTTAGTCAAATTGAAATGCCCTCCTTGGATGAATCAGACAAATCTGGACTGGAGAGAAATATAACTTTAACAGAGATTGACAACGCAATTAAAAAAATGAATCCTGGAAAAGCACCAGGCCCTGATGGTTATCCAAGTGAATTTTTTAAGAAATTTGCTCCTAAACTACTGCCGCTATTAGTATAGGTATTCGAGGAGGTCCTTGTTAGGAAGGCTCTTCCCCCAACTATGACGCAGGCCTCTATCTCATTATTACTCAAAAAGAATAAAGATCCGTTGTTGTGTGAATCATATCGCCCGATTAGTCTTTTATGTTGCGACTATAAAATTCTAACCAAGGTCCTAGCAAGGAGGCTTGAGAAAATGATGCCTAAATTGATACATCCAGATCAGACTGGTTTCATTGTGGGTAGACAACTTTCATGCAACCTCCGCCGTGTGTTCAATGTTATCTACCAGCCCAACAATGTCGAACCAGAACTTATTATATCCTTGGATGCACAAAAGCCGTTTGATAGGATTGAATACAATTACCTGTTCACTGCGCTCGAGAAGTTCGGCTTCGGCCCTACTTTTTGTTGGCTGATCAAGATCCTTTATACAGCGCCTAAAGCTTCAATTCGAACTAATAGGATAATATCTCATTATTTCCCACTTTTTCGTGGGACACGACAGGGTTGTCCACTGAGCCCCCAGATATTCGATATTGCTATGGAGCCCCTGGCAATACTGTTAAGAGAGACCGCTAGTCTAATTGGAGTGCAAAGGGGGGGAGAATTGCATAAATTGTCGCTCTATGCGGATGATCTTCTTCTTTTTCTTTCGGATCCCCATGCTACTATACCTATTGCCTTGGAACTTATCGCCGAGTTTGGCCGGGTGTCGGGCTATAAATTGAACCTGAGTAAAAGTGTTCTATTCCCCATAAATGATAAAGCACGTCAAATGTCATTTCAGAACTTCCCTTTCTCTGTGTGTAAGGACAGCTTTACATACCTAGGTGTCTGTGTCACTTACAAATACAAAGATCTGATGGACAATCATTTTTAAAATAGTGCTTAATAAGGCTAAACTGGACATGGAGAGATGGTCGACCCTCCCCCTGTCACTAGCTGGCAGGGTTCATTCTGTTAAAATGACGATCATGCCCAGGTTCTTATTTCTGTTTCAGGCAATCCCAATCTTCATCCCTAAATCCTTCTTTAGGGAATTAAATAAATGCACTTCCACTTTTATTTGGAATAAAGCTGTACCTCGAATTAGGAAAGAGTATTTGGAAAGGCCAAAGGGGGAGGGTGGTTTGTCCTTACCCAATTATTTGTATTACTATTGGGCTGCCAACATCCACAAGCTGATGTTTTGGGTTGATGTGACGGATGAATCCCCAGTTTGGTCTGTAATGGAGCAGCATTCAAGTAATCCAGTGTCACTTTGCTCTTTACTTTGCACTCCACTACCCTTGAGTAAAAACTACTGGACGAATAACCCAGTCATCCAAGGCTCTCTAAAGATATGGACTCAGTTTAGAATTCATTTCAAACACAAACAGGCACTTATTGCTTCCCCAATTCTGGCAAATGTAAATGTTTCTCCATCTCTCACTGATCCATCTTTTCGGTTATGGCATGGGAGAGGGATTAGGTGTGTTAAAGATCTTTTAAAAAATTGACACTTTATTTCTTTTGAACAGTTAAAGAAGGATTTCAATATCCCACAGTCATGTTTCTTCAGATATTTGCAGATATGTAGTTATGTCAGGACCCACTTCTCTCTAGCAGCCCCACAGAGTACCTGGATTGATGACTGTTTAAATATGGATCCCTGTGACAGGGGTCTGGTGTCTGTATTATATGACAATATTCAAATATTCAGAGGGTCGCCGCTCCGTCGCTTAATAACCTCTTAAGGACGACGCTCCCCCCATTGGACCCCTCCCACCGTTTTTTTTTCGAGACAATGTCTCAGGGCTTCTTAACATTTATGAAACTATTAATGTGTAGCACCAGATTAACGGGAAGAATCTCAGCTAACTGAAGATATGAACCATTTTTACCAAAACAAAACACAAGGGTAATACCAAGCCTCTGAATTAGCACTAAGCGAAAAAATGCTAACGCACTTTAGCACACAACTCAAGATAAAGATACCCTTATTACTTATCGTAGCTGCACATACAATATATCCGATTTAAGCTGAGACTCCACAGATTATAATAGGTATAGTATCATCACTGAGCGATCCGAACTTGCGGCAGGGGAAGCTAACACAGACATCACAACACGTACCTTTACGGAGCTTTTACGGGAGATCGTCTCACCGTAGCTGTCAATCTGATCAAAAGACGTGTTCAATGGCATTAAAACGAAAAAAAAAAAAAAGGCTACAACTGTTGATCCATAGGTTAATAATGTATCTGTGCCTTTGACAAAATTATTTATAATCCATAATTCCATTTTTATGTAAAAATCGGAGCGAAAAAGTTAGCTGCTAATGGTAGCCACGGTTTTGGTCACGCGTCACTCTCACTCCTTATTTGTTAACGTGTTGGTGTGTATAGAACTTTCCCTTGATTCCATTGGCTCTAGCGGTTATAAAGAGATTTCATTCATCAAAATCGACCAAGGAGGGCCAGAGATAGGTCAAATCCACCCAAATGACCCCAGAAGTGTTTTTTTTTGGCTAAAACTGTCTAAAAAGGTCAAATTTCACTTGTTTTGCATCAATCTTGATACAGGGTACTTATTATATGTTGTACTTTGGGTTCCTAAAGCTTAGTCTACTAACCCATCATCCAAAGGTAGTTTTCACTATAAGTAAAAAATTATTTTTGGACGGACACTATAATTTACAGTTTTTTACTATGTAGAATCTGAATTTTCTTTCAAATAAAAAACATCTATATTGATTCTGACTTTTCTACATCCAACTCACAGGTTTATCATTACTTTGAGAAAAAAGATTATTAATGTAACCCTTTTAGAAGGGAAGATATGGTCATTTGTTCTGGGAATGTCATTTTCGAGCCTGAGACCTGAAAAACAGGCTCAGTGCTTAACAGGTTAATCACTTAATGAGGCAATGGGAGGAAGAGCTGGGAATAACTATATCAGATACTATTTGGCAGGCAGCAATTCAATTTGTCCACTCATCCTCAATGTGCATTAGACATGGGCTGCTACAATTTAAGGTTTTGCATAGGTTACATCTATCTGCAAGTAAACTGGCCACATTTTACCCAGGTTTAGACCCAACCTGCATCAGGTGCAGTCGGGACCCGGCCAGCCTAAGTCACATGTTTTGGCTCTGTCCAAAACTGGCCCCTTTTTGGACTGGTATATTTAAAACCTTTTTGTACATGTGTAACACGGCTGTGGATGCAAACCCATTGACTGCATTATTTGGCATGGTCACACAGGAGACACGAATAACAACTGATCAGGCTGAGGCTGTGGCATTCTCTACCCTACTTGCTAGACGTCTGATACTCTTTAGTTGGAAGAAGGCTGCACCGCCGTCTCATAAGCGCTGGGTAGAGGAAGTAATGTCCCATCTTAAACTTGAGCAGCTAAAGCACACTTCCCGGGGCTCTATCGCAAAGTACTATAAGGTCTGGCAACCATTTCTGTCCTACTTTGAGAACAAATTCTCTAACATTAAAACAACGTAGCCAAACCCCCCCACCCCACATTGTTTTTTATTCATTTATGTTTTACTTTTGGTTATTTAACCATGTCGTTTTTAATTTAATAATTTATGTTTATTTTCTATATGCATATTTTGTAGCTCTTCTGGATGTCAATTGATATTTTGTAAACTTTCTGTGTGTGCTGCATTTTTGATTGTTGAGCGCTGCTGTTTGTTATATGTGGAAAATCAATAAAGATATTTGAATAATAATAATAAGAAATGTCTCTATGACAACTAAATCTTGACAATATATCACCACTGTTGTATGGCAGACTAGCTTAGCCCCCTTGGATCGTACTGCCTATTTGGGCTACCTCTAATTTGTTAAAACAGGGATGTATGTTTCAAAAGGAGGAATACCTACCTAAATGTCGGTAGACTGTGTCAAAATATTCCACAGAACAATGATTTGTTTTCCTCTGCTTTTCCTTCAAGGTTTGCTTCATCGGCTTCTTTCTGGATTTCCAGCCTCTGAAAACAAGCGACGGCTCTGTGTACCCAAACTGGGCCTACAACCTGGGCTGGGCCATAGCCATCTCCTCTGTGGTCACAATACCCATCTGGGCTGTCAGCAAGATCTACTTCACAGAGGGCTCTTTCAGACAAGTAAGAGCACCAACACAACCCGCTTACAGTTTTTCTGCTTTATTATTGGTTTTCAATATTATTCTGTTTGTCTTTTGTCAATTTGTTCTGTCCTCAACAGCGTCTGTTGGTGCTGTGGCGTCCTGTTAGTGATCCTGTTGGTCCCAAAACAAAAGAAGAACGTTCCCTGAATGAGACAGAAATGAAGTCGTTGTCCGCCCCTTTCCCTGACATGTTATGAGTCAATATAGTATGCAGGGGCGGACTGGGACTACAAATCAGCCCGGGACTCTCGACCGGCCCACTTCGGTACCGCCGGCCCACCTCGGTACCGCAAGTAAATACCGTTAGTAAATTGTCGACAGGGGGACGGACGGGGGACGGGGGTGCTAGTGACTTATCCGACCGGCCCACATTGTCCGACTGGCACACTTCAGTACCGGCCCTGATAGTATGTATCGATGATGCATGTCTGTTAAAGAAGACAACATTTGAGTCTCTTAAGTCATCATGTGGAGTTTACATTCACTCTTTCATAGCAAAATACATAGTTTGTATTTTGATGCCTATTAAACGTGTCCATTTACTAACCTCATAAGATTTTTTTCCTGCCCACTGCAATAACTCTGTACAATAAATCACCTCTGGCTGGAAGAGAACTCTCTGCTCCATAGTTTCTCTTGGAATAAAACCACGTTGTACATTTTACTCTATAATCTGTTCAATATTTATACTCCATATTCCATATATTTTGAATATATATATATATATATATATTTGTATATATATATATAATATCTGCATGTATATTTTCTATTTCGACATTTTATTTTATTTTTCTTTCTATTCTTGTATATTTTGTACTTTTGTTTTATTGTAACATGCCTTTTATGCTGCTGTAACAACAACAATTTCCCAATTTGGGATCAATAAAGTACTATCTATCTATCTATCTATCTATTTTGTAGTTGGGTGCTGACATTCTTCCTCATGCCTTTAATTGGCATACGTGACTTAAATGATCCTTCTACCAGTTGTGTGAAGCAGTGTAAAACCAGCAGAAGGAATCTTTATCTTGCTTACTAACAACAAGTTTGGGCCTTTTCTAGGCATTTTATGGCTATTGGAGTGTGATTGGTTGGTAGTAGTTGGGTTCTGGCAAGCTGGGTTTCTTAAGTGCTGGAGTGAAGGATGGGAGAGAACCGTAGCACAATCTTTGAGAACCCTATCCTCGATGCCAATGAGGAAAACTCTATCCACATTGTCTCATGTGGTCTCCCTTCAAGGATTGATTTCAACATGGGCACACTACTTATTGACTTTATCTGGTTCAAATGCTTATGTCTTAGTTCTTCTGGTTTAGCACTAGCAGCATTAAAACAATAGATTTGATTAGAGATCATTTACAGCTACTCTGCGATGATTGCATGGTTTTTCAGTTCGACATCCATCCTCTGTTAGTGACTGGCGGATGATGCATGACAACGGCCCAAAATCTGTTTAGAGTCTTGTGTTATAGACGGCACCTGCTATGAGGAACTATGAAAAGTACCGAAACATATCAGCAGGGAACGTTTTCTATTTAGCTTGTGAACATAATCTATCTCTCTATCCATCCGTCCGTCCGACTCTCTATCGATCTATCTATCTATCTATCTATATATATATATATCTGTAAATAAAGCTAGCCAACGTACACTATATCTATCTAGTTAGCTAGCTTACCTTGGCTACCCATCAAGCTAGCTAGCGAATGTTAGCTAGCTGGCAAACGCCAAATTGGTGGCTCTCGTAATTTAAATTGAAGTTATACCCGAGAGCCGGCGAAGCATAAGAAGAATAAAATCAATAACAGACTTGTTTTACATGAACTACGATGGCACTCAGAAGTGCCGACCCATGTCTAAAAATGTTAAACAAAGCGAAGTGTATATTGTGTTTTAGCCTTGTGATTCAGACCAGGACGAACATGCAACTCCACCAAGTTCCGTCCTTTTTACAACTTCACAAACAAAAACAAACAAATATTTACAACAGCAACAACAGGAACCAATTTTAGACCTTGGTTTTACAAATATTATATATTGTTTTTTATGTCCACCTGTGGATCATTATGAGCGCATTGATTGCGTGAGTGCATGCCTGTGGTTTTCTACTAATGTTGCATACTACCGACCAATCAGCCTCATAGTCTTTGTGCTCATTTATGACTTTATGCTTAGAAATTACAAGGGTTGCTGTGATTTACAACATTTGAATAACGTTTTTCTTGACTGAATGATGTCGCCACTGACTACTGACTTTTTTTTGGTTGATTTGTTTCATTGTGACAGTTTATTTTCATTTTGGGATGATTAAAATATATATTTTTGGGGGATGGATGTGTAACAGTTACGAGTCGTACTAAGAGCACTTACCTAGTTGTTTATTTGAGTAGTATACACATAATAAGCGTTCTAGCACGTTGTTATATGCACATACACACACTGAATGGTCTCACAGATTGTTATGCTTCAATGCTCTCATTTGGAAAGAAATATATATAAGCATACACGTCTATGTGTTTTGAATTATTAGTTTTATAATGGTGAGGTTGAGAATGTCCTGTGTAAATAAATATTTTTGATTCAATTGTTATGTTCATTCTTTTCCTGAAGAGTTTGCTTCAGAATGGACATTGCTTTCTTTGTAAAATGTATCAGAATTATCATGATCCTTCACCACGTATCTATTACTAAAATCACTCGGGCAAACTCGTTACCTTCATGGACTGAACACCGCCGATAATGTCACAGCAAAGCATCCACGTCGTGCTGCAGTAAACATTACACGTTTGTCATTGTGAAAGGTCTTCAGTCTGAGGAAAAAATACAAAGTTTGCAACTTATTTTAAATTAAGTCGTGGTTGAACAACCCTGAACAAATAAAAGGGTTTGACAACAAAATGTCTGGGGTGCAGTTTTAGATAAAAAAAAAAAATGTATTCAAACTAAAATGTGTTGTCATAAACATACTTTTGAATTTGAATGACTTATTAAAGAAAAGTTAAAGAATTGTTTGTGAATGTTTTCCTGAAAATTTCAAATCCTGAGTCTCTGATTTGTTTAAAACATGAAGCTAATACAGGGTTGTTCTGTTGTCAGGGCTCTAATAAATACATGTATTCTTTCTTGAATCTTATGGTTAAATCAATTAATTCAATTTCATAAAAAAAACAGCCCCTTATCTCAATTCAAACCATGGTTGGCTTGGTGTTGGTGTCAGTGATTCAAGACTTAAGGCTTTATTGTCATATGCACAGTAGCTAGAGTTGTCAAGGAGTGAACTCTGAGGCATGAACTCAAATGCACGACTCAAACTCAGACTCAGGAGAGGTTCAAAATAAAGACTTTACTGGAATATACACAGTAACAAAACAGGGAAAACAATAACTCTCTTTCGAGGAAAAACAATGACAATAACTTTGAAGCTTAGAGATACGTAACACGTCTGTGGAGTACGCTTGCTCAAAGTCCTGAATGAGGAAACGAACCGACAATGGACAGGAGGCAACTATCAGAATATATACACAGGGTAAATGGGAACAGGTGGAAACAATCAGGGCGGGGAAAACAATCACAGACGCAGGAGACAGATAGGGGCGGGGAGCGTGGAGGTCTGAAATGAGAGGGAGAATTACTATTCAACATAACATAAAGCACAGGACAGAAAGACATGACAAAAACTAACATAAAGAATAAACTTTCACAATAAGTTTCTTAGACATGACAGTACCCCCCCTTCTAGGGACGGCTCCTGACGGCCCAGGCTCCTCCGAGTTGAGGCGGTCAAAATCCTCAATGAGGCTCTTATCGATGATGAAACGGGAAGGAATCCATGACCGCTCCTCAGGGCCGTAACCCTTCCAGTCAACAAGGAGCTGTCGCCCTCTACCCCGTTTCCTTGCAGCCAAGAGTGTCTTGACTGTATAGACTGGACCTCCATCGATCATCCTGGGAGGCGGGGGTGGTTTGGCGGTGGGAACCATGGCGCTCTCCTTCAGGGGTTTCAATTTCCCCACATGGAAGGTGGGATGTACCTTCATGGACCTGGGAAGCCGTAGTCTCACTGAAACCGGGTTGATGACCTTGGTGATGGGAAAAGGACCCACAAACCGGGGAGCCAACTTGCGGGAGAGTAAGTGGAGGGGAAGGTCCCGCGTAGAAAGCCAGACTTTTTGGCCTGGCTGGTATACAGGAGCTGGTCGGCGTCTTCGGTCTGCTGCTCGTTTTACCAGCTTTGAATTTCTGCAGAGGATTTTTCTTGCCGCAGCCCACACGCGATGACAATGCCTGACCATAGCGTGGGCAGACGGAACCGTGACCTCTTTCTCCGTGGCTGAGAACAGTGGCGGCTGGTACCCATAAACACAATGAAACGGGGACAATCCCGTGGCAGACGTGGGAAGGATGTTGTGCGCATACTCCACCCAGGTGAGGTGCTCGCTCCAGGAGGATGGATTCTGGGACACCAGGCAGCGCAAGCAAGTCTCCAGTTCCTGATTCAGGCGCTCTGTCTGGCCGTTTGACTCCGGGTGGTATCCAGACGAGAGACTGACCGTGGCACCGATGAGTCTGCAGAACTCCTTCCAGAAACGAGACACAAACTGGGGCCCCCGATCGGAGACAATATCCTTAGGGAAACCATGCAGACGAAAAACATTATGCATCATGACCTCAGCCATTTCCTTAGCTGAGGGCAATTTGGGCAGAGCAATGAAATGTGTCATTTTGGAAAAACGGTCCACTACCGTGAGAACTGTGGTGTTACCTCTAGAGAGGGGCAGGCCTGTGACGAAGTCCATAGAAATCTCTGACCAGGGTCTGTTGGGAATAGGAAGTGGTTGTAACAATCCCATCCGCGCCCTGGAAGAGGTCTTATTGCGAGCGCAGACAGGGCACGCCTCCACATACTCCTTCACCTCCTTCTCCATGGATGTCCACCAGAAACGTTGTTTAACAATGAACATGGTTCTCTTGACTCCGGGGTGACAGGTGAGTAGCGACGTGTGAGCCCAGTGGATCACCTGTGGTCGCTCGGCTTCCTGAACGAATAGCCGGTTAGGCGGGCAACCCCTGGGTGCAGGAGCTCCCCCGTTGGCTCGTATCACCTCCTTCTCCACTTGCCAAGTCAGTGCTCCTACCACACGGTTTAACGGAATGATGGGTTCTGGCTCCTTGACTGAAGGCACAGGGTCAAACAGACGGGACAGAGCGTCAGGCTTGACATTCTGAGACCCCGGCCTGTAAGAGAGAACAAAGTCAAACCGGTTAAAAAACAAAGTCCACCTGGCCTGGCGGGAGTTCAGTCTTTTGGCCTTCTTTATATATTCCAGATTTTTGTGATCAGTCCAGACCACAAAAAGATGCTCGGCTCCCTCCAACCAATGCCTCCACTCTTCCAACGCTAGCTTCACAGCCAGCAACTCACGGTTTCCCACATCGTAATTCCTCTCTGCCGGGGAGAGCTTCCTGGACAGGAAAGCGCAGGGGTGAAGCTTATTGTCCTTCTGTTGGCGCTGGGAGAGTACCGCTCCCACCCCCTCGTTGGAGGCATCCACTTCCACCACAAACTGGCGAGTGGGATCCGGCAGAGTAAGTATGGGAGCAGAGGTGAACATCTTCTTGAGTCGAGAAAAAGCCTCCTCAGCCTGAGGAGACCACACAAAAGGCACCTGGGGGGACGTGAGGACATGAAGAGGGGCTGCAATAGAACTGAAGCTCCGCACAAAACGCCTGTAAAAATTAGCAAAGCCTAAAAACTGTTGCACTTTCTTACGAGAGTCAGGGGTAGGCCAGCAGGCTACTGCGCTAACCTTCGCTGGGTCCATCCTAACCTGACCTGGGGAAATGATGAAGCCCAAAAAAGTGACTGTCTTGACATGAAATTCGCACTTTTCGGCTTTAACAAACAACATATTTAGGAGCAGTTTCTGTAGAACCTGGCGGACATGTTGTTTGTGGGTGTCAAGGTCAGGGGAGTAGATCAGAATGTCATCCAGATAGACAAAAACGAACCGGTTCAGAAACTCCCTCAACACATCGTTGATCATAGCCTGGAAAACTGCAGGAGCGTTTGACAGTCCAAACGGCATGACGAGGTATTCATAGTGGCCTGAAGGAGTGTTAAACCCCGTCTTCCATTCATCGCCCTCCCTGATCCTGATCAAATGGTAAGCGTTACGCAGGTCTAACTTGGTGAAAACCTTGGCATCCTGAAGCTGCTCGAAAGCGGACGAGATGAGAGGAAGGGGGTACCAGTTTTTAACCGTAATGTCATTGAGAGGTGAGTAGTCAATACAAGGCTAAGAGACCCATCCTTTTTGCCAACAAAAAAAAAACCTGCACCTGCTGGGGATGAGGAAGGACGAATAAGCCCTGTTTTGAGAGAGGCATCAATGTAATCCTTCATGGCCTCTTTCTCAGGTCCTGAAATTGCATAAAGTCGACCCTTAGGAATGGGAGACCCAGCAATCAAGTCAATAGCACAGTCATAGGGGCGGTGAGGAGGAAGAGCCAGAGCCTTGGACTTACTAAAAACTTCACTCAGATCGTGATAGCAGGAAGGGACTGAAAGTACATCAGGAAGATATATTTTAGAGATAGTATCCTGTCTAACACTCCCAGTGTTACATCTCCTGTCAATCTCTGCAACCGGTTTTAAACAGTGATCAACGCAAGTCTGTCCCCACCCCTCCACCCTCCCAGAGTGCCAATCTATGTGAGGGTTATGAAGTTTCAACCAGGGAAAACCCAATATGAGAGGATGTTGGGCTGAGTTGAATAAGTGAAATGACATTGTCTCGTGATGGTTATCATTACATCTTATTTCTAAAGGCTCTGTTTGGTGAGTCACTTTGAACAACAGCCGTCCATCAAGAGCACTTGCCTCAAGAGGCTGGGGTAGAGGTTTAGTTTTTATGTTCATTTTATATACTAAACCCCAATCCATTAGACTTTCGTCTGCCCCTGAGTCAATAAGAGCACCACGAGTAAAAACATTGTCTCTGATTTTTACCTGGATGCGAGTCAGGGTGCGAGGAGGAAAATCAGAGGAAGAGATTCGGCTCACCAACGTCCTCCTCTTTATTGATGAGCCTCCTCTTTTACCGGACAAGCAGCTTGTGGATGTCCGCGCTGACCGCAGTAGAAGCACAGACCCTCCTTTAACCGACGCTGACGTTCTGCCATAGACAGCTTAGCACGGCCCAACTGCATTGGCTCCTCCACGGAGCCAGGGGGCGCTGATGTCTGGAACGCAGGTGGTGAGGGGTGACGGGGCCTCCAAGAAGAAGTGGAATCCGGCGGCGAGCGTCTCCTCTGGAGAGACGGACCAACCGCATCCTTGAATTTATTCCTTCTCCTCTCTGCCAAACGATTGTCTATTCTTATTGCCATGGATATGACGGAGTCCAAGTCAGCGGGCAGATCCAGAGGCGCCAGCTGGTCTTGTAGAGGATCCGAGAGACCGCTGACGAATGCGTCAAACAATGCAGCGGAGTTCCAGCCGCTGTCGGCTGCAATAGTCCGGAACTCGATAGCGTAGTTAGCCACACTACGCTGATTTTGCCGCAGCTTAATCAGAGCCCGAGCTGCTTCTCTGCCCGGAGTGGTTTGATCAAAAGTTTTTCTCATCGTGTCTATGAAGTCGTCCAGAGACCCGCAGATGGGAGAGCCTCGGGACCACTCTGCCGTAGCCCACGCTGCTGCTCGACCGGAGAGATGGGAGATCATGAAAGCCACTTTGGAGTCATCCGTGGGAAAAGCAGCCGGTTGGTGTCGATAGTGTAACTCACACTGTACGATGAACGGCCGGCAGCCTTCCGAACTCCCGGAATACCTCTCGGGTGGACCCAGACGCATGGAAGGAATATGCGACTCCGTAGCCGGGTTGGGGTCGGATCTGGTCGCCGCTGGAACCGGAGGAGAAGCAGCCTGCAGGTGAGTGAGCACACGCTGAACCTCAGCTGCCAGCAGATTCACCTGAGTAGTCACCGATGATTGTAATTCCGCCTGACTGTTGGTTAGGTGCTGCACTCCGTGCTGTATGGCGGCCATCTGGTCCTCTTGTTGCCCAAGACGTTGGCCCTGAGAGCGGATGGCGTTCTTTAGTTGGTCTGAGTCGGCTGAGTTCATTTTAATGGTCAGTTCGTACTGTCAAGGAGTGAACTCTGAGGCATGAACTCAAATGCACGACTCAAACTCAGACTCAGGAGAGGTTCAAAATAAAGACTTTACTGGAATATACACAGTAACAAAACAGGGAAAACAATAACTCTCTTTCGAGGAAAAACAATGACAATAACTTTGAAGCTTAGAGATACGTAACACGTCTGTGGAGTACGCTTGCTCAAAGTCCTGAATGAGGAAACGAACCGACAATGGACAGGAGGGAACTAGCAGAATATATACACAGGGTAAATGGGAACAGATGGAAACAATCAGGGCGGGGAAAACAATCACAGACGCAGGAGACAGAAGGGGGCGGGGAGCGTGGAGGTCTGAAATGAGAGGGAGAATTACTATTCAACATAACATAAAGCACAGGACAGAAAGACATGACAAAAACTAACATAAAGAATAAACTTTCACAATAAGTTTCTTAGACATGACAAGAGTGTAGTTACGCCAATGAAAATCCTAAATCCCAGGCTCCTCCAACAATGCACATATATACTGTATAAGACATAAAACTATAAAACTAATTAAAAAAAAAGGTGTGGGATGAAACTGTCCCTGAGTCTGGTGGTCCGGATGCTGCAGTAGCCCCTGCCAGACGGCAGCATACAGAACAGTTTGTTGCTGGGGTGATGGGGGTCTTCAAAAATCACGTCACATAATATAAATTCTATTCAGGCTACTGGTAAACTGTGTTAAACAGCGTATCTGCACATTTTTTAAGTACACATTTTATGAGTTTTAAGACCTTTTTATGACCTCTAAAAGGAAAAATAATACCAATACAAAAAAATCGATGATTTAGACAACAGTATAAACCGTTACTGAGTTTTATTGCATTTGAATAACAAGAAATATTCAGTGCACATTACCCAACATGACTGCTTTCGCATTAACAAAAAACATTTTTTATGTATGACTGGTGACGATTAACTGTATGAAAAATCCACAGCACTTCTGCCTTCAACGTGGCTGTGGGTGAAAAAGAGTTGAATGCTGTCTGACTGGAAGTGGGCACTGAAGACTTTGCCAGAGCGGATATATTAGTTGTTGTAACAGCCAAACAAGAAGTAGCGCTAGCGAACGACTCAATGGGCATTATACTCCTTTGAGTACCAGCATAGCACTTGTGTTTTTTCGATCTCATGTGCGAATCTAATGCTTTGCATCCTAATTGTGCCAAGTTTGAAGATTTTCCGAGAAAGTTCGCATTGCGCCTCATAGGAGCTGGACGGTTTCAGACAGCCACGATACTTGTCGTCCCCCAACCACTTGTCATGACATTTGCATTTACCCATTGTTAAACCTGTTCTCAGCGTTGTGTTCCTTTTTGTCCGCGGCAGCCTTCAAATCTGAAGCTGGATAAACACGTTCTTCTTCTACCTTAACACGAGGCGTTCTACCGCCACCTACTAAGGAGTGTGCTCTCGCCTACCTATTTCACGTACAAAACAAATAGGTATTGGACGTTGCAGGATATAAAATATCGTTACTGGTCAAATAAAACATGCAAAATTTAACAAGAAATAGACACACTCATTCATTCTGCCCCAGATCAAATGTAATACCTCCCCTCCTAAAATTACAGACGTTTAAAGAAATCTTTAGACCTTGAATATCAAAAAATAAATGTAAGACTTTTTAAGGATCCGCGGGGACCCTGGTTAAAGAAGATACACATTAAATACTGTGATACAGAAGTTACCTCGTTTTTTATTTTATTCAGGATCATATATCCGTGTCTAGTGTAGAAAACGGTAAACTTGTGAATTTAATTATAAAGTTGTGTATATTTACAGGGACTGTTGCAAAAACCAAGCAGCTTATAAACATCAGATTTGAAAAAAAGAGATCTACAAAAAAGAACGCCTTTAAAGATTTTTTCAGTTTTGTTTTAGTTATTATTAATTATCTTTTGTCCGAGAGATGGTGATTTTAAACCATTGTTACGAAAAGTTACAGCATTTCCTGTTTCAGCCAGAGAGAGGGGAGTTTGTCCCAAAGCTTGTTGCTGTATTTACACCATCCATCTGAAAGAAGGAGCCTCATTCAGCTGTGAGTGCGACTACAGACGGAGTTCACTCCATCACGGAGGGGGAGTGGGTAAGGTGTGGTTTGGAATTAGGCCACTATGTCTGTTTCAACTCATGCACCTCACACCTCAACTCCCCTGTCAGTCTGTTAAGTCATTGGACCCAAAAATACTTTTTCCCATTGACATACAGTCAGGCTGCGGGACCTGACAACATTCCTGGTCGTGTGCTGAAGGACTGCGCGGAAGAGCTCACAGATGTCCTCACAGACATTTTTAACACCTCCCTGAGCCAGGCTGTTGTTCCCTCGTGCTTCAAGGAAACCACCATCATTCCAGTGCCAAAGAAGTCATCTCCTTCCGGCTTCAACGACTACCACCCCGTCGCACTAACTTCCACCATCATGAAGTGCTTCGAAAGGCTGGTCATGAAGCACATCAAATCCACCCTCCCCCCATCACTGGACCCGTTTCAGTTTGCCTACCGAGCTAAACGGTCCACAGAGGATGCAATCTCCTCCGCTCTCCACCCAGCCCTCACACACTTGGACACTAACACTAAGGCTAAGGACCTTTATGTCAGAATGCTATTCATAGACTTCAGCTCAGCATTCAACACCATCATCCCCCAGCAGCTCGTACAAAAACTTACAGACCTGGGCCCCAGCCCCTCTCTCTGCAACTGGTTGCTGGACTTCCTCACAGAGAGACCACAAGCTGTACGGGTCAACAATAACACCTCAGACACCCATATATACATACTGAGCACGGGGGCCCCCCAAGGATGTGTGCTCAGCCCCCTTCTCTTCACTCTGCTGACCCACGACTGCAAACCCACCTTCAGCACCAACCACATCGTGAAGTTTGCAGACGACACTACTGTGGTGGGTCTCATCAGTAACAACGATGAGACTAACTACAGGAAGGAAGTGAACCAGCTGGCCCTGTGGTGCCAAAACAACAACCTCTTCCTCAACCTGGAGAAAACAAAGGAGATAGTTGTTGACTTCAGGAGAACCCACCGTCGACCCCCACTCCCCCTGACCATCAACGGCGCTGCTGTGACGCAGGTGACCAGCACCAAATTCCTTGGTGTGACCATCACTGAGGACCTCACCTGGAAAAACAACACCACCGCTCTAGTGAGGAAAGCCCAGCAGCGCCTGTACTTCATCCGGAAGCTCAAGCGAGCCAGAGCATCACCCCCCATCATGCTGTCCTTCTACCGAGGCGCCACAGAGAGCATCCTCAGCAGCTGCATCACGCTGTGGTTCGGAAGCTGCACCGCCGCCGACCGCAAGAGCCTGCAGCGCATAGTGAACTCTGCCCAGAGGATCATCGGTGCCTCACTCCCATCACTACAGGACATAGACAACACCCGCCTCACCCGCAAAGCACTCAGCATTGTGGGTGACTCCACCCACCCCTCCAACAGCCTCTTCAGCCTCCTGCCTTCAGGAAGAAGGTTCCTCAGCCTCAGCTCGCGCACCTCCAGGCTGGGCAACAGCTTCCTCCACCAGGCGGTCAGGCTGCTGAACTCTCTCCCCTCCCTCCATCTCTTCCGCCCTCTGACATCTCTCCCCTGAACTCTCCACCCTGCCTCCGACCTTTCTCCCCTGCCCCAAATGGTCCTGGACTCTAACCCCCTAACTCACTTTTCTGCCCATCTCCCATGCTACTGCACTGCACTGAAACTGTACTTTGAACACTTAAATTGTATTATTAACATTTTAAACTGTATACCCCGGTTATCTAGGCCCTTTGTTTTGTTTAATGTATACCATGTTTATCTAGGCCCTTTTTGTTTTTTGTTTTATGTATATATGTCACACTGTAGGGCTGCGGGAAACGATATCTCGATATTTCTGGATGTACAACATGTAGAATTATTGACAATAAAGCTGACTTTGACTTTGACTTTGAGAGAGACGTCTCTAAATCAGCATATATTTTTTCTGGGGCTTATCAACTACCGAACACTTGAATAGCTCTTAATCATGAGATCTTAAAAGTTGTGAAATGCGCAAATAGCCTAAATCTAAAGCTATTTTCCCTCTCCTTCAAATACCTGAGACGTAAAAGAGCAGATTGGAGGTGGGGCTTAAAGGTCCCATGTCATGGCCATTTCTACTGATCACAATTCCATTGTTGAGGTATACTAAAATAGATTTATACCGTGCAATTTTCCAAACTCACATTGGTTTCTCATACAGCATCTCTGTAAAGTATGTGCATTCACCGGTATTCACTCTCTGTCCTAAAAGGCTTGTTGGAGCTCTGATTGGTCACGCGACGTGCAGCTGCTCGTGAGGAGCTGCTGTGAGGAGTAGACAGGGCTTCCGTGTCGGCGAAACAAATACAGCGAGAACAAGCGAAACTCATCCTGAGCACACACAAACACTCACAGCCGAAGTAAAAACAATACGTGTGGCTTGATATAGAGAGGCGAAGTCCCGCCCTTCTACTTCCGCCCCATGGGACCTTATTCGGAAAAATTATGCATTGAAGTCAATGGGGAGAGAAAGATTATCTTTCGATCCCGTTTGAATTGTGCCACGAATTACACATATGATGTTTGTCAATCTTAAATAATAATTTCCATGTCAAAAAAGTCACAGTTTGTCGTAAAACTGTTGAAATATAAGACTATGAAAAACATGCAACTAGAAAGACTACAAATCCCAGAATCCCGGTCCCGCATGCTGGCTCTTACGAGCCTACTAACTCCCCTTTTGTGTATGTACAGCTCTCAACATGCCCCGACTTGTAGTGATTTTCACCTCTTTTAATACTTTTCGCCTCATTCTGAAAGAAAGAAGTGAAATGTGCCAACGTGACGGCCGTCTTGGTGTGTGGTGCGAGACAGGAGATGTAGTTCATTGAGCGGTTCACACAAAAAAAAGTGTTACTTCACAGTTTTACGACACATTTTAATTTTTTTGACTTGTAAAATTATCTTTCAAATTGACAAACATCATATGTGTAATTCGTGGCACAATTCAAACGGGATCGAAAGATAATCTTTCTCTCTCCATTGACTTCAATGCATAACTTTTCCGAAATAAGGTCCCATGGAGGTCCACTGGAAAGGGAGGGATTTCGCCTCTCTATTGAGTAAGAAAAAGGTTTATAACGCTGTGAGCATGGGTCTGCGGAGAGCATTTCTCCGCGATCCCAATTTAATAGTCCGGAAAACGTTTACCCATTTAAACAGTCGTGGTAGATGTGTGTGTGTGTGTGTGTGTGTGTGTGTGTGTGTGTGTGTGTGTGTGTGTGTGTGTGTGTGTGTGTGTGTGTGTGTGTGTGTGTGTGTGTGTGTGTGTTGCATGCAGCAGCCGCATGTGTGCAAACTACCCCGCCCCCCTCGCACACACCCTCGTTTGGGAAGCTTTAGGCTTGTTTGAGACAAGCGAGACCTGCGCAGACCTGCGCAATTGCGATCAACGTCTTGCTAGTGCGTTGCATGATGGTTAGTCATTTTGTCCGACTTGCTCTGGAGGCTCGCCTACATGAGACGTTGAAATCTCGCGGGACAAAGACGCCCGCAGACTTGAGAGCGAGGCGCGGCGAGGCGGCGCAGTTTCTCTCCACGGGCTGCGGAAGCGAAATGCTTGATGGGAAACGGCTCGCTGGTATCTCGAGCTGAGCGCTCATTGGTGTTTTTTACCCCGTGCTGGGGATGAAACTCTCCATTGGCTCGGCAAAAGTTTGTTGTTGTTTTGTGTCAGTTTTACGTCGTCACTTCCATTCACATTTTTCATCATTGTTCCACAATGTTTATCATCATGAAATTAATATCTATATATTTTATACAATACTTGCACTGCTTACCGTTGTCATACTTTATATATTTTAGCATATTCATACACACTGTTAATACTGTTCTGCTCATAGGCTACTCTGTATATCTAGTGTATTCATACCCCTCACTGTTTATTCATCATTCAATTCATTCTATATTTTATTCTGTAGATTGTGTACATTACTTTTCACTTTACTGCTTTTTGCACTCCTGGTTAGAAGCTAAACTGCATTTCGTTGTCTCAGTACCTGTAATCTGTGCAATAACAATAAAGTTGAATCTAATCTTGAGCAGGAACAAATGTATTTACTTAGTACATATCTGACATTAACGATTAAACACATTTGTGCATTCTTTAGAAGAGAGAAACTTGCTCTGTCAGAGGCCTACTGGGTCAGGCTACAAGGAAGTGGAGAGGAAAATATCACAAACAGAATACTACAGGATTGCTGGGAATATACAAAGTTCCAGGGGCGTGGGTTTGGCTGGACAAGTAAGGAGAGAACGAGGACATATGGAGTGGAGACCATCACATTTGCCAAAGCAAGCCCATTTAGCCGTGTTCCCCCATGGCTTTCCCCAGAAGCTAATATAGATGTGAGTATCATAGTAAGGAAAAAAGAGTGGCAAATAAATGAAGTTGGAATTAAAACGAGTATGTACCTGAACGAAAAGTATTACAATTACCTAAAAATGTATACAGATGGATCTAAGAAGCAAGAATGCGTGGGGATAGGCGTGTATATACCAGAATATCAATCTCAAAACGAGTGTCACATAACTTTTTATACAGCAGAAATACTCGCAGCAATTATTGGGCTACAATAGGTTGAAGAGGTCAGACCTGATAGGGTGGTGATATGCACAGACTCACTATCTGCTTTGAAAAGCATACAGTCGACAATAACTGTTAGAGAAGATTTCATTATTGAACTTAACCATTGCTTATTGAGACTTCAGAGGAGGGGAATAGATGTGCAGTTATGCTGGGTGCCTGCACATGAGGGGGTTCAAGGGAATGAGCATGCTGATAAGTTAGCAAAAGATGCGTTACAGAAGGAAATAGCAATACCAGTTTCACTTGGGAAAGGAGAAGGAAAAGCAATAATTAAGAAGAAGGGTATGGAAATATGGCAGAAAAGGTGGGAGGAAGATCAGAAAGGGAGGAGATACCACAAGTTACAGAAATCAGTCATAACAAAGATCTATACAGAAAGGAACAGACGGGAGGAGATCACCATCACTAGACTCAGACTGGATCATGGATTAAACGGCACAATGTTTATAATGGTAAAAAGCGAAATTGAAGAATGCAGGGGGTGTGGAGTGAAAGAAAATGTGGAACACATCATATTACACTGCAACATGTGCAAAACAGAGAGGGAAAAACTAAAAGACAGGGTCAGAGAGGCAGGATGGGAGTGGAGCCTGATGGGGATACTGGGAACAGAAGGTGAGGGGGTAAGAGCTACCAGGAAGGCCATTCTTAAGTATTTGAGTGAAACAGGATTGATTGGAAGAATTTAAAACAACGTAAATACAGTGGTATAATTCCACAAGTGGTGATAGGATGATATGGTGATACACAATCTTGTACAGTAGGTGGCGGTATGCACCTTAAAGTTGTTTGCAATCCGCCAAAACCCGAGAGAAGAAGAAGAAGAAGAAGAAGAAGAAGCCGACTCCGAGCTGTCCGACTTCAGGCAAGCTTTTTGAGACCTCCCCCGGCTGCGATCGGCTATTCTCGTCTACTTTCGAGGCGAGACGCAGCTCGTCTCAAACAAGCCTTTTGTTTCTTGAAAGGCTGGCAGAGGGTGCGGCCATAGCTCTGGGCGTGGCTACTGGGTATCCCCACGTAGCGATACCCAGAACCCTGCTTATAACTATGAAAGTTGCTCAGTGCCACATGAAGCCAGGTCTCCCTTGAAAAAGAGATCAGTGATCTCAATGGGATACACCTGGATAAATAAAGGTTTGAAATGAAATGAAAAGCCAAAATGGCCTGATTCTCGAGGAAAAAAGGACTTGGATCATCCATCATTTTGGCTAATAGAGAATGCGCATTGGCATTTTCCTTAAGCCCTGCCTCCAATCCGATGCATCACAGCAGTGCCACATCCGGCCTAATGGTCTGAATTAGGGATTTTCAAGTGTTTGTGCTGTGATGTTAACTCATCCAAAACATTTATGATTCAGAGATGTCTCTTTCGCATTGTAGGTCAATGGGAAAATATGTTTTTGGGCCCACTGGTGTCATGTGACTGAGACTGAAGTTTTAGTCGACAGTTTATAATAACTCAATGCCAGAAGGGTAGACAAAGATCCACAGTTGACATTTATAAAAAACTATTTGACCTGCTGTTTAAGTGGCCGTGATAGACCTCAACTACCTCGATAAAATGTACCATTGATAAATAAATGCTAAATTGGCTTTAGTTTGGTTTAGTTTGGTTAAGTAATTCTCAGAAATGTTTTACTAGACATATGAAAGCAGACATAGAACATCCTGAACTTTTGAACTATGCTCATTGTGCATCTTAGAATGTACAAGCCAAGCATAAAGTTTCCACCACAATTCTAGGAAGGCCTTGTGGTTTTTGACACCTTGAGAGCGGTTAAAACGGTTGAGGAAGACAACGCACACAGGATGCAGATAAACTGCTTAAAAGACTTGAACCAACATCCTGGACCAACAAAACTTAGAGATAATAGAGACAGTTTTATTAAGTTTGTTTTGGGAAAAAACTAAAGAATTAAGTGTACATATTTTAAATTGAGTTGAGAGAAATCTAATTCTAAACATGACATGATCAATGTGTTCTGATTTAAAATTGCATATCATTACTATAATCTTCATTTGTCTGATTTTAACTTTACATTTTTAATTGCTCATTAAGTAAAAGCTGAAACTATGTTACCTCCTTCTTACTCAAAGATAGAAAAAGGGGAATACACCTGATGTAGAGAGGGAGGAGGGGGGAAACTATAAAAGAGGATGAGTGAAGAGAAACAAGGCTTTTTGGGGCTTGCCTTTGGGCCTTGGGCTTTTTGAGAGGTTGGGTCCTTTTTGGGGTTCTATGCTTTTTGTCCTTTGACCTTGTGTCTTTGCAAAACCTTTGTATTTTTCTTTTACATTTTTAGATCTTGTAATCCTCTATTTTTGTAAAAACCCAATAAAACCGGTTTGTACTTTGTACATTTCGACCCAATTCCTGGTCTCTCTGGTGGTCTCTGAAGGTATCTGCTTGGTCTTAGAGTAAGGTAAACACCCTTCCTTGGAAAAGGCTGACAGTAGTTGATCATTTGGACTTTCAAATTGTTTAAGGGAAGTAGAAACCATGGTTGGTTGATTTGGTTTTGATTGATGCTGAAATATGACATGTGCTTTGCTTGTGTTGTAATATCACAGCTGTGATATCAGTGTTTGACTCTGGCTATGCTTGATTTTATATTTGCATTATTAAAATTGGCATAATTAAGGTTCAAAAGAGGGGGTTAGGGATTGTGGGTCCTGAAGCTGCCCTAAACCAGGGAGTCTCCCAACCAGGCACGTGCACACATAGACATCAAAGTGTGCTTGAGCCCCTGCCCTTTTTCTTCCTCCAGAGAAACTGCCCTTATTTTTATTTTCTTTATTAAATAAATGAATATATATCTACTGCTGTTTGCGCACAGTTTCCCTTTCCAAAAATATATTGATTGAATACAAAATAAAAAGATCAGGTCGGGAGATTAGACTGTGAAGTTCCGATGCTCTCTCTACCCTCCCTCCCTCCCTCCACGTCTCGCGCACAGCGGTGCAATATCACCCAGCTGCAGCAAGCCCCCAGGAAGTGCGCCGGACTCTGAGGAAAATATTCGTTGTGGCCAAACGGCGGTACTACACTTCCGTATCAGTCGCTGGGCCCGGAAAGACTTTTTCATATTGACTAACATTGGGAAAGAGACGTCTGTAAATCGTTGGATACTTTTTTTTAAACTAAATAAACTACCCAGTATGAACATTTGTATAGCCCTTATTAAAAACATTCGGTCCTCAAGTTGTAAAATGTGCTAATAACGTTATTCTGAGAGTTATTTTCCTCTGCATTATGAACGCGGATCTAACCCACGGGACCCATGGATGTATAATAAGAACTGGATACAGCGTATCATTCATTCATTCCTATGAGAGCTGCTCATTGGTACGTGAAGACAAAATGGCCCAACTTTTGAGAGAGCGAAACGTCACAGATTACCCGTCATGCCTGAGAAGTACCCGTATGTGCGCTCATAGAGCAAAAGGCTCGTTCACATCAAGCATGTCAATTTGCGTACACCTAACAGCACCGTGCGTTCATGACAGCATGGTACTGGATTGTTATGATGGATTTGATATTAACGAGGCGGCCGCGGCAGTTAGCAGCTAGCGGCTAGCTAGTAATTATGCTAATTTACAAATTAATTGTTATGTACTTTTATATTACGCTGATAACAGGATCTAGTGATATCCAAGCAACAGAGTTTAATTTAGCATGATACTTTTGTGGGTTGTACATGAAACCACTTGGTAATATATACAAATGTATGTATTTTGAAGCCTGTTCTGATCAATTATGAGTTGAATCTTTATCTAAAAAGTAAAGCTGATGATGGATTACTGTGGTGGAGTTAAAATAACAATAGCCTATTTCTCTTTGAAATGTGATGGAGTAAAATAATAGTAACTGTGATTATTCATGTTAAGTACCCCACAAGTAACTAAAATGTATAATACTTGAAGGAAAGGTGTAAAATGTTTCCATAAATACCAATATCACACTACAACACAGACTATAACACCCCTTGTTGTTAAATACCAACCATGTGTATATATATATATTTTCTTTTCCTTATCACTGTTGTAAGTTAACTTATTTATTCTATATCTTCTTCTATATTTGTATTTGAATGTATGTCACAGTCCTCTGTTTATTTATTGTTAACCTGTTTAGCCCTGAGCCTGTTTTTCAGGTCTCAGGCTAGAAAATGACATTCCCAGAACAAATGACCATATCTTCCCTTCTAAAAGGGTTAAATTAATAATATTTTTTCTCAAAGTAATGATAAACCTGTGAGTTGGATGTAGAAAAGTCAGAACAATATAGATGTTTTTTATTTTAAAGAAAATTCAGATTGAACATAGTAAAAAACTGTAAATCATAGTGTCCGTCCAAAGATTCTTTTTTACTTATAGTGAAAACTACCCTTGGATGATGGTAAGGTAGACTAAAAGCTTTAGGAATCCAAAGTACAACATATAATAAGTACCCTGTATCAAGATTGATGCAAAACAAGTGACATTTGACCTTTTTAGAGAGGTTTAGCAAACAAAACTCCACCTCTGACGTGATTTGGGTGGAAATGGGGGTTTTACCGTTTCTCTGGAACCCATTGGTCGATTTTGGTGATTGACATCTCTTTCTGACCGTTAGAGCCAATAGAATAGAAGGGGAATCTCCCCACTCACTAACATGGTACCACAAAAAGCAGGGGGCTTCGCGCATGCAGTTTTGCATCAGAGCGAACCTATACTCTAGCTCTGACATCTAGAAACGGAAAAGCAGTTTTATTGCTCATGGATTATCAAAAATCATTTCAAAGGGACACATTGGATTAACCTATGGATTAACTTCAGCAGCGTTTTCATCGTTTTAATGCCATTGAAGACCACTTTTGACCAGACTACGACACAAGGTAAACCATGTTAGCATTTTTAGCTACCTAGTGCCACATGTTTTGATGTCTGTTTTTGTTTATAAAGTCGCAAGTTCGTATAATTGAGTGATAATGAGGGTACCCTTCGATTCTGTGTCACCTCACGATGTGAGACGATGTCATGGATATGCAGAAAAGATAAATAATAAGGTTTTGTGAGTGAATTTTGGTGCAGTAATCTGTTAGCATTTTTCGCTCGTTGCTAATTCAGAGGCTCAGCGTTAGCATTGTGGGTTTTATTTTGAAAAAAAAAAAAAAAATTATCAGTTAGATGAGTTTCTTCCCGTTACATGGATATAAAACATTCATAGTTTATTAAATGAACATGCCCTCAGACACTGTTTCCTGCAAGATGTTGCGGCAGTGCCCCGGCACCGGGGTCTCTCTGGCTTAACAGGTTAAAGGGGACCTATCATGCAAAATGCACTTTTGTACGTCTTTTATACATGAATATGTGTCCCCGGTGTTCCAGGGAACTCACCAAGTGTCAGAAAACACAACCCTCTCTATTTTCCTCCATACCCAAATCTCTAAAAACGGGGCTGCAACGGATCTGATAAAAACGTATCCAGATTTGAACACTTTACTGACGTCAGGACGGTGGCGCTACGGCTTGGGCCAACTCTCCACCTATCAGGGGAATGTGGGGTTGGGCCACGGCCACGGCCATTGCCCAAGGGAGTTAAACGTTGTGCTGTTGTTGGCTGCAATAATCTAGACAAGGGCAAGGTACTGCATGCACTGCCATCTCTGGAAAAAGACAGGAATCTGTGGCTAGAGTTTATTTTCCAGGGACATGGGCCAGAAGACTACAGCAGATTTCTGCTTGTGTGTTCACAACATTTTGCCCCGGACATGTTTATGAACTTCACTCAAGTCAAAGAAGGATTTGCCTCCAAACTAAGGCTACAACCGGGATCAATACCCACCATCCGGGACCAGGCCAGTGAGGCCACATCCAATTTGGAAGCTGTACGTTTTTATTTAGCTGTGTTTTTCCTGATAAAGCAATTCTAGCTTGTAGCATGTAGCATGTAGCATGTAGCTTTACCGTATCAATGTCGCCTCAAACCCGAACAGTAATCGGTTAGGTGTTTATATGTTTTTGTAACATTTTATTTTATTTTGTACGCTCCGCTGTCTTTGCTTTTATTTTAATTATCAGGCATTTGATAACATGCTCAGACATACTGCCGCAATGGCGATCTGTGTGAAGGCTGTAAAGCCACGCCATAGCAGATAACACAAGTATTTATTCTCGTATTTATTAGTATTTTGTATCCTCTAAAATCATATAAAGTAAGTTATAATAACAAACGTAATCTTCTGTAGCTAAGTGCCGTTTTTTTGCAGCGTTATATGTACAAGCTTTTGTGATTGTAGTCTGTAAGAATGATCAGATATCATCGATCTGTAAGCTACGCTACGCTAATGAGACACGCCGTTTTTTGCAACGTTATATGTAAAAGCTTTTATGTGTTCACTTGTTAGCGCACATGAATTTAAATGGGGGTGTGTGTGCACGACTGTTAGGATCTATGGGGGAGGGGGGAGACACACCACGAGTAAAACCGAGCTAAAGCACTGTTGGTTTGTTGTTGTTGTTGTTGTTGACGGGGCCTTACCTCCAGCAACAGGCTAATTAGTGGCTAGCACTCATTACAGTCAGTCTACTGAGCTCAGCCCCTCTCCAACACATCATCTGTATCCTGTCAGAAACACAGCATGCACGTTACGGTTCCAAACTAACTCAGATTGGAAAAGGCTAAGCAAAGAGCTTTGCTAAATAGACAGTTTTAGCCCCCATCTTTTGGGATTTCAGACTATAATTATCCAAATAGTATTTTCTCATCCTGAATACTAAGTTGAGATGATTTTGTTCTAACTATGTTTTCTTCTTTACAGGCCAGCACCTCACATGCTACCAGCAGATTATCTGTGATGATAGATTCTGCATGTCAGACTGACCCACCGAAGCACCGTACTGTTCGTACACATTCCGTAAGTGTTTAAAATATTTATTATACAACTATTTACACAACAAAATGTACACCTTACATTGGATATTTCACATTTCAAATCTCTTTCAAAAGAAACTGCAGCGTTACAACAACAATGGCAGAAGTAAAAGAGTACACTCTTTTACACTTTTTTCACATGCATACACAAATCTAAACCAAATATTTGTTTTGCTTTTTTTTATATTGCACAGGCTACGTTGCCAACTTGATGGACCTCATCTTCGACCAAGTCTTTGTGGACCCTGCACCATTCACACAGGAGCTTTTGAAGATACCCATCCCAGAGGACCTGTGTTCTGTTAGAAATTAAAATCAATGTTAAACAGCATAATTCAGTCTAAAACATATCGTCAGTTTAAAGCTGTTTTATTGTGGAAAAACCCGGAAGTTCTCAGGAAATCAATGCCAGGCTTTTATTCTGAAAATCCTTTATCCGGTTAGCATGTGACTAAATATTACGTTTTCTGAATGTAAAGTGAAAATGACATGAAGTGTTACACACCAAAACGTACGGACTTTAACACTACATCTATAGACGTCGAGATATTATTACTGCTGAATATTAAATGAAGGTACAGTTGATCGTAGTGTTTACACTCAAGCTTTCTTAATGTGCCCAGAGGTGTTCCTCAAGGTTCGGTCTTGGGACCGACCCTTTTTACTATTTATATAAATGATGTGGGTAAAAGCATTGATGCCTCTGTACATCTATATGCAGATGATACTGTTGTGTACTGTTGTGCTAGCACTGTTGCCCTTGCATTTGAACGTCTGCAGTCTGCTTTTGACACTTTTCAGTCACATCTGTTCCACCTTAGGTTGGTGTTAAACTCAGATAAGACAAAAGTCATGTTGTTTTCCAATAAGAAAAGGTTACCAACTGTTCTTCCCTGCATCATGTCTGCACAGCATAACCCCATTGAAGCTGTTAACACCTACAGATACTTAGGCATCACTATAGATGAAAATCTCTGCTTCAAACAGCATATTGACAATCTCTTAAGGAAATTGAAATTAAAACTGGGATTCTTTTTTAGAAATAAGGCCTGCTTCTCCACAAGTGCGAGGAAACGGCTTGTAGCTGCCACATTTTTGCCGCTCTTGGACTACGGGGATGTTGTGTACATGAACGCCTCAGCTCACTCACTTCATCTGCTGGACGCTGTCTACCATGGGGCTCTGAGGTTCATAACAAACTGTAAACCCCTCACACACCATTGCACGCTGTACTCTTTAGTCAACTGGACATCATTATCAATGCGCAGATCACTGCACTGGTACAAATTCATCTATACCGCTATGCTTGGACTGCTGCCCCTCTACATATCCACTTACATATCACACAAACAGTACAGCTATAGCCTACGATCTCAACATTACATCACTCTGTCCGTCCCCTCAGTTTGCACGGTGCTTGGAAAAAAAGCCATATCATACTCTGCCCCCTCGACCTGGAACACACTTCAGCAGGAACTTAAGCTGACCAGTTTGATACCCATCACGGATTTTAAACTAATTTTAAAAAAGCTGGAGAAATCATCTGTGGGTGTTTGCACCTGCTTTAACTGACTGCTGTGTGGATTTCGGTGACTGCTTTTTTTACGATGTTGTATTTTGTTGTTGTCTCTGTGTTTGGTGTCCTGTCTGTCTGTAACTTTGTGTGGTAGTGTTACCACTGACAGGTCTCTCTTGGAAATGAGACCTTGTGTCTCAATGAGATTTTAAACCTGTATAAATAAAGGCTAAATAAATACACACACGTGAGAAGCTATGACGTCAGAGGGAGTTTCCGTAAATGAGAACTGTGCCGTAGAGGTGTTTTTAGGACTTCTAAACTAACGATTACAGCTGTTTATAAGGTATTAAATAGAAAGTCATCACAGAGATAAGGAGGAGAAAATGCTTAAGGAAGTAGGCAGAGAATACCAATGTCGAAATCATCTGTTCTCTCGCGATATCGAACCCGCAGATGAGAAGGGAGGTCCCACTATCTGCACAGCGGGAGAGAACGAGGAGAGAATAAAAAGGGATGAGAGGACAGCTCGCTCTCTTTCCTTCGCTGCAGCACCCTGAAGACAACACCGGCTTTGTCTCTCCATTACCCATGCTTGTTCTTTAACCACGTTACTTAATTAAACTACCCATTTGAACCTTTTCAGAGACTCCATTAGTCTCGTTATTTTAAGTTTCTTTCCTGGGAGCGAGAAGATCGCGATTTATCAATAATTGGTGCCCCAGACATGTGATATCGACACTGGGAGAGAAACCGCTAGTTTCGACGGAGATTCCGCGAACCAAAAGACACACAAGGGCCCATATACAAACGGTAAGAAGAAGCCAGTTATATCAAATTCTTCAATAGCTTATATAGAACCATTTAGATTTGTGTGTTTTGTGGCGTGCAGGACATCCTGAGAACAGCTGTTAATTTAATGTTAAATATCTAAATTTAAACCAAACCACGTGGCGTTGTTTTACACCAAGCAAGGGTAAGTCTCTATTCTTTTACTTTGTTCATTAATTAACTGCATGATTATAATGTGTGTGTTTTCCAAGCCGGATATATATTAATGTGCTTTTAAGCCGGTATTTATATATTATATTGTGTTTGACGAGTTATAGATGGACTCTTCTCGTTTTGTATATTCTCAAGACAGATGGTATCTTCTTGACAGAGAAATAGATAGTATCTTTTCTCGTTTTTATTAGCAAGTTAAAGATGGACTCTTCTTGTTAAAGAGAATTGATGGAATCGTCTCGTTTTTAGTCTCAAGATCAGATGGAATCGTCTTGTTTCATTGTCCCAAATAAGTGAGATGGTCTCTTGTTTAATTGGTGATAAGAGTCTGTGGAAGTCTGAAGTATACTCTTTAATCATTGCGTGTGCATTACGGAAAGAAATGCGGCACTCGTGCGTTAGATAGACGATATTCTTCTAATAGTGTTTGACTGGCTTCCCATTTGGTCGCATAATAGCGTGAGAGTTGCCCAGACGACCATAGGCTAAATAGTTTTGATGGTCTCTAACTATTTTGTATTAACTTGTTTAAATTGTTCAGCATATTGAGAGCGTCGTGCTGTTATACTGCTCTGAAGTTTAGCCTGGAATGAGGTTTCTTTGTTGAGATCAACACCTCAGAGACAGCCATTCTTCTTGCAAAAAACTCTTTGTTCTCCAGGTCAGCATTTGAAATCAGTTGCCATCTTGTTTTGACCTCATGTTGACAAACAATTACATGGCAGTCGCCATTCTGTGAAATGCAAATTCAGAGGACCAGTTGTTGTCTTTTTTTTAAAATCCATTCCGTTTCACTCACATGAGGCTAATTCAATATTCATGACCTACATATTGTGTAGAAAAAATCATTCTTCTTGAGTCAAAGTTGGAATTAGATATTCCATTTTGCTGAATCAGGTTATCTATACCGTTGGAGTTTGGTTTTTGAAGAAAAGGATTATTGTATTTTCTAAAAAGCTCAAATCTGATTTTTGAAATATTAGTCCTTGCAAAGGAGTTTTACCTGCTTATGCTTATACTGTGCAATGTGGTTTGGCTGGGATATGTTTTGTTGATTAATCCTAAAAATTGTGTTTGCTGATGGCTGTTTTATGCTTTGTCCATTAATCCTAAAAATTGTGATTGCAAGTGTATTCGCTGGTTTAAGTTTGACTGTTTAATCATAAAGTGAATTTCTTTCCCATATCAAAGGTAGTTATTAAGAAAATAAGCTTCTTGTTAAAAAGAAGTCCGATTTTAGAAGAGCTACTAAGGGTGGAAAAATCTGAAAAATTACAACAGCGCACTCTGCTGGTTGTACAGAATTGTTGCACAAAAAATAGGGGTAAAAAGACAAACGTATAAATACAACACCAATTGATTATAATTATGCTAAAGTTTACTTTCAAGTGTTATAGATGAACACGTACTTCATCACACATAGATAGAATCACAGGTGGTTCCTGATATTAAGATAAGAAACCTTACATAATAGTCTTTCAACCTAGACTGTAGAATATCTAAACACCACACAATTGAAGTAAACATAGTTTATGACATCAGCATAATTTTATGCACTAATACACTATACACAATAAAGCTAGATTTTTACGAGATTTCTATTTGCATATTTCAAAGCCAAGCCACTGTACAATTAAAAAAAAAAAAAAAAAAAGATTTGCATATTTTTTATTTACTTTATTAATCTTTTAAAAAAAAAATTAAAAAAAAGAATTAAAAAAAAAAAAAAAAGAATCCCAGATATTGAAGTTAAGTTCGGATGACATAGGATATTTTTTATCAGGAGCGAAGGTACTATTCAGTAGATTAGTGATTCATCTTTGATACATTTAATAACTATATCCAACTACTTAAGAAATATGTCACCAAAAGACACCAAGTTAAGAGCATTCGCAATGCCAGGCTCAACTGCAGACATCAAGGAAAGGGTAAACATCAGATCAGATGCTACAACACATCCGAATGAAAGACAGAAAGTAGGGAATCAAATACAGGAATTGTTGAAACAATGGCAAACAAGAGGGTTGATTCCACCAGATGATCAACCTGGACCAACAAAAGCCCATAGAAGAGCAGTACTCGACTATGAACAGGAACAATGCCTACAACAGCTAAATGTATGGAGGGAAGCTGAACAAAGGTTTATAAGAGTTACAAGTCTAATACTCCATCTGGAATATGCCAGCCTATTGACAGACAGCATAAATGTGGTCCAAGTAGCAGACCTGCCAGTGAGGGAAGACATAGCAGAAAAAACTAAAGACGCTCAAGTTATCCAAACTCCAAAGCTGTATCTAAGCCTGGCCGAAGTCCCTCCTCCCTCCCCAAATGTTGGATTTATAGAAGTATTGCAGTTCAATGGAGTCTCCACGGACAAAAGTGTCAAAGAATTGGAGTATGAAGTAAGAGTGCTAACCAGTAAATCCAAACAGCTGATGGAAGAGAAAAGACGATTAGAAGAAATCACAGAAGAAAGACGACGAGAAAGAGAAACACAAAAGACAGAGCGGGAAGCGCTACAGATAAGACTTTTGAAGATACAGGTAGCTGAGAAAGACATTGAGGCTTGTAGGAAGAAGACAAGGAGAAGGGAGGAGAAGCTTTCAGAGATAGCCATATAACCAGAGAAGGCAGGGCGAACACCTCCAACAGTTCAAACTCAGGAAGAACCAGAGAATCAAATGCAGAACCAACAAAGCGGAGGAGGAAGTTTCAGAGGAAGACGTTTCCAGAATGGTGGCTGCTACACATGTGGTCAGACGTCACATTGGTCCAATGAATGTCCCACACAACTCCAGCAACAGCAATCACCTGTGTATCTTCCTACCCAAGTACAGCCACAAGCACCACAGTATCTTCAACAGCAAGCACCTGTGTATCTTCCTACCCAAGTCCAGCCACAAGCACCACAGTATCTTCAACAGCAAACACCTGCATATCTGCCTACCAAAGTACAGCCGCAAGCACAGGTATACCCTCCCATACAACGAAGGGGCAGAGGAGGAGGACGTTTTCAATCAACAGCAAGAGGTTCCCAAAGTGAAGGATGCTTCAAATGTGGTCAGCTGACACATTGGTCCAGAGAGTGTCCGCAGAACATTGCACCAAACAACGGCCCTCCACACAGTTACCCCAGGGGAGGTTTCCATGACTATAACAGAGGCAGGGGGTCTCAGGGATGGCAAAGAGGAATAGTATTTCCAAACATGAATGTGTTGAATGTTATTTAACAATAGTGAGTAGCATATTGCATTTAAATATAAATCATCCACAGATTAGTATGAGAAGATTAAAACATAGTAGAACATTTAGCAGACTATTTTTGTAATTATGAGAAGGAAAGAGATTACGAGTGATGTTGTTCCCCCACACAGAAAACTATTGTGCCCACACAGCTAGAGAGGTCAAGACAATGGGTTTTCGCCCAAAAGATGAAGATGAAAGCCTAGTCCTCGCCCAAGACGGAGGGTCCTTACCAAGTCCTCCTGTTTAAATCGACTGCAGTTCAAGGGGCAGTTCAGGCTACACCTGATGTGGAGCTGTTGAGACCTGAAAACAGAAACTCGATTCTGCTGTGGTGAAGTCTGGCTACAAAGGGAGGTGTTTCAATAAGATCGCTTGTCTCAAACCAGTGAAGAAGTCAACAAGAACCCAGCAGAACTAGAGAGTGACTGTTAGCGGGAGAACAGTGACAGTGTGACAGAAACTGGCACAACATTTACCAGCCAGTACATAGATAGACCCCGTCAGAAGACCGGGGCTGTGTTTAAAGGGGAACTTCATTTATTAAGTTGAGGTATATATGGAGTCAGATTACATTCTCTCATAAACACATTTTTATAATAGGTCTGAAGTTTCTGATTTAAGGCATGAGCTGCCAACTAAATAACATAACACTGAGCTTGGATGAAGAAGTTGTAGGGTTTTTTACAACAGTTTCAAGAATCAGTCTTCATTTATTTATGTTCAAGTGAATTTGCTGATTTATAAAGTAGTGCATAAGGCAATATCTATTTTTAAGTGAGGGACATCAGCCCTTCATGTTCTTCTGCGTGCAACCCTCTGTGAGAGTAGTTCGTATTTCCCACTAGTTTAAAGACATATTATTTTGTCATGATTTGTTTGTTTAACAGTGTCAGCCAATCTCTAATACTAGAGCTATTAAGACGTATTAGCAACACCAGTGTGGTTTTTTCGCAGCAACACTGATACATAGTACCATGACAAAAGCCATTATTGAACTAACAAGAAGTAAACTATATTTGTGTGCTAATGGCAGATTTTTAGTCAATGTGCATTTATACCATTGGAAGACGATACATCACACAACATCTTTGTACGCCTTGTGGGTACACAGAGGATTTATGTGTTTGCTACGACGTTAAGGGGTTTTCCATGTCCTATTCATAATAGAGTAATCATTGCGATATTAATTGAGCATTTTATGCTCAAAGGAGGGAAGGTCATGATTAGTCAGATAATGGATTTCGGTAACGTTGTAGTTGATAAATAATAACATGTTGTCAACAATAGGTCGCATAACAACAAAAGGTATACCAAAGCTTGGGCCTCCTCAAAGGAGGGCGTGGTCCAGTTTTAGATATTAGACAAATAGAAGTGGATGAATATGTCAGAGCTCTGAGTAATATTATCCAAGTTTTTGTCTACACAGGCTAGGAAAGACTGCACAGATACCAGACGAGACATCAGAAGAGACTCCTGTTCGGCCAGGTGATTGGGTGAGGGTGAAAGTTCCCAAAACAGAGTGGGCTGATCCCCGGTGGTCGGAACCGTGACAAGTTGTAATGAACTTCACACGCTCTCCGGTTTAAAGGTAAAGAAAAAGGAGCAAATTGACACCACCTCACACATTGTCACCCTTCACTGGCAACTTCCAGAGAAGTATTGGAAGCTAGGACTGATTTGGCAGAGCTGGAACAAAACAATAAATAGAAATAAGATCAAGATAGAACCAGGAAAGACGAATTGTCTTTAGATTTGTATAAGATTGCACACTAAAGTGAAAACTTATTTTTTGTTTTACACCAAAAAGAACCACGTTCTGTTCCGATTTTTGTATACGTTAGTTTTGGACTCATTTACATTCTGTAACTGACAAAACCATGGATAAAATAGAGATTATTTTCAAGAACAAAGCCAAAGCAATTGTGGGGTCCCCTAAGGATAAGAGTCAGAATAGCATTGTTGATTGTGCTCATTACACTTGGCACCTTTCTGGTACAATATCATGAAAGACATGGATCCATTAGTTCACTCGTAGAAAATGCCCACATCACTAACAAAACACCAGCTGTGTTTCAGAGATTTTCACTTATCCCCAGAGCCAAAAGATCAGTTGAGCAACAAGAGGAGGAGTTAGAAATACTCGTTCCCAAAGATGAGGAGGTTACAATCAAGATGATTCACCCCCCTATATGCAGTTATTGTACCAAATGATGAGATGGGTTTAAGTGATGGGGATTTACAATTTAGGGGAATCTCCAAATACACTGGATCCATGTTTTAGTCTGTACCAGAAACACCCCCCGTTAAGACTATGGACAACTGACTGGTGACCTGAGCACAATTATTGAAAAGTTATTACAGTAGAAACAGGGTACTAACCCACGAGGACAACTGTATGTACAAACTCTATGAACAAAATTCCCCAACAGATTGTGGCGACTGTGCACAGATGTATCCAGTCACAAAAGTTACTATTGCTCTAAGTAATAGTGAGATTTAAAATATTCGACGTCCTTTTATAGTGTGTGAAATATGTGGTGCTTGAAACATGTAAGTATTTCAATTTATAGAAGAAAATGGTTTCCTGAAAGAGTTATTTGGAGTAGATGTGTTACAGTGGCTGAAAGCAATGTTTAGGGATAAAGTAAAATTATTAGTATCAATTAATTGTGTTTAGATGGCATTTAACAACTAAAACAGATATTATGATTAGAAAATAGAGTGGAGAAGGTTGGATTTACTTTACCTCAGTGTGTTAGAATTTCTATAGGTAATACGTCCCGAGACCTGGACTCTCTCTCTCTCTCTGCCTGTCAGACTGCTACGACCCCTATCAGACAAAAGACCTCACTACAGGAGACTCCTCCTCCTTCTCCATCGAACAGACAGAGAACCAGAGCTGAACCAACAACGACAAGACTGCATCCAGAACCATCTCCACCCGAGGCATCCAGAACCAGAACAGCATGCTGACATAAAGAGGCATACTCTCATCAGTCCCTCCAGACAGGACATGAAGTTCCAAGCTGAGCCACGAGATTTGGCACAAGAGCAGAGTGTGGGACATGAGAGCGGAATACGTCCTCCATACAACAGCGAAGAGACTGTAAAGAAGGAGATGAAATGCAAAGCAGTTGGGCCACTGAAAAGAGTACCAGCGGAAGGATACAAGAGCTGGTGGACTGAGGAGAAGACAGAACCTGAGGAGAAGACAGAACCTGAGAAGACAGAACCAGAGGAGTTGGCAATGGTCTAACAGAATGTGAGGGGGTCGTGGCTTGAGACAACAAGAGGAGGAGAAAAAGGAAAACGGGAGTGAGTGAGTTTATACATAAACACACTTATTCACAAACAAACTTGAATTGATTTGATAAATGTGAAAAGACAAAAAGATTTATTAGCCATGAATTAATAAATTGGCAAATTAAAATAGTAATAAAGAAGAAACTGTTAAAGTAAAATGAGGAATTAATCCTAAAACACACTGAGGGTACTGTGAGATAAAGGGGTAGACATGATGGAAATATTCACCACACTTTACACTTTAAGCAGTGAGTGTTTTGGGACTTAGGAGTACAGAGTAGAACATATTTTTCAATCTTTCCATCATGTAAACAAATTATTCCCTAAGACATTTTATTCATGGGTGAATTTGGTAGAGATCTAATGTGTTACAATATTGATCTCCAGCTAAAGGGATAGTTTTAGTGACCACTCTATAAGAGCAGACAAATCTGTGTTTGTTGGACAATGTTAAAGGGAGAGCTAATACCAAGCCAAATATAGTATCCCAATCTAAAGTATTGTTTTCGCCATTGTAGCATAGTTATTACCATAGGAGAACTGTTAAGGTGGAAATAACATTTGTTTGTCCAAGATGTAGAGTTTTAAAGGACACTGGGCAAAGAGCGATTGCAAATTTAATTTTGGAAAAAGCAATATAATTGGGAGTAATACATGCGGGGCCTTGGATCACTCATTGCAATGATGCATATTTTTGACAACCCATATCGTTTAGGGAGAAGGGGTCACTCAACCCACCCAGCAGTTGTTTTAAATCTTACTTGTAGCTTCACAGGGAGCGCACGACACCAAATTATGAGTTTAAAAGACAAGCGGCACCACCTCCTGATGGTCATCCATTTAATCAGGGATGACCTGAAATTTAGAGATGTTATTTAAAGTAGAAACATATCCGCCATAAGTGAAAATTAGTAACTGTTACATGCTCGGACACCCAAGGTTCCACACACTGTTAAAGGGGTTAGCATAGTTCTTTAAGTAGACTAGAATTGAAGATAAATTAGTGAAATGAGTTATTGATATTCCACCGGTTTTCACACCATTTAAGGAACTTTATCACTGCATTAGAACAGACCACCCAAAGGTACTGAAGTAGGAACCATAAGTGATGAAATTCTCCAATTGTTGTAACTGACCAAAATCTTCTCCCAGAAATGACTGTCTGAAATGCCGTATCCCAGAGTAGATGTTTGATGGTATCATGGAACTAAAACCTTGTACGCAGTCTTGCCACAGGATTGGACTGGGACCTGTGCACTTGTACAGGCAGTGATGTTTTATATGCAGTACCAATGACAGTGGGGCAGTTAATCAACATGGCGAAACACCCCAAAACCAGTAGGGCTAAGAGACCAGTCAAAGGAGGGAGTTTAGGCTCCACAGTGTACAAGGATAGCATAGGGGTGCCCAGGGGAGTGCTAGATGTTGTAGTTGCATTCCATGTACCCGCACCCTAACTTACCGATTGATCACCACGGCCTTTTCTAGAGAACATATTACTTTCATACTTTAAAAAGTATGAAAGGGGGGAGGGTACATTTCTCATAAGGGAACAGTTTCAATTGCTAGCAGAACAAGACGACCCAACCCATATACAGATATAGATGAAAATGATGAGTTTGTTTGAATGATGTTAAATGATAGGGATGTTCAGAGATGAGATTGTTCAATGAATGTCCAGCTAAGCTGATATTTTAAATGATGAAATCATTTGAAAAAGTGAACCAGCTGCAATACTAAAATGGAGTGAATCCATTTCAATTTACTTTACACTATTCCAAGATAGTTTACTTTTTATTTACTTTATACCATTCCTACACCAAGTTTTGTGTTTTTTCTTTTTCTTTCCACTATTCTAAAATAGTTTCTTTTTTATGTTTTATACTGTTATTAGTGATGCGATTTTTAAATTGTATGTTTTTATGCTTTGTATAACAAGTGCCTTAACAACTGAATGTGGTATGGGAGCGGTTTCTGTGAAAGGAGGGAGTAAGAAATGTTCTAATACCACAAGTTGCTGCTATATTGAATGATTAAAACTAGAAGTTATGCACAAGGGAAAACTTTTATGTTTGAAGACCAGCCAAAGTATTTTTTGTATTTGTTGTATTTTTGATGATGGTTATTTAAACCATTACATTCTGATTGTATGTTTTTAATATGAGTTATGTACTATGCAAAGTTCAGATGAAGAAGTCATTAATTTTAGTATTGTGTTCACACCTTGAAAGGAGGGATTGTTAGAAATTAAAATCAATGTTAAACAGCATAATTCAGTCTAAAACATATCGTCAGTTTAAAGCTGTTTTATTGTGGAAAAACCCGGAAGTTCTCAGGAAATCAATGCCAAGCTTTTATTCTGAAAATCCTTTATCCGGTTAGCATGTGACTAAATATTACGTTTTCTGAATGTAAAGTGAAAATGACATGAAGTGTTACACACCAAAACGTACGGACTTTAACACTACATCTATAGACGTCGAGATATTATTACTGCTGAATATTAAATGAAGGTACAGTTGATCGTAGTGTTTACACACACGTGAGAAGCTATGACGTCAGAGGGAGTTTCCGTAAATGAGAACTGTGCCGTAGAGGTGTTTTTAGGACTTCTAAACTAACGATTACAGCTGTTTATAAGGTATTAAATAGAAAGTCATCACAGAGATAAGGAGGAGAAAATGCTTAAGGAAGTAGGCAGAGAATACCAATGTCGAAATCATCTGTTCTCTCGCGATATCGAACCCGCAGATGAGAAGGGAGGTCCCACTATCTGCACAGCGGGAGAGAACGAGGAGAGAATAAAAAGGGATGAGAGGACAGCTCGCTCTCTTTCCTTCGCTGCAGCACCCTGAAGACAACACCGGCTTTGTCTCTCCATTACCCATGCTTGTTCTTTAACCACGTTACTTAATTAAACTACCCATTTGAACCTTTTCAGAGACTCCATTAGTCTCGTTATTTTAAGTTTCTTTCCTGGGAGCGAGAAGATCACGATTTATCAATAGTTCCCAATATGAGCGACCTGACAGGGAGGAGGTCATCGCAGGTTATGCTTCACGGTTCAATTTGGCTGCTGTCTGAACCCAACATAGACATTTTGCGGATCAGGAAACTCCCTGCGAATCCTGAGGACAACGCAGGCCGGAATCACCACTCTGATCCTGTGTCCAAGGAAGCCCCAACACCAGCTCACAAAAGTTCTGTAGGCTAGATACCTGTGACGCCTGAAATAATTTCAAAGAATATTTAGTGAAAAGCCTATGTCATTTATGTAAAATACAAGTACATTTACTTTATTTTTATGGGTTCAAAGAACCTTTGCTTTTAACAATAAAGTTCCGACAGTTTATATCAAATGTGTCATGATTATTCATGTTGGATGGGTAAAGTATATGCTGATTTCAAAAGCATAAGGTTGTGTGTGGACTTTTTTTGTCATCAACAAATGGGTGTGTTATGCCATTGCTGTGTAGTATATGTAATATAATAGTAACGCCATGTACAATGACAGAATGAAATGAAAGATTGCATAAAACCATATACACCAGTATTTATTTTCATGAACAATATTAGCATACGTTTTACAAATTCAATCAAAAGAAACAAACCACTCACTGCTGTATTTGCCTCATCTGTAGTCTCCATATTCAGCTCTGTATATATTCAATGCATTCTGCAGGGAGAACACATTTAGGCACACAGGCTCCAAACCAGGATGGTCCACCATACAACGCACCGAGTCCTCAAGTTCCTGCATCCGTCTTGACACCTAGTGAGATAAACATATATTGAATGACATGTGAAAAATGTATTCTCTAAACAGAGAACTTAGTGAAGCTATCACAAATGTTACCTGTGGTATCTCAATGCAGCACACATTCTCAGGTTCCGAAGGCATTGTGGCGCAATTTCCACATGTACACCTGTATAAAGAAGTCAATAAATGAATAAATGTTTATTGTATGATATATGTAGTCTACTGCTGTTTTTGCGTTACAAACTCTACGTTACAAACTACACATTTCATTCTTGCTAATTAGCCAAAATATGAACGGAATAAGTAGCAAGCATCGTAACAACAAACAGAGTTAACGTAAAATAAATAGGGACAAAAGTGTGTCAACTAACCATTCAGAAAGGTCCTGCTGCAACCGAGATATTTGCACTTCCACCAAAACCTTGTCTCCTTCAGTGTCCGATTCTGGATCATACTCATCAAAGTCAGGGCACACAAACCTCTTGACCACGGTAAGGTGCTGGTTCTTCAGAGAGGCATTTTGTCAAATTAATAAATTAAAACAAAAAGGTGGCTTAGTAAACTTTATTTTTATTTTTTAGTAAGTATAAAATAGGTATTAATGAGATCATCTATTAATTATGTTTGTCTAACTGCTACACATGTATTTATACATACATTTAGATATTTATGAACATCTAAATATAATTGTTAAAGGTTTTAAGATATAAATAATCACATCATGGGGTCATTAAGGTTTCAAACAGGTTCATGTAAGGTAGGTCTACTATAACATGAAAACATGATTTTTAAAACAGGCATCATGGCTCAAGATCCTGTTCTTGTTTAAGATTATTCAGACTAATTTGTGAATTTAACATCCATATTGTCACGATTCTTATGTTATGTCACGTTTTTAGTTTTGTAGGTCTAGGTTTGGGTTTATTTTGCTGTTCTGTTCTCCCTGTTTCATGTTTTCCTCCTTGTTTCTTGTCTGGTCCTTCTCCCTGTGTTTTCCTCCCTGTCGTTAGTTTCCCTGGTGTGTCTGATTGTCTGATTGTGTTCACCTGTTGCCCTTGTGTTTCTCCCTCCTTTACCCAGCTGTTTCTTGTTCCTTGATTACCCCTCCCTGTATTTAGTCTTGTGTTTCCTCGTCGGTTCATTGTTTGTTTCTCCTGTCTCCCTCCATGTTGGTCACGGTGAGTTTTGTGTGTTTTACCTTGCACTCTCTATGTTTTTTGATTCATGCCATGTTTTTGTTTTTTCAGCTTTTAAATAAAGCTCGCTTTTGTTTATAGACCTTTACCTTTTTGTAGTGTGCTTTTGGGTCCTACCTTTTCCGCAATCCGTAACAGTGATCTTAACAGAATGAACCGACCAAATATGGACCCAGCGGATATTGATGATTTTGAGTTAGATCTGTTCGATCTAGACTTTTCTCTTCAATGTTATTATGCCGAGTGGAGTGGAACCTCGTCAAGAAGGGACAAAGAGGCTATCCTCAAAAAGGCACAAATGGAGGTGTCTTAACATGCCATGGTTGAGGAGCTCGTTGCCTGAATGTCTCGGGGTCCTTCTCAGGTTGATTAAATGGAATCCTTGCGTCCCTCACTTGCGTCGTTTCCCTGCGTTTAGTCCCTCCCACCAGGGAAGCATGGAGAGACGCAAGGAAACCACGAGAAGCAGGGAAATGAGTTTTAAGAGCAATGGGACGTCCTTTCCTCCGGAGCGTCACGTGAAGCGACGTCCGTTTGTGATGACGCCGCACAGCTGTTCGTATGACAGCAGCTCTGTCCCCGTTATTTTCACACACACCCCCGCCTCTGTTAGTACCAGGTTAGTACACATTTACTGACACAAACATTTGTATCATCTGTTGTAGACCCAAATACATTAAATAAAATTAGAACTCAATCTCAAAAAAGATAAACGCCATTCTTAAAATGTATAAACGAACAATAGTTGGATTAATATTGATTAGAGTGCACAATAGAAATAAAATAATTCAGAGAAGAAAAAGAGATATGTTATCTATCAAAACCCAGTTAGATTAACATTCATTAATCATTGGATTGCACACTTTGTTTGTGTGGATATGTAGCACATTAACATGTTAAATAGCACTTAATGACTGACTGAATGGAAATGACAATAAATGAAAATCTAAAACGAAAAAGCGATCATGAAAATGTTTCCAATAAATGAATAAAATAATTTTTGACCACTTTGTTGTTCAGATATATCACATATGTGTAACTAAATGATGCATTCATTGAAACAAATCACAGTATAAACTGAGGAGTGAGTTTCATGTGTTTTCTTCACTCCGTTGGGAAACTGCTCTCATGTCAAGAAGCATCAGATCAGTGCATGCACTGCATCGTCCAATCAGTGAGCGATACACAGTAAGGGGGCGGGGAGAGTATCTGAGGATTTCACCGGAGGATGGTCTGGTGGTTCCTCGGTTATCGCTCCTCCATTATCGCTCCTCGCTCCTCGGTCCTCGGCAGAAATAAGAGTCATGGGACGCTACTCGAGATGGCGCAGACAAATCAACTTCCGGTGATACCGAGGACCGAGGACCGAGGAAATGAAAATAGTCGACCTGAGAAGGACCCTCAGAGTTTTTTCACGTAGCCCTGAGAGCCAGTCTCCATTTTCTGACCCTATTTTGGGATCCCGTCTGGCGTTTGGAGGTCCACGGAGCCTCCAAAAGACCTCTAAAAAACGCAAGGTCAGGAAGCCAGCTCGCACTCCAGTACCGGTCCACACGGCCATGGTTCCGTGCTCCAGTGCCAGCCCACACAGTCATGGTACCATGCTCCAGTACCATCCCACACAGCCATGGTTCCGTGTTCCGGTTCCGTGCCCAGCAGCCATGGTCCCTGCTCCAATACCGGCCCACACAGCCATGTTTCCGGCTCCAGAACCGGCCCACACAGCCATGTTTCCGGCTCCAGAACCGGCCCACACAGCCATGTTTCCGGCTCCAGAACCGGCCCACACAGCCATGATCCAGGCTTCAGTTCCGGTCCCCACAGCCATGATCCCGGCTCCAGAACCGGCCCACACAGCCATGTTTCCGGCTCCAGAACCGGCCCACACAACCATGTTTCCAGCTCCAGAACCGGCCAATACAGCCATGTTTCCGGCTCCAGAAACGGCCCACACAGCCATGATCCAGGCTTCAGTTCCGGTCCCCACAGCCATGGTTCCGACTCCAGAACCGACCCATACAGCCATGGTTCCGACTCCAGAACCGACCCAAACAGCCATGGTCCCTGCTCCAGAACCGGCCGATACAGCCATGGTTCCGGCTCCAGAACTGTTCTGCCGGGGGGCCTGCCAACTCCATGTCCTGTGCCATTGGAGTTCCCGCCGACTACTGTTCTGCCGGAGGTCCTGCCAACCATATGTCCTGTGCCTTTGGAGGTCCAGCCGACACCTGTTTCGTCGGGGGTCCTGCCAACTCCATGTCCTGTGGCGCTGGGGGTTCCGCTGAGGGTCCTGCCAACTCCACGTCCAGTGTCGTTGGGGGTTCCGCTGGATTTCCTGCCAACACCTGATCCTGTCCTGTTGGAGGTCCCGCCGACACCTGCTCCACCGGATTTCCTGCCAACACCAGATCCTGTCCTGTTGGGGGTTCCGCCGACACGTGCTCCGCCGGGTTTCCTGCCAACACCATATCCTGTCCTGTTGGGGGTCCCGCCGACACCTGCTCCACCGGGTTTCCTGCAAACACCATATCCTCTCCTGTTGGAGGTCCCGTCGACACCAGCTCTTGCTCCGTCCGGGGTCCCACTGACACCAGCCCATGTTCCGTCCAGAGTTCCGTCTACGCCTGTCCCGCCAGGGGTCCCACCAGCTCCTGCTCTCGATCCCAGTGCTCCGGTGATTCAGCTGACACTGGAGGGGTCCCATTGCGGCGTACGTCGTCCTCCGGAGCTATCCCGTCGCCGCCTTCTTGCCCGGCCTCCTGAGTTCCCCAGCGGCCTTCGCCCTCGAGCCCGGCCTCCTGAGTTCCCCAGCCGTGGTCTTCGCCCTCGAGCCCGGCCCCCTGACTGTCCGCCTGAGACCCCCTCCATGAACTCTGCCTTGCCTCTGGGCTGTCGACCCAGACCCGTCCTCCGGACCCCCTCCACCCACCCTTTTGGAAATGGTGGCTGTCTAGGATCCGTCCCTTGGGGGGGGGGGTGTTCTGTCACGATTCTTATGTTATGTCACGTTTTTAGTTTTGTATGTCTAGGTTTGGGTTTATTTTGCTGTTCTGTTCTCCCTGTTTCATGTTTTCCTCCTTGTTTCTTGTCTGGTCCTTTGGAAGTTTGGATTCGAGGATTATGTTATGTTGGATTAAGTTTAAGCTACGTTAGCTAGAAAGCTAACGTTAAGTTTAAGCTACGTTAGACTTGGTTTCAAATCGATTAAGCATTGCAAAGAGAAGACAAAACGGTAAATTAACACTAGAACCGCCAAGGGATTCATTTTGACTAACCCTGATACTGACGGGCTGTCAGGAGAGGGAGAGAGAGAGAGGAAAAGAGATGCCTCGTTTATTTCCCCTGTGTTTATTATCAGAAGTTACTGTAAACTTTTGAATAATGTAGTTCATCTACTTTTAGTAGTTTGTTTAAATGTTTTAATTATGTTGTTGTTGTTTGTAGAAGTGCATCATTCCTTGAATTATTGTAAAATGAATCTGAACTTTTTGATCCGTTATGATGATAAACTGAAGCAATTTCTAAATTAACCCAATTAACTGAGTTTTAAATCGTCCTACTTAGTTTATGAGGTAATTATGAAGAGGAACAAATTAAATGATTTGAAAATGATATCTATGTAGGTGCTGACGCTGTTGGCGGTTCTAGTGTTAACAGAAATTTAAATTAAATATGTGTAATGGCAAATGCCATATATGATTTTCTTACCTGGAATTCTGCCTTTTTGAACAGACTTTTTGATTGAGTCCTAGCTATATTGTCTGCAGTTCTAGGATTAATATGATTGTCATCGGTCTAAATCAGATTTCAAATGATTAACTGTGTATGTAATGAAGATCATAGTGTGGGTTAAATCCATTTTCATAACCACTGTCTTTTAACTGATTTAAATGCGGAAACTGGGCTTATTCATCAGAATTTCGTATGACTTGACTTGAGCAATGACTTGACTTGACTTGCTTGACTCTCACCACAGTGACTTGGGACTTGCTTGATACTTGTAGGTCAAGACTTGAGACTTGCTCATGACTTGCACATGTAGGACTTACTCCCACCTCTGGTAAATTGTGATAGAGCAAACCATCTTAATACCTGTAGCAGCCCCTCGATTCCACCGGGTCCGTCTGCGTCGCGTCACGGCTTTGCCGCGGTTTTGGTCCGGCCTCCGGCGTCATACCCTACCGGGCGCAGATGGACCCGGTGGAATCTAGGGGTTACGCTTGCGGGTGGGTGTGTTCTCCGCCGGTGGAGCAGCTGTTTCATCTTCTTGAAATCAAAGCCCAGAGTGATGGCACCAGAGAACGACATAAAAAATGAACCGCTTTATCATGGCTCCCCAATGGGTGCTGGTTACCCCCTTTTGCCGTAAAAGCTGATGTGCCGTTCCACCTCTAAATCACCACGTATCGCACAAATATTTTGCATTTATTGTTTTTGCATGGATGGTAACACTTTTAGCACCCAGACAGATCAATATGCTGGAACAGTGTATTTTGATGCACCCTACTCGCCATAAAACACGATGTCGCTGTAACTCCAATGGACAAGGTCCGTTCGTCCCCCAATCTTCACTTGTATGTCACCGGTCCATGCCTCAACAGCTCTAAGTGAAATCTCACCATATGCCGTTTCCATGGAAACCCATGCCAAAAAACACGATGTTATCGTAACTCCTATGAAAATAGTCAAAACAGCACCAGACTTCCGATGAAGGCTAATGGTCCAGCCCTCAGTTCTGTATTTATAGAGCCCTGATGAGAAGCACTGCCGCCAAAACTGAAAACGTGACGTGGATCATAAATATATCAGCAATTAAACAACATCTTACATTTCTTTTCACACAATACGTCTCCTTGCAGTATCTGTATTTGATCCAATTGGTAGATAGGTTATATTTACACCATAACGGTGCACAGCTGATATAAAAGGACTTGTCGTTTTTAAAGATATTACTGATTTTCTTTGAATATAAGAATGTAAATACTGAGTTGAGAGAATAGTCAGGGGATTTGGGTGATGGGAGACACATCTATGGATTCAGAATTTCAATAGCTTACTGTTAAATGACGGATATACCTTTCTGTCTGTGATGTTTTACAAATCAGATATTAGAAGTAAAACATGTGAAATAATATAGCAATATCCTGTACAATTATGTGAAAACATGAATAAAACTACACATCTTCAGATGTTATACATACACAAGTGTCCTACACTAATAATACAAAGTTATTATGGCTGTGTGTACCTTGTGTGCACGGCCTAGTGGTTAATGCACGTTATTGAATTAGTTGTGTATATGATATGCCAATGAACCTTAGAAAATCTTGAAATCTTGAAAGGGATATGCAAAATAGCCATTATATACAGTCTTTAATTAACTATTAGTAGAGAATAACGAGTAATGAATATACTTTATAGGGATCTGCAGATAAATGTTTAGTCTTTTCAAGCAGCAACTATCAAATATCTCTCCTGATTGTTGGCACTTGACAATCACCTTTCCCTGAATTTTACTCAGGTGTAACTAAAGCCTGATTTAAGGGTTGTTTATATTTCACAATCAGAATCTGCAAAGTAACTAAAATAAATGTAGTGGAGTAAAAATACAAGGTTAACCTCTGAATTGTAGTGGAGTAGAATTGCTGTTTTGTTTAGTAATGGATATTGAATATGGAATAAAGGTTTTGACAAGACCTGGTCAATAATCAATCAAAAAGAGCTCCAGATGTTAATGATCTAAACAAAACAGCACACCTGAAATGTATATTTAAATACTTTATTAAGGGCAGTGAATTCGTTTTTTCTGTATGTTTTTCAAATCAGTGTTATACAGTAAGTGTCATAGACAGTGTTACATTGCTATTATTATTATCCTTAAAATATATGTAAAACAAAACCACTTATGATCTTGCTATTATTATCCTTAAAATATATGTAAAACAAAACCACTTATGATCTTTTTATTTGAGTGGTTTACTAATGACAGTTAATTCTGTTTTTGCTATTGATGGTTTCATTTTTGTGAAAAATAATAAAATAATAAAATTCAATAACGTGCTTTAACCACTAGATGTGCCTTTCGATCAGCTGTGCACGGTTATGGTGTAAATACAGCCTATCTACCAATTGGATCAAATATAAAAGTCAGCCGAATTAGTATTGATACTGCAAGGAGACGTATTGTGTGAAAAGAAATGTAAGATGTTGTTTAATTGCTGATATATTTATGATCCACGTCACGTTTTCAGTTTTGGCGGCAGTGCTTCCTGTTTGTCCAGAAGTCTTCTCATCAGGGCTCTATAAATACAGAACTACGGCAGATATGTCATATTTAATGCAGCCGAGCCGTGTATTACAATGCCGTTATGTGATGACCTCCAAAGAGAAAAGCAAGCAAACTCGGAATAAAGTATTTTATTTTTTTTAAATGTTTTTGGATTTCACATCAACAGGAGTCCGGTTAACTAAAATGTCTGTGCGGAACAATACCCCCAACCCATAGATCCGTGGGTGAATAATGTCAATCACCACATTACACACATTCCTTCACATTTACATTTTAATTTACATTAAAGTATTTCGCCGTCGACAATGTTGCCTGGCAACGCAATCGCACAACGTCAAGTCCGTTAATTCCACATCCTCACCTCCACACACATGGATTAACATCGATTTAATACATTAATGTAGCCTTTGTTTCTGCTAAAAGAGGTGTCGACCAGCTAGGGCAACAAGAAAATCGGCAAAATCGAGTGTGACGATTAAAAAATAAATTAAAAACATCTAATTTTGACAATAAAAACCGACCAATAGGCGCGGTAGACCATTTGCTAGGCAATTCCGGGTATTTCTCCACTGGTTGGGCCATGTTAACAATACCGTGTAACTGTCACGTTTGAAGGGACGAAACCGTGACATATTCACGTCTCCCAGCATGGTAGATCGTCACATGTTCACGTCTTGCCGTGATACCGGGTTGTCTATAATACAGCATAGGTTGTATTATATAAAAAAGGCTCAGGGGGGGGGATGACATTTTAATGATATAACGGGATAGATGTAACAGAAGTGTGAATTTGATGAATGCATTGACACAAAGCCCATGGACGACTACACAATGAGATAATAAAGTACAAGGATGATCTTACTTTTCAGGAGGTACTCATAGAGTTTCCTCATTTTGAGTAGGATCTCGACCCCATCAGTGTTACCGAAATGGTGGACCAGATCCCCACGGATCTCCCCACTGCGGCCCTTATTGCAGAGGAAAAGGACCGGGCTGGAGCCAAGGGTGGGTAGTTTAAGAACCTGCAAGAATTGGAGCGAAAAAGATTGCATACAGTTTAGTGAAGCAAGGCTGATTAGGACCAGTTCAAAAGCTTCGACTTCACTGGCTTTGCAAGTATTTTTTTGCTCAGCTCTTCGCAGCTATGGTGCTTTGTGTATTCTTCACAATATTTGTATTATATTTTATGCATTACCTATTACGTAAGTGTAAGTGACAAGTGTGAGTGTGTGTAACAGGCACATTGATCAATGATACAAATCTTTTGGTTTGTTAAAGCCCGAAAAATGGTTTCACATTCACTGAGGGCAAGGCTGTTTGACAAATAAGATATGTAATCGTCTGAGAGGCCAAACATCTTAAATAATAAGTCATTTAAACTCACAGATAGCTCGGCCGACTTAACGGTCCTGCTGGCGTTCCTGTTGCTCTTCACAGAAGCCCCCCAGCTAGAGTCCTTCAATTGCGCTTCTTTTTAAAAAAAAAAAGTTTATTTATTTGAAGGGGGCAGACACACGCCACGCATGTTTTACGCCCAAGGGAATTTGGGGCCTGGCAGGAGTAGTATGAAGCTGCAGCGTCGGAGGCTGCAGTCTCAGGACCACACTCCTGGGACAGCACTCTCAGGACCCTAGTTGTTTTGCAACATCGCCACCTAGTGAGCAGGAGACATGAATATGAACGACAACGCAGAGAGTGTGAGTAGTGTGAAGTGCTTTTAAAGTTTTATTTGTTTAACATTAATAACAATTCCGGTGTCTTGAAATGAATTGTGATTAGCTAACATTAACTATGATAGTCTAAAGGCACTAAAAACAATTATTTGTTAGCTATAGCTTTCGGCAAAAGCATTGTTAGCAAAAGCATTAGCTTCGTTAGCATATTTGATTATTTGTTTAATGAAACTGTAGCGTGATTTTGGCAAGCCCAACTAGGTGTCCTACATTAATTGTTGATTTAATCACTAATTACAGTAAGAGTGTGAGTAATGTGAATCATGTTGTTTGTTTAAAGTTAACAACTATTCTGGTGTATTCAATTGGCCAGCAATACAAGCAACACGTGCTAAATGTCAATGAAACCGTATGTTATGGTTATGTTATTTAGCAGAGGCTTTTATCCAAAGTGACTCACAAAAAACATAAAAGAACCATAATTAACATTAGATTATCAATACAAATAGTTACATAGTCAGTTACATTACGTATTACATTTTTTAACAGGGTAATTAGTCATCTGTAACCTACTACATTTAAAAAAAGTAAACTTCCCAACCCTGATCATTAATTATAGTCAGCTAATTAATTAAACTTCAAAGGATGACAAAAGCATGTCAATATGATCTGTCTGTCCGCTACATTAAATCAGCAGTAGCCTAATATAAGTTCTGTCTTCAGTGTAAATGCTTCTTTAATAGTCATTGTATTACTATTTGAATTCATTGTAAATAATCGTAACTGTGCTGACTGCCTGTTTACTGTTTATCAGACAGTCTCATCATTTTGACATGTTTTGTAATATTGCATGAGGTGTTTTAGTCAGTTATTATGTCGGCCTATTCTGTAGGTTAGAATCTGTCGTGTCAGAATCTAACAATTAGGCCTAATTTATGTCTGTCTGTGAAAGTATTTCAAAATGTTCAGTTTGACCAATTAGGCTCTCTCTTTTTCAAGATGCATATTTCAATCCAAGAGGGGAGATCCTTGCCCGACTTACAACGATGCACTACATGTTGCGAAGTCTTTCACTGCCCGTTCTCTGCCTCAAATGTGTTCCACCCAGCCAAACTGAGCAAGGTCCAAACCCATTTAGAGAGCCACTTCAACCGTGCAGTTCTCCATGAAGGTAAAGTTTGCAAACATTCTCTTGTGAAATGCAAATGAAGTTGCAATGTGTCTGCATTAAAAGCAGCCTGAATGTTATGATCAGTTCCATTTGAGCAATAAATCAAAACAAGTCCTTCTATGATTTGTTTGTGGTGACCAGTTACTTGATTCAGATGTTTGGTATTCATAATTTACACTTTAAAATAATATGATCACAAAATAATAATACTACAATTCTATGTTCTTATGTTTAAGGGTATACCATTCACAGATGTGCATTAAATTGCAGACCAGGATTTCATTTCCACTGCCAATCAATGCTGACGCTTCCCGGGGTACTGCAGCTGGAGCTGTTTTCTGGTGGTTGAGGGAACAGCAGACCCCGCCTCACCCCAGTGAAGAATCCACAGTGTGGAAATTGTGCCCAATAAATACAAATGTATTCTGCACTGAAATGCCTCTCGTCAAATTGCATGTTTATCTTTTGCAGTCTGGTGCATAAACACATAAAAGTTGTTTTTGAGTAATCTAGCACCTCTTCAAAGACACATTTGATTTGATTTATTTCGAACGTGTAATACAATAAAAAAAATATATATAATAATAATAAAATGAAACAAGATAATTATGATACTGTAGAAACATAAGCAGTATCAAATTGATTCAAAGGAGTTTACACTTATTTAACCCCACCCCTTCTCCCAAAAACTAAATTAACTGTTTTGTTTTAACAAAATATACATCTAAATGTATGTCTACATACAATATACATTTACAATTATAAATAAATTATATCATTATTACTACAATATATATATATATTTATGTTGTATGTCAAATTTGATAAGACAAATATAAAAGACTATCTTTTTACACCTGACATACAAAATACATTTGTTATTAAAAAAACAAAAACATATTAACAACTTGTTAATAATTTAATTTCAGTAAGAAAAACATTTTCATGCATTTTTAGATGGTTAATAGTAATTACAATGTCTAAAGAGACTCGCTGTGTATGAGACTCAATACTCGCTGGTTGTACTTTTGCGGTCATCCAATCCGCTAGATGGCGATGTTGCAAAACAACTAGGGTCCTGAGAGTGCGGTCCTGAGAGTGCAGCCTCCGACGCTGCAGCTTCATACTATTGCCTGGCAGGAGGGGCACAGTTGGGTTTTGGGCTTTGTCATTCTGCAAATGAAAGTTAAACGGAGGGATTATCTCAAAAATGTTTGCTGTCAGTTGATCAATTTTTTCTCAAATACACAAATATGTTATTAAGTTCATGCTCTATATTAAATGCAATTGGAGAGATAGAAGATACAGTCTAATATTGTTAAGGTTCGGCAAAAGGTAGGACCCAAATGCAGATTAAAAGGGAAGCGGGTTTCAAAACAAAAGTGAGCTTTAATAAAAAAAAAAGCTGATGAACGTAAATAACATGGCATGAAACACATAGGTAACACGAGGAAGATACAATACCAAAAACGATCGTGACCAACATGGAGGGAGACAGGAAAAACCAACAATGAACCGACAAGGCACACAGGGGAAGACAAGACTAAATACAGAGAGGGGTAATCACAAGACAAGACACAGCTGGGGTAGGGGAGGCAGAAACACAAGGGCAACAGGTGAACACAATCAGACACACCAGGGAAACTAACGACAGGAAGGCAAACACAGGAAGAAGGAACAGAGAAGACACAAGGAGGAAAACATTTCAAAACAAAGGTGGAAAATGAAAACATAAATACAAAACCGTAACTGAACCCCCCCCCTTAAGGGACGGATTCCAGACGTCCCAAGAAAACCCCAAAAAGTCCAAAACCTCTAGAAGGGTGGGCGGAGGGGGCCCGGAGGAGGGACGCACAACCAGGACCAAAAGGGTGGGTGGAGGGGGTCCGGAGGACGGGCCCAGAAGGGGTCCCGGGCGGACGGCCCCGGGGCAAGGCAGAGTCCAAAAAGGGGCGAAGGTCACAGCGGGCGAACTCAGGGGCCCGGGCATGAGAGCGAAGGCAGCGGCTGGAAGAGTCAGGAGGCCGGGCTCGAGGGCGAAGGCAGCGGCTGGAAGAGTCAGGGGGCCGGGCTCGAGGGTGAAGACCGCGGCTGGGGAACTCAGGAGGCCGGGCTCGAGGGCGAAGACCGCGGCACTCAGGGGGCCGGGCTCGATGGCGAACAAGAAGGCGCCGACGGGACAGCTCCGGAGGACGGGCAGGAAGGTGCTGACGGGACAGCTCCGGAGGCCGGGCAGGAAGGTGCTGACGGGACAACTCCGGAGGACGGGCAGGAGGGCCATGACGGGACAGCTCCGGAGGACGGGCAGGAAGGCGCCGACGGGACAGCTCCGGAGGCCGGGCAGGAAGGTGCTGACGGGACAACTCCGGAGGACGGGCAGGAAGACCATGACGGGACAGCTCCGGAGGACGGGCAGGAAGGCGCTGACGGGACAACTCCGGAGGCCGGGCAGGACCCGTTGTCGGCCGAAGAGGAACCGGAGCCGACGGAACAGGCGTAGACGGGATCCTGGACATGACATGGACCGGTGTCAACGGGACCCCGGACGGAGCAAGGGCCGGTGTCGACTGGACCCCCAACGGCGGGACCTCCAACAGGACAGGACACAGAGTTGGCAGGACCCCCGGCAGGACAGGTGTCGGCGGGACCCCCAACGGAACAGAACATGGAGTTGGCAGGGCCCCCGGGAGAACAGGTGTCGGCGGGACCTCCAACAGGACATGACACAGAGTTGGCAGGACCCCCGGCGGGACAGGTGTCGGCGGGACCCCCAACGGAACAGAACATGGAGCTGGCAGGACCCCCGGCGGGACAGGTGTCGGCGGGACCCCCAACAGGACAGGATATGGTGTAGGCAGGAAACCCCGCGGAGCAGGTGTCGGCGGGACCCCCAACAGGACAGGATCTGGTGTTGGCAGGAAATCCGGCGGAGCAGGTGTCGGCGGGACCCCCAACAAGACAGGATCTGGTGTTGGCAGGAAACCCGGCGGAGCAGGTGTCGGCGGAACCCCCAACAGGACAGGATCTGGTGTTGGCAGGAAATCTGGCGGAGCAGGTGTCGGGGGACCCCCAACAGGACAGGATCTGGTGTTGGCAGGAAACCCGGCAGAGCAGTAGTCGGTGGGACCCCCAACGGCACAGGACATAGGGTTGGCAAGACCCCCGGCAGAAGAGTAGTCGGCGGGACCTCCAACGGCACAGGACATAGGGTTGGCAGGACCCCCGGCAGAAGAGTAGTCGGCGGGACCCCCAATGGGACAGGACATAGGGTTGGCAAGACCCCCGGCAGGAGAGTAGTCGGTGGGACCTCCAACAGCACAGGACATAGGGTTGGCAGGACCCCCGGCAGAAGAGTAGTCGGCGGGACCCCCAACGGGACAGGACATAGGATTGGCAAGACCCCCGGCAGAAGAGTAGTCGGCGGAACCTCCAACGGCACAGGACATAGGGTTGGCAGGACCCCCGGCAGAAGAGTAGTCGGCGGGACCTCCAACGGTACAGGACATGGGGTAGGCGTCGGCCGGAGAGCCAACAGGAGACGAGGTGCTGGAGTCGGCCGGACCACCAACAGGACACGAGGGGCTGGAGTGGGCCGAACCACTGACAAAACACGGGGGGCTGGCGTCGGCCGGGGAGCCAGTACTGGAGCCGAAACTGAAGCCGGAACCATGGCTGCTGGGGCCGGAACCATGGCTGCTGGGGCCAGAACTGGAGCTGGAACCATGGCTGCTGGGGCCAGAACTGGGGCTGGAACCATGGCTGCTGGGACCAGAACTGGAGCTGGAACCACTGGAGCACGGGCTGGAATCTTGGTCTTGCGTCTCCTAGAGATTCTTTGGAGGATCTGTGGGCCTCCCAAGGCCTGGTCATACCCCAGGAAAGGGTTAGAGGCTTCGGACAAGTCCTCAGGACTACTTGTGAAAAGTTGTAGCCACTCAGGCAACATGCTCCTAAGCCAGGGCTGGCAATCAACCTCCTGACGTGCCTCCTTCAACGCAGCCTCTCTACCACGTCTAGAAGAGGCGCCATTCCAAGTATAAAAAATGTACTCCAGAGAGTACCCAAGACATTCTGCCTGTAGAGCAAAACGATCCGAGTCTGCTGAGTCCAAAGCTGGTCGGTTCATTCTGTTAAGGTTCGGCAAAAGGTAGGACCCAAATGCAGATTAAAAGGGAAGCGGGTTTCAAAACAAAAGTGAGCTTTAATAAAAAAAGCTGATGAACGTAAATAACATGGCATGAAACACATAGGTAACACGAGGAAGATACAATACCAAAAAACGATCGTGACCAACATGGAGGGAGACAGGAAAAACCAACAATGAACCGACAAGGCACACAGGGGAAGACAAGACTAAATACAGAGAGGGGTAATCACAAGACAAGACACAGCTGGGGTAAGGGAGGCAGAAACACAAGGGCAACAGGTGAACACAATCAGACACACCAGGGAAACTAACGACAGGAAGGCAAACACAGGAAGAAGGAACAGAGAAGACACAAGGAGGAAAACATTTCAAAACAAAGGTGGAAAATGAAAACATAAATACAAAACCGTAACAAATATGCTGTGAATACTTGAGATAGTGCGCAAACTTCCAATGGTTTGAATCAAATTAATATATTCATATGTATGTGAATATTCAATATATTCAAACACAAATGACAAGTGGGGTTTTTGTACTTAGCCAATGCTAAGTGACTCCATTTTGAACAAAATTGAGCAACATTCTGTTAATAATTAGGCTAATGTGTACTGACTTCTAATGTACTGTGTAATTTGTTCACATATAAACATCATGACATTAAATGATGGCATTCCTTCTTGATGACAGCTTATGGTAAAAAAAACAAATGACCAGCAACCGCAGTGACGCGTCCTAAAACCCGGAAGTAAGTTAGCATTTTTAGCACGTCCGGTTCCTTCAACAAAAAGCGATGCAATTTATCCATAGGATTTTGGAAAATAGCTCCAAATAAGGTCTGTGTTTGACACAAATTGAAGAGACAGATCACGTTTTGTTCTAAGACATTAAATACATCAGCAGTGACCCCGCTGGTGATTTTTGAAGAGTTTACAGTACGTGTCTGAAAAACGATGGTTGTTAACATGTGGCTGAATAGGACTACAGAAGTTGTCTCGGCCATTTTACGTCATTACACCGAACACGTAAAACACTCCCGCTAAGTAATAAATAATAAATAAATTATAATAATTACAAATACTTTCGCTCCAGAGAGTCCTCTTTGTTTTGATGAGCGATACAACTAACAGTGCTAGCTCCTTTGATGACTACGACATTGTACTAACACAGCTAGCTAGCCAAACGGTGGCTAATGCTAGCTTCTAAATGAGCCGTTATTACAAAAAAGAAAATAACTGTTACAGACTACATTTTCTTTAAGTTTCTCGTACTGTCTTACGAATCCTGCTGCCTGGGTGGGACTTGAATACATAACCCAAATATTTTATTTGTGTTATATTTGAATATTGTCGAAAATTAAGTGAGCAGTCGAGTTTATTACAGCTTACCTTGCTGGTGTCTCAAGGTTCCGAGCGATGTATCACGTGAACTACGTGACCTCGCCTCGCGAAGATAGCTGAGGATTGTGGGTAGTGTAGTGTCTTCGGCCATCCAAAACTCAAAACTACTTGTTTCTCAGAATTGAAGGGGAAAACGTGACAAAAGCATTGTACACTAAAACCTATCAATGTCGTTTCATCAACAAGGATAATCTGGTGTTTTTGAGTTAATGAGTAGTGCAGATATCACCTATTTATGTTTCATCCAATCACAGAGCTTGTTGACTTATCACAAGGTTTTGTCGCAAAGCGGACAGAAGTCGTCACAACAATAGCTGGGGATTGTGGGTAGTGTAGTCTCTTTGGCGCTCCACATTTCAGAGAAAACAAGTTGTCTCAGAATTGAAGGGGAAAAACACAAAAGCATTGTACACAATTTAAACCTATCAATGTCGTTTAATTAACAAAGGTAATCTGGTGTTTTTGAGTTGATGAGTAATGGAGATATCACTGTCAAATCAATCGACAGTAAGGAGAATACTTACTTCCGGGTGTACAATTCTCCGTTATCCAATGGGAATGGACGCTCACATTGCCTTTAACAGCTGCCGACACAAACGAATGCCGTGCTTCCCTAAGCGTCAAATACCGCCGCCGATGGGAATACATTGCAATCAGTTGAAAGCTCTTTGCATCCGTTTATGACGCTGAAGGAGCCTCGGCGCGTCACAACTGGACGCCACGGGATCCTGACCAAGCTTCGCTCCTGGACGCGCTGGGAGTGAGAGTGTGTTGTTTATTAACATTATTGTTAATTTAGACACATACATTCTGAGGAATGGGTTATTAGTTACATTTTATTTAAAAAATATTGTAAATGTGGTCACACCAGATACTGACTGGTTTTCTGAAAGTCTTAGACTTTAGATTACAGCTCCTAAAACATTTGAGCAAAAACAAAAGTGTTGTGTTTATATTTTTGTTCAGTTTATTAAACTTAAACGCAGCATTTAGCTCAGATTGTATTACTGCTTTTTTAAACTGTAGTATGCTCTCATGTGTTTCATTGTTGGGGTACAGCAGGGGTGGGGAACCTCCGGCCTCCGGGCCGTATACAGTCCGCGAGACCATTTGATACGGCCCTCGAGTTAATTTATAAACACACGCAAAAAAAAAAATGTTTAAGAAATCTAGAGACCGCAAAAGAATTAAACACGCGACTGCCTGTTTTTCCTGGCCAAGGACAGGTTCCTTGAACAAAACACGAGCGTAACGTGTCATCACGTGGTATAGTGCTGCCGGAACGCCGCTCCAGCACTTCAAAAATTGCAGTACCCATAAGGAGCCGTACACATGCCGCAGTTTTTGCGTGGCTTTGTCTTTAGTTGTAAGCCCAGTGGCGATCTGTTCATCTGTCATACTGATCATACAATAACGCCATCGAAAATAATATGCTACATTACAGCACAACTACTTCTGGGTCTTTGTGTGTCACTCAAGCTCGGCTCTGTGTGTGTGGCACAAGCGTATTTTGTGTGAGCGAGCGAGCGAGAGAGAGAGAGAGAGAGCGGTACCGGGGATTGTTGTTATTAGCATCTGGTTAGCTAGCTATGCTAAAGAATATAAGAAGCTTTTTCTACAACCAGGTGGAAGAGAGCTCTCTCCTGACAGACTGAGAGGCTGATAACCTCAGCTCAGTGAGGTAAAGGCACACCTTTATATGATCATTATAGTTATAAAAAAATAAGAGAATAAATGAAAAACAGGTATAAAATACTATATGACGGTAAAAAAAAGTTGTTATTAATAAACAAGAATACAGTTTAAAAGGGGAGTGATTTGTGAAGAAAAGAAAATATGTTTACAGTTCTGTTTCATATGGGTGTTGAGAGATGTATCCATAGCAAGGGCGCCGGAAGCGGGGGGGCCAGGGGGCCATTAGCCCCCCCACTTTTCAGCCCTGCCCCACATTTTCGCAGCAGTGGATGCCGCGGAACACTGTACAAATCCCGTTTCAATAATTCCCCTCTACTCTAAAGACGCATCTAAAACGCGATCTGATATAGCTGTGTATATTTTGTTATTTGTGATTGTTATATTCAATCTCATTAGCTACAGGCATTTTGTAAAGGGAAGATGACAGCTCTCACTCGCCACTCTGCTCTTCCAGCACCGCTTCCCCTCAGTCTGTTGAAATTATGAATGTAAGGCGTATAGTAATCATAGATAACACGGCAGGGTCCGTTACAGTTTGTTTTCATCTGATTTCAAATAAACAAAGTCTTGGCTTTCAGAATATTAAACTTGTTTCTGCAAATTCAGATGATAAATACAACTTTGAAAGCTTGTAATGGCATAATTACAAGCGGAGAACGGAGTAACAGCAGGCATAACAACAGCCGGTGTTTTCCCCGGGAAACAAACACAATACACACAAACGCAAAATTACACAAACACACACACACGTATACGGACTTCCCCCAGACCAGTAATCCAAACGAAAATATCTTCCCCCCCGTACTAATTTGATCATTTGCTCCGCTAATAATCAATCAGATCGATGGATTCCAGAGAAGAGGAAACTTTAAAGGTCTTTTTCTCAAAATGATGACTAACAGTCATTATATAATGTGACATATTTTGCTTAATATTTTGAGTACAAAAACAATCCTGATATAGCCTATCATTAGAAAGCTAGGTGTATACATCTCAAAATGTGTCTTCGGGTCAATGCAACAGTTTCTTCCCCTCCGCTACCGGCCTCTTAAACAAGGCCCGGCTCCCCCGACACTTTACCTCTGCCACATCATAGACTATGCATTACATTAATGCACACAATGTTCATACTCCTTACTGCACATATTCTTATTTCGCCTTTCAGTTTATATTCTAAAATTTATTCATAGCATTCTATTTCCATGTAAATTACTGCTTTATTTAATTTGCATTGCTATTTAACTGTATTTTATTACGGTGTAAAATATTTTTTGTTTTATATTAGATTTCTTGTTTTTTATATTTGATGTATGCACCATGACATCAAGTCAAATTCCTAGTATGTGTGAACCTACCTGGCAATAAACCTGTTTCTGATTCTGATTTCGATGGAGCAGGTCACTTTGCATTAGGTAAAATAAAGCAGGCAGACATAACAGGAAGAATATGTACATTTTAACCCAATCAAATAGGACATTGTCACACCATTCAAATGTATCCATATACATTACAACCAATAAAAAAGCTTAGATTTGTTTATCTGTTACGTTGTTTACTTTATTTGTTACGTTGTTCTGTGTGTGTCAGCCGTTAACCAGATAGAAATAATAGATGCAAACATGTCAGAAGAACCAGCGCAGAAGAAAACAAAATACAGTCAATCTAAACTTCACTTTAACAACTGGAAGGTCACATCCCGGACATCCACATCTCCAGAGCCTGGACCTGGTCCTTCATCAATCATAGAAGAACCAGCGAAGCCAGATGATCCCCAAAGCAGCAGCTCTGCGGCCGCAGAGACTTTCAAAACCGCCGCCGCCGCCGCTGAACCGAAACAGGCTGGTTCCGACTGCATGGAGGTTTGTTGTCGGGACATTGAGACGGGTAAAGCTGTACAGCTAACTGACCGCGAGATTATTTGGGCAAAGAGAAAGGTACTTCAACGCAGAATGGTACAAAAACAGAGAGTGGTTAATTCTTTGCAAAACCACTAAACGGGCCTTCTGTGAAATATGCAGATTTGCTGCTGTCAAACGGCTTGTAACTTTCTCAAAATGTGGAGATGATAGCTTTGTTAATATCGGAGTTAATAACTGGAAAAAGTGCCCAAGCCTCCTGGACAGCCACGAAAAATCTCATTACCACAGAGAGTGTATTAAAAAAAAGTGCGCTTTCTTCAATCAAACACCAGTCAACATACAGCTTGTCAAACAACAGCGTATTGAGCAGGAAAAAAGAAGAGATGGAATGATGGAGCAACTGCGCTGTCTGCAGTTTCTAACCCGACAGGGCCTAGCAATCAGGGGGCATGCGGATAAGGAGAGCAATTTCCAAAAGCTTGTTGAACTCGTAGCTGAGAAAAACCCCACTCTGAAAAGCTTCATGCTCACCGGGAAATATGCGTCACATGAGACAATTAATGAACTTATAAATCAAATGTATCGGGAGTCTCTCACCACTCTATTAACTGAAATTAAAAGCAATGCAAAACACTATGCAGTTATTGTGGATGAAACTCGCGATTGCTCCGGGCATGAACAGTTGTCTCTGACTGTACGATGGGTATCAGCTGATTATGTTGTCCATGAAGACTTCATAGGACTGTATGACTATCCTAAGACTGACGTAGAATCAATAACCCTTACTATTAAGGACATGTTAATGAGATGCGGCCTGGACATTGGTGACATGAGAGGGCAAACCTACGATGGCGCATCTGTTCTACAGGGACAAATGTCAGGTGTGGCCAAACGTTTTAAAGACATCAATCCCAAAGCAGTCTCAATGCATTGCACAAATCACAGTTTGAACCTAATTCTTCAGGAAGCTGCTTCAAAGTGCAACATTGTACGTGGTGCCTTCAGTTTAGTTCACGACATACATGAGATAATCAACAACTCACCAAAACGACTTGCCATCTTTAAAAACATTAGGGATGCTGCTGCTGCCTCTCCTGGAGCCAGTGCTGGCCTCACACCGCTCTCACCCACTCGCTGGACAGCCAGAGGCAGTGCAATCAAATCCTTGCTTGCCAATTACGAAGCTGTCTACGACACTTTGGATGAAATAATCCGAATGGGGGGGAACACAGAAGCAAGCAAAAAGGCACCAGGGCTGCAGGCATTGATGACTCAATTCAGTGTTTTCTTTGGACTGAAAGTGTGTCTTAAACTGTTTTCTTCTGCGGAAGAGGTGGCTCGGGTGCTCCAGTCCAAAGACCTCTCAGCAGAGACAGTCAAGTCAGCAGTGCAGATGCTCCAGACACACTACACAAACCTGAAGTCCACAGAGGCATTCCACAGCATCTTTGAAGATGCCCAAAGAACGACCATGAACGACCTGGTCCAGGCACCGGCTCTTCCTCCAAGGCGGCGCGCTCCACGCCGTTATGATGATGGGGATGCACCTCATCAGTGGGAAAATCCAGAGGACTACTTCAGGAGCCAGTTCTTTGAGGTAGTTGACCTGCTCACTTCTGAGCTGACTTGCAGGTTTAACCAACCCACTCTGCTTCTGCTGATGAGCATGGAACAGGTACTCCTCACAGCAGTAAACAGTCCCGCGGGATTCAACAGCATCAACATCCCCCAAAATCTGGTCGACATGTACACAGGTGATGTTGACATGGAACGGCTGTCCACCCAGTTGTCACTGTTTCCAGCAGTTTTGCAGGCACACAACAGTTCCGCCGCTGAAAGACCCATCATTCAGGTGACAAAGGTGGCCACAATCGCGGACATGCTGGCGGCACAGGGACGAGGCACGCAATCCCTCTTCAGTGAAGTGGACAAGCTTCTACGGCTGTATTTGACTGTGCCGATGTCCAATGCAACAGCTGAGCGGAGCTTCTCCAGCCTCCGTCGGTTGAAGACGTTCCTTCGTTCAACTATGTCCGAGCGCCGCTTAAATCACCTTCTCTTCCTCCACATCCACGAAGATTTAACCGACGGCCTGGACCTCAGAAAAGTGCTCCGGAGTTTCTGCTTTGCCAGTGAGCGAAGGGAGGTTTACTTTGGCAAAATCTAGGAAGATGGGGTAGATTTAGCCACGAGGGGATTTTTTTTTGCTTTACCCTAATGTATTGTGGGACATTTGTTTGAAGGTTGCCACCCTCATCTGTTATTGGACATTTTTGTCATGTGATTTTAATTACACAACATCACAGCTTTTATACAGCTTACTGTTAACAAGCTTGTTATACGTTCTTTTCACAAGAATTGTTGTTTGGTTCAGTTAAATAAATAATTTATGTCCATTTCTTGAATTTCTTGAAATAAGTTTCATGAATTGCATTGCCTGTAGATGCTGCACCGGTCTCAACGCTGTGTGTGTCCGTCAGGAAACACGCTGTTTACAAGTAGTTCCAGCAAACATCCACTGATAAACTGCGATGTTAACAACCTCATGATAACCTCATATTTTTTTAACTTAGGATCATACAGTACCTGTGTTTAGTCTAGAAAAAGGTAAATGTGTGCATTTTATTATAAAGTTGTGTATATTTACAGACTGTTGCAAAAACTAAGAAGCTTATAAACATCAGGTTTAAAACTAAAAGAGCTTTACAAAAAAGTAACACAATGAAAGATGTTTGGAGTTTTATTTGAGTTATTAATTTAAAAAAAATTCAAAGAGATGCTGATTTGAAACCGTTGTTACATACAGTTACGGCATTTCCTGTTTCTGCCGGAGAGAGGGGAGTTTGTCCCAAAGCTTGCGGCTGTATTTACTCCATCCATCTGACAGGAGGGAGCCTCATGTGTCACTCCACGGAGTTCACTCCGTCACGGAGGGGGAGTGTATAGGGGTAGGCAGGGTGTAGGGCGTGGTTTGAGATTGGGCCATCCACACGCACTTTTTTGGCCCCCCCCACTTCTAAAATGAATCCGGCGCGCCTGATCCATAGATCTCTTAATGTTGCTCTCAAAGTGCACCAGATTGATGCTTTTAACTTCAATATTAAACAAAAATGGTCTGTTAAAATAACCCACCCAACTCTAAATGCGGCATGCTTTGCATCCTGGGAGATTGATCTCACCAATCTGTCAACCTCTGCTCCCTACAGATGAAGCGTCTTATTTTGGACAGTTTAAAATGCGAGGGTCGTGATCGGTTCGTGCACGTTCCGTGATGGCCGGCCGGCCCCCAGTCTGACTTGATACCGCCCCCGTGATAAATACATTTAATTATTGTGAAGCCAGCTGCAATGGATCATTGATCCACCAGGGGGTGCAGTGGGGTTCCACACTGGAGTCATGTGAAATCAACTTCTTTGTTGTTAAGATCCATATGTCACGGATAGGATCCTAGTCTGTGCTAAATAAGACATGTAATCATTTAAATAATGTTGTTTAGTCGGAAAAAACGAACGAGCCGGCTCTCCCGATTTTTAATCCTAATTTAATCATCATCATTGATGTTTATGTTCGCCAAATTGACATGAAATCACTGACAAATATGAATATTCTGTATTCAACTTCATTGAAACGATCAGGATGGGTGTTATTTTTCCCCACAATGACCAAGTCGCTGCAAATGATCCCATGTATTACATGTACATGGCCACATTCTCAACAAAGTCACGTAACGAAACATTCTGTATTCCTTGCTTACTTTTTATTTAATGCTTTATAACAGCTGGAATAGTTCGTTTAGAACAGGCACCTCACTCGCAATCTGCTCCTCCGCAACGCCTACCACCTACCTCCGGCTGAAATTATGAATGTACAGTAAGGCATAGTAATCATAGATAACACGGCAGGGCCCGTTACAGTTTGTTTTCATCTGATTTCAAATATTTCAAATGTCTGAAGTTAATAAATACATTCTCAGTGTTCAAGTCAATAATAGTCATATAAGAAAAGTACTGATCTAATAACAGAGATTTTATAAGGACTTTTCAATGTTCGACATCGCTCATGTGAAATACAGTAAACTGGATGTTGTGGTGCCGAGAGGCGGGGTATCAAAAGTACAAGCTAAACTTTTATTTAGCATCTGAACACACTTGTAAACAACGTGATGCCCGGGAAGCGAAGACCCGGCGGAAACAGCTGGTCTGGTTCACTAAAATGTCCGTGTACAGTATATCTGGTACTAATGTATAGCGGATCTTTGTTAAGATCCATATGTCATGGATAGGATCATAGTCTGTGCTAAATAAGACATGTAATCATTTACAAAACATCACCATGTTGTTATGCGCATGTGCGAGATGTTATGCATGTGCGCATGTGCGAGATGGTCCGCCATGTTGCACAACTCAATTAAAAAAAGTGTGTTGGTGTATGATCACATTTGTATATGAAAATGTCAGAAGTTAATAAATACATTCTCAATGTTTAAGTCAATCACTGAAGATGCTTATGATATCATAAAATCTAAGTGTTAATGATTGTCAGTAGAGATGGGATGGCAGAAGGTGCTATATATATATATATAATTCCAAAGCTGGTAAAGACCTTTCAAATTTAGCAATAATAGTCATATAAGAAAAGTACTGATTTGTTCTTGAATCAACTTTTTTATGGAAAATGTTTTATGTAATTTTATTTCATTTTAAATAAAATGAAAGACATTCACAGTTAATGTAATTAGATATACATTATTAATGCCATACATTTTTAAATGTAATTAGATATACAATATTAATGCCATACATTTTTGCATAAATATTTATTCAGTATGATAGCTGTCTAACAGAAGTTAAATCCATTTCTCACTTATTCTGACAATGTACTTAACCCCAAATAAAAGAACCCAATAAAAATAGTTGTTAAATAATAGTGAAGTCACGTTGTAATAACAATAACTCATCTCTCTCGGTTTTTTTTGTTTTCTTTGTGTGCTTTGCCAAAAGCCACTGTGTCAAGTGTCCTAGTTGAGTTGCCGTAACGAACAGCAGCCGGCTCTCGATTTTTAATCCTAATTTAATCGTTTATGTTCGCCGAATTGACATGAAATCACTGACAAATATGAATATACTGTATTCAACTTCATTAAAATGTTATTAACGTGCCTAAACTCAGTAATTCACTAAAAATTACTGATCCCTCCGCGTCGCGTCGCGGAGGGATCTTGATCCCTGGGTGTTATTTTTCCCCATAATGACCAAGTCGCTGCAAATTATCCCGCTTATTACATGGCCACAAAGTAACGACATGACTCCCAATATTAATTAAAATGCTTTTATGGATTTAGAAAATATTTTTATTGATTTAAAAAATAGTTGTATGTATTGATTTAAATTTACATGCATCCGCTAAGAAAAATAGTCTGTTGTTACCGTTTTTTAAACAGTCAGAATGAAACGGCAGCTCTCAGCTGTGTGTTCACACTCCTAATGGCCCATCACAGCTCTCTCCCCCCCTAATCTTTCTTTTCCAACAGTTAAGTTAACTGTAGGTTACTCTGAGTGACAAGCTTACAGTTAGTGAAGTAACACTTTTTTTTTGTGAGTCACGACCTCGCTGTTTCATTCTAACATAACGCTCCAAATATGACTGTTTCCACTCGGACTTCAATACAGCAACACCATTGTTTGGTTTCCATGGTAGCGTGTCTCTTTAGTAGCGTGCACTCCTTTCCTGTAAATTACAGGTCCAGCCAGGCAAAACAGTAATATGAAATATGAACGTTAGTTTTTAACTGAAATGATCAAATAAAGTCAAAATGTCACAGTGTTTACAAACATTGACCATACCGTTCACCAGCCCCCACCCCACTATGTTGAGTATAGCCTACTCTTTGTTTAAAACGAATTGGCCATCGGAATGTGTGTGTCCCAACCCCCCCCCCTGTGATATCTCTTCTCCAGCAGTCTGTAGTTTGTGTTCGCAGATCATCACCCTTAGCTATTTCAATTACCTCTCAAACAACCTAAACTAGTTATAAATGTTTATTTTAAATAAAGTATGTTTCTTCACATGTTAGGTCTTGAAGGTTCATTGAAAGTAAAGCTTACTTTGGTTCTTGTGCTCTAGTTCTTCAAGGAATCTTACTGAGAACGTTATGTTTCCTCTGACTGCTTATGCCAAAAGCAACGACAAATTATCTGTTTTAAATACCTTTTTAGACCGTAAACTTTAGAATGAAATGTAATACCGGTTAGTTTTTTGTGTTCATACTGACAGAAGAAGAAATAAATTAAGTATGAATGAGAATAAGACTTCTGTAATGTATTGACATTTGATCAGTAGCCTATAAATGTATTACTAACTTTATCCACTGTGGTACCGAAGCTTGGATCACCGCCAAAGACATGGCCGAGGGCAGCTGGCAGCTTTCAATATTTTTCATGTGCGATTCGGGGGGGGGGGGGTTCTGTTAGAAGGTGCGACGGGGGAGGGGGGAGAGAGTTAGACGCTCGTGAATTGTCAACGGGGGGGGGGCCTCTCTGCACGGAGGAGCCGCGGAGAAGTGAATCACAGTGATCTCATAAACATATGACCAATGTGCGAGGGTGATGACATCAGAGCATCGTCCTATGGGCTTAGCCCCGGACAGGTACAACAGGTATTCACTCAGAGGGGGGGTAGTTATCCATTTACATGTCAAAAAGCAACAAACAGTGGGCGGGTGGGGGAAGTATACTGAGAAGTATATAATGAGAACTGCTACCAATGGTGGCCTATTTAGTTTATTAAGAAATACATATTTGTAGCTTTTTTTTTATCTGCAGTAGGAAATGCAGAGAGTAGCGACAGGGCTGGTCCAACCTGATCTGTAAAGTGATCTAACTAAGTGCTATTCATTTTCTTGACTGGGAAGTGCAGTGTAAATGGGGGGCTTATATGCATTTGAAAAGCAATATAAATCACACAGTTCGTATACAATAGGCATTAAAAGCACCGTCGATAACCATTGCCCTTCTCCTATTCAAACCAAAAGAGAAAATGCAGATATTACACTCTGAAAAGAAAGGGTAGACATATCTGTACTCTTATCCCTCTTAGGTGCCTTACAAACAATGGACGTCCACTCTCGGGAGCGTCGGAGTGGTGCGGTCACCCTAAGTGACAGACCTAAAGTATCCGGGATTCAGGCATCTTCCCTGGCTTGTACATTTTTGGTGATGCGCCCTGGAGGTATCAGACTATTTTAAACAACTTTTCCCCGCTTTTCAAACACTTATTCCGAGGTTTTAGCCAGTCATTTTGCACGAAATCATTTAACATTGACGGTCTCCTGAAAAAGCACATATTCTGTGCATTTTCAGGAGAGCGTCTATGTTAAATGATTTCGTGCAAAATGACTGTCTAAAACTCTCTTCCAGACATTTAAAAATACTTTCCCCGACCATTTAAACATTATTTCTGGCTTGTAAAGTGCAGTTATGCGCCCTGGAGATATTGCACTATTTACAAAATGTAGCACTCTGTTTATTTCACACCTCCAGGAGAGACCAGGGGGAAATCACCTCTCTCTGCCCCCTCACAGAGCCCCAAGGACGGACTAATTACCTCCAGCATGTCCCCATAACAGTGGGACTCTGTTTCTTTCACAGCTCCAGCAGAGACCAGGGGGAAATCACCTCTCTCTGCCCGCTCACAGAGCCCCAAGGACGGACTAATTACCTCCAGCATGGGCCCCTAACAGTGGGACTCTGCACCTCCAGCAGAGACCAGGGGGAAATCACCTCTTTTTGCCCGCTCACAGAGCACCGAAGGACGGACTAGAGACCTCCAGCACCAGTCCCTAACAGGGGGACTCTGTTTATTTCACACCTCCAGGGCGGAGACCGGGAAAATCACCTCTCTCTGCCCGCTCACAGAGCCCCAAGGACGGACTAATTACCTCCAGCATGGGCCCCTAACAGTGGGACTCTGCACCTCCAGCAGAGACCAGGGGGAAATCACCTCTCTCTGCCCCCTCACAGAGCCCCAAGGACGGACTAATTACCTCCAGCATGTCCCCATAACAGTGGGACTCTGTTTCTTTCACAGCTCCAGCAGAGACCAGGGGAAAATCACCTCTCTCTGCCCCCTCACAGAGCCCCAAGGACGGACTAATTACCTCCAGCATGTCCCCATAACAGTGGGACTCTGTTTCTTTCACAGCTCCAGCAGAGACCAGGGGGAAATCACCTCTCTCTGCCCGCTCACAGAGCCCCAAGGACGGACTAATTACCTCCAGCATGGGCCCCTAACAGTGGGACTCTGCACCTCCAGCAGAGACCAGGGGGAAATCACCTCTTTTTGCCCGCTCACAGAGCACCGAAGGACGGACTAGAGACCTCCAGCACCAGTCCCTAACAGGGGGACTCTGTTTATTTCACACCTCCAGGGCGGAGACCGGGAAAATCACCTCTCATTGCCCGCTCACAGAGCCCCGAAGGACGGACTAATTACCTCCAGCATGGGCCCCTAACAGTGGGACTCTGCACCTCCAGCAGAGACCAGGGGGAAATCACCTCTTTTTGCCCGCTCACAGAGCCCCAAGGACGGACTAATTACCTCCAGCATGGGCCCCTAACAGTGGGACCTCCATAACCTTGCACACCCTGAGTCCCCGGGCCCCCACAGTTAAGCACTCCCCCACGGACTAAACACAGGTATTCACACCCACCAGAACCTCGTGCCCCTGGTGACCTTACAAGGGGGTGGTTTTATGGTGCTTCTGTGTCCGCCCATCAGCATCCATATTCGGGCCTTCTTCACGGCATCACCCCCCCTTCTGTGGAGGGTATTCTCGTGCCCCTGGTGACCTTACAAGGGGGTGGTTTTATGGTGCTTCTGTGTCCGCCCATCAGCATCCATATTCGGCCTTCTTCACGGCATCACCCCCCCTTCTGGGCTGGAGGGTATTCTCGTGCCCCTGGTGACCTTACAAGGGGGTGGTTTTATGGTGCTTCTGTGTCCGCCCATCAGCATCCATATTCGGCTTTCTTCACGGCATCACCCCCCCTTCTGGGCTGGAGGTTCAAACACTTTAACTTTTGTTCACCCTCCTCTGGCTTACACCTCCTCCGCCAACACTTGAGCGCTCATCACAGGGTTCAGCACCAAGGAGAGTGCCTCCCCGGTGCTGATGGAAAGTGGCACTTTTTCTGCCCCTGGTAACCATCAAGGTTATTGTTTTTTTTTATTTTTTTATTTTATTTGAACAAAAAACACAGTTGACAGTACAGAGAGGCTAAAACATAAACTATTTACACGTACTACTGCTACTATAACAGTACTACTAAATTTCTTAACCTACGTTTTAAAGTGCAGTTATGCGCCCTGGAGGTGTTGCACTATTAACAAAATGTATGCCCAGGATTCTGGCACCTTTCCTGGCTTGTAAAGTGCAGTTATGCGCCCTGGAGATATTGTACTATTTACAAAATGTATACACAGGATTATAATAATAATTATATACACGGTATACATATTCACAATGTTTAGCGGGATTCAGGGGACCAAATTAGGCGTCTAATTCTTACGGTGCACCAGGGCAAACAGGTTGAGTCCACGGCCCCTGCCCCATCATCAGGAGTGTCAACCAGCCCCGGTCCCGACTTCATTGGCCTCTTTCCCTCCCGCTTCCGCTTCCGCTGCTGCTGCCGCTCCAATGACCCATCAGGTGAAGATGATAGAGCTGTACTGTTATAGCAGCCCTCTTCGGAGGTCTCCCCATCTGACAGCGGTAGACATCCTTCTGATGATGATGCAGCTGCTGCCGCATCTGATGACGCCCTGAACATGGAGCGGATTCTCAATGCCTCCTTTATACCTGGCGCATTCGCGTAGAACCGGTCCGCCGTGGTTACGTCGTGACACATAAACCTGGCGAGAATCGACCGGCTTTCTGGATCTTGGTGATGCTTGATATTGTCAGCCAGGGCAGTGCGCAGGATTGTGAAGGTGACGGCTGTTTCTAGCCCAGCATCAGCCCATGCCCTCTTCAAGTGAGCGTTCAGGTTCTTGGAGGCCCGATTCCCCCTTGTGAAAAGGAAGAATTCATTCTGAGGACCCAGCAATGCCTCTTTAATCCCCATCCACCGCATGACCCAGCTAAACTCCTCTACTGTAAGCGCCAGCTGTGCTTCGCCATATGTCTTGGCCGTCTTGTGATCCTGCACATGGATGATGTAGCCCTCAGCAGTTCCCCTTATGGCTGCCTCTAAGACCTCACTGTTTTTCATGTTTGCGTACACGCCCGTACGGTGGCCATACAGGAGGCTCCAATGGAGGGTGAGATAGCCATAGAGAAGCTTCTGGGTGGTTGAGGTCGGCGTGCCGGCCATCAGGTCGAGGAGCTCCGGGATGCGCTTCTCAGCGGCCGCCATGGCGGCGAGAAGCTCCGCCTGGCTCGGCAGACGATCCAGTTTGTTCCTCTTCACCTTAAACTGATGTAGAGTGACTGCCTTATTCAAGTGTTTCATGTTGGCTTTCACCTCTCTCATTATGTGGGTCATATCAGACTGGGTGAGCTTGCACCCCCGGGGCTTTGACTCAGACATGTACCCCATGAACTGGTGCACATTCTTCAGGAAGAACTCTGATGTTGTGACTGCCCGGCCCGGCTTTACAATATACTCGCTCCAGCCACGGATCATCTTCATGTTTCTTAGGAACAGCCAGTCTGACAGGCGGTTAACACCATGGGCCATGTATACTATGAAGTTCTTTATCCGGCTGATCTTCGACACAACATTGTCTTTCTGTTTTACTGTCGGAGCGACACCCAAACAGTGATCCAAGTATGTCTGAAGGTACGCCTCCATGCTTCTAGGCAACGTGATTTCACGCATGGTATTCCCCCGTCCACACCCAGTGGACCAGTAATTTGAGGGAGAGGGCAAGTCATTAGCCAGCTTAGAGGCACGGGTCTTCCGGCATACAGGGGTCTCGCTACCGGAGGCTACTGCAAACATGACAGTTTCCACCGGGGTCTTCACAGGGGTCTCGCTACCGGAGGCTACTGCAAACATGACAGTTTCCACCGGGGTCTTCACAGGGGTCTCGCTACCGGAGGCTACTGCAAACATGACAGTTTCCACCGGGGTCTTCACAGGGGTCTCGCTACCGGAGGCTACTGCAAACATGACAGTTTCCACCGGGGTCTTCACAGGGGTCTCGCTACCGGAGGCTACTGCAAACATGACAGTTTCCACCGGGGTCTTCACAGGGGTCTCGCTACCGGAGGCTACTGCAAACATGACAGTCTTCACCGGGGTCTTCACAGGGGTCTCGCTACTGGAGGCTACTGCAAACATGACAGTCTTCACCGGGCTCTTCTCAGGGGTCTCGCTACCGGAGGAAACTGGTAATATGACAGTCTTCACTGGGCTCTTCACAGGGTTCTTGACCGGTCTCTTTCCACCGGAGGCTACTGCAAGCATGACAGTCTTCATTGGGCTCTTCACAGGGTTCTTGACCGGTCTCTTCCCACCGGAGGCTACTGCAAGCATGACAGTCTTCACCGGGCTCCTCACAGGGGTCTCGCTACCGGAGGTTACTGGGGACTGCATGACAGTCTTCACCGGGCTCTTCACAGGGGTATTGCTGCCTGAGGCTACTGTGTTTATGCCGGAGGTATTTGGGATTGCCAGGCCCTTAAATCGTATACATTCGTCCTCTTCCTCAAGAACAGCAGCACTCTGCTTCCTGGGTTTTAGCTCCTTTTTCAGCCTGGAGCGCAGGGTCTTCACCTCATCATTGAGGGCATCCTTCTGAGCCCTCAATGCCACATTTTCCAGCATCACCTGCCTGCAGTCCTCGTTGTCACACTCGGTATGTGGGGAGAAGGGTGGAGGGTGCCCGGGGTATTCCTCCTCATTGTCTATATCCAATGATGTAGCCATTCCAATGATGGGGTTAGTCTCACGGAGGTCATGGAGCAACTGCAGTGCCACACTATGCTTCAGCCTTGCCATGACCTGATGTGCCTTATGTCGGGACAACTCAGGGTGGTCATGTTTTACATGACGGTCCAGTCTCTTCCCAGCGTACGAACACCCAGCGATGGGACAGGGTTTGGTCCGAACATTTATCCTTCCACTGGCTATTTTCAGGAGGATTCCCCTCTCCTCCAAGTTCCGCACTGCATGCTTGTGCTTAAGGTGTTTGTTCAATGCCAGATAGAAGAGTCTGCACACCGGGCATTCAGATGACATCCTTCCTGAAACACACATAATGATTTTGATCAAAATTATGTTATAGTTCTCCGTTTATATGCGTTAGCGTGAGCGGTGGTTGCGACACTGGGTCCGATGCATCAATTCATGGTGCATGGACGAAGGGAAGTATTGGGTTACCACCGGGTCAGATGGTCCCACTTCCGCACCAACGCGGGGCTGGTGATGGCAACATTGGGTCCGATGCATCAATACATGGTGCCCCGACCATGAGAGGGTTTGGGGTACCCCGGAACCAGGCACCACCCCAGCAGGAAACGGGTTGTATGGTCAAAGGAGGAAAGAGTGATAGAACCGGGGTAAAGCAAAGAAAGTGTCCGACAATAGTGACTTGTGAGGCGGCCAGAGAGTCTGTCATATCTCGGTCCTATCCTCCAGGCAACGCTGTGGCCAAAACTGGGCTAAAAACTAAAAAAACTAAAAAATATTTCATCCAGGGAAATTTGGGTGAAAATGAAAAAAAAGTACCCCAAAATAGTCCTTCATTAGCCAGCAGCAGTCCCCTGTCGACTCATGTGACATTCCTCCAGGGTTACATAGAACCAGGGTGTGGGCTCCGAGCCATCTCCGAGACATCTCTAGTCCGTGTTGATAATGGGGGAAATGTACCCCAAAATAGTCCTTCATTAGCCAGCAGCAGTCCCCTGTCGACTCATGTGACATTCCTCCAGGGTTACATAGAACCAGGGTGTGGGCTCCGAGCCATCTCCGAGACATCTCTAGTCCGTGTTGATAATGGGGGAAATGTACCCCAAAATAGTCCTTCATTAGCCAGCAGCAGTCCCCTGTCGACTCATGTGACATTCCTCCAGGGTTACATAGAACCAGGGTGTGGGCTCCGAGCCATCTCCGAGACATCTCTAGTCCGTGTTGATAATGGGGGAAATGTACCCCAAAATAGTCCTTCATTAGCCAGCAGCAGTCCCCTGTCGACTCATGTGACATTCCTCCAGGGTTACATAGAACCAGGGTGTGGGCTCCGAGCCATCTCCGAGACATCTCTAGTCCGTGTTGATAATGGGGGAAATGTACCCCAAAATAGTGCATCATGACTCAGCAATCATCACACTCAACTTTGGTGAGAACCGGGCAAAGGGGTCAAAATCCGTCAATGTGGGGGGTGAAACGGCTGTACGCGAGCCCTGGGGGGGGCACCCGGGACCGGGCAGTGCCCCCGGCAGAAGGAACCGGGTCAAACGGGCCAAAACAGGAAAAAAAATAAAAATAAAAAGAACCAGGCAAAAGGGGGGAAAATGGGAAAAAAGTGTCCGAAAATAGTGCCTCATGACCCCGCAGGAGTCCCCCGCGGACTCCCCTGACATTCCTCCATGGTCGAAATCATCCAACTCAACTTTGGTGAGAACCGGGAAAAGGGGTCAAAATGTAAAAATTGTACCCCAAAATAGTGCCTCATGACCCCGCAGGAGTCCCCCGCGGACTCCCCTGACATTCCTCCATGGTCGAAATCATCCAACTCAACTTTGGTGATAACCGGGCAAAGGGGTCAAAATGTAAAAATTATACCCCAAAATAGTGCCTCAAAATCGGGTAGAGTCACCTGGAAAGTGCCCTCGCATTCCTCCATGGCTCAAAATGTCGAACTTAAACTATTTGGAGAACCAGAGAAATGTAAAAAATACGCCCCAAAATAGTGTCTCAAAATCGGGTAGAGTCACCTGCAAAGTGCCCTCGCATTCCTCCATGGCTCAAAATGTCGAACTTAAACTATTTGGAGAACCAGAGAAATGTAAAAAATACGTCCCAAAATAGTGTCTCATAATCGGGTAGAGTCACCTGCAAAGTGCCCTCGCATTCCTCCATGTCAAACTTTAAGTATTGAGAGAACCAGGCTGGGGGGTCCTTGCGCCACAAAATTAGGCCCACTCAAAGTGCTTGGTGAGCGGATACATTCTTCCATGATTTGCAACAGCCGTTATTTTTCTGAGTGCACCCAAAAACTGGGTTTCCGATTTCGTGCAGACGGTAGTTTGAAAAGTATGGATGAATCTTTTTAACAGAGAAGTGGAAATGAAGCCCAGGGACTTTTTCCCCTTCTCCGTTGTACCAACCATCGGAGAAGGGGAAAAATCGGCCTGAAGCGCCAATAGTCTGGCCCCTTCTCCCGTTGGCACTCTGTCATTTTTTTGACAATTTTTCAAAACTTCATTTTTGATTATTTTAAGTTATAATTAAGCGTTTTCTTCAATTTTTTTTGCTTTCCACGGGTGGGGGCGCCTGGCAGGCCGCCTATGAGCACCCAAATTCGGCCTGGATCATCCAGGATTTGTGGGCTAAGCTCCATAAACTGACTAAATCACCCAGAGAGGTCACCTTTCTAGCCCAAATATATATAATACAAATACATTTAAATAGTAAAAGGTGCACTTGTGCTCTGCATTACCCGGAATTTTATTTTCATAGCCCCATGATAGTGATTAAAAATCATTTTCATGGGAAAAAGTGTTAAAACGCCTGATTAAATTATATGCAGGACCCCAGTGAGCTCCAGACTATGTGCATTGTGTTGGGGAACCATATAAATGATAGAATAAATGCATTTAAATGCAAAAATAATGATTTTAAATCATTTTAGGGGGACAATTGTGGAGAGGAGCCTGAAAATGACTCTGCAGCAGGCTGCCTATGAGCACCCAAATTCGGCCTTCTTCACGGAACCACGACCCCTTCTGTGGAGGGTATTCTCGTGCCCCTGGTGAGCACACAATGACCCAGGAAAGAGTCTTCAAAACACAGGTAAAAGTGTGTTAAACAGTGGGGTAACATGTTTGAAATGACAGCACACTGCTGCTTGTTGGCAGCCTGACTCACTTGACTTGTCTCACACACACCCAGGGGGGGAGAAAGAGGACACATTGGAGCACAGAATGACCCAGGAAAGAGTCTTCAAAACACAGGTAAAACTGTGTTAAACAGTGGGGTAACATGTTTGAAATGACAGCACACTGCTGCTTGTTGGCAGCCTGACTCACTTGACTTGTCTCACACACACCCAGGGGGGGAGAAAGAGGACACATTGACCCAGGAAAGAGTCTTCAAAACACAGGTAAAACTGTGTTAAACAGTGGGGTAACATGTTTGAAATGACAGCACACTGCTGCTTGTTGGCAGCCTGACTCACTTGACTTGTCTCACACACACCCAGGGGGGGAGAAAGAGGACACATTGACCCAGGAAAGAGTCTTCAAAACACAGGTAAAACTGTGTTAAACAGTGGGGTAACATGTTTGAAATGACAGCACACTGCTGCTTGTTGGCAGCCTGACTCACTTGACTTGTCTCACACACACCCAGGGGGGGAGAAAGAGGACACATTGACCCAGGAAAGAGTCTTCAAAACACAGGTAAAACTGTGTTAAACAGTGGGGTAACATGTTTGAAATGACAGCACACTGCTGCTGGTTGGCAGGCTGACTCACTTGACTTGTCTCACACACACCCAGGGGGGGGAGAAAGAGGACACATTGACCCAGGAAAGAGTCTTCAAAACACAGGTAAAACTGTGTTAAACAGTGGGGTAACATGTTTGAAATGACAGCACACTGCTGCTTGTTGGCAGGTAAACATTGTTTAATTGTTTAAGTGTTTTTAAATGTATGGAACAGTGTTTTGTCTCTTTCAAAACTCTCCCGTCATTGGCCGGATACATGGGGACGATTTTATATTCACTATGACCGTTACTATTCCAGTGAGACGAAGTACGTCCGGTGACGGGAGTGATCCCATGTTAATTTTGTCCAAAAACCAGAGCATTCCCTTATACCCCTTTCACACCAAGGCTTTTCCCCTTCTAGCTCCGTGCTAGAGCTTTTCTGGTTCAGAACCGGTTCTTCGGTTTAGCGCCGGCTCTTTTCACACCGCTCAGAGCCCGACTGGTGCTGCCGCTGCTGCGTCATGACGTCACAGTTTACGTGTATGAATGTGTGTCAGTCTGAATTGACGCTGTTTGGCATCACAACGCTGTTATGAAAGTTTCTCTGGTATAACATGGGTGATGTTAGCATAGCAACCGAAGCTAAACTGACTACTTGCTAAGCCGTTTTATACAGGCACTTTTTACCGGCGTAATTTTCATTATGATTCTACTTGTGATAGTCGGACATGACAACCTGTGCAGCCCATGTATTGATTCCATCCGATAGCTGCTATAATAACAAACAAAACGTCTGCCTGCTCTCCACAATGATCAATAACAGCGAACGGATGGTCAAAGTAAGGTACAAATAAACAGAATCACACGAAGCCTGGTTAGTGTTGCCTGACTTTATAAAGCGTGTTTTTTTTTTACAAGTGTGTGGTTGCGTTCTAGTCACTTTGCTCAGCACTACTGCTGGTTACAACTTTTATTTGCCGTACTCGCCTTAACTGTTATCTCAGGTTAATCTCGCCCCCCTCCGACGTAAGCGGTTCTTGCTTCTACACGGACAACTTTTTGGTGCTCGAAACGAACCGGATTCTGCGGTGTGAACAGGAAAACCCGGTGCTTTTCAAGCACCAGCACCGAACCGGCCCCGAAACACCGTTGGTGTGAATGGGGTATTAGTGCCAAGTAGCTAAATAAATTCTCCAAATCAAACCAAATCAAACCAAGATATCTTGGGTATTCACTCAGAGGGGGGTCGGTGAACCGGGCAGAGTTTTTCGCCGGTCAACGTGTGTGAAAGTTTAAAGTTTATCATCTAAATTTGCCGAAACAAGTTTAATATTCTGAAAGCCAAGACTTTGTTTATTTGAAATCAGATGAAAACAAACTGTAACGGACCCATTTTATTCATATTCCGAGTCATAAAGACTTTATTTAAAATAAACATTTATAACTAGTTTAGGTTGTTTGAGAGGTACAGCTACCATTCTTTAATTAGATGTTTGATAAGTGCATGCAGATCACATAAAACACGTACACAGATACATTATTTTGTATTTTTATTAAATTCGACAATGTCAATTTCACTTTCCACTATGTCCACCGTTGTTTTTCACAACCAATGGCAGAACTTTATTGAGGCCTGTAATTAGTCGTTGCGACTCTGAGCGTTAGGGAAACCCATCATCTTGATAAAACATGAACTTTTCTTGTTATCATTTTTATTGTGTTAACAATTAAGTTAACAGGTATTCACTCAGAGGGGGGTCGGCTTCATAGTTGTATTTAACATCTAAATTTGCCGAAACAAGTTTAATATTCTGAAAGCCAAGACTTTGTTTATTTGAAATCAGATGAAAACAAACTGTAACGGACCCATATTATTCATATTCCGAGTCATAAAGACTTTATTTAAAATAAACATTTATAACTAGTTTAGGTTGTTTGAGAGGTAATTGAAATAGCTAAGGGTGATGATCTGACTTGAAGTGTGTGTTTTTTGCTCCTCCCCATTCTTTAATTAGATGTTTGATAAGTGCATGCAGATCACATATAGTAAAACACGTACACAGATACATTATTTTGTATTTTTATTAAATTTGACAATCTCAATTTCACTTTCCACTATGTCCACCGTTGTTTTTCACAACCAATGGCAGAACTTTATTGAGGCCTGTAATTAGTCAACTACAGGTCTCTTGAAGTCTTTTTCTTCCAAAAAGCTTGTGACAAGATGTTATTGCTCTTGGGGCATTAAAAACAAGATTTTAACTTTAGTTTTTTATATAATATCTGCATTGTCTCTTGTGAAAAACTAAGTCTTAGTTTGGCCATAGTTATTTAATATATAGCGCCATCTCCTGGTTAAACCCTGAAATTGGAGAATAGTGGGAGGGCCTAACATTCCTGAATACTGGTCTTTGGCAGGTCTTAGGCAGGTAACTGGCTGGCAGTAGGCAGGAAGCTGTATGCTGGGGTCCAAAATAAGAGGCTCCATCTGTACTGAAAGTATCTGTCATTTAAATATTTGTTTTGGCTTTTGTGCAGAAGAGGAAAAATGCTGCAAAGGATTGTTCCAACATCATGTCTGTGTGTGAGAGCAGCTCCCTATTCCAGCAACAACAGGAAATACAGTGTACATTTGTTTGATTTGTATTTCTCTGAAGCCCTGCTCTAGTGAGGACAGTAGCCAGGAGTCATGCAAGACTTTCCCCAATATGGGTATGTAGATGTAAATGAGCTGATATGTAAACACTCAGCAGGGGGGGTTTGTGAGGTTAAAATGACAAAAGTAATGCGGAGAAACTCCAGACGCTGCAGAGCGCTCTGTAACAGCTCCGAGTGTAGGAGCGTTCAGCTGCAGTTTATATCATCACATCTCATCAATCTGCACACAGTTTGTTATATCTGCTCTTCTTTCCACTGTGAAAATATAAGTAAATATAAATCATTTAAGTAAAACAGGATTTTATTCAGCAAAGTTTCACAATCCCCCATCAAACTCAGAAAATGTTTGGTGGGATTCTAAAATATTTCCAAAAATCAATTTGAATTCTTCCACTTTTTTAAAATAAGGATTTATATTCAATCCATTCCAATATAAAAAGGGTTTGTATATATTTTTGAAAGCTTCTTATTTAAGGAAGTGTGCTGTGTGCTATTCATTTTGTAAATATAGCTGTGGTACATAAAGTCGTCTTATGTGGTTATGCCCTAAAAAATGTACTTTTGGGGGGTACATTCTAACTGATATTAAAAATGTGTTGGTGACAGATACCTCTAAATCCATACAATTTAGTTCTGGGATTAGACTGTATTTATGGACGCAGACACAGCCTCATGCACGGCTCATAATATAACAGACATGGTTGGATGAAGACCCCAGAATAAATACTCAAATTTGGTAAAAGCACAAAGTCGTGACTGCTGCTACTCTTTGTGTCTCTGTATCATCTTAAAACAGTATCAAATACAATTTTGAATATAATCAAAAAAAGGCAATCAAAAAAGAAATGTTTGTTTATCTAAAATACACTGTACTTTACTTAGTTTACTTCATGCATCCTTTATTTTTCTCATGCTGCAGCACCTCTTTTCACCCTCTGTCTGAAACCAGAGCCCAGTTTGCTCTAATTGGTTAGCTGGCTGGCTCTGTTGTGATTGGTCAACTGCTTAGAGATGATCAGGTACAATGTGTTGGAGCTCTAGCCAATAGGAGCGTGAAACTCCCTCTGTATGGAACACAGGGGTTTTAGCCTTTCAGACCATTTACATGCTTAAAACCTATAGAACACACTAAAGGAGAGGGAAACCCCCCAAAAGCAGAATACAGCCTCTTTAAAAGGTTTAGCAGTTCATTCAACATCTGAATATTTAATATGCGATTCTGCAGAAGTCCTATGAGATGAGGAACTAATCTGTTCATATGTTTTGAATCATGTTGAGCAAACTAGTAAGTTTGGCTTAAGTGGCTAAGAAATAGTGAGGATTGTGTTAACTATTACTGATTAAGCAAGTAAAATATGCTGTTTTGGCATCAGACTAATATTATACATACTTGTTAACCTCCACTTCTGATTTACGCTATTAGCATTCCATTCTGCTGCAGGCCTGCTGAAGCGCCACAGTGTAAACTCATCTGACTGTGTAGTGTTAGTAATAGAGGCACTGAATCAGGGAGGGTGTTAATAGCTGCTCTTTACTCCATTGAACAAGGTCCTGTTGCTGCAGTGAAAGCACCTGGTTATACTGTAGCTCAGTCAATGCAGGGCAAGAAAGTCGACCAATCTCAAATTGGAAAGGACTAGATAAGTAACGCGTTGTTGTAATCAGATTACATTTGTCTGTAACGTAGTAATGTAATGTAATGTGTCACTGTTGATAACAGCAGTAATTACATTACAGTTACTAAGCACTCAATTATCTCGTTACTTTAAGTTCTTCGACTATCTGCATAAGGGGAGGACAGAACAATAAATCAAACGTCTCTTTTGGCTTGCGCTACACTCAGAGTTCATGGATGAGGAGACGGAGCAGAAATGGCAAAGTCATAGCAGAGATCAACAGGCAAACATCGTGGAGGAAATGTTGCCTGTTTCCACGGTGGAATCTCCATCTTTCTGAAACATTGAGCAAGATCCAGGTTACGGGCGGGCGGCTGCTATCAGATAGGAAACCATTTGAAGCTACATGGACCAGTATGGAAACTGAGCTACAGAAAACATCTTCAAACAAAGAATAGAAACAGAGGTCTGTGTACTGTGTTGTCCTTGATTAAATGAGGTTTAACTTTATATTGTTATCCGTCATGATTTATGGTGCATCTCAGGTGATGTTACAGAGTCCAATGTAACTAGTAGTGTAACTAATTACTTTCAGCAGTGAGTAATTCAGTTAACATTACATTACATTACATTTCATTTAGCTGACGCTTTTATCCAAAGCGACTTACAATAAGTGCATTCGACCAAGAAGATACAAACTTGAAGAAAACTGTTACGCTCTCACGAGCCTACAGGACTGAACTCCAAATGCTAGACACCAGGAAAAGGACACAGAGCTTAGTTGGTAACAAGGTTTATTAAACCTGAAAACCCTTCGGAAAATAACAGGAATTAAATGTCCACTAAATCCGGGCCAGAGTTTATTCACCAACGGAGGTGCGGAGATGCACGGAGGGAACACCGGCGAGGTGAGCCGGGGATCCAGAGCTGGCGAGGGTTGACAGGCTTGAGCTGTTGTGCGTGGAAGCACGGAGGAAACACCGACGAGGAGAGCCGGGGATCCAGAGCTGGCGAATGTAGTCAGGATCGAGCTGGTGTGCGTGGAAGCACGGAGGAAACACCGAGGAGGAGAGCCGGGGATCCAGAGCTGGCGAATGTAGTCAGGATCGAGCTGGTGTGCGTGGAAGCACGGAGGGAACACCGGCGAGGCGAGCCGGGGATCCAGAGCCGACGAGAGTAGTCAGGATCGAGCTGGTGTGCGTGGAAGCACGGAGGGAACTCAGACGAGGAGTCGGAGGCTGGACGTGGCAGGCAGAGGAGTAGGCATATGGATACTGGACAGAGAGCATAAGGTAAGGGTAAGGTTCACAGATTGCATAGTTTAACTATAGCGAAAATACCAAGTCGTATTTACCAGCGTGGTGAAACGACAAACTGGTGAATACAGGATGGAGGACCCAGGTATATATGCAGGTGAATGTGATTAGTGTAATCCAGATGATGAGCCACAGCTGAGAAGGTGAGTTGGCAGGAAACAGAAGTGGGTCAGCCACGCCCAGCCAGGGAGACAGACACACAGACAGACAGACAATAACAAACACAAAACAAAGAGGAGAAGAAGGAGGGAGATACTGCAAATCCTCACAGTACCCCCCCCCTCAACGGGAGCCTCCTGGCGACCACCAGGCTTGTCAGGGTGTGCCCTGTGGAACTCCCTCACCATGACAGGGTCCATGATGCGTGACCGAGGCACCCAGCAACGTTCCTCCAGGTTGTAACCCTCCCAATCAACCAGGTACTGAAAGCCCCTGCCCCGGCGTCTGACATCCATAAGCCGACGCACGGTGTAGGCAGGATGATCATCGATGACTCGTGGGGGAGGAGGGGGAATGGTTGGAGGGCACAGGTCACTGGTGTGGACTGGCTTGATCTGGGACACATGAAAGGTTGGATGAACCTTCATGGATCTGGGGAGTTTCAAGCGGACAGCAGAGGGGTTAATAATGCGCTCAATGAGGAAAGGGCCAAGGAACCGAGGGGACAGCTTTTTTGACTCGGTGAGGAGGGAGATATTCTTGGAAGACAACCAAACTGATTGTCCAGGGGTGTAAGGGGGAGCGGCATGTCTGTGACGCTTAGCTGGCCGTTGATTCCTGGTAGAAGTCCGGATGAGTTCTGAGCGAGTGTCCCTCCAAATCTTACGGCACCGTTGAATGTGATGCTGGACAGAAGGAACTGCCAACTCACTCTCCTCCTCAGGAAACAGGGGAGGTTGGTACCCTAAGGAGGCTTCAAAAGGAGAGAGAGCAGTTGCAGATGACGTGAGTGAATTAAAGGAATACTCAACCCAGGGTAGAAGGGAGCTCCAGGTAGATTGATTGCGATTGGCAACACAGCGGAGAGTAGATTCCAGGTCTTGATTGGCCCTTTCAGTTTGACCGTTTGACTGAGGATGATAACCAGAAGTTAGACTGACAGATGCACCAAGTGAATGACAGAAATTCTTCCAAACCAGAGAGATGAACTGAGGGCCACGGTCGGAGACGATGTCAGCCGGGATTCCATGCAGGCGGAAAACATGCTGGGTGAGAAGCTGGGAGGTCTCCAGGGCTGAGGGGAGCTTGGGCAGAGCTACAAAATGGGCACATTTGGAGAAACGGTCTACAACTGTTAGAATAGTTGTGTTTCCCTGTGAGGGAGGTAGGCCGGTGACAAAATCCAGTGCAATATGAGACCAAGGTCGACTTGGGATAGGAAGGGGCTGGAGCAATCCTGCAGGTCTCTGATGAGAGGCCTTGCTCCTAGCACATGTAGTGCAGGGTGAAACAAACTCCTTAGTGTCCTTGTCAACTGTTGGCCACCAGAAATGTCTCCGGAGAAGAGAGAGTGTGCGGTTGGCACCAGGATGATTTGCGAAACGGGAGCTGTGGACCCACTGCAGGACTTGGGAACGGACAGAGTTGGGGACAAACTGACGGTTTGGCGGACCACAACCAGGGTCCGGTTGCTCCAATAGCGCCTCCTGGATGGAGTTACTGATCTCCCAGGTGAGGCCACCCACAACACAACTCAGGGGGAGAATAGAGTCAAAAGAGGTGACTGGTCCCTCAGACGAAAACGACCTGGACAGGGCATCGGGCTTTGTATTTTTGGAACCAGGGCGATATGTAAGAGAGAAGTTGAACCGACCAAAGAAGAGGGCCCACCTGGCCTGTCGGGAGTTTAGCCGTTTAGCAGACTGAATGTACTCCAGGTTTTTGTGGTCAGTCCAAACAAGGAATGGCTGCTCGCTGCCCTCGAGCCAGTGTCGCCACTCCTCCAAGGCCATCTTCACCGCCAGAAGCTCTCTGTTTCCCACATCATAATTTCTCTCAGCTGGGGAAAGACGGCGAGAGAAGAAAGCACATGGGTGAAGCTTATTGTCTGGCCCTGCAGTCTGGGACAGAACAGCGCCAACCCCGATATCAGATGCATCTACCTCCACAACAAACTGCTTGCTTGAGTCCGGCTGGATGAGTATGGGGGCAGAAGTGAACAGGGACTTGAGAAGAAGAAATGCATTGTTAGCATCTGTTGTCCAGGAAAACTTGATCTTGACAGAAGTGAGACTGGAGAGTGGAGCTGCTACCTTGCTATAGTTCCTGATGAACCGGCGATAGAAGTTAGCAAAACCCAGGAACCTCTGCAGCTCCTTCCGAGTAGTGGGGACTGGCCACTCAGAGACAGCTAGGATCTTCCCTGGATCAGCCTCCAACTTGCCTTGCCTGATGATATATCCAAGGAAGCTGACCCGCTCCTGGTGAAACTCGCACTTCTCAGCCTTGACGAACAGCTTGTTCTCAAGCAGCCTTTGTAGAACCTGACTGACGTGGTCCTGATGTTCCTCCAGACTCGTGGAAAAAATCAAGATGTCGTCAATGTAGACAAAAACGAATCGGTTGAGGAAATCTCGTAGGACATCATTAACCAGGGCCTGGAAAACAGCTGGGGCATTAGAGAGTCCAAAGGGCATGACGAGATATTCAAAGTGACCAAGGGGGGTGTTGAAGGCTGTCTTCCACTCATCTCCTTGGCGAATTCGAACAAGGTGGTAGGCATTCCTGAGGTCGAGTTTGGAGAAGATGGTGGCACCTTGGAGAGGTTCAAAAGCTGAGTTTATCAGGGGAAGTGGGTACTTGTTTTTAACTGTAATGTTATTTAACCCACGAAAGTCAATACAGGGTCGGAGAGATTTATCCTTCTTGTCCACGAAGAAAAGCCCAGCACCCAGAGGAGAGGAAGAAGGACAAATTATTCCTGAAGCAAGGGAGTCACTGATGTATTTCTCCATGGCCTCTCTCTCTGGCCGAGACAGATTATAAAGCCTGCTGGTAGGTAAAGGAGCTCCAGGTAGCAGATTGATGGGACAATCATAGGGACGATGAGGAGGGAGAGAGAGAGCTTTCTCCTTGTTGAAGGCCCCACTCAGGTTGTGGTAAACCTCAGGAACACCAGACAAGTCTACTTCAGCAGAGACACATGGAGCAGGCTTAGGGTCTACAGCAGGGGTGGGCAATTATTTTTTACAAGGGGCCACTTCAGAAACTCGAGCTGTGTTGGGGGGCCGAATCAAAAATAAGTTTAACTTAATTCTGCTCAATATACCAATACTGAAAAGGTGTTTTACAGTATGTTAAAGATAAGAAATTAATCAGCTTTATACAAAAAGAAATGAGTGCTTTTGACTTTTGTTTTTCAGTTAATTTTACTTGTTCAGTGAGAAAAATCCAGTCTGTCTTGGGCTTGAACAAGTGCACGGAAATCTGGTTCAATGTCTGAGGTGGATATGCGAAGGACAGCTGAGAGGTGATCATCAGTGATAGAGGATCTGTATCTGGATTTGTTGAACTTCATCACTGAGAATGTCTGTTCACATATGTAGGTAGATCCAAAGAGGACCCTCATCTTCTGAGCATGTCTCCTGATGTGTGGAAAGTTCTCCTCTTTCAGGGAAGAGTAAAACTCAGGCAGTGAGACTGACCTAAAGTGCTCTGACAGAAGTGTGTCAGACTGCAGGTCAATGAGTTCAAGCTGAACATCACTGGGTGCATCATCCACATGGCATGTAAATGGGGAAAATATCATGTTCATTTCATTCTCAACTGTTTTGAAGTCTTTAAATCGCCTTGAAAACTCACCATGCAGTGCTTCTAACATGGATGAGTACCTCTGGAGGTGATCAGCTGATGGTGTGGCTTCCTTCAGTGTTGGCAAGTGCGTGAGAATGTTGTCCTCCATTTGGCTTGAGAGAAGCTGCAGCTTTCTCATGAAAGCCTTCACTGCACTGTACATGTCATGCACAAAAAGGCCCTTGCCTTGCAGTTTGACATTTAGTTCACTCATTAGTGCAGTCACATCTACAGCAAAACCAAGGTCTGCCATCCAGTCTGCATCTGAAAGCTGTGGGATGTCGTTTCCTTTCTTCACACAGAAGTCTTGAATCTCTTCTCTCAGGTCCCATACTCTTTTCAGCACTTTGCCCAGGCTGAGCCACCTGACAGCTGCATGGTAGGGTATGTCACGATGTTCAGTCTCACTTTCCTCCAAAAGTGCAACAAACTGTCTGTGATTCAATGCTCTTGCCCTGATGAAGTTAACTATTTTAGTTACAACATCAACAACATGGTTAATTTTTAACACTGACTTACACAACACTTCCTGATGTATAATACAATGCAAAAATACCTATTTCTGCTCAGGGTTAATTTCTGTCACTTTATCCTGCATTCTCTTCAATAGTCCAACATTTTTCCCTGTCAGATTTGGACAACCATCCGTTGTCACGCCTGCCAGCTTGTCCCATTTCAGTCCCAACTTTTCCACACATGCATTTACCTCCGTGAACAAATCACTCCCTGTTGTTGTACCTTTCATTGACTGCATGGCTGCCAGCTCCTCCGTGATTTTGAAGTCTGTAGTTATCCCACGTAGGAAGATGAGTAGCTGGGCAGTGTCACGTACATCGCAGCTCTCATCCAAAGCCAAGGAAAAAAAGTCAAAGTTGACCGCTCTGTTCTGCAGCTGAAGCTCCAGATTTCCCGCGATGTCCTCAATTCTCCTCGTAACAGTGCGTCGGGAGAGCGGCACTTTCAAACACTCCTTAATGAACTCTCCGTCCGAAAACGGTTTACTTTTAAGACATAACTCGTCTTGACAGCTGCATCTCTGGATGTGGAATGTTTTGTGAAAATGTGTTGTTGGCTTTGCAGCTTAGCTAGCAAAGCATCCGACCCCTTTGCCCGCTCTTCCTCAGACAGGTTCTTGTATTTATCTGCGTGTTTGGTAGCATAGTGGCGACTCAAATTGTACTCCTTGAACACAGCGACCTGCGCACCACAAACTAAACACACAGCTTTACCTTTCACTTCTGTAAATAAATACTTAGCGGTCCATGTCTTGTTGAAAACGCGGCATTCAGTATCGATCTTTCTTTTTTTGCCCTTAGCGGACATTTCGAGGACTAGCCGGCCAGCATCACTCGTAGCTGTTCACGGCATGCACGTTTACGTAAATAAATTAAAAAACAGCAGCTTCCTTTTCAAAATAAAAGCAACACAGTTAGAAAAGTATTTACGCCATGCAAGCAATACAGCTGTGTTGCTTTTATTTTGAAAAGGTTGCTGTTTTTTTTCATTATGTTATAATTTATGATCAACCTCACACGGGCCGGCTAAGGCCGGCCAACGGGCCGGATGTGGCCCGCGGGCCGTAAAATGCCCACCCCTGGTCTACAGGGACGGGAGGCACAGCAGACTGTAAACAGTTAAGGTGGCACGACTGACTCCATTCAATGATTATCCCTCCGGCCCAATCAATATGCGGATTGTGGGTGCGAAGCCATGGGTAACCAAGAACCAAAGGGGTTGCTGGGGCGGAAATAACCTTCAGTTGAATTTCTTCTCTGTGATTTCCAGAAATTAACAAGGTTAAGGGTTGTGTTTGCTGTGTAACTTTAGAAATGCTTTTACCATTTAAGGCATAAGCAGTCAAAGGTTCCAGTAGAGTTTCCAAATGTAGACCCAGCTGCTTGGCTAGTTCACAGTGCACAAAGCTATCCTCAGCACCAGAGTCAATGAGGGCAGAAAGGGGCAAGGTCTGAGAGTTGGAACAAAGTCTGGCAGGAATCAGAAAACGGCTCAAAGTTGGGGCTACAATAGGTGTAGGTTGCGGACTCGACAGGACCCCCAAATTCACTGACGAGCCCCTGCGTTTGGGCAGACAGGACAGCCAGAAAGGATATGCCCAACCTTACCACAATACAGGCATTCTCCAGACCTCATACGTCGAAGGCGCTCCTCAGGGGATAATCCAGCGCGTCCCAACTGCATTGGTTCCACCATAGCAGAGGTGGGCACGCGAGGTGGTGAGGTGAAGCCAGATGGTCTGGACACAGAGGGAGCAAACTTGGGTGAGCTGTTTCGCTTATTAGGCAAAGCAAAAGGTGAACGCTGCGCACGCTCCGCACGGCGCTCCCGCAGCCGGCTGTCGAGACGAGACACCCAGGAGATTAAGGATTGGAGGTCAGCAGGCTCCTCTCTTGCAGCCAGCTCATCCTTCAGTTGATCCTTCAATCCCCTAACAAACACAGCCCTTAAAGCCGCCTCGTCCCATCGGGCTTCTGCCGCCAGTGTGCGAAACTCAATTGAGTAATCTGCAATGGTTCGAGTCCCTTGTTGTAAATTAAGCAGACGACTAGCAGCTGAGCCAGAGTGTTCGGGATGATCAAAAACAGTGGAAAAATGATCAGAAAAAACTCCAAAGGAAAGAGTGTCGTAATCCACAGAAGAACTCAATGCTTCGGCCCAGGTTAAAGCTCTTCCACGAAGCAAACTCAACACATAGTTAATCTTAGTCACCTCAGAGGAAAAAGACAAGGGGCGCTGGTGAAATACCTTGTTGCATTGAAACAGAAATCCTCTGCATTTCTCCACCTCTCCATGGAAAGGCTCAGGGTCGGCAATGGGGAAATCCCGGCATGGAGTGGAATCCAGAGGTGGATTGGAGGGGGCAGGAAATGCAGCAGAATATGTCAGGGTAGAGATTTGAGCAGCAAGGTTCGAGATGTGTAGTGCCATGGACTGATTGCTGTCAACTAAGGCTCGGATCATCTGCTCATGTTGGCCCAGAAGATTTCCCTGATGGGAAAGGGCGTGCTGAACAGCGGCGGGATCCGATCCAGTGTCAGCGGAGTTCATTTTGACCAGTTCGTACTGTTACGCTCTCACGAGCCTACAGGACTGAACTCCAAATGCTAGACACCATGAAGGACACAGAGCTTAGTTGGTAACAAGGTTTATTAAACCTGAAAACCCTTCGGAAAATAACAGAGGAATTAAATGTCCACTAAATCCGGGCCAGAGTTTAGTCACCAACGGAGGTGCGGAGATGCACGGAGGGAACACCGGCGAGGTGACCCGGGGATCCAGAGCTGGCGAGGGTTGACAGGCTTGAGCTGTTGTGCGTGGAAGCACGGAGGAAACACCGACGAGGAGAGCCGGGGATCCAGAGCTGGCGAATGTAGTCAGGATCGAGCTGGTGTGCGTGGAAGCACGGAGGGAACACCGGCGAGGCGAGCCGGGGATCCAGAGCCGACGAGAGTAGTCAGGATCGAGCTGGTGTGCGTGGAAGCACGGAGGGAACTCAGACGAGGAGTCGGAGGCTGGACGTGGCAGGCAGAGGAGTAGGCATATGGATACTGGACAGAGAGCATAAGGTAAGGATAAGGTTCACAGATTGTATAGTTTAACTATAGCGAAAATACCAAGTCGTATTTACCAGCGTGGTGAAACGACGAACTGGTGAATACAGGATGGAGGACCCGGGTATATATGCAGGTGAAGGTGATTACTGTAATCCAGATGATGAGCCACAGCTGAGGAGGTGAGTTGGCGGGAAACAGAAGTGGGTCAGCCACGCCCAGCCAGGGAGACAGACACACAGACAGACAGACAATAACAAACACAAAACAAAGAGGAGAAGAAGGAGGGAGATACTGCAAATCCTCACAAAAACAGAATCATATAAGTACATTAGGTTTCATAGAGCCAAAACATTTGAAGTGCTACAACTGGCTTTAGATAAGCCAGTCCTTTATTAGTATATAAGTGCTTTGTTAGTAATTTTATTGCTCGAAGTGGAGTCAAAAGAGATGAGTTTTCAGTCTGCGCCGGAAGATGTGTAAGCTTTCTGCTGTCCTGATGTCAATGGGGAGCTCATTCCACAATTTTGGAGCCAGGATAGCAAACCAACGTGTTTTTGCAGATGGGAACTTGGGTCCCCCTCGCAGTGCGTGTGCAGCGAGCCGTTTGGCTGATGCAGAGTGCACATGCTGGGGTGTATGGTTTAACCATGTCCTGGATGTAGGAAGGGCCAGATCCATTCACAGCATGGTACGCAAGTACCCGTGTCTTGAAGTGGATTCTAGAATTGAATGGAAGCCAGTGAAGTGAGCGGAGGAGCGGCGTGGTGTGGGAACATTTAGGAAGGTTGAAGACCAGACGAGCCGCTGCATTCTGGATGAGCTGCAGAGGTCGGATGGCACATGCAGGTAGACCAGCCAGGAGGGAGTTGCAGTAGTCTAGGCGTGAGATGACGAGAGCCTGGACCAGAAGCTGCGTCGCTTTCTGGGTCAGGAGGGGACGTATCCTCCTGATGTTGTAAAGAGTGTATCGGTGGGTTACGTATTGTAACCCTAGTTCTATAAGCAGAACTAGGGTTACAAGTTGCTATAAGCAGCAGAACTTAACTGCAACTCACCACTCTGTCGCATTGCAACTGGGTGCTGGTCTCTTGGCTTTTCCACAGACCGCTTGGAAGCTGCCACCTGCTTCTTCCGAGCTACACACTCTGCCACTAGATGACCAGGGTTTTTTTTAGGCGGAGATAGAATTTACATGTTTTTACTATGTTCCATATGAATTTATTTTAAAATAAAAACATCTATATTGATTTTTGACACTTCTTCATCCAACTCACAGATGTAACCTTGCTTTGAGAAAAAAGATTATTAATTTCCCCCTTTTAGAAGTGAAGATATAGTCTTTGTTGTGTAAGTGGCATTTTCGAGCCTGAAAGCTGAAAAACAGGCTCAGGGCTTAACAGGTTCATTCGTTTTTTTCTATCAATGTGTAACAGTTATCAAAATACTCATTAAAAGAAGGACAAGGAAAGAATCAAAGAAAAGGCCTATAAACAACACATTATGTGTCAAGACAATTTCCACGTAATTATGTAATAAAACCCACATTTTGTAATAATCTGCTGCATTCTGTAATCAACAGCCTGAACGCAATATAAAATACATTTCCCTGCATTTTGTAATAAATTATTACATTTTGCAATGGTTATTACAAAATGCGTGAGTTGCCCTTTTAAAAAACTGTAATATTCATTATGTAACCATAACCAAACTGTAAATATATCCCAAAATTGATGTTGATATACATGTTGGCTAATGAATATGGTAACACTTGATCTAGTTTTGGCCAATGAAAGATATTCTACTGAAATATTTTTAAATTATGAGTAAGGATGATTCATGGTTGAATAAATAAATAAGCCGTTGTAATGTTATTGTTTGCAACTCATTTTGTAATAACCACTGCAATATGTAATAATATATTTCAAAATGTGGCGACATGTATTACATATTTGCATTGAACTTGTTTACTACATAATGGGCAAATTATTACAAAAGGAGGTGTTATTACATAATGAAGGGAAAATGTATTACATTTTGTATAGGTATAGTTAATAAATGATGCATTGTTATTTCATACAGGGCCAAAAAGAGCAGTTTGTTATCCTATTTAACAATCTTGTTTTTTGTTTCACCTGGTGACAACTTTAAACATGAGCTGATCACTCATTAAAACAAGGTCCGGAACAGGGCCAAAAAAACAGTTTTGTACCCTATTTAATCGTCCATCTTGTTTTTTCTCTTCACCTGGTGCCTTAACTCACAAATTCTTGTGTTAATGGATTTTCTTATATCTGATGTCTTGGTCCCTGGATGGTGGTTTACTACAGCATCTGTGGAACAGAACAATTACAAATAATTAGAAGTTCACAAAAGACAGCAGGAATTATAACAATATCCATAATATCTATATTAAAGCATGGGCTGGCTTGGTGAATAATGTGGGAATGCAAATAGTGGAAGAATAGGCTTTGTACATTTTCGTCTGAGTGTGGCGCTACTGGTTGGTATATTTTATGGAATTTGGACCAAGCATCTGCATCTGTAGCAGTTCTGTTTAAAATATTTTAAAATGTAATTGCATTCATCTTTAAAGGTGGGGTAGGTAAGTTTGAGAAACCGGCTCGAGATACACCTTTTGTTATATTCCATGGAATGCTCTTAACATCCCGATAGCAATGAATATCTTAAGTGCCTTGACAAAAAAATCCATAAAAGAATTTCATCTGTGGAAGCCGTGGTACTGTAAAAAGCACGACCAATCATTTTAGCCGGCCCGGCTGAAATGACTGGATGGCCTACCTGCCTGTCAGCCTTCCATCTGTGCACAAACTTATCTTGTGCCCTCATTGGTCATGTGCGCGTTTGTGTGTGTTGGAGGAGGGGCTCTGTAAGGAAGTGGCAGATTTTCCGGCTGTGTATTTTCAAATTCTAGTGCACTCAAGCTGGTTTCTCCAAAATTACCTACCCCACCTTTAAAAGACTACTTTTATTGAATGAGAGTTTTACCTAGCACAATGAGCCTGGGGTGGTGGGAAGGGAGAACTGGGCCTCAGCATCGGCAGGAGTTGTAGTCGCCTATGAGTATTAGAATTTAGATGAACAAAGGCATAGAAAAACCCTGAAATATGTACTGACACAAAGCTACAACCCTCGATTTTGTAAGTAGTAGTAGTAAATACATACGTATATACAATATACAACAATACGCATAGTGCAATTAGCAGTACCAGTAATAAAATAACGGAATAAATAACTAAGCTGAATAGTGAATAAAGTGATATGTGAAAAGTAAAATTACAGTGAAATTAAATGACAGTGCGTTCCTCACCACTGCGATCTGGCTCCTCTGTCCTCGTGTCTTTTGGGTCTGATTCCTCACTACTGATGTCTGCCTCTCTGCATGGGCCCTCTCTCCTTATTTCTTCTGCCTCAGTCAACACTGCTATCTGGCTCCTCTGTCCTCTTGACTTGTGGTTCTGCAGGCTTAGTTCGACCTATGAATTTCAACAATGCTCCTGTAAAATATATAGATATAGTATTATGGGTCAACATTAAAATAACATACATTGGAGAGCAAAATGTGAAATTCCATTGACTGTAGGCTGGCAATTGTCAGCAGGGGCAATAACAACTAAAATGTGAACTAACTTGAATGCATTAGTCCACAACACATAGCCTAACTAATGTTAGCCTACATAGTTACTAACATCAGAACACATAGACTAACTGTGGTTACATTACTTAAAGGGGACCTGTCATGCAAAATGCACTTTTGTACGTCTTTTATACATGAATATGTGTCCCCGGTGTTCCAGGGAACTCACCAAGTGTCAGAAAACACAACCCTCTCTATTTTCCTCCATACCCAAATCTCTAAAAAAGGGGCTGCAACGGATCTGATAAAAACTGATCCAGATTTGAACACTGTCCTGACGTCAGGGCGGTGGCACTACGGCTATTGGGTAGTACATATGGCAGCCAGGCCTGTAAGTGGCGCTGTAGTCTGCCACAAAAGCAGCGAAGAAGACTTCCCGCGCATGGTTACCATGGTTACCCTTCTGTTTATTCCCCGCTGTGGCTTTTTTTCTCCCTCCCCGAGGCAAGCGTTTGCTCCTGCTGCTTTAATTCAATGCAATCCCTGCCCGTCGAGGCAAGCACTGTAATTCTCTCCGGTTAGTCCACCAGCAGATGACAAACACCCACCTCTCCGCCTCTTCCAAAGAACGAGGGGACCGTGCGGCAGAGTTTCAGTTTCAGTTTCTTTCGCCGGTCAAGATGTCCGTTAAAGTTTAAATCTTCCGGACAAAATTAGAAAAGTGCCGGTCAAAGGTCTTCTTTGTTATTTATTGAGCTTTAAAACAAATGAATAACGACTCTATATAATAAAACACGGAGGACGGAGATCTCTTTTTCTCCCCCTCTTCTGACTTGATCAGAGCGGCTCCCCTCTCCTGCAGGGGGGCGTGGTCAGCTGCAGCTCACAGAATCAGCCCCCTGCAAAAACAGGGCTGGAGAACAGCAAATAGAGTGAAATGAGGCATGGCTAAAATGCATGATCTGTTTGGTATTTTGAAAACAGAAACGTATAAATATACCTTATATAGGTATGGCCCTACAATATATCATTTAAATATAGCATGATAGGTCCAGTTTAACTAGCTCATCATCTTCACCAGTCAGAAAATGTCCGTTAGCCGCGAGGCTAGTTTCCGCTATGTTAAACTCCATTGACTTATGCTAAAATGTTAGCGATCTAAAGGTCCGCTATTTTTGGCTGTTTTGGGTCGACTTCAGTTGACTGTAACATCGAAAATCTTCGAAATTGAATGTTCACAAAGCTGTGGACCGGTTATACACTTATACATGAGGGAACTAACATAGCTAATTTAACTAACGTTAGCTAATGTAGCTGTTGTAGTGCCGAGAGACGGGACATACGGATTAAGCAACTAGACTACTTGTAGTGTACATGCAGAATTATTTCAATTTAAAATAGTTTTAAATGCTCAAACACATACCTGACTCTCGTGCTGTATTTTCCTCTCGTTTCTTTTAATTTTCCGTTTCGAAGCAGAGATGAATGCTTTCTCTTCTCCCCGAAATCTGTGAGATTGATTGGTGATGATCACTGGCACGTAATGTGTCCAATGAGAACGTTAACACGTTTTAGAGAGTTATGTTTAGCGAAGACGGAGGTCAGCCACTGTCAGCCGGAAGTGGCGCATTCGATTACTGTTTGGGCTGTCTGCCGTGGATGGGCTGCATTCCACTCCAAATAGCCGGTCGGGCGTAACCTGAATCCAAACGCAAGCTGTTTTATGGATTCTCATTTAATTTCCAAGAATATCTCAGTACTGGGTTATTTCCAATTTCAAAATAAACATATATATTAAACAAATAGAACTAAGAAGTAAGTATATTATAGTATATTCAAGAATGAAAAGATATGTGCATATATATATATATGCATATATATATGCATATTAATATATATATATATATATATATGCGTGCATATATGCATATATATATGCGTGCATATATGCATATATATATATATATATGTGCATATATATGCATATTTATATATATATATATATATGCATATTTATATATATATATATGCATATATATATATATGCGTGCATATATGCATATATATATGCGTGCATATATGCATATATATATGCATATTTATATATATGCATATATATATGCGTGCATATATGCATATATATATGCGTGCATATATGTGTGTGTCTGTATATATTTATAAACTGTATATTATTTTCCATCATTCAATGGACAATGGAGTATTTGTACTTTTTTAATATATACCATCAAACATATGTTCATATATAAAGTGGGTAACTATACAAAACGAAGTGAGATAACTGTTTATGAATATCTGTTCAATTTTATGTAAACTTGTGTAACTCATGAAAGATAAATGAGTGTTTCAATAAAACTATTACATATAAAAATGTATAGTGCAGTTTTTGTTTTCAGTGCAATATATTTGTTTTATATGTATCAATATATAGCCATACATGGTCCATGCATATATTGCAATATATTTAAAAATATAAGGACTACTTTCCCATATATGGAAATGTATGATCCAGTATATTGTATTATATTTACCAATATATTACAATATATTTTTGTTTCATAAGGGAATATGCAAAGTAAGCAGTCCGGGCTTCTTTTACTAATGCATTAAAAGACAATCTTAGATCTTTGAGATAAAGGCGATGCACTTCCAGCCCAGTGGTTTTCCATAGTCGTTCTGTCCTGCGACACTTCCGCCTCAGGCACCAGACAGCGTCCGTTATCCATGGAGAAGTATTGCAGATAGCTCTAGTCCAGGGGTGGGCAATTATTTTTTCCATGGGGCCACATGAGAAACTGAAAATATTGTGGAGGGCCGGGCCAAAAGGCTGAACTCAATTCTGCATAATATTAATTGTATTTCTTTATAAAAAGCAGTAAATAGCATTGTTTTGACAAGCTGGTAAGAGTATATGTTATAGTTAAGCAATGAAAAAGTGAGGTTGCCTTACAAAAAAATGTCATTTATTAAATCAAATTTCCCAAAACAATGGTAAACAAAATGAACGTTTTTCACCATTTGTGACTCATATTAGTGAACATTTTCAGTCACATTCACTCAAACACATTTTGAGTTTCATTTACTGTTGGAAAGAGGTTCTTAGCATTCTAAAGACATCACAATATTGTCTTTGTACTCCAAATATTAAGCAAGATACATCATATTGAACTGTCACTAAACATCACTGAACTGTGATTTTGAGAAAAAGGCTTCCAAAGAAAGTGTCCCAGTTCACTGCTAGTTGGTGCCTTTACATGCCAACATTTGTAGTCTAACCACCTCATTTGGTGTTTTTAAGTTCTCTTTTCTTGTTCAGTGAGAGAAATCTAGTCTCTGCTGGGCTTTAACGAGTGCATCAAAGTCAGGTTGAATGTCTGAGGTGGAGATGCGAAGCACAGCTGACAGATGATCATCAGTGAGAGAGGATCTATACCTGGATTTCGTAAACTTCATAATTGAAAATGTTTGTTCACATATGTATGCGTGTCCATGCACTCGTTTACCTCCGTGAACAGATCGCTCCCTGTCGTCGTCCCTTTCATCGACCGCATTGCTGCCAGCTCCTCCGTAATCTTGAAGTCCGGTGTTATCCCGCGGACGAATACGAGTAACTGGGCTGTGTCGCGGACATCACAGCTCTCGTCCAAAGCCAAGGAGAAAAAGTCGTAACTTGCCACTTCACGTTGCAGCTGAAGCTCCAGATTCCCCGCAATGTCCTCGATCCTTCTAGTCACGGTTCGCCTGGACAGCGGGACTTGCTCAAATGCGGCTTTTTTTTCAGGGCATATTAGTGCTGCAGAGTCCACCAAGCACTCTTTGACAAACTCCCCCTCCGAGAACGGCTTACTGTTTTTAGCAATTTTGTGGGATATCACAAAGCTGGTCATGGTTGCTGCATCACTGGATGTGTGAAGCTTGGTAAAAAAGCCTTGCTGCTTTTGCAGCTTAGCTAGCAAAGCTTCCGATGTCCGCGCCCTTTCAGCGTCAGTCAAGTTTTTATATTTCTCCGCGTGTTTCGTCTCGTAATGTCGACTCACATTGTACTCCTTAAACACGGCGATCTGCTCCCCGCAAACTAAACACACGGTTTTACCTCCGACTTCAGTAAATAAATACTTAGCAGTCCAATTTTTGTTGAAAACCCTGCATTCAGCATCTACCTTTCTTTTTTTAGCGGACATTTTTTTGAGGGCTAAAGTCGTCTTGTGACAAGGATCCAATAATGTGCACGTCTTGATATACGTATTGCGTCATGATGCACGTGAATAAAAAACAACTTCAAAATAAAAGCAATGCAGCTTTAGTCCATGCATGAGGTAAAGTTAGAAAATATGTTTATTTTGTAATTTCCAATTAGCCTTACACGGGCCGGTCAGAGTCAACCAAAGGGCTGTATGTGGCCCGGGGGCCGTACGATGCCCAGGTCTGCTCTAGTCCTATCCTTTAGTGGTGCCACTATGTCCAGCAATGTGGAGCAATGCTGATTAAAAGACTGTATTAAAAGCTCTACATCGATCATGTTAGTGTTATTATCACAGCAAAAGTGAGCTGCGAACTGATCAGCTGTACTCTGTGTAATAATGCGTGAACGACGTAATGATGTTTTGAGGCACATGGGGTCGGTTTTTACAGATAGATTAAAGAAAATACATTTATGATCACTGATCAGTAGATCCTCACAACGGATGTGATCAACATCTAGTCCCAGAGAAAAAACAAGGTCTAAGGTATGACCACCCACGTGAGTGGCGCCAGAAACATGTTGCTTGAAATTAAAAGATTCAGTAATATTAAGAAATTCAGTGGCTTCAGAATTTGTAGCATCATTGATGTGCAGGTTAAAATCACCTACTAATAACACTTCGTCCAGCTTGATAATAGAAGTAAGAAAGTCAGTGAACTCAATTAAAAACTGACCTGCTGGACCAGGAGGTCGATAAATTAAAACACAATAAAATGGTTTTTGCCGACCAATTTTAGTCACCTGTAGTTCAAATGTAATGAAAAGTTCTGAGCTAACGAATTGGCAAGAGAACTGCTTGTTCCAGACAACTGCGAGACCACCAGCGCGGCCCGACAGACGTGGAGTGCCAATGTATGAGCAGTCCGCTGGGCACAGTTCATTTAGATGGATAAATTCCATATTCCATATTCCGTTGCCACGTTTCAGTCAGGAATAAGAAGGACAAATTCTCCCTAACAAACAAGTCATTTAACCTGGCCCTGAGCCTGTTTTTCAGGTCTCAGGCTCGAAAATGACATTCCCAGAACAAATGACCATATCTTCCCTTCTAAAAGGGTTAAATTAATCATCTTTTTTCTCAAAGTAATTATAAACCTGTGTGTTGGATGTAGAAAAGTCAGAATCAATATAGATGTTTTTTATTTTAAAGAAAATTCAGATTTTACATAGTAAAAAACTGTAAATTATAGTGTCCGTCCAAAAATTCTTTTTTACTTATAGTGAAAACTACCCTTGGATGATGGTAAGGTAGACTAAAAGCTTTAGGAATCCAAAGTACAACATATAATAAGTACCCTGTATCAAGATTAATGCAAAACAAGTGACATTTGACCTTTTTAGAGAGGTTTAGCCAAAAACACTCCACCTCTGAGGTGATTTGGGTGGAAATGTTTTTTCTTTCATATCTCTGGAACCCATTGGTCGATTTTCATGGTTGACACCTCTTTCTGACCGTTAGAGCCAATAGAATCGAAGGGGGAGTCCCCCACACACACTCATTGTGAAACAAAAAGGTGGGGGCTTTGCGCATGTCATTTTGCATTAGAGTGAAGCCACAGTCTAGCTCTGACATCTAGAAACTTAAAAGCATGGATTAACCGTTTTATTGCTCATGGATTGTCAGAAATCATTTCAAAGGGACACAGACACATTGGATTAACCTATGGATTAACTTCAGCAGCGTTTTTATCGTTTTAATGCCATTGAAGACCACTTTGGAGAGACTACAGAGCCAAGGTAAGAATGTTAGCATTTTTAGCTACCTAGCGTCACCTGTTTTGATGTCTGTTTTTGTTTATAACGTCGCAAATTCGTATAATTGAGTGATAATGAGGGTACCCATCGATTCTGTGTCACATTTTTCGCTCGTTGCTAATTCAGAGGCTCAGTGTTAGCATTGTGGGTTTTCTTTTGAAAAAAAAAAAAAAAAGATCAGTTAGATGAGTTTCTTCCCATTACATGGATATAAAACATTCATAGTTTATTAAATGAACATGCCCTCAGACACTGTTTCCTGCAAAATGTTGCGGCAGTGCCCCGGTACCGGGGTCTCTCGGGCTTAACAGGTTAAAGTGTGAGCCTTGTTTGCAACAGAGCGTGCATTAATCAGACACATTTTAGCTGAGGAAGCCACTGTATCACCATCAGCATAGGGAGCTTTGATTACAACTGGACTGATCACTCTCGCACCACGGCAATTGTGATCATAACAAGGGCGTGACCGCCGGTCCGTGATTCTGACCGGGATGTCCATCGGCATTGAAGTGGAAGCTGAAATACGCACAGGTTGGGGTATAGTTGTAGGGGACCCACCAAGCCACAAGGGGGTGCTAGTGTGGTTTATAGGGGAAACAGTGGCCTGAAATGACACCGCCGGAAAGGGGGGTGTGTGAATGTGGAGCGGCAAAAGTCAGGGAGACGTCTGAATGGCGTGCTGCATGTTAGCCGCTAGCATGTGGCCACCCAGCCTGCTGGGGTGGATTCCATCAGTGCCGAAGAGGGCGGGTCGGTCCCAAAATAGATTACAATTGTCAATAAAACCTAAATTGTGAGCTCTGCAGGCGGATTGAAGCCAAGTGTGGAGGCTGAGGATCCTACTGAAACGCCCTGCTCCGCGGGCCAGCGTTGGGATCGGACCTGAGATAAAAACCGACTTTTCACTGCTCCGTAGAAGAATAAAAAGTTTCTTAAAATCTTTTTTTGTCAGCTCCGACTGCTGGCGGGCTGTATCATTAGACCCAACGTGGATAATTATTCGATTGACAGAGGACGGGAGTGAGTGCAGCAGCCCCGGGAGTTTCTCCAGGATAACCGGGACTGTGGCTCCAGGGAGGCAGCGTGTGGCTGCATTGAAGAATCGGATGTTTCTGGTTATGGAATCCCCGATTATTAATGTGGTTGGGGCAAACAGGGGACGAGGAGGTGCCGGTGATTGACGATGTGGAGACCGAGCAGGAGAGTTTTGTGATTAGACCGTAACAGCTGGGCTGGGAGAGGATTTCCTTGCCGGCTCAGGGCCCGGAAAACGACCCGAGTGTCTCCGCACGGCCTCTTTGAGGAGTCCACGACGTGAAGAGGAGGTCGCCAGACAGGATGAGGGACGCCAATTAGACTCCACAGTGGCCTGTGAGGCAGCACAAATACCGTTGGCCACCGGCGCAGAAGCCGCAGTGTCGGCAGGGTGCAGATCTGGACGGGTCAGTGCTGCGGGAGCATCAGCTGGATGGACCGGATCGTCAGACAGGGTCGCGAAACGGTTTTGAAGGCTTAGGCGAGGTGGTGAAGTCACCCCATTCAATAAGCTCCTGCGCACCACCTCAGACCACGACTGCTGATGGCCAGGTGTCGAGGAGCCGGAAGGCCGTGGACAGGTGGAAGGATCCCACAGAACTGTGTCTTGGATAGTTGCACTGAACAAGGCAAGTTGTTTAGACTGCACCGATGCCACCTCCATGAGACCGGACACGAGAGAGTCTTTTTCTTTCGTTGGATGTCCTCCTTAAGGTCAGTTATCTGTGTATTAGCTTTTTGAAGTAGCACATAGTCCTCAGGGTGTTTTGATGGCATTCTTGAGTGTGAAAGGTTCGGGCAATTACTGTCCCGTGCACCAATGCCAGGCTGCGTCAAGATGTTATATAAACAGGGGTGGCTAAATGTTCGTAAGCAGGAGAGCTAGATGCTAACAGGTAGTGGGAGCCTGTGAGAAATGTGACTGTGCCCCTGTGTGACTCGTCGAGTAGTGGCTGAAAGAAGTCCAGTCGATTTAACGATGCGGCAGCGGGGGCAGAGGTTCTCCGCCCAGCCTGCTGCCTGTGCCAGGCTCTCATCGAAGGGGGGCCCGTCGGGATATGAGGTCTCCTTGCGGCCCCGCACCCTCAGAATACCTACCATTCCTGCCACCGGAGCTCTCATTTTCAGTGGCCACGACGCCTCCACACACTGCCAGATATCTGGCAACGGGGGCGAGACGAAAGCCGGTTGCGCCAGGCGGGCCGGACCGTAAAACCCCTGGTGGAGGCGGCCGGCTTCGGCGGCAGTGGTGGAAACGGAGCCATAACCCGTACAGCTGGGATGGGAACGTTGATGGCGTCGCCTCGGCCATATCCTGGTCTCCCACGTCCACCACCTTGAGCTCGTCTTCGGCATGGTCTGGTCCCAGGCACTCGAAACAGAGCTGGTGGGGATCGGCGCCCGCTATTAAGCCGGGCATGAGGGACAGGCATTTGCTTGCCTGGAGGTAAGATACTTTTTACTTGTTTTTTTCGAATACTTTTCTGGTCAGGTGTTGTCTCGCTCGCTGAAGAGAAAAGGATGACAGTCAGGAGGCGTAGCCTCCTTATATACTGTGAGCCTGCGCGCGCATTCGGGTAGGCTCGCCCTGATTGGCCGGCTACGTTTATACAACTTCAGTGTGTGAACGCTCGCGTATCATTGATGAGAGTAGTACCCATAGAGTCCAGTAGAGGGCAGAGCCTGTGTGAGATAGAACTGCAGCAGTGGGTTGTTTCAGCGATGTTTGCAGTGAAGGACAGTTTGTTATCTAGGGTCACACCCAGATTCCTTGCAGTCTATTGCGGAAACAACAGAGGGGCCGATGTTGATTGTTAGGTCAAGAGTGGGACAATGTTTCACAAGAAAAAGCAGTTCAGTCTTGTCAAGGTTGAGCTTGAGGTGGTGAGCAGACATCCACTGAGAGATGTCTGCTAGACAAGCAGAGATGCGTGCGACAACCTGGGTTTCAGATCGGGGAAAAGACTAAATTAATTGAGTGTCGTCAGCGTAGCAATGGTATGAAAAACCATGCGGGCTAATGACAGATCCGAGCGAGTTTGTGTACAGAGAAGAGGAGGGGACCGAGGACATAGCCCTGAGGGACCCCTGTAGATAATTGACAAGGGTCGGACTCTGACCCTCTCCAAGTTACCCTGTAGGTGCGGTCTTTGAGGTAGGAGGTGAGGAGTGGAGTGGAGCATGCTCAGGTACTGCGGAGCGCATAAAGCTTAGCAGACTCTTCACGCTAACGAAGGATAACTTCTTCTTCAGGGAAGGCAAACACAGGGAGTAGGATCAGACAAGACACAAGGAGGAAAACATTTCAAAACAAAACAGGAAACCAGAGACAGAAAAAGACAAGACACAACACAACACAGACAGATCGTGACAACGGCCGTCTTGGTGTGCGGTGCGAGACGGGAGATGTAGTTCATTGAGCGGTTTCACACAAAAAAAGTGTTACTTCACAGTTTTACGACACATTTTTATTTTTTTGACTTGTAAAATTATCTTTTAAATTGACAAACATCATATGTGTAATTCGTGGCACAATTCAAATGGGATCGAAAGATAATCTTTCTCTCTCCATTGACTTCAATGCATAACCTTTCCGAAATAAGGTCCCATGGAGCTCAACCGGAAGGGGAGGGACTTCGCCTATCTATTGAGACGAGCCTAGAGAGTAGGCTTGTTTGAGACAAGCGAGACCGACGCAGACCTGCGCAATTGCGATCAACGTCTTGCTAGTGCGTTGCATGATGGTTAGTCATTTTGTCCGACTTGCTCTGGAGGCTCGCCTACATGAGACGTTGAAATCTCGTGGGACAAAGACGCCCGCAGACTTGAGAGCGAGCCGCGGCGAGGCTACTGTGTATATCTAGTGTATTCATACTCATACCCCTCACTGTTTATTCATCATCCAATTCATTCTATATTTTATTCTGTAGATTGTGTACATTACTTTTCACTTTACTGCTTTTTGCACTCCTGGTTAGAAGCAAAACTGCATTTTGTTGTCTCAGTACCTGTAATCTGTGCAATAACAATAAAGTTGAATCTAATCTTGAGCAGGAACAAATGTATTTACTTAGTACATATCTGACATTAACGATTAAACACATTTGTGCATTCTTTAGAAGAGAGAAACTTGCTCTGTCATAGGCCTACTGGGTCAGGCTACAAGGAAGTGGAGAGGAAAATATCACAAACAGAATACTACAGGATTGCTGGGAATATACAAAGTTCCAGGGGCGTGGGTTTGGCTGGACAAGTAAGGAGAGAACGAGGACATATGGAGTGGAGACCATAACGTTTGCCAAAGCAAGCCCATTTAGCAGTGTTCCCCCATGGCTTTCCCCAGAAGCTAATATAGATGTGAGTATCATAGAAAGGAAAAAAGAGTGGCAAATAAATGAAGTGGGAATTAAAACGAGTATGTACCTGAACGAAAAGTATTACAACTACCTCAAAATGTATACAGATGGATCTAAGAAGCAAGAATGCGTGGGGATAGGCGTGTATATACCAGAATTCAAAATATCAATCTCAAAACGAGTGTCACATAACTTATCAGTTTATACAGCAGAAATACTCGCAGCAATTATTGGGCTACAATAGGTTGAAGAGGTCAGACCTGATAGGGTGGTGATATGCACAGACTCACTATCTGCTTTGGAAAGCATACAGTCGACAATAACTGTTAGAGAAGATTTAATTATTGAACTTAACCATTGCTTACTGAGACTTCAGAGGAGGGGAATAGATGTGCAGTTATGCTGGGTGCCTGCACATGAGGGGGTTCAAGGGAATGAGCATGCTGATAAGTTAGCAAAAGATGCGTTACAGAAGGAAATAGCAATACCAGTTTCACTTGGAAAAGGAGAAGGAAAAGCAATAATTAAGAAGAATGGTATGGAAATATGGAAAAGGTGGGAGGAAGATCAGAAAGGGAGGAGATACCACAAGTTACAGAAATCAGTCATAACAAAGATCTATACAGAAAGGAACAGACGGGAGGAGATCACCATCACTAGACTCAGACTGGATCATACAGGATTAAACGGCACAATGTTTATAATGGTAAAAAGCGAAGTTGAAGAATGGTGAAGAAGAAGAAGGGTGTGGAGTGAAAGAAAATGTGGAACACATCGTATTACACTGCAACATGTACAAAACAGAGAGGGAACAACTAAGAGACAGGGTCAGAGAGGCAGGAAGGGAGTGGAGCCTGATGGGGACACTGGGAACAGAAGGTGAGGGGGTAAGAGCTACCAGGAAGGCTAAGTATTTGAGTGAAACAGGATTGATTGGAAGAATTTAAAACAACGTAAATACATGGTATAATTCCACAAGTGGTGATAGGATGATATGGTGATACACACTCTTGTACAGTAGGTGGCGGTATGCACCTTAAAGTTGTTTGCAATCCGCCAAAAACCGAGAGAAGAAGAAGAAGCCGACTCCGAGCTGTCCGACTTCTGGCAAGCTTTTTGAGACCTCCCCCGGCTGCGATCGGCTATTCTCGTCTACTTTCGAGGCGAGCCGCAGCTCGTCTCAAACAAGCCTACTGTGTTAAAAAAAAGTGCATAAATTAATGTTGTCTTCTTCTGTTTGCTTTAATACAGGCTACGTAGTTATGCAGCGCCCCCACTGCCAGTAAATGGAACTACTACAAGGAACCCTCTTAATTATGTGCAGTTATTTCACGACTTTTATTATATACACCTTGAAAAAATGACCTCAATGGTGGATACGGCCATCTTTGACCATCACATACATACGCACTTTTTGGCCCCCCCACTTCTGAAATGAATCCGGCGCCGCTGGTGACGCGTGGCAGCCGTCTTTGACAAAACTCTCCATCGTAGCATTGAGCCACTAATTTTGCTTTACAGTTGTAGTCCTCAAGCACATGTAGAACCAACCCTGCTAGATCCTGTGCCCTTTTTTTGTCTGTAACGTCTTCTAACTTAAAAAATATCTCCATAACCCCCATTTCAGTCACGTACCTGAGTACATATGAGAGCTGCGCAGTGTTACTGAAGTCAGTCGTCTCGTCGACCATAACCGCTACAAACTTTCTTTTTTTTATCTCTTCTTTGATTTGATAATTGAATACCTCAGACACTGCATTTATTAGATCATTTAGAATTTTTCCTGAAGTTCCTGAAAAAACTGTGGCTGTGTCAAGATGGTTACGCAAGTCGGCATCATGCTCAGCCAACAGCATTAACAGCTCCATGTAATTGCCTCTATGTAGTGAATCTCTGGATTCATCGTGTCCTCTGAAAGATAATAACTGTTGTCCCAAAAAGAGAACACAGTCAATAAGGCACTTTAAGATGTCTCGGTTCCTTCTGACCCTCTCATTGTGGATGCTGATCTCCCTCTTCCTCTGCTCATCCAGCTGGAAATCCACCCGACATTCACCAAATGTTTTTAAGTGTACCACTGACATCATATGGCGCTCGGAGCTTTGGTGTTTAGCAGCTGCCTTGGTGAAGCTGTTCTGACTGTCAAAGCCAGAATCATTCCATGTCCCTTTATTGGTATTAAACAATAAACATGGCCAGCAAAAAAGCCTGTTATGCTCGGTGCTAGCTGTTAGCCACTCATAGCGCTCGTAGTTGCATTCCTTGAAGTGGCGCACAAAACCTTTGCTGGCCTTTGTTAATGCATCCAGTGTGGGTGTAGGTCTTCTTTTTTAAATTAATTCGCTTTTTTCTCCAAAAGGACACCTTGAAAAAGGCGTTTTCAGTAGACAGGCAACAAGATCTGATTCAGTGGTAGCAGCGGCAGCCATATTCGTTTTTCGCTCTTACTATGAAGGAAGTTCATGACAGAGGTTTAGGGTAGCTCAGAACACGCTGCTAGCCCCAGGGGGCGTACTGTCATTGAACATCAAAATCTGATTGGCTGATGAATCTGTCACTAATGCTTATTACAAATCAAATGTTTTGTTTATCAACAAAAGGCTAGCAGAATCTGTAGTGCTGGCCCCTGCCATCTAAAATAACTGTGAGGCGTTTAAGTGACTTTTTGATGTAGGAAAATCCAGTTCAGCCTCCACAAAACTTTACTTAATTTTGTAATTTTGAGGATATTATACTATTAAAACTTATAACTAAATACACAAGAAAAACCTTTTATAATCACTTTATTTTATTGGTTACAGGGCCAGCAGCTGCATATCAATAATGAACAATGAATATATACATACATATACAAATATACAGAATGAGTGAGATACACTGAAAGCTGTTAAAGGTAAACTGTAAAAGAGGAACATGTATTTAACCTCTCCATAGCCAGATAATGGTAATCAGTGAGTTTATATTTTTAGCAGAATGTTTTATGTCTCACCCTGAATGACCTAGCCCCCCCACAGTGCCGTGCAGACTGCAGGAACAACAATAGAGACGGACCCCTGTTGTTGTTTCTTCCAGGTCTCGTCAGGTCACACGGAGAAGGAAGCCCGCTCTAATTGGCCGCCTCTCGACCGGCCGAGCTTCCTGCCAGCGCGGCAGGAAATGTTTTTTCAGATTACACTCACAGCGAGCATTCCTTCCAACATTGTGATGTGTTTGATAGCCACGGGATTTTTCAGACTTCCCTCCTGATGTAAGACGACAGAAACAGATTTAGGAAGACCAGTTTGGATAAAGATATTGTTGCACTAAACGTTGACTTTAATTAAATGTATTATGTCAACAGATTTCACATAACTGTATTAGGTTAGTTGAATGCAATAATATTACGTTTAAATAAAAAAGATTAGGTTCAACTTAATATTATTGCTTTCAACTTACCTAATACAGTAAAGCAAACAAGTCAATGTCTTACATTTTAATTTAATTATGAATAATGGTTTAATGGTTTTGCACAATTTAAAAATACACAAACACAACAAATGATAAACAGTGCAGGAAGAGGCAGAAAAACCTATTTGGCTTATTTAAAGCCTCTACCGTAATACTGTTAAAGATCACGGTTTTATAGAAAACACAAGATCAATATACAAACAAATGCTTAAATGCAATAATAAATGGCAAACTTTAAGAACAACATATACTATACCTAACATTAGTAAAACTGATGTGATCATACATTGGTCCAATTACTTTTTAGGTATTTTGCAATGCAGCGAGGTACATAATTATAATCACAGACAAATGGATTTTATTCTTCTTGCAAATAGCACAGTTTATTCATTTTTCATATACTTTTCATCTTAGCCCTTTGTGTAAACCTGTGTGACGATTAGGGAACACAACACTGACCCGTCATCCAGCATTTACGGAGTATCATTGAAATACATTTGTGCACTTTGTGCTCTGTTTTTTACTTCTACCAACCCCTGAGAAAAATATCTGTCACTATCAAATCGCAAATCCCATATGCTCTAAGAGCTCTACGTACAGCACAAAAACATACATTAGGAAATCATCTCACGATATAGACAATGAGAATGTACAATGTACACAAATCAAATGGAAGTGCAGTAAACGTCAGCTGCATGCCTAATGTTCTGTTGTTCTTGATACTTACAAGTACAAGTTTCTTATATGGACTTTTGAAAATGTGCTAATACATAGTGTATTATATGAAAAGGGGTTACCTCTATTTTGTCCGCCTCCCAACAAACTAGTTGTAAACAGAAAGTATATATCTATCATTAGATCACATTTTACAGTGGTTCCACTTTTTGGTATAATTAAGTCAAGAAGTCATGAACATTGCAAAACACCACGTCATTCAGAGTTATTTTACAATGTTCTTCTTAGGAAAGATAAAACAGGCGGGGAGGGTTCAAGGCTGAGGTTGTGAAGCGTGAGAGAGGTGAGGCAGCCGGAGACTGCAGGGAGACGGTCGGTCAGTACGGTGAAAAATTATCACTTTTGTTGCATCATGGAATATCGTTTTTTACACCATGAACGTTGTAAAACACCATGTCAATCAGAGGTGCCCCTTATAATAGAGATCATAGACATTGAAGCAGCATTTTGTACTGTGCAGAAGATAACCTCTTTCAGGGGGACCGGAGGGATGTGGTCTTGAGGCAGGTGGAGGTTAGCACATTGGCAGTGGAATTCTGGACATATTGAATTGATCTATTACTTTAGGATGTTATAGTAGAAAAGTCTTGAAGTGATGAGGGCACAGATGATTGTTTCGGAGCGATGAAAGGACGTGGAGGATTGGAAACTGCCTAAGATCCTGAGGTGGAAAAAAGCAGTTTTGGTTCTGTGTTTGGCATTGGTTTGAGAACATGAGGTTGGGGACAATGATTATTTGGAGATTTTGGACCCGAGGGGGGGCCGTTGGAACAGTCGATGTTAACTAATGAGGATTCTAGTATTTCTGATTTGTTGAAGGAAGTTATATTGCATTCATGATAAAGGATCCGGAAGACAGGCAGTGAGGGTTCAAGGCTGCGCGGAGGTTGAGGAGGATGAAGATAGTGAGCCTGCAGAGGGATTGGCCGGATGGTGAGGAAGGTCAGTGCTGTCACGTTTCCTATTTATGATCTTATCCTTGTTCCTTGCCAGCAATTGTTGTATTTTGCAAATTTCCCCTCTGTGGGACTAATAAAGGTATTCTGATTCTGATTCTGATTTTAGAAGCTCATGTTTTACTTTCCCTAAGAAGTCACGTCACAAAAGCCAAAACACCATTGTCCCTAAGAAGAGTCACCTTTAAACAGAACAGAATCTGTTTCATACATTGCCCAAGCTATGACTTCTTCAACAACATGGCAATAGAAATGAAAACTTCTGGTTACCTTTCTGAAGAGGTCACGTCATAAATGTTGCAGAGACATTCAGAGGATTCACTTTCATTATAATTAATAGAAAGCAGCCTTTTGTACAATGCAGAACAACATCTTTCACAATTTTAACGAAAGAGACATGATAAAAGAGAGTCGAACACTTTCCCACCAAAAGCCCACTTGTTATGTAACTCCTTTTGCACGACCCTGTCTCTCTGATTGGTTGCTGACCCGAGAACAACCCTCTCTGGTTGGCTGCCCTAAATATTTAAAAGAATGCTGAGAGAAAGAAGAGGGCTGCTACCTCTCTCTCCAACACACACACACACACACACACACACACACACACACACACACACACACACACACACACACACACACACACACACACACACACACACACACACACACACACACAGGAATGTTTATAGACTGCAGGATGAATGACTCCTCTACTGAAGTACTGAACACACACAGAAAGTCTGTTCCCACTTAAGCTTTATAAATTGCTGTTTAGATTGACCCTGTGGTCTCTATACATTCCAGATTTTCTTTTTTTCTAGACACACTCCAGTGTTGGCCAGTGTTCTGAGAAATGAGCCTCAGTCAGTGAACAGGAAGCTGAAGCTCCCAGCTGTGATCTCCTGCAGGTATCATCCCCAAAACCTGGGCTTCTTGGTGGGTTCCACAAGTTACATTAAACGTCAATGTTGTTTTTGTTATTATCCATCACTCTTAACATCTATCTTTCCTTATGTCGATGGGCCCATTGTTTGTGTGTACCTACAGCAGGGTTATGTAATTAAATGCCTGAGCAAAGAAAAACGGAAAACAAGGAGTACACAGGAGAGCTGCCAACTGATGTCAGACACTGAAGATTTATTGGAAGATCGGCCGGAGATTTGACATTTGGTGAAACACCTTGGAGTCACATCCTCTGCCAAACTGGCTCTGAGGTTCTGTCCCCTAAACTGCTCCTTTACCCACAGAAAGCAGCAAACATTCCCTCAGAAAGACGGAACCAGTTACACTTCTTGCAGAGAAGCAGGCTCCACAAGGCCTCGGTCAGACTTACTCATTGATACATTACATGTTTAGTTATGTCATTATCTGAGAGAGAGACTGGTAACAACCTTGCTTTATGCATATTCAGAAGTAACGCAGCTGATGAAGAGAGTCTGAGTAAACAGGCACCAGCTTAATTTAACACATTGGATTAACCTATGGATTAATCTTCAGCCGCGTTTTTCTCGTTTTAATGCCATTGAACACAACTTTTGATCAGAATAACAGCAAAAGGTGAGCATATCTCCGTGTTTTGCTACCTAAAGCTATACGTCGTGTGATGTCTGTATTTGCTTCCCCTGTCGCGAATTCTGATAGCTCAGTGATGATACTTATATTTCTAGAATCTGTGGAATCTCAGCTTGTTAGCATAATAATAATAATAATAATAATAATAATAATAATAAATTGGATTTTTATAGCGCATTACATTGACATTTAATGTATCTTGAATCTTGAAGTGGCCATATCTGTACTCTCTGTGGGCTGATTTTGAATTCAATGAGTACTGTTGTGATCAACAGATATAGAGAGATGAACATTATTATCTCTACTGTGGACAATTATTTTTCAAATAAATAGGCAATCTGTCCAATCGATAAGTCCCCTAAATCTTCCAAATTGACCCAAAATTCATAAAAATGAGTCCACCATTAATACACAAATGAAATGTTCTGGTTAAAACTTGCCAAAACCACTCCAAAATTGTCCAAATAAGCCAAGCCATTGTATAGCTTTGGTCTGCATATGCTATTAACACAACATATGCTGATTGTGAAAATTGCCCAACATATGCAAGTTAGCATCCAGCAGTTGTTATGTGCTGGGCAGGGACGTGCGGTCAGGGGAGGCAAAGTAAATGAAAAAGTCATGAAAAGTAAAAATACAAATAACAATAAAATGAAATAAATATTAATATTTCTCCACTGGTCTGTGCTATAAATGTATTTTCTGTATGATTCCAATAATGTCTATAATTTTGACAGTAAAAATCGCTGAAATGGCGTATTTATTGTTCCTATACGGTGAGAGATGCGAGCTGAGGCAGCGACGAGCTCAGCCTCACCTCGGATTGCGCAATCCCTCGCAAACTATTGAGCGCATGCATTTGGCGCGTGCCTGTTGCTATCACTCTGTACAGATGGAGCCTCTTATTTTGGACCCCAGCATACAGCTTCCTGCCGACTGCCAGCCAGTTGCCAGCCAGTTGCCTGCCAAAGACCAGTATTCAGGAATGTTAGGCCCTCCCACTATTCTCCAATTTCAGGGTTTAACCAGGAGATGGCGCTATATATTAAATAACTAAGACTTAGTTTTTCACAATAGAAAATGCAGATATTATATAAAAAACTAAAGTTAAAATCTTGTTTTTAATGCCCCAAGAGCAATAACATCTTGTCACAAGCTTTTTGGAAGAAAAAGACTGACTCAAGAGACCTGTAGTTGACTAATTACAGGCCTCAATAAAGTTCTGCCATTGGTTGTGAAAAACAACGGTGGACATAGTGGAAAGTGAAATTGACATTGTCGAATTTAATAAAAATACAAAATAATGTATCTGTGTACGTGTTTTACTATGTGATCTGCACTTATCAAACATCTAATTAAGGCGAGACACCCCAGGTGAATAGGGTATTTTTAACTTAAAGATATCAGCTAAATATTTCTCCAGTTAATTACTTACAATAAGGCAATTGTTTTTTGTATTACAAGTTTTCTGAAATAGCATGTTTAAATATCCAAATGAACCATTATCTCATGAAATATGCGCATATTTTAACACATTTCAGGAACCGAAATCTGAACTTTGGATAAAGCCAGGATCAAAATTATTGTTTCATTTTGTAGTCATATTAGTATCTAAGGCTTTTACAGAAGGGATTTTGGATATCTCTTTGTATCACTCCATAAATCAGAAAATACTGTCAACAGCCCTAAAATATCAATTTTCACCATGTTTTTAGGTATAAAATGTTATATAATTCAGGCTATGAATTATATATGACCAAACCCTTCTGTAAAAGCCTTCATAATATTGATAGGAATATAACTGGAAGGTTTGGTGTATGTAACTGCTGAGTGATTCTACAATTTAGGGTACATTCCATGTCCATTGATGTCCATTGATGATAATTATAATTATTCTAACTATTTTCTTCAAAAATATCATATTTTGCCTATTATTGGAAAGCATGTTATAATATCACACAAACATTATGTGCATCCTATGCTTTATTTAGCTTGAAATGTGTCATGATGTTCTTAAATTGTCAGTTTTTGCTATGTCCGTTTTTCAGTTGAGGGTGTCTTGGATTCAAAATAATGAATAAAAACCATTAAAGTAAATTTAAAAAATGATTCATTTATTTCAAAAGTCTAAATACTAAAGAATAATAACATATTTTTAATTGATTTCCCCCTTTAAATAATTTAAATATCTTAATATATGAATGTCCGCAAAAGTTCTGTCAACTATGTTACTAACAGAACTTCCCCCTTTAACTCAAAAATTGTTTGTCCCAATACCATGTCACCAGCATCACATGATGCCATGTTCCTCTTTGGCAGACATTTTGAACACACTGTGGTGATTGTCCTCTACATTTTTACAATATTTTATGTATAATAGCACATGGTCAATTAATATACTCATTGACAATCAACAATGTTACGTACATTGTTATGGTTTACAATTGTTTAAGGATTTTAATTCAATTATATGTGCAAATGTGATGTTAACCTGTTCAAGAAAATGACATGTGGTCATCCAGGCAAGGCCTACCATTGAAATGATGGATCCAGTCAACTATGTTATTTGCGTCAAATGTTTGACTTTCATTGTCAACTATGTTGCACCTCATTTTTTCAAATTTAAAATATCTAAAATAGTGCTTCTGATATCCTTTATAGTATAATGTATATCTACACAGGTTGGAGTTTTACATGACATCTCTTAAAACTATCAAAATGACCTGTATGGTAGTTTTATAATACAAAATATCCCTAAACTTAATGACAGTGCTGAACATATCACATGAAAAAACAAAACTTTAATACAATTATTTTTTAAACTTTAAAAAATCTTTGGATATATGGTAGAATAGACTCAAGAGCCTTTCAAATTTGATTTTACTTGAAGTGCAGGACTTAATCAAATGATTGTAATGACATCAAGTTTGTCCGTAACATAGTTGACAAACTGAGTAGTGAAAACATCCTTTCCCTTAAAATAAAAAAATATATAAAAATGTTTAAGCTTTGCAACTAGTGGATATGTTACACTGAGGAATATACTAACTTGAACCACTGATTGTTCTATCTATACATTTTATTTGGCATTAGTAAATAATTATGCACATTTACAGATATTTTACATGATATGAGTGATAACACGTGTTATAAGGGCTTTTTCGCACAATAGGTGTGCCTTGAGATTTTCACTTGTCCTTTGGTGTGCCTTGGGCACAAAAAGTTTGGGAACCACTGCTGTAGAGAAATGTAAACGTTCACCATCCCCCACCCGCCTACTGTATGTTGCTTTTTGACATGTAAATGGGTAACTACCCCCCTCTGAGTGAATACCTGTTGTACCTGTCCGGGGCTAAGCCCATAGGACGATGCTCTGATGTCATCACCCTCGCACATTGGTCATATGTTTACAAAAAACGATGTTAACACTTTCTCGTTCTTAATATATGCTATATTTAGGGTCGATATGTGTTGAATTTACTTTAAAATAGCAGATCACTGTGATTCACTTCTCCGCGGCTCCTCCGTGCAGAGAGGCCCCCCCCCGTTGACAATTCACGAGCGTCTAACTCTCTCCCCCCTGTGAAGAGATATCACAGGGGGGGGTTGGGACACACACATTCCGATGGCCAATTCGTTTTAAACAAAGAGTGGGGTGGGGGCTGGTGAACGGTATGGTCAATGTTTGTAAACACTGTGACATTTTGACTTTATTTGATCATTTCAGTTAAAAACTAACGTTCATATTTCATATTACTGTTTTGCCTGGCTGGACCTGTAATTTACAGGAAAGGAGTGCACGCTACTAAAGAGACACGCTACCATGGAAACCAAACAATGGTGTTGCTGTATTGAAGTCCGAGTGGAAACAGTCATATTTGGAGCGTTATGTTAGAATGAAACAGCGAGGTCGTGACTCACAAAAAAAAAGTGTTACTTCACTAACTGTAAGCTTGTCACTCAGAGTAACCTACAGTTAACTTAACTGTTGGAAAAGAAAGATCAGAGTTAGGAGTGTGAACACACAGCTGAGAGCTGCCGTTTCATTCTGACTGTTTAAAAAACGGTAACAACGGACTATTTTTCTTAGCGGATGCATGTAAATTTAAATCAATACATAGAACTATGTTTTAAATCAATAAAAATATTTTCTAAATCCATAAAAGCATTTTAATTAATATTGGGAGTCATGTCGTTACTTTGTTGAGAATGTGGCCATGTAATAAGCGGGATAATTTGCAGCGACTTGGTCATTATGGGGAAATAACACCCAGGGATCAAGATCCCTCCGCGACGCGGAGGGATCAGTAATTTTTAGTGAATTACTGAGTTTAGGCACGTTAATAACATTTTAATGAAGTTGAATACAGTATATTCATATTTGTCAGTGATTTCATGTCAATTCGGCGAACATAAACGATTAAATTAGGATTAAAAATCGAGAGCCGGCTGCTGTTCGTTACGGTAACCCAACTAGGACACTTGACACAGTGGCTTTTGGCAAAGCACACAAAGAAAACAAAAAAAACCGAGAGAGATGAATTATTGTTATTACAACGTGACTTCACTATTATTTAACAACTATTTTTATTGGGTTCTTTTATTTGGGGTTAAGTACATTGTCAGAATAAGTGAGAAATGGATTTAACTTCTGTTAGACAGCTATCATACTGAATAAATATTTATGCAAAAATGTATGGCATTAATAATGTATATCTAATTACATTTAAAAATGTATGGCATTAATAATGTATATCTAATTACATTAACTGTGAATGTCTTTCATTTTATTTAAAATGAAATAAAATTACATAAAACATTTTCCATAAAAAAGTTGATTCAAGAACAAATCAGTACTTTTCTTATATGACTATTATTGCTAAATTTGAAAGGTCTTTACCAGCTTTGGAATTATATATATATATATATATATATATATAGCACCTTCTGCCATCCCATCTCTACTGGCATATGGATCTTAACAAAGATCCGCTATACATTAGTACCAGATATACTGTACACGGACATTTTAGTGAACCAGACCAGCTGTTTCCGCCGGGTCTTCGCTTCCCGGGCATCACAGTTGTTTACAAGTGTGTTCAGATGCTAAATGACAAGTGCAAGTGACAATTGTTGTCGTCTTCTCTGTGAACGTTTTTTTCTCCGTTATTTTGCCATTTTCAGATTTAAATTTCGAGCGGAAAGCTAACCAGGAAGTAATAATTACTTAAGCGGAGAACGGAGAAAGTAAACGTTACAGCAGGCATAACAACAGCCGGTGTTTATTTTATTATAATATTCAAGAACAAATCAGTACTTTTCTTATATGACTATTATTGCTAAATTTGAAAGGTCTTTACCAGCTTTGGAATTATATATATATATATAGCACCTTCTGCCATCCCATCTCTATATATAATATCTATCCGTGACATATGGATCTTAACAAAGATCCGCTATACATTAGTACCAGATATACTGTACACGGACATTTTAGTGAACCAGACCAGCTGTTTCCGCCGGGTCTTCGCTTCCCGGGCATCACGTTGTTTACAAGTGTGTTCAGATCGTTCAGATGCTAAATAAAAGTTTAGCTTGTACTTTTGATACTCCGCCTCTCGGCACCACAACATCCAGTTTACTGTATTTCACATGAGCGATGTCGAACATTGAAAAGTCCTTATAAAATCTCTGTTATTAGATCAGTACTTTTCTTATATGACTATTATTGACTTGAACACTGAGAATGTATTTATTAACTTCAGACATTTGAAATATTTGAAATCAGATGAAAACAAACTGTAACGGACCCTGCCGTGTTATCTATGATTACTATGCCTTACTGTACATTCATAATTTCAGCCGGAGGTAGGTGGTAGGCATTGCGGAGGAGCAGATTGCGAGTGAGGTGCCTGTTCTAAACGAACTATTCCAGCTGTTATAAAGCATTAAATAAAAAGTAAGCAAGGAATACAGAATGTTTCGTTACGTAACTTTGTTGAGAATGTGGCCATGTACATGTAATACATGGGATCATTTGCAGCGACTTGGTCATTGTGGGGAAAAATAACACCCATCCTGATCGTTTCAATGAAGTTGAATACAGAATATTCATATTTGTCAGTGATTTCATGTCAATTCGGTGAACATAAACATCAATGATGATGATTAAATTAGGATTAAAAATCGGGAGAGCCGGCTCGTTCGTTTTTTCCGACTAAACAACATCTATTATTTAGAAGTTGATTTCACATGACTCCAGTGTGGAACCCCACTGCACCCCCTGGTGGATCAATGATCCATTGCAGCTGGCTTCACAATAATTAAATGTATTTATCATGGGGGCGGTATCAAGTCTGACTGGGGGCCGGCCGGCCATCACGGAACGTGCATGAACCGATCACGACCCTCGCACTTTAAACTGTCCAAAATAAGACGCTTCATCTGTATGTCGCCAATATAATGTTTACAGAGACTTTACTATGCGTCCTGACTTTCCATAGTCTAGCTAATGTATGTAATGTATGTGTGTGTGTCACTGTGTGACATATTTAGTCTTGCTGATGTGACATAAAAGCACAGTAAAAAGACACAAGGTGAGGCAGACAGTACTCTGCCACACTGAAGGGGGCGTACGTGAGCCCACAGGTTCTTGTTGCTACTGTTATTCTACGCAGAGACCGTAGATCAGTGACTATCAACTGGCGGCCCGCGGGCCACATCCGGCCCGCCTGACATTCTCATCCGGGGGTGACTGTGGCGTTGGCGGAGTGGTTAGTGCGTTCGCGTTTTTTTTACAACGTCTCGTGAGTAATGTGCAATACCGGAGTCCAACCGAGAGGCAGCAGCTGCGGGACAGTAGACTGCATAGCCTTCCCTGCTCCGCTTTAAAGGCCTTACGAATAATGGACGTCCGCTCTCGGGAGATGTACATTAGTGGTGCGGTTACCCTAAGTGACAGACCTAAAGTATCCGAAAATAGTGCCTCATAATGCGGCTCACAGACCCCCAAAAGACGGACTAGAGACCTCCAGCATGTCTCCATAACAGTGGCACTCTGTTTATTTCACACTTCCAGGAGAGACAACGGGAAAATCACCTCTCTTTGGCGGCTCACAGACCCCCAAAAGACGGCCTAGAGACCTCCAAGAGGTGTCCCTGAAATGGGGACTTAGTTTACTTCCTCAAGCACAGCAGCAGTGGCACTCTGCTTCCTGGGTTTTAGCCCCTTTTTCAGCCTGAAGCGCAGGGTCTTCACCTCATCATTGAGGGCATCCTTCTGAGCCCTCAATGCCACATTTTCCAGCATCACCTGCCTGCAGTCCTTGTTGTCACACTCGGTATGCGGGGAGAAGGGTGGAGGGTGCCCGGGGTATTCCTCCTCATTGTCTATATCCAATGATGTAGCCATTCCAATGATGGGGTTAGTCTCACGGAGGTCATGGAGCAACTGCAGTGCCACACTATGCTTCAGCCTTGCCATGACCTGATGTGCCTCATGTCGGGAGAACTCAGGGTGGTCATGTGTTACATGACGGTCCAGTCTCTTCCCAGCATACGAACACCCAGCGATGGGACAGGGTTTGGTCCGAACATTTATCCTGCCACTGGCTATTTTCAGGAGGATTCCCCTCTCCTCCAAGTTCCGCACTGCATGTTTGTGCTTAAGGTGTTTGTTCAATGCCAGATAGAAGAGTGCACACCGGGCATTCGGACGACATCCTTACTGAAACACACACAATGAATTTGATCAAAATGCTGTTCTAGTTCTCCGTTTATATGCGTTAGCGTGACCGGTGATGTCAACACTGGGTCAGATGCATCAATTCATGGTGCACAGACCAAGGGAGGGCTTGGGTTACCACCGGGTTGGATGGTCCCACCTCCACACCAACGCGGGGCTGGTGATGGCAACATTGGGTCCGATGCATCAATTCATGGTGCCCCGACCATGAGAGGGTTTGGGGTTCCCCCGGAACCAGGCACCACCCCAGCAGGAAACGGGTTGTATGGTCAAAGGAGGAAAGAGTGATAGAACCGGGGTAAAGCAAAGAAAGTGTCCGACAATAGTGACTTGTGAGGCGGCCAGAGAGTCTGTCATCTCTCGGTCCTATCCTCCAGGCAACGCTGTGGCCAAAACTGGGTGAAAATGCCCAAAAAGTAAAAAAATTAAAAATAATTCATCCATGGAAAAATGCATGAAAATGAAAAAAAATGTCCGAAAATAGTGCCTCATGACCCCGCAAGAGTCCCCTGTCGACTCCCCTTGCATTCCTCCATTGGCAAAATAATCAGTGAACTTTTTTGAGAACCAGGCAAAAGGGGTGAAAATAAGAAAATTGTATCCGAAAATAGTGCCTCATGACCCCGCAAGAGTCCCCTGTCGACTCCCCTTGCATTCCTCCAGACGCACATTTGTCAGACTCAACTTTTGTGAGAACCAGGCAAAAGGGGTAAAAATGAGAAAATTGTATCCGAAAATAGTGCCTCATGACCCCGCAAGAGTCCCCTGTTGACTCCCCTTGCATTCCTCCATTGGCAAAATAATCAGAGTGAACTTTTTTGAGAACCAGGCAAAAGGGGTGAAAATGAGAAAATTGTATCCGAAAATAGTGCCTCATGAGCCCGCAAGAGTCCCCTGTCGACTCTCCTTGCATTCCTCCAGATGCACATTGTCAAACTTAAAGTATTTTGAGAACCAGGGAAAAGGGATGAAAATGTAAAAAAGTGTCCCAAAATAGTGTCTCATAATGCGGATGGAGTCCCCAGCAAACTCCCCTTGCATTCCTCCAGATGCACATTGTCAAACTTAAAGTATTTTGAGAACCAGGGAAAAGGGATGAAAATGTAAAAAAGTGTCCCAAAATAGTGTCTCATAATGCGGGTAGAGTCCCCTGCCAACTCCCCTTGCATTCCTCCAGAGTCACATTGTCAAACTTAAAGTATTTTAAGGACCAGGCAAAATGGGTGAAAATGTAAAAATGTGTCCCAAAATAGTGTCTCATAATGCGGATAGAGTCCCCAGCAAACTCCCCTTGCATTCTTCCAGAGTCACATTGTCAAACTTAAAGTATTTGGAGAACCAGGCTGGGGGGTCTTCAGGCACAAAATAAGGCTGACCCAGAGTGCATGGTGAGCGGACACTTCACCTCCGTGATTGGAAACAGCCGTTTTTTTCTGAGTGCACCCAAAAACTGGGTTTCCGATTTCGTGCAGACGGCAAAAATATATAATCCAAATACATTTAAATAGTAAAAGGTACAATTGTGCTCTGCATTACCCGGAATTTGATTTTCATAGCCCCATGATAGTGATTAAAAATCATTTTCATGGGAAAAAGTGTTAAAACGCCTGATTAAAGCATATGCAGGACCCCAGTGAGCTCCAGACTATGTGCATTGTGTTAAGGAACCATATTAATGATAGAATAAATGCATTTAAATGCAAAAATAATGATTTAAAATCACTTTAGGGGGACAATTGTGGAGAGGAGCCTGAAAATGACTCTCCAGCACCACGGATAACTACCAGTTCATCTGGTTTAAATGTGGTGGTGATAGTGGCATTAACTAGTACCCAGTACTGGGAGAGAACCAGGCTACAGCACATGTCTTTTCAACCCAGGAATAAGTGTCTGAATCATGGGTACATTAGTGTTTAAAGTCATGGAAAATGTTTTAATTCAGGAGGTTTTAAGTGCAGCTTCACTTGTAGCACACACCCAGGGGGAAAAGATAACACATGTACCCAGGAATAAGTGTCTGAATCATGGGTACATTAGTGTTTAAAGTCGTGGGAAATGTTTTAATTCAGGAGGTTTTAAGTGTGGCTTCACTTGTAGCACACAACCAGGGGGAAAAGATAACACATGTACCCAGGAATAAGTGTCTGAATCATGGGTACATTAGTGTTTAAAGTCGTGGGAAATGTTTTAATTCAGGAGGTTTTAAGTGTGGCTTCACTTGTAGCACACACCCAGGGGGAAAAGATAACACATGTACCCAGGAATAAGTGTCTGAATCATGGGTACATTAGTGTTTAAAGTCGTGGGAAATGTTTTAATTCAGGAGGTTTTAAGTGTGGCTTCACTTGTAGCACACACCCAGGGGGGAAAGATAACACATGTACCCAGGAATAAGTGTTTGAAAGGCGGGGAAAAGTTATTTGAAATAGTTGAATACCTCCAGGGCGCATAACTGCACTTTACAAGCCAGAAATAATGTTTAAATGGTCGGGAAAAGTATTTTTAAATGTCTGGAAGAGAGTTTTAGCCAGTCATTTTGCACGATATCATTTAACATTGACGCTCTCCTGAAAATGCACAGAATATGTGCATTTTCAGGAGAGCGTCAATGTTAAATGATATCGTGCAAAATGACTGGCTAAAACCCAGGAATAAGTGTTTGAAAGGCGGGGAAAAGTTGTTTAAAATAGTGTGATACCTCCAGGGTGCATCACCAAAACTTTACAAGCCAGGGAAGGTGCCTGAATCCTGGGTATACATTTTGTAAATAGTATAATACCTCCAGGGCGCATAACTGCACTTTACAAGCCAGGGAAGGTGCCTGAATCCTGGGTAAACATTGTTTAATTGTTTAAGTGTTTTTAAATGTATGGAACAGTGTTTTGTCTCTTTCAAAACTCTCCCGTCATTGGCCGGATACATGGGGACGATTTTATATTCACTATGACAGTTAATATTCCAGTGAGACGAAGTACGTCCAGTGACCGGAGTGATCCCATGTTAATTTGGTCCGAAAGCCAGAGCATTCCCTTACCGTCGTTAGTTTCCCTGACGTGTCTGATTGTGCCTCATTGTGTTCACCTGTTGCCCTTGTGTTTCTGCCTCCCCTGTCCAGCTGTGTCTTGTCCTGTGATTACTCTTCTGTGTATTTAGTCTTGTCTTCCCCTGTGCTCCATGTCTGTTCGTCGTCATTTCATGTCCCTGCTACCTGTCGTCTATGCTTGTCCATGTCTCCTGCCTGTTCCCGTCTGTAAGTTTGTTCCTGTCTGTCGTGTTCCCCGGTTTTGTTTCTGTTTATTAGTTTCTTGTTTTTTCATGCCTTCAGCTTTTGATAATAAAGCCCGCTTTTTGTTAACAAACCTTTTTGTATTTTTTAACTGCACTTGGGTCCTATTTCCCCAAACCTGACAGTATGAACAGACCAGTATGGACCCAGCAGTTTTTTCATTTAGCCAAGAGCTTTATGAGCTTAAATACAATCTGGAATACATTTTCAATGACTGGAGGAGGGCCTCATCCAGAGAGGCCAAAGAGGCTGCCCTTAACGAGGCACGCAGGCTTAATGCCACGCAGGCTTAATGCCTGAGAAGCTAAGACTTTTTACTAGCAGCCCTGAGTGCCAGCCTCAAGCCTCAAACCCCTTCTTGGGATCCCGCCTTGCCTTAGGAGGTCCACGGAGCCTCCAAAAGGTCTCTAGGAGACGCAAGGCCAGGATTCCAGCCGTGGCCCCAGCAGCCATGGTTCCAGCCCCAGTTCTGGCCCCAGCAGCCATGGTTCCAGCCCCAGTTCTGGCCCCAGCAGCCATGGTTCCAGCCCCAGTTCTGGCCCCAGCAGCCATGGTTCCGGCTCCAGAACCGGCCCACACAGCCATGGTTCCGGCTCCAGAACCGGCCCATACAGCCATGGTTCCAGCCCCAGTTCTGGCCCCAGCAGCCATGGTTCCGGCCTCTGTTCCGGTCCCAGCAGCCATGGTCCCGACTCCAGTTTCGGCTCCAGTACTGGCTTCCCGGCCGACGCCAGCCCCCCGTGTTTTGTCAGTGGTTCGGCCCACTCCAGCCCCTCGTGTCCAATCCTATGTCCTGTCCTGTTGGGGGTCCCGCCGACTACTCTCCTGCCGGGGGTCTTGCCAACTCCATGTCCTGTCCCATTGGGGGTCCCGCCGACTACTCTTCTGCCGGGGGTCCTGCCAACCCTATGTCCTGTGCCGTTGGGGGTTCCGCTGAGGGTCCTGCCAACTCCACGTCCAGTATCGTTGGAGATCCTGCCGACACCTGTTCCGCTGTGGGTCCTGCCAACCCCATGTCCTGTCCTGTTGGGGGTCCCGCCGACTACTGCTCCGCCGGGTTTCCTGCCAACACCAGATCCTGTCCTGTTGGGGGTCCCGCCGACACCTGCTCCACCAGATTTCCTGCCAACACCAGATCCTGTCCTGTTGGAGGTCCCGCCGACACCTGCTCCGCCGGATTTCCTGCCAACACCAGATCCTGTCCTGTTGGGGGTCCCGCCGACACCTGCTCCGCCGGATTTCCTGCCAACACCAGATCCTGTCCTGTTGGGGGTTCCGCCGACACCTGCTCCGCTGGGTTTCCTGCCTACACCATATCCTGTCCTGTTGGGGGTCCCGCTGACACCTGTCCCGCCGGGGGTCCTGCCAGCTCCATGTTCTGTTCCGTTGGGGGTCCCGCCGACACCTGTCCCACCGGGGGTCCTGCCAACTCTGTGTCCTGTCCTGTTGGAGGTCCCGCCGACACCTGTTCCACCGGGGGTCCTGCCAGCTCCATGTTCTGTTCCGTTGGGGGTCCAGTCAACACCAGCCCTTGCTCCATCCGGGGTCCCATTGACACCAGCCCATGTCATGTTCAGGATCCTGTCCCGTCGGCTCCGGTTCCTGTCCGGCCGATACTGGGTCCTGTCCGGCCTCCGGAGCTGTCCCGTCGGCGCCTTCCTGCCCGGCCTCCGGAGCTGTCCCGTCGGCGCCTTCCTGCCCGGCCTCCGGAGCTGTCCCGTCGGCGCCTTCCTGCTCGTCCTCCGGGGTTGTCCCGTCGCCGCCTTCTTGTTCGCCCTCGAGCCCGGCCCCCTGAGTGCCGCGGTCTTCGCCCTCGAGCCCGGCCCCCTGAGTTCCCCAGCCGCGGTGTTCGCCCTCGGGCTCGGCCCCCTGACTCTTCCAGCCGCTGCCTTCGCCCTCGAGCCCGGCCCCCTGAGTGCCGCGGCCTTCGCCCTCGAGCCCGGCCCCCTGATTTCCCCAGCCGTGGCCTTCGCCCTCGAGCCCGGCCTCCTGACTCTTTCAGCCGCTGCCTTTGCTCTCATGCCCGGCCCCCTGAGTTCGCCCGCTGTGGTCTTCGCCCTTCCTTGATCTCTGCCTTGCCCCCGGCCGTCCGCCCGAGACCCCTTCCGGGTCCTCCGCTGTGCCCCTGGGCTGTCAGCCCAAACCCGTCCTCCAGACCCCCTCCACCCACCCTGCTGGACATTTTTTTTTGACTTTTTTGGCACGTCTGGGATCCGTCCCTTGAGGGGGAGGTAATGTCACGATCTGTCTGTGTTGTGTTGTGTCTTGTCTTTTTCTGTCTCTGGTTTCCTGTTTTGTTTTGAAATGTTTTCCTCCTTGTGTCTTGTCTGATCCTACTCCCTGTGTTTGCCTTCCCGTCGTTAGTTTCCCTGGTGTGTCTGATTGTGCCTCATTGTGTTCACCTGTTGCCCTTGTCTTTCTGCCTCCCCTGTCCAGCTGTGTCTTGTCCTGTGATTACCCTTCTGTGTATTTAGTCTTGTCTTCCCCTGTGCTCCATGTCTGTTCGTCGTCATTTCATGTCCCTGCTACCTGTCGTCTATGCTTGTCCATGTCTCCTGCCTGTTCCCATCTGTGAGTTTGTTCCTGTCTGTCGTGTTCCCCGGTTTTGTTTCTGTTTATAATGGCGCGTTTCCACTACAGCGCGGAGCACGGTTTAAGAGGGCTGTGACGTCAGCGGCCCGTCTTTGGTTGCGTTTCCACTTGGCCTAGTACCGGCCGGTGGGTCCTAATTCACAGTTTTTCTGGCCTCATAAAATCACGGGTCTAGGGCCAGAGACAACGAGGCTGAGTCGGGCTGAGTATGCTAAACTAGAGAGAGCATCGCTGGCAAGGGGGCTACAACTACAACAAGATGGACATATTTGACCGTGATTTAATTGTAATACACGTTTCAAAATGATGCCGAAGTAACAACATACTGATACCGGTTAGTAAAAACCATGAATTAATGCTTTGTCAAGTCTGCAGACAGACGGCAGGCGAAAAACCTTTTAAAATGCGTGTGTTCTAAATGGAGATTGGCTAAGCTAACGCAGTATATGCTCCGACCGTCCACACTCACAACAACGGCCTATACAGACATAAATAAAGCAGCGACTGTATTCACCATGACACAGGCAGTCTGTGGTTTGTACTTGTTTAACTTTTGTCTAGTTTCTGAACATATATGAGGAGCTGTGAGCTCTGAGTGCTAACAGCTAACGGCTGTGTTGTTTTTCTGGGGTCCTCTGAAGATCACGTCACGGCTCCGCCTACACTGCGTTACTATAGATACTGCCCCAGTTCCTAAACTGTAATGGAAATGCGCCATAAAGTGAGCTAGTCCTAACGAGGCCCAGCCATACCGAGCGGGGCCGAGCGAGGCCGTGTAGTGGAAACGCGCCATTAGTTTCTTGTTTTTTCATGCCTTCAGCTTTTGATAATAAAGCCCGCTTTTTGTTAACAAACCTTTTTGTATTTTTTAACTGCACTTGGGTCCTATTTCCCCAAACCTGACAGCCGTCACGTTGGCACATTTCACTTCTTTCTTTCAGAATGAGGCGAAAAGTATTAAAAGAGGTGAAAATCACTACAAGTCTGGGCATGTTGAGAGCTGTACATACACACAAGGGGAGTTAGTCGGTTCCGTAAGAGCCAGCATGCGGGACCGGGATTCTGGGATTTGTAGTCTTTCTAGTTGCGTATTTTTCATAGTCTTATATTTCAACAGTTTTACGACAAACTGTGACTTTTTTGACATGGAAATTATTATTTAAGATCAACATGTGTAATTCGTGGCACAATTCAAACGGGATCGAAAGATAATCTTTCTCTCTCCATTGACTTCAATACAAACTTTTTCCTAAATAAGGTCCCATGAGTCCCACCGGAAGGGGAGGGACTTCGCCTCTCTATACCCCTCCTCGACTCCTCTCTTCCCCTCCTCCGGGACTTGACCCGGAAATCGATCAAGACACGCCATGTTGAAGGACATCCCAATAGCTGAAATGCACACGGAGGAGTCGAGGAGGGGTGAGGGAGGAGACGAAAGGGAGGATACACAAGAGCAGACTATGCGGAAGTGTTTTCACTACTTGCGTATAAAAGCCCCGCCCCCACCTTCACAGCTGGTCGATTTCAAGAGAGGAAAACGGAGAACTGGAAGAATGAGTGGAAAAGCGTCACATAAATGTATAAGTGCTCACAGCTCCGTGGGAATTATTATGTGCAATTCATTTCTTAAGGTTATACTAACAATTTAAGTCATGTTTAATGATCTTGAACGTCACTAAAACACAGTGGCGAGCCGTGACTTTTATACCTAGGCCCTCTGACCCCACCCCCCTTCCCTTCCCTCGAAAAAAAAGAAGAGTTATTACGTCACAGCGTATACTTCAGCGGAATATCAAAACAGCGGCCCGGGGTGCAAAACGCATCAATGACAGCGACCCTCTACCACACAAAACAACACCATTTATATAAACACCTATCATGACAGGGCACCCACGGCCAAGTAACAATTAGAAATGAATTAAGTCGGCACGGCGGCCCACATTGAAAATGACTTAGGCCTACCTTTGATGATCAATTCACTTAAACACAAAGTCCATCCTCCTGTCCTTTTGGATGAAGCACTTGATGGCGGGTCATGCAGCTGATCCTTTGCCACTCCAATTTATCATTGTAACTCAATCTTGAAAATGACTCGGTTAATAATTTCGCAACGATGTCATCACTATCACTGACATGAGCCATCATGAACGAACTTATGCTAATCATAAATCTATCGATTAGATTTATGATTAGAAAATAATAAAAGTAGGGTAGACACGTGGATATTATCCGGCTGAACAAAACGTGCATTTATCTAACAGGTTCGTTTTCCACAGACCTTATTTCGAGAGAAATCCCATTGCTTTTCTGTCGAGGGAACCAGTACTGGGCATTAACTAGTACCCAGTACTGGGAGAGAACCAGGCTACAGCACATGTCTTTTCAACCCAGGAATAAGTGCTCAAAACATGGGTAAAAGTGTGTTAAAAAGTCGGGGAACATGTTTCAAATGACAGCAGACTGCTGGTTGTTGGCAGGCTGACTCAGTTCACTTGTCTCACACACACCCAGGGGGGAAAAGAAAACAGATTTAGACAGGAATAAGTGTCTGAATCATAGGCACATTAGTGTTTAAAGTCGGGGGAACTGTTTTAATGCAGGACCAGGGTGAAGAGATAACACATTGACCCAGGAATAAGTGCTCAAAACATGGCAGCTTACTTCCGGGTTTTAGGACGCGTCACTGCACCACATGCATAAACCTCACAGCGGGCGGAACTTGTCATAAAGTCCGCGAAAATAAAGCCCACCCATTTAGAGGGAAGATATGATTGGTCAATTGTACTGTCATTTGACATTACTTGTCATGGCTTCCTTCCTTGTCTTTCCATCAAGCCACTAGATGCCTTAAACAGACAGTTCTAACTCATTTCTTTCCTTTAAATTACTCACAGTTTGAGGTGTTGATTGGCCTCCAATGGTTTAGATGATGTTGCGATGTGTTTGCTCAAAATAAAATAACAAACTTTTGCACATGCAACAAAGAAAATAGGCCTTTACAATATTCAAAAGAAATAGGCAAAACTCAAATAAAATAACAAACAACTTAGGTATTCTTTCTTTCTTGATAATGCTTATAACTTCATAACTTAAAGGGTACTTGTACGATTTGTATGTACGTGTACGTGTACGGTTAAAAACTGTTCCTCGACGGCGTCTCTCAACAGGTTGCCCATCACTGAGGCTTTAGCGCAGGCGCCGTGGGAATTGTAGTCCTTTATAGTGCGTTGACTACAGACGTCACAATTTGGTGGCCTTTCTTATAAAATCAAAATACTGGCTCTAACATACCGGCCCCTATTGTTATGGGCATCTTTAATAACAATAAACAAAAATTCAAAAAGAGCCAGACAAAATCAGTCTTCATATTCTATTTGAGATAGACAGGGTGTCTTAATTGTCCATCTTCAGTTATTTCCTTATTCTAAGGCAGGCACCAGTAGGCATATTTTGCTTATTGGTCTTTCCAGCGTGTTGGTTTTTGTCTTAAGAAGAACACTCCGAATCAGTCCTCCAGATCCAGGACGCGTCTCCATAACTCTTGCCATTAACCAGGATCCAGGAGGTGCATTTGAATCCATAATTAATACGATGTCTCCAGGTATGAAGTTCCTTTTAATGCGATTCCATTGCTGTCTTTCTTGCACAAGTGGTAGATATTCTTTTATCCATCTGGTCCAAAACAAATTTGCTATGTACTGCACTTGTCGCCAGCGGCGTCTTGAGTATGTATCTTGCTGATGGAATAAGCCTGGGGGCAACGAAGGTTTGACCTTGAGCTGCAGCAAATGGTTTGGTGTGAGAGGTTCCAAGTCATTTGGATCATTTGACACTGTAGTTATTGGTCGGCTGTTGAGAATTCCTTCAACTTCACACAGAACTGTTGAAAGGCTTTCGTCATCAAGTGTTTGTTGTTTTGTGATGGATAGCAGAATTTTCTTTACAAGCCGGATTAGTCTTTCCCATACTCCGCCATGATGTGCTCCATAAAGAGGATTGAAGGTCCATTTCACATCCTTTTGCTGGAGGGCTTGTTCTATTTTGCTGAGATTCCACTCTTTTATAGATTCCTTCAGCTCTTTTTCAGTGGCAACGAAATTAGTCCCATTAGGGGCGTTCACACCAAGCACTTTTCCCACAGTAGTTCATGAGAACTTTAGTTCATGAGAGCTCTTTTAGTTCTGATGAACTAAAGCATATCGCGTTCACACCAAAATGAGTTCCTGGGGGTGGATTAGGCAAATGAGCCGCTGACGTCACTTCTTCTTCTTCTGCTTTGGGTTTACTGGCAGGCCGCAAACAACTTCACGGCGAGTACAGTAGGTGGCGGTATGCACCTTAAAGTTGCAATTCGCCAAAAAACCGAGAGAAGAAGAAGAAAAAAAACTTCCGCTTCCGCTGTATGCTTCTGTTTACCTTCCGACCTCAGACACGGTATGGAGTTGACGTTTTGGTGGTCGTGTTATACAGCTTCGTAACTGAGTTATTTAAGTCAATAACTCAGCCACAAATAAAAATACAGATCGACCATTCAAATGCAATAGAAATGCTGAGTCGGAGGCGAAGGCGGTTAAGAAGCCTTAACAAAAGGATTGGACCACGAAAAGCACACGCTATGGACATGTTTCGCCGTAGGACAGCTGAGCATGATGACCGTTATCACGCCCAAAGAACAGCAATGGTACGTTCATTAAATCACATTAATACTATCTAATGTAGGATTTATGGAGTTATGTAGGGCTAATTTGTGTCTTTGTATGTATTCCAGATATGCGAATACTACGGAACGCGTCGTGTCCCGCGCTCTCTCTGGGTGAACAATAGAACCTCGGCCTGGTGGGAGAAGGTGGTGCACTGCCAACGTACACCAATGTGCAGTGGATCAAAGTGGATCTTTTCAACTCCTCTGTATTCGCCTGGAAGCAACGTTGGGGAGACACAACCTAAAAAAATTGCCGCGGGGCAAGACACGCGCACAGCCCTTGAGGCATCTGAACAGCATGGAAATTGTAAATTGACAATAAAGCTGATGTACTGTGCATTTGGTTCTCTCTTTTATTTACCACAGTCAACAGACACAATTACAATAGTGCAGACACACCTTAGTGCAAAGATTAAATGTCAGTATCAAAACAGTACTCATACTGTATATTTGTATATTAATATGAGTATATTATTATGTTAAATGTGTGTTAAAGACAATGGGATGAGGTTGAAAGCTCTTTAAAAAGCTTTTGTATACCATCTTTACTGTGATAAATACATACATGTTAAGCATACACACCTGAAGAACTACGTTACACACACACAGGTTAGTCTGTGTACCGCTGCACTGCTGCTGGTTTAAACAAAGACAATCATGATGCTAGTGCCGTGCATGTAGGTTCTCTTTTATTTATCAGCAGCAGATCAATAAGTGCCAGTAGTATCAAAACAATAAAATAACAGTGGCAATATATATATATATATAATAACAATAGGTAGGCTCAGCAGCAGACACACCTTAGTGCAAAATTAGGTGTCAGTATTAATAACAGTGGCATATATATATAATCACAATAATACAAAATTAACTGTCCCAGGTGTAGGCAATTTGGGGTGAAGTGTCTTGCCCAGGGACACAACGACATCCTGACTGCAGTGGGGTTTGAACCTGTGCTCCCCTGATCCGAACACCAACGCACCAGATCACTGCACCACACGCCTCCCAACAAGTCATTGTACAGTTTATCAACAATGACTAGTTTTTCTTAATTTTTGTATTGAAGGCCTGTTGGATTTAATCAGCTCGCTTAGCTTTGCCAGAAGCCCAGCCTGAAAGGTATTTTGTTGCTCCACCTCGATTCCTGGGCCTTGTGTGAATGCAGCAGCCGTTCGTCGTGCATCTCCTTGGCACGCAGGTCCTCATTCTCCTTGCTGACCATGGCACGGCGGTCCATCGCCATGATGGTGTCAAGGAAGCTGTCATCGCGTGCCCACTTTCCTAAGGTGAAATATGCAAGATACAAGATCAGTTTAATCGCAACAACGAGACAACATTGTCCAACATTGGACATGGTGCAGGCAGGGACAGTGTACAAAATGTATTGTTTTGTGCTTAATGTATGCTTGAACTTTGTTTTATAGGGATTAGTGGACATCAGTTAGATGTGTAACCTTCTTTCAAGGCCAGAGTAGTTACAGTGTAAGTGGATTGACATATAACATAACATGGCTGAGTACAATTATAACAATCAATAAAAAAAAAGGAAAAATAAATAGAATTTCAATTACATTTCTACTTAAATGTGCAAAAATATTAGAACATCAGTCTTTGTGGCATGCAGGTAATCAACTGTTTAAGCTTTTACCATTAACATGTAGAATGAATGTTGCAAATGACTTGAAATTATAGCAACTACAACGTATTGTTAGAGGTAGCATTATGTCCAGCTAGCATGCTAATTGCTAACGTTATATTATCGTTTTATCCCGGAGGGGAAAACTAGTTTCTAATCCTGAGAGAAACACCTCGCCTGAAACACACGATTAGTGCCATGAGTTAGTGAAGCAAATTACAGAACATTCCACACTTATTCACAAGTCAAAACGTGTTCATAGCGGGGACGGCTGAGAATAGCTAGCTAGCTAGCTAGATGTTGTTAGCCAGCTTGGACCTATGATAGCAAGTTCTAGCATGGCTAGCTCGATCTACTGAGCAAATAAAAGTACATCTAAGACCAGTATTGTGCAGATTAAAACAGTGCAGTGCATGTATTTTATTTTACCTTCGTAGTCGTCCCGACATGACTTTGCCAGGTCTGCTAACTTTGCTGAGCCACGGAAACTGCATTCAGTAGAAGCTTCTGAATGCGGCACTTCGCGTCCTCCGAGTAAATCGCCAGAAGCGCAGACACATCCTCATCACTCCACCGCTCCGACGATTTATTTAGTGTTGCTATAATAACTGCTTTCACAAAAGTAATCTCTTCGGGTGCGCTGCCGAGCGAGTCAAACGGGCGTGGTTTGCATTCCGCACAGCCAATCAGACGTACGAACTATTTTCTCCCACAACAGTCCCTGCTCTCTAGCAGGGACTGAAAAGCGGGTCGGACGAACTAATTTGAGCTACTTTAGTTCCTGGGGCTTTTTGGTGTGAACGCAAATATATCGTAGTTCTGATGAACTATTGTGGGAAAAGTACTCCAAAGTACTCCGGTGTGAACGCGCCTATTGTCTGACCTCATCTCCAATACTTGTCCTCTTCTGCTGATGAAACGTCTGCAGGCATTAATGCATGAATCTGTATCTAACGAATGAGCTACTTCCAAGTGCACCGCTCTGGTTGTTAGACAGGTAAAGGTAACTCCATATCATTTCACAATGCTTCGTCCTCTTTTCACTTCCAGTGGGCCAAAGTAATCCACTCCAACATAATGGTTGTAGGTCTGGTGTAATTCTGTCTTTTGGCAGATCTGACATTTTTTGTTCTCCTGCATTTCCATGCATGCGTCTGCACACAGTACATTCAGATATTATTTTTCTGGCTAATGCATTGGCACATGGTATCCAGTATTTTTGTCTTAACCTGGATAACATATGATTCCTTCCACTGTGCCAACGTGTTGATGAATATCTCAAAGTATGGTTTTAGAGACATGGTGGTGTTTTCCAAGAATGGTTGGGTGCTTTGCTTCCTCAGGCATTGCCATTTTATTTAGCCTTCCTCCAACCTTTACCAGTTCATTCTCGTACACTGGATCCAATTTATACAGTGTACTACTTCCTTTGATAGGTTTTCCCCTTTTCAAAGTTTCCACTTCCTCTGGAAAAGACTGTTTTTGACAGAAACACAACACTGCTGCTTCAGCCTTATCCAAGTTATCCTTAGAGAGTGTGAGACCTCTCATAGAGTCTTTAAACACTCTCATCTCCTTCTCAATCAGCTTTATTCGATTTGGTTCTTGTGCTTGAGTAAAAGTAAGTACTTCCTTCCTCTTCTTACTTAAAAGCAGCAAGAGATGTTTTACTTGAAGGAACCATGCAACTGCTCTTTTCAGTTTCCTCCAATCAGAGTAGTGATGCACTAGCTTGCTTGTGCCATTTAGGTCAGTTGCAATGGTTGGGTTCACATTGAATTTTTCCTTCTTCACCTCTGGATCATCAGGATAGCTGTCATTGACCAGTTTAAGTGCATCCGGAAACTCAGGCCATTTGTCCTCAGGTTTTTTCAGAAACAATGGACCATTTATCCAAGTCTCACATTTCAAGAACGATTCTGCTGCCAATCCCCGAGATGCATAATCTGCTGGATTCAGTTTAGTGTTGATGTATTTCCACTGTGATGTTGCTGTTGCTTCTCTTATCAGACTTATTCTATTGGCTACAAATGTCTGAAACCTTAGCGTGTCATTCATGATGTATCTCAGAACAGATGTACTGTCAGTCCAGAAGACAGATTTGCATAATGGGATTTGCAGCTCGGTTCTGATCATCTTGTCCATGCGTACTGCCAGTACTGCTGCTGTGAGCTCCAATCTTGGGACAGTGACTTTTTTCAGAGGCACGACACGTGACTTTCCTGACATGAAGGATATGTGAACGTCTTCATCTTCATTTGTCATCTTAAGGTAGGTGACAACACCGTATCCAATCTCGCTTGCATCACTGAAATGGTGCAATTGTGCAGATTTAATTTGTCCATAATTCTTTGGTTTGATACATCGATCAATCTTGAAGCTTTCTATCTGCTTTAATCCCATGAGCCATCTTTGCCCCTGTTTCTTGAGAGCCTCCGGGATTTCTTCGTCCCACCCACAATTGAGTTTGCACAACTCTTGTAGGACATGCTTTGCAGTGAAGATAAATGGTGAAAGAAATCCAAGTGGGTCATACACAGAGCAGACTGTTGAAAGGATGCCTCTCCTTGTGGCTGGTTGACATTTTAAGCAGACTTGAAACTTGAAAACATCTTCCTCCACATGCCACTGTATCCCCAGGGCTCTTTCTATTGGAAGATTGTCTTGGGTCTCTAAGTCCAGGTTTTTTACCTCTTTGGGTTTTTCACTCTTTAGGATGGAGGCCAGCACAGTTTTACTGTTGCTTGTCCACTTTGTCAGATTAAATCTTCCCTTTGCACAAAGATCCTTGAGTTCTTCACATAACTTCACAGCTTGATCAGCAGAAGCGACAGATTTTAAGCAGTCATCAACATAGACATTTCTTCCGACAGTGTCAACAGCTTCTGCAGAGAAATCATCTTTGTTGTCTTCAGCGGTTTTAGTGAGAGCATAGGTTGCACAACTTGCTGATGAAGTGGCACCAAATAGATGTACTGTCATCCTGTACTCAGCGAGAGGTAAACTGACATCTCCTCCTGGCCACCAAAGAAAGCGAAGATAATCTTGATCGGCAGGAGCCACCTTGACCTGATGATACATCCCCTGGACATCAGCCATGAAAGCTATCTGTTCTTGTCTGAATCGAATGAGCACACCAAGTAGCGTGTTGGTAAAATTGGGACCCTGAATAAGCTTGTCATTTACTGAATATCCTTGATAAGATGCAGAACAATCGAACACTACACGAATCTTGCCCTTCTTTGGGTGATGAACCCCATGATGTGGTATGTACCACACCTTTCCACTCTCAGGTTTGAGCTGCTCTTGGGGCAGTAGCTGAGCGTGACCTTTTGCTATCACAGCCTCCAAGAATGTTTTATATTCATCATGGAAAACTTTGTTCCTTTTGAATTTCCTTTTTAATGATTCTGCTCTCTGCTCTGCAAGTTTGCGATTGTTTGGCATCATGATATTCTTCTGTTTAAATGGAAGTTCAAGCTGATAATGTCCATCTCTGATTTGAGCTGAATCTGACATGATCTTTAAAAACTGACATCTCTTTCTTCTCATCACAACCTTTCTCTGGAAAGTCATGATTGTATTGCTGCACCAGCAGCTCACCTAAATCTGTCACTGATATCCGATTAACAACAGCACATGAAGTATTCTCAGATTCAGTGGTTTCCTGATTCAGTCCATTCACAACCCAACCTAGGACTGTCTTAACAGCAAAGGGTCCTCCATTTTGACTGTTTATTATTTTCTACGGCTCCATTAGCTTTGGTGCATTTGTTCCTATTAGCAACCCGATTTCACAATCCAATTCAGGCAACTTCATTTCTCTTAGCTATTTCCATTTATTTATGGTCTCTTCAGTGGGAATGTGCTCTTTTCCAGCAGGAATTTCCTCTTGTGTGTAGACTTTAGGCAGCTGATAAAAATCATTGCCTTCGATGCAACTCACTTCAAGACCTTTGACAAAGGAAGTGTCAATCACTTTCTCCTGACCCATTGTTTTTAAGAGGATTTTTGTTCTCTTGGCTTTGTCATGCAAATCTTGTTGAAGGGCTTCAGTACAAAAACTTGCAGTGCTTCCCTGATCCATAAATGCGTAAGTCTGCACAGTCTGGTTCGAGTTTGACAACTTTATTTGAACTGGGATAATTGGTAGGGTTTGTTGACCACCGGCCTCAGTGTGGTTTCTGCCATTTAAAGAGACTAATGCACAACTTACAGAAGCTGCTTGGCTGTATTTATCAGAGTTGTCTTTTTGTTCAATCCTTTTCTTGTAGATGTGCAATATTGTTGGATGTTTCATTGAACAAACTTCACATTTCATTATTTTCTGACAGTCTTTGCTTAGATGTCCTTTCGTTAGACAGCCAAAGCATATTCCTTGTGCTTTTAAGCAGTCAATCTTTTCATTGTGAGATTTTTTGTTCATCTTACATGTTTCAGAGGTGTGTTCTCCTGCACAAAATACACAGCGCTTCTGAACAGTAATGCCTTTATGATCTGATTTGATGTTTTGGAAAGGTTTTTGCTCTTCTTTGACCCCTGGGCTTGTCACAGTAACAAACTACTTCCCTTATAACCATGAGCAGGCTTATTGCTGGGTGATTTGTACACTTTAATATCCCTTTTTGGCATGACATCCTGTATGTCTCCAAACATGGGGTCTGATACAATGCGTGCATGCTTTTCAATGAAGTCGACCAATATTGGAAACTTTGCTCTTGTCTTATTGTGTTCATAATATGCATATGCAGTTGTTCTCCACTTCTCCCTAAGTTTAAATGGGAGTTTCATGATCACATTTCTCATGTTTGATGTGCTATTCATTTCATCCAAAAACTCAACATCTTCCATTGTGTTGCAACATCCACGAAGAAAGATAGCATAAGAATGCAGTGCTTTTCTATCTTCACTCTTGATCGCATTCCAGTTCAACATTTTGTCCAAACAAGCTGCTGTGATTAAGAGTTTCTCTTGGAGCAGTCTTTTGGCTTCCAAAAAGCCCTTTTTAGAATCCATGTATTGGCAACTTTTGACCAAGTCTTTAGCTTGGCCTTCTGTATACTGCTCTAGAAAGAACAGCCTGTCTTTGTAATTGTCAGTTTTATCTTCTATTGTATGTTCGAACATTCTGATGAATGAAAGGTACTGTAATGGATCTCCTTTAAAGATGGGTATTTCTCTGGATGGGAGTAATGTTAAGCGTTGCTCCTTCATTAGCATTTCAGTGATTTCGTTTTGTCGCTGCATTACTTGAATAAAGTCATTGCTTTCTGTCCGAGAGCTTTGTCTGACTTGGATGGAGTGATGCTGCTGTGCTGATGCTGCTGTCCTTGTTGTGGGCCTTGGTTGCAATACTTGGACATGACCACTAGGGGCTGCATGACTTGAGTTCATTGAATTGAAGTCTATGAAACTCTTTTTATTATCCTTCTCCACAGGTTTTCCTTGATTCTCTTTATCCTGGAAATCATCACTTTCAGCTGGCTGACCAGTGTCATACTGCTCCTCCCCCACACGAGGGTCAGGATCAGAGTCATCATCCTCAGAAGCTTCCAATGTTCTAATTTTGGCTGTTGCAGCATCAATATCCAATATCAGTTTGAAGCTCAAGCTTTTCCATTTTAGCTCTGATATTGGCTTTCATTGCTTCCAGGTCAGCTTCTTGTTTTTCAAGTGAGTGTTTCTGTGATAAGGCAGCAGCGCGTGATATGAGCGCAGCTCTCTCTGCCTCTGCCTTTCTTCTTACTGATGAAGCTGTTGAAGATTTAATGCTGCCACTAGAACTTTTACCTTTTTTGCTTATCATGCCCACTGATATTGCTTTATGTGGACTTGACATAAGTGCAGTATATGAGACATGGTCAGAAGGAGGCACATGCTCAAAGGAGGCAGCTCTAGCTAACCATTTCTTCATCACGTCTTGAAACTCATTGAAATATGCAATTTTTGGGAGATACCAGTCAACATGATCACTTTCTTGTTCTTGCTCTGACAGCATTTCTTGCACTGAGTAATGTGAGTTTGAAAACTCTTTGGAGAGTATTTGAAAAACCCCACGACAACCTTGCATCTCAATGATATTCCCATAATCAATCATGAGTGAATCAATCTCATTTTCTTTCCTTGAGACTTGACCCATTTCGTTTTCCTTTTTTTAATTAACTGCGCCAGCTTATCTTCTAAAGCCTTTTCTGTAGGTCTTATTGTTCTTTTTGGTCTGACGTCAGCATTTTCCACAGGCACTTCACGTTCATTCACGTTTGGGTCCATATGAGTTTCATTCGTTTCCACATTTTCCTTTTCAGCCATTGTTATGCTTTATTGTCATTAAACATCCACTTGTAAACAGCTGTCCTTATTTTAATGTTGCGCTTTGTTATTGTGCGGCTTGGATCCGCGGCAGTAAGCCAGATAGACAAACTTAGCGCTTTTCAAGATGCGCTCCTTGAGTTACGTTCCACACTTTATTTATAAGCGAATTTATTCCACTTCCAGCATTAGACTATACTGTATTGCAACATCCACAACATGCGGCACAAGCCTTTTTCCACAGAAATCCACATTGTCACAATGCAGAAAGTCAATGCGGTCCTTCCTTGTTCACTCTGAAGTCCGTGATTTGTAAACTCACGATTCACATCCGCTTGTATCCATTCATTTCCAAGAGTATTTCATTCATTATAATATGGTGGCAACCATTTAATTCCACACAGATTCATCCGTCACGAGAGTTTTTAACAATGTCGTGGCTTCCTTCCTTGTCTTTCCATCAAGCCACTAGACGCCTTAAACAGACAGTTCTAACTCATTTCTTTCCTTTAAATTACTCACAGTTTGAAGTGTTGATTGGCCTCCGATGGTTTAGATGATGTTGCGATGTGTTTGCTAAAAATAAAATAACAAACTTTTGCACATGCAACAAAGAAAATAGGCCTTTACAATATTCAAAAGAAATAGGCAAAACTCAAATAAAATAACAAACAACTTAGGTATTCTTTCTTTCTTGATAATGCTTATAACTTCATAACTTAAAGGGTACTTGTACGATTTGTATGTACGTGTACGTGTACCTGTACGGTTAAAAACTGTTCCTCGACGGCGTCTCTCAACAGGTTGCCCATCACTGTGGCTTTAGCGCAGGCGCCGTGGGAATTGTAGTCCTTTATAGTGCGTTGACTACAGACGTCACAATTAGGTGGCCTTTCTTATAAAATAAAAATACTGGCTCTAATGGCGCATTTCCACCGCAGGCCTCGCTCAACTTGGTACGGTTTTGTTAGGCCTTGTTAGGCCAAGCTCACTTTAATGCTGCGCTTCCATTACAGTTTAGGAACTGGGGTAGTATCTATAGTAACGCAGTGTAGGCGGAGCCGTGACGTCATCTTCAATGAGCACCCCAGAAAAACAACATCAGCCGTTAGCTGTTAGCACTCAAGCTCACAGCTCCTCATATCTGTTCAGAAACTAGACAAAAGTTAAACAAGTACAAACCACAGACTGTCTGTGTCATGGCGAGTACAGTCGCTGGTTTATTTATGTCTGTATAGGCCGTTGTTGTGAGTGTGGATGGTCGGAGCATATATTGCGTTAGCTTAGCCGATCTCCATTTAGACAACGCGCATTTTAAAAGGTTTTTCACCTGCCGTCTGTCTGTAGACTTGTCAAAGCATTAATTCATGGTTTTTACTAACCGGTATCAGTATGTTGTTACTTCGGCATCATTTTGAAACGTGTATTACAATTAAATCACGGTCAAATATGTTCATCTTGTTGTAGTTGTAGCCCCCTTGCCAGCGATTCTCTCTCTAGTTTAGCAAACTCAGCCCGACTCAGCCCTGTTTGTTGGCCCCGATAGAACCACGATGTTGTCGGGCCAGAAAAAAGGTGAAAAAGTAGCCCCGGGCCGGAACTAGGCATAGTGGAAACGCAACCAAAAACGGGCCCGGCACGACACGGCACGCTTAAACCGTGCTCCGCGCCATGGTGGAAATGCGCCATAACATTACTCTCTCATTGAGTTACTATAGCTGGCCCTCTGTGAATGTACAGAGGGACCAACAAGCTCTCCCGTCTTCACAGTAACTCGCAGAGACGGCATTTAACCCTTCACATTCCAACAGAAACTGAACAGGCAGATTCGAAGGATTTATTTATTTGGAAATGTTATTTTAAATACAATTAAATCAAGTTATTTTGGTAAAACTAATGAAAAATGTAACAAAAAATGATATAAAAAATAATATTTAAAAGAAAATGTTTTTTTTTATTAATGTTTTCAAATATCATTTTTTAGAATATCTTAGGCCCTCACAGAGGGCCTAGAGGGCCCTGACGGCTCGCCACTGCTAAAACATAGCTATTAAGAAAGCTATTTCATAAATGGCTAGATCTTGATAAATAACATTTATTTGTTTTGTTTTGTGTTAAAATATTCAGTAGTTAAATTATTTAAAATGCACAGTCCTGAATGTGTGTTTGTGGACACACATTTTCAGAGTAAAGGCTTTCACATTACTATAATTATAATTGTATTGAAATGTACATTTTACACCACAACGGAACACAAAAGCAGGACCAACCATCATACATTGAATTCCTTGACTAACAAGAGAAAGATTCATTCATTTAAATAAATGTTTAACAACAAATGGGCCGGTTCTAAAGGGTTATTCAGTTAAGCCCGATGAGAGGGGATACAGCTGTGCACATGTCATCATTAACAGACGTCGTTTAAAAGTGACGTTTGAGTGAACGAGGACATCCCAATTAATACCTGAGGACTCCTCTGTCCTCGCGTCTCCTCCTCGTGTCTCTCGCTCGCATCTTGCGGAGGCGGAGCTAAGACGCAAGGAAGGGACACGAGTGAGGGAAAGGAGGAGTCGAGGAGTGGTATTGAGATGAGGCTTCTGTGAAAATGAGACTTTTCGTGGCTGTCCAGGAGGCTTGGGCACTTTTTCCAGTTATTAACTCTGGAATTTACAAAGCTGTCATCACCACATTTGGAGAAAGTTACAAGCCGTTTGACAGCAGCAAATCTGCATATTTCACAGAAGGTTCGTTTAGTGGTTTTGCAAAGAATGAACCACTCTCTGTTTTTGTACCATTCTGCATTGAAGTACCTTTCTCTTTGCCCAGACGATCTAGCGGTCTCCTTTTTTTCTACAATTAGCTGTGCAGCTTTACCCGTCTCAATTTCCCAACAACAAACCTCCATGCAGTCGGAACCAGCCTGTTTCGGTTCAACGATGCCGGCGGTTTTGATAATCTCAGCGGTCGCAGAGCTGCTGCTTTGGGGTTCATCTGGCTGCGCTGGTTCTAGGGTTGAAGGGCCAGGCTCCGGAGTTGTGGATGTCAGGTTCAGTTTTGTTTGACTGTATTTTATTTTCTTATGCGCTGGTTCTTTTGACATGTTTGCGATATCAATAGCTAAGTTTATCTAGCTAGGTTAACGGCTTACACAGAACAACGTAACAAAGAAACAAATGTAAGCTTTTTTATTGGTTGTAATGTACACTGGATACATTTGAATGGTGTGACAATGTCCTCTTTGATTGGATTAAAATGTACATATTCTTCCTGTTATGTTTGCCTGCTTTATTTTACCTAATGCAATATATGAGCCTCTGTCACTGCCTGTAGCTAATGACATTGTCTTATCATCTCCTCAATTTGCAAAAATAACTAAATATACACAGCTAGATCAGATCGCGTTCTTTTTAGATGCGACTTTAGAGTAGAGGGGAATTATTGAAACGGGATGTAGTGTTCCGCGGCATCCGCCGCTGCGAAAATGTGGGGCAGGGCTGTAAAGTGGGGGGGGCCAATGGCCCCCCTACTTCTGGTGCCACTGCACGTCACGCCAGTGAGGTGGAATTTTTATTCCAGGCTTGTGTGCACTGTGCACGAAAAAAGGGAAGAATTGGTTGACCTTTTCCAGCACATCCTTGACCAAGCTGAAGATTTTGACCAGAAAACTGTACACTGTGCGTCCGGACACCTGGCACAGTTAAAAAGTTTCGACTGCTGTTTTTTCCTCTTTCCCTTCACTGGCACTTTTGACATTGCTGATGTGTGTTAGAGTAGAATACCTCTGCTACGCGCCGTTCGTTGGATGAGGCTGGATCTCTATTAAATTAAGAAAGGAATTGAAAACACCGGAATCAAAGTTATAACAAATTATCTGAGTTTACTTCTAGTAGGAAACCAAACACATATACAAGTTATACAGAGTACTCCGGGTACCCCGGGCTTTTAGATTTGTGATGCGATTCGGATAAATGCATCGGGATCAAACCAACTCATCAAACCAAAAAGAAATTGGACTTCAGGTCTGTGATGCGATTCGGACACAGATATCGGGATCAAACCAACTCACCAAACCCAAAAGCAATTTTACACACACAAACGTCAGTATTTCTATCTGTCTTTGGGGCGGAGATTTGTCGATTCTTCCTTCCCACTTTTCTCCCAAGCGAATCAGAGAACCCCTGGGGAGGAGCTGTTTAAACTGACCACCTCCCCCAAGTGCCCTGACTGGCTGGATTCGCTTCTGGCCGGGTTCAATAGTTCTCTCCAGGACTTGAAATTCCAAAGTCCCCTAAGGTCAAAAGTCAATTCTTATCTCCGTCCCGATCTCCCCTCCCTACCTTTTCCAGGGGATCTTTTCCTATTTTACGATGTCTTTAACGACTTAGAAACAGCATCTGGCTCTTAGAGATGATAACAGCCAATGTTGGTGTGTGAAACACAGAATCTCTGGATCAGTGAGTTTAAAAGTGAGAATAACATTCTTTTTCTAAGTGATTATCAAAACCCGTTCAAACAATACATGTTTACTTCAATACAGTGTAGAATCATATCTTCTTACTTCATGTGCTATTTGGGATTCCGCAAAGCAAGACCTTAGACATGCAGTTTAGTCTTGCCAGAATTGTAGATTTTTGCCAGAGTGTTGAAAGAGAGAAGGCGAAATTCAATGACATCTTTGAGAAGACTGTGTAGGCCGTGGGACAACCGAGCGCACTGCGCGGGAATCCAGACGCGCACGCCCACTACAGCCAGCTTCACGCAGCTGTAGTCGACAACATTCTCACACAAAGCAGGAATAGATTTGAAGATCACCAAAGACTGATATTTGTTGGATTGCTTGATTCCCCGCAGTTTGACAAATTCAAGCTCACATTTCCAGAGACAGAGCTCAGGAGTCTGATCAGGAGCTACTGCACAAAGTTTGGCCTGAACCGACTCAAAGCTGAGCTCAAAGTCATGTACAACATGCCAAACTTTCTTGGTAAAAGTATAGGTGATCTCCTGACTTTTTTTGCGGAGGACAGGCCTTGCAGAGAGTATGGCAGAACTTTATGCACTCACATGCCTGGTCCTAACAATCCCAGTGTCTACAGCCTCTGTGGAGCGCTCGTTTTCGGCTCTCAAGCTAATCAAAACCTACACAAGGAACACGACTGGACAAGTAAGACTGTCTTCTTTGGCTTCTCTCTCCATTGAGAAAGGACTGCTCAGTCAACTGAAGTAAAAAAGGCAGCTACATGATGAGGTGATTGAGCGCTTTCTCAAAAAAGACCGACGCATGGACTTTATTTACAAGTGATGGGTGAGTACGAGCATGTGAGAGTGCACAGTGACACAAGTGTAATAGTAGATTACTTTATTGATCAATGTTGGGACATTTTGTCTGCATTTAACCCACCCTTATCTAGCCTTGAGAGGCTGTGCGGCATAATGTGCGCATTATTTGATTATGGCTACGTCGGCTGGAACAGAGACATGCAAGATGTATGTTCTTTTCAATTGTTTACTGAAGGCCTTGCCTAAAGCCCCACGGTACGCCACTGTTGAAATGCATATATTCAATGTTTTGCATACTTTGTTTATCTACAGCTGATACGTATATCTTTATTTTATTGTTGCCTCTTTCTCAAATCAATGTCTTATCTACATGCTGCTGTGATTGGGATCAAAAAAGTATATCTTAACTTATCTTAATATATTAATAAATCCTTTATGTATACCATCCCATCCCATTACATGGTATTTAGCTGATGCTTTTATCCAAAGCGATTCACATAAACTTAGACTAAGACATTTTTGGGGTCAGTATATTGCTCAATGACACTTAAATGTGTTTACTGCAGGGACTGGGTTTGAACAACTGACACTGATTGGCTATTGGCAGACTCCCGTACCCCCCCAGGTGATGTCCCCTTGGTTAAGGGTTTGTTGGGGTGTTGGCAGTACTCCCTTATTTACACAATAGAATGTGCATTAGTAAACCAACCGGGTGCAGCCTCTCCCTCAGGTGATCCAGATCCTTCGTCAGGGCCTGCATAAAGGCCTGAGGAGCTCCTGTGAGCTGCATGGCTGCAGCATGTGAAGCAGTGGCGTAGCTGTGGGTGGGCCCAGGCCCGGATGGGCCTGGGCCCACCCACATGCACGTCTGGCCCACCCACAGCCAATCAGCGCTTCATAGCGCAGAGCCAGGAAGCCCAGAAGGAAGTGCCACAAACTGCAGTTCATCTAGTGGGCGACAGGGGATGGATGCAGAAAGGAGCAATTCCCAAAGACCCCCATGTTAAAATGCCCAACTTTACAGCAGAAATAAACATATTTCAAACTTATTCTGGATATAGTTAAATTTCACCTTCATGACAATGGAATAGGGAGTGCATTTTTTTACCGTGAGTAAATTAGTAAGTAAAGTACGTTTTGCCGTGAGTGAATGAAAGTCTTATTTCTTCTTGAGGTCTGCAGTTTAGGTGTACACATTTGCTGAATATGAAAAGACGCTCAGTGTGTGCCCACTATACGACTGTCAAGGATAAACAACCTGTGGCCGCCGAGCCAGTCGTGTGTAGGGACCGAGCCCCGGTGTCAGTACCATATGTGTTCGGCCTACCATATGTGTTCGGGGTAGAAATGGCAAATCCGGATCCTTTTACGGACTCAGGGTCTTCTGAGTCAGTCATTGAAGAGATCCGGATCATACGAGTCATTTGAGTCATATGAGTCAGCATCACCAAGACCGTAGAAATCCTATCGGTGAAACCGAAAAGTTGATGCATTTCACGAGCATATTATTATTCCATATATTTTGAATATATATATATATTTGTATATATATATATATAATATCTGCATGTATATTTTCTATTTCGACATGTATATTTTATATTTTATTTTATTTTTCTTTCTATTCTTGTATATTTTGTAGTTTTGTTTTATTGTAAAATGCCTTTTATGCTGCTGTAACAACAATTTCCCAATTTGGGATCAATAAAGTACTATCTATCTATCTATCTATCTATTAAACTGACGTTATATTAACCTCCGCTACACAGTGTATTTTGCTTTAATAAAAAATGTTGATCACAAAAAAAAGGGTTATTTTGCGATTTGGCGAATCTGAGTCTGCTGTTGACTCGTGCATGAGGACGAGTCTGCTGGATCTCTGGATCTGCTGCTATATACGGCTCAGAGTCCGCACGAGTCTGGATTTGCGAATCTGAGTCTGCTGTGGACTCGTGCATGACGACGAGTCTGCTGGATCTCTGGATCTGCTGCTATATGGTTACGGCTCCGAGTCCGCACGAGTCTGCTCTGCTGTGTGTTGCACAGTGAGTCAGGATTTGCGAATCTGAGTCTGCTGTGGACTCGTGCATGACGACGAGTCTGCTGGATCTCTGGATCTGCTGCTATATGGTTACGGCTCAGAGTCCGCACGAGTCTGATCCGCTGTGTGTTGCAGCGAGTCAGGATTTGCGAATCTGCGAATCTGCGAGTCTGCGAGTCTGCTGTTGATAGCGCGGGAGCCGGGTGCTGGAGGAGGGGCTATGCTCGTGCACATGACAAGTATGGATCTCTGGATCTGCTATGCTATTACGGTTAGGAGCCGTCGGCTCCTCTGAGTCCCCACGAGTCTGCAGGAAGTTTCACTGATCCGCGTCCCCTCCCCTGAGCCAAACGATCACTTCTGGCAGGCAGCTATCCTGTATACTTGCTAAAGGGTAGGTAGATGGACTGGGGTACGTTGTAATGTGATTTTACATGTTATAAAGAGAGTAGCGAGTGACGCAATTTATAGTTTTAATTTGTACGTCACACCAATGGCGCGTTTCCACTACAGCCCGCAGCCCGGTTTAAGAGGGCTGTGACGTCAGCGGCCCGTCTTTGGTTGCGTTTCCACTTGGCCTAGTACCGGCCGGCGGGTCCTAATTCACAGTTTTTCTGGCCTCATAAAATCGTGGGTCCAGGGCCAGAGACAACGAGGCTGAGTCGGGCTGAGTATGCTAAACTAGAGAGAGCGTCGCTGGCAAGGGGGCAACAACTACAACAAGATGGACATATTTGACCGTGATTTAATTGTAATACACGTTTCAAAATGATGCCGAAGTAACAACATACTGATACCGGTTAGTAAAAACCATGAATTAATGCTTTGTCAAGTCTGCAGACAGACGGCAGGGGAAAAACCTTTTAAAATGCTTGTTTTCTAAATGGAGATTGGCTAAGCTAACGCAGTATATGCTCCGACCGTCCACACTCACAACAACGGCCTATACAGACATAAATAAAGCAGCGACTGTATTCACCATGACACAGGCAGTCTGTGGTTTGTACTTGTTTAACTTTTGTCTAGTTTCTGAACATATATGAGGAGCTGTGAGCTCTGAGTGCTAACAGCTAACGGCTGTGTTGTTTTTCTGGGGTCCTCTGAAGATCACGTCACGGCTCCGCCTACACTGCGTTACTATAGATACTGCCCCAGTTCCTAAACTGTAATGGAAATGCGCCATAAAGTGAGCCAGTCCTAACGAGGCCCAGCCATACCGAGCGGGGCCGAGCGAGGCCGTGTAGTGGAAACGCGCCATAAGTGTGGGACTCAAGGACTCGGGTTAATGGAGAGGGGAGACTCGTCACGACCAGCTCATTTCTAGGATCCGGGTTAATGATCCGGATGAATCAGGACTCGCCCATCTCTAGTTCGGGGTCCGTCGCTTACCAATGACGTCACGCATTGTGATTGGCTGTACGGTAATTTACCCAGGGGCGCTGACTAGAGTATACCGGGGGTCTGATCAAAGACAAATGAGTGTAGGTAGCAGTGGCGGCTGGTGGAAAATATTTTAGGTGGGGCTGTGGAAATGGTGATCAAACAATACTAGAGGGGTCCGGGGGGATGCTCCCCCGGTAATTTTCTTTGAGAAATGACCCCTTAAATCATGACTTCTGGTGATGTTAGAGGGGTGGAGGGGGGGAGGGGAGAAGGACAATTTGAGGCTTAAAAATATGAGAAGACTGATCAATACCTCCATAACTTCAGTGTGGTTAGCTATGAATCTTCCAAAACTTCCAAACACCTTGTCCTGGACATAGTTTCTACAGCATAAACTGTGCAACAGTACAGTAGGCCCACACAAACTGCAGAACACCGGGGCTTTGGGAACACTGATTTAATTCCCATTTAACCTGTTAAGGGGCTTTTTTCCCCCGTTTTTTTTCTCACGACACTGTGTCTCAGGGCTTCTTAAAATGTAATAAACTATTCATGTGTCCTACTCAGAGGAAACGCATCTAACTGATGATATGAACCATGTTTACCGAAACAAAACACAAGTCTCACAAGAAGCGTCTAAATGAGCCCTGAGCGAAAAAATGCTAACGCACTCTAGGTATAAATCAATCGATATACTTATCGGATATGCACAAACAAGTTTACAAGCTGAGATTCCACATATTCTAGAAATATAAGTATCATCACTGAGCGATCAGACCTCGCGACAGGGGAAGCAAATACAGACATCACACGACGTAGCTTTAGGTAGCAAAACATGGCTCACCTTTTGCAGAATAACAATTCTGATCAAAAACGAGAAAAACGCAGCTGAAGGTTAATCCATAGGTTAATCCAATGTGTCTGTCACTTTGAAAAATGATTGATGATACATAATTCCATTTTTATGTCAAAAACGGAGTTTTCATTAGCTGCTAATGTGGTAGCTTCCAGAGTGTATGACAGCTTCCTGTTTTGTCTCCTTGGATACGAGTCCAAACAACTCACAGACTGCACCGGGCGCTCACGGAGGAGCCCTGTGACCATCATATTTGACGCCGCTGATTGGCTGAAATTATGTTTTCGCGGCATAGTTTACACGTTACAGATAGCAACAGTCAGCTGCTAGTGGCTGCTGCTGCACTGGTTGAGGGCTCCTCTCTTAGCGCCCAGACGAGAGAAGGTACACGGGCAAGGCCAGGCAGGAAACATGTGACTTATCAGTAACTTTAGACATCGTAACACAATTTTAAACGAGATTTTATTGTAGATTATACATTTTACTGATACCAATTATATAATATGTACCTTGTTCATTAAAATAAAAATAAAAATATATATATTTTTTAAAATATATTTTTTATTTTTATTTTTATTTTTATTTTTTAATATGGGAAGAGGTGGGGCGGCGCCCCTAGCGCCCCTATGGACCGGCCGCCACTGGTAGGTAGAGAGAGAGAAGGAGAAGAATAAGAGAAATCGAAGGTAAGAAGAATATAAGATATGTTCCCGCCACATGTACAATATTTTCTTTTGTTCTGTTTAAATTAATTAAAGTTAATGCTTACAAGTGCCAGTATAGCCCTAATACTTACTACTACTTATTTAGTTTTGATTGTTATATTTGATTATATTATATATTATCAAAAAATTATATATTATATATCAATATGATATACTTTTATATATTATTATATTATCAAAAAGATAGATAGATAAAAAAAAAGTGTATTAAATATGTATATATACGACATTTTTCTTTTGTTCTTAACTTTGACATAAATGGAGAGTTTTTATACAGAGATAAAGCACTATGTGCTCAGTGGTGGTTACCACAATCTCACCATCGCCGCTGAAAAGCCTGATACAAGGAAGGCGTTAATTAAATTAATTAAAAAAATACCTGATCAAAGGTAAGTAACAGGATAAGACCATGGTTAAGTCATGAACATACGTTTTTATTATGAGGTATACACCCCCTGTACATGTGACATCATCATGATTTTGCTCCTGTAGTGTAAGCACATATTCCTGCTACTTACTAGGCCTAACTGAAGTATTTTGTAGTTTTTTTAGAACATTTAAATGATCCAGAATCTTTTATATTGTTTATATTGTTTATATCTCATATAATATGTTTCCCTTTACTTTTAGGGATCAATAGTATATATCTATCTATCTATTTATCTAATGGTGTTTTTTGGTGCAAAAGTGATCATACCTCTAATGGTTTATCATATTGCAATTTCAACATTTTTCAGTAAATCGCAAGGACTCCACAGCTTGTTTCTCCTTTTTCTTTTCATTAGTATACACACTATTACTGTAGTTGTTACGTCTAAACCCTATTTGCAACTTGTCAAGGCCACTGGATTTCTTGAACAGCTTTTAGTCATAATGTCATCTCTACACACTTCTAAATGATTGTTTTTTTGTTCCTGATGTGCCAGCTGGAGATTTGTACTACACATGCAAGGGCAGTGAAAGGTTGGTTGTGTGCACCAAGGACCGAATTATCGATGTCCTGAAGGAGTGCCATGATAACCTGGGTTCCGGAGGTCATGGGAGAAGGCGCACCACCGAGAAGGTTTTGGCAACGTACCACTGGTCCACTATGCGGGAAGACGTGAAGAAATGGGTGGGAGTTTTTGACTGACTGATTATTGATCTACATAAATGTGTTGTATGTGTACATTGAAACAGAGTGAGACAGTTTGAGCTCCATCAGAGCTGTCTAAAAACATATTTCAGAACTTGAACAGTTTAATTCTGTCTCCTCTGAAAGTTTTCTCTGTTCTATCATTTTTATACCTAAAGTTTTTTATTTTGCTGATTAAAAATGTATGATATTTGCTAAGGTTGATGAGTGTCCCCGCTGCCAGCAACATGAGGCCATTAAAACGGTTGCACCCGTACTGCATACGATTCATGTTCCTGAGGCATGGACTGTCCTTGGTGTGGATCTCATTGGCCCACTTCCCTCCACTGCTAAGGGCAAAAGGTACTATCATGATGGGCATGTGTAACCTCCTTTAAAGGTTCTAAACGTGAAGATTCTGGTTTAAAAAGAAAGGAAATAATTGACAGTGATTCTGTATGTATTTACAACATTCTGCATTTCATATTGCAGATACATTCTAACAGCGACCGATTTATTCACGAAGTGGGTGGTAGCAAAAACGCTCTACCGGAAAACAGCTGCTGAGGTCTCAAAAAAGATCGTAAATATTCTTCTCGATTTCGGGCTTGTCGAGAAGATCATTACCGACCAAGGACGGGAATTTGTCAATGAGGTACAATAATCTATCTAATACAGTGTATGTGTTATGTGTAACAATGTAATACGATTTTTCAGGGTAATTGGTGTACACTAAACCATCTGCAGGTCAACCGTGGTGTTTTCGATGCACTGGGTGTAAAACACTGCATCACTTCAGCTTACCATCCCCAGTGCAATGGCCAAGATGAGCGTACAAACCAAACAATTAAAAAAGCCCTTGCTAAGTACTGCGGAGAGGACCAGAATGACTGGGATGTACACTTGAGGGGCATTGTGGCGAGCATTAACACCTCAAAGCAGGTACAATGTTGTAACAAATGCAGATGGAAACAATACTCAACAGAGATACTAAAAGGAATTTTTATGTTTTCAGAGGTCAACCAAGTGCACGCCCTATTTTGCCCAGTTTGGGAGGCACCCTCGCGTCCCGGGTTTATTAAATGCAACACACAATGACGGGGATGATACCTCTGTTTTGGTGCCTGCTGATGAGGCAGAACAGCAGCTTGAGGCAAAGGCTGCAACCATTGCAGATTTGCACTCGAAGGTGAGAATAAAATGGCAATATTTAAAACATAATAACTCCTAAAAAATGCAAGCGTATGTTAAGGACTGTAAATGATAACTGTTACATATCTTTCTCAGATTTACCAGAACATTCAGATAGCACAACAGAGACAAAAAATCTGTTTTGAAAAACGCAAGGGAAAGAATGTAAAATCTTTCCTGATTAATGTTGGAGATGAGGTCCTAAGAACGAATAAGAGGAAGGAGGGCCGAAAAGGTGGACAACTGGAGTGCAACTGGTTTGGGCCTTATGTGGTTTCCTCAATCACCAACAAGGGTGTGGCAACCCTGTTGGGCTCAACAGGAGCTCAGCTGAGACAGGGTGTGAATGTGTCTCAGCTGAAGCCCTTTATCAGGCCTACGTTGAGAGGTATTTTGATTATCAATACAAGGACACATTTTAGGTATACTTCATGTGTGGTACTTGAATAATACTGTTTATTTTTTGTATCTAATAACAGCTGAACCGAAGTTGGATTCGGAGGGATCAGTTGCTGACCACCAGTATGCCCTCTCTGGTGCGAAATACGCAAAGGAATTACATCTGATTCAAGACATGCTGGTCGATATATGTTTACTTCATGCACAGTGATGGAGGTGCATTGTTTTGATTTTAATTTTTCTATGTTTTCTATTGGTTTGAAGTATGTTTTGCAATCTGTTATTTGCAGCTCAGCTATGTGCTAGACCACAATAGGCCTGGAGCAGAGGTCATTGTGAAGGAGGGTGATGTGTGCCTGACCAGAGAGGACTTTTGGAGCCTGGGTCTTCCTCAGTGCATGGAGTCAAATGTAGGTATACTAGAGCTTTCCTGCCAACTTTATCTTGTCTCAAATAAATGGCACAGGTAACTTACTGTTGTTACTGTTTCAGATTGGAAACACGTGCCTGAAGATGGTACAAGAAGCCACCCAAAGACATGTACGGTTTTCAACAGACATCATTGGCCTGCTTTTTTCTTTTGAATAACACATATTTTCTAAATAGCTGTTTAGTGGTGAAACTCCAATCTCGTGAAGTGTGGTTTTCTCTTGTTGTTGAACATACTTCTATGAAGATTTCATTTATTTTGGAAAACTATCAATATAGGGCAAAGATATATACATCGTGGACATGTATGTGGTTCCTACCTGGAAGTCCAAAACAGCCGACGCGTTGGCCAGTTTTCCAGTAAGTTCCTGTTGCTTGAGACCTTCTATGTTGCTTGACATTGATATACAGCAACTTAAAATCCCTTGTTTAAAATACTAGGCTGACCAATTGGCCACCAAGGACATGATTTTCATCCCTGCCTGGAGTCGGCAGCAAGGAAAGGCAGATCACTATTTGCTTTGCGTGAGTCTGTTCCAAATGATCTCACCAGCTGGTACAAAATAAACACAAGTTGTGCTGTGTGGTTTTCTTCTGGTGTTGGATTATGTCTAATTTCAGCTGTTTTGTAAATGGTTGACAGGTGATCAAGCCAGCAAAGAGAGTGTTTTATTTGCTCGACCCTCTTAAGCCAGATGGCTTTGGTGACAGTTCGTACAAGGACATCTTTAGGTTTTTGTAACATGATTACCCAGCCCCGTTTTGTGGCTTGTATGGGAATTCTAAATAGTTTATAGTATTCTAATACTGCAGTAACACTCTTGTAGACCAGGGGTCTGAATCTGATCAAATTCATTTATAATATATCTCCATTTCCACAAAGTCTGGTGTGTCCTTAGTGGAACCAAAAAAGAAAGTCTGCAACAGGATGCTATGAATTATAATGTTCATTTTGTTATAAGCCTTGTTCAAAGGTTGTTTTCAAGTTCGGCTTTGTTCAGAGGCTGGTAAACGTATTTTTGTTTGTTTTATTTTAGCCCCGTTCAGTGGCTTTCATAACTTTCCTCTTTTAAGGCATGCAATAGTTCAATGTAAGGAAATCCAAAAACATTAATTATATTGAGTATAGCGTTCCTTCACCAAATCAATTCCCATGTCTTATAATTTCTTTTGACAGTGACCTAGCACACCGCATTGCTCCAGGTCAGTGGACATTAAAGTTCGGCAGAGACGTCAAAGTACATTTCTCCACCATCTCATACACCTGCTTTCACATGTCTTTATTTTCCCTTTGACCATGCACATCACTGTTATATTCACAATTCCTCCAGGGTTTGCCTCACCAAACCACGGGCAATGACTGTGGTGTCTTCATACTGATGGTAAATTCCTCTCTTGACACTTTTTAAGGGGTTTTGTTCATTTTTGAAACTCATAACTTCACAGATCTTTATCCTTTCACAGTATGCACTCACCTTCAGCACAGATGCTCCACTTTGGTTTGGTTTCCGTCAGTATTTATTCTCTGAGTTAGTATTTCAGGGGGAAGACAAATGATGAGGTTCCATTCATTTTCAACTTTATTATTGTTACATTTTCTTTTAGCGGGACATAGCACAGATCCGGAAATGGTGGTGCATTATGCTGATGGAACGGTACCAGATTGAAGGGTAAATCATACCTTTTAAATGTTACTTTATAGACAACAGTTTCTTTGACACTGATTTACATTTTCATCCTGATATTATGTGATTTTTATAGCCACGGACAGAGGTTTTCTTACTGGACCAATGAGGCCAGAGAGCTGCTCAAAGGGGCACTGGAGCCAGTGTACAGGGTCCCAAAGAAGCGAAAGACAGAACATGAGGTGAGCATGAGGCCGATAGGCACACTCCTGTTTGTGATAAACAAATGTAACAATCCAGATTATTTAACACATGCATACATATCAATATTGATAATTGTATACACATGTAATTAAACAAACATATGACCCACACCTTATATTTTCCTTCAAAGGTCCAGTTTCAGAAGTCCGACATGTGCTTCATATTGGAGGTAATATATTTTCAGTTAAGCAGTAACTGTTTTTTGTTTAAAAAACGACCTGTGATCACGGCAGAATTTCCAACTATTATGTCTCACTGCTTTTTTTTTACTTTATTGATAGCTGTTTTTTACCTCAAGGAGAAGAATAACAAAACATAAGAAAAATGTGTGTGATATATTCAACATTAATATTAAAAATGTGTATTTTTGCTACCTGAAGCCCAAAGAATCTTGGTATTTCGATTGTGCTGGCAACAGTCTAGTCAATGTGTTGTTAAATATGTTTGATCTAGTCTGACCAATACTTCACAGCTGTCAAACTGTCTTCTTTCGGACATTCTGATGGAAATGGTTCTCCAGGAAGGTAACAAAGCGTACTCAACACTCGCTCTAGTGTGTACCACCTTCAGAGACACAATGTCCACTGTGTCTTTCAGAAGAGGGGCCCACTTTCGCTGGCTTGAGAGTAAGTGATTCAGTGAAGGTGCAGCAGTATACAACAGCTGTGGTGTCTGCATATTTGTACTGGCTCTATTGAAATGTGGCTTGTTTTACACAGGTGTTGCTACATGGAGTTGGTTCTCTGCTTCATACAAAGAGGATTTCAATGGCATGTACACTATTGACACCTGCCGTGGATGCTTGGAGCTATACAAAAACTGCAAACCAGGTAGACTTCTTATTCTGGATAATATTGTTTATGTGTCATTACAATATTTTCTTTCTCTATTCATAGGATATGTTGGGACAGGTAAAAGAGGAGAATTGAATGGCATCTACTCTGATGACCAACATCCAGGCTATTGCAGTCCCTTCTGCAACCAGATATCATAGGTAAAGATTAACTCACACAAACAAATGTCAGAATAGACTAAATTGTCACTGCAATTAATGAAGAAGGAGGCCTTGATGGTGGCACTGGAGATAGAAGACCTTGACGCTAAGGAGCCTTTCATGTTTGTTTTCAGGGACATGGAGGATATGGAGGTTTTCCCCTCCGAGAGTTCAGATCAGCAGGATTGTCTGTATGAACTCCCACACTCCCTTGTGGCTGGACGCTGGCCTTATGACACACACACTGATTTTCCCACCCATTACCTGCACCTTGACGTGGTGAGTGGGCTTTCAACCAAGCCAGGTTACATTACATGACATGTTACTTGTTAGATGCTTTTATCCAAAGTGACTTACATACTCAATACTGTGGGCAATCCCCACAGGAGCAATTTGGGGTGAAGTGTCTCAGGGACACAACGACATGCTGACTGCAGTGGGGTTTGTTACACTTAGATATGTTTTCTGTAATACTTGTAACATAATTATTCTCCAGTTTATGTCTGAAGGCTCCTGCACACTGAATATTTCCAATACATGTATTGTTATTGTTCCTGCCTATAGCAAAGGGTGTGCCCCAAGGTTCCATATTAGGACCAATTATTTCACCATTTATGTAAATAATCTCTGTAATAATTTATCAAATGCTGCTTTCCATTTGTATGCAGATGATACTGTTATTTATTGTTCATCCTCTTCCATAGAGCAAAGTCTTGATTTCCTCCAGTCTGCCTTTGATGTTATTCCATCCCATTTATCTCAACTCAAGTTAGTATTAAATGCAGACAAATCCAAACTCATGATATTCTCAAATGGCAAAAAGTTAACTTCTTTTCTCCCCAACATTTGTACTGTTCAAGGGACTGACATTGACATTGAAAGGGTCACTACATACAAATATCTAGGTTTTATTATTGATCAGTACTTATCTTTCAAGTCACACACTAAAAATGTTGTTTTCAAATTAGGTTTCTCCTTTCAGACAAGGAAACATTTGATCTCTGCAACGTTTTTACCAGTATTGGATTCTGGTGATCTGCTTTACATGAATGCCTCTGACCAGTGCCTAAAGAGTTTGGATACTGTGTACCATTGTGCATTACGTTTTATTACTGGAAGGATATATATATTATGAGTTTGGAATAAATATGCACTTTATGAAAATTATTAGTTGGTTACTGTTAGTAAAAAACAGTAAGGTTAATACTGGATGTTTGTTACACTTAGATATGTTTTCTGTAATACTTGTAACATAATTATTCTCCAGTTTATGCATTTTAGTGACTTGCAGTTAATGCTCGACATGACAGTTTAAAGGGCTACTATGTTACTTTCAAGTTTTTAGAAGAGTAGTATTTAATACTGTGGAAAAATGTATTTAAGGTACAATAAATGTCTACTGAATGTGAAATTCAAGTGAAATATGTGTTTATCACAGAAAAGGGTAACTGACGGTGAATGTATGTTAGTGGAACTGTGTCAGGAAAGTGAAGTGTTAATTAAAGAATGTTAATGAACTGAAATGCATAGAAGAGAAAGTTAATATACCAGATTTTGTTGTGCAATAAAACAATCAGAGAAGCGATCTGCAAGGTGCTTAATACAGGTATCATCACTGCTACTGTGGTCATATCGGGGACCCGTTACAATAGTTGAGATGTGAAGGGGGTTATGTTTTTTGTCTGTGTTCTGGGTTCCAGACAGTACACACGTTCAGAGGATGAAGCTGTTAACGTGATGCTAACATAAACTGGCTGTAGCCCACAAACTGAAGCAGAATGATCAAGTTATAGTAAATAATAACAAACTCCAGTGTTAGAATTCCATAATTCCATATTCATTAACCTCTTAAGCCCTGAGCCTGTTTTTCAGGTCTCAGGCTCGAAAATGACATTCCCAGAACAAATGACCATATCTTCCCTTCTAAAAGGGTTAAATTAATAATCTTTATTCTCAAAGTAATGATAAACCTGTGAGTTGGATGTAGAAAAGTCAGAATCAATATAGATGTTTTTTATTTTAAAGAAAATTCAGATTTTACATAGTAAAAAACTGTAAATTATAGTGTCCGTCCAAAAATTCTTTTTTACTTATAGTGAAAACTACCCTTGGATGATGGTAAGGTAGAATAAAAGCTTTAGGAATCCAAAGTACAACATATAATAAGTACCCTGTATCAAGATTGATGCAAAACAAGTGAAATTTGACCTTTTTAAGAGAGATTTGGCCAAAAAAACCCACTTCTGGGGTCATTTGGGTGGATTTGACCTATCTCTGGCCCCCCTTGCTCGATTTTGATGAATGAAATCTCTTTATAACCGCTAGAGCCAATGGAATCGAGGGAAAGTTATATACACACCAAAACGTTAACAAATAAGGAGTGAGAGTGACGCGTTACCAAAACCGGAAGCTGCATACACTCTGGTGGCTACCATTAGCAGCTAACTTTTCCGCTCCGATTTTTACATAAAAATGGAATTATGGATTATAAATAATTTTTTCAAAGGCACAGGTACATTATCAACCTATGGATCAACAGTTGCAGCATTTTTCTTTTTCGTTTTAATGCCATTGAACACGTCTTTTGACCTAATTGACAGCTACGGTGAGACAATCTGCCGTAAATGCTCCGTAAAGGTACGTGTTGTGATGTCTGTGTTTGTTTCCCCTGTCGCAAGTTCGGATCGCTCAGTGATGATACTATACGTAAATAAACTGTGGAGTCTCAGCTTTAATCGGCTATATTGTATGTGCAGCTACGATAAGTAATAAGGGTATCTTTATCTTGAATTGTGTGCCGCAGTGCGTTAGAATGTTTTCGCTCAGGGGTCATTTAGACGCTTCTTATGAGACTTGTGTTTTGTTTTGGTAAAAATGGTTCATATCTTCAATTAGCTGAGATTCTTCCCGTTAATCTGGTGCTACACATTAATAGTTTCATAAATGTTAAGAAGCCCTGAGACATTATCTCGAAAAAAAAACGGTGGGAGGGGTCCAATGGGGGGACCGCCGTGCTTAACCTCTTAAGCCCGGCGATCCCCCCATTGGACCCCTCCCACTTTTTTTTTTTTAGATAATGTCTCAGGGCTTCTTAAATTTATGAAACTATTAATGTGTAGCACTCTCATAATAATAATAATCTCAGCTAACTGAAGATATGAACCATTTTTAGCTAAAAGAAACACAAGAGTAATACCAAGCCTTAGAATTAGCATTTTGCGAAAAAATGCTAACTAATGCTAACGGAGTTTTGCACAGCACTCACTCTCAAAATGCCCTTATTACTTATCGTAACTGCACAAACAAGATATCCGATTAAAGCTGAGACTCCACATATTCCATACATGTAGTGTCATCACTGTACGACCCCGAATTTGCGGAGCTTTCAGCCAGAAAACAGAAAGTAAACAACATCCGGTTTCAAAAATATTACAATAATTACATCTTACCTTTTTTGATTTGTGATCAAAAGTTGTGTTCAACGGAATAAAAACGCCGCTCAAGGTTAATCCAATGTGTCTGTGTCACGTAGAATTTTTTACTGATAATACATCATCATATTTATGGCAATAAACTGGGTATAAAGTTTTGCAGTCAAGGCTTGTACTTTCAGATGTGCTTCGTTTGTTTCTCTATTACCTCCGCAATGGTAATGTTTACGTAGATTTTGGAACTGCCCATCGGATTCTATTGGATCTAATGGTTAAGAAAAAGGTGTAAATCACTCAAATCGACCAATGGGTTCCATAGATATGGTCCTGCGTAAAGTATAAATTGTGAATGCCAGCGGCACACACATTACGCAGCAGACTCTACGCAGTGTTTACTACGTAAACAAGAGGAATTGCAGCAGGACCCAGAGCGCACAGAGCGGACAGCAGATAACGGAGCAGACTACAAGATTGGCGTTTAGGACTTTTGCTATACTTGCTATACTTGTAATAATGGCTTGCAGGAAAGAGATGCTTACGACTTTACAGGCAATGGAAATGGTGACTAATGCTGACAGCGATGCAGACATGTTACCTGTTGATTCTGAGTCAGACGACGAGGACCTCTTGCAGCCAGAACGGAACCCGGAGCGTTGTGACTCTGATGATGAAATTCCACCACGGGAAAGGTATGTAATCTCTCTGTTTTTATCTATTACTTAGTTATTTGGTGTACGATTATTCATATAGTTAATAAATAATAATACAGCGCTATAATAAAACTATTATTTTCTGCCTTGCTCATGAGAGTAACAGCTGGCGAAATTACAGCCTCGCCTACTGATTTTAATTTAACCATATATCGATCGTCGATTTCAAATGTGTGCTCTAAAATGGTATTTATAAATGACTATTATCATTATTATAAGCAAGACAATAAATGGCAAAAATATGTAGAAAATAAACGTATTTAGTTGGAGTTTAGTTCTTGGCCTTCACACACAGTTTAGTTAGTTGGCCTTCACACACTCAAAATGGCATGTTTACTGCCAAGGAAACAGGAATTACAGGAATTAATCTAATCTCTTGGTTTTTCCACATTTCTTTTCAAAGTGATGTAGATGAGAATGAAATGGCTCTATAGTCACTAGATGTGTTGCCTTCACACACTCAAAATGGCATGTTTACTGCCAAGGAAACAGGAATTACAGGAATTAATCTAATCTCTTTGTTTTTCCACATTTCTTTTCATAGTGATGGAGATGAGGATGAAATGGCTTCACCACTGCCTACTTTCACCCAGCCCACACCTGCCACACCTGCCTCACCATCACATTCCTCCAGAAAGAGATCTGCACCAGTATTGGCCACTCAGCCTGCATCCAAAAAGCCCTCACTTCCAAAGCTACCATCGTCTGGTTTCTACCAGCTTTCTGCAGCGTCAGATGCATCTGTCAACCAAAGGAAGCGTGGCCGAGGTGGGGCTCCCGCTCCTCAGCCAGGAAAAGGAAAAGCATCAGATAAATGTGTAAAACGCAGGAAGCGTGGCCGAGGTTCTTCCTCTTCCAGAATGACAGAAGAAGAACTCGGGTGGCACAACAGAGAGGAGAATGACCAAACACCAGAGCCACTGAATTTCACACCAGCCAGGGTCCCAGGCCCAGCGCTCGACCCCACTGTAGCGTGGTCTCCCCTCTCCATTTTCAGACTTTTTTTTAGCGCTTCAGTGGTTCATACAATCATTTCCAACACGAACGCCAACGCCCTGAAAAGACTGCAGGCTGGAAAGAAGCATGTTTGGAAAATGCTGACTGTGAGGGATTTCTATGTTTTCCTGTCCATTATAATTTTCTCAGGCCTCGTCACCGTTCCCAACCGATCGGACTACTGGAGGAAGAAATGGCCATATAACTTCAAATTCCCAGGTGATTCGATGTCCCGGGACCGCTTCGGAGCCATCATGTGGTCACTGCACCTGAGCAACCCTGAAGAAGACGAGGAAAACGTTCGCAAAAGGAACACCGCTGAGTACGACAGACTTTTCAAAATAAAGCCCCTGTACACAGACATCGTTACTGCCTGCAAAGCACATTTCCAGCCCCATCAAAACATTTCAATAGATGAGAGGATGGTCGCCTCAAAGGCCCGCATCAGCATGAAGCAGTACATGAAGGATAAACCAACTAAGTGGGGATACAAACTGTTTGTGCTGGCGGATTCCTCCACGGCATACACATGGAACTTCAATGTGTACACAGGGAAGAGTACGTTCTTCTCAGGCCAGGGACTCAGCTACACCTCCGTGACCGACCTCCTGCCCCTCCCTCTGCTCGGTGCGGGCTACACACTCTTTGTGGACAATTTCTACACTAGCCCTGCCCTCTTTGGGGATTTGGCCAAAAGAAACATTGGCTGTTGTGGGACCATTCGAAAAAATCGAGTTGGTTTCCCACAGACGGAGTTGAATGGCCTACCAAAGAAGGCTGAAAGGGGAGAACTGCGGTGGATAAGGGAAGGCAAACTCCTATTCATAAAGTGGATGGACAGCCGTGAAGTGACCATGTGCTCCACAGTGCACGAGGCCTTCAGCGGTCAGACGGTCCAGCGGAAAGTGAAACAGGCTGGTGTGTGGCAGACTAAGACTGTTCCCGTTCCTGACGCTGTGTTGGACTACAACAGAAGCATGGGCGGCGTGGATGTGTCTGACGCTTTGATCGGGTACTACAGCGTTCTCCACAAAACTATGAAATGGTACAAGACTTTTTTTTACCATTTTGTGGACATTGCAGTGGTGAACAGCTTCATTCTCCACAAGGAGCTGCACAAGATGACGAGTGACCCCAGCAGGACAAAGCCACACACACAGAAGACTTTCAGGGAGCAGCTTGCTGCAGAAATGTTGGAATTTGGAACACCTCCATCATATTAAAACTAATCTAATTTAGAGAGGACAATAAAAGTGTTTGGTGACTTAGGCCTAGGCTCCACGGGAACGAAAACGAGTTGTATCCGCATATTTCTCTTGCGTATAGCCCTTTAAGCTACACGACGCCGTAACGGAACGGTAGAAACGGACCCTGCAAACGACAACGGGTCCAAAGGTGGATAGATCTGGGAACGGAGCGCTCTGGGGGGTCCAACGGGGCCGTGTGGTAGCCTATACGGTCATCCGTTTCTGATAATGACGACGCAATAGCCCCGCTTCTCCCCGCCTCTGCTGCTCACCCCCGCAAAAGTACACTGCACACTGAATTCAGATTATTTATCTTTATCTCGATATGGACATAAACGTGAGTGAAGTCTAATCTGACAGGACGGAGACACGCAGCTCCTCCGGCTGTGAAGCAGCGGGAGCAAAACACACACTTCAAGTCAGATCATCCCCCTTAGCTATTTTAATTACCTCTCAAACTACCTAAACTAGTTATAAATATGTTTATTTTTACTGTCGAGTCATCATTACTGGATCAGCTGCTGCATGAGACAGACACTGACGCTGTCAGAAGAGAGGAAAAAGAGACAGGCTCTGTGTATTTTATTATTATATATCATTATATCGTCGTTATTCATTTGTTTTAAAGCTCAATAAATAACAAAGAAGACCTTTGACCGGCACTTTTATAATTTTGTCCGGAAGATTTAAACTTTAACACACGTTGACCAGCGAAAAACTCTGCCCGGTTCCCTCGGCCCCCACCGCGGAGAATAAACAGAAGTGCAGCCATGACAACCATTCTTCTTCGCTGCTTTTGTGGAGGAAGTTGCTGCTTTTGTGGAGGAAGTTACAGCGCCACGTACAGGCTCGACATATGTACTGCAGCTTTTCCAGCGGTTGGATGTAAACGGAGCTGTCTCGTGTAGCTTGACACAATCCGGTGTATATTGCGTGGGGACGGAAGCTTTTTGGCGTTTGCGTTTGCGTTAATCCTATGCGTTTTGCCGTATGCGTTCCCGTGGAGCCTGGGCCTTAGTGAGTGAAAATTAATGGCTGATAGCAAAATCAGGAGGTGACAGGCTGGGGGAGGGGAGGGGTGGGAGGGGATGGGTGTGATGGGAGACAGTCTCACACATCCAGACCCCAGTTTGCGTTTCTTAGCTTTTTGATGCAGGTTTCATGGACATTGCACGTACGATGCCTGAACGACTCCACAATGGTTCCACGATGGTTTCTTTATGCACTGCTTTTTCTGATACAACGGTTGCACAGAGATCTCTGGAAGACACCAGAGTTAACACAGCCCAATCTGTTGAGGTCAACGTCGCTTTAACACTGTGGGGTCCATAAGTTTCTCCATTCTTCAGATTGTAGAAATGTAGTTCATTCGCCATATAGTTGAACACATAACCCCAAACATCTCCATTTTCCAGACTCCATTTTTCATGAAGAGCCTCAGACGGAGGGGTTTGAACCCGGCACAGACACTGCATCCGTTTCTTGACTGGCGCTCCCGACGGATGGCGGTAAGTTGTCACAGGCGTCTCGCTGATTAAACCCATATCGATGCGTCTCTTTGCCATTTTCGTGGCTTGGTGAGTGGAAATGACAGGCTTTTTATCTAGTTTGCACGGATTTCTTTTTTTTTTTATCTAACTCCACCCCCTCACTATCTTCTGGCATCACAGCAAAAGGAAGGGGTGGGGTGGGAGGAGGACGGGGGTGCGAGACAGTCTCACACAACTTCAAATACCCCATTCACACCAACGGTGTTTCAGGGCCGGTTCGGAGCTGGAGCTTGAAAAGCACCGGGTTTCCCTGTTCACACCGCAGCGGAGCAGCCTCTAAGCTCCGGAATCCGGTTAGTTTCGAGCACCAAAAAGTTGTCCGTCTAGAAGCAAGAACCGCATACGTCACGCTTACGTCGGAGGGGGGCGAGATTAACCTGAGCTAATAGTTAAGGCGAGTACGGCAAATAAAAGTTGTAACAAGCAGTAGTGCTGAGCAAAGTGACTAGAACGCAACCACACACTTGTAAAAAAAAAACACGCTTTATAAAGTCAGGCAACACTAACCAGGCTTCGTGTGATTCTGTTTATTTGTACCTTACTTTGACCATCCGTTCGCTGTTATTGATCATTGTGGAGAGCAGGCAGACGTTTTGTTTGTTATTATAGCAGCTATCGGATGGAATCAATACATGGGCTGCACAGGTTGTCATGTCCGACTATCACAAGTAGAATCATAATGAAAAATACGCCGGTAAAAAGTGCCTGTAGAAAACGGCTTAGCAAGTAGTCAGTTTAGCTTCGGTTGCTATGCTAACATCACCCATGTTATACCAGAGAAACTTTCATAACAGCGTTGTGATGCCAAACAGCGTCAATTCAGACTGACACCAAACAGCGTCAATTCAGACTGACACACATTCACTTAAGGGGAACTGGGGATATGTATCAGCTGCTTGTGTGACAGTCAGACAGTGAATACTTTAGAGCCGTGTGAGCTAACCCGGAGCTAACGGGAGAATACACTCCCGTTGAAGAGCAGCCAGTACTGCAGCGGTCGGTAATTGCCGCTGAAACACATTAATAAACAATGAACCACGGCACTCTGGAGAAAAGTATAAGGTTGGAGAAGTCGTTATTTAATTTAATCTGGCTTCGTATGATTAAAAGCAACACGATCATCGACCCGACGCAGTCCCCGGCCCGTTGTTGTTGTGAGGTGAGCTCCGTTGGGGAGAAAATCAGCGACGTAAACTGTGACGTCATGACGCAGCAGCGGCAGCACCAGTCGGGCTCTGAGCGGTGTGAAAAGAGCCGGAGCTAAACCGAAGTACCGGTTCTGAACCTGAAAAGCTCTAGCACGGAGCTTGAACCGGAGTTGCGTTGGTGTGAAAGGGGCAATAGAGACTACCTTAATACTAGTTACAAACACTGATCAAAGGACAGACTTCAGAGGGTAATTAGATTGACATCAAAGGCTTATAACACACAAGCTGGGGGACTCCTCTGTCAGGACCAGAAGGACACCTCACATCAATTGTGATGCTTCCAGCATTGGGGACTTGATCAGCTGGTCAGAAGGTGTGTCAGCCACTCACCTGCTTGCTAAGCCCCTCGGAGGTGAAAAACGGCATCAAAACCCCCATGGAGGTACTCAACTGGCCTTGCCATACTCAAAGCATTGAGAGGGTTGTTAAAATGGTGACCGAGGCTTCTGCTAAGTACTTCTCACAGGAAAAGAGGGATGGAGGGATCAGAGCTCAGGAGACTAGCAGGAGACTGATGTCCAAGAATGAGTCAAAGCAGGACTTGTGCAACCTGGCAAAGTTCAAGAAGTCAGAAGATTGATCTTTGTAATCTTATCCAGTTATATATATGCAGTTCACCTGTTAATAAATATTTTTAAATGATTTGGCTTTGTCAATATAAATTATTTCCCTTATATCTTTTACTTCTTATAGAGGTTCGAAAGGGTAAAATTGCCAATTGAGAAATACAAAACGATGTAGGTTAGAGTTATCCTAAAAATAAGCTCATATTTGAATTCCCCATAAGAAAACACATCATTTAGACACCCCCATGTTAGGATTTCCTTCTGATTCATGTTAGCACCTGAGTATGATCCGCCCTGGTGTATGATCAAATTTGATTTCTAATTATAAATAAAAGGAAAGAAATTCACAGTTATGCGGCTTTCACACCAGCGCTTTTCCCTTTCTAGCTCCCAGCGAGAGCTTTTCTGGTTCAGCTCCCGTTTCCCTTTTCAGCTCCCGCTCTGTTCACACTGCCCAGAGCTGCCGAGAGATTTTCTCCCACAACAACGGGGGGGGGACTGCGTCGGGTCGACGATCGTGTTGCTTTTAATCATACGAAGCCAGATTAAATTAAATAACGACTTCTCCAACCTTATACTTTTCTCCAGAGTGCCGTGGTTCATTGTTTATTAATGTGTTTCAGCATTTACCGACCGCTGCAGTGCTGGCTGCTCTTCAACGGGAGTGTATTCTCCCGTTAGCTCCGGGTTAGCTCACACGGCTCTAAAGTATTCACTGTCTGACTGTCACACAAGCAGCTGATACATATCCCCAGTTCCCCTTAAGTGAATGTGTGTCAGTCTGAATTGACACTGTTTGGCATCACAACGCTGTTATGAAAGTTTCTCTGGTATAACATGGGTGATGTTAGCATAGCAACCGAAGCTAAACGGACTACTTGCTAAGCCGTTTTCTCCAGGCACTTTTTACCGGCGTATTTTTCATTATGATTCTACTTGTGATAGTCGGACATGACAACCTGTACAGCCCATGTATTAATTCCATCCGATAGCTGCTATAATAACAAACCAAACGTCTGCCTGCTCTCCACAATGATCAATAACAGCGAACGGATGGTCAAAGTAAGGTTTCCTGCACGCCTCGACGTAAGCGACGCCGCGTCATAGCTCCAAAGCTCTTGCCTCTGGACCGACAACTTTTTGGAGCTGGAAGTGAACCGCATTCCGGAGCTATGACGCGCCGCCGCTGCGGTGTGAACAGGAAAAACCGGCGCTTTTCAGGCTCTAGCTCCCAGCAGGAGCTGGAAAAGCGCCGGTGTGAAAGGGGCATTATTGTCAAACAGGAGTTAAATCAATTTCTCGCTTATTCTAAGAATGTATTTCACCATATTCATATTTAAATGTTCGGGATTTAATTACGTTGTAATGATAATAAATCACCTCCCTCGTTCAGATTAATGTCGATTGTTATTTTTTATGTTTGAATGTTAAAAAATAACAATCGACAGTGTAAACATAATTATGTAAATAACCCAATTTGTGTTCTGTGAAACGGAAAAGGATTTTACATTGTTTTTGTTACTTTCGTTGCAGTGTCTTAAACGCAATTTAGGTTAACTTCCTGTTTGAAGTTGTTGCTATGGAAACAACATGACGGAGAAAAAAGTAATATCTTCTACATATAATAACGGACAAAGTAAAGAATGAAGTGTGTAGGCTATGTTTAGATGTTAGCACCCCCCGAAGAGGCTCAAGCTCTTACGTTGAGTCTGGAGTTTCAATACATTCGGAATATGGCCGTGTAAAATGTCCTCTTGAGTTGCCGTACAGCCAATGCGTGACGTCATTGGTAAGCGTAACGGACCCCGAACACATATGGTAGGCCGAACACATACAATATGGTCTAGCTGCGGCCGCGGCAAGTACACAACACTACACGACACGCCCCCTACACGACACGCCCACCTGACACGACACTACGGTGGCTGAGAGACATTAGTGATCTCCAGTGTGCTGGGCAGTGTGGCGGCGGAGGGAGCCGAGGGCACCACCGGAGGAGAGGCGAGCGATGACAGCAGCATCACTGTGGTGCAGCTCCCCGCACAGACTGAGGGGACTTGTTACACGGAGCCCATCACCGGGGAAGCCTGCGGCGGGAGAAGGCGGTCTGCTCGGCCTGCCCTTGGCTCTGGGGTCCCTCCTTAAAAAAAGTCTCATCATACTTAATCCTAGACAGTAGCACATGGTATATATTGTACGACTTTGTCATTTTTTTAATGTTGATATGTATTCGCTCATAGCCTACTGTGCCTTTCAGACGATACAAGTGCATTTTGAAATGACAAATAGGTTTATGTTTCAAGTTTATTTGCATTAAAAACATGTTTTTAAACCCTTCTGTTCAAATTTGATATTTTGTTTCTTAAAAGATTAAATCTTTAAAAACATGCTGTTTGCCATTTTTAAAGTTTGATGGAAGAAATTAAAATATAGGTCACTGACGTGGAGCTTTAGGCCTGCAATGCTTTCAAAAAAAATGTTGGTGTTTCAGTTTTGAGTGAATATGGATGTTAAATTCACAAATGAGTATGAATAATCTTGAACAAGAACAGGATCTTGAGCCATGATGTTTTTAAAGTACAGAAACATTCAGAATGCATGACGATTCCTTCAAAGGTTTTGTAATAGACCCCTAGTACTTTTAATTTATAAAGTAATAATAATACATGTGAATGATTGAGCTCATTAGTGGCCTGACTGGCCCTCCTAATTTGGTCCTTAATGACCCCATGATGTGATTATGTATATCTTAAAACCTTTAACAACTATATTTAGATGTTCACAAATATCTACATTTATGTATAAATACATGTGTAGCAGTTAGACAAACATAATTAATAGATTATCTTATTAATACCTATTTTATATATTAAAAAAAAGTTTACTAAACCACCGTTTGTTGACAAAATGATTTGGGTTGAAAGTTATACTGTTGTGTCTCAAACGGATAGACTAGGTTATTAATTTATTTGCCTAATAGTTGCTTAAAATGCTACAATAACATTAGCAATTCGTTTTTAATCTGCCATGTACGGTAATGTCTCTCAGCCACCGTAGTGTTGTGTCAGGTGGGCGTGTCGTGTAGGGGGCGTGTCGTGTAGTGTTGTGTACTTGCCGCGGCCGCAGCTGGACCCTTCTCAACACATATGGTACTTACACCGGTATTAAACGGGCCCCAGGACTGAATTATTAAAGACCGTGGTAGTGGTACCATTAAGCTCCGACGTTATCGGTCTTTTTATCGCTACTGGAGACATGTAAAAAATATATGTCATATGTATTATTGCTACACAAACATTACATTGCAGTTTTAGTGTCGCCAACTCCGTTTCTAATATGCAAAAAGACTGCAAAATGCGTCTATGGTTATTTTCAGTATTTTCAATCTTTCCAATCCAGACGAGAGATCTCTCTCCCCCGCCTGCTTGCGAGGGGGTGGGGCAGTTTACACACACGCAGCAGCTACATGCAGCAACACACACACACATGGCGGTGGTGGCGGAGAGAACTCGCTCCGAGGTGTGGTTAAACTTTACCCGTCTCGATGTGGACAATGCTTGTTACCAAAAGTCCAATAAGAGTTTAGCATGTAAGGGCGGTAACACGAGCAATTTGTCGAAACATTTAGCAAAAGTGCACCACATTCAGACGGAGAAATGCACCGGGTTCGACTGTCTTTCTGGTAGCTCTGTAGCCCCATCCACGAGTAACGTTTCCACGTCAGGTGTTATGTATGCTAGCAGCAACACACAGAGTTAACTCAATTATACAAACATGGGTTAATGATTAGAGGTAACCGAGTTATTTATTTTGTTAAAGTTTCAGCTATTCTGTTTACAATTCTGTCATCAGATTATTTAATACGATTTGTTAAAACATTGTTGTTTCTTTTGATGTGAAATATTATGTATTTAATTTAAAGTGGACCTATCATGCTATATTTGAATAATATAGTATAGGACCATACCTATATAAGGCATATTTATACTTTTTTTTTTTCAAAATACCAAACAGATCATGCATTTTAGCCATGCCTCATTTTGCTCAATTTGACATTTTTTAGCTCTGTTTTTGCAAGGGCAGATTCTGTGAGAACAGCACCATCTACAGGCCTGGCATATGTACTACAGCGTCTCCAGCGCTTTCGAACGGCAATGGCCGTGGCTGTCTCCTCCTGATTGGTGGAGTTGGCCCAATAGCCGTAGCGCCACCGTCCTGACGTCAGGACAGTGTTCAAATCTGGATCAGTTTTTATCAGATCCGTTGCAGCCCCTTTTTTAGAGATTTGGGTATGGAGGAAAATAGAGAGGGTTGTGTTTTCTGACACTTGGTGAGTTCCCTGGAACACCGGGGACACATATTCATGTATAAAAGACGTACAAAAGTGCATGTTGCATGATAGGTCCCCTTTAAATAAAAAGCAATGTTAGTTTTGTTCACAATTTGTTTAGTTAGTTTACCTTATTTTTTTCTCCAAAAGAACCGATAAGAGTACCGTTAAAAGACCGGATCGATAAGCGGTATCGATAAAAGTAGTAGTAGGCCTACCGTTAAAACCTTAACGATACCCATCCCTAGTCATGTGGATGTCAGTTTTACACACATGCTGAAGCCGCCGTGCCTATGTTTTTGTTTTCACTGCTAATGTATGCTTATGTTCAATTAGTGCATTACAAAATCATTAAAATCATTAAAGAAGTTTCAGCTCAGACACCACGCTTAATATGTCTCCCCCTGGCCCACCTACATTTCTCCAGGCCCACCCACACAATAATTCCTGGCTACGCCACTGATGTGAAGTGTAGTGAAGTGTAATGTAATGTAGTGTAGTGTAATGTAGTGTAGTGTGGTGTAGTGTAGTGAAGTGTAGTGAAGTGTAGTGAGGTGTAGTGAAGTGTAATGTAATGTAGTGTAGTGTAGAGTAGTGTAGTGAAGAGTAGTGTATGGCAAGCCATTTGAGTATTTATTCCATATCCTTGATATCAGACGGCAGCTGCCTACACTAGTTGGCCCTTTGATTTCACTAGATATATGGTCAAACTAGTGTGGCACTCTGCTTTACTAGTTAAATAAAACATTATACTAGTCACTCTTTTTCAGCAACTAGTGGCACTTTTGTCCGACTAGTTACCACATAAGCCTTACTAGTGACGCCAGAAGCAGCACTAGTAGCACCAAAGTCCCAACTTGTAAGCTTTTTGATGAACTAGTGACCCTCTGACCGTACTAGTGACGCTAAAAGTCTTACAAGTTAACTAGTGCGCTGCAAAAGCTCTGACATGTTAACTAGTTACAAAAAAGAAGCACAACTAGTTAACTAGTGGCATACATTTGTCTGCACTAGTTAACTAGTGATTCTACAATTTAGGGTACATTCCATGTCCATTGATGATAATTATAATTATTCTAACTATTTTCTTCAAAAATATCATGTTTTGCCTATTATTGGAAAGTATGTTATAATATCACACAAACATTATGTGCATCCTATGCTTTATTTAGCTTGAAATGTGTCATGATGTTCTTAAATTGTCAGTTTTTGCTATGTCCGTTTTTCAGTTGAGGGTGTCTTGGTTTCAAAATAATGAATAAAAACCATTAAAGTAAATTAAAAAAAGTATTCATTTATTTCAAAAGTCTAAATACTAAAGAATAATAACATATTTTTAATTGATTTCCTCCTTTAAATAATTTAAATATCTTAATATATGAATGTCCGCAAAAGTTCTGTCAACTATGTTACTAACAGAACTCCCCCCTTTAACTCAAAAATGGTTTGTCCCAATACCATATCACCAGGGTTGCGTTCGAATACTCCAAAAAAACAGCTCCTAAGTTCTAACCCTATCGTCTATTCCTTGACCTCGGAGTGAAACGTCATGGGGTTAAGGGATAGTGGATAGGAGAATTCAAAAGGATTTAGGAGAAGAGACTGCGGCACTTTAGAGAATCCGACTGCACTTTCACTATCCGACGTGTTTATGATGCGCCAGCAGAGGTCATAAATGTGCGCCTGCTGCTGTGGGGAAACTATGGAAACTACAGTTTTCTATACAGCGGACTACAACATGGATGTTTAATAAGAACGAGGGACTACTGTAAACTCATCTAGAGACTCTGCACCGTGCTCTGATGCTGTTGTTTTATGCCTTATGAACGGGGACAACAGAGAAACATATTCTTCATGACCAAAGTTGGAATTGAAATAAAAAAGGAAAGTGAAACTTATGCTCGTCACCCTCTCCCTCCGGTCCACATTAATACAAATGATCCCAATACATATGATTGTATGAAAAGATCTTAAAATCAATACAAATGTATTTATTATAAACGTTAGTCCTTAACATCTATCACTGTGTATATCACCATTCAAACATCTTTTAAAAGTTGAACAAACCCCACACAGCTCAGTAAAGACTGTGAAATGTTGACTTTATTTGATCATTTTAGTAAAAACTAACGTTCATATTTCTCTTTTTGATTATAATACTGATGAACGTTCAAAACAAAGCACTTTGGCAACTTACCACATACGTTTTAAAATGCTTAATAAGCACCGTAACTTTCATGATATCATTTCTCGTTCATAATCGGTTGTTTCCGTGAACGGCCGACTGTTGTGTGACGGCAAATGCTGCGGCCGCAAGGCATTGTGGGGCAGCATTTTCTCCTCTCCTTTCGGTTAGGGAGGTCCAGTGGTTCCTAGGCTAAAGGAGGTTATAAAGGAAGTTTGAAACCTCCTTTCCTTTTAATTTAGAGAATTCGAACGGCACTTATCATGGCTGCCACTGAGGGACTTCCGGGTCATTTCACTCCGTTAGGAAGGTTCCTAAGCTAAATGGACTATTCGAATGCAACCCAGCATCACATGATGCCATGTTCCTCTTTGGCAGACATTTTGAACACACTGTGGTGATTGTCCTCTAATTTTTTACAATATTTTATGTATAATAGCACATTGTCAATGAGTATATTAATTGACCATCAACAATGTTACGTACATTGTTATGGTTTACAATTGTTTAATGATTTTAATTCAATTATATGTTCAAATGTGATGTTAACCTGTTCAAGAAAATGACATGTGGTCATCCAGGCAAGGCCTACCATTGAAATGATGGGTCAAAATAGGGAAATTGTCAACTAGGTTACCTGTCAACTAAGTTACCCAGTACTGTAATAACTATAGTAACTTAGTTGACAGGTAACCTAGTTGACAATTTGTATGACATGTAGACGTCATTACACATCATTATCAATGGAATTTTGCACTTCTGCCTTGAAATGAACATAGTGCTGATGGTTAATAATGTGTCCAGTCAACTATGTTATTTGCGTCAAATGTTTGACTTTCATTGTCAACTATGTTGCACCTCATTTTTTCAAATTTAAAATATCTAAAATAGTGCTTCTGATATCCTTTATAGTATAATGTATATCTACACAGGTTGGAGTTTTACATGACATCTCTTAAAACTATCAAAATGACCTGTATGGTAGTTTTATAATACAAAATATCCCTAAACTTAATGACAGTGCTGAACATATCACATGAAAAAACAAAACTTTAATACAATTATTTTTTAAACTTTAAAAAATCTTTGGATATATGGTAGAATAGACTCAAGAGCCTTTCAAATTTGATTTTACTTGAAGTGCAGGACTTAATCAAATTATTGTAATGACATCAAGTTTGTCCGTAACATAGTTGACAAACTGAGTAGTGAAAACATCCTTTCCCTTAAAATAAAATAAAATAAAAAAATGTTTAAGCTTTGCAACTAGTGGATATGTTACACTGAGGAATATACTAACTTGAACCACTGATTGTTCTGTTGAGAAAGAACACTTTCTTTGTACTGTTTTGTTGATGTGAAATGCACCCTAAATTATAGAATCAGTCAGTAGCACCCAGAATCACTCACTAGTTAACTAGTAAAGGCAAAAGGTTCACTAGTTAACTAGTTGACGCCTCTTTTGACCATACTAGTTAACTAGTGGGGCTCAAAATGTCTACACGTTAACTAGTGAACCCTTTGCCCTTTACTAGTTAACTAGTGAGATACATTTAAATTCAACTAGTGAATTAGTGAGGCTTAAAATGTTCACTAGTAGTACTAGTGGATCCCAAATGTGCACTAGTCACACTAGTTGCACAGAATGCTAATGAGGAGGAGGGGAAAGAATGCATCGAGGTCTCCTATTTATTAAATAGATGCGCCGGTGAAGATGGCCGCATCGTCTTTGTGCTCCTCTCCAACTTTGCCCATTTTCGTATTTTGTACATATTTATTTTACTTTTAACATGGTTCGCAACATGCTAGCCGACCGCACCTACTCTGCCATACAATATAGCAGAGAGGAACTTCTTCAATTGCGAAACTTCGTGGACAATAAAAACCCTCCGACAGACAATGGAGATTCACCATGGCTACCTGTTGCTGTTCTACCTGAGAGATGCAAAAAGAAGACAAAGCGCGGGTGCCGGGCAGGGCTGCTGGTCAGACTGAGGAAACGAGAGAATCGACCCCCTCTTCCGAGTATTCTTCTGGCTAATGTTCAATCCATTGAAAATAAGCTAGATGAACTCAGAAGCCGGATTGCTTTTCAACGGGACATTAAGAACTGTAACGTGTTAATTCTCACTGAGAATTGGCTCAACCCCGCTATCCCGGACTCCGCCATTGTTCCTGATGGATTCTCTATTTTTCGTCAGGACCGGACTGCTAACTCGGGGAAAAGTAAGGGAGGCGGTGTGTGTGTAATGACTAATAACAACTGGTGCTCAGATGTGAAGATTATTTCTTCGGACTGTTCATCTAGAGCACCTCATGATCACATGCCGGGCCTTTCATCTGCCGAGGGAATTCACATCTGTTGTGATAACAGCAGTGTATATCCGCCGGCAGTCGCTCGCCGACAACAACACGGCACTCGATCAGCTGTTTGGCATTATTGATAAAACCGAGACTTCACGGCCAGATGCGGCGTTCGTTGTGGCCGGAGATTTCAACACCGCCAACATGAAGAAGGTTTTGCCAAAATATTACCAACACATCAGCGGCCTGACGCGCGGGGGAAACATACTGGACCATGTTTATTCCCCTTTCCGAAATGGATATAAGGCTCTCCCTCGCCCTCCCTTCGGCAAATCAGACCATATCTCACTGCTGCTGCTGCCTGCTTACAAGCAGAAACTTAAAAGGGACAGACCGGTAACAAGAACAGTACAGCGATGGAGCGAGGAGTCAGATGCAGCACTGCAGGATTGCTTTGCATCTACGGATTGGAGTGTGTTTGAGGACAATAACATCAACACACACACGGACACTGTCATCTGCTACATTGGGAAATGCATCGATGACGTGGTACCGAAGGTTTCTGTACGGACATTCCCAAATCAAAAGCCCTGGATAAACTGCGATGTGTGCAGCAAGCTGAAAGTGCGCACTATCGCGCACAGAGCTGGAGATTTGGAGGAGTACAGGAAATCTAGGTATGATCTCCGGAGAGCAATTAAAAATGCAAAGAGACAGTACAAAGAGAAGGTGGAATCTGACTTCAAAGGCTGTAACACCAGGAATATGTGGGCGGGACTAAGGACAATGACCGACTACAAAGGAGCAGCGGGGGGTGCTGCGGGAGTGTCTGCGTGCGCATCTCTCCCAGATGAGCTGAACAGTTTTTTTGCACGCTTTGAGAGCAGCCGGGCTGTGGAGGTACAGAGGGACCAGGAGCTACCCTGCCCTTTTGTTTTAAATAGGGCAGATGTGTGTAAATCCTTTAAAAGGGTTAACCCACACAAGGCTCCTGGACCTGATGGCATCCCTGGCCGTGTTCTCAGGGTGTGTGCAGTTCAGCTGGCAGAGGTGTTCACAGACATCTTCAACAGGTCCCTGTTGCAGTCTGTAGTCCCCACATGCTTCAAACATTCCACTATCGTTCCTGTCCCGAAAAAGACAATAATCACCTGCCCCAACGACTACCGCCCAGTAGCACTCACCTCCATCATAATGAAGTGCTTTGAGCGGTTAGTCAAATCATTCATCACCTCCTCCCTCCCTGAATCTCTGGACCCCCTGCAGTTTGCCTACAGAGCAAACAGGTCCACAGACGACGCCATAGCCCTCACCCTCCACACTGCCCTCTCACACCTGGACCCGAAGAACAGGAACACATATGTGAGAATGCTGTTCATTGACTACAGTTCAGCATTCAATACCATTGTGCCCTCCAAGCTGGCCATCAAGCTCAGAGACCTCGGGCTCAACAGCGCCCTCTGTGACTGGATCCTGAACTTCCTGACGGGCAGACCCCAGGCAGTGCGGGTGGGAAACATCACATCCTCCACCCTGATTCTAAACACCGGTGCCCCTCAAGGCTGCGTGCTCAGCCCTCTCCTCTACTCCCTGTTCATCCACGACTGCGTGGCCACACACAGCTCCAACACCATCGTGAAGTTTGCTGATGACACGACCGTCATCGGCCAGATCACCGACGATGACGAGACGGCGTACAGAGAGGAGGTCGAAAACCTGACATCTTGGTGCCAGGATAACAACCTCCATCTCAACATCAGCAAAACAAAGGAGCTGATTGTGGATTACAGGAAGCAGCAGGGAGAGGGACACGCCCCCATCGCCATCAATGGGACTACGGTGGAGAGAATCAGCAGCTTCAGGTTCCTTGGGGTCCACATCACTGAGGACCTGACATGGTCTCTTCACACCACCACCATCACCAAGAAAGCTCGACAGCGGCTCTTCTTCCTCCGCAGGTTGAGGAGGTTCAAAATGGATTCCAGGATACTCTGCAACTTCTACAGGTGCACGATAGAGAGTATCCTGACTGGCAGCATGACGGCCTGGTACGGCTGCTGCACCGACCTCGATCGTAAGGCTTTACAGAGGGTGGTGAAAACTGCACAGCACATCACCAGGACGGAGCTGCCATCCATGGAGGACCTTTACTCCCAGCGGCTCAGGAAGAAATCACTACGGATTATCAAAGACCCCCGTCACCCCAGCCACAAACTGTTCTTTCTGTTGCCGTCTGGCAGACGTTACCGCAGCATCCTGGCAAGGACAAGAAGATTTGGAGACAGTTTCTTCCCGCGGGCAGTGAGACTGTTAAAAAATTGAACTGTTGAAACAACTTAAAAACATTCATCTGCTACTCAGTATTATGTATCTAACACCTAATATATATATATATATATCATTCCAATAACTTGTATATAGACTTGTACTGCACTATTCCACATCATCACTTTATTTTATAACTATTTTTCTTTTTGTATTGCTCTTGCTCTTATTGTTATTATGTTATTATGTTGCATTGTTGGAGAAGCCTGTGACATAAGATTTTCAACTACATAATTACTCTGTAGCTATGTCAGATTGACAATAAAGAACCTTGAACCTTGAACCTATTGGCCCTAAGCTATAGAGCGCCACCCAGCCCAAATAGTTTCTCTAAGAGCTTAAATACACTGTGTTTTAAAATACAGTCATATGACCAGGGGTTAAGTTGGGATTTGATATGTGGGGGGGCTCTGTATGGAGGTGCGAGAGGGGGGCGGAGGTCAAGGATCTCATTATTTGACCTTCAGGGATATAGGCCTACACTGTGGCCCTAAAGCAATTGCTCCATTATCTGTATCAAATGCACACATTGATGCCACCAAATGTCACAATAAAAATAGAAAGTACTACAAATAAACTGGAATTAATTTACATCTTAAATATATATATATATATATACACAAAAAAAGGTTTACAAATATCCAACCTTCAAATTGCTTTTTTAAATCAACACTGCTCTGCACACTTGCAAAAGAACATTTGTGTGGAAATCTCAATTCATTTGTAGGGCTGCGTGAGTATGGCCAAAAGTATGGGAGTAAATCTCACTGTAAACTATTTAATCATCACCAAATTCTGTGTTATTATGACTGATCATAACTCAGCTTTATGCAGACATACATTTAGCATGGTGTACAGGGCCGGTTTTTGGCATAGGCGGTCGCCTAGGGCGCCAGATCTGGGGGGGGAAAAAACCTTTTTGACTGTTTGCGCTCATCCTAATTTTCAGCCTTGATGTAACAACATTCATAATTAAGTAAATGTAACACCCTTTTCACCCCGGTTACACTTTTCATTTGCACCAGATTGAAACATTTTACTTTACATTTTCAAACATTTCTTCCCGGGGGGGCATACCCCCGGACCCCCCTACAGGATGTGACGTCCACACCCCAATTAAAACATGTTCATACAATACTGAATACATTTGAAGCCTTTTTGATGTATATTACCCATGTCAATAAGTTTCAGTTTTTGTAGTGGTCTTTTGAAGAGATTTTTCATTTATTCTTTATATATTCTATTGTGTATTGCTGGGATACTTTTATCTTTTCTACTGTACGATTGAAGTAAATGTGGGAAGCGTTTAACAACAGCCATTTACTTCAACGATTTTTCTCAATGTTATTCTTATTTTTGTTAATCCTGGAAGAATGCCAGAAAAAAAGACATTCTCTTCAAGAATAAAAAAAAACATGACATTAGTAATTGTGATAACAAATTAAACAAGTTCTGGGGGGGGGGGCTGCGCTGGTAGCTCCGGGAGGGAAAAAAACCTTTTTGACTTTTTGCGCTCATCCTAATTTTCGGCCTTGATGTAACAACATTCATAATTAAGTAAAGGTAACACCCTTTTCACCCCGGTTACACTTTTCATTTGCCCTGTACGATGGTACTGCTGAGAACAAAATCAAGCCACTTCTGCTAAATTTGATGAGGGAATTATTTTTTATTTCCATTAGTTATTCGTGAGATTGATCCTGTTGGACTCAGTACTACTGAAACTATACCCCCACGAGTACTAGATAGATAGATAGATAGATCATACTTTATTGATCCCAAATTGGGAAATTGTTTTTGTTACAGCAGCATAAAAGGCATTTTACAATAAAACAAAACTACAAAATATACAAGAATAGAAATAAAATAAAATATAAAATATACTATGAAGTATTTACTGTGTACTTTTCCAGTAATCCTCTGTCAATGTCCCCTCCTGAGTACAAGAATGTCATTATGTCATAAAACATACACTGACCATTTTTATTCATTAAACCATATCTTTTAATTTTGCAAATCAGTTTCCTCTTTCTTTTTTTCTCCCGTTTTTCTTTACATGTTGTTTACTTCCCTCTTACCCCTATTGTGGAACGTAACACATGTACATCATTGTTTTTATTTTGCAGATGGTAAAGGTAGTGATCAAAGTGAACTTTAATTACTTTAAAAAAAATGTTTTAAGGGGTATTAATCCATAATAGTAAATCATAATTTATAAATTGATTTATAACTTTTATTAAAAATGTGAAGCTGCAATATAACTAATAACTAATTTGGTTAAATAAATGTAGAGACGTACAACGTTTATTCCAATTTGTAATAGAGAAGAAGTATTAAGTTAACTAAAATGGAAATACTTAAGTAAAGTACAAGTACCTCCACATTTTACTTAATTACAGTAATAAAGTAAATGTACTTATTGCCACCACTGGGTATCACTACTTTTAATTAAGTAAAAGATCAGAATAGCTCCACTGGTCAGTTTTACATAAGGTTTTCACAGTGTGCGTAAAAGACTCCTGTTGTCCGGTGTGGATGAACAGAAGCTGCAAGAAAATACTTTCATAACTGTTTATTCAAAGAGGGAGGCAGGGCGCGTGGGGTTATGTGATACATGCAAAGGGGGGGTGAGAGGGTGAGACACAGATTATCTGAGGGGCGCGGCTCTCTTCCAGGAGCCTCTGCGCGCTCTCTCCTGCGGGGCTCACTCCTCTCCTCCCTCTCTCCAAGCCCTGTGCCTAATGGAAGAGAAGAGGATGAACTCTTTAGTGAAATGGACGCTTATCCTCTTCGTCCTTGCCTCCATCATCCTCAACATCGTCCTGATCGGCATCCACTCCAGCAGGGCGCCCAAATGCTCCGCTCAGCGCGTGCACCCGCTGCGGCGCAAACACGACGAGCGCAGCGCCGTGTTCGCGGACCTCTCCCGGGAGGAGTACCTGCAGGTCCAGCAGTTCATGCTAAAGCAGAATAACTTGGAAATATCCACCAACCAGATCTCCAAGCCGTCGGATAACTTCCTGTTTCTAATAGATCTGTCTGTGCCAAAGAAAGCGGACGTGCTCGCGTATTTGGACCGGAATGGCGCCAAGCCGACCAGAGAGGCCACGGTGGTGGTGTTTTACGGTGCCAAAGGATACATCAAGGAGTACGTAGTGGGCCCTCTTCCCAACCCAACATACGTCAACGATGTCACCATGGAGAGGTACCACAAGGATCTGCCCATCAGTGCGCGCACAGTCACCATCGGGGAATATAATCTGCTTTTCCAGTTTTTGGGAGACGTCTTCACTAAACTGGGGAAGATCATGAAGGAGAGCTTCGATATGGGTCCGGACAAGCAGCTGAACGCGTTCGAGCAGATGCCCCGCGGAGTCCGGACCGGGGACAGGAAGACCTGGATCTCCTTCTTCAGGGACATGAGCGGCATGTACATCCACCCGGTGGGCTTCGAGGTGCTGGTCGACCACCAGAGCGTCAACGCGTCCGAGTGGAAGGTGGAGATGCTGCTCTATAACGGACAATATTTCGACTCCATAGACGCACTGAAGGATAAATACGATAAAGATCTCGTAAAGAAGATCGTCTACAAGGAGTCCCCTGATTATGGCTCTCTGAAACCCAGGAACAAGCCCCTGCAGGTCGGTCCGCAGCTCTTTAACGCGGAGGGGAAGCGCTACAGTGTCAGCAACAACCACGTCGTGTACATGGACTGGAGCTTCGCCTTCGGGCTCAGCGCGCTCACGGGCATGAGGGTGTTCGACGTGCGCTTCAACGACGAGAGGATCGTGTACGAGCTGAGCGTGCAGGAGGCCATGTCCGTGTACGGGTCGGTCACTCCCGGGATGATCCTGACAAAGTTTCTGGACTCCAGCATCGGGATTGGCCGCTTTGCGCACGAACTGGTCCGCGGGGTGGATTGTCCCTACGAGGCGAGCTACGTGGACACATACCGCTACATTGATGTCCCCAAACCGGTCCGCTTCAGGAACTCTATCTGCATATTCGAGCACAACATGGGCCAGCCCCTGAGGAGGCACTTCTCCGACTTCTTCCACCACAGCTACGGGGGCATGGTGAACAGCGCGCTGGTGTTCAGGACCATCACTGCCATAGGGAACTATGACTACATGTGGGACTTCATCTTCTACCAGAGCGGGTCCGTGGAGGCCAAGGTGCACGCGACCGGATACATCTCCTCCTCCTACCTGGTGGACGGGGCTCTGCGGCACGGACACCAGGTGGCGGAGAAGGTGCTGGGGAACATCCACACACACTTCATCAACTTCAAGGTGGACCTGGATGTGTTGGGTGAGTGGCAGTGATGCAAATACACAGTGCTGTGGTGACATGTAATCAAGTACTCTACTTGAGAATTTAAATGTTTTGCTGATTCTCCTCCACTATAATTAAACATTCCTCACGACGTTGACCTGTAATGCAGATTGGTCAATTTCAGAATAATATATATGATATGTTTTATAATGATTGATCATTAAAGTGTGCTCAAAGCTGGTAAAGGTGCAGCTAGTTTGAATGACTTTGTATACTGCAGAGTAGCTTGTGGATTTACTCCAGGTGGAACTAAAGTCTGATTTAACACTTGATTATATTTCACATCATTCATCCACATCTGTGAAGTAACTAAAGGTATTAAATACATGTAGTGGAGTCAAAGTACACCATTTACCTCTGAACTGTAGTGGAGTAGAAGTACAAAGTAGCAACAAATTGAAATACTCAATACTTAAGAGTAAATGTACTTAGTTACTTTACACCACTGAGTGTCAGTGATGCGTTTAAAGACAGGATTGCAAATACATTTACTCAAGTGCAGTGGTATAAAATAAAGAAGCTATTTTCAAACAATAGGTTTTGAGTAGTCATTCAAAATATGTTACTGATAACTCAGCCTCAGATTTCACTGAACAAAGCCTGGTTAGTTTCCAGGCCCTGCCCGAGGATCTGAGCATCAACTCAGCAATGTGACTGTGAGCTGAACCGTGAAGGGGTTAAAAATGTAATCTAAAACGTACTGGTAGTTGAAGGGAGGATGGAAATAAGCTATGCTAACACCAAGAGAAGAATCTGTTATCATTTGTCAGTCTGTTAGTTATAACAAAAACAACTGACGTCTCCATCATGCCCGGAGCTGTAGCCATGACGGGGTCAAGAGTTCAAGCCCCAACACCCCCAAAACTGGTTACCTGACACCTGGGGCCTCATTTATAACGCCTTGCGTAGGATTGACGTGAGAAGGTTGCTTACGTAGTACAAAGCAAAAAAATAGGTACAGAAATGTTCCGACATTTTCCGATCCACAAAACATTGCGTACCGGCGAGGGAAGTGCGTACCGGCACTTCATACGCCTGTTTCCCTTTATAAATCACAATCGACTCGAAATGCGGCGCAGCTTTTGCAGGCTTCACGTAACGCCCATATTTGCCTATACATAGTCAAAGAAACGCCCATTCATTCATTCATTTTGACTGACTGCATGAAGAAGATCGCAGGAAATTACGACCGAACAGCTAAAAAAGACATCTCACACCGTGTCAGATTTTGGTTATTTTGGGGAGGTGGAGATAAATCATATTGTTTGGTGGATGCAGTTTAAACCAGAGTAGCAGCATGGAGGTCGGATCGTCACCAAAATAAATAAATAAGTGGTCCGAAAAAAGTTAATGACAAAAAAAATACACATAACCTTCCTCAGGCAGTGTGTTTGTCCCGGGGACAGGAGACACCCCCTTGATGAGAAACTGTAAGAAATGATCGGGGAATCCCTCCGGAGTGGAGTCATGACGACTGGATCTGAATGATTTTGTTGAATTTGTGTTTGTGTTCCAGCTGTCGATCAGCAACTATATATCCATAGTCCACCAGTTAAAGGAAATACAACTAATGGGTTGTGTTATATTAGCTGTACAATTTACCACATATGGTGTTCTTAGTTTCCATACCTCCTGTGTTTTACGAGCGACTTATCAAGTCTTGGCAAACGGCATAAAACACGATTAAACGTGATAGTATATAAAACCACGCTCGTATCTACAACCTATAGAAATGCAAAACGGCGTTAGTTTAGACGTTATTCTGTCCTCCTGCTTACCGCATCATTTATGAGAAAACATTTCATAACATTAACACAACATATTCGAGGTGGTTTTAAATAACATATCCGTATTTATTTATTTCTCCAAGTTATGTTTTTGTGTGCACTGAGGAGTCTCAAACAGGCGTTTGCTTCATCATTTTAAGATTGGCTTTAATCAATGTTTGAAAATGAATTCTTCATATGATAAATGAGAGGTAACATTTTATTTATTTCCACATATTTCTCTCCATTCTTCCTTCTGCCAACGGTGTCGCAGTTTCTCGTCTCTCCCGTTGTTGTGCTTAGTGCGTACGCATGGGTTAGAGTTTGCGTGGAGGACAGCACATTTTCCCGTCAAGTTAGTATTTTATAAATCGCAAACATTGCGTAGAAACTGGCGTACGCCATTTTTTGAGCGTATATCCCTTTATAAATGAGGCCCCAGGAATGTGTGGTGGCTCAGAAGCAGGTTAGTGGTTCATGGTTAGTCAACAAAGTTTAAACCGGATGGAAAGCTAGTCTTCGCTATAACTTGAAATGAATTAAATAACATTTTATTTGGCTGACGCTTTTATCCAAAGCGTCCAAAAATTATAACGTTTAAAATATTAGGAAACACATCAAGCACCTGACAAGGATTGACATGTGGATCAAAATGACCTAAGCAGGTCAATTTTGGCTTTCATACTACAAGAGAAATTAAGTATTGTGAAAAACATTTTTGCTTTCTTTCTTCTGCAGGAGTAAAGAATTTCTTTCAGACCAAAGACATGGAATATGTAAATGTTTCGCTGCCATGGATGCCTGATCACTATGCGATGGTGCCTCAGCTGGTGGAGAAGCAACTGAAAACAGAAAAGGTCGGGCTCCCTTTATGCCTTTAGTCACTTGCATTTAGGTTTCTTTTAACAACATGTAGAGGAGAGTGTGTAACAAAGACAGTGTGGAGACCGCATGAAGTGTTGTTTTGGTTCCAATTTATCACTGCCGCGAACAATGTATGGTTTTTCCTAACTTTTCCTAAATATTAGGTTAGATTGCGTAGTGTGTAAATAAAATACACTTTAAACTAAATCTTAAAGTGGACCTATCATGCTATATTTGAATAATATAGTGTAGGACCATACCTATATAAGGCATATTTATACTTTTTTTTTTTCAAAATACCAAACAGATTTTAGCCATGCCTCATTTCGCTCAATTTGAAAAAAAATTGCTCTGTTTTTGCAAGGGCTGATTCTGTGAGAACAGCACCACCTACAGGCCTGGCATATGTACTACAGCTTCTCCAGCGCTTTCGAACGGCAATGGCCGTGGCTGTCTCCTCCTGATTGGTGGAGTTGGCCCAATAGCCGTAGCGCCACTTCTGTGACGTCATAGAAGTGTTCAAATCTGGATCAGTTTTTATCAGATCCGTTGCAGCCCCTTTTTTAGAGATTTGGGTATGGAGGAAAATAGAGAGGGTTGTGTTTTCTGACACTTGGTGAGTTCCCTGGAACACCGGGGACACATATTCATGTATAAAAGACGTACAAAAGTGCCTTTTGCATGATAGGTCCCCTTTAAGGGGGGGGAGCTCGACGCTCAATGCTCGTTAACTGTCAACGGGAGGGGGGGCCCGACCCCTGGTCTAAACTAAATACTGCCGTGATGAAACGCCATATCATGGATTATCAAGGATTATTTCTGAAACAGTATGGAGCTCAAAGGCTTTCTCTCTTGCCGGTTAAACCACAAGGCGAGTTCCTTTTTATTTCCTGCTTCTTCACACACATGCTCTGTGTAGTACAGGTTAGCTCTGAGTGTTAGCGATGCTAATGTAAACATGCACCGACCATATTACGTCCAAAACAGTCGGGCATTGTTTCTGATAGCAACGTTTCTGATAGGGCCGTGGGTGTAAAGCCAGCCTACATTTCTGATATTACGTCATATCGGACGCAAATCTGAATCAGCTCCGTTGTTCCCCGTTTTTAGAGATTTGGGTACGGTGGAAAAGAGAAAGGGTTTTATTTTCTGACGCTGCGTCAGTTCCCCGACACACCGGGGACACATATTTAAGTATAACAGACATCAAAAAGTGCATTTTGCATGATAGGTCCCCTTTAAATGTATAGGCTTATAGTTTAATAGAAATGTTCTTCTTAAGGGTTATATAGACATTATATAAACATCTAATCTAGCTCTCAGTAACGCAGTAACATGTCCCGCATTGTCCCGCAAAAACGTCCTATTTGTCCCACATGTGGCTTGTTGGCACCTGGTCACCCTAACTGTAGGAATAATGTGTACTGTGTCTCATAACAGGAGGCAGCGCTACGTTACGACACCAAGACTCCGCGCTACCTCCACATCTCCAGCAACAAGACCAACCGCTGGGGTCACCAGCGCTCCTACAGGCTGCAGGTGTTCAGCTTCACAGGGGACAATCTCCCCGAGAGCCAGGCCGAGGAGAGGGCCATGTCCTGGGCCAGGTGAGACCAGACACAAAGTGTATATTTAAAAAAAAATGCATTCCTAATAACACAATCAGGGTTATGCTCTTAATATAGCAATGTAAAAAGTATAGTTGTGGAAAACAGGATGTTGAATGGATATGTAGCATGTCATACTTTTATGCAGCATGTCCCATCATGTTAAGTTAGTCTCTTCATCAACCGTAATCTTGATTTTTCCTTAATCTTAACAATGCTGTAGATGCCATGAACTCCACAATTTAGCATCAAACCTGACATTTTTTACATAGAACTTAATCTGTGGATCTGGTCCACAGCAATGTTCTTGTATTCCGGTTGAAGCCCCCTATGATCCACAAGGCATGCTTCTGCTATCTAAAGCCTCTCCTGCTTCTCTGCACCTTTTTGTCAATCACCAGGTATAAGGTTGCCATCACCAAGCATAAGGATGGAGAGCAGACCAGCAGCAGTCTGTACAGTCAAAACGACATCTGGTCTCCAGCTGTCGACTTCAGCAAGTACATTGAAGACAACGAAAGCATCGAAGACGAGGTGTGTTGTGATGGAATCTGTATGTAATGATGCGTTCACACGTGGGGTGATTACATGTAAAGTCAACGCAAAGACGCCGATACACAATAATTGGCGGTGTGAATTAAGTGAATGACGTGGCCAAGCTTAACTCGTGAGAGTTCAAGGCGATACATTTGCGTGATGCTGTCCCGATAAATCTCAGCCTGTCACTGACGTTGTTGAATCAGAAAACCAAAACAAAACACAGCCTTTGGCTCACGGCGACGGCACACAGTTCCTTATATTTGTTCAGAAACTGGACAACAAGCCGTGACTATACATGTGCAACCCACCCACTGCCTACGGCATGGAGAATACAGTCGCTACTTTATTAATGTCAGCATGACGTTATTTTGAGTTTGGACGGAGCAGCTACAACGGTAGCTTAGCCGAGCCCGATTGATTAGATCTCCATTCAGAAAACATGCATTTGAAAAGTGTTTTGTCTGCCTTGTTGTAAATACACTTGTCAAAGCATTAATTCATGGTTTTTACTAACGAGTATCAGTATGTAGTTATAACGGCATCTTTTGAATATGTGTGTAACAATTGAATCACGGAATATTATGTTGGTTTGTTGTTGTTGGTATCTACATGGAGATAAGTCCCGCCTCTGTGCTAGCGCGTCTAGTTTGAGTGACGCTAGTAAACACAAATGATGCCGCGGTCCAACTCGCTCAAGTTGCGAATCTTCACTTTGTGTCCGGTGTGAACGCACTTTAAGAAGCGTGATGATACAATCACGTATTGCATGTTTACTGAAACAAATATAATGTGTTCAAAACTGTCCTGCAGGACCTGGTTGCCTGGGTGACCACCGGCTTCCTTCACATCCCCCACTCCGAGGACATCCCCAACACGGTAACCGTAGGCAACGGGGGCGGGGTCCTGCTGCGGCCACACAACTATTTTGACATGGACCCGTCTATCCACTCTGCTGATTCGGTGTACCTCTCCCCGGGCAGCGAGGACAGCTGTGACAGCAACAGGATGGCCTGCCTTGCTCAAGAGACCTGCAGCCCCGTCCTGGAACCCTTCACCTATGAAGGCTTCAATGGAGTCATTAAGTTTGAGGATTGGGTCTAATGTGTTTTTAGCCCTGATGAACTCTATTTGTTGACCTATCAGGAAGCTTTTGTCCATGTTACCATGTTTATAGAGGCAGTTTGGGACGTCACATTATGTGTGCTACATATGGGTCAGGGTTAAGGCTAGCAAGGAGCTCACCAGGCAAGATGAAAGAAATATTTTAACATTAGGAAAATATGCAAACTTCCTTTGTTGTGGAACATTTAGTGGGGGAACAGCTAGCTCTGTCCTAAGTAAAATAAAAACACCTTTTTTGGTTTACAAACAGAATAGACCATCTTTGCTAGGGACAAAATGTAGGAGGCCAATGACCCATTCGTCCTTCATGCTCGGATAATGCCTAACTTTTAACTCAAACTTTGTTTTTAACTCAACTTTTACATTTCTCATCTACACCTTACACAGTAGCAGGGCTATCGTGGTGATGAAATCTTGAAACACTGACTCAATAACAAACAATACCATCTTGGCTGTAACTAAACGCCAACTCATGATTTCAGGTGAAGTTTCATGCTGGAACTATTTCTTTTTGGACAACATCCAGACTCAGTAGCTGCAGCTTCACAGTTTGTTTTCACACTAAGGTTGCCAAGTTTGGCATCAGTTTGTCTGTAATGACTAAAAACAAAGCTTTGCTGACATATAAACTACATTTAAATATGTAACAAGGTAAAAACAGTGTAACCCAGAAAACCATTATTTGAATAATGCAATTTCTGTTTGTGTATCTAACAAACAAGTATAAACATCATGTCAGTGAGCTTTATAAGTGCTTTTTGATTTCAGAAAGAGCCAGACAGGCTAGCTGTTTCTCCTTACTTCTAGTCTTTATGCTAAACTACGCTAACCTACTGATTCCAGCTATGAACACACAGAGATGAATAAACTCAATCTTCTCCCTTCCCTTTTGGTAAAAAGGAGAATGAGGGTATTCCCCAAAATGTTGAATATCAAGAAAAAAGTCAGAATTCTGAGATCAAATCAAAACTTAACATTTTATTTAACTTTTGGTCACACCCTCATTTTCTTTCTCATGTGGCCCTAATCCTTGTCTGTGGATGTCCATGTCCGCAGATAATGACATTTTAAACTTGTTGATTATCTGACTTTTTGTCTTGCGTTTCTAACCAAATACCTGCACTAATAATGACATTCGCATCAGCTGCATATTGTGTTAGCTTCAAGTTGGCAAATGTTAGAATATGAATTAGCTTAAATGCGACGGATAACATAGTAAACATTAGACCTTAGACTGCTTAGTTCTTATCATGTTAGCAATGTAATTGCGAGTAATATAGCTTGCTGATGTTAGCCTTTAGCTAAAAAGAAACACAGTGCAGCCTCAGAGTCACTAACAAAGCTTCATTTTATTTGTGGAATTACCTAATTTAGCAACAGGTTTGTTTTGTTTGTTCTGTTTTCCTTTTTTCCCTTTAATAATGATATCTGCCACACAAATAGTAAGGAGCATATCACCAGTCAAATGTTATGAGTGGGAGATTTCCTTACTTATGAACAAGCCTATTATTGTTTAAACGACATCCTTAAAGGTAGGGTAGGTAAGTTTGAGAAACCGGCTCGAGATACACTTTTTGTTATATTCCATGGAATGCTCTTAACATCAGATAGCAATGAATATCTTAAGTGCTTTGACAAAAAATCCATAAAAAAATGTCATCTGTGGAAGCCGTAATACTGTAAAAAGCACGACCAATCATTTTAGCCAGCCCGGCTAAAATAACTGGATGGCCTACCTGCCTGTCAGCCTTCCATCGGGGCACAAACTTAATCTCGTGCCCTCATTGGTCATGTGCGCGTTCGTGTGTGTTGGAGGAGGGGCTCTATAAGGAAGTGGCAGATTTTCTCCGGTTGTGTATTTTCAAATTCTAGCGATCTCGAGCCAGTTTCTCAAACTTACCTACCCTAACTTTAATGTGAGCAAGCAAATAGGCTATGTGTTAATTTTTTTGTAATGTTGCACTTACCTTGCTTCTATGCAATCAAACACTTTTAAACATGTTTCAAATGTTTGTCAAATGTTTGTCAAATGTTTGTCAAATGTTTGCCTATTACATTCAGAGAGACACAATGCTTATCTGCGTTTCCTAATTACACTGTGATGTAAACAGTAATGTAAACACAGTAAATTGACACTGTAGAGCCAACTGTGTGTAAAGCGTGCACTGAATAATATGAGCATCCAGTCGGGGTCACAGCCGGACCCCGCTCTGATGCGACTCAGGGCTGGGACCACCAAACAGCTGACTGGTGTATTTTTTATATTTTTTATACAGGTCAACGTTGTGAGGAATGTTTTTGTTGTTTTTCCTCTCAAAATAAAAGAAGAGATTATTTGTCAAAGAGTGGGGTCTTCTGCCTTCGGTCTACATACATACAGATGTGCAACATGGGGAAGGGAGGAAATTGAAACCAGATCAGCAATGTAAGGGTTAAACGGGCTCTCTCTTTCTCTCACACACACTGCACACATACACAGTATGCACAGGATGTGACAAAAAAAGAACACAGAGCCCCCATTGGGATTCCAAGAAAAATGTGAAGTAAAAGGCCACATGAGGCCACGCTGAGACAGATTGTTACTGATCTCACAGATTAAACCTGCACTGAGCCCATATCAAGCCCCACAGACCAGTAATGTAAGGAACACTTGCATTGAAATCCTATTAACAGTAAGTAAACATACTGATAATTTAAAAGAACCAATTCCAAACTCACCCCCACCCTACCCACTTATTGCTCATGTGCATGTTTGTGCGAGTAGTGGGTAAACCCTTCAACTGGAAGTTATTAAACTAATCTTAAAGGAAGTTATTAAACCCTTCAACAGGAAGTTATTAAACCCTCAAACAGGAAGTCTGAATCTGTTCTGACTTAACTTCTCCGTGTGCAACAACGCAGTGTACAATTCGTTTCGTGAATACATTTTCTGGTAAAGTGCGCAAAATAAGACACATACCGGTATTTCATATTCTCACAGAGTTTCAAGTTTACAACGTTTTGTTTTTTTAAATGTGTGAAGTCTAGAAAACTATAGAAATGTTCATTTGATTCAATCAATCAAAGTTTATTTATATAGCCCAATATCACACATCATTTGTCTCAGTGGACTTTACAGTTTATACAGAATATGAATACGACCCCCTCTGTCCGTGGACCCTCACATCGGACAAGGAACAACTCCCAAAGAAACCCCCCAGTTAATGGGGGGGAAATGGAAGAAACCTTGTGGAGAGCAACAGAGGAGGGATCCCTCTCCGAGGACGGACAGACGCGCAATGGATGTCGATAGATGTTAATCGATGTTGATTGTAAAGTTTTGCATGTTTACAGGGACTGTCGGAAAAAGCAAGAAGCTCATATATCTATATATCTGCCCTTCTGCCTAAAGATTTCTATAGTTTTATTATACATATGATTTAGTGGGAATGCTGTTAACAGCATTCCAACTATCTGTTCTTCTACGCACAAAATTCTTTATTCTTATTATTCCGCGCGTTATTTTGCCGGTCTTCTTCTCCCACATTGAACATTGCAGAAACTCCGTTCAAACATCAAAACGTTCAACTCGGTCGGGAATCGATGGCTATTACTTTTCTCATTCATAACTTTCATAATTCCAGAGATACATCCCATAATGCATCACATTTTTAACCATTGAAGACAATGGAGAAAATCTTCAGACTTGAACAAATCTTCATGCTACTTCAACTGCTAACTGTTCCTTCATACTTTCACTCAGAAACCTCATTCCAACTTTAAAATGTTACACATCTTTCTGACATTATAACACAACTTTTAAATCTGAATCTTACTTTTAGAGATATTAAACATTGTTCAGACCTTGTTAAAGAGGTTTTCTTCAGATTTTAACATTAACTAGAGTGCATGATGTCACAGCTAGAGGTTATGAAATCTTCAAATTTCAAAATTCATATTTTTTTTTAAAACTGCCATAATTCCCAAACCCTACATTCCTGAGACATAATTTCTCATGACAAACGTAGGAAAACATCTCGTAGCTTGAAAAATGACAAATAATTAAGCAAAAATAATTAAACAAAATGCCTCTTGAGGGCATGAAGTGACAAAAACCTTCAACATGTCTCTATAGAGAACCGCAGTGACGCGTCCTAAAACCCGGAAGTAAGTTAGCATTTTTACCATGTCCGGTTCCTTCGACAAAAAGCAATGCAATTTCTCCATAGGATTTTGGAAAATAGCTCGAAATAAGGTCTGTGTTTGACACAAATTGAAGAGACAGATCACGTTTTGTTCTACGACATTAAATACATCAGCTGGTGATTTTTGAAGAGTTTACGTGTCTGAAAAACGATGGTTGTTAACATGTGGCTGAATAGGACTACAGAAGTTGTCCAGGCCATTTTACGTCATTACAACGAACACGTAAACACTCCCGCTAAGTTTGTTTGCCCTGTTCTGCTTGAAAGCAAGTACCTGCCTCCTGCAAACTGTTCAAACAAACGCTTCAACTTGTACCATTTAGAATCTGTATGTCTGAATATGGATCTTAAGTTGGCGTGACGTTGAAGCAGCGACCCTTCTGCAGTTCGTTTATAGCATAACGTTAGCATTTTGCTTCTGGTGACTAGATTTATGATTCGAAAATTATAAAAGTAGGGTAGACATGTGGATATTATCCGGCTGAACAAAACGTGATCCGTCTCTTAAATGTGTGTCAACCACAGACCTTATTTCGAGCTATTTTCCAAAATCCTATGGAGAAATTGCATTGCGTTTTTGACGAAGGAACCGGAAGGAGTTTAATTCCGGGTTTTAGGACGCGTCACTGCGGTTCTCTATTAAAGCCCATTGTAATTTCAGGCTGATATTTCCTCACAGCAGCAGCCGCACACCTTTAGTTAATCTGCCAAAAAGGCCACATTATTGACCCGAAACTACACAAAAAGCACACTTCAGATACTCAAGGTCCTTGAGATGCTTCACGCTTTGAAATTTCACCGATATCTGTTACGGTTCTTCAACAAAACGTTCACATGTAACAGGTTTATCTCTCATTCAGAACAATGCAAATGCTCTCCTCTCACTGATTACTGCACGTTGACACGTCGTTAGCTCAAATATAAACACCTGTGTCATGGAACACGATGATGTCATAACTCCAACTGACATGCTCAGAGCAGCAGACTTCAGATAATGGTTAATGGTCCTGCCCTCAACAGCTCTACGTCAATTATGGGGTGTCATCATATGCCGTTTCCATGGAAACGCATCCCTCGTCATAAAAGACGATGTCGCTATACATTAACTCCTATGAAAATGTTCAAAAAGTGCTCAAACTTCAGTGAAAATGCTCCAAACGCCCCAAAACTTCACAGGTTTGTTAACGATGCAGCCATCAACGCATCTAAGCATATTATGGGGTGTCATCAAATGCCGTTGCCATGGCGACAGACCACTCGCCATGAAACACGATGTCGCTGTAAGTCCAATCGACACGGTCCAATCGTCCCCCAATCTTCACTTGTATATCACCGGTCCATGCCTCAACAGCTCTACGCCAAATCTGAGATCTCACCATATGCCGTTTCCATGGAAACGCATCCCTCGCCATAAAACATGATGTCGCTATAACTCCTATGAAAATGTTCCAAAAGTGCTCAAACTTCACATGTGTGCTAACAGTCCAGCCGTGAAGACATCTACGGGACAGTTTTGAGATTTCTTCAAATGCCGTTGACATGGCAACACAATGCTCGCCATGAAACACGGTTTTCTCATAACTTCAGTGAAAATGCTCCAAACGCCCCAAAACTTCACAGGTTTGGTAACGATGCAGCCATCAACGCATCTAATGGCGCGTTTCCACTACAGCGCGCAGCCCGGTTTAAGAGGGCTGTGACGTCAGCGGCCCGTCTTTGGTTGCGTTTCCACTTGGCCTAGTACCGGCCGGCGGGTCCTAATTCACAGTTTTTCTGGCCTCATAAAATCGCGGGTCTAGGGCCAGAGACAACGAGGCTGAGTCGGGCTGAGTATGCTAAACTAGAGAGAGCATAGCTGGCAAGGGGGCTACAACTACAACAAGATGGACATATTTGACCGTGATTTAATTGTAATACACGTTTCAAAATGATGCTGAAGTAACAACATACTGATACCGGTTAGTAAAAACCATGAATTAATGCTTTGTCAAGTCTGCAGACAGACGGCAGGGGAAAAACCTTTTAAAATGCTTGTTTTCTAAATGGAGATTGGCTAAGCTAACGCAGTATATGCTCCGACCGTCCACACTCACAACAACGGCCTATACAGACATAAATAAAGCAGCGACTGTATTCACCATGACACAGGCAGTCTGTGGTTTGTACTTGTTTAACTTTTGTCTAGTTTCTGAACATATATGAGGAGCTGTGAGCTCTGAGTGCTAACAGCTAACGGCTGTGTTGTTTTTCTGGGGATCTCTGAAGATCACGTCACGGCTCCGCCTACACTGTGTTACTATAGATACTACCCCAGTTCCTAAACTGTAATGGAAATGCGCCATAAAGTGAGCCAGTCCTAACGAGGCCCAGCCATACCGAGCGGGGCCGAGCGAGGCCGTGTAGTGGAAACGCGCCATAAGCGTATTATCGGGTGTCATCAAATGCCGTTGCCATGGCGACAGATCATTCACCATCAAGTTAGTTCAAAAGTTTGCAGTTCAAATATTCTGCTGCTTTTCCAAGCCTTTTTACTTTCTTTTCTTCTCTCATCACACATTCAAGCCCCCAGTGTTCACGTATCATTTCTATCTAAATTCTTCACTTTCTTCTTACACATTACATTTCAGCATAGCAGTTTAGCGTCAGCTTTTCAGCATAAAGCATTCCCACTAGCAATTTCTTCAGGAATTGCATTCTCTAGTTTAATATGTTTTTACCCGAGAGATGCTGATTCTAAACTATGCCTACCAAATGTTACCATTTCCTGAGGGGGGTTGGTCCTGAAATTTTCCGCTGTAAACTGAAAAAAAACTGAAACGTTGATTTTAATTAAATGTATTATGTCGACCAATTTCACATAACTGTATTAGGTTAGTTGAAAGCAATAATAATCAGTTTAAATACAAATATTAGGTTCAACTTAACCTCTTAAGCCCTGAGCCTGTTTTTCGGGTTTCATGCTCGAAAATGCCACTAACACAACAAAGACTATATCTTCACTTCTAAAAGGGGTAAATTAATAATCTTTTTTCTCAAAGCAAGGTTACATCTGTGAGTTGGATGTAGAAGTGTCAGAATCAATATAGATGTTTTTATTTTAAAGTAAATTCATATGGAACATAGTAAAAACATGTAAATTCTAATCTCCGCCTAAAGAAAACCATTACTTATAGTGAAAACCACCCTTGAATGATGGGTTAGTAGACTAAAAGCTTTAGGAATCCAAACTATAACATATGATAAGTACCCTGTATCAAGATTGATGCAAAACAAGTGACAATTGACCTTTTTAGAGAGGTTTAGAAAAATAAAGTCCAGGCGGACTCACCTCTGGGTAATTTGGGAACCATCAGTTCCATTTGACCTTTTTCACTGTAAAAATCATTTTATTACTTTGAATTATCACTATAGGTATTCATTCCATCCAAATACAACTGTTGTAAAAAAAAAATGAAGTTTGACTCCAACTGGAGCAGATTTATTTCAAACATTTTACAGATTTATTTCAAACATTTTACAAACACACTATACAATAAAACCACACTCTAGATAGGTAGACTTTATACTTACCTCCTGAATGTTACAATATTTTGGCGGGCCCATGTTTTATTTCCCATAAAACATGGTCCCGCATGTGAGTGGTGGTGGAGGTGCAGAGCCTTCAGCATATTCCAACATTTCTGCAGCAAGCTGCTCCATGAAAGTCTTCTGTGTGTGTGGCTTTGTCCTGCTGGGGTCACTCTTCATCTTGTACAGCTCCTTGTGGAGAAGGAAGCTGTTCACCACTGCAATGTCCATAAAATGGTAAAAAAAAGTCTTGTACCATTTCATCGTTTTGTGGAGAACGCTGTAGTACCCGATCAAAGCGTCAGACACATCCACGCCGCCCATGCTTCGGTTGTAGTCCAACACAGCGTCAGGAACGGGAACAGTCTTTGTCTGCCACACACCAGCCTGGAAGTTATATGGCCATTTCTTCCTTCAGTAGTCCGATCGGTTGTGAACGGTGACGAGGCCTGAGAAAATTATAATAAGTTGAGGAATGTGAGGGTGAGGCAGGTGTGGGCTGGGTGAAAGTAGATCCTCATCCTCATCTCCATCACTATGAAAACAAATGTGGAAAAACAAAGAGATTAGATTAATTCCTGTAATTCCTGTTTCCTTGGCAGTAAACATGCCATTTTGAGTGTGTGAATGCAATACATTTAGTGACTATAGATGAACACTGGTCTATACTTTTAGTAAATGTAACAGACAAGAAACACTATTTTTGTAAATAATCCCTCTAATTCCTGCCAAACATGCCATTTTGAGTGTGTGAATGCAATACATTTAGTGACTATAGATGAATACTGGCCTATACTTTTAGTAAATGTAACAGACAAGAAACACTATTTTTGTAAATAATCCCTCTAATTCCTGCCAAACATGCCATTTTGAGTGTGTGAATGCAATACATTTAGTGACTATAGATGAACACTGGTCTATACTTTTAGTAAATGTAACAGACAAGAAACACTATTTTTGTAAATAATCCCTCTAATTCCTGCCAAACATGCCATTTTGAGCGTACATTACATTACATTACATTTAGCAGACGCTTTTATTTACTATATGAATAATCGTACACCAAATAAATAAGTAATAGATCAAAACAGAGAGATTACATACCTTTCCCGTGGTGGAATTTCATCATCAGAGTCACAACGCTCCGGGTTCCGTTCTGGCTGCAGGAGATCCTCGTCGTCTGACTCAGAATCAACGGGTAACATATCTGCATCGCTGTCAACATTAGTCACAATTTCCATTGCCTGTAAAGTAGTAAGCATCTCTTTCCTGCAAGCCATTATTTGACAAAAGTCAAAGTATATCTGCTGTCCGCTCTGTGCGCTCTGGGTCCTGCTGCAATTCCTGTTGTTTACATACTGAACACGGCGTAGAGTCTGCTGCGTAATGGGTCTGCCGCTGGCATTCATACTGTATACTTTACGCAGGACCATATCTATGGAACCCATTGGTCAATTTGAGTGATTTACACCTTTTTCTTAACCATTAGATCCAATAGAATCCGATGGGCAGTTCCCAAATCCACGTAAACATTACCATTGCGGAGGTAATAGAGAAGCAAACGAAGCATATCTGAAAGTACAAGCCTTGACTGCAAAACTTTATACCCAGTTTATTGCCATAAATATGATGATGGATTATCAGTAAAACATTCTACGTGACACAGAGACATTGGATTAACCTTGAGCGGCGTTTTTATTCCGTTGAACACAACTTTTGATCACAAATCAAAAAAGGTAAGATGTAATTATTGTAATATTTTTGAAACCGATTGTTGTTTACTTTCTCTTTTCTGGCTGAAAGCTCCGCAAATTCGGGGTCGTACAGTGATGACACTACATGTATGGAATCTGTGGAGTCTCAGCTTTAATCGGATATCTTGTTTGTGCAGTTACGATAAGTAATAAGGGCATTTTGAGAGTGAGTGCTGTGCAAAAGTCCGTTAGCATTAGTTAGCATTTTTTCGCAAAATGCTAATTCAGAGGCTTGGTATTACTCTTGTGTTTCTTTTAGCTAAAAATTGTTCATATCTTCAGTTAGCTGAGATTCTTCCCGTTAATCTGGTGCTACACATTAATAGTTTCATAAATGTTAAGAAGCCCTGAGACATTGTCTAAAAAAAAAACAGTGGGAGGGGTCCAATGGGGGGACCGCCGTGCTTAAGAGGTTAATATTATTGCTTTCTACTAACCTAATACAGTTATGTGAAATTTGTTGACATAATACATTTAATTAAATTCAACGTTTCAGTTTTTTCAGTGTATTTACACCCTCCACCTTAAGAAGGAGCCTCGTTCAGCTGAGAGTGAACGGGGTAGTGGTATTTTGAGCTTTACTTCTTTGTTAGTCAAGTGTTTGTTTTGTTACTTTGTTCTGTCTGATTTTCTGGCAGTGACTGTGTAAAACAAGCAGAGATGGGAGAAGTACTCACATTTTGGACTTTAGTAAAAATAGAAATACCAAAGTGTAGGAATACTCTGTAACAAGGAAAAGTCCTGCATTCAAAATGAAACTCAAGTAAAAGTACAAAAGTATTGGCATTCAGATACAAGTACTCATTATGCAAATTGGCTCATTCGATTGATGTGTTTATCAAAGCTGGTAAAGGTGGAACTCGTTTTAATTATTTAATTTACTGCTTGGTATAATGTGAATTTAATCCAGATACAGTACAACTAAAGTCTTATTCAAATTTGGATCATACTTTTTATCATTAATCTATATCTGCAAAGTAACTAAAGGTACTACACAAATGTAGTGGAGTAAAAGTACAATATTTACCTCTGAACTGTAGTGGGGTAGTAGTACAAAGTAACAAAAAATGTACTTAAGTACAGTTACTTTACACCACTGAAAACAAGTTTGCTTTCATTTAAGTAAAGACTGTTTCTGAAACCTTTTTGTCTGGGTTATGCAGTTGAGTCCCTTTCCTGCTGGTGTCAGAGTAACACCGTGATAATATGAGCCTAATATAGTTCCATTATTAACATTGACAGTGGTTGGCTTCACATTCCTGGGAGTACACATCCCAGCAGGCCTCACATGGTCTGTAAACACTTATTGCCATGTAAAGAACGCCCAGCAGAGACTGTACTTCCTCAAGTAGTTCACGTTCACACTGCGGCAGCCTGCATAGAGAAGTGCAAGAGAAGCAAGCTCTAGTGACTAAATAAAATATGTTAAAGCTTCTAGAAGTGAGTCTTGATATTATTTTTTTTAATGACAATAAGTGTAAATGTCAAGTTTAAATGCATTTGTATTAAGCGTGAGTTATAAAAGTGATTTTCATCTAAGGAGCAGTAGGCTTAAAGGTCCCATGTCATGCGTTTCCGGTTATTACCCGTCCCCTTGTGTGTTATGAAGGTTTTTCTGCATGTAAACGGTCTGCAGAGTCACAAACCCTCAAAGTACACCCTGTAGGGAGTAAAACTCTAACACAGAAAAGACCTGTCTATGCTGCCCCAGAACGCCTCGTTGGAGATTTCTTTTTTCTTCCTGGGTACAGTGACGTGCCCATACCCAAATGGACCCATTGGTCCAAATGGACCAATCCGTGGAGCCGTTACGTTACGTCCGCAGAGCCGTTACATTTGGACCAATCCGCGGACTTCCTCACACACACACACTCAATCTTTTCTCAGCTGCAGCTCCACCGATTTCTCCTCCCTGAGATGGCGGGACGCGGCGAGGCTGTGAGTCGGTGTGTGAGCACACACACAAACTCCCAGCCAGGCTGCGGGTGTGTGTGTTCGGGCTGGGTTTTGCTGTGTCTCGCTGTCTCGCAGACGGCCACTGGGCTCATAGGGAGGGGGGGGCAGGAGCTCCAACAAGCCGTGTAGCACAGAGCGTGAATACACATACTATTCAGAGATGCTGTATGAGAAACCAATGCGATGTTGGAAAATTGCACAATATAAATCTATTTTAGTATACCTCAACAATGGAATTATGATCAGTAGAAATGGCCATGACATGGGACCTTTAAATACCATTACAAAGGGATTAATACAAGAAAAAATGTAGGCTTATCATCACAGATGGGTGAGGGGGTACTTATAGAATGGAGACCAGCTCAAGGGGTATACGAGAAAAAAAAGGTTGGGAGCCACTTGACTACATGAATACAGAAGCAGTTAGGATTAAATGTCTTGCCCAAGAACACTTGACATGTGGACTGCAGGGGATCGAACCACTGACACACGGATTGGTAGACGCCCATTTACCCCCGAGCTTCACCTCGTATGTGTGATAAAAAGACAAAATGCAGTTGAAGATCCTCGTTGCAGAATACTTGTACCGACACTGGACAATGACATAAAGCTTTGTAGTACTGCAGCCCATGCTTTTGTTTTATGATCCGTGTTATACACCATTTTTGAAACAGCAGCTAGTAAAACTACAAGCCACTCCTCACTGGAAGCAGCCACACTACACGTTATCCAGAAAAGAAAATGTGTGCATTTATTTATCACAAAACAATACATCTGGTCATAGTTTCATACACTTTCTGTTCAATTCTTGGTACACAATTCCAATACACAATACTATCTACCTGCTCTATCCTTTCCATAGTGTCTTTTAGCAATTTATTTTTATTATTCCTGAGGAAATCTGTTAATAATGTATTTGATATCCCCTCAAAATCCCCAAATTACAGGTCAATGTCACATTTTGCTACTCCCCAAAACAGCATGAAGACAAACAAAAAGCCAATTGTTTGTGAATGGGGGTTACAAAACATTCAGTTACTTAAATGACCGCCATCAGAAGGTATTTGGGTTTAACAGAGAGACGTACTTCACTTAAAGCAGCATACTGTGAAATAGCAGCTAAATGACCCCACACCATTTCTCACACCAGTACCAGTCCAAGCAGAAAACCCAGATTTGCACAGTGAAGACTTTCGACAGGAGTTTAACAGCTTCAGCACATCTGGAACCTGTCAGCAAGGAGGGGGCCCTTGGGAGCCGAACTGGATCCGTTCTCATAACAAATCTTCAACACATGTCAGAAAACACTGTTACATACTGTTTTATGTAATCTGAAAATATTAGGGAGAAAATATAATTATTCTTATTACGGTGGCTCTTTAACTCTCTAGCTGTATTGTGAGTGTTGTGATTTTGTGTTGCAACTAACGTAATAAAATACAAATAAAATGTATTATAAACATCCAATATTAGATGTTTGATCCAGCCACATCTGTTAATATAATATACTGTGACTCACTTTTGGACTTATTCCAAATCATGCAATATGGAAGGCATAATCATAATATTAGGTGTGGCTGCAGTTCGCTGTTGAATGCACACATATTGGGTTGACACGCAGATGCAGAAAGTATAAATTGTCTAGGCTCTTTTCCATCTGGAGTGGAACCCCCCCCCTTCGGATAGAGTTTGGACTCTCACGTCCATGTTTGTCCGTGTTATGAGGACAGAGAAAACACATGGTTTCCTTTGTCCCTGCCTGCATTGTGTTTTGTATGTCAGATGGCTGTACACCTATTACATCTAAGGTAATATAAGGATACTATCACCAAAGTACCCAGTTAACTAAAACACTTTAATGTGTTGCTCTTTTATTCTAAAATGTCTATTTATTTCACTGTACGTACATTAGGGTGCCAGTAGGAAACAGTATTTTAGCATTATCCGGTTTCTTACTTGAAATTACACTGAAAACATTAGAGAAACCAATAGAAAACTAAAAAAGTCAAAGGACCAACAGAGGTTTTAAAATGTATCTTCAAGGGAGCCTGAATATCTGTAGCAAATGCACGGCACTCTATCCTCTACTGGTGAAGCTTATATATCGAAACCAAAAAATGGCCTGCTCCCGGGTCGGCTATGCGTGGAAATTTGTACCTTTTGGTGGCATTAATGGAGCCATCAAGGGATTTTAAATATCTGTAGCAAAAGTACGAAAGGTCAGGGGATACAGAAGTCAGTGAGATGCATCCACAATTGATTATGATTTTATTACCAAATGTAAAGCAGTCTATTCATATATTTCAGGACACATAAAACATGCTGAATATACTAAGCAACCATTATTGCAATTCCAGGTAAGCATGACTTAAAATCGCAGAAAATGGCTGTCATAAGGAAGGGAAATTATACAAACAGGTAAAACGACTATGAATAGTTTAGGATGGACATATGGATGGACATACCTGTAGCTATAGCTGTCTTTGTCATTGTTGTTTTGTTGTTTTTTTTGTGTGTGTGTGTGTGTGTGTGTGTGTGTGTGTGTGTGTGTGTGTGTGTGTGTGTGTGTGTGTGTGTGTGTGTTCGTGCCTGTGTACGTGCATGGTTGCCGTCACTTTGCAACAATCAACAGAAACAGCGCCCAGTTAACACTTCCTGTGGTGGCTGTTTTCCAGGAGGATACAATGGGCAACGGGAGATACAAAGAGAGCACAACAAAGGCAACAGATTAACCCTAGATCAGAGGCCTGTAATACGAATCCAGTTCAACATACCCTGGATATGTTTGAGTTAGCTGGCTTACCTAATCCAAAACAAACGCGCTCTCGCTCAGCTGCGGCGCATGCAAAGACAGGGTGGAGGACAGCAAAATAGAGCGAAATGAGGCATGGCTAAAATGCATGATCTGTTTGGTATTTTGAAAAAGAAAACGTATAAATATACCTTATGGCCCTACAATATATTATTCAAATATAGCATGATAGGTCCACTTTAAGTAAGAAATTATATTTTGTATTTTGTATCGTATTGGAATCTGCAACGTACATCAATTCAATAATAATTTCCTGTGCTCATATCATTCGTAAAATATCGTCTGTAAATGGGTGTAAAATGAACCAATAAAAAACGGAATTCATCAGTGGCCTCACAGGGAAGCAGCTCCTGGTTGTATTTCACAAACTGTCAATAATTTACTTATTTTTAGAGAAGCAGAGACTTCTGGACACTCAATTCCACTCCTTTACAAGAAAGGAAATACAAAAAAAAAGTGTTATCAATACAAGGATTGGCCCAGAACATTTCTCCAAGAAGTTACTTACATCAAGTAATTGACTATTTATAACATAGGTTAAAGTTAGATTTGATGTAGAGGGTTTTACTCGAAAACAGCGAAAGCTAACAAATGTCTAAATGAGACAACTAAACGTCATCGTGACGAACATTAGCCGCCTTTAGCTTAGCGGTTGTGACCTGAAGTCATGCAACCGTAAACAAATATTTAATTTATAGCCTAATGTTAGCCTTCTACTTCTAACATTTATGCTTCAACTATTATAAAATGTGTGTTAATGTGTTGAGATTATCCTGCTGAACAAAACGTGTAAGTATCATAAATGTATGATTGCCACAGAGCAATAATCCAAAATCCATTGGAAAGTCCCCATTGCTTTTAATCGAGGGAGCCCTTGCTATGCTCGCTTCTGGGTCGGCCTGAAATACGTCCTCACTGCACCACTCTATTTACAACCTGTCATTGCAATCCATAGAGCCACACAAATATATACACCATCATCATACTTACTTAAGTGTATGTTGAAATATAATTACAAATGTATTAATCAACATTATTATGACGTAATTTTCCAAAAACAAAATGATGATCAAAGAGACAGCACCAAAACAAAGGAAGAATCACATGTTAATTCTTCCCTCCCGCCTCTACTTTAAAGCCGTGGTAGGTGAAGGGTTCCAGGACGGGGCTGCAGGTCTCTTGAGCAAGGCAGGCCATCTTGTTGCTGTCACAGCTGTCCTCGCTGCCCGGGGCCAGGTACACCGAATCAACGGAGTGGATGGACGGGTCCTCGTCAAAGTAGTTGTGGGGCCGCAGCAGGACCCCGCCCCCGTTTCCTACGGTTACCGTGTTGGGGATGTCCTCGGCGTGAGGGATGTGAAGGAAGCCGGTGGTCACCCAGGCAACCAGGTCCTAGGGAAAATGAAAAAAAGAGGTTGGATTAGGCAAGGACATTATTTTTAAATGTGAGGAAGGTTTTTAAATGAGAAGCCCACCCTAGGGCTGTGCGATTATGGCAAAAATCATAATCACGATTATTTTGGTCAATAATTGATATCACGATTATTAAATACGATTATTCATTGACTTTGAAAACATCCATTTATTGAACTTTTAAACAAATACAAATAATAATTTGAACAGTATCTTTGTAACTGTTGATTTCCCTGAACGTATAATTCAACTGAAAAACCAATACAAAAATAAATAAATGATACATTTATATCTACATTTAAATAAATAATATCAAAATAATAAATACCAATAAACAAGATCAACAAATATTTTGGAGCGCACTTCAACAAGCTACTAAACATATATAAATATGATAAATACAAATAAATGTGATCAAATATGTTGCAGTGCACTGTCACAACCTAGCAAAGCAAAATAATCGTTTTTTTCGATTATGTTGTTTTCGTAATTGTGGCAGGCCAAAATCGTAATTGCGATTAAAATACGATTAATTGCACAGCCCTAGCCCACCCCAAACACTCGCCTGGTTTTCGATGCTTTCGTTGTCTTCAATGTACTTGCTGAAGTCCACAGCTGGATTCCAGATGTCATGCTGGTTGTACAGACTGCCGCAGCTCTGCTCAGAGTCCTTCTGCTTTGTGATGGCCACCTTATACCTGGGGAGGTAAAGATTAATGAGATCCGGTGAACAAACTCCTTTTCCACCCAGATGGTTCCAGAGGTGGTGCCTGATTGCCAACCAGTTTTTTGTGTTTCCACTGCAGTGCTGCTGGATCTTGTCCCTGAAAACTGGTTCAACTTCAGAACCACCAATCTGCTAGAGTTAGACCATCAGGAAGTGCATACGTCAGAGGCTGAGGCGGAGCTACAGCAGATCTTTGAGAGTAGAAACGTTTTTGAAGAAGTAGTATCGCCCGGATCGCAAAATGTCTAGAACATGACCACACACATATATCTAAACATTGCGCAACATTAACAAGACATAAATGTTATTTTTCACCAGACTTTTAATTAAAACATCCTTTCCTATAATGTTGTACTTACTCATTCAAAGCATTTTTGGTGAATAATTAATATGCCTGCCCAAGTACAATTTGGATTTTCTGCCCTAAATCCTGTTATTGTTTATTTAGATCTGGTTGATTGGCCTAGGCTAAAATCATCTATGCCATATTGTTACGACCCTAAATTCACATTATACCTTATTCACTGCATTATATTGCCAAACACTAGCAATGGTGGAGCTAGAGCGCTGTACGACTCCTGCGGTTGTCAAGTGCCGCTGAACTGCACTGAATACTAACGTCATCCTGGAGAGTATAAAGCTCAAAAAGCCGAGCTTTTAATCAAATCTGGCTTCGAAAGTTTAAAGCAACATGAGCACAGCTCCAATGTAGTCCGCCATTGTTGTTATTGTGAGGAATATTCACACTGGCTTTGCAGCATTGTAAGCTGTGACATCATGATGTGGCTCATCTGGGGCTCTGGTCTGTGGAAAGCAAACTGGTTCTTTAATGGTTTGTAATGGCGCATTTCCACCATGCCGCGGAGCGCGGTTTAAGCGTGCCGTGTCGTGCCAGGCCCGTTTTTGGTTGCGTTTCCACTATGCCTAGTTCCGGCCCGGGGCTACTTTTTCACCTTTTTTCTGGCCCGACAAAATCGTGGTTCTATCGGGGCCAACAAACAGGGCTGAGTCGGGCTGAGTTTGCTAAACTAGAGAGAGAATCGCTGGCAAGGGGGCTACAACTACAACAAGGTGAACATATTTGACCGTGATTTAATTGTAATACATGTTTCAAAATGATGCCAAAGGAACAACATACTGATACCGGTTAGTAAAAACCATGAATTAATGCTTTGACAAGTCTGCAGACAGACGGCAGGCGAAAAACCTTTTAAAATGCGCGTTGTCTAAATGGAGATCGGCTAAGCTAACGCAATATATGCGCCGACCGTCCACACTCACAACAACGGCCTATACAGACATAAATAAACCAGCGACTGTACTCGCCATGACACAGACAGTCTGTGGTTTGTACTTGTTTAACTTTTGTCTAGTTTCTGAACAGATATGAGGAGCTGTGAGCTTGAGTGCTAACAGCTAACGGCTGATGTTGTTTTTCGGGGGTGCTCATTGAAGATGACGTCATAGCTCCGCCTACACTGCGTTACTATAGATACTACCCCAGTTCCTAAACTGTAATGGAAGCGCAGCATTAAAGTGGCTGGGCCTAACAAGGCCTAACAAGGCCTAACAAAACCGTACTAAGTCGAGCGAGGCCTGCGGTGGAAATGCGCCATAAGTAAGTTTAACCAACAGAGAACCAAACCAGCCCCAGCACTGGAACTAGAACGGAACTAATTTCTGTAAAAAACAAAAAGGGTAAAAATGAAGAGGAATCACTTCTGGTCTGAGCTATGTTGTGTAGCTGCTGTGGCCTGAGGTCTATCATTCCCTCAGGGAGACTGGTTCCTCACCTGGCCCAGGACATGGCCCTCTCCTCGGCCTGGCTCTCGGGGAGATGGTCCCCTGTGTAACTGAACACCTGCAGCCTGTAGGAGCGCTGGTGGCCCCAGCGGTTGGTCTTGTTGCTGGAGATGTGGAGGTAGCGCGGAGTCTTGGTGTCCTGACGCAGAGCTGCCTCCTGTGGGAAACCAAATATATAAAACATGTAAGATACTTTGGCTGGAAGTGAACACCAAAGTCACTGAGAAAACAGACTAACAATGGTCTTTACATTTTTTTGAAACGTCATATGTTATATCATCATTAAGCAAGAACATCAACAGCTAACATATTAATCTGGGCTGAATCTGTTACTCTAGGGCAGGGGTCGCCAACCCTTGGCACGGTATGGCATGGTTACGGTGCCGCGTGCCAATGGTGGCACGCGGCACCGTAACCAGTGGCACACTAGGAATAAGTGGAATAAGTGTGCAAAATATTTAAATTTTATTTTCGGATCCTGAACGAGACCGCCACCAGAGCGCGTCTCCCCGTTACCTGCAGAAGAAAGCCATGCACGCAACACAGCCCCGCTCTCTTTAACTCCAGGCGACTTTCTGCCGCTTTCCTCCGTAGTGCAGTGCTGATCGTTTGACCACAGAGGAAAGCACTTCACAAATTGCAGTACCCATAAGGAGCTGTACAAATACCGCAGTTTTTGCATGGCTGTGTCTTTAGTTGAAAACCCAGTGGCGATCTGCTCATCTCTCATCGAAATAACATGCTACACAGGGGCGGACTGGCCATGTGTGTTCTGGAGAATCACAGAACGGACGATCGTCCTTATTATTATGCTGTTTAAACCAATTATTTAAATTTGTTTGTTAAATTCTGCATCATGTAAGTTAGGGATGCTCCGATCAATCGGCCGCCACTAGTGGAGCCCCTCAGCACCCCCTCCTTCCCGCGTCCATTCGCGATGTCTTTCTGTCTCGCAGATCCCACGCAGCAAGCAGGAAATGAACCCAGCTCACACTGTCCGCTCCTAGCAGCAGAGAGCCGCGCAACGTCCCGCCAACACGGCACCCAGACCCCACGCAGCATTCTCATCTGTTTGTCCTTACTGGTGTCATTTTCTGGTTGCTAACGCCATTGTAACACATAATCACTGATGTTCCGCTGTAACGGTGGTGGACTCATCAGAACAGAGTGGGCGAGCTGACCAATCAGAGCACAGTGGGCTCAGGGAGGGGGGGGGGCAGGAGCTCCAACAAGCCGTGTAGGACAGAGAGTGAATACACATACTATACAGAGATGCTGTATGAGAAACCAATGTGAGTTTGGAAAATTGCACAATATAAATCTATTCTAGTATACCTCAACAATGGAATTATGATCAGTAGAAATGGCCATGACATGGGACCTTTAAGAATTCTCTAAATATAACATGTTTCCACTTTGCTATACCTGCTATGTGAGGGCAATTAAATACATGAATCTTAGCAGAAGGAACCTGTTTCAAGCAGAATGAATGTGGTTTAAATTATTCTGCTGGTTAACCGTATTGGCTTTCTGTCAATGTAACAATGTTAACCTTCCTGTGTCCTTGGGTCAAATTTGACCCCTTCCCAAATGTTTTGTGTCAGGATAAAATGTTTATTTTATGTTAGTTCCAGAAAAATAACAGATTTGCTTGTACACCACGTTTTTCCAAGAGAAAATAATTATGATCACTTTCATTAGGTTTTGGGATTTTATTCAAATGTATAGCATCTGTGGTCTTCTGGGGTCAATTTTGCAGAATAATTCAAAAATGTTTCCTTTTTAAACTCAGAAATTAGGTTTGATTTTGTGTAAATTAGTTCTAATGACCATACATTCCCAAAACAAGAGTACAACTTTTTGTAATAATTAGGAATAAAGTTGCCTTAAAGGGTGTAACATAGATTTGGGTGATTATTTATACTATATGCTTTATAAATAATCCAACCGGGAGGACAAAAGTTGATAGGAAGACAACACAAGGGTTAAATACCTGCTCTGTTTGAAGCTGCTTCTCCACCACCTTAGGGATCATGGTATAGCGTTCAGGCATCCAGGGCATTGAGACATTCACAAACTCCATGTCCTTGGTCTGGAATACATTCTCCACTCCTGGAGAAGAGACACATTCCATTGACTACACCTTATTTTCATTTGACTTTCTCCAATGATGCTTGTTTATAGTTTTTTTAATTGCATTCTGACATACTCAAGTTCCTAAAAAAAATCCTATTACACTCACCTAAAACATCAATGTCCACTTTGAAGTTGATAAAATGGGTGTGGATATTTCCTGTGACATTTTCGGCCACTTGGTGACCAAACGGAAAGTTGTCCTTCAACGCGAATGAAGAGGCGATGTAGCCGGTGGCGTGGACCTTGGCCTCCACTGACCCGCTCTGGTAGAAGATGAAGTCCCACATGTAGTCATAGTTTCCGATAGCTGTGATGGTCCTAAACACTAACGCGCTGTTTGCCAGCCCTCCGTAACTGTTGAAGACAATCTCAGAGAAGTGCCTCCGCAGAGGACGGCCCATGTCATGCTCAAAGACGCAGATTGAATTTCTGAGTCTTCGTGGTACACCAGTGTCCAACAAGTGGAATGTGTCTATGAAGGTGGCTGAATAAGGGCAGTCGACCCCCCTGACCAACTCATAGGCACACCGACCAATGCCCAAGCTGCCGTCGAGGTACTTCGTGAGCATGAGATTTGGGGTGACAGACCCATAAACTGACATGGCCTCCTGAACGCTTAGCTCATAGATGATCCTCTCTCCTCTAAAACGGATATCAAAAACTCTCATGCCTCGTAGAGGGCTCAGACCAAAGGCAAAGCTCCAGTCAAGGTATACGATGTGGTTATTCTTAATACTGAATCGCTCTCCTTGGGCGTAAAACTGCTGGGGCCCAACGCCCGTGGGTTTGTTCCTGGGTTTGAGCGAGGCGTAATTCGGCACAGCTTTGTAGATGATTTTCGGAACAGTTCCTGCCTCGTATTGCTTCTTCAGATCCAATATGCTGTCGAAGTACTGACCATTATACAGCACCTTAATCACAAGCCAGGACATGTTATCAGTGCTTTGGTGGTTGCACAATATCTCAAAACCTACAGGGTGGATGAAGAAGCCCTCTTCATTTCGACAAAGGGAATACCAGGTCTGTCTGTCACCGGACTTGACTCCACTGGGCATGTTTGGGTAGTAAGCAGAGTTTGCAGATGCGTCTATACCAAAACTGTCTAACAGTAGAGTACTGATTGGTTTAAGTACATGTTGCAGAAACTTTATTATCAGAATGTGTTCCCCAGCATTTACCGGGCGTGCAGTCAAAGGGATCTCCCTTCCATATCTTTCCAAGGTAACATCGTAGTGGTAGGTTGGGTTGGGGAGCGGGCCCACCAAATATTCACTTATGTTGTTGTTCATGCCATGAAAAACCACAGCGGTTGCCTCTCTTGCCGGTGTTGGGCCGTTACTATCCAGATGGTTTAAAACATCCAGCTTTTTAGGCAGGGAGAGATCGATCATGTAGAGGTAGTCAACTGAAGGAGGCGACAATGGGTCAGTTGAGATGCTCATCCCTGGGATCTTGGTCATGTAGTCACTCACCTGATGAAACTCTTCCACTGAGAGGTCAGCGAAGACAGCGCTACGCTCATCGTGCACCACAGGTTGTCCTAGGTTTACCTGTCGGGCAGGGCACTTCGGAGTCCGTCGGGTGTTGAGCCATATCAAGACACAGTTACCTATCAATGAGGCAACAACTACAAGAACCAGAATGCCTTTTAGCACATTGGAAATAGTTTTAGAGACCATTTCTCTGCAGTTGTAGAACAGTTTGAGTCAAGGAGAGGAAATGGTTGCTTTTAAGCAGCCTATGTAAAGGGGTGGCCAGTGGATTTATTGTTTTATGGTTTTATGGTTTTATTTTTCACACAATCACCACATTCAAGACCCTCCTCAAACAAATTGTACGGTGTCCTTGGGTGTCATGAAAGGTGCAACCTGAGAAGTGTTTCTTTTGATAAGAGCAATGGAACCTTTGATAAGATAACGCATTAACCATGTACAGTGGCGAATTTAAGGTTGTGTCAAGGGCAGGAGCGGACAAAGAAAGGGGACCAGCTGCATGGGGGTAGCATTTTCTATCTAAATATTCTTTGGGCCATTTTGCCTTTGTTAAAGATAGGACGGATTTACTTTAAGTTTTAACAGGTCTAAATCCTAACAACTTGTATTGACCCGCTGACTATTCATCTTGAGCCATCAGGTCAAAAATGGTTTTGTTTTCCAAACTAATAACCCTGCATCTAATTTATGGGCTGGCACAACATTTAGTTCCTTTGCATCGCCACTGTGAGTTAAACATTTCAATATGTGCAATTATTTTGTTTATGACCAAATACGCCAGCTAAGGATGTTTCCACCAACCTCAGCTGTTTTTTGTGTTTAATGATGGCCCAGATAGGATAAATAAATAAAGTGACCAACATTTACTGATACAGTACATTCACATGACTATCAGAAACAATAGGTTACAAAGGTACACTGACCTGAGCTGGCTCTTCACTTTTCATGCAGAGGAAACAGTTTATCTCAGCTGTAAAGCTAATGTTTAATGAATTTACAACCAAGGTCAGATCAATACTGAAAGGCTTTCACTGTGACTGCTATGACACCATGATGTGAGCAAATATTATTTAATGTAGATTAGATAAGCCAATCATAAAGTTTTACAATATCATTGTTGTTGAAGAAACCTGTACACCATACCAAACTTCAAAAGATGAATAGACTAATTGACCTTTGTGCTAATATCCATTATGAAAGCTCAAAATACAAGGACATAGACATTTGACTCCCAGAATCTACTAATCATAATGATTTTATTATGAAAAATAATGATTCTCAAAAAAATGACACTAACCAAAGAACAAAAGTGTGTCACGAAAATGATGTTAGCTTCAAGCATAGGTGACGGGTGAGGCTCAGGCTAAGGATCGCTGATATTTGACCAACTATGATACCAGTTTTAAACACACAGAGGACATAATTATGTTAATAGAAGCTACTCCATGCAGTTCATTACCCGCCGCCGCAGCATTCAAGGCTGTTTTACCTGGAGAGCAAAGCATGCAACTGCCCTGGGACCCTCAATTCACACCAAAAACCCTAGGTCCACCACACACACACACATTACAAATTGAACTGGAAAAGACCTTAAGGTGGCTTTGGCTTTTTTAAGTTTTAAGTTTAAACACCTTTTAATTATTTGAGTTGATGTAACAGTGCTTTTTCCCAGTGTAGGTGTACTAAATGATAACAGCGGTAATAACTGAAACAATTTAATGAAACTCCTTGACAAAATACCAGAACCACAGGAAAATAATGTGAATTCATGGGTTACTATTTTGATTTTTTTAAGCAATATTTTGACTGGCCCGAGCGCGCAAGTGGAAAGTACGATCTGCTGGCCCGGAGTGTTTAAATAATCCATTTATAACATCGAGCCCTGATATATATATTTATATTAACAAAGGTAGTTAAAGGTGGGGTAGGCAATTTTGGAGAAACCAGCTCGAGTGCGCTAGAAAGCACTTAAGATATTCATTGCTATCGGGATGTTAAGAGCATTCCATGGAATATAACAAAAAGTGTATCTCAAGCCGGTTTCTCAAACTTACCTACCCCACCTTTAAAGTAAAAATTCCAATAAAATATCAAATAAAAAAGAAAACTAACATTTATATAAATATAAGAAATTTAATTAAAAAAAAGTCCAATCAAATAGTAAAATCAAATTGAGTAAAAATATTTTATAAAGCTAAAAATGTAAAGTAAAGATGTGCACATTATGCTACAATATAACAATATATACGGTGCTGTATTAGTATATGTAAATATATGCTGTGAACACATCATCAGAGTGATTGGTATGCAAACTTGGTAAATGTTGCAGCATTTGTAAAGTACTGATTAAAAGGATAAAAGTATATTCTCTTGAATTTAATCCCAGCACACACACACACACACACACACACACACACACACACACACACACACACACACACACACACACACACACACACACACACACACACACACACACACACACACACACACACACACACTTTAGATCAGGGGTGGGCAATTATTTTTTCCATGGGGCCACATGAGAAACTGAAAATATTGTGGAGGGCCGGGCCAAAAGGCTGAACTCAATTCTGCATAATATTAATTGTATTTCTTTATAAAAAGCAGTAAATAGCATTGTTTTGACAAGCTGGTAAGAGTATATGTTGTAGTTAAGCAATGAAAAAGTGAGGTTGCCTTACAAAAAAATGTCATTTATTAAATCAAATTTCCCAAAACAATGGTAAACAAAATGAACGTTTTTCACCATTTGTGACTCATATTAGTGAACATTTTCAGTCACATTCACTCAAACACATTTTGAGTTTCATTTACTGTTGGAAAGAGGTTCTTAGCATTCTAAAGACATCACAATATTGTCTTTGTACTCCAAATATTAAGCAAGATACATCATATTGAACTGTCACTAAACATCACTGAACTGTGATTTTGAGAAAAAGGCTTCCAAAGAAAGTGTCCCAGTTCACTGCTAGTTGGTGCCTTTACATGCCAACATTTGTAGTCTAACCACCTCATTTGGTGTTTTTAAGTTCTCTTTTCTTGTTCAGTGAGAGAAATCTAGTCTCTGCTGGGCTTTAACGAGTGCATCAAAGTCAGGTTGAATGTCTGAGGTGGAGATGCGAAGCACAGCTGACAGATGATCATCAGTGAGAGAGGATCTATACCTGGATTTCGTAAACTTCATAATTGAAAATGTTTGTTCACATATGTATGCGTGTCCATGCACTCGTTTACCTCCGTGAACAGATCGCTCCCTGTCGTCGTCCCTTTCATCGACCGCATTGCTGCCAGCTCCTCCGTAATCTTGAAGTCCGGTGTTATCCCGCGGACGAATACGAGTAACTGGGCTGTGTCGCGGACATCACAGCTCTCGTCCAAAGCCAAGGAGAAAAAGTCGTAACTTGCCACTTCACGTTGCAGCTGAAGCTCCAGATTCCCCGCAATGTCCTCGATCCTTCTAGTCACGGTTCGCCTGGACAGCGGGACTTGCTCAAATGCGGCTTTTTTTTCAGGGCATATTAGTGCTGCAGAGTCCACCAAGCACTCTTTGACAAACTCCCCCTCCGAGAACGGCTTACTGTTTTTAGCAATTTTGTGGGATATCACAAAGCTGGTCATGGTTGCTGCATCACTGGATGTGTGAAGCTTGGTAAAAAAGCCTTGCTGCTTTTGCAGCTTAGCTAGCAAAGCTTCCGATGTCCGCGCCCTTTCAGCGTCAGTCAAGTTTTTATATTTCTCCGCGTGTTTCGTCTCGTAATGTCGACTCACATTGTACTCCTTAAACACGGCGATCTGCTCCCCGCAAACTAAACACACGGTTTTACCTCCGACTTCAGTAAATAAATACTTAGCAGTCCAATTTTTGTTGACAGTGGCGCTACGGCTATTGGGCCAACTCCACCAATCAGGAGGAGACAGCCACGGCCATTGCCGTTCGAAAGCGCTGGAGACGCTGTAGTACATATGCCAGGCCTGTAGATGGTGCTGTTCTCACATAATCTGTCCTTGCAAAAACAAAGCTAAAAAATGTCAAAATTGAGCAAAATGAGGCATGGCTAAAATGCATGATCTGTTTGGTATTTAAAAAAAAAAAAGTATAAATATGCCTTATATAGGTATGGTCCTACACTATATTATTCAAATATAGCATGATAGGTCCACTTTAAATTAAACTTTAGACCTGCAGTATACAAAGCCATTAAAACTAGCTGCACTTTTACCAGCTTTGATAACACTTTAAAGGTCACCTATTATGTTATATTTGAACAATATATTATAGGGCCATATCCAGGGTTCGAGTTATAATCTGAGCTTTATGGGGGTCTTTAACCTGTTAAGCACCAAGCCTGTTTTTGATGTTTCAGGCTCGAAAATGGCATGCCCAAAACAAATGACTACAACTTCCCTTCTAAAAGGGTTATATGAATAATTTATTTTATCAAAGCAAGGTTACATCTGTGAGTTGGATGTAGAAGTGTCAGAATCAATATAGATTTTTCTCAGTCAGAGTAAATTCAGATGGAACATAGTAAAAAAAGGTAAATTCTTACCTCCGCCTAAAAAAAAAACATTACTTATAGTGAAAACCACCCTTGAATGATGGGATGGTAGACTAAAAGCTGTAGGAATCCAAAGTACAACATATAATAAGTACCCTGTATCAAGATTGATGCAAAACAAGTGACATTTGACCTTTTTAGAGAGATTTAGCAAAAAGAAACCACTTCTGGGGTCATTTGGGTGGATTTTCCATATCTCTGGCCCCCCTTGTTCGATTTTGATGGTTGACACCTCTTTCTGACCGTTAGAGCCAATAGAATCGAAGGGGGAGTCCCCCACACACACTCATTGTGAAACAAAGAGGTGGGGGCTTCGCGCACGCAGGTTTGCAACAGAGTGAAGCGATCTCTCGCTCTGACATCTGGAAACGAAAAAGCAGTTTTATTGCTTATGGATTATCAGAAATCATTTCAAAGAGGACACAGACACATTGGATTAACCTATGGATTAACTTCAGCATCGTTTTGTATCGTTTTAATGCCATTGAAGACCAGTTTTGACTAGACTACGACACAGGTAAGCCATGTTAGCGTTTGTAGCTACCTAGCGCCACATGTTTTGATGTACGTTTTCGTTTATAGAGTCGAAAGTTTTTATCATGGAGTGTTGAGGTGGGCACCCATCGATTCTGTGTCTCCTTACGATCATAATCGACATGTTGGATGTGCATCTAGGATAAGTAATAAGGGAGTTATGAGTGAGTTTAGGTGCAGTGATAGGTTAGTATTTTTTCGCTCGTGGCTAATTCAGAGGCTGAGTGTTAGCATTGTGTTTTTTTTTTGAAAAAAAAAATAAAAAAGATCAGTTAGCTGAGTTTCTTCCCGTTACATGGATATAAAACATTCATAGTTTATTAAATATTAACATGCCTTAGACGTTGTTTCCTGCAAATGACGCGTTTATCCGCCCGGTACCGGGGGGGCGGTGCGTAAGAGGTTAAAACTAACGCGTGCACACACACACACGCACCCGTGCACACACACACACACACACACACACACACACACACACACCCTCTATTTGCTACAAACTTAAATATGAAAAGGTTCAACTATGCACACCACATCATCTCGGCTTATGCAGCACGCTCACGCAGAGTTTGCAACGTCACAAATAAATGGGGCCAATCTTCAGTCAGATGTGAATGTGTAATCTAACATTTTCAGTAAGAATAATGGACAAAAGGAGTGCAAATACAAATTCAATTTATTGAAATGTGAACCAAAAGTTAATCAAAAATGTTTTAAATAAAAAGCACATATGGACAGAAGGTGTAAACCTATTAAATGTATAAGTAAACACATTTAGTCAAATAAAGTGACAGACTAGCTGTGCAGTTGGTATCAGCTATGCCCAGCATGTGCTCCTCCATCAGGCCTGGTCCTCCTTCATCAGGCCTGGTCCTCCTCGCAGAGGAAAGACCCTCAGTCCTCTCCAAACCAACAGACAGGACGTCCATCACACGGAGGTTTCTCCCTGAAGTCTCTGCAGCTCTCGGGACACCACGCTGTCTCAATCCGTCCACACTGAATATAAGAGGGGAAAAATGAAAATAATAAATGCTTTAGACAATAAGAAATATAAAGTTGACTGTTGAGTTGCTCAGTTTTTTTAGATTGTCAATACTATTACTGTATAACTAATATCTCAGGTTAAGAGGCACATTCAAATAAAGATTGGTCTTTAAATACATTTTGTCTTTTGAATTGTTTGTCTAAAGTCAAGGATCTAGAACTGGTACTTGTAGTTTTAATGATACAGTCTGGTTATAATGCTGTTTGGAGGAGGCCTCACAGGTAAGAGCACTAACTAGTACCATAGTACCTTAGCTTGACTTAAATGTATTAAACGTATAATTAAGTGATAGCAAAATATAAATAACTAATGTCATGCAAACATATTAAAATTTGCTTGATTCCAGTGTTGAATTTAGCACAATTGCATACAAACGTTAAGGGATTTTAAGATTCTGAAGTATTATGCTAAAAACTCAATAACTTAGATTATTATTTATAGTTTTGCTGAATAGTTTCATGTCCGCTTACCTTAGAAACGTAAAATGCGACGGCAGTGTGCAGACGGGGAGCATGTTAGCTTAGCTTGGTAGCTTGAGCTAGCTCTGGAACTTCCAGCTCGGTGGCAGGAGGTCCCGCCTCGGCTCAGCCTCTTTGCCCTTATTTGGATCAGGCTGGAGCAGGCGGGAGTTAGACTCTGACGTCACTGTTGAGACGTTAGTGGCCGACACCGCCTACTTTAGGCTTCTCTGCAACTCTGCAGAATCCTATGGGTGACGTCACGGACCCTACGTCCATTTATATATACAGTCTATGATATTACGGCATTTATCGACACCTCCTCGTAATTTGAATGTTTTATTTTGAATGTCTTCACCGGAAGTTTTGTTAGGCCAACTCTTGAAATATGCTTTCTTCATTGTGCTCAGAGGCCTCTAGTGGTCACAGTGCGAAGCTACACCTCGGGCCATAAAAACAGCACTGAAATAAAATGTGGTCTGATGTCATAGACTTAACTCTCAAATAGATGTTTAGATAGATAGTATCACGTCTCTAAATTGTAGTCATTTAATTTCCTGTATATTTATCTTGTATTCTCTATGTATTGCTTAATTTTAACATTATTTGCATATAAGTCTAGTCGGTGTTATGTTATTCTGCGCTGTAAATTGTTCGTTACCTACGTTTGCAAATTACCTTAAATTATGTTGTCAGCTTTTTTTCTAAAAAAAATCTTTATACTAAAACAGAAGTTTTTAGGTTCAGTGCTTTCTTTTCTAATCGAATTGAATATAACTGTTTTCATTCTAAAATGAGTGTTAGTATTATTTTGGCAGTTACTTGCTTTTACAGACTGCAATTACATAATTGTAAGTACAAATGATATTGATATAAATTCAGATTATAAAATCGCTTTTCATGTATTATTTTAATGTAATTGGAAGAGTGATTACATCTGCCTTGGTTTATAATGTCTTATTCTTCGTGGTTGTTTATGCATCTAAAGTGCACACTATTCGATTGCAGTGATTGTGGGTAAAGTAGTTTCTGGACACAAGTCAGTTGTATTTATGAATGTTGTTCAATGGTTTCACACTGAAAAGTCTATAAGTAAAAAGTATTATATTAAAGAAAACTGAAGTCAGAACTACGACCCAGTTTTAAAAGGTAACAACATAATGTCCCACTGGAGGTTGGCAGCTATACAAACAACTGAGTCATCAATGATTGGTTATGTTGAAATGATTAAACAGGCATACAGAAATTATACCTTGCCCTTGTTTATTGGTAAAATTACATTTTTGTTTTTGTTTCTTTACCCATTACCCACCCTTTCCCATTATCCCCCCACCAACTTCACAGCAGTGGCTGCTGTGCAGGTACTGTTGTGCTAGTTGTTGATGCCATAACAGGATGACAGTACAGTTGAAAGCAACCCCTCCCTTGATATGAAGAGTAAAAACAAAGACAGAGAAAAGAAAAGAAAAGGGAATAAATCTGACGATAACATCTCAATACACAAGATGATGAGACAGAACCAGTGCATTTAATTCCATCGATTTCAGAAGAAAAAAAATTAACACGTAAAAAAATCCATCACAAAATAATTAAAGTTGACAAAACATCATGTAGAGATTGGGACAATATTGTTTTGACAATAACTACTGATTGATTATAACACTTGAAAAGTCTGATACAAATACAGCAATGTTGTCAACACACAGTTGTGGTTTTGGTCAAGAAAACAAATCTTGCTTTATGTATTTGTCATTGTACACTCATGATTAAAAAACATTACATTAATGCTAACATTACTTATGGGGGACAATGTCAATAAAGTACTATTTACTGTTTATGGTTTGATAACAAAGACGGATGATTGTAAAACCATAAAGGCTTTCAAATCAAACTGAACAGCCTGTGTCATAAGAAGTGGAAGTAATCATAATAATAGTGATAACAATAACAATGTAATAATTACATCTACACATCTTTATCAAGAAGGAATTATCTGTCCATTCCTGTTCTCCACCTTCTCTCTTCGTCTTTTCCAGGAAGATGACCAGGAACAAGACAGAAAAGTGAAGGGCTGCTGCATGCACCTGGAGGTCTGAGCAGTGTCATAAGACCATGATGGAAACACGTAAGAACTTTATGGAGCATGGGGAAGCAGAAGAGAAAGGACAGGGCCAATGAGCCGGTTTATATTCATTCCTGTTGCTTTCTTTTTTATCTTCTACACAAATACAGAAACAAAAAGTGAGCAAGATGGCGCTATGATGTGTCATTTGTGTCAATGACGTTTTTTTTTCCTTCTTCCATGATTGGGATGTTTTGTTTTTTTCCCCTTATAGGTGACGTCAAGTATCCATCATCAATCGAGAGGTCATGGATTGGCAAGTCCTGGGGTTAAAACATGATTCTGCAAATGGGCCTGTGGGTTGTTTTCTTGGTTCAACCGTCAGAGGGGTCTGGCAGGTTACTGGCCAGTGGACTCGTTTGCCAAACAGTTAATTGGTGCCGTGTTGCTCATTGGGTGGTTGGTCCTACCGTGGAGTGGTTCGACCATTGGGACATTGTTTGACAGTTGGCTAATCTCTGGTCTGGTTGATCGAAGCTGTTGATTGGTTGTGTTGGTTAGTTCCCGCCCCCACAGCACTGGCCACTCCTGCCCTGTGGTGCAGCTTCCTGCAGGTCCACGCCGCCTTGGGCCCGCCCGCCGGCCCCCGCTGCACCCTGAGGCTCGTTCTTAGGGAGCTTCTTGGCTGTTTGGAATACAATCAATTAGGACTTGCATAAAGGCAACATGGCAAAGCACCAAATGACTATTGTCAATTTAGATGCGCCGGTGAAGATGGCCGCATTGTCTTTGTGCTCCTCTCCAACTTTGCCCATTTTCGTATTTTGTACATATTTCTTTTACTTTTGCCGTTTTACTTTTAACATGGTTCGCAACATGCTAGCCGACCGCACCTACTCTGCCATACAATATAGCAGAGAGGAACTTTTCCAATTGCGAAACTTCGTGGACAATATTAACCCTCCGACAGACAATGGAGATTCACCATGGCTACCTGTTGCTGTTCTACCTGAGAGACGCAAGAAGAAGACAAAGCGAGGATGCCGGGCCGGGTTGCTGGTCAGACTGAGAAAACGTGAGAATCGGCCCCCTCTTCCGAGTATTCTTCTGGCTAATGTTCAATCCATTGAAAATAAGCTAGATGAACTCAGAAGCCGGATTGCTTTTCAACGGGACATTAAGAACTGTAACGTGTTAATTCTCACTGAGACTTGGCTCAACCCCGCTATCCCGGACTCCGCTATTGTCCCTGACGGATTCTCTATTTTTCGTCAGGACCGGACTGCAAACTCGGGGAAAAGTAAGGGAGGCGGTGTGTGTGTAATGACTAACAACAACTGGTGCTCAGATGTGAAGATTATTTCATCGGACTGTTCCGCACAGCTAGAGCACCTCATGATCTCATGTCGGGCCTTCCATCTGCCGAGGGAATTCACATCTGTTGTGATAACAGCAGTGTATATCCCGCCGCAGCCACTCGCCGACAACAACACGGCACTCGATCAGCTGTTTGGGTTTATTGATAAAACCGAGACTTCACGGCCAGATGCGGCGTTCGTTGTGGCCGGAGATTTCAACACCGCCAACATGAAGAAGGTTTTGCCAAAATATTACCAACACATCAACTTCCCGACGCGCGGGGGAAACATACTGGACCATGTTTATTCCCCTTTCCGGAATGGATATAAGGCTCTCCCTCGCCCTCCCTTCGGCAAATCAGACCATATTTCACTACTGTTGTTGCCTGCTTACAAGCAGAAACTTAAAAGGGACAGACCGATAACAAGGACAGTACAACGATGGAGCGAGGAGTCAGATTCAGCACTGCAGGATTGCTTTGCATCTACGGATTGGAGTGTGTTTGAGGACAATAACATCAACACACACACGGACACTGTCATCTGCTACATTGGGAAATGCATCGATGACGTGGTACCGAAGGTTTCTGTACGGACATTCCCAAATCAAAAGCCCTGGGTAAACGGTGAGGTGCGCGGCAAACTGAAAGCGCGCACTCTCGCGCACACAGCGGGAGATTTGGAGGAGTACAGGAAGTCTAGGTATGATCTCCGGAGAGCAATAAAAAATGCAAAGAGACAGTACAAAAAGAAGGTGGAATCTGACTTCAAAGGCTGTAACACTAGGAATATGTGGGCGGGACTAAGGACAATGACTGACTACAAAGGAGCAGCGGGGGGTGCTGCGGGAGTGTCTGCGTGCGCATCTCTCCCAGATGAGCTAAACAGTTTTTTTGCACGCTTTGAGAGCAGCCAGGCTGTGGAGGTACAGAGGGACCAGGAGCTACACTGCCCTTTTGTTTTAAATAGGGCAGATGTGTGTAAATCCTTTAAAAGGGTTAACCCACACAAGGCTCCTGGACCTGATGGCATCCCTGGCCGTGTTCTCAGGGTGTGTGCAGTTCAGCTGGCAGAGGTGTTCACAGACATCTTCAACAGGTCCCTGCTGCAGTCTGTAGTCCCCACATGTCTTAAACACTCCACCATCATTCCTGTCCCCAAAAAGACAATCATCACCTGCCCCAACGACTACCGCCCAGTAGCACTCACCTCCATCATAATGAAGTGCTTTGAGCGGTTAGTCAAATTATTCATCACCTCCTCCCTCCCTGAATCTCTGGACCCCCTGCAGTTTGCCTACAGAGCAAACAGGTCCACAGACGACGCCATAGCCCTCACCCTCCACACTGCCCTCTCACACCTGGACCCGAAGAACAGGAACACATATGTGAGAATGCTGTTCATTGACTACAGTTCAGCATTCAACACCATTGTGCCCTCCAAGCTGGCCATCAAGCTCAGAGACCTCGGGCTCAACAGCGCCCTCTGCGACTGGATCCTGAACTTCCTGACGGGCAGACCCCAGGCAGTGCGGGTGGGAAACATCACATCCTCCACCCTGATTCTTAACACCGGTGCCCCTCAAGGCTGCGTGCTCAGCCCTCTCCTCTACTCCCTGTTCACCCACGACTGCGTGGCCACACACAGCTCCAACACCATCGTGAAGTTTGCTGATGACACGACCGTCATCGGCCAGATCACAGACGATGACGAGACGGCATACAGAGAGGAGGTCGAAAACCTGACATCTTGGTGCCAGGAGAACAACCTCCATCTCAACATCAGCAAAACAAAGGAGCTGATTGTGGATTACAGGAAGCAGCAGGGAGAGGGACACGCCCCCATCGCCATCAATGGGACTACGGTGGAGAGAGTCAAAAGCTTCAGGTTCCTTGGGGTCCACATCACTGAGGACCTGACATGGTCTCTTCACACCACCACCATCACCAAGAAAGCTCGACAGCGGCTCTTCTTCCTCCGCAGGCTGAGGAGGTTCAAAATGGATTCCAGGATACTCTGCAACTTCTACAGGTGCACGATAGAGAGTATCCTCACTGGCAGCATGACGGCCTGGTACGGCAGCTGCACCGACCTCGATCGTAAGGCTTTACAGAGGGTGGTGAAAACTGCACAGCACATCACCAGGACGGAGCTGCCATCCATGGAGGACCTTTACTCCCAGCGGCTCAGGAAGAAATCACTACGGATTATCAAAGACCCCCATCACCCCAGCCACAAACTGTTCTTTCTGTTGCCGTCTGGCAGACGTTACCGCAGCATCCGGGCAAGGACAAGAAGATTCGGAGACAGTTTCTTCCCGCGGGCAGTGAGACTGTTAAACAATTGAACTGTTGAAACAACATCAAACATTCAACTGCTACTCAGTAGTATGTATCTAATACCTAATATATATATATCATTCCAATAACTTGTATATAGACTCATACTGCACTATTCCACATCATAACTTTATTTCATTTTTATAACTATTATTATTTTTGTATTGCTCTTGCTCTTATTGTTATTATGTTATGTTATTATGTTGCATTGTTGGAGAAGCCTGTGACATAAGATTTTCAACTGCATAATTACTCTGTAGCTATGTCAGATTGACAATAAAGAACCTTGAACCTTGAACCTTGAGATTATTCTTCCAATTATTTTCCTGATAGCTTTCTCGTTAAAACATCAGAAATGACTGAAACAATTTTCTAGAGATGACGTCATTCAATATTTTATTCCCCGTTTTATTAGTCCCTCAGTTCAAATCAAAATGTATTATATTCACTGTATTGTAAAGCAAATTCCCATGTTTGAACCATTCAATGTTGGAATGAGGAAACAACCTGATTTTAACCTCAATATTAATTTCATGTTTAGAGTAATCTTGTTTTTTAGTTGGTAGAATAAGAATATCTGCACAGATATAGGAGATACTCCTCTCAATAATCTTTGTAGGTTAAACGGTAACTGATTATCAATAGAACGAATGTTCAACTATATGTATGATCATAATCAATGTTGCCTTGTTAGTTCTGAGGAGCACTTACCTATAGCCATAAAAATCTCATTGACATTCATAGCAGTCTTGGCGGAAGTTTCCATGAAGAGCAAACTGTTGTCATCTGCATATGCTTGTGCTTCCTAAAATATAAATGGAACACGGACAAATATACAGCATTTATTTATTAATTTAAGCATTTAATGAATGTATTGTTAACTTTATTATCAGACAGTAAAATCCTTCTTTACCTGGAAATCTATGGCTCTCTTGTTGGCCAGGTCGGCTTTGTTTCCTGCCAGTGCGATAACAATGTTCGGGCTGGCTTGTCGCTGGAGCTCCTTCACCTGGTTCTTTGCACGTGTGAATGTATCCTTTAAAAAAACAAAAAAACAATTAGACATTGTTCCTTTAAAATGTAAATCCCTGATGTTTTTAAAAGTCACATTTGACTGTAAGAGTTAAAAGGGCGAAGGTCTGTAGCCGTCTTTAGTCGAGGAATTCTCTTGCACTATTTTATCTGTTTTATTAGTTTTATGTCCTATATATATTCATTTTGCACTGCTGGAGGAGCCTGTGACGTTTTTCATTGCCATATCTACACTGTAGCTAAAGAAACTTGAATCTTGAATCATCAACCCAAACTGGAAGACGAGGGTCGACAAACAAAAGACACTTTAAAAACAACTTACTGTGTTGGTGATGTCGTAGACCACGATGGCGGCCTGGGCTCCCCTGTAGTACAAGGGCACCCAGCTTTGATATCGCTCGTGTCCGGCAGTGTCCCAGATCTCAAACTTCACTGTTGTGTCATCCAAACATACCGTCTGTGTGAGGAAGGCAGCTGGAAAGAAAGTCATAAAGAATATAAGAGCAGAAAATCACAGAAAAGTCATCCGCAAGTTCAAATCCAAACTTTTGGATGCAGTGATTGAGACTAAGATGAATCAATAAGGATTGATCACTCACTGGAGTGATACATTTAAAAAAAGAAAAAGGAATCATAACTTTTCCCTCACTTCCGCTTTCAAGTGTTATTACTGTTGGTCTCTTTCCAACTTAAAGAATGTTTTTCATGACTCTCCCCCTGCACCTTCTTTTCCTCCATTAAAGAGGACTTTTTGCATGTGAGAGTTTCCACAATATATTTTACTTTTGTTGTTCAGCTACCTTGGGATAGCTACTGTAAGTTACTTTGTTTTGTTGGAAGCTATTTTGTTGAGTTGACTCTTAGCGGAATAGTCTCTGGTAGGCAGTGATGCAATGTTTCTATCAGTTACAAATGGGCATGAATGTCCTGACTAACTAACCCCCTGAGAATTACCAAAAAGTAGGAAACATGCCATAAAGGTCAGAAAAACTGTCACGGAAATACAAAAAAAAGAGAAAATGTATAATGTGTAGTAAACACATACTGTATCACACAACAAGCTGGTACAACTGTATACACCTCGCTGAGTCAGGAGCCTGTCACATGACAGAGGAAACCTGAGCACTAACTTGTACATACTTTAAAGGTCCCATGTCATGGCCATTTCTACTGATCATATTTCCATTGTTGAGGTATACTAGAATAGATTTATATTGTGCAATTTTCCAAACTCACATTGGTTTCTCATACAGCATCTCTGTAAAGTATGTGTATTCACCAGGTATTCACTCTCTGTCCTAAACGGCTTGTTGGAGCTCCTGCCCCCCCCCCTCCCTGTGAGCCCAGTGTGCTCTGATTGGTCGGGACGTTGAGAGGCTCGTTGCTGCGATCTGCTGCGAGGAGCGGACAGGTTTCCGGGTCGGCGATACAGCGAGAACAAGCAAAACTCATCCTGAGCACACACAAACACTCACAGCCGAAGTAAAAACAATAAGTGTGGCTTGATATTGAGTAAGAAATAGGTTTATAACGCTGTGAGAATGGGTCTGCGGAGAGCATTTCTCCGCGATCCCAACTCAGTAGCCCGAAAAACGTTTACCCATTTAAACAGTCGTGGTAGATACCTTGTTTGTTTTAAACATCATAAATACACAAACAACAATGAATACTTACAGGTTGTGTACCCAAATCTCCCGCTGGTCCAAACAAAGTAGGAACAGCATCGTTCTTCAGTGCCCTACGCTGTACATATCCGGCATGAATCGCTGAAAGGTTTGGGAAGCTTTGTTTCGTGAAAGGCTGGCAGAGGGTGTGGCCTCTGGGTATCCCCACGTCACAGTACCCAGGAAGTAAATGAGAAATCTCCAACGAGGCGTTCTGGGGCAGCATAGACAGGTCTTTTCTGTGTTAGAGTTTTACTCCCTACAGGGTGTACTTAGAGGGGTTTTGACTCTGCAGACCGTTTACATGCATAAAAACCTTCATAACACACAAGGGGACGGGTAATAACCGGAAAAGCATGACATGGGACCTTTAAAGCTTTGTAATCTTTGACCATGCATTCAGCTGACCACAGGATTCAGTATAAAACATGCTGACTCGTTGTAAGTCTTTGGTGTGTGTATAGCACTGAGCATCCTGTCCCCACATCCTACAGCCATATTACTCATAGGATGAAGGAAACATGGAAAATAAAAGTTGTTTTTAACGTAACATTAAAAAGAGTTGACACCAAAAGAAGTTATGTTTCTATATGACATATAACTGACCTTTCAGCATTACACAAGATAGTGAATGCCACATGTTCCCAGATAACGTTTACGATTTATACACCGAAAATTAGTCCATTCATCAAATGTTTTAAGAAGAAACAAGTTCCTGCTCGTCCACTTGCTGCTTTTCTCTGTTTTACAACAACACAAAGCTTTAGACTGTTGTTCCTACAACAAGCAAACTGAAGACGTCATATTGGGCTCTGTAATCAGCCAATTGAACAATAATGAAATTATGTTTCTTGCAGCCTTATCTACTAGGTATTCAATATCCAAGCAATTTCTTGATTTGACAGCTCGGATCAATAAATGTATCACGTTTATCAGTGTTTTAAAGGTTGTGTGCAGACCCGTTAGAGTGTTAAGGCCAGTGGGAAAGAATCAAAGCTGGCGTTATTGTTCAATAATAGCCTTTCAGCATATTGTACTTCTAGGGGTGTAAACGAAAACTTCTGCAGATCTTCTTTGTTTGGTTTTCAGTCTGTTGAAAGTCTAGCCTGTGACTGAAGACTTTGGCCAATCACAGGTCATTTCGGGAAGAAAACGCTCTAAGTGGGTTTTCTACAAAAGCAGCCTCAGCAGGAGTTTCTGATGGTGAAAGCATGAATCAAGCACAGAGAAGATACAATGCATGCATTAGCAACAACTGTCCACACAGCAAAGCATGTGAAAAAAGAGAAAGTCTTAACAAATAAAGTCTGACAATATCGGCTAAGCATTTCAGAAATTGAGAGAAAATGTTGTTTTTGCCCAATGATGCCAACAATAAAGTACCTTCCCTAGCTTTAATGAAATAATGAAGCCCAGCTTCAGAAGTCAGCCGCTCCAGTGGAAACCTGTCCCTGTGGTTTTTCCAGCTGGAGGATTTGCACTGAACAGCCAAGTTAAAAGTGTACCTATGTAGCCCTCAAGCTGTCCCAGTAATTTAACTCCCTAACTTTGCAAAATGTCAAAGCTACCGACACATTATAGTTGTCTTGTTTGAAACCTAAACACAAGTGTTTCACCAGCTCCCCTGTGCTACAGGAGTTCCAGGAAACCCCCATTGTTTTCTCAATTCCTTCCTGTTTCAAGTAACCTCACTCCTCTGCTACCTAGGAACTGGTGTTTCCAGAAGACAATCTAAAGAGTTGTTCTGTCCAGTTCAAGCTTCTATTATCTAAACAATATTTAGAAATGTAATACGTCTCTGTTAAATCAATATAAACGTCTGCCATGTGTGAGGAGCTGTGTGGCTCATAAGGAAAGTCAGGTGATCTGTTGCAAATAACTGGTTCTGCCACTCCTGCAGTGTTAATTTTGGCAGCTGTTTTTGATTTAGTCTTAGTCTTTAGACGAAAATGGTTATTAGTTTTAGTCACATTTTAGTCATTCCTATCCTTCGTAGTTTTAGTCTAGTTTTAGTCGACGAAAACTCAAAACTTTTTAGTCAACTTTTAGTCTATGAAAAATTACATTTTAGTCAACTTTTAGTCAACATCTTTTCTCTCTTTAAACTAATTCAGTTAGGCAAATACAGGTATCTGAAATTGGAATCAATGTGACAGCATCAAGTGTTGAAATTCGTAAAGCAACATTTCATTCTCTTAACACTTTACTTGTGTAATATATAGGGATGGGTATCGTTAAGGTTTTTAACAGTACTACTACTCTTATCGAAACTGCTTATCGATCCGGTACTTTAACGGTATTCTTGTAGGTACTTTTTGTTATTTTTTAAAGGGAAAAACTAAACAAATTGTTAAACGAATTAACATTGCTTTATTTACATGTGAAATAAATAAATAAAATATGGATAATTATGTTATTATATTGTACTGTACTTGAGTAAAATGTTGAGTTACTTGTACTTTACATTTAAATGTTTTGCTACTTAGTACTTCTACTCCACTACAGTTCAGAGGTAAATTATGTAATTTTACTCCACTACATTTATTTAATACCTTTAGTTACTTCACAGATGTGGATGAATGATGTGAAATATAAACAAGTCTTAAATCAGACTTTATTTCCACCTGGAGTAAATTCACAAGCTACCCTGCAGTATACAAAGTCATTCAAACTAGCTGCACCTTTACCAGCTTTGAGAACACTTTAATGATCAATAATTATAAAATATATCATATATATTATTCTGGAATGGACCAATCTGCACAATGACTACTTTTACTGTCGCTACTTTTATACTTTTACTTGAGGAACATTTTGAATGCAGGACCTTTTTCTGTAACAGAGTATTCATACACTATGGTATTTTTACTTAACTACAAGATCTGAGTACTTCTCCCACCTCTGCGCACCTGATGTGATAACGTTACTCGTAATTGGCGCAACAGAGCTACGAGTTAAGGAAGTCGAAAATGGTGCATTTCTCCAATTGAATATGACGCCTTTTGGCCGGCTGTTTGGACAGACTACTCTACTCGTGTCAACGCGCTTACGCCATAACACTAATGGCAAACAAGCTTTTTCCACATCGAGCCTTGTATATGGGCATAGATATGTCTCATAATTATTTGTGTGAACAGAAAAATAATTTGTGTGTAAATATGTGATTTGTAAATGTAAAACACCATCCACAAATGCATTTAAAAGATTTGCAAACTCACAAATAAATGTGCAAATGTAAAACGGATCTGCAAATGCGCAAAATATTTTTACAAATAAAAAAAAGATCTTTGAATATCTCTTTAACATTTACAACTTTAGATCAGGCATTTGTGAATCCATTTTGTATTTGTCAACCAAAAATGCGCTTGTGGATCTCACGTTTCTGCTTGTGGATCTCAAATCTCTGCTTCTGGATCTCAAATCTCTGCTTGTGGATCGTCTTTTTACACACACGGAGTTTTGAGACAACCTTTCCGCCGGTCTCGGCTAAAATCTACTCGTGTCACTCGGTTAATTTCGGAAGCCACGTGATGGCCTGCTGATGACGACATTTCCGCATGGTTTTCAAAGTAAGAGCATGATGGTTTGTTTAAAGCGCTGTTTTTTTAATGAACAGCGGAACGTTAGATGCCATGGCCATGGGAAGTAGGGGTGCTGAGGGTGCTGCAGCACCCACTGACGGAGGACAGGGAATCTGCACGTCCACAAGATTAATGGAAATATAATACAAATATAATACAAAAAAATACAAAAAATACAATACAAAAAAAACTAATTTTCGGCATTGATGTAACAACATTCATAATTAAGTAAAGATAACACCCTTTTCACCCCGGTTACATTTTCCATTTCCCCTGAGAGGCTCAGTGAGGTAAAGGACTGTTTAAATAGTTCACTTTAGTCTAAGTTATCTCAGTGGGTCTCAAACGGTTTGGTCACAATTTATGTAAACAAATATTTCCAAGGCACTCCTTTATAATTATTAGGATAAATAAAAACAGGTTTGAAATCATTCCAATGTATACTATAGACAGTAAACCAAAAATATCCTTTAAAACTGGAGAGATTAAAAAATATGCATAAATAAATAACTGTTAACTACGTAAAATAAGATATAAATGAACAACAAAAATAAAGTACGTTACATTTATTTGTTATTGGCTATGGTAGGTTATTGGTTATGTTCACATACTTATTTGATTATTAAAATGTAAACCGATCTTCTTCATATGGGTGTTTTAGAGTTGTACCCCCTAGATCCAGTCTCTTGTAATTATGCTCAAAGTGCTCCAGATTGAAGCATTTTACTTTAAAATGTTAAAAACAATCTTCCCGGGGGGGCATACCCCCGGACCCCCTTAGAGGATGTGACGTGTTAAAACATGTTAATACAATACTAAATACATTTTAAGCCTTTTTATATAAGCTGTCCAACATGTCAATAATGCGGCTTTCACACCAGTGCTTTTCCCATTCTAGCTCCGAGCTAGAGCTTTTCTGGTTCAGCTCCGGTTTCCCTTTTCTGCTCCCGCTCTGTTCACACCGCCCAGAGCCCGACTGGTGCTGCCGCTGCTGCGTCATGACGTCACCGTTTACATCGCTGATTTGCTCCCCAACGGCGCTCACAACAACAACAACAACAACAACAACAACGGGGGACTGCGTCGGGTCGATGATCGTGTTGCTTTTAATCATACGAAGCCAGATTAAATTAAATAACGACTTCTCCAACCTTATACTTTTCTCCAGAGTGCCGTGGTTCATTGTTTATTAATGTGTTTCAGCGGCATTTACCGACCGCTGCAGTGCTGGCTGCTCTTCCACGGGAGTTTATTCTCCCGTTAGCTCCGGGTTAGCTCACACGGCTCTAAAGTATTCACTGTCTGACTGTCACACAAGCAGCTGATACATATCCCCAGTTCCCCTTAAAGTGGACCTATCATGGTATATTTAAATGATATATTGTAGGGCCATACCTATATAAGGTATATTTATACGTTTCTGTTTTCAAAATACCAAACAGATCATGCATTTTAGCCATGCCTCATTTTGCTCAATTTGCACTTTTTTTTAGCTCTGCTCTGCAAGGGCAGATTCAGTGAGAACAGCACCATCTACTGGCCTGGCATATGTACTACAGCGTCTCCAGCGCTTTCGAACGGCAATGGTCATGGCTGTCTCCTCCTGATTGGTGGAGTTGGCCCAATAGCCGTAGCGCCACCGTCCTGACGTCAGGACAGTGTTCAAATCTGGATCAGTTTTTATCAGATCCGTTGCAGCCTCTTTTTTAGAGATTTGGGTATGGAGGAAAATAGAGAGGGTTGTGTTTTCTGACACTTGGTGAGTTCCCTGGATCACCGGGGACACATATTCATGTATAAAAGACGTACAAAAGTGCATTTTGCATGATAGGTCCCCTTTAAGTTGCAGCCCATGTATTGATTCCATCCGATAGCTGCTATAATACAAAACAAAACGTCTCTCCACAATGATCAATAACAGCGAACGGATGGTCAAAGTAAGGTACAAATAAACAGAATCACACGAAGCCTGGTTAGTGTTGCCTGACTTTATAAAGTGTTTTTTTATTTATAAGTGTGTTGTTGCCTTCTAGTCACTTTGCTCAGCGCTACTTCTTGTAGGCAGGCATGACGAGACTCTTCAGTCGACCCATGTTCAGGGGAGGTGGGTTTAGTTTCCTGCACGCCTCGACGGGGGGGGGGGGGGATGCCAGCTAAAATCTTGCCTAGGGCAGCAAATTGGTCAGAACCGGCCCTGGTGTCATCCCCACAGCACCCCCCATTTGAAACATGTTCCCACGGCTATGTTAGATGCATTCTTTATCACTGTTACGCCCAGATCTAGGGGAAACTAGGCGCAGCATAAAATTGCCCTCTCCCAACTCTTCCCACTCCCAAGAACATGGACACCGAGACAGAGAATGCCGTTTGGTCATTTTAATTACCAAAGTTTTTAACAAAGAAACGCAACAACCCACAAAACAAACAAATCTCTGAACACATAAATATTGCCTAACAAATAAGAAAAATAAACGTACAGGCTTCTTACCTACTCTGACGTATAAACAGGAGAAAACGAGAATCAACCAAAAGAAAAGGGTTTCACACTTTTGCATAAATTAAAGCGTGTCCAACAAGGACAGGTTAAAGTAGTTTCTTTTCTGAGGTTTTCAAGACAAGCAAGAGGACCAGTATACGGTATAAGTAGGACACAACAGGACAGATACAGGAGGAGGGAACAATATCTACACACAAATGACATAACGACCCAGGGTCGTAACAATCACCATCATCATCATGTTACAGTGATACAGTTAGTTTGTGTTAGTTTATTGGTTCAACTTTCTTCATTGTTTTTTTTGTATTCAGTCAAGCGGGTCAAAGTTACAAAGCACTTCACATCTTGCTTTTCTACAGATTACCTTACCACTGCACTGGTAAGGTAAAACTAGGCCGGTTAATAACGTATTTAGGTCAGCCTTAGTAAGGCTACATTAAATGCATATATTCCTGTCTATTGCTTTCATTTGTATTTAATGTTATTGTTTCCACACATTTCACAATTTGGGATGAATGAGGTATCTATCTATCTATCTATCTATCTATATATCCATCTATCCATCCATCTATATATCCATATATCCATCCATCCATCTGTCTGTCTGTCTGTCTGTCTGTCTGTCTATCTGTCTGTCTGTCTGTCTGTCTGTCTGTCTACAGATAGATAGATAGATAGATAGATAGATAGATAGATAGATAGATAGATAGATAGATAGATAGATAGATAGATAGATAGATAGATAGATAGATAGATAGATAGATAGATAGATAGATAGATAGACACCCATGAAACAGAACTGTAAACAGATGTACTTTTTCTTTATGGATATTTTACAAATCACTCCCCTTTTTAAACTGTATTCTTGTTTTACTGTCATATAGTATTTCATACCTGTTTTTCATTTATTCTCTTATTGTTTTATAGCCTAACTATAATGATCATATGAAGTGTGCCTCGGAAATACTTGTTTACATAAATGGTGATCAAACTGTTTTGAGACCCACTGAGATAACTTAGACTAAAGTTAACTATCTAAACACTGAGAGTCCTTTACCTCACTGAGCTGACGTTATCTGACAGGAGAGGACTTTCCTTTCACTTAGTTGTAGAAACAGCTTCTAATGGCGCGTTTCCACTACAGCGCGCAGCCCGGTTTAAGAGGGCTGTGACGTCAGCGGCCCGTTTGTGGTTGCGTTTCCACTTGGCCTAGTACCGGCCGGCTGGTCCTAATTCTCAGTTTTTCTGGCCTCATAAAATCGTGGGGCCAGGGCCAAAGACAACCGGGCTGTGTTTGTGACGTCAACGCTCTCGGCTGCTGATTGGTCGGAGAGAATCGTCACAATCTGCGCGCGAGATAATCCATTTTTACAAACAGCATTTTTGTTAACGGAGGAGCTACAACAATGGCAAAGAAAAGCACACCATGGTCGGTCGAGGAAGTGACGACGTCCATTATATTGCAGATGATAAGGTCCAGCGGGTGCTCGACGGGACAACTCGCAATATCAAAGTCTTTCAGGAGGTCTCTACACAGACACTGGACTCTCCAACGGCGTTACTGGAGTCTGCATGGTACGTTTTTGCTAACGCTGTGTTATTTGCTTGAAAGCTTTGTGTCCCTGCTTTGTGTCCCTGCTTTGTGTCCCTATCTGTTTTAAAGCTCACTTCTAACAAATAAGTCTATTTTATCCTTACATTTATGTTCGACAACCCCGATGGAGCCCCGAAGGCTAGCTAGGCAGATAGCATTAGCGAGAGCTATTGTTTGCTAACACCATATGTGCCATTGTTTACGTTCAGTTTGTCTTTTCTATAGTTGTTGTTGCTATTTATAGTATTGTGCTGCAGTAGTTTGTGGAATTTACAAGTCATGTTTCTGTTCTAGATGATTACATTGGGACTAGCGAGGAGGAACAGTTCCGAACAACGTCCTCTGCATCAACAGCACAAACCGAGGAGGAGACGATCTGGCCCTGCAGGAACGGCAACTGGCCCAGCAGAATCAATGCCATGTCTTATCTTATTGCTTGTTGATAAATAATTGCACCCACCAGCGATCGCACAGAAAGATGGCATCATCTAGGCGTCCCTCTGCAGTCAGAAATATCATAAACACCATCGTCCACAAAGCACTGTACAGGGGTTTATGGATTTAAGAGAATACTTATCACAGTGAAACCTTTATCATCTGTTGCAATTAAAGCAAATAAGAGAATAAATACTTGGTTAAATAATACATTTTAACTCTTTAGCAGGACAACTCTGCATACTGTTTGAAATTGAGTTTGCTAGCTTGAGGTCCTCCTCTAAAACATAACATTACATAATGGTATTAAGAATACATGATAAATACATGTAGAAAAATTACTCAATTGTAATACCCTCGTTGTGCTAGACTCAAACACATTGCTTATATATTTCAAAGAGAAGAGAACAAAAGAAAACACCTATACAAAGAGAGCGGTGCACAGCGCTTAATATTTACTTGCACTATATTTCTGTTGATCTGGGTTATTGTGTTGCACTGTTGGAGGAGCCTGTGACCTAAGATGTTCATTGTCATAACTACACTAGCTATGTTCGTATGACAAAATAAAAAACCTTGAACCTTGAGGCTGTGTCTTTCAGACAAACCATCATAATCATATTATTTTATGCTGTGGATACTTTAGCCTCCATCCATGTTAACAATTTTTTACACTTGCATTTATGAATATAGTTCTGTTGTGTTTTACACTTTTGTATTTATGTTTATAGTTTGCTTTGATATTTGCTTAATTTATTAGATTATTATTATGGGGGCAGTACTGGTGCTTGAAATTCAAATATTTACTAAATAGTCAATTCTGATAACATTTTTTTGGTTTAAATAATTTGACAAACACATGTATGTGAAAAAGAAAAGATGTATTTATGTTCAATACAATACAATGAATATTTAGGTATTACACGTAGGTTTTCCTCCGGCATCCTGAAGTTCTCCACCCACTGAGTGTGTGAAAGATGGAACAATCACATTCCACCACTCGGTAGCTCGGTCGGTAACTTCTGAAATACACAAACAAAAGCATACATATTTTAATACGTAAAAGTGGTAGCTACAATTAATTAAATACTTGAAATACTTTGGTCGTATAGGGAGAGTGAGCCTAAACACATTGCTAGTTAGCGAACGTTAGCTTACCAAGTAGCATTGTAGTTAGTAGTGATTCGAGTCGTCCTGTAGTCTCTGCGGCGTAGGAGGACTGCCCGAACTCTCGCGTCAGCTTCTTCTATACCTCGTCTTGCTATACGTCGCCTCTTTCGAAACAACTCTTGTCTATTTCTTGTGATAATAAACCACACAGCAAAAAACAAGCAAACGATCGCTTTCACATCTCCATTGTTGTGTCGCATTGAAGATGACGTCACGGCAGTTTTAAGCAGCGTCGCTCCGCCTACACTGTTACTATAGATACTGACCCGGTTCCTAAACTGTAATGGAAACGCGCCACAAAGTGAGCTGGTCCTAACGAGGCCGGGCGCGGCCAAAGGAGGCCGAGCGGGGCCGAGCGAGGCTGTGTAGTGGAAACGCGGCATAATATCGGTTAGCGCAGCAACAACAATCTTGCTCTCTCTCTCTCTCTCGCTCGCTCACTCGTGCCACACAGACACACACGGAGCCGAGCTTGAATGAAACACCCAGAAGTAGGCTACTTGTACTGTACTGTAGCAGCATATCATTTTCGAATCAATCATTTTTCAAATTACGAAGTTCACATATATTATATTATACGGACGGACAGACGGACAGACGGACATATAGATAGATACTTCATTCATCCCAAATTGTGAAATGTGTGGAAACAAGTATAAACATAATAACATGAAATACAAATGAAAGCAATAGACAGGAATATATGCATATACAGTAGAAAGGACACAATGAATATTATAACATTTGATGTAGCCTTACTATGAAGGCTAACCTAAATACGGTGCTTTTTTACAGATGACCTTATCTGTACTGGTAAGGTAAAACTAGGCCGATTAATAAGATGTGAAGTGCTTTGTAACTTTGACCCGCTTGACTGAATACACAAAAAACAATGAAGAAAGAGTTTCCTCTGGGCTGCTTCGCTGCCAGCTGCTCCGGGACCCGAAAGTGGCAGAGCCTGTACTTCAACATCAATGCATAAGAATGTACTCGATATATGCTGTATTGAACCAATAAACTAACACAAACTAACTGTATCACTATAACATGATGATGATGGTGATGAAGAATGCATCTAACGTTCCGCTGTTCATTATAATACAAAAACAGAGTATTAAACAAACCATCATGCTCTTACTTTGAAATCATGCGGAAATGTTGTCATCAGCAGGCCATCACGTGGTTTCCGAAAACAACCGAGTGACACGAGTAGATTTTTTGCCGAGACCGGCGGAAAGTATGTCTCAAAATTCCGTGTGTGTAATGCCGCGTTTCCACTACACGGCCTCGCTCGGCCCCGCTCGGTATGGCTGGGCCTCGTTAGGACTGGCTCACTTTATGGCGCATTTCCATTACAGTTTAGGAACTGGGGCAGTATCTATAGTAACGCAGTGTAGGCGGAGCCGTGACGTGATCTTCAGAGGACCCCAGAAAAACAACACAGCCGTTAGCTGTTAGCACTCAGAGCTCACAGCTCCTCATATATGTCCAGAAACTAGACAAAAGTTAAACAAGTACAAACCACAGACTGCCTGTGTCATGGTGAATACAGTCGCTGCTTTATTTATGTCTGTATAGGCCGTTGTTGTGAGTGTGGACGGTCGGGGCATATACTGCGTTAGCTTAGCCAATCTCCATTTAGAAAACAAGCATTTTAAAAGGTTTTTCCCCTGCCGTCTGTCTGCAGACTTGACAAAGCATTAATTCATGGTTTTTACTAACCGGTATCAGTATGTTGTTACTTCGGCATCATTTTGAAACGTGTATTACAATTAAATCACGGTCAAATATGTCCATCTTGTTGTAGTTGTTGCCCCCTTGCCAGCGACGCTCTCTCTAGTTTAGCATACTCAGCCCGACTCAGCCTCGTTGTCTCTGGCCCTGGCCCCACGATTTTATGAGGCCAGAAAAACTGTGAATTAGGACCCGCCGGCCGGTACTAGGCCAAGTGGAAACGCAACCAAAGACGGGCCGCTGACGTCACAGCCCTCTTAAACCGGGCTGCGGGCTGTAGTGGAAACGCGCCATTAAAAGACGATCCACAAGCAGAGATTTGAGATCCACAAGCAGAGATTTGAGATCCGCAAGCGCATTTTTGGTTGACAAATACAAAATGGATTCACAAATGCCTGATCGAAAGTTGTCAATGTTAAAGAGATATTCACAGATCTTTTTTTTATTTGTGAAAATATTTAGCGTATTTGCAGATCCGTTTTACATTTGCAAATTTATTTGTGAGTTTGCAAATCTTTTAAATGCATTTGTGGATGGTGTTTTACATTTACAAATCACATATTTACACACAAATTATTTTTCTGTTCACACAAATAATTATGAGACATATCTATGCCCATACTTGTAGAGTGTCTGATACTCTCTGAACGCTCCGTCCCCGGCAGATCTCTGTGTCCGCTGCAGCGTGTCTGTTAGGCCCCGCCCCCCGCACACAGAGAGACAAGGGAGATCGCTCTTCTGGAGTGAAGAGAGCGGAAATAATGATATTGCAAGTTAGAAACGTAAGATGCATTTTGACAGACAAGGTGGACACTTGGGGGAAAATATGCTGCATTTTGAATGTCCGATAGTCCACCATTAACACCTTAGTCCCGTCTCGTCTCGTCAACGAAAACTAAATATACATTTCGTCATAGTTTTCGTTATCAAGAATCTATTTTTAGCTCGTCATCGTCTCGTCTTAGTCATGTAGAAAAGGTCGTTGACGAACATTTTTCGTCATAGTTTTCGTTGACGAAATTAACACTGCACTCCTGAAGCGCTCTGACAACAGAACACATGGAGCAGCTGCTCTGAGATGCAGGGACGTGCACAGACATTTTGGGGGACAGGTGCTCAAGTGAGAAAAAGGGCACTTCCCATAATCATTTATAATAAAAAAAAAAGTGAAACAAAAAGTTAAATATAGTTGCATATCTCTGACTTACTGACCAATTTATTTTAATACCCTCACACTCACGCAAGTGTTTAATACTCAACAGAATTCTACAAAATAATCAGCTAACACAGAGACAATGGTCTTCTTTAGTATTCACGAAGCACAAGAGCAGACAACAAACTAGTACAATTAATAGTTATTAAATGAGCAGCCAACCATCAAAATTATGAAGTTACTGTTTAACCTGTTTCACACCTTCCCCCCGGTACCGGGCGGATAAACGCGTCATTTGCAGGAAACAACGTCTAAGGAATCTTAATATTGAATAAAACTATGAATGTGTTATATCCATGTAACGGGAAGAAACTCAGCTAACTGATCTTTTTAATTATTTTTTTCAAAAAAAACCCACAATGCTAGCACTCAGCCTCTGAATTAGCCTCGATCGAAAAAACGGGACCTACAAAGGCACTTAAACTCACTCATAACTCCCTTATTACTTATCCTAGATGCACAGCCAACCACTCGTTTTTGGTGTCCTGGAGACACTGAATCTACCGGTGCCCACCTCAACACTCAGTGATAAACATTCGCGACGCTATCAACGAAAGCGTACATCATCACATGTGGAGCTAAGAAGCTAAACATGTAAATATGGCTTACCTTGGTCAAAAGTGGTCTTCAATGGCATTAAAACGATAAAAAAACGATGCTGCAGTTAATCCATAGGTTCATCCTATGTGTCTGTGCCTTCTTTGAAATTATTTCTGATAATCCATAAGCAATACAACTGCGTTTTAGTTTCCAAACTCCAGAAGGAGACATTCCTCCAGTTTGGTTTCGTTTTCCACACGCGAAGCGGCCACATTTTTTCTTTACAATGTGTGTGTATGTGAGTCTCCTCCTTCGATTCTATTGGCTCTAACGGTCACAAGGGTATGTCAACCAACCAAATCGAGCAAGGGGGGCCAGAGATAGGTCAAATCCACCCAAATGACCCCAGATGGCCCAGTTTTTGGCTAAATCTCTCTAAAAAGGTCAAATTTCACTTGTTTTGCATCAATCTTGATACAGGGTACTTATTATATGTTGTACTTTGGATTCCTAAAGCTTTTAGTCTACTAACCCATCATCCAAGGGTAGTTTTCACTATCTGTAAAAAATAATTTTTGGACGGACACTATAATTTACAGTTTTTTACTATGTAAAATCTGAATTTTCTTTAAAATAAAAAACATTTATATTGATTCTGACACTTCTACATCCAACTCACAGGTTTATCATTACTTTGAGAAAAAAGATTATTAATTTAACCCTTTTAGAAGGGAAGATATGGTCATTTGTTCTGGGAATGTCATTTTCGAGCCTGAGACCTGAAAAACAGGCTCAGAGTGGAACAGGTTAAGGACATTACAGGCAAAAATATCATTTTTTCATGTACTTTTCTTTAAATTTTGGTCTATTTTGCTTCCATGTTTTCTTTCACTCTAATGGAAATAAAACTTCCAAGAAACACATATAAATGGTGTTTGTTTTACTACCATGTCTGAATTCATCTATAGCAGGGGTAGCCAACACGGTGCCCGCGGGCACTTAGTCGCCCGCAGGGGCAACGTGAGTCGCCCGCGGGGCATGTTCTAAAAATAGCTCACCAAGCAAATCCAAAATGCTAACAGTGTTAGTCAGTTCAGCTAGCATGGCTAGCTCGATCTACTGAGCAAATAAAAGAACAATCATCTGAGACCAGTATTGTGCAGATTAAAACAGTGCAGTGTGTTAGAAATTAAAATCAATGTTTTATGGCATAATTTAGTCTAAAACATACCGTCAGTTTAAAAGCAGTTTTATGAAGAACTCATTGATTCCAGTATTGTGTTCACACCTTAAAAGGTGTGAAAGGAGGGATTGTTAGATATTAAAATCAATGTTGATGTGGCGTAATTTGAATGAAATACACTATTTCATTTAAATCTGTTTTATTCTGAAAACCGAAGATTCACATGTGACTTCCGGTTTTCCGCTGGTGAATTTCGTCATTTCCGGTTAGCATTAGCTTGTTGCGAAATGCTACGTTTTCAAACCGTGAATTGAAGGTGAAATAACGTGATGTTGTACACTAAACACCCTGAGTTTAACACTCATTTATTGACGCTGGAATGAGGTTTATTAGGGAATGTTTAGATGACCACAGACATCAGAGTGATGTAATTTAGCAGCAGAAACCGACAGGATTTGCATTGGACACGCCCCCGTCGACGCCGGCCAATAGGAGAAGACTACAGGTCTTACCCGGGAGACCCAAGAAGGATCTCGCTCTCTCTTTGCCCCCAGCTGACCCAGCGTGGACACGGGCCAAAACAGCTGGCAGGGAGAAATCACCAACGAGCACATTTCTTTTGTAAACCACCGCATCTTTTGTGTAATTAAATGCTGTTAACTTGTATAAGCTTGCCTTGACTCTTTTCAGTCTCTCCTGCTCTCGGGGTTCAAGAATAACTAACATTTGGCAACCACGAAGGGACTCTGAGACTGGAGAGTACTGGAAGAAGGGAAAGCTGCAGCTAACTAGCATCACAACAGGCGGCAGATAGAGGATTTTTTGGCTGGGCCGAAATCACAGGTGAGACAGTTACCTGTTTAATTAAAAACTGTATAGTTAAATAACTTACATTAGGTGCAAGCGTTGGTGGTGCGGTTTTGTTTATAGTGTTTCTTCGGCGCCGCCCGATTAATGTGAATATTAAAGACCTTTGGGAAGGCACTAGAAGTTATCTAGTTATCTATCCAATTTACATTGGACTGGCTCCAAATAGTGTTAAGATCTCTGGGGAGGTACGAGCCATGCTCTGTTTAGCACTGGACTGGGTCCGTTCATGTTAGTTTATATGTTTGATGTGTTAAACCGGCGTAGTCTCGTTTAATAAAGTATATTGTGTGGAGTTCTTAAGCCGAAAAGTATATTTTTGTGTGATGTTCTAAGCCGGAAAGATTGTGTACAAGATTGGTATAAGATCAGCTTTTAAGGTCAGCATCTATAGAATTTAGAGCTAAGATAAATGAAGTTTGTATTGGAGTGTTTCAAGCAGTGTGGTTTTCAATTGCATCAAATGTTCCCATTGTTCCCCTCCCCTTCCCCCAGTCACATGAGGTTAATGCTAAGCTAGTTAGCTAGCCAGTTGGCATTACTAGGTGATACAACTGGTAACTACTGGGATGGTGGATACACAGGGATGGTGTAGATGAACATTGAGAGTAGATTAAGTTGTTTTTGTTTTTCATGCTTTTCAAAGAAAGTAATTTGAACTTTATTTGGGTAAATAAACCGGAAGTAGGTTTATGAACTGGAAGTATTAGTTGATACATTTGAAAGGAGTTAAAAATAAAGCAGCTCCCCTAGCGGACATAAGTGTTACAGTCAATACATTCTTCACCACACACAGATAAAGATTACATGTGGTTTCTCTGAATTGAAGTATTGTAGTTATGACATTTGCATAATTTCATAAACTTCAGAATACACTGTACACAGTTTATTTGAATTTTCATATTTTAAAGGTCAAAACCATACACTGTACATTTTTTATTTTTTAAATTTCTGATTTTAAAATTTGCATAATTTCTAATTTACTTTATTAATTTTTTATTAAAAAAAATAAATAAATAAAACTAAAAAAGAATCCCAGATATTGAAGTTAAGTTCGGATGACATAGGATATTTTTTATCAGGACAGAAGGTACTATTCAGTAGATTAGTGATTCATCTTTGATACATTTAATAACTATGTCCAACTACTTAAGAAATATGTCACTAAATGACACTAAGTTAAGAGTATTCTCAATGCCAGGCTCAACTGCAGATATTAAGGAGAGGGTAAACATCAGGTCAGATGCTATGACAGCGCCAAAAGATAGACAGAAGACATGGAACAGAATAGAGAAACTGTTCGAGCAGTGGCAAACGAGAGGATTGATTCCAGCAGATGATAAACCTGGACCAACGAAAGCCCATAGAAAAGCAGTAGTTGAATATGAGAATGGAGAATACCTACAACAGCAAGAGGCATGGATCAAAGCTGGACGACCCTCGTGGTATGGACCTGGAAAAAGCGCTATGAACAAAGCTGAAGAAAGAAAAGCTAGAGTTACAAGTCTGATACTCCATCTAAAATATGCCAGCCAGGGATTGACAACAAGCTTACATTTGGTAGAAGCAGCAGATCTGCCAGTAAATGAAGACACAGCAGAAATAACAGAAGAGGCTCCAGTTATCCAAACTCCAAAGCCGTATCCAAGCCTGACCGAAGTGCCTCCTCCCGACATATCAGAGAACAACCCTTCTCACCAAGCATCAATTCAAGCCCCAAATGTGAAAGAAGTGGCGTTTGAGGTAAGAATCCTATCCAGTGTCAACCAGCTGATGGAAGCAGAACTCATCAGAGAGGAAGAGTTCAAAAGAAGAATGGAAGCAGAACACATCAGAGAGGAAGAGTTCAACAGAAGAATGGAAGCAGAACTCATCAGAATGGAAGCAGAACTCATCAAAAGAATGGAAGAAAGACAAAGACAAGAACAAGAAGAAAGGAAAATATGGGAAAAAGAGCAAGAAGAGAACAATTACCAAACTGGTTGCTCTCCTGAACCAACACATTCTGCAGATGAAAGATTCCAAGAAATTAAGGAAGAAAGAAAACGACAAATAACTAAAAAATGGGGAGAATCTCAAACAAAACGCCGAACAAATTACTCTCCTGACAAAGACTATTCCAAAGGAGATGAAGATGAAGATGACGACGACGGCAGTACACAGTTTGTAACCAGTAGACACTCCCCCTACCAAGAACAGTCACAGCAACGACGCAGATTTGCATCTCCCTCAGAGAACAATAGTAGGGACGAATACCCTGGGACATGCCCCAAAGCTGGAAGAATCAAGACCAGTGCACATACCTTCATGCCATTGATAGCGGCTGAGAGAGGAGGATTTGACTACCAACCATGGGCTCACAGGGACATGGAATCATTAGTGGCAAAGCTACCTCCACTCACCCAAGGAGGTCAGAAGTGGGTGAAAGATCTGGAGAAGTACACTGTCCAAGACCACCTGTGCTTGGGAGACATGAGGGCACTGCTTAGACGGATAGAAGGCAGACTAGAGGCAAGAGCAGTAGATTTCTTGGCCAAATGCACCAACTCTCCAGATGACACTTCATTCAACAATATCAGGTCGAGCTATTGGGCTGCTATTCGTAGCATCTACCCGACAACACGCAGTTTACACGCCCTCAACAGCCTGAGAAAAGAACCGGGGGAGGACATGCATACCTTCCTGAAGAGATGTGAAGGAGTGTGGGAGGACTGCACTGGAGAACGACATGACGTTTCTCCGGCTGTCGTAATGTTGTGGAAGAACGCGGTCATTAAAGCCCTTCCCCGATCAGTTCAGGCATGCCTGGAAGCCGTGGTGGGATTAGAAGCTAAACTCCCAGAAGAATGTAAACAAAATCTCATTCACCACGACATGACATACCAGGCAACACAGAGGGAAAATGACGAAGTGATGAAAGCACTAAAACTAAGACTTTTGAAGATACAAGTAGCTGAGAAAGATGCAGAAGCTGAGAAAAATGCCGAAGCTGAGAGAAATGCCGAAGCTGAGAAAGAGGCCGAAGCTAATAAAAACAAGAAATCGACAAAGCAGATGGCCATACTAGCAGAGAAGGCAGGGCGAACACCTCCAACAGTTCAAACTCAGGAAGAGCCAGAGAATCAAATGCAGAACCAACAAAGCGGAGGAAGAAGTCTCCAAAATGGTGGCTGCTACACATGTGGTCAGACGTCACATTGATCCAATGAATGTCCCACACAACTCCAGCAACAGCAAGCACCTGTGTATCTTCCTACCCAAGTACAGCCACAAGCACCACAGTATCTTCAACAGCAAACACCTGTGTATCTTCCTACCCAAGTACAGCCACAAGCACCACAGTATCTTCAACAGCAAACACCTGTGTATCTTCCTACCCAAGTACAGCCACAAGCACCACAGTATTTTCAACAGCAAACACCTGCATATCCTCTTACCCAAGTACAGCCGCAAGCACAGGTATACCCTCCCATACAATAAAAGGGACAATGGAGAGGAAAGCAACGATCAAGAGGGAGAAGGGATGATGGCTGCTTCATATGTGGTGATTGTAGACATTTGGCCAGAGATTGCCCCACTCAGCAATATCCACCACAATGTAGCCCCTCACAATACAGAGGAGAACCAGTGTTAGATATTAGGAAAATTGAGGCGGAAGCATATGCCAGGTCCATGATGAATATTTCTGTTGGATCAGGTGATTGGGTGAAAGTAAAAATCCACAAGATTAACTCATTGCAACCTGTATGGAGTGGACCATGGGAAGTTGTAGAACGCACTGCAGATGCACTCCGGATCAGAGTTAACAAAGGAACATGTTGGCACTTTCTTGCAAATTGTGTAGCCGTACCGCCACATTTCCAGAAACGGCACGGCAGTTGGAACTGATTTTGGAAAAAACTGGTACAACACAATAAGTAATTGAACATTTTTAGGAAAGGCACCACCAGAGAAAAAACACATTTTTACACTCAAACTATTTCCAAGTCATAGACAAGGAATTTAGATAATATAAACTTAATGTTCACCAAAAGTAATAAGTATAACAGAAAGTAGACATGGGCTTACACTTGAGTCAATTTACATTACTGTGATCTGATTAGTGTCCTCTGCAGGTTTTTACTGTTCTGAGAAACAGTGGGATTACAATATTGGAGAAAGTATGGAGATGTTCTTTCGTAGTGTGGGGAATGTGATGCTTGAAACATGTAAGTATTTCAATTTATAGGAGAAAATGGTTTCTTGAAAGAGTTATGTTGGGTAAATATGTAACAATGGTTGAAGTAATTTTTAGAAGGAGATTTTGTAATAACATTAGTAGACATTAATTGTGTTGTTTAGATGGCATTTAACAACTAAGACAGATAGTATGATTAGAAAAAGACAGAGTGGAAAGGGTTGAATTTTTTTAACCTCAGTGTGCTAGACTTCCTATAGGTAATGCGTCCCGAGACATGGACTCCCCCTCTGAGTCAGAAAGGCTACGACCCCGACCCTCCAAGCTGACAAAAGACCTAACCCAACAGGAGACTCCTCCTTCTCCCTCTTAGGTGCCTTACAAACAATGGACGTCCGCTCTCGGGAGCGTCGGAGTGGTGCGGTCACCCTAAGTGACAGACCTAAAGTATCCGGGATTCAGGCATCTTCCCTGGCTTGTACATTTTTGGTGATGCGCCCTGGAGGTATCAGACTATTTTAAACAACTTTTCCCCGCCTTTCAAACACTTATTCCGAGGTTTTAGCCAGTCATTTTGCACGAAATCATTTAACATTGACGGTCTCCTGAAAAAGCACATATTCTGTGCATTTTCAGGAGAGCGTCTATGTTAAATGATTTCGTGCAAAATGACTGTCTAAAACTCTCTTCCAGACATTTAAAAATACTTTCCCCGACCATTTAAACATTATTTCTGGCTTGTAAAGTGCAGTTATGCGCCCTGGAGATATTGCACTATTTACAAAATGTAGCACTCTGTTTATTTCACACCTCCAGGAGAGACCAGGGGGAAATCACCTCTCTCTGCCCGCCCACAGAGCCCCGAAGGACGGACTAGAGACCTCCAGCACCAGTCCCTAACAGTGGGACTCTGTTTATTTCACACCTCCAGGGCGGAGACCGGGAAAATCACCTCTCATTGCCCGCTCACAGAGCCCCGAAGGACGGACTAATTACCTCCAGCATGGGCCCCTAACAGTGGGACTCTGCACCTCCAGCAGAGACCAGGGGGAAATCACCTCTCTCTGCCCGCTCACAGAGCCCCAAGGACGGACTAATTACCTCCAGCATGGGCCCCTAACAGTGGGACTCTGCACCTCCAGCAGAGACCAGGGGGAAATCACCTCTCTCTGCCCCCTCACAGAGCCCCAAGGACGGACTAATTACCTCCAGCATGTCCCCATAACAGTGGGACTCTGTTTCTTTCACAGCTCCAGCAGAGACCAGGGGAAAATCACCTCTCTCTGCCCGCTCACAGAGCCCCAAGGACGGACTAATTACCTCCAGCATGTCCCCATAACAGTGGGACTCTGTTTCTTTCACAGCTCCAGCAGAGACCAGGGGAAAATCACCTCTCTCTGCCCGCTCACAGAGCCCCAAGGACGGACTAATTACCTCCAGCATGGGCCCCTAACAGTGGGACTCTGCACCTCCAGCAGAGACCAGGGGGAAATCACCTCTCTCTGCCCCCTCACAGAGCCCCAAGGACGGACTAATTACCTCCAGCATGTCCCCATAACAGTGGGACTCTGTTTCTTTCACAGCTCCAGCAGAGACCAGGGGAAAATCACCTCTCTCTGCCCGCTCACAGAGCACCGAAGGACGGACTCGAGACCTCCAGCATGTCCCCATAACAGTGGGACTCTGTTTCTTTCACAGCTCCAGCAGAGACCAGGGGAAAATCACCTCTCTCTGCCCGCTCACAGAGCCCCAAGGACGGACTAATTACCTCCAGCATGGGCCCCTAACAGTGGGACTCTGTTTCTTTCACAGCTCCAGCAGAGACCAGGGGAAAATCACCTCTCTCTGCCCGCTCACAGAGCACCGAAGGACGGACTAGAGACCTCCAGCACCAGTCCCTAACAGGGGGACTCTGTTTATTTCACACCTCCAGGGCGGAGACCGGGAAAATCACCTCTCATTGCCCGCTCACAGAGCCCCGAAGGACGGACTAATTACCTCCAGCATGGGCCCCTAACAGTGGGACTCTGCACCTCCAGCAGAGACCAGGGGGAAATCACCTCTTTTTGCCCGCTCACAGAGCCCCAAGGACGGACTAATTACCTCCAGCATGGGCCCCTAACAGTGGGACCTCCATAACCTTGCACACCCTGAGTCCCCGGGCCCCCACAGTTAAGCACTCCCCCACGGACTAAACACAGGTATTCACACCCACCAGAACCTCGTGCCCCTGGTGACCTTACAAGGGGGTGGTTTTATGGTGCTTCTGTGTCCGCCCATCAGCATCCATATTCGGCCTTCTTCACGGCATCACCCCCCCTTCTGGGCTGGAGGGTATTCTCGTGCCCCTGGTGACCTTACAAGGGGGTGGTTTTATGGTGCTTCTGTGTCCGCCCATCAGCATCCATATTCGGCCTTCTTCACGGCATCACCCCCCCTTCTGGGCTGGAGGGTATTCTCGTGCCCCTGGTGACCTTACAAGGGGGTGGTTTTATGGTGCTTCTGTGTCCGCCCATCAGCATCCATATTCGGCCTTCTTCACGGCATCACCCCCCCTTCTGTGGAGGGTATTCTCGTGCCCCTGGTGGTCTTACAAGGGGGTGGTTTTATGGTGCTTCTGTGTCCGCCCATCAGCATCCATATTCGGCCTTCTTCACGGCATCACCCCCCCTTCTGGGCTGGAGGTTCAAACACTTTAACTTTTGTTCACCCTCCTCTGGCTTACACCTCCTCCGCCAACACTTGAGCGCTCATCACAGGGTTCAGCACCAAGGAGAGTGCCTCCCCGGTGCTGATGGAAAGTGGCACTTTTTCTGCCCCTGGTAACCATCAAGGTTATTGTTTTTTTTTTATTTTTTTTTTATTAAAAAACACAGTACACAGAGGCTAAAACATAAACTATTTACACGTACTACTGCTGCTATAACAGTACTACTAAATTTCTTAACCTACGTTTTAAAGTGCAGTTATGCGCCCTGGAGGTGTTGCACTATTAACAAAATGTATGCCCAGGATTCTGGCACCTTTCCTGGCTTGTAAAGTGCAGTTATGCGCCCTGGAGATATTGTACTATTTACAAAATGTATACACAGGATTATAATAATAATTATATACACGGTATACATATTCACAATGTTTAGCGGGATTCAGGGGACCAAATTAGGCGTCTAATTCTTACGGTGCACCAGGGCAAACAGGTTGAGTCCACGGCCCCTGCCCCATCATCAGGAGTGTCAACCAGCCCCGGTCCCGACTTCATTGGCCTCTTTCCCTCCCGCTTCCGCTTCCGCTGCTGCTGCCGCTCCAATGACCCATCAGGTGAAGATGATACAGCAGTACTGTTATAGCAGCCCTCTTCGGAGGTCTCCCCATCTGACAGCGGTAGACATCCTTCTGATGATGATGCAGCTGCTGCCGCATCTGATGACGCCCTGAACATGGAGCGGATTCTCAATGCCTCCTTTATACCTGGCGCATTCGCGTAGAACCGGTCCGCCGTGGTTACGTCGTGACACATAAACCTGGCGAGAATCGACCGGCTTTCTGGATCTTGGTGATGCTTGATATTGTCAGCCAGGGCAGTGCGCAGGATTGTGAAGGTGACGGCTGTTTCTAGCCCAGCATCAGCCCATGCCCTCTTCAAGTGAGCGTTCAGGTTCTTGGAGGCCCGATTCCCCCTTGTGAAAAGGAAGAATTCATTCTGAGGACCCAGCAATGCCTCTTTAATCCCCATCCACCGCATGACCCAGCTAAACTGCCTCTACTGTAAGCGCCAGCTGTGCTTCGCCATATGTCTTGGCCGTCTTGTGATCCTGCACATGGATGATGTAGCCCTCAGCAGTTCCCCTTATGGCTGCCTCTAAGACCTCACTGTTTTTCATGTTTGCGTACACGCCCGTACGGTGGCCATACAGGAGGCTCCAATGGAGGGTGAGATAGCCATAGAGAAGCTTCTGGGTGGTTGAGGTCGGCGTGCCGGCCATCAGGTCGAGGAGCTCCGGGATGCGCTTCTCAGCGGCCGCCATGGCGGCGAGAAGCTCCGCCTGGCTCGGCAGACGATCCAGTTTGTTCCTCTTCACCTTAAACTGATGTAGAGTGACTGCCTTATTCAAGTGTTTCATGTTGGCTTTCACCTCTCTCATTATGTGGGTCATATCAGACTGGGTGAGCTTGCACCCCCGGGGCTTTGACTCAGACATGTACCCCATGAACTGGTGCACATTCTTCAGGAAGAACTCTGATGTTGTGACTGCCCGGCCCGGCTTTACAATATACTCGCTCCAGCCACGGATCATCTTCATGTTTCTTAGGAACAGCCAGTCTGACAGGCGGTTAACACCATGGGCCATGTATACTATGAAGTTCTTTATCCGGCTGATCTTCGACACAACATTGTCTTTCTGTTTTACTGTCGGAGCGACACCCAAACAGTGATCCAAGTATGTCTGAAGGTACGCCTCCATGCTTCTAGGCAACGTGATTTCACGCATGGTATTCCCCCGTCCACACCCAGTGGACCAGTAATTTGAGGGAGAGGGCAAGTCATTAGCCAGCTTAGAGGCACGGGTCTTCCGGCATACAGGGGTCTCGCTACCGGAGGCTACTGCAAACATGACAGTTTCCACCGGGGTCTTCACAGGGGTCTCGCTACCGGAGGCTACTGCAAACATGACAGTTTCCACCGGGGTCTTCACAGGGGTCTCGCTACCGGAGGCTACTGCAAACATGACAGTTTCCACCGGGGTCTTCACAGGGGTCTCGCTACCGGAGGCTACTGCAAACATGACAGTTTCCACCGGGGTCTTCACAGGGGTCTCGCTACCGGAGGCTACTGCAAACATGACAGTTTCCACCGGGGTCTTCACAGGGGTCTCGCTACCGGAGGCTACTGCAAACATGACAGTTTCCACCGGGGTCTTCACAGGGGTCTCGCTACCGGAGGCTACTGCAAACATGACAGTTTCCACCGGGGTCTTCACAGGGGTCTCGCTACCGGAGGCTACTGCAAACATGACAGTCTTCACCGGGGTCTTCACAGGGGTCTCGCTACCGGAGGCTACTGCAAACATGACAGTCTTCACCGGGCCCTTCTCAGGGGTCTCGCTACCGGAGGAAACTGGTAATATGACAGTCTTCACTGGGCTCTTCACAGGGTTCTTGACCGGTCTCTTTCCACCGGAGGCTACTGCAAGCATGACAGTCTTCACTGGGCTCTTCACAGGGTTCTTGACCGGTCTCTTCCCACCGGAGGCTACTGCAAGCATGACAGTCTTCACCGGGCTCCTCACAGGGGTCTCGCTACCGGAGGTTACTGGGGACTGCATGACAGTCTTCACCGGGCTCTTCACAGGGGTATTGCTGCCTGAGGCTACTGTGTTTATGCCGGAGGTACTTGGGATTGCCAGGCCCTTAAATCGTATACATTCGTCCTCTTCCTCAAGAACAGCAGCACTCTGCTTCCTGGGTTTTAGCTCCTTTTTCAGCCTGGAGCGCAGGGTCTTCACCTCATCATTGAGGGCATCCTTCTGAGCCCTCAATGCCACATTTTCCAGCATCACCTGCCTGCAGTCCTCGTTGTCACACTCGGTATGTGGGGAGAAGGGTGGAGGGTGCCCGGGGTATTCCTCCTCATTGTCTATATCCAATGATGTAGCCATTCCAATGATGGGGTTAGTCTCACGGAGGTCATGGAGCAACTGCAGTGCCACACTATGCTTCAGCCTTGCCATGACCTGATGTGCCTCATGTCGGGACAACTCAGGGTGGTCATGTTTTACATGACGGTCCAGTCTCTTCCCAGCGTACGAACACCCAGCGATGGGACAGGGTTTGGTCCGAACATTTATCCTTCCACTGGCTATTTTCAGGAGGATTCCCCTCTCCTCCAAGTTCCGCACTGCATGCTTGTGCTTAAGGTGTTTGTTCAATGCCAGATAGAAGAGTCTGCACACCGGGCATTCAGATGACATCCTTCCTGAAACACACATAATGAATTTGATCAAAATTATGTTATAGTTCTCCGTTTATATGCGTTAGCGTGAGCGGTGGTTGCGACACTGGGTCCGATGCATCAATTCATGGTGCATGGACGAAGGGAAGTATTGGGTTACCACCGGGTCAGATGGTCCCACTTCCGCACCAACGCGGGGCTGGTGATGGCAACATTGGGTCCGATGCATCAATACATGGTGCCCCGACCATGAGAGGGTTTGGGGTACCCCGGAACCAGGCACCACCCCAGCAGGAAACGGGTTGTATGGTCAAAGGAGGAAAGAGTGATAGAACCGGGGTAAAGCAAAGAAAGTGTCCGACAATAGTGACTTGTGAGGCGGCCAGAGAGTCTGTCATATCTCGGTCCTATCCTCCAGGCAACGCTGTGGCCAAAACTGGGCTAAAAACTAAAAAAACTAAAAAATATTTCATCCAGGGAAATTTGGGTGAAAATGAAAAAAAAGTACCCGGAAATAGTGCTTCATTAGCCAGCAGCAGTCCCCTGTCGACTCATGTGACATTCCTACAGGGTTACATAGAACCAGGGTGTGGGCTCCGAGCCATCTCCGAGACATCTCTAGTCCGTGTTGATAATGGGGGAAATGTACCCCAAAATAGTCCTTCATTAGCCAGCAGCAGTCCCCTGTCGACTCATGTGACATTCCTCCAGGGTTACATAGAACCAGGGTGTGGGCTCCGAGCCATCTCCGAGACATCTCTAGTCCGTGTTGATAATGGGGGAAATGTACCCCAAAATAGTCCTTCATTAGCCAGCAGCAGTCCCCTGTCGACTCATGTGACATTCCTCCAGGGTTACATAGAACCAGGGTGTGGGCTCCAAGCCATCTCCGAGACATCTCTAGTCCGTGTTGATAATGGGGGAAATGTACCCCAAAATAGTCCTTCATTAGCCAGCAGCAGTCCCCTGTCGACTCATGTGACATTCCTCCAGGGTTACATAGAACCAGGGTGTGGGCTCCGAGCCATCTCCGAGACATCTCTAGTCCGTGTTGATAATGGGGGAAATGTACCCCAAAATAGTCCTTCATTAGCCAGCAGCAGTCCCCTGTCGACTCATGTGACATTCCTCCAGGGTTACATAGAACCAGGGTGTGGGCTCCGAGCCATCTCCGAGACATCTCTAGTCCGTGTTGATAATGGGGGAAATGTACCCCAAAATAGTGCATCATGACTCAGCAATCATCACACTCAACTTTGGTGAGAACCGGGCAAAGGGGTCAAAATCCGTCAATGTGGGGGGTGAAACGGCTGTACGCGAGCCCTGGGGGGGCACCCGGGACCGGGCAGTGCCCCCGGCAGAAGGAACCGGGTCAAACGGGCCAAAACAGGAAAAAAAAATAAAAATAAAAAGAACCAGGCAAAAGGGGGGAAAATGGGAAAAAAGTGTCCGAAAATAGTGCCTCATGACCCCGCAGGAGTCCCCCGCGGACTCCCCTGACATTCCTCCATGGTCGAAATCATCCAACTCAACTTTGGTGAGAACCGGGAAAAGGGGTCAAAATGTAAAAATTGTACCCCAAAATAGTGCCTCATGACCCCGCAGGAGTCCCCCGCGGACTCCCCTGACATTCTTCCATGGTCGAAATCATCCAACTCAACTTTGGTGATAACCGGGCAAAGGGGTCAAAATGTAAAAATTATACCCCAAAATAGTGCCTCAAAATCGGGTAGAGTCACCTGCAAAGTGCCCTCGCATTCCTCCATGGCTCAAAATGTCGAACTTAAACTATTTGGAGAACCAGAGAAATGTAAAAAATACGCCCCAAAATAGTGCCTCAAAATCGGGTAGAGTCACCTGCAAAGTGCCCTCGCATTCCTCCATGGCTCAAAATGTCGAACTTAAACTATTTGGAGAACCAGAGAAATGTAAAAAATACGCCCCAAAATAGTGTCTCATAATCGGGTAGAGTCACCTGCAAAGTGCCCTCGCATTCCTCCATGTCAAACTTTAAGTATTGAGAGAACCAGGCTGGGGGGTCCTTGCGCCACAAAATTAGGCCCACTCAAAGTGCTTGGTGAGCGGATACATTCTTCCATGATTTGCAACAGCCGTTATTTTTCTGAGTGCACCCAAAAACTGGGTTTCCGATTTCGTGCAGACGGTAGTTTGAAAAGTATGGATGAATCTTTTTGACAGAGAAGTGGAAATGAAGCCCAGGGACTTTTTCCCCTTCTCCGTTGTACCAACCATCGGAGAAGGGGAAAAATCGGCCCGAAGCGCCAATAGTCTGGCCCCTTCTCCCGTTGGCACTCTGTCATTTTTTTGACAATTTTTCAAAACTTCATTTTTGATTATTTTAAGTTATAATTAAGCGTTTTCTTCAATTTTTTTTGCTTTCCACGGGTGGGGGCGCCTGGCAGGCCGCCTATGAGCACCCAAATTCGGCCTGGATCATCCAGGATTTGTGGGCTAAGCTCCATAAACTGACTAAATCACCCAGAGAGGTCACCTTTCTAGCCCAAATATATATAATACAAATACATTTAAATAGTAAAAGGTGCACTTGTGCTCTGCATTACCCGGAATTTTATTTTCATAGCCCCATGATAGTGATTAAAAATCATTTTCATGGGAAAAAGTGTTAAAACGCCTGATTAAATTATATGCAGGACCCCAGTGAGCTCCAGACTATGTGCATTGTGTTGGGGAACCATATAAATGATAGAATAAATGCATTTAAATGCAAAAATAATGATTTTAAATCATTTTAGGGGGACAATTGTGGAGAGGAGCCTGAAAATGACTCTGCAGCAGGCTGCCTATGAGCACCCAAATTCGGCCTTCTTCACGGAACCACGACCCCTTCTGTGGAGGGTATTCTCGTGCCCCTGGTGAGCACACAATGACCCAGGAAAGAGTCTTCAAAACACAGGTAAAAGTGTGTTAAACAGTGGGGTAACATGTTTGAAATGACAGCACACTGCTGCTTGTTGGCAGGCTGACTCACTTGACTTGTCTCACACACACCCAGGGGGGGAGAAAGAGGACACATTGGAGCACACAATGACCCAGGAAAGAGTCTTCAAAACACAGGTAAAAGTGTGTTAAACAGTGGGGTAACATGTTTGAAATGACAGCACACTGCTGCTTGTTGGCAGGCTGACTCACTTGACTTGTCTCACACACACCCAGGGGGGGAGAAAGAGGACACATTGACCCAGGAAAGAGTCTTCAAAACACAGGTAAAAGTGTGTTAAACAGTGGGGTAACATGTTTGAAATGACAGCACACTGCTGCTTGTTGGCAGGCTGACTCACTTGACTTGTCTCACACACACCCAGGGGGGGAGAAAGAGGACACATTGGAGCACCCAATGACCCAGGAAAGAGTCTTCAAAACACAGGTAAAAGTGTGTTAAACAGTGGGGTAACATGTTTGAAATGACAGCACACTGCTGCTTGTTGGCAGGCTGACTCACTTGACTTGTCTCACACACACCCAGGGGGGTGAAAGAGCACACAATGACCCAGGAAAGAGTCTTCAAAACACAGGTAAAAGTGTGTTAAACAGTGGGGTAACATGTTTGAAATGACAGCACACTGCTGCTTGTTGGCAGGTAAACATTGTTTAATTGTTTAAGTGTTTTTAAATGTATGGAACAGTGTTTTGTCTCTTTCAAAACTCTCCCGTCATTGGCCGGATACATGGGGACGATTTTATATTCACTATGACCGTTACTATTCCAGTGAGACGAAGTACGTCCGGTGACGGGAGTGATCCCATGTTAATTTTGTCCAAAAACCAGAGCATTCCCTTATCCATCGAACAGACAGAGAACCAGAGCTGAACCAACAACAACAACAACAAGACTGCAGCCAGAACTGCAGCCAGAACTAACTCCACCTGTGGCATCCAGAACCAAACGGCATGCTGACATACAGAGAGATACTCTCATCAGTCCCTCAGACAGGACATGAAGTTCCAAGCTGAGCCACGAGATTTGGCACAAGAGCAAAGTGTGGGACATGAGAGCAGAATCCGCCCTCCATAAAAACAGTAGAGAGACTGTAAAGGAGGAGATGAAATGCAAAGCAGTACAAGAACAGTGGCATGATGTGGGCTGCAGATGTAACCAGGCCAAAGGCTGCCTAAAAGAGTTACAGCCGATGGATTCAAGAGCTGATGGACTGAAGAGAAGACAGAATCAGAGGAGTTGGCATGGTCGATTGGAAGTGAGGAGGCCGGGGTCACGGCTTGAGAAAACCAGGGGAAGAGAACAGGAAAACGGGAATGAGTGAGTTTACACATAAACACACTTATTCACAAAACGCACATAAAAGTGACCACATTTAAAGAACTTGAATTGACTTAATAAATACGTAAAGACAAAAAGATGTATTAACCAAAGACAAAAAGATGTATTAACCATGAATTAATCAATTGGTAAATTAAAATAGCAGTAAAAAGGAAACTATTAAAGTAAAATGAGAATCATTCTAAAACACACTGAGGGATAAAGGGGGAGACATGATGGAAACATTCACTACACTTTAAGCAGTGGGTGTTTGAGTACAGAGTAGAACTATATTCTTCAATCTTTCCATCATGTTAACAAATTGTTCGTTAAGAGATTCTTATTCATGTGTGAATAAAGTGGTGATTTAATTTGTTACAATATTGATCTACAGATTAAAGGGATAGTTTTAGGAACCACTGTATAAATTCAGACACATCTTTATTTGTATGGATAATGTTAAAGGGAGAGCTAGGACCAAGCCAAATATAGTATTCCAATCTAAAGTATTGATTTCACCATTGTGGCATAGTTATCACCATAGGAGGGCTTTAAGATGGAAATATGAAATGACTTCTGTTTTAAATCCTTGATGAAGGAGGGAGTAATTGCTGCATGTTCGAACACCCAAGGTTCCACACACTGCTAAGGGGATTAACATTGTTTTTTAAGTAGACCAGAAAAGGGGTTTAAGTGACATTATAAGGAGTTATGAAATGCAGAGCTACACAGATCCTAATAATGTTTTGACTCAAGATAATAGCCACATGTACGTACGTTTCTGAAATAGATATTTTAGACATTTTAATACTAATTAGGTGTAAATAAACTGCAGTAGTAGTACTATAAGGAAGTGAATTTTGTACCAAATTTCAAGAAAGGTGGGAGGCAGAAGTCCCAATGAAAAGTTAGAACCATCTTGAAAATCATAGTTGAAATCGTGAATGAATAAGGAATGGCGCTCCGCATATGACATATTTTTGTAGATAAAGGGTACCCGCCTATGCTGAATTACCTCTGTAAAGACTCTGCAGAGCACGACATGGCCAACAGACCGAGACCAAATGACCTTTGACCCTGACTGACAGTGTGACAAAAGCACTGTCAATGACTGACTCTGGGGTGTACCTGACCACACTTGACTTGACAACCAGACAGTATGAGTGTGAATGAATGCCGGCATGTGATCAGTGTAACTGCATGATTCTAAAACAATAACTAACCAAGCATGGTTTTGGACTAACATATTATTTTGGAGCTCCAAGGGAAACGAGAGGTTTCCTATAATTCCACAAAAATGGGAAACCGCACATGGGACCCGTTTCTAATCTACTTGATGATATTTTACTCCCACAGGAGTTGGCGTTTTGCAAATGAAAAACTCAAACTATAATTTGAAGATTCTGTTTCTTTTAGGACTGAAAGATGGAGAGAAACACTTATTTTCACTGAGGTGTTTACTGTGGAAAGATAATAATAATGGATGTAAAATTGCTATGTCTCTAACCAAAATGTAACTGAAAGTTTTCTTTCATGTGTAAAAAGGGGGGAGAGTGTATAATGTATAACGTCAACATGGCTGTCAAATTCACAATTTAAATTTTTCTTTTAGGGATTGAAAGAAACCTTCTGCCCCAACCTAGATGTTGAAACTGAGCATTGAATGATAGTTTTAGAATGAACCTGCTCCATATCTGGGGATAAGATACTGTTTGATGAATGTTGACATGTTTCTAAATATTGATTGCATTTTGAACAGGTAACACAGACGCAGTGGCCAAGGGGCTACTGTGAGAGATGTAATTCCAGAATGGAATACCAAAGAAGTTGACTTGTGATAATGAAACAATTTTGTAATATTTTAACAGACATTAGAGTAACTGAGGTTTGAAATATAGAAAGAACATAGTAATGTAATGACACAGAATTTAATTTAGACAACATCTTGTAACTAGCCTGGTAAAGAAATAGAAGTAAAAGCCATGGACTTTATTGTTTAGGTCATTATGGGGATATACATTGAATTTAAAATAGAAAGACATTTGATGACAGTATGTTGGAATTCTGTATTCATTTTTCAGCTTGATAATAGACAGGTAGAAGCAGTATTGCCAGGTGCAACTGATGGGATTTCTGCACACGAGCCAAGCAGAGAATGACGTACCTTTTATAGGACAGATACACTCAGGAAACCACACTCTGACAGCATTATGACTTCAGTTGTTTTTAAATCCATAATGAAATTGTATTACATAACGTTAGTGTGTGTCTTTACCAGAAACAGGAATAGTTCATTGTTATATTTAGATTTGAAAAAGATTACAAGGATTTTATTTAGGAACAACACAGATGCTCATCAGACATTTCGAGCTATTGAAATATGTTATTTAGTTCACCATGAAGATGTTTTATTTTGTTTGTAACATATGCCGAGTATTAAGATTCAGATATCAGCAGGTTCTGAATTATTATTCCTCTGTCCCACAACCAACAAGAATGTGGATGGGGAGAACTATATCTGATATAACCAGCAGAGATTCCTAAATCACACCAGAGACACAGTAAAAGGATGACACAAACAGTCACATAAAAACAGACCGATAGAATAGCGCTAGACATTAGTTGGAAAAGGGAGTGTGCAACACTGAAGAGGATAGGATTGTTTAAATAAAGAGTAATATTTTCAGATAGTTTTATCCTTCTTATATTTTGTGAAAGAACAAGTGCCTTTACACCAGATACAGTATGAAGATGATATATATGATGTGAAAGGAGGGAGTTCGACGTTTTCCATACCAAGCTAATTGCTGCTATTTTACGAAGTGATATTAAAGGTTTAAGCTAGAAGTTATGCACAAATGAAAAACTTCGCATTTATGATAACTATGTATTGTTACTATTTGTATTTTCTACCCTTTATGAGTTATGTACTATGCAAAGTTCAGATGAAGAACTCATTGATTTCAGTATTATGTTCATACCTTAAAGGGTATGAAAGGAGGGATTGTTAAAAACCAAGCTAATTGCTGCTATTTTGAAAAGTGATATTGAATGTTAAAACTAGAAGTTTAAGCACAAAGGAAAACTTATGTTGAAGACCAACCGAAGTATTTTTTGTATTTTTGATGACTGTTATTTGAACCATTCCATTTTGATAGTATGTTTTTTATATGAGTTATGTACTATGCAAAGTTCAGATGAAGAACTCATTGATTTCAGTATTGTGTTCACACCTTAAAAGGTGTGAAAGGAGGGATTGTTAGAAATTAAAATCAATGTTTTATGGCATAATTTAGTCTAAAACATACCGTCAGTTTAAAAGCAGTTTTATGAAGAACTCATTGATTCCAGTATTGTGTTCACACCTTAAAAGGTGTGAAAGGAGGGATTGTTAGATATTAAAATCAATGTTGATGTGGCGTAATTTGAATGAAATACACTATTTCATTTAAATCTGTTTTATTCTGAAAACCGAAGATTCACATGTGACTTCCGGTTTTCCGCTGGTGAATTTCGTCATTTCCGGTTAGCATTAGCTTGTTGCGAAATGCTACGTTTTCAAACCGTGAATTGAAGGTGAAATAACGTGATGTTGTACACTAAACACCCTGAGTTTAACACTCATTTATTGACGCTGGAATGAGGTTTATTAGGGAATGTTTAGATGACCACAGACATCAGAGTGATGTAATTTAGCAGCAGAAACCGACAGGATTTGCATTGGACACGCCCCCGTCGACGCCGGCCAATAGGAGAAGACTACAGGTCTTACCCGGGAGACCCAAGAAGGATCTCGCTCTCTCTTTGCCCCCAGCTGACCCAGCGTGGACGCGGGCCAAAACAGCTGGCAGGGAGAAATCACCAACGAGCACATTTCTTTTGTAAACCACCGCATCTTTTGTGTAATTAAATGCTGTTAACTTGTATAAGCTTGCCTTGACTCTTTTCAGTCTCTCCTGCTCTCGGGGTTCAAGAATAACTAACAAGTGCATGTAGTTTATTTTACCTTCGTTGTCCCGGCATGACTTTGTGCTGTGGACGGTTCCCAGGTCGGCTAACTAACAACGGAAACTGCCTTCAGTAGAAGCTTCTGGATCCCGTTCTCCGAGTAAATCTCCAGAAGCGCCGACACATCATCATCACTCCACCGCTCCGCTGATTTATTTGGTGTTGCCATAGCTGCTTTCACAAAAGTAATCTCTTCGTTGGTGCGCTGCGATGACATTTTAATGCGAGCAAATAAAATGGCGGCTTCACAAAAGTCTTTGGGAGTTTTACGGGGCGTGGTTTGCATTCCGCCCAGCCAATCAGACATATGAACCTTTTTCTCCCACGAAAGTCCTTGCTCTCTAGCAGGGACTGAAAAGTGGGTAAAAATGGTTCTGATGAATTTAGTTCCTGGGGCTTTTTGGTGTGAACGCAAATATATCGTAGTTCTGATTAACTATTGTGGGAAAAGTACTTCGGTGTGAACGCGCTATATGTGTGCACGTGCCTGCTGAGCTGGCAGAGACATGTTTTCACTGCTTCAGCATTCATCTTATGGACATGTTGAAAATGGAGATTCTGTTCAGCCACATGACCATTTATGACAAGGGTAGTTAAATTAAAATTGTGCAATGACTCATCGCTACTTTGGTGTGAAAATGCAGAGCAAGTTCTGCAATGTAATTGATTATATACTTTAATCCCTCTGAGCTGTGAGTTACATTTAAAGGAATGTACAGTTGTGTTTTCTTAAAGGTCCCCTATTATACTGCTTTTCATCAATATATTATAGGTCTCAGATATATACAAAACATGTCTCTGAAGTGTTTGGTGCGAAATACCAAACAGATCGTGCATTGCATTATCCCATAATCCCCTCTGTTTCAGCCCTGTTTCCAAAGTGCTGATTCTCTGTCTGTTACTTTAGATGAAAATAAGGAGCCCCTCCCCACGCCCCTCTGAGAGATATTTGGTTAAAAAGAACACAATGGTGCTCTAGGAGGAGATTCAGGTGATAAGGTGGGGGGGGGGGGGGGTTACCTTGGTTGCTGATTGGCTAATGGTTACACAAGCCAAAACATCGTTATGACATCATAAAGTGGCCAAAATCTGATCAGCTCATTTTCAGACAGGTTTTTATATAAATGGATCAGGACAAAAAGTGAGCGAATATTTTTTCCTGAAACTTTCAGAGTCTCTTTACACAGAGGGGACACATGGTGATGTAGAAGAGACATGAAGAAGAGGATTTTGCACAATAGGTGACCTTTAAAGCATTAGACAGCAGAGATAATTATGGGAACTAAACAACCAGGACCCTCACCTCCGATGGTGCTCTGCTGGTACTCGTGGAACTGGCCCTTGACAAAGCGCAGCACCAAGCTGGACTTCCCCACCGCGGACTCCCCCAGCAGCACCAGCTTAAACTGGCAGATCTTGTTGCTCGCTGCGGTGCTGTTGGTCCGTGCTGGTCCGCCTCGCCCTGCCATAGCGCAGTTATTTTATTCAGGAGAAAGGAGAAGAAGTCGGGAGAAGAGGGAGGAGGTCTGGTTGACTCGAGGCCTGGGTCGGTGCAGGGGCTAGATGAGGCTGAGACAGACGGGGGGGGGGCAAGTTCGGTCAGGCAGGTAGATGAGCCGGAGGAAGAGGAGACCTCACCAGTGGGAGCTGGAAAACATATTCAGTATGTTGCTGAATATGCTCTAAACAGAACAAAGGCTTTACAAGAAAACAAACACAGGATGTTTGCTGAATATTATAATCAGTGTTTAATCTAAACAATTCAACAGAGAGGAATTCTTTGTTCCAAAAAGAGATAATTCAAATAATATCTGATCTATCTTTTTTTATTTATTATTTTGTTTAGCCAAGATTAACAGTTTGACAATTATAGAGTTTAAGTTGTTGACACAGAAACACAGTGGGCGGGGCCTCCGGATAAAGAGTTGATCATTGAAGTATTCAAGTATTTTTTGTAATTCAAATAACAGAAGTTGCCGTTTTAAGCCTCAAATATGGATATTTCTCATTACTTTCGGTTCCATTTCATACTTAACATACATTTTTTGTTTTTGGATTCACAAAACAAGACATTTAATGACATCACCTTGGACTGAGAGACTGGAGTGACTCAATGGACCAAACAGTTATAGCAGGAAATTAGAGTGCTTTCCAGCATACAGTTAAAACACATCTTCCAGTGAGTCATGTCTTAAGAGATATCAGGCCATAGTTTAAAGGTATGACTTTATAGTGTGAACATCTTTGTGGCTGTTTCCATGTAATGATACCAAAACCAGATAATGACTGTCAAGTCAAAAATAGATTACTTTCAACACTGCAACCTTCGGTGACCCAATCTTGTTTGTCATGGATTCAAGTTGTATTAATAAATGTAAACTTTATTTTGACAGTCTTGTTGTAAATAGAGAGTTTACCAACAGAAAAATAGCTATAAGACCAATAGCCTAACACAGAGGTTTACTTTAAAGTATTTAATCAAGCCAAATGCAGCCCAACCTATCCACACACTTACGTGATAACAGCATTCAGAGACAATAGAAATGAGCCAACGATTTCTCCCTTCACTTGAGCCTACTTTGCATGTATGAAACCTTGCCTAATCTGTTTTTGCAGTGGAGTGATACACATGAGGTCAGCCAGCTTCTGCTTGGTCAATGGACAGGAAACACAACTCAGCTCAAAGCAGGAAGTGAAGATTGCAGAAGACATTTTACTGCTGAGCACGTTAAAACTTGGGATAGCCTGAGCTTTGTCACTGACCCAACTTCTCTCAGAAAAGCATACTGAAGAAAAGTAGGTTAGACTTTTGCTGAATGAAAAGGGAAATGTGGAGAATGAGGAGAGCTAAAGTAAGACGTCAGTGCTGATAGTCTTTAGAGTTTGGTTGTGTGAGGCCTTTTCTCGGTGCTGAGCCAGACTTAAGCTTCAGCATGTGACAGATCATGACTCAGTCAAATGAAGCATGCCACTTCTGAATATGTTATGGAAAGTGTACCAACCGTGCTACGTTGTTCATTATAGGAACACATTTCTGCCATTATGTTTTGCAGCATTAGTTTCATTTTAGAAAAAAGACCAGGTATTTTGCAGTGTTCCCCTTTTACTCAGATTACAAAAATTGGCTTTACACATGTTAAAGAAATAGTCTGTAATTTCAGCATGTTACCAAATCTGTTTACTTTTGATATAGATTTTAAAGAGGCTACATGGAAGTAAACCTGCAAACACATCAGACTTCATCAGCAGTGCACTTGAGGTCACAGTGGACTCTAACCAACAGACTGACACAATCACACAGGGCTGACAGAGCAGAGGGAATCCTTCAAAGCCGCAGCAGAGTTGGCGACGGAATAAAGACGCTCTGTTCACTGGGTCAAACAGAGCGTCTGAACTCATTTGATTGCAAGCAGCAAAGATGAGCCGTCACCTGTTCACATTCCTGACCGGAGAAAGAAAAGCTGTACTGAGGGCCGAAATGCATTTGGGAAAAAAGAGTGACAAGCAAAAGCGCAAAATGTAACTCAATTGCTTATCCTCCATGCATGCACGTCTCTTGTGCAAAAGAGAAAGCCTTTGTATGAAATCGTTAATTTGGTAGACTAAGAAAAATGACTTGTATAGAAAGTTTGGATAAGACAGGTGGGTACTATAGTTCATAACAGGGAGTAGACTGCGCTCCCTAACCCTAAACCAGTAACAGTAAAACACTATTTAAATGTAAAGGTTGCAAAAATGATCATGTGTAGTGGCTTGTATATATTTTTTGGTTAACAGATACCGTAGAACACAACTATTATTAGCAAGATATGCACACCGTCTGCTACCTACTGATGATGAAGTGGGAACTTTTGAGCGTTGAAAGAGTAACATTTATGCACAGAATGTAAAAGGTAGAAGTGGCCGTGTAGCTTGCAATCAAAAGGCTCTTTGTTGCTCTGAGACAGACCTGCACACATCTTAAGCAGCCTGCGATGACAGATGCCTTGATGGCATCCCCAATGGGCTCTGAAGACCTCTGCCGCAAAGTGGGTCACAGAGTGACTGTGGCACATGGGTCAGGGAAAGGGGGGGGAGGAGGGGGGAGCGAACGTGGAGGAGAATCTGTGAAATATTCATCGTGACCTCCTGTATGCTCTGCCGCTAACATGTTATCCAAGTGCTTTGAACACCTGCGTACAGAACAATGTGTGCACCAATTAAATACCTAATTATATTTTTCCGTTATATTTAAATGCAAAACCGGTACAAAACAAAGTACAGATACAATTCATATGACTTATTGCTGTTCACTGCTCAGTCAAAATAACTGAAAAAATACTGACAGTAGTATGACTCATTAATGGGAGGCGTGTGGTGCAGTGGGATGTGCATTGGTGTTCGGATCAGGGGGTCACAGGTTCAAACCCCACTGCAGTCAGCATGTCGTTGTGTCCCTGAGACACTTCACCCCAAATTGCTCCTGTGGGGATTGCCCACAGTATTGAGTATGTAAGTCGCTTTGGATAAAAGTGTCTAACAAGTAACATGTCATGTAATGTAATTAATGCCAGTAATAAAGCAAATCAATAATTCTCAGTAGCAGATAAAAGCCTATAAAACTATATGGTCAGAGATTCTGTGTACAGTTTCCTAAAATGTTCTTATGACTCCCTGTTTCTAAGTAACATTTGTATTGTATTTTGTGTAGTTTTAGATATTCATATAAAGTTTGGATTCTTCTCTTTATCCTTAGCGTGAACATGCAAGTTCAAATGCAGATGCAACAGCACCAGTTCACAGGCCTTGTTTTTGTTTTTGCAATAAATAAACATACTCCAGTGTGTGGGAAGATGGCGTCTGTGTCGGCTCGCCGCTCCCTCGGCTCTCTGCCTTTAGCTATCCTGTTTTTGTTTTATGTTTGTCAGAATGTCTCTGCTCTGCTCCTCTATGATCGCCAAGCTCTCCTCCACCTCAGACCCTCACTGGAGTTTATATTGCTGCCCAAACCTACATCTGGCAACCATAAATCGTCCCCCCCCTCTACTGTCGGATATTCCCACCTACCTGCGCCGGTTGCCCTGCATCCTGCCTCGCCGAAATCGCTTTAGACGACGGGGAAAGCGTGGTGGTGCACTGGTCCATCAAAAAGCATACCTGACGGCTTCTTCTGGGACTTATCCACGTATCAGATGTCATGGCCCTCCTGCTGCACGCCATCTGAGGGATCGATGGATTCGCCCTGTCTTTCCGGAGCTGCGGCCTCTGCTGGGCCCGCTGGCAGCTCCTCCTGCCCGACTGACTGCTCCCGGCCCGCGCGGTGTTCAACACGCACATCTTCGTCAGCTGAGACGCACTACACCTTCGGCAAGCCCGGAGAGAAAACTTTGCATGGCTTTGCTAAATGCTAGGTCGATAGCAAACAAAACGTTCCTGCTAAACGACTTCTTCACCTCTCGTGAACTGGATTTTATGTTTCTGACGGAGACCTGGGTCCACGCTGGCGAGTATACACCGTTCTCTGAACTTCTTCCTCCTGACTGTACATTCTTCAGCTCCCCCCGTGCCACTGGCCATGGTGGGGGCATAGCATCAGTGTTTAGAGCTAGCCTCCAATGCCGATTGCTTCACCCTGTAACTAGCTACGCTAGCTTTGAGTTGCAGCTTTTTGAACTGAACCCGGCCTCGCCTATACTCTGCGCAGTCGTGTATCGTCCGCCAAAGTGCAATAAGGATTTCATAAATTACTTTTCTGACTTTCTGTCCGGGATCATGCTGAAATATGATCGTGTTTTGATCTCCGGAGACTTCAATGTCCATGTGTGTTGCGAGTCCAAACCTCTGGTTAGGGACTTTTTAAATCTCCTTGATTCTTTTGGTCTCGTTCAGTCCGTGGCTGGCCCAACACACGAAAAAGGACACACTTTGGACTTAGTATTATCGTTTGGACTGTCTGTATCTGTGGATGAAATATGTGCGGCAACGCGTATCTCAGACCATTTACCGGTTCTGTTTACAACCTCGATCCCTTCCGCAGGAGTCGAATCACGTGCCCCAGCGCGTCGTCTGTGTTCCATTAACCCCTTGACTGCCTCACAGTTCTCTGATGTTTTTAATACTTCTCCGATCTGTAAATTAGATGTGAACTGTGCTCTTAGTGCGGATGAGCTCATCTCCATGTTTGACTCGACATGCACACTAATACTGGATTCTGTTGCTCCTTTTACGCTTAGACGCACCAAAGTTCTCTCAGAGCCGTGGCTCAATGACTGTACTCGTGCTCTCAGACGCGCTTGCAGGCGTGCAGAGAGAAAATGGAAAAAGGATAAACTCCATGTCTCCCTAGAAATCCTTCGTGCTTGCCTTTCTGACTACCAGACGGCAGTCAAAGCAGCCAAAACAGAGCACATTTCTCTGTTAATCTCCAAAAACAGCCATAAACCTCAGGTTCTTTTTAATGTCCTCAACTCGATCATTAATCCCTGTGATGTTTCTTCTATTGTGCCATCGACTACTCTCTGTGATAAGTTTCTTACATTTTTTATTGAAAAGGTATCTGCTCTTAGGCTAGCCCACACTAGTGCTACCCCAGATCCTGCTCCTTTTCTGTGCCCTGCAGTCCTCGACCACTTTGAGCCTGTATCCCTCTCTTCTCTCTCGGATGTAGTCAAGCACCTGCGGCCGACAAACTGCACCTCAGACAGCATTCCCTCCCTCTCGCCTTCTCAGAGATGTTTTCAAATCAGTTGGAGCAAGTATTTTATTACTTATAAACACCTCTCTTAGCTCAGGATGTGTCCCAGCTGCCTTCAAACATGCCGTGGTTAAGCCACTACTTAAAAATAAAAATCTCGACCCCTCCATTCTCGCAAATTTTAGGCCCATCTCCCAGCTACCTTTTTTATCTAAAGCCCTGGAGCGAGTAGTCTACGCCCAGCTGCAGTCTTTTTTGACCATGCATGGCATCCATGAAAAGTTTCAGTCTGGCTTTAAACCCATGCACAGCACTGAAACAGCCCTTTTAAGAGTTTTTAATGATCTGCTCCTAGCCGCCGACTCAGGTAGCCCAGCTGTCCTGGTGCTGTTAGACCTGACAGCTGCCTTTGACACTGAGGACCATAGCATCCTGCTGTCACGGCTTGAACAGTCCGCTGGCATCACAGGCTCTGCCCTTGCATGGTTCAGGTCCTACCTGACAGACCGTAGATTCTCAGTGCAGCTAGGTGCCTTCTCCTCTGCCAAAGCCCCTCTTACCTGTGGGGTTCCCCAAGGCTCGATTCTGGGCCCCATCCTTTTTCTACTGTACATACTGCCCCTAGGTTCAATTCTCACAAAACACAACATCCCCTTCCACTGCTACGCCGACGATGAACAGATCTATCTGCCACTCAATTCAAATGTCAACTCATTACAGCAGCTGATGGACTGCTTAGCAGAGATCAAATCCTGGCTGAGCCTAAATTTCCTCAACCTCAACGAGAGCAAGACTGAGGTTATCTTTTTTGGACCCCAACCTTCAGCCTCCCAGGTTGATATTCTGGGCTCCCTCAGAAATAATATCCTCCCCTCTGTCACGAACCTTGGAGTGACCTTCAATAGCGCTTTTAAATTCGATAAGCAGGTCAGCACCGTAGTCAAAACCTGCTTTTTTTAAATACGACTGTTGGCCAAGACCAAGTCGTTTTTATCTTTTAAAGACCTGGAAAGGGTTATTAACGCCTTTGTTACCTCGAGGCTGGACTACTGCAATGCTCTGTATGTGGGTATGGACCAGACCTCTATTAGACGCCTGCAGCTAGTGCAGAACGCAGCTGCACGTCTACTCACTGGCCACAAAAAGCGTGACCACATTACCCCAATTCTGGCCTCAATTCTGGGAACTGGCTTCCAATTCGGTTCAGAATTGATTTTAAAATCCTTTTATTTGTTTTTAAAGCACTAAATGGGCTGGCTCCGGCCTATATAGCTGAACTCCTCCATCGCTACACCCCAGCCAGAGCCTTAAGGTCTGCTGACCAGCTGCTGCTGGTAGTGCCCAAGACCAGGCTCAAAACCAGAGGGCACCGAGCCTTCGCAACAGCTGGCCCTAGGCTCTGGAACACTCTGCCCCTCCATGTGAGGTCGGCCCATACCCTAGGGGTTTTTAAATCTACTCTTAAAACACACTTCTTCTCCCTGGCCTTTTCGTCAGAGCGGAGCACGACTCCTGACTTTTCCCTGTGTTTTATATATATCTGTTGTAATTTATTGTCTTTTATTGTGATTGTAGTAATGTGTTTTTATGTGATTGTAGTATTTATTACATGTACAGCACTTTGGCCCGACCAAAAATCGCTTTTAAATGTGCTTTATAAATAAACTTTGATTTGATTTGATTTATGTTTTTTTTCTCCATTGTGGTGGAACATTATGGGACATAATTCACCGTTGTATATATTGTGTGTTGCAACACAGACCTGTTAGAGAGTGTACCGTGTTGTTGTATTCATTCTAGCTTGACAGTAGCAGGTAGCAGATGTTCCTACCTTGTCTGTAAACAAATGGAAAATAAAGTGTGGAGTTCCATACTGAACACATCGCCTCCGACTTCCATTCATCGGCTCTACACCATGCAATTAAAAAATATATATATTATAAGAGAATAAGTTATTCGCAAGGGAACATAACTATTTAATGACATAAAATGCATTTAATTTGAAGTAACATCACAGTGTGCCAACATGTATATGTAAAAACGTCCCTCAGTGACACATCTATTTAAATAGTAGTCAAACAACCTCTGCGGCTGGGGCTACTATACCAGTTTTAAGAATACAAGCAGGGACTTGTGCAGTGCTGCTCACTTAAAGGGTGGGGTCCTGGAAGAACTGTTGGTGTCTGATATGAGGGGCTGCATCGCCATCCTCCTTGTGTCTATTATGCCTAATAGTTAGACTCTGGCAAGGAAGTAGCAACTTTCTATGCACAGTGAAACTGTATATTCATAACCTACACATTATTGTCAAATCGCATTCATATACATTTTAAGATACAACAAAGACACAAAAGCAGAACTGTCTATAACGAAACAGGAAATGCTCTTGATCCAAGGTAAGCTATTCAACCGTTCAGGTTTCTAATAAAGAATGGCTTTGGAAACAGTCACAGGGAAACTGGGGATATAACACAGGAAAAGCCAACATACCCATCACTGGAATTTAGCAAGGCAAGTAGGAAATCACAGCAAACACTTCCTTTTCTCATGACTTATTGGGAAAACATCTTTATCCAAACAAAAAACAAGTCCAAAGCCATTAAAGGGAGAGGCACAAACCTGCAACTCCTTGCGAAATCACAAACAATTATTCAAAAGTTACTAATTATTCAGTGCCTGAATGAGCAAGAGTAGTTTATAAAGTGCCATGTAACACAAACTTACACTACATGAGATTTTGTTTAGTATAGTCTGAGTCTTGCACATTTTTCATTAACATTACATCAGTAAAGAAAAAAAGGAAGTCTTGTGCATGCATTTGAAGAAATGACCTCGCACAACCCATCAAGTTACCCAAAAAGCCTTTGTCCCAGTCATGTTTTTGGTTAATAATACAAAAAAGGTGCGTCGGAATTTGTTCTATAGTTTATAGCAGGTTACCACCACTGGCTTGAAACCAAGCGGCAAACTCTGGGGCAGAGCCGGGAGGACAATAAGGAAGTGCCTCAAACTGCAGTTCATCTAGTGGCCAGTAGGAACAGTCTGCAGAAGGGAGCAATTTCCATAGACCCCCATGTTAAAATGCCCAACTTTACAGCAGAAATAAACGTGTTTACATCGTGGTTCAAAAAACCATATTCTCTGTATAGTTAGATTCGTGACTATGGATTGCGGGGTGAATTTCTTCTCAACTCATCTGTTTAATAGAGTGGCAAAGTCCTTCCCCATCCGGTGGACCTCCATGGGACCTTATTTCGGAAAAAATATGTATTGAAGTCAATGGAGAGAGAAAGATTATCTTTCGATCCTGTTTGAATTGTGCCACAAATTACACATATGTGACCTGCTCTATCGAAATCAGTCGCATTGACCCGAAGACACATTTTGAGTTGTATACACTGTTGGAAGGAGGAGATTCATAGCTTTCTAATGATATCAGGATTGTTTTTGTACTCCAAATATTAAGCAAAATATGTCACATTATATAATGACTGTCACCGAGTCATCATTTTGAGAAAAAGGCCTTCAAAGTTTCCTCTTCTCTGGAATCCATCGATCTGATTGATTATTAGCGGAGCAAATGATCAAAATAGTCCGGAGGGAAGATATTTCCGTTTGGATTACTGGTCTAGGGGAAGCTCGCGAGTGTGTGTGTGTGTATACGTGTGTGTGTTTGTGTATTTTTGCGTAAGTGTATATTGTGTTTGTTTCCCGGGGAAAACACTCACGAGAAACACCGGCTGTTGTTATGCCTGCTGTGACGTTAAGTTACTCCGTTCTCCGCTTGTAATTATGCCGTCACAAGCTTCATAGTTGTATTTATCATCTGAATTTGCCGAAACAAGTTTAATATTCTGATTTTGTTTATTTGAAATCAGATGAAAACAAACTGTAACGGACCCTGCCGTGTTATCTATGATTACTATACGCCTTACATTCATAATTTCAGCCGGAGGGAGGGGGGGCGGCGCTGCGGAAGAGCAGATTGCGAGTGAGAGGTGCCTGTCATCTTCCCTTTACAAGCTTCACAAATGTATTTATCGTGTGATTTTGGAAATAAAAGTTTCATATTCTGAAAGCCAAGACTTTGTTTATTTAAAATCAAACAAAACACCCGAACCCCGAAAAAATAGTTTTTTTACGCAAATCCACGTTTATTTTGAAATGAGCCGTTGCGACTTCCGACTGATTTCGATAGAGCGGGTCACATATGATGTTTGTCAATTTAAAAGATAATTTTGCAAGTAAAAAAAAAAAAGATGTGTCGTAAAACTGTGAAGTAACACATTTTTTTGTGTGAAGCGCTCAATGAACTACTTCTCGTCAATGTCATGCAAAGCTGCCTGCCTGCCTGCCTTCCTTTGATTCTCTCTGAACTGCCTGATCTTTTTAATGTTTAATGTCAACCATTTGTGCAGATTGCATGAAGTAGAAAAGATCACTGATGCTAATGTAGCATTAGCGTTAGCATTTCTCCCCCGGGCTTAAATGGTGTATTATAGAATGATCACACCGGTGTGACAGTACTCTTCAAAGGGTTCACGAAATATGACTACTACTCTTACTGTTTAACATTTTGGGTTACTTAATGTTACTTCATGTTAAGGCTAATAAAAATGACAAGGTTAAGCCGGCTGTAATGCTAACTAACGTGCTTGCTACTAGCTAGGTAGCTAACTTGATCCAGCCACTCCTGGTCCTTTCATCAGACGGGAAGCGAAAGAATGAGCAAGACCCATTGCTGGTATGATAACAACCTGGTACTAAACACACAGGCATCTTGTTAAAGTTATCTTATCTTAGCTATCTCTATTTTAGTGGAGGAAAACAATTGTGACATCAGTTATGAGTGACATCACTTACGCGACTCTGGGATTTGTAGTCTTTCTAATGATTTTTTAAGATTGACAAACATCATATGTGTAATTCATGGCACAATTCAAACGGGATCGAAAGATAAGTTTTCTCTCTCCATTGACTTCAATACATTATTTTTCCGAAATAAGGTCCCATGGACCGGAAGTAGATGGGCGTGACTTCGCCACTCTATTAATATTCAGTCTTAAAGTTATGCATAAATTAGGGCGTGGTCACATTGAGTGACAGCTCTGTCAAGTGACTGCGGCTGTAAGCTTCTTGTCTCTCTGCTAGCAGCTCCATGATGCTACAGGCACTCTGCCTGGTCAGTTCAACCGGGGGACACAACTTGAACCCGGCCGTGTTTGTTTGTTCTTCATGCTTATATCGGACTATTGTGACTCGCTCTGCGGTTAAAACAGACGGTGCATGAATGCGGTTTTGCGGTAAGTGAAATTCGAGTACTTTATTTATGTGTTTTTGATTTTAATCAGCTACGTAATTAATGTTAAGGCTTGGGTTAGCATGTAAGGCAGTGGTAGCTAGCTACATCTGTGCTAACGATGCTAATCGTAGCCTCCAAGTTAAAACGAAATAGAGAAGTGTTAAGCGTTAAGTGGGATAATACTGTAAAACAAACGGCTTCTGTTTTGAGGTTGGTAAGGTCATCCTTGTAAGTTAGAGAGATATTTGATTATGTAGGTAACTGTATGCATCGCTAAGGTTAATTTGAATTCGCTATGCTCGAGTATGTAGACAAGCTAACGTCAAAGTAGTGTTGAATAGCAGCGTAGTGTATGTGAAATCAACCTCACAATAAGATGTGTGTATATTACAATATGGTTTGTTCATTGCTGGAGTTCATTATTGAGCTTACACGTTAACGTCACAGTCATATCTGAAGAACGAACCCAAACCTTGTTGTTTTTATTAATTGTATTACCAAATTTGTATCAAATAAATAGTAAGCATTGGATTACCAATGCTTAGTATTTATTTGATTTTCATTACACTTGTGAAACCGACTAATTGTGGCTGTAGAACGTGAACATGTAACTTAATGCCTGCATTTAAGGACGATGAATAGCCTACTCAATGCTTTAGGGATGATTTGTTAAAAATATTAGATCAGACGCTATGTGTGCTTCAGTTAAAACTAAGCTTATTCATTGCATTTCATTTGTTCTTCCAAAGTTACAGTAAAATAAAAAGGACCCTGACTCGGCCAATACACAATCCAACATGTTCAACAGAAGAGAATAAGTTATATTGTTTGTACACATGGTTCTTTACATATATATCTGTTTAAAGTGTCCAGGTGATGCAGACAGGCTGGACCAGAGAGTGAGAGACAGAACTGGACTCCTGACAGCAGTGAACTTCAGCACAGGTACAAATACTCTTTTTTCATACTGTACAAAGAATCAAGAAAGATATTGGTTTAAATAAATGAAGTATTGACTTTAATACACTGATATACATTCCATTAAACAATACTAAATACTAGATCACCTACACATCAGTGAAGTTGAGGGGTTTTTCCATGCAAAGGGTTACATTTAGATGTTAACAAGCAATATTACTTTGTCAGCTTTCTAATTTAATGTATTGAAGGCAAAGATATTTAACACATAGTGAGAACTGCTACTATTTATCTCTCAATATTGTCTGTAAAAACGTGGTAAAGGTTATTCTTTCAGAGACAACAGAGCAAGCTTCTACAGTTGCACTAAGTTTTGATAACAGTTCAATATTATTTTGATAATAAAATAGATTTCAATGTTGATGAATTTCATACTGTTAATTCATAATCTGATTGTCTTTGTAGCTCACTGTTGAAATAAAATAAAAACATTACAAAATAATTATATCTACAGCCCCTAAAAACACAAACACACCTCTTTCATAAATAACACACTTGTTCTGCAATAATATGTTTTATGTTTCCTGTAATGTTTGTTAGGAAAGGACATGCCTGAAAGACACGACTCAACATTTTCTCCTTCTCTGAGGGTCAAGAAGAACATCCAAGAGGACAATTAAAAGCTGATGTTATGAGATTTTAAGACCAGTACAGGACATTCACCATGAAACTACTTTTATTGTGAAAACAAAGATCTGCACACCGAATATTTTTGTAGTCTATCAGGACCATCATTTGTTTGTGACGCTGCACCTCAGAGAAGGTGTGTGTTAGGATGCGTGGAAAGGGTAGGACCCAAATGCAGACTACAAAAAAAAAAAAGGTAAAAAGGTCTCGAAACAAAAAGCGAGCTTTATTTTAAAAGCTGAACAAAAACATGGCATGAAACACATAGGTTGTACAAAAACTGACCGTGACCAACATGGAGGGAGACAGGAGAGACAACCGTGACTGACACAGAGGGAGACAGGAAAAACCAACAATGAACCGACAGGGGAACACAGGAAGAGACAAGACTAAATACAGGGAGGGGTAATCACAAGACAAGACACAGCTGGGGTAAGAGAGGCAGAAACACAAGAGCAACAGGTGAACACAATCAGACAATCAGACACACCAGGGAAACTAACGACAGGAAGGCAAACACAGGAAGAAGGAACAGAGGTGGGCGGAGGGGGCCCGGAGGAGGGACGCAACACCAGGACCAACAGGGTGGGTGGAGGGGGTCCGGAGGAAGGGCCCGGAAGGGGTCCCGGGCGGACGGCCCGGGGGCAAGGCAGAGTCCAAAAAGGGGCGAAGGCCACAGCGGGCGAACTCAGGGGCCCGGGCATGAGAGCGAAGGCAGTGGTTGGAAGAGTCAGGAGGCCGGGCTCGAGGGCGAAGACCACGGCTGGGGAACTCAGGAGGCCGGGCTCGAGGGCGAAGACCGCGGCACTCAGGGGGCCGGGCTCGAAGGTCAAGACGGGACAACTCCGGAGGACGGGCAGGAAGATCATGACGGGACAGCTCCGGAGGACGAGCAGAAAGGCGCCGACGGGACAGCTCCGGAGGCCGGGCAGGAAGGCGCCGACGGGACAGCTCCGGAGGACGGGCAGGAAGGCGCCGAAGGGACAGCTCCGGAGGACGGGCAGGAAGGCGTCGACAGGACAGCTCCGGAGGACGGGCAGGAAGGCGTCGACAGGACAACACCGGAGGACGGGCAGGACGGCGTCGACAGGACAACACCGGAGGACGGGCAGGACCCAGTATCGACCGGACAGGAACCGGAGCCGACCGGACAGGCGCAGACGGGACCCCGAACAAGACATGGGCTGGCGTCAATGGGACCCCGGATGTAGCAAGGGCTGGTGTCGACTGGACCCCCAACGGAACAGGACACAGAGTTGGCAGGACCCCCGGCGGGACAGGTGTCGGCGGGACCCCCAACAGAACAGGACACAGAGCTGGCAGAACCCCCGGCGGGACAGGTGTCGGCGGAACCCCCAACAGAACAGGACACAGAGTCGGCAGGACCCCCGGCGGGACAGGTGTCAGCGGGACCCCCAACAGGACAGGATCTGGTGTTGGCAGGAAACCCGGCGGAGTAGTAGTCGGCGGGACCCCCAACGGGACAGGACATGGGGTTGGCAGGACCCACAGCGGAACAGGTGTCGGCAGGACCCCCAACGATACTGGACGTGGAGTTGGCAGGACCCTCAGCGGAACCCCCAACGGCACAGGACATGGAGTTGGCAAGACCCCCGGCAGGAGAGTTGTTGGCGGGACCCCCAACGGGACAGGACATAAGATTGGCAAGACCCCCGGCAGAAGAGTAGTCGGCGGGACCCCCAATGGGACAGGACACGGAGTTGGCAAGATCCCCAGCAGGAGAGTAGTCGGCGGGACCCCCAACGGGACAGGACATAGGATTGGCAAGACCCCCGGCAGAAGAGTAGTCGGCGGGACCCCCAATGGGACAGGACACGGAGTTGGCAAGATCCCCGGCAGGAGAGTAGTCGGCGGGACCTCCAACAGCACTGGACATAGGGTTGGCAGGACCCCCGGCAGAAGAGTAGTCGGCGGGACCCCCAACGGGACAGGACATAGGATTGGCAAGACCACCGGCAGAAGAGTAGTCGGCGGGACCTCCAACGGCACAGGACATAGGGTTGGCAGGACCCCCGGCAGAATAGTAGTCGGCGGGACCCCCAACGGGACAGGACATGGAGTTGGCAAGACCCCCGGCAGGAGAGTAGTCGGCGGGACCTCCAACGGCACAGGACATAGGGTTGGCAGGACCCCCGGCAGAAGAGTAGTCGGCGGGACCTCCAACGGGACAGGACATAGGATTGGCAAGACCCCCGGCAGAAGAGTAGTCGGCGGGACCCCCAATGGGACAGGACATGGAGTTGGCAAGACCCCCGGCAGGAGAGTTGAGACCTGAGCAGCAAGGTTTGACATGTGTAGAGCCAAGGACTGATTGCTTTCAGCTAAGGCTTGCATCATCTGCTCATGTTGGCCCAGAAGATTTCCCTGAAGAGAAATGGCGTGCTGGACCGGAACAGAGGCCGGAACCATGGCTGCTGGGGCCAGAACTGGGGCTGGAACCATGGCTGCTGGGGCCACGGCTGGAATCCTGGCCTTGCGTCTCCTAGAGACCCTTTGGAGGCTCCGTGGACCTCCTAAGGCAAGGCGGGATCCCGAGAAGGGGTTTGAGGCTTGAAGCTGGCACTCAGGGCTGCTAGTAAAAACTCTGAGAAATTCAGGCAAAGAGCTCCACAGCCATGGCACGTTATCCACCTCCATTTGTGCTCTTTTGAGGACAGCCTCTTTCTCCCTGCTAGTCGAGGTTCTACTCCACACAGCATAAAGACATCGAAGGGAGTAATCCAGAGAAAGCAAATCAGAATCAAAATCAAAAACATAATCCGCTGGGTCCATAATTGGTCGGTTCATTCTGTTAGGATGCGTGGAAAGGGTAGGACCCAAATGCAGACTACAAAAAAAGGTAAAAAGGTCTCGAAACAAAAAGCGAGCTTTATTTTAAAAGCTGAACAAAAACATGGCATGAAACACATAGGTTGTACAAAAACTGACCGTGACCAACATGGAGGGAGACAGGAGAGACAACCGTGACTGACATGGAGGGAGACAGGAAAAACCAACAATGAACCGACAGTGGAACACAGGAAGAGACAAGACTAAATACAGGGAGGGGTAATCACAAGACAAGACACAGCTGGGGTAAGAGAGGCAGAAACACAAGGGCAACAGGTGAACACAATCAGACAATCAGACACACCAGGGAAACTAACGACAGGAAGGCAAACACAGGAAGAAGGAACAGAGAAGACACAAGGAGGAAAACATTTCAAAACAAAAGGTGGAAAATGAAAACAAAAATACAAAACCGTAACAGTGTGGTTATAGGCTTATACAGTAGTGTGGCAAAAAACATAGTCAGCTGATAGAATGCACCTATTTCCACATCTACACTCCATCAGCTGATTATTTCTATTTGCCTCACTTTATGAGCTTCACATCACTTGTGCCTTGTACCGCAGAGTTTGCAACGTCACAAATAAATGGGGCCAATCTTCAGTCAGATGTGAATGTGTAATCTAACATTTTCAGTAAGAATAATGGACAAAAGGAGTGCAAATACAAATTCAATTTATTGAAATGTGAACCAAAAGTTAATCAAAAATGTTTTAAATAAAAAGCACATATGGACAGAAGGTGTAAACCTATTAAATGTATAAGTAAACACATTTAGTCAAATAAAGTGACAGACTAGGGCTGAAGTCGAATAGTCCATTTAGCTTAGGAACCTTCCTAACGGAGTGAAATGACCCGGAAGTCCCTCAGTGGCAGCCATGATAAGTGCCGTTCGAATTCTCTAGATGATAGGAAAGGAGGTTTCAAACTTCCTTTATAACCTCCTTTAGCTTAGGAACCACTGGACCTCCCTAACCGAAAGGAGAGGAGAAAATGCTGCCCCACAATGCCTTGCAGCCGCAGCATTTGCCGTCACACAACAGTCGGCCGTTCACGGAAACAACCGATTATGACCGAGAAATGATATCATGAAAGTTACGGTGCTTATTAAGCATTTTAAAACGTATGTGGTAAGTTGCCAAAGTGCTTTGTTTTGAACGTTCATCAGTATTATAATCAAAAAGAGAAATATGAACGTTAGTTTTTACTGAAATGATCAAATAAAGTCAACATTTCACAGTCTTTACTGAGCTGTGTGGGGTTTGTTCAACTTTTAAAAGATGTTTGAATGGTGATACACACAGTGATAGATGTTAAGGACTAACGTTTATAATAAATACATCTGTATTGATTTTAAGATATTTTCATAGTTCATACAATCATACATATTGGGATCATTTGTATTAATGTGGACCGGAGGGAGAGGGTGACGAGCATAAATTTCACTTTCCTTTTTTATTTCAATTCCAACTTTGGTCATGAAGAATATGTTTCTCTGTTGTCCCCGTTCATAAAGCATAAAACAACAGCATCAGAGCACGGTGCAGAGTCTCTAGATGAGTTTACAGTAGTCCCTCGTTCTTATTATACATCCATGTTGTAGTCCGCTGTATAGAAAACTGGAGTTTCCATAGTTTCCCCACAGCAGCAGACGCACATTTATGACGTCCGCTGGCGCATCATAAACACGTCGGATAGTGAAAGTGCAGTCGGATTCTCTAAAGTACCGCAGTCTCTTCGCCTAAGTCCTTTTGAATTCTCCTATCCACTATCCCTTAACCCTATGACGTTTCACTCAGAGGTCAAGGAATAGACGATAGGGTTAGACGTTAGGAGCTGATTTTTGGACTATTCGACTGCAACCTAGGACTGTGCAGGTGGTATCGGCTATGCCCAGCATGGGCTCCTCCATCAGGCCTGGTCCACCTCCTCCATCAGGCCTGGTCCTCCACGCAGAGGAAAGACCCTCAGTCCTCTCCAAACCAACAGACAGGACGTCCATCACACGGAGGTTTCTCCCTGAAGTCTCTGCAGCTCTCGGGACACCATGCTGTCTCAATCCGTCCACACTGAATATGAGAGGGGGAAAATGAAAATAATAAATGTTTTAGAGAATAAGAAATATAAAGTTGACTGTTGAGTTGCTCAGTTTTTTTAGATTGTCAATACTATTACTGTATAACTAATATCTCAGGAGAGGCACATTCAAATAAAGATTGGTCTTTAAATACATTTAGTTGATTTTGTCTTTTGAATTGTTTGTCTAAAGTCAAGGATCTAGAACTGGTACTTATAGTTTTAATGATACAGTCTGGTTTTAATGCTGTTTGGAGGAGGCATCACAGGTAAGAGCACTAACTAGCTACCATCACATGTACCTTAGCTTGACTTAAATGTATTAAACGTATAATTAAAGGTGGGGTAGGTAAGTTTGAGAAGCCGGCTCAAGATACACTTTTTGTTATATTCCATGGAATGCTCTTAACATCCCGATAGCAATGAATATCTTAAGTGCTTTGACAAAAAATCCATTAAAAAATGTCATCTGTGGAAGCCGTAGTACTGTAAAAAGCACGACCAATCATTTTAGCCGGCCCAGCTAAAATAACTGGATGGCCTACCTGCCTGTCAGCCTTCAATCTGTGCACAAACTTATCTCGTGCCCTCATTGGTCATGTGCGCGTTCGTGTGTGTTGGAGGAGGGGCTCTGTAAGGAAATGGCAGATCTTTTTTTTTTCCGGTTGTGTATTTTCAAATTCTAGCGCACTCAAGCTGGCTTCTCCAAAATTACCTACCCCACCTTTAAGTGATAGCAAAATATAAATAAATAATGTCATGCAAGCAACATATTAATATTTGCTTGATTCCAGTGTTGAATTTGGCACAATTGCATACAAACGTTAACCTGTTCCACTCTGAGCCTGTTTTTCAGGTCTCAGGCTCGAAAATGACATTCCCAGAACAAATGACCATATCTTCCCTTCTAAAAGGGTTAAATTAATAATCTTTTCTCAAAGTAATGATAAACCTGTGAGTTGGATGTAGAAGTGTCAGAATCAATATAAATGTTTTTTATTTTAAAGAAAATTCAGATTTTACATAGTAAAAAACTGTAAATTATAGTGTCCGTCCAAAAATTATTTTTTACAGATAGTGAAAACTACCCTTGGATGATGGGTTAGTAGACTAAAAGCTTTAGGAATCCAAAGTACAACATATAATAAGTACCCTGTATCAAGATTGATGCAAAACAAGTGAAATTTGACCTTTTTAGAGAGATTTAGCCAAAAACTGGGCCATCTGGGGTCATTTGGGTGGATTTGACCTATCTCTGGCCCCCCTTGCTCGATCTGGTTGGTTGACATACCCTTGTGACCGTTAGAGCCAATAGAATCGAAGGAGGATACTCACATAGACACACATTGTAAAGAAAAAATGTTGCCGCTTCGCGTGTGGAAAGCGAAACTAAACTGGAGGAATGTCTCCTTCTGGAGTTTGGAAACTAAAACGCAGTTGTATTGCTTATGGATTATCAGAAATAATTTCAAAGAAGGCACAGACACATAGGATGAACCTATGGATTAACTGCAGCATCGTTTTTTTTTATCGTTTTAATGCCATTGAAGACCACTTTTGACCAAGGTGAGCCATATTTACATGTTTAGCTTCTTGGCTCCACATGTGATGATGTACGCTTTCGTTGATAGCGTCGCGAATGTTTATCACTGAGTGTTGAGGTGGGCACCGTTAGATTCAGTGTCTCCAGGACACCAAAAAATAGTGTTTGGTTGTGCATCTAGGATAAGTAATAAGGGAGTTCTGAGTGAGTTTATGTGCCTTTGTCGGTCCCGTTTTTTCGATCGAGGCTAATTCAGAGGCTGAGTGCTAGCATTGTGGGGTTTTTTTGAAAAAAAAAATTAAAAAGATCAGTTAGCTGAGTTTCTTCCCGTTACATGGATATAACACATTCATAGTTTTATTCAATATTAAGATTCCTTAGACGTTGTTTCCTGCAAATGACGCGTTTATCCGCCCGGTACCGGGGGGAAGGCGTGAAACAGGTTAAGGGATTTTAAGATTCTGAAGTATTATGCTAAAAACTCAATAACTTAGATTATTATTTATAGTTTTGCTGAATAGTTTAATGTCCGCTTACCTTAGAAACGTAAAATACGACGGCAGTGTGCAGACGGGGAGCATGTTAGCTTAGCTTGGTAGCTTCAGCTAGCTCAGGAACTTCCAGCTCGGTAACAGGAGGTCCCGCCTCTTTGCCCTTATTTGGAGCAGGCGGGAGTTAGACTCTGACGTCACTGTCGAGACGTTAGTGGCCGACACCGCCTACTTTAGGCTTCTCGGCAACTCTGCAGAATCCTATGGGTGACGTCACGGACCCTACGTCCATTTATATATACAGTCAATAGCTGCGTTAACACTGCAGCACTTTTCCCACTTTAGTTCCGATATAGTTCCGAAATGTCGCGTTCACACCAACAAGAGCCGGAACTAAAATTAGTTAATCAGAACCTGCTGGGAGTCCCAGCAGCTTCTACTGAAGCCAGTCCCCAACTCCGGGGACTTCCGGCCGGGGACTTCGGATGGCAGTATACGCCGTGAAGTTGTTTGCGGCCTGCCAGTAAACCCAAAGCAGAAGAAGAAGAAGTGACGTCAGCGGCTTCATTTGCCTAATCCTTCCCCAGGAACTTATTCCGGTGTGAACGCGATCTGTACTTAGTTCATGAGAACTAAAGAGCTCTCATGAACTAAGTTCTCATGAACCTTTGTGGGAAAAGTACTGCGGTGTGAATGAGCCTTATGGTATAAACCCCTGCATGTCTGTCAATAAACACATGAATGCAACAGTACCAAAGCAGAGGTGGCAAGTAATTAAGTACATTTACTCAAGTACTTACTTAAGTATCATTTGAGATACTTGTACTTTACCTGAGTTTTTGCATTTTTCGCTACTTTGTATCTTTACTCCACTACATTTATTTAATACCTTTAGTTACTTTACAGGTTTGGATTAATGATGTGAAATATAATCAACACTTAAATTAGACTTTAGTTACACCTGGAGTAAATTCACAAGCTACCCTGCAGTATACAAAGTCATTAAAACTAGTTGCACTTTTACCAGCTTTGAGAACACTTTAAAGGTCACCTATTATGTTCATTTCATTTCATTTCAAACCTTTATTTATCCAGGTTGTATCCCATTGAGATCATTGATCTCTTTTTCAAGGGAGACCTGCTCAAGTAGGTTCCACATGAAACATTAAAAACATAACAGAGCAACAAAAGGACATCATACAGTAGCAATGTTATATTTGAACAATATATTATAGGGCCATATCCAGGGTTCGAGTTATAATCTGAGCTTTATGGGGGTCTTTAAAACTAACGCGTGCGCACACACGCAAGCGCGCGTGCACGCACACACACACACACACACACATCCTCTACTTGCTACAAACTTAAATATGAAAAGGTTCAACTACGCACACCACACACCACATCATCTCGGCTTATGCAGCACGCTCACAGGCATAGATTGTGCAATAATTTATTGCGCACCTTGGAGGTGAAGTGCAGGCATATTGTCATTCAAGAGAGAATACGATGCGTAGTTCTTTTGGAAAACATGTTTTTCTTTTAGCCTATTTACCACGTTAACGTAAATAATACTCATTACATTGACACATGCATTATTTGTGATTCAAATAATGGTTGTTGGTAATGTATTAGCGACCCCCACAGATGTATGATTTCACTGCTTTCATGGGAGCTCAGAGCCCTCCTTATGGGAGCTCAGCTCCCATTGGCTCCCACATAACTTGAACCCTGGCCATATCTATATAAATCATGTCTCTTTAGTATTTTGCTCAAAATACCAAACAGATCACTCATTGTAGCATGCCTCATACCCCTCTATTTCAGCCCTGTTACTAAAGTGCTGATTCTGGGTCTGGCTTTTTAATTGTAACCGAGCTGCTGCTGGCCACGCCCCTTTGGATCTGCTGCTGGCCACGCCCCTTTTGAGCGTCCGCATGCAAGCAGTGAGCTCTGTGAAGAGAAGGCTGTATACCAGCAGAAACTCAGCTAAACGCTGCCATGATTAAACGCCATATTATGTTCCAAACCACATCAAGCATTATTTCTGAAACAGTATGGAGCTCAAACGCTTTCTCTGTCGTGGGTTTACTACAAGGACAGTACCTTTTTATATCTTGCTTCTTTACACATATTCTCTCCAGTACAGCGTTAGCTCTGAGTGTTAGCGATGCTTGCTAATGTAAACGCAGACCATATTACTTCTAAAACACGTAGCGGTTTGTTTCTGATACAGCACATAGCTGGACATGTTCTTTATTCAGTGTTTACCACTAGAACAGTGCCATTATATGTATTTTATATATAACAACTTTACTCCAAGTCCCTCCCGTAGACATCCTGCTGAATACACAGACACACAGCTGGGGGAGGGGATTCAGCTAGCGACTATATATGGAGACGATAGGTTGGGATGTATGTGGAACGTTGCCAGGAGTTCAACGTAAAGCCAGCCCACATTTTAGTAATGTTGTCATGACCGCAGAAAATCTGGATTAGCTCCGTTGAACCCCCGTTTTTAGAGGTGTGGGTAAGGTAGAAAAGAGAGAGGGTTGTTTTTTCTGACACTTTGTGAGTCTCCTAACACACATATTTATGTATAAAAGACATCAGAAAGTACCACCTCTGCACCAAAGTAATGCTGTCAGCAGAAGTTTAGTCAAAGTCACACATGGATGTGTTTTATCAGGGGGCATGAAGATTGAGAAGTGTGCAGTGTTGGTTAACTCAGTGGTTCCCAAACGGTGTGCCACGGCAAGTCCGGGTGTGCCGTGGGATTTTGTGACAACCATACGTTATTATTGCAATATACAACTACACACATTTTTTTATTTTTTTATTTACTATATCAGTACTTTGTATGCACTCATTTCATAATACAGAGGCAAACTCTATACCTAAAAACAATTCTTTAAAAAAAAATCCTCACAGAACCCCATATTTCGCTGTTAACGCAGTTGCACAGGTGGGAATTATAAGACCGTGACACATCGAAGGCTGAAGGACAACATTAAAACAGAGAAACACGCAAGAGGGAAAATGGAGCGCTTTCTTGTGCGGAGCAAACCACCAACCACCAGTGCAGAGACTGCCGACAACCCACCACCGAAAGAAAAGAGGAAAAAAACTGTCAGCAGACAGTATCATGAAAGTTACCTGTCTTATGGCACTGCAGGCGAGCGGCAGATTTCCCCTACAAATAGACGAATCTACTGACATAAGTGGGGCTGCCCCACTTCTGGCAAACGTCAGATATGTTGATGCTGACTCTATCAAAGAGACGTTTTTCTTCTGCAAAGAAATGGAAAGCCATACTACGGGAGAAGATGGTGAATTACATCAAATCAAGGCCCCTGAAATCTCGCCTCTTCTCCCAGCTGTGCGCCGAGATGGGAGCCGACCACCAAAGCCTGATCCTCCACACAGAGGTACGTTGGCTGTCACGGGGGAAAGTCCTATCCCGTCTTTATGAGCTTCGGGAAGAGCTTTTGGAGTTTTCACGTGAACACGCTGTCCCACATAAAGACAAGCTCGCGGATGAGAGGTGGTGCGCCAGGCTGGCTTACCTCGCAGACATATTTGGGCATCTCAACGAGTTAAACGGCAAGCTTCAGGGCAGGAATGAAAACATTTTATCATCCACAGACAAAATTCGGGGGTTTATGGGCAAACTTATCCTGTGGCGCGAGGCTTTGGAACAGGGCTCCATGGACATGTTCCCGCTGGCATCAGCTGCGCCGCATGCAGCTAGGGAGCGCGCTGTATATGCCAAACACCTTCAGACCTTAAAAGAGAGGTTTGACCGCTATTTTCCACGTGTGGCTGACATCGAGGACTATGACTGGATCCGAGACCCATTCCACCAGGAATTCCCAACAGAAAAGCTCACTATGAAAGAGAGAGAGGAGTGTGCAGAGCTCCGTGTGGACCGCACACTGAAACTCAAATTTAGTGAGCTCCCACTGGATCAGTTTTGGTTGGCTTCTGCATCGGAGTACCCAAGCATCTCCCACCACGCGATTGAGCAACTTCTTCTTTTTCCCACTACCTACCTGTGTGAGTTGGCGTTCTCTACTCTGGTTTACATGAAGAACAACAGGAGGTAACGGCTCTCTGTTGAACAGGACTTGCGAGTGGCCCTCTCCTCAGTGCCACCAAGGATTAAAAAAATCTGCGCGCCCCGACAGGCACATGTATCTCACTCATTTGTAAGTCGGCAAAATATTTACAATAGCACATGTTTCAATGCTGATTGCTGAAATGTTACATTTATAATTTGTAGTTCAGGCCCATGGACAGTGCAGCTTCCTTGCATTGACAGTTCTCTGTGCTGAATTTCTGCTGAGTCTTTGCCTCATTTTTTATTTTGTGACCTGTCTGGTTTAAATGAGTGTGTTGCTGCTTTGATGAAGCCTAATTTGATAAAGTTTCAAATTAATTTCTGAAATATTTCGTTAATAAATATTTCATGAGTAATATAGTTGTCTTTGTCACATTTTATTTGGCATTAGTAAATAATTATGCACATTTACAGATAGTTTACATGATATGAGTGATAACACGTGTTATAAGGGCTATTTTGCACAATAGGTGTGCCTTGAGATTTTTACTTGTCCTTTGGTGTGCCTTGGGCACAAAAAGTTTGGGAAGCACTGGGTTAACTAATGCCTGCTTCAAGCTGCACTTAATATTTAAAGTGGATTCACTCATTAATTAAGCTCATAAGGTGCATGGAGCTCTTTACTAACTGCTTCTTCTGTCTCTCTTTTCCAACAAACCGGTTCCAGAGCCGGTTGCGGGCTAGAGCCTGATTTAGCTCTGGTTCTTCCTGTTTCCACCGCAGCGGAGCCGCCTGTAAGCACCGACTCGGCAAGAACCAAGAACCAATACGTCACGCTTACGTCGGAGGGGGGCGAGATTAACCTGAGCAATAACAATTCATGGCGAGTACAGCAATTAAAAGTAACAAGCAGTAGTGCTGAGCAAAGTGACTAGAACGTGACAACACACTTATGAAAAAAGCCAGGCAACACTAACCAGGCTTAGTGTGAGTCTGTTTATGTTTTACCTATCTTTAATGACAATCCGTTCGCTGTTATTGATCATTGGCAGACAGACTTTTTCCTGTTGTTTTGTATTATAACAGCAATCGATGGAATCAATACACGGGATACACCAACACACTCTCACTCCCTAAACGTCCAGGAGAGACGCTTGGTCAGGGTCCCGTGGCGTGCAGTTGGGACGCGCCGAGGCTCCTTCAGCTTCATAAACGGACGCAAAGAGCTTTCAACTGATTGCAATGTATTCCCATCGGCGGCGGTATTTGACGCTCAGGGAAGCACCGCATCGGTCCATGTCGGCGGCCCTTAAAGGCAATGTGAGCGTCCATTCCCATTGGATAACGGAGAATTGTACACCCGGAAGTAACTATTCTCCTTACTGTCGATTGATTTTACAGTGATATCTGCACTACTCATCAACTCAAAAACACCAGAGTATCCTTGTTAATTACACAACATTGATTGGTTTAAATTGTGTGCAATGCTTTTGTATTTTTCCCCTTCGATTCGGAGAAACAAATATTTTTTCGGAGTTTAGGATGGCAGAAGACACTACACTACCCAGAATCCTCAGCTATTGTTCCGCTTTGCCTCAAGCTCTGTGATTGGTTGACCTCCAACTGCATTCCATATGAAAAAAAACGTTTCGTAAAAGATAAAATCATACTTTATTCAGCAGTGCTTGCTTTACTCTTTGAAAGTCATCACATGAATGCATTGTAATGAGTGGTTCGGCTGCATTAAATATTACACATCTGTCGTAGTTCTTTATTTATCTACAGAGATCGGGCCTCAGAATAGACCGGAAACTATTCTTTTACCGTTCTGTTTTAATTTCACAATAAAGTTAGTAGTAATATTTTGTTTTGATATTATTGTTTTTTATTAACTACTAGACCGCTGGGTCATGTTAATACCATCTTTTCTGTGTTGCTGTGGGTTTTTTACATCGCTTTTGTGTTACAAATATCAAAACAATAACAAAATATATCCGTTGTAAACTAAACCGGAAACAGCAGTATATTTTATTTTGTTAACACTGTAAACTTGACAGCTTTTTAACCCAAACCACCTACTGGTTAAAGCACGTTATTACACGTTTAGAGTAATTGCAATGCAGGTAGATTGTGTTGCTTTTTAATGACTGTTTAAAATGCCTTTTTCTTAATGTCTTTCATTTTTGTAAAGCACTTTTGAATGTGTTATATTTTATGAAAACATTTAAATATTACGAGTACATACAAAATAGGAGGAAAGTAGAAGGTCAATGATAGAAATATAGAATAGAAAATATCTAGAAGATACTGTAAATGGTATCTAGAATAAAACAGTTTAGTGCCGGATGTACAAAGATATTAATAGGAGGATGTGCAAAACAGACAAACTAATTAGGCTTTATTTAAACATTAAATAATACTTTAGGTTAAGGTCTTCTTTTAAATACATGTAAGCAAAAAGCTTTGGGGGTATCTATATTAAGCCTGACAAAGTACTTAACGTTTAATATATTGCACAGTTTGTTTTGGGACTTTACAATCAACTTTCCTGCAATGTTAACTATGTTGAAGCACTTATTTTAACCGATATTATACATATTTATTATACTCTTATAAGATGTATGTAGATAGAATAAGAAATGTGCAGAATATGACAGTTTAATGGTGGAGGTACACACATATTGATAGATCTCTTGTTGAGGAACCTATGACCCAAGTTTGTCATCATTGCATAACTACACCGTAGTTGTGTATATGATATTTCAATAAACCTTTGAAAATCTTGAAATCTTGAAAGGGATGTGCAAAATAGCCATTATATACAGTTTTTGATGAACGATTAGAGAATAACGAGTAATGAATATGCTTTATAGGGATCTGCAGATACATTTTTTGTCTTCTCAAGCACCAACTACCAAATATCTCGCCTGATTGTTGGCACTTGACAATCACCTTCACTGAATTTTACTCAGGTGTAACTAAAGTCTGATTTAAGGGTTGTTTATATTTCACATCATTAATCCAAATCTGTAAAGTAACTAAAATAAATGTAGTAAAAATACCAGGTTAACCTTAAAGAAAGCCCTCAGGATTATAAAAGACCCCCATCACCCCAGCCACAAACTGTTCTGTCTGCTGCAGTCTGGCAGGCGGTACCGCAGCATCCGGACTACAACCACCAGACTCAGGGACAGCTTCATCCCACAGGCCAGAAGACTATTAAACACCTGAACAACATCCATAACAACATCCATAACAACAACATCCATAACATCCATAACATCCATAACATTCATCTGGCTGCTACTTAGAAATTATTTGTCTAATATATCATATTCCAATCACTTGTATATAGACTCTTATTGCACAATTTAACTTTTTACTATTTTACTATTTTTCTTTTTGTATTTACTTGCACTATTTTTTCTGTGTCATTGTTTTATTGTGTTGCACTGTTGGAGGAGCCTGTGACCTAAGGGGGGGGGGGGGGTTCATTCAATTTCAAAGTGCTGTTTGACGCGGTGTAAACTTCGTGCACTGCCACTCCAACATCCAATCACAGAGCTTGAGAACTAATCACGGGGTTTGTCAAACAAAGCACATGCTGTAGTCCTAAATGATAGCTGAGGATTCTGGGTAGTGTAGTGTCTTCTGCCATTCTAAACTCCGAAAAAATATTTGTTTCACCGAATCGAAGGGGAAAAATACAAAAGCATTGCACACAATTTAAACCAATCAATGTTGTGTAATTAACAAGGATAATCTGGTGTTTTTGAGTTGATGAGTAGTGCAGATATCACTGTAAAATCAATCGACAGTAAGGAGAATAGTTACTTCCGGGTGTACAATTCTCCGTTATCCAATGGGAATGGACGCTCACATTGCCTTTAAGGACCGCCGACATGGACCGATGCGGTGCTTCCCTGAGCGTCAAATACCGCCGCCGATGGGAATACATTGCAATCAGTTGAAAGCTCTTTGCGTTCGTTTATGAAGCTGAAGGAGCCTCGGCACGTCCCAACTGCACGCCACGGGACCCTGACCAAGCGTCGCTCCTGGACATTTAGGGAGTGAGAGTGTGTTGGATACACAGGTAGCCATGTCCGACTATAAATGCCGCTGAACCACATTAATAAACAATGAACCACAGAACTATAAGTATAAGGTTGGAGAAGTAGTTCTTTAATTTAGTCTGGCTTTGTATGATTAAAAGCAACACGATCATCGACCCGACGCAGTGTTGTTGTTGTTGTTGTTGTGAGCGGCGTTGGGGAGAAAATCAGCTACGTAAACGGTGATGTCATGACGCAGCACCAGTCGGGCTCTGGGCGGTGGAAACACAACTGGGGCTAAAAAGAAGAACCCACGGAGCTAGAACTGGAACTGGTTTGGTGGAAAAGGGGCATCAGACACTCCCCATTGGTAAGGATGGCATGCAGCACACATGATGTTGTGACTTAGTCTGGTTTGTACATCAATAGCTAAAGTTCCTGTTTTGTCTTATTACATCAGCGACCAGGGACCCTGGGTTTCCCTATTACACGGTCCTCAAACACACACTCAAAGGAAACTGTCCCTGAATGACTTTAAAACACATAGGAATGTATATTTGTTTGCATTTATTGACATTACATTTAAAGCAAGAGACTTTAAACTGTTGTCTCTGGCCTGACTGTTGAGGCTGAAGCTGGTCCTTAACCATTTCTTCACTTGTCAAGGCAAGTGCAGCACACCATTCTCTTCCAAAAAGCAGGCTGCCTGGCATTGTCTTTCTCATTCTATGGGGAGTACAATAAAAAAAAGAGAATCAGTAGAGAAAGACATGTCATTTTCTAACATTCAACAAAATGCTGACAATCAGGAGATGTCTTTAGCCTGTTAAACCCGGGCGGGGGCTGCAGGCTTTTTTCACGAAACTATCTCAGGGCTTCTTAACATCTAACAACCTATTAATGTCATACCCACTTAACGGGAAGAAACTCAGCTAACTGACAATATGAACAATTTTTATCGAAACAAAACACAAGTCTAACGCCGAGCCTCTGAATTAGCCCTGAGCGAAAAAATGCTAACGCACTTAGCACATAACTCACGGTATAAATACTTTATTACTTATCGGATCTGCACAAACAAGATATCAGATTAAAGCTGAGATTCCACAGATTCTCGAGGTATAACTGTATAATATCTTTACTGTGCGACCAAAACTCAGGGCAGCGAAGGCAAACCCAGACCACACACCACCTAGCTTTACGGAGCCAAAACTGCAAATATGTCTTACCTTTGCTGTTTTTCTGATCAAAAGTTGTGTTCAATGGCATTAAAATGATCAAAACGCTGCTGAAGGTTAATCCAATGTCTCTGTGTCCCTTTGAAATGATTACTGATAATCCATCATCATATTTATGGCTATAACCTAGTTTTCAGAGCATAACATAGCTTTCGGTTTGGGCAAGCTGCGTGCGCATCACTCTCATTCCTCAATGGTAACGTGTAGGTGGATCTCGATTCTATTGGCTCTAACTGTTCAAAAGAGGTGTCAATCATCAAAATCGACCGAGGGGGGCCAGAGATATGGCAAATCCACCCAAATGACCCCAGAAGTGGGTTTTTTGTGCTAAACCTTTCTAAAAAGGTCAAATGACACTTGTTTTACATCAATCTCGATACAGGGTACTTATTATATGTTACAAAACGGACAAGTCAAATCAAGCAATCTGATTGGTTCTTAGCCGTGATATAATGAGCGTATATCACGGGTAGAATTGTAGTTACTTTTCACAAGTCAGTATCCCTCCGCGTCAGAGAAAAGCTACAACCGTTACAACTGTTAAATTACGTCCGTTACGAAACTAACTAACAAACAAAGCTTAAGATGGAAACATTTAAGGTTAACTTCGACCTCCGGGGTGGCCTTACTGTGGAGGAGTGGATCGAGCAGTGCCTATCTCCAGAAAAAAAAGCACCTAAACGACGACATGCAGAGCTGAAGAGCAGGTAGTAGACCAACTGGAAAAGTACCACCATTCAAAAGCTTTCTGATGCGGGTCTTGAAACAAAGTAGAGAAATGATGACCGTTAGTGGCCACAGGTGCGAAAGCTCTCTCGGGGACCGGAGAAAGTGGAGCAATATTCTCGCCACGCCAAGCAACAGCCTACTACAACCTCAACCTATACAAGTAACCACGTAAGCCATTCTACTGATGCTGGACAGTTTTTCAGTGGGTGCACAATAAACGGCAACATACAAATTAATGTAAATAAATAGCCAAATAATCGATCAACGCTCTCTGTCTAATATGTTCGCTAGCTAGTTAGCGAGTTAGTGTTGTTGCATAGCAACCACCTCGCACTATGTTTTGTGCAGAAGGCAACGGAGGGACTATTTTATTTTGAACATCATTATTTACTAATAAAAACTATTTAAATTAAAGTGTGTATTTTTCTTTCATATTGCCACACTTGGTGGCTTCGCGTCGGGCCGAACCATGCCCCTTAGCTGTGATATAAGGACCATATACCACGGCCTGTCGTGAGCTATTGCTTAATTATAGTTTGGATTCCTAAAGCTTTTAGTCTACTATCCCATCATTCAAGGGTGGTTTTCACTATAAGTAATGTTTGTTTTTTTTGGACGGACACTATAATTTAAATTGTTTTACTATGTTCAATCTGAATTTACTTTAAAATTAAAAAATATCTATATTGATACTGACTTTTCTACATCCAACTCACAGGTTTATCATTGCTTTGAGAAAAAAGATTATTAATTTACCCCTTTTAGAAGCGAAGATATAGTCATTTGTTCTGGGAATATCATTTTCGAGCCTGAGACCTGAAAAACAGGCTCAGGGCTTAACAGGTTAAGTCAAAAGCAACTTGTTTTTTAGAAAAAAGCTTTATCATTTTCAAAACTCATGAAGGCTCTGGACAAAGAAGCCAGACTTATGACTTCAAGATTTTTGATGCTTTTATATCAGACAGAGAATCATTGAACGGAAACGAAGTAAGCAGAAGAGAAGTTCAAACTTGATAACACCTCTCTGCTGGTCTGTTCCACTTGACTTAACATTTTAAATTCTATCTTGTCTGGTCAGGTCCACTCTACTCTTGTGTACTGTTTAACTTGTCTGACTAATCAGAATGTAAGTGATTACCTACCTTTGAGAAGATACTGCGGAAGAAGCGGGAGAAGCGATTGCTGCTCCTCTTTGCCGTGTTCTCCTCAACATCGTCTTTGTTTTTGCTGAGACGCTCAGAGTCAGGCTGACACTGGACAACAGAGATCTGGCTGAGGGTTTCGTCATGCTCATCATCAGAGTCGGTAAACTGATGAACCAATGTTATAGAGCTGGCAGAAGACAGAGATGAGTCATTTCTGATAGCTCCCGGTGTCTGGTCCTTGTCCTCTATGTCCACTAACTGTAGCGGAATGGACCTACTAGCAGCGTTGCAGGATGTGGTGGAGGGTGTTTCTTGAGAACAAAGAGAGCCCTGTTTGTACTCTCTACTGCTCCTAGATGTCAAGTCAGCGCTAGCATAACTGACGGACTCATCTAAATGTTCCAATGGCTGAGTCTTTCTCTTGCGCCATCTACTGAAACTTCTCCTCCACTGAGACCTTTTGTTCTTTCCTTTACCACTAGGCAGTCTCATGACCATTGTCTGGGTAGGCTCAGGGACCTCCAACGACGTGGGAGACTCAGGGACCTCCAGTGTCTTAGCAGGCTCAGGGACCTCCAGTGTGTTTGGAGACTCAGGGACCTCCAGTGTCTTGTGAGGCTCAGGGACCTCCAGTCCCTTTGGAGACTCAGGGACCTCCAGTGTCTTAGTAGACTCAGTGACCTCCAGTGTCTTAGTAGACTCAGTGACCTCCAGTGTCTTAGTAGACTCAATGACCTCCAGTGTCTGGTGAGGCTCAGTGACCTCCAGGTTCTGGGGAGGCTCAGGGACATCCGGGTTCTTGGTAAGCTCTGGAATCTCGACTTGCTTGGAAGGCTCTGGGACCTCCAGTGTATTAGCAGGATCAGTGTCCTGCAGAGGCTTGTCAGTTTCTTCAAAACCATCCGCCTCTGTCTCCAGATCTTCTGGAAACAAGTAGCTGTGGCATACTTCAGAAATGACCTTGTTGAGATCCCGATCAACTGGTGCGATCATATCTGAGATGTCTGAATCATTGTCGAAACACCAAGTGTCTCCCATACTGTCATCGCTCATGGTTGAATAGGACCATGGGCTGGTGACCTCTTTATCTTTCATAAGATCATCACGATTCATGAGATCATCAAGATACGCAAGAGTCTGGTCAAGAGTTTCAGATTCAGTAATGTGACCTGATGGGTCTGAGAATGCAGGAGAGATGGAGATTTCTTCCATGTTCTCCTCTTCCTCCAGTGTCTTAGTAGACTCAGTGACCTCCAGTGTCTGGTGAGGCTCACTGACCTCCAGGTTCTTGGGAGACTCAGGGACCTCCATTGTGTTGAAAGGCTCAGTGACCTCCAGTGTCTGGTGAGGCTCAGAGACCTCCAGGTTCTCGGTAGGCTCAGGAACCTCAACTTGCATGGGAAGCTCAGCAAGCTCCAGTATCATGGTGGGCTCAGTGACTTCTAGTGTCTTGGGAGACTCAGGGACCTCCAGTATCTTGGTCAGCTCAGTGACCTTCAGTGTCTTTGTAGACTCAGTGACCTCCAGTCTCTTTGGAGGCTCAGGGACCTCCAGTGTCTTGGGAGACTCAGTGACTTCCAGCGTCTGGGGAGGCTCAGGGACATCCAGGTTATTGGTAGGCTCACGGACCTCCAATGTATTAGCAGGATCAGTGTCCTGCAGAGGCTTGTCAGTTTCTTCAAAACCATCCGCCTCTGTCTCCAGATCTTCTGGAAATAAGTAACCGTGGCATACTTCAGTAATCACCTTGTTGAGATCCTGATCAACTGGTGCGATCATATCTGAGATGTCTGAATCATTGTCGAAACACCAAGTGTCTCCCATGCTGTCATCGCTCATGGTTGAATAGGACCATGGGCTGGTGACCTCTTTATCTCTCATAAGATCATCACGATTCATGAGATCATCAAGATACGCAAGAGTCTGTTCAATAATTTCAGATTCAGCAATGTGACCTGATGGGTCTGAGAATGCAGGAGAGATGGAGATTTCTTCCATGTTCTCCTCTTCCTCCAGTGTCTTAGTAGACTCAGTGACCTCCAGTGTCTGGTGAGGCTCACTGACCTCCAGGTTCTTGGGAGACTCAGGGACCTCCATTGTGTTGAAAGGCTCAGTGACCTCCAGTGTCTGATAAGGCTCAGAGACCTCCAGGTTCTTGGTAGGCTCAGGAACCTCAACTTGCATGGGAAGCTCAGCAAGCTCCAGTATCATGGTGGGCTCAGTGACTTCTAGTGTCTTGGGAGACTCAGGGACCTCCAGTATCTTGGTCAGCTCAGTGACCTTCAGTGTCTTTGTAGACTCAGTGACCTCCAGTCTCTTTGGAGGCTCAGGGACCTCCAGTGTCTTGGGAGACTCAGTGACTTCCAGCGTCTGGGGAGGCTCAGGGACATCCGGGTTCTTGGTAAGCTCTGGAATCTCTACTTGCTTGGAAGGCTCTGGGACCTCCAGTGTATTAGCAGGATCAGTGTCCTGCAGAGGCTTGTCAGTTTCTTCAAAACCATCCGCCTCTGTCTCCAGATCTTCTGGAAACAAGTAGCTGTGGCATACTTCAGAAATGACCTTGTTGAGATCCCGATCAACTGGTGCGATCATATCTGAGATGTCTGAATCATTGTCGAAACACCAAGTGTCTCCCATGCTGTCATCGCTCATGGTTGAATAGGACCATGGGCTGGTGACCTCTTTATCTTTCATAAGATCATCACGATTCATGAGATCATCAAGATACGCAAGAGTCTGGTCAAGAATTTCAGATTCAGTCATGTGACCTGATGGGTCTGAGAATGCAGGAGAGATGGAGATTTCTTCCATGTTCTCCTCTTCCTCCAGTGTCTTAGTAGACTCAGTGACCTCCAGTGTCTGGTGAGGCTCACTGACCTCCAGGTTCTTGGGAGACTCAGGGACCTCCATTGTGTTGAAAGGCTCAGTGACCTCCAGTGTCTGGTGAGGCTCAGAGACCTCCAGGTTCTCGGTAGGCTCAGGAACCTCAACTTGCATGGGAAGCTCAGCAAGCTCCAGTATCATGGTGGGCTCAGTGACTTCTAGTGTCTTGGGAGACTCAGGGACCTCCAGTATCTTGGTCAGCTCAGTGACCTTCAGTGCCTTTGTAGACTCAGTGACCTCCAGTCTCTTTGGAGGCTCAGGGAACTCCAGTGTCTGGGGAGGCTCAGGGACATCCGGGTTCTTGGTAAGCTCTGGAATCTCTACTTGCTTGGAAGGCTCTGGGACCTCCAGTGTATTAGCAGGATCAGTGTCCTGCAGAGGCTTGTCAGTTTCTTCAAAACCATCCGCCTCTGTCTCCAGATCTTCTGGAAACAAGTAGCTGTGGCATACTTCAGAAATGACCTTGTTGAGATCCCGATCAACTGGTGCGATCATATCTGAGATGTCTGAATCATTGTCGAAACACCAAGTGTCTCCCATGCTGTCATCGCTCATGGTTGAATAGGACCATGGGCTGGTGACCTCTTTATCTTTCATAAGATCATCACGATTCATGAGATCATCAAGATACGCAAGAGTCTGGTCAAGAATTTCAGATTCAGTAATGTGACCTGATGGGTCTGAAAACGCAGGAGAGATGGAGATTTCTTCAATGTTCTCCTCTTCCTTGCCCATGTTGTCTGAATGAGGAATCTGTGGAGATGTAAAACAGTGTTCTTGCTTGTTTTCATTTACTTGTAAGCATAATATGTGATTTTTGGACAAATAACAACATTTTGCATGTTCTCGTGGATGGACAACTTTCATTTCTTCTTGCTTATATTTAGACTAAGTGATATATTATCTGCTGTATAAATACAATTAATTTAGCTGTAAGATGTTTAGATTACTTTGTGATACAAATTGAAATAGTGTAGCTTCACCCTTGTTCTTTTATACTTAACATGCCTTAGGCTACATCAACACATATTTGCTGTTACATTGTTTGTTCAGATATCATGGCCTGTAAAACTTTTTCCACATGTCCTTAATCTCACCCTAAAACTCACTAAAGGCTATTTACATCACTAATAATGTCTTCATCACTCTTTATAGACTTTTAACCGTGCCAAGTAATCTCCAAACCAGTTTAAGCCTCGTTAAAATGCCTTCACTTACCTGCCTGTTTTCAGGCATTTTCAGTTTGGTTGACTTTGTCTTTCTGTTCTCTTATTCTGAGCTTTCTGTCTATGGGTTTTCTCAGTAAGAGGGTTGTAATACAGTGTCTGTAGTTTTGTGCAGATAATCTCTGTGAAGTGTTCACTGTGGAGAGTAAGTCTGAACTGAACCTGTCTCAAACTGCAGTGTGACTGTGTTAGAACTGAGATAGAACTCTCTCTCTGTTGTAGGACTTCTAGAACTACAGAATGTATTCATGACATTCCAATCCATGTGTTACCAATAGCAACACCAATCAAAAATGCACAGTCACAAAAACATATATAAGACATATTTAAAACAGTAAAAAAACAATACACGACAATCGTTTAATTGCCACATTGCGCAAATGAGTTCTCCTTTTTTCATTTCATTTAATCGTTTATTTGGCAGGGACAATGCACAGTAATGAACACTTAAAACTTTGAAATGTGTCAAGCGTAACAGTGCCAGATTGACCTTTGAGCTAATTTCCATCCGCAGTCCCTCACATAAAACATTATCCTGTCACGTCTCCTGGGATATTCCAAAGCTATATAGCCCTAAATACAAAATAAATCCCAAATGACCCATGATAATCTGCTATATTATAATTTTTTTCTAAAGCTGTTAATTTTTTCTCCTTATTAAGAATATCCTGTTCCTTCTAAAATTCTCAGTTTAGAAACAATAAGTCAGAACAGAGGGACATAAAGAGGTTATCCTGACGTTTTTCATCAAATACATTTAGATTTTCTGCAGGTCCAGAAGTTCCTTCAGGCAAGTACACTGAAACACTTTAAAAATGATACACCTTCAGAAAACTTAAAGTTAAATTGTTTTATAAGTAGTACAGTTATTTGGCCCTCCTGGGTCACAGCCTGGCAGCCTACATCTCTGTGCTGGAGAGAGAGAGGCTGAGGAAGCTGACCACCGGATCCTGTCTGACACCACGCTGTGGCTCTGCAGACTCTTCAGGTACGCCTGCTGTGGATACAAAAAAACGTATGTTTTGTTTGGATTGATTAATACAAAGTAAAAAAAACAGCGTCAGCAGTAGCACAGCGTCCTACAATCACAGCCTCTGTAGATTGGTGAGGAATGACTCCTCAAACCCAGAAAGGAGTCAGCATTTGACCACCTATTTCCTTCCCTCAAAGACAGCGATTTGTGAACGTGTTTTTGGTTATAAGCCTAAAACAGCTAGTGTGGTTAACACAAGCTGTTTTTGTTTTGTTCTGCAGCATAAAATACGTCAGTCAATATCCCACTGGTGAACGTCTGAAGGTTCAATGTCTCATAAGTGACCTGGGGCCTCATTTATAAAGGGATATACGCTCAAAAAATGGCGTACGTCAGTTTCTACGCAATGTTTGCGATTTATAAAATACTAACTTGACGGGAAAATGTGCTGTCCTCCACGCAAACTCTAACCCATGCGTACGCACTAAGCACACAAACGGGAGAGACGAGAAACTGCGACACCGTTGACAGAAGGAAGAATGGAGAGAAATATGTGGAAATAATACCATAAATAAAATGTTACCTCTCATTTATCAAATATGAAGAATTCATTTTCAAACATTGATTAAAGCCAATCTTAAAATGATTAAACAAACGCCTGTTTGAGACTCCTTAGTGCACACAAAAACATAACTTGGAGAAATAAATAAATACAGATATGTTATTTAAAACCACCTCGAATATGTTGTGTTAATGTAATGAAATGTTTTCTCATAAATGATGCGGTAAGCTGGAGGACAGAATTACGTCTAAACTGACGCCGTTTTGCATTTCTATAGGTTGTAGATACGAGCATGGTTTTATATACTAACACGTTTAATCGTGTTTTATGCCGTTTGCCAAGACTTGATAAGTCGCTCATAAAACACAGGAGGTATGGAAACTAAGAACACCATATGTGGTAAATTGTACAGCTAATATATATAACACAACACATTAGTTGTATTTCCTTTACCTGGTGGATTATGGATATATAGTTGCTGATCGACAGCTGGAACACAAACCACAAAATACAACAAAATAATTCAGATCCAGTCGTCATGACTCCACTCCGGAGGGATTCCCCGATCATTTCTTAGAGTTTCTCATCAAGGGGGTGTCTCCTGTCCCCGGTACAAACACACTGCCTGAGGAAGGTTAGGTGTATTTTTTTTGTCATTAACTTTTTTCGGACCACTTATTTATTTATTTTGGTGACGATCCGACCTCCATGCTGCTACTCTGGTTCAAACCGCATCCACCAAACAATATGATTTATCTCGACCTCCCCAAAATAACCAAAATCTGACACGGTGTGAGATGTCTTTTTTAGCTGTTCGGTCGTAATTTCCTGCGATCTTCTTCATGCAGTCAGTCAAAATGAATGAATGAATGGGCGTTTCTCTGACTATTTATAGGCAAATATGGGCGTTACGTGAAGCCTGCAAAAGCTGCGCCGCATTTCGAGTCGATTGTGATTTATAAAGGGAAACAGGCGTAGGAAGTGCCGGTACGCACTTCCCTCGCCGGTACGCAATGTTTTGTGAATCGGAAAATGTCGGAAAATGTCTGTACCTATTTTTTTGCTTTGTACTACGTAAGCAACCTTCTCACGTCAATCCTACGCAAGGCGTTATAAATGAGGCCCCTGGTGACTAAATGAGACTACTAAAAGTCATCACGCCAAACATTAGCCACCCTTAGATTTGCAGTGGAAACGTCATGCAATGTATGATGTAGTTTTCTTTATAGCCTAATGCTTATTTTTCTGCCGATTATGTATAATCTTCATCATTATAAAGTGGTGTTAATATGTAGAGATTATCCTGCTGAACAAAACGTGTAAGTATCATAAACGTTTGTTTGCTAAATATAGTAGCGTTCGACAAAGGGAGTCGGAAACAGGCTTCCAGTGATTGTCTTTAATAACTCCTTTGTTCGCTTACGGTTATAGAATCCAGCTCAGGTTACAGGTTACAGGTTTGTCATTACTCTCTACTCCACTCCCTAACTCACACTCACAGCAGGGTCAACGTCACGACACCCCAGCCCTCCCCCCTCTGCTCCCCCAACCACAGGCCCGCACACCGACCAGCATTACTGTGCAGCTCCGTGATTGGCAGAGAGACGGGGGACGCTTGAGTGACACACCCAGCACCCTATGCAGGGTCGCTACACTACCCCCCTACTACAAAGTTCCTCGCCCACGAGGGACACATAAAAAATTAGAACAAAAACCTGCAACTAAACACTAACCCACAGCAGCGAGAACGTGTAACACATTTTTCTTTAGTTGAACTAGGAAGGTCTGGGTGGACTACCATCCCTTCCAGTGAGACCAGGGCGCATTCTTGCCCTCTACAGGAACCGAGGGGTCTCACTATAAACTTTAACTACCACACAAAGTCTCTGAACCGACTCGGGGGTCGTGTCTGCCTTCTCGGCAGGGGGGCTGGGGTCAGGGGGACAGGGGGTGCCGGTTCTGGTCCAGGCGGGGGAAAGGGGAAGAAAGTGGGGGGGAACTCAGTCACTGACGGGGGGCTGCTGCTCTGCTCGCCGGGGGACCTGGGTGGGGGTGTCGAGGGGGAGGCCGTGGGCCCCGGTGTCCCTTGGGCATGTGGAGAAGCGACTCCTCTGTAAGGGGCCAACCTGTCTCTGTGGAGCACAACTTTTCTCCCCTTGGGAGGCAGCTGCACTCTGTAGACGACTTCCCCCACCCTCTCCAGTACTCTGCAGGGACCAACCCACTGGCTGTCCAGTTTTGGGCACCGGCCTTTTTTCCGTTGTGGGCTGTAGACCCAGACCAGCACCCCGGCCTGGAAGTGCTGCCCTCTTGTCCTGGTGTCATAGTTCCGCTTCTGTCTCACCCCAGCACTTTTCTGCTGATCGCGGGCAAAAGCGTGAGCGGAATCCAGGCGGTCTTGAAGTCTCCTGGCGTACTCAGGCCCTGGAGGAGTGTCCAGGGAATCTGGCGGTTGACCAAACGCCAAAACAGCAGGGGTGCGAAGCTCTCTCCCTAACATGAGGAGAGCAGGAGAACAGGCTGAGGACTCCTGGACTGCAGAGCGACATGCCATGAGCACAAGGGGCAGATGTTCGTCCCAGTCACGCTGGTGCTGAGACGTGAGGATGGCCAGCTGCTGGCCCATGGTGCGATGGAATCTCTCGACTAGTCCGTCGCTCTGAGGCCGCAAGGGGGAGGTGCGTGTTTTTCGCATGCCCAGTTGTGTGCACATGGAGGCGAACACCCGGGACTCGAAGTTCCTCCCCTGGTCACTGTGCAGGGACTCCGGCACTCCAAACCGGCTGAACATGCCGGCCACCAAAGCATCTGCGACTGTCACTGCTTCCTGATCAGGGAGGGCATACGCCTCTGGCCATTTTGTGAAATAGTCTATGGCAGTGAGGACGTAGCGGTTACCCCTGCTTGACAGAGGCAGAGGCCCCACCACATCAACCGCTACTCTCTCCATTGGGGCCCCCACGGGAAACTGTTGCAGTGGAGCATGGGAACGACCAGGGGGACCCTTACGAGCCATACAAGGGTCACAGCGGCGACAAAAGTCTTCGACATCCCTCCGGCACCGCCCCAATTGTAGCAGCCCTGGCGAAGGCGGCGGAGAGTCTTAGTGACGCCAAAGTGCCCGGAGCCTGCCTTTCCATGCATGGCCTTGAGTACCGCCTCTTGCAGACCCTTCGGGACCACCACCTGCCATCTCTTCTCTCCCGTAGCTTGCTCCTTCCACGCACGCTGCAGTACGCCCTGACACAGGCGCAGAGCCTCAAACTGAGACCACAGCCCCTTGGTTGATTTGGAGAACACTGCCACTTCCTCCCACGGTGGCCGCTGCTGCGCCTCGACCCACTGCAGTACAGGCTGTAGGTCTGTGTCCAGCTCTTGCTGTTGCTTCCACTCTGCCACGTCCACTGTCTGGAGCTCCTGGCAAACGACCTCTTCAACTTGACGAGCTGCAGCACAGACCGTGTCCTCCTCCAGCAGCTCCTTTTCACGGGTCTCTCTCTTCTCACAGTAGTGGCATCCGCCGGCGGCACACGGGCGGCGGGAGAGAGCGTCTGCGTTTGTGTGACGCACTCCAGCCCGGTGCTCCACCCTGAAGTCGAAAGCTTGGAGCTCTTCTAACCACCTGGCGACCTGCCCTTCTGGCTCCTTGAATGTCATGAGCCACTGTAATGCAGAGTGATCAGTCCTCACCGTGAACGCCTGGCCACACAGGTAGTATTTAAAGTGCCTGATGGACAGCACCACTGCCAAGAGTTCCCTGCGAGTGACGCAGTACCGTCGCTCGGCTTTGTTGAACGCCCGGCTGAAGTATGCCACCACCCGCTCCCCCTCTGGTGTAGTCTGTGAGAGCACTCCGCCTACGCCCACTCCGCTAGCGTCTGTGTCCAGGGTGAAAGGCAGACTGGGGTTGGCCGGGGCGAGAACCGGGGCTTCACTCAAGGCACGCCGAAGGCTGTCAAACGCTGCTTGACATTGCTCAGACCAGAGGAAATAACTGTCTTTCTGTAGCAGCTGGAACAGGGTGCAGCAGTGCAAGCAAAACCCCGTACAAACTTCCTATAGTACGAGGCCAGGCCCAGGAAACTCTTCAGCTCCTTCTGGTTGCGAGGATTTGGCCAGTCCGCGACCGCCTGCACTTTCTCTTGTAGGGTGCCGATGCCTTCGCCCCCCACTTTGTGGCCCAGGAAAGTGACCTCTCTCTGCATGAAATGGCACTTCTCTGGGTGTAGCTTCAGGCCAGCGGCTCTGATCCTTTCCAGCACCACTCTTAGAGATCCCAGGGCCGCCTCAAACGAGCCGCCATGCACCAGGATGTCGTCCAGGTAAACCAAGCACTGCTGACGGGGAATACCAGACAGCACCCTGTCCATCAACCGCACAAAGGTGGCAGGGGCATTACAAAGCCCAAAACTGAGGACCTTGAACTGCCATAGTCCCCGGCCGGTGCAGAAAGCAGTTTTTGGCCTGGCCTCTGGGGCCAGAGGGACTTGGTAATACCCACTGCGGAGGTCCAAGGAGAAGAACCACGACGACCCGGAGACCAGGTCCAGGGACTCATCGATGCGGGGAAGTGGGTATGAATCCTTCTTAGTGACCCCGTTCACCGGCCTGTAGTCTGAGCACAGCCGCCAGCCACCTATCTTCTTTGGGACCATGACTACAGGTGCTGCCCACGGGCTGTCGGAGGGCTCGATGATGTCTGCCTGCAGCATGCTCTGCACTGCCTCGTCACAAGCCTGCTGACGAGCCAGGGGAAGTCGGCGAGGGCGACACTTGATGGGGCGCGAGTCCCCTGTGTCAATCTCGTGTTCTACCAGATGAGTTCGGCCCACCTCCCCCTCACTCATGGCGAAACTGCCCTGGAACTCTAGCAGCAGCTACCACAATTGCTCTTGCTGCTCGCGATTAAGGCCGCCACAGTTCTTCCTCCACACCTCCCATACTGCCGGCTGAGCCTCTTCCACCCCAGTCTGGGGTAACTGGGGAGGGGCTGTGGTCGGGTGGCACAGGCCGGGGGTGACAGGTGTGGAGTTGCCCTGAGTGGGCGTCACCGGGGATAAAGGCAAAGAGGGAGGATTATTTTCAGTTTCCAGGGTACTCACGGGGTGTGTCCCAGCAGGTTCAGCAGGGGTGTGGATACGGGTCATAGTGATCACAGGCCCCCCGTGGAAACTCACTGTGCCTGCCTGAAGGTCCAGGTGGCAACCAGACGCCCTCAAAAAGTCCAAGCCCAGAATACACGGATCCTGTACATCTGCTATCCACACCGGATGCTGCACTTCAACTCCCCCCACCGACACAGTCAGCATGCCTTTTCCTTTCATAGGTGCCAGCTCTCCCGTGACTGTGTGTAGACGCACCGCTGTCGGTTCTAATTGAGTCCCACTGGGCAACACATCTGATCTCACCAGGGTCACTGTCGAGCCTGTGTCCACCAGTGCAGTGCAGGGCACCCCTTCCACAGTGACAGGGACATAACAGGAATCCCCACCACCAGCACGGCCCACCGCGACGACAGGCTCCAAGCCTGTGCTGTCATCTTCTTCAGGAAGGAGTAGAGCCTGGCTCCCCCGGCTGTGCTGTCGGGCTCCTTCCTCGGCTGTCTGTGTTGGTGGCAATACGGCTGTGGTTTGGTTGGTGGGTTTTTGGGCCTGGATCCGCATCTTCCCCTTTATGCGGGCCCCCCGTCGTTTCCCTGGGACCGGCGTGCCTTGGGGCAGTCTCTGGCCAAATGTCCTGGCTGACCACACTCCCAGCAGACCCTGCTACTTGGCCTGTGTGTTGACTGCAGAGTCACAGCCCTTATCAGTTCAGTCATTTCAGCAACCCATGCAGGCTTCTCCTCCTCTCTGCAGCTCCTCACAGCCGGTAGTAACGGCCCTCCGCTGCTCCTAGCAGCTACACTCCACACATTCTCTCTCTCCACAGCCATCTCCAAAGCCGCCTGCAAGGACTGTGGATGCTGCAGCTGTACCTCGACCCTCAAGTCCGCAGGGAGGAGGGCCCTGATGAATTGATCCCGTGCCAGCTCACTCTGCACTCCGGGTGGCATGTGTGCATACGCCCGCCGCGTCAGGCTTTCCACGTCGTTAGCCAACGCCCGCAGCGTCTCCCCAGACTTCCTACAGCGGTTATTTATTTCATTCCGGAGCAGCTCTGGCGGGAAACACTGTCCAAACCACCTCTTCAAAGCCCCCGCTAACGCTTCATAGCTGTGTCGGTCCTCAGGGCTAAGTAGTAGCAGGCATGAAAGAGCCTCGTCTGTGAGGCACAGAGCTAACTGTAGCGCTTTAGTCTCTATTGACCACCCCCCCGGCATGTGCTAGCAGTTCAAATTGGGCATGGAAAGCCTCCCAGTCTGACCTACCGGAGTATTTGGGTGTTTTCACGGACGCGGCGGCTGCTACTGTTTGCTGGGCGCCGCCATTGTTGTTTACATCCAGAATGTCAATGGCGCGAAACGCCGCTGAGGAAGGAGTCATCCCCGCGTCTCTAGCCATCCTCACCGCCGACTCTCTCAGGCGCTCTCTCGCCTCCCGTGCACTCTTGAACTCCCTACTCATGTCCTTCGACCACCCGCATGCTCCATCCTCCTCTCCGTCACTATTTTCTTGCTTCACTCCCATCCTGCCGAACTCATCCATCTCCGCTAGCTCACCGGCTAACTCCGTGACGCAGTTACGAGCTCCCGTCAGGATAGACGTCCTTCGTTCGAAAAAGTCACTTCTGACACCAATGTAGCGTTCGACAAAGGGAGTCGGAAACAGGCTTCCAGTGATTGTCTTTAATAACTCCTTTGTTCGCTTACGGTTATAGAATCCAGCTCAGGTTACAGGTTACAGGTTTGTCATTACTCTCTACTCCACTCCCTAACTCACACTCACAGCAGGGTCAACGTCACGACACCCCAGCCCTCCCCCAACCACAGGCCCGCACACCGACCAGCATTACTGTGCAGCTCCGTGATTGGCAGAGAGACGGGGGACGCTTGAGTGACACACCCAGCACCCTATGCAGGGTCGCTACAATATCTTGTTTTCTTCAATATTCCAAAATCCAAAATTGCTTTTTGTTGAGCGAGGCCTTGTGATGCAGTTGGAGTGAAATACATACCTCCTTTACTGTGGCGTTGCTCTTTACTGAACTGTATGTTAGCCGTGTGTGTAGTTTCTGATGTGGCTCTGTTGCTTTCTGGGCCCTGCTGGCCTGTATTTAGCTTCATGTGTCAGTGTAGTTGCTTTATTGCAGCTGTTTACGCACACAAAATCAGCTCCACGGACAGCAGCCATGGAGAGCCAGGTTACCTGAGTAAGTGCGTTTATCTGTTGTGTCGCTCATTGAGCGTGTGTGTCTGTTAAAGAGGGAGGGGGAAATAAATGTGACTTTTTTGTTATGCAATGTTCTGCACATTACACTTCTTTTGCAATGCCTATGAAAATGTTCCTGCTGCTGCGTTCACTTGCTGCTGCTGCGTTCATGTTGCTGCTGCTTGCCTGCCCGACCACCACCCCAGCTTCCACCCCAGCATCCGCCAGTAGGCTCGGGGGGGCAGATATACATATGTTGAGTGATGAGGCCCGAGCCTAGACGCCAAACTCAAACTATATGCTGCTTAATAAACATGTCAAGAAACACATGAGTTGTCTGACTGAAAGCTAGTTAATGGACAGTGTATATGAGTATGGCTACAATCGTTACACAGATAGTCAGTCGTGTCATAACTGGGGTTATGTTAGACTTTCTTGTTCTCTGTCCAGGGGTTGTCATCATTTAATTCAACAGTTCCTTTTATGAAGTATTCACTTTTTCAATGCTGGTGCATATACATTTGGATATTTTGCATGTGTACCAACCACCAACTAAAATAAGACAACCCAGTCACTGTTCTGTGAAAACTTATCATTCAGATATAATTTCGATTAGGCTACCCCTCCTCTATTGCATGCAGGTTCAATCAGTTTCGCCACCAACCACTTCAGAATAAGGGTACAATAGTAATTTTTCTAACGAGCCAATTGGAGCAGGCTGAGCTTTTTTTGAGGGGTCTTATAGAGAAAGGTGCTACTATATTGTCTGAGGAGACACGACCAGCTTGTATTTGTTTGATATAGGCCTATATGTAATATGACCGCAGGCTAACGTTGGCTGTTGCTAACGTTGATATTTGTGACAGCAGTGGAAGGCTAGACACTGGAGACTCCAGAGGCCTGGGGCCTATACTACGAAGCAAGATTTTCATTTAGCAAGCTAACTTCAGGGGTTTCCGGTCCTACGAAGCTGGTTCACTTTTTAGCGGGCTAGATCTCCACGGTAACTTATCCTGGAACCTAGTCTGCTCCGAAGCAGGATAGGTTCCAGGATAAGAGATCAACTCAGTGAAAGCACCGCCTGCTGACCAATCAGAGCTCAGTGTGCGGAGGAAATACAGTTTAAACTGCTGCTGCAGGAAAGATGGCCGGCGGCACTGTGAGTGCAGACGTCGATGTGTCCCATTATCATTCATATCACATCATAATGTATCATATATTTCCTTATCCGAGTCAGCTTCTTGAGCCGTATCTGGCCGTGCAACACTTACAGTGTCACATACTGTATGCAGAAGTATTATCTCCAGATACCACCCCTTTCATGTGAATGCGCAGCTGGCTTGAGCGATCCACTTGATAACCAGCGTCGTAGTACAGCTTAGCGAGAGCGCGTATGTTTTGGATTGGGCCAACCGGCTAACTCAAACATATCCAGGTTATGTTGAACCAGCTTCGTAGTACAGGCCTCTGGTTGTGCATGCTTGTGACTCAGCTTTCACCGAGCGAATGGGACCCTGGGATTTCTACGACAGACAGTAAAAACACCTGAGAGTGGAATCCTGTGAGACTGCAATTATGGTGTATTTTTTTAATAAAATGTTACATGGGATATACATTTAAATTGATTTTGAATTTGTTTCGACCACATTTTCAAGCACGCAGAGAGATTTGTTCCTTTAACACTTTATTTGCATAAAAAGTTGAAATAAAAACATTTGTGCATGCACTTTAAAGGCGATCCTGGACGTGACTTTGTAATTTCCCATAAGGTCAGTTGCAAAAGTTCATTAAAGCACCGGGCTTCAATATGGCATCACAATGTGAACAAAATACAAAATAACATTATTATAGCAGAATAAATCTGGGGAAAACTGAAGAGTCCAGATTGAAACAGATATGCAGGGCCTTAAAAACTATAACAGCTTCATGGAACCACAGACACTCTTTTTTTTCCCTTTTGGTTTGGCAAGGGTGTCACAGTAAAAGGAGGGCAGGCTAAATGGGGTTTTCTTGACATTTCAGAGTAACAGTATGACGCTAAGATACGACAAGCAGTAGACAAGAAAGAAAGTGGGCAGGGGGAAGAATACAAAATATTCTTCACATCAAGACCAAGGCTCAAAAATGAGAAATGGAGTCATGCCGGATAAACTTTTCAGTCGCACCTCTGCATGTTGTTTGAGAAGGGAGTTCTTGACAGTTTAAGGGCCACCAGGAGAGGACTCGCTGGAGTTGGAGTTTTAAAATTCCAATTTTTTCCAAGTTCCAGACACGGGGTATGAACTAAATAAAAGGAAGGAGCTAAAAAAAACTGTCAAAAACTGACAATAAATCCTGGGAGAGGCACGGCATCCATGAGAGCAAAACTCAACCAGGACCCTGACAGGAAGAGAAGCAGCAGGAGGCTCTGAGCTTCAGTCCCAGAGGAGCAGATGGGAGGGGGGCTTTGTAACTACAGCTTGCAGCCCGGTACTTATGGGAAAAAGTCAGAGGTCACGCTGCAGAGTACTGAGAAGTCAAGACAGCATGTGGGAGAATGCAGGGTCAGGCCAAAAGGAACAGCTGAAATGTATCCGTGTGCGTACATTTCTTTTTCAAATGTATATTAATGGATTACTCTAGCTCACTATGGACCCACACAGCTGGGGTTATACAGAGAGTATAGTATAGTGAGCCCGGCAACAGCAAATATCTGCCCAAGTAGCGTCTGATGTGACACGTCGTGAATTGTCCCGAGGTTGTAAAAACCCAAAAATATCAGATAGTCCACGACAAAAAATAGAATTATTGGTCATGACTGAGCTTATGTCTGTGAGTGTGAGTGTGTGTGTGTGTGTGTGTGTGTATGTGTGAGTGTGTGTGTATGTGAGTGTGTGTGTATGTGTGTGTGTGTGTGTCTGTGTGGGTTGTCAGTAAAGAGCTTCAGCGTTGCTGTTTCTTGGTTTCTTGATCTTCTCAATGTTCTTCAGGATCATATCATGAAGGATGACCTATAAGCAACAAGCAGACATATTAATATGAACATTGTGCTGGTCACATCTGACTCAAACATAAAAGGAGTTTGGGGAAATAAGATTTGGATCTCGTTTTCATTGTTTTGATCTAACCCTAACCCGGAACCTGAAAGTAAGATTAGCCAAGAAAACACTAGAAACTGTTTGTATGAGTGGTGCACTCGTATTAAATTGCCAAGTTTGATTAAAGTTAGAAGAAAACTAAACTATTTGTGTATTAGATTTATATATTCTTTTACTAAATCCTTTAAAGGTTAAACTGGCAAATATTCTGGGTAGACTTCTATATTCAGGTTTCATAACTGTAGAGACAGCAGGTGGTAAAATGCTGACTCGTGTATAGGTTTATGACTTATTCCTGCAAATCTTTATTGAGTATTGTACAGAGGTTGTATGTCTCTTTTGACCCTGTTTTAATGCAGCTTTAAAATGAGTTTAAAATGACAAATCAGCACTCACATATTGGTTCCTGAGCTCTGAGACGATGATTTTCAAACTGATGTACTCCTTCTCATCGATCTCTGATATGGTCCTCCTGTAGTCCTCCTAAAGATTACAGACAGCTTGTTATTAACACAACCAAATGTGCTTTTCAGAGCAGATGTAGACTCTGGCTGCCATATGCTGCACACACAGATTACACACCACGTGAGGGTACTTGACAATTTTGGAGACCAGCTTGGCTCTTGTGATGTAATATCTGGAGATCTGGTCCAGGTAAGATGCTGCCTCTGACTCCACTGTCCTCAGCTCTGCCACCGTCTCCTCCTACACACACACACACACACACACACACACACACACACACACAACATTTGCACACGTGTTACATGACTGCTGATTATAAAATGTAATATAAACCAGCACTTTAACACTATATACAATCCCAGTTGAGTGCTTAACTGAAATAAACAGTAACTGTGGAAGTTAAGGAGCATGTCAGTGCTGCTCCCTAGTGGCAAACATAGGGAGTGCAACACATTCAAATATAGAGCATACTGTATATTCTGTATAGATCTATAGAAGAGTAAATATTAAGGAAATAAAAGATAATGAGAATCAAGTCCTGTACTGCTATCCTTATTTCAGGATCATCTATTTTAACCCAGGATGTGTACGGACCTGTATGGACACTCCAAAGTTGTTTCCATCTTCTATCCTGGGGATGAGCAGCTGGACCCACATCTTCACCTGGCAGAACAGAGAAGACATGAAGGCGTGTTATTATGCATGCTAATGTTTGTTGGCAAAAGAGGTGTATATTCTTTGAATTTAATTTAAATTAATGTAATAATCATTTTATAATAATTCAATTTTTGTAAACTTTTCTGGACTGTGCTAAGGTTAATATTTATTATTGTTTACGACTTAGTTTCATGCCGTAAAGCAGACTCTCGTGCACAGTTTAAAACGACCCTATGCCAGTAAGACAATAGAAGTGTTTTGATGGCCCGCGTCCACATTTGACCGCGTGATAGTACTTGAGTGTAACTTACTTCACCAAGTTTCAAAGTGTCTATAAGTCGGTAGTGGACGCCAAGAGGCATATGGATTTGGAAGCTGTGATTTACATGAATAAACCTTTCAGACTTACCTGTGACTACCTTGGGTCTTCATTAAAGGTATTTTGACGCTTTGGATCATGAGTCACTACAACATTCAAATTGTTCTACTTTTGAGAAACGGCCACTACAAACACTTTCATTTCAAAAGCATAGTGACAGTACTCATAAACTGATTTTACCCAGGAAGTAGCTAAAGGTTTCTGATACATAAACTTAGTTTTATGGTTACTGAGAAACGCAGAGCATTCTTTGTCACACTGACATGTTTCTTCGTCCCATCTACTCTGCATCGCTCAAGCTCACCCTGACAGCTCCTACAGAGGAGGCTGCTCATTCTCAGCTGCACACAGTCACACAGGACAGATGGTGGGCTAATAATGGTGCAGGAATGAGTCCTAAATCAGGAAATTCGTTTTTTAGCACTTCCAGGTTCCCCTTGTCTCAAAGTCAATTGTTTTCCGACTAGTTGTTGGATAGATTCCCGAATTAAAGTCATAAAATAAGTCAGTAAATACCCCACTTGTGAATGTCTGAGGCTTTTACGTGTCTAAATAAGACCACTAAAAGGTCATCATGCTGAACATTAGCTACCTTTAGCTTAGCAGTGGTGACGTCAATGTCTATAGCAATATGTCTGCCGGTTGCATTTACGCTTGAACTATTATCAAAATGTTGTTAATATATGGCAGAGATGGAGTACTCGAGTCCTGGACTCGGACTCTCCAACTGATGGTATCTGTTTATTGATCACCCTTGCTTTTATACAATCATTACCAACGTAAGAGCTTGTGCCCTTATCAGCCAGGTGCTAAAAACCCAATGCAACTATTTAGTATATATTAATTTATTCGTCATCTATCCGTCATTATACATGTGTGTTTACACTGCTCTGTTGTCCATTGACTTCCGGTAAAAGTTCCTTCAAAATAAGAGTCCTGATCTTATTTCTATCAAAATAAAAGTGCAAAACGAAAACTTTACCAAAGGAAAATATTGGCATACAAATATAATCACTTCTCTAAAAAGGTAACTCATTTTAAATATAGTTAGACATATTAAAGGTCATTTACAATAATAATAATATTAGAAATAAGCTTTATATTTGTATAGCACCTTTTATACAAGAATTGTAGCCAAACTGGCTTCACAGCAGTTCAATAGAAATATTAGTATAACATGACAGGATGAAAGCAATGTAGAGGAGCAGCTACATTTCAACACATATATCCACTAAGATGAATACATGAAGACTTGTGACTCGGACTCGACTCGGACACTCCTTGGGTGACTCGGACTTGGACTCCGACTATCCCTAGGTGACTTGGACTCGAAAAGTGGGGACTCGAGTGACTTGGACTCGTGAATTGGTGACTTGACTACAACACTGATATATGGTGATTATCCTTCTTAATGAAATATCTTAGTATAATAAATGATGGTTCGCCTCAGATCTTATTTTCTGCAATAGTCCAGAAGCCAATGGAAATATCCCATTGGCTTTTTGTCAAAAGATGCTAAACACTGGCATAACAAATAATAATCACTGAAACACTATGCGGTTGGCTCATCAGATATGATATAGCATACACATGTCTGCATTTTGAAACACATAAAACGTTATACGTGTGTGTATGAGACTTACTGTGTTACACTTCTCGATCAGCGTGCGGATCTCTGGTTTGACTCGTTCGATCAGGTCCACCAGCTTGGTGTTGCATTTTATTATCCCCTCCGGCATCACAGCTGTTTTGGTTCCGCCTGAAACAGAACCGAGCGTCCACAATTACAAACTGTTCCTCTCACCAAAGAGTTCTGTAGCGGCAGGTTACAGCTCTCACACTCTGCTACGCGATCAACACGAGACGGTCACCGTGATTATTTACCAGGTTTAGTTTTACCTTGCCAGCTCTCATCAGCGAGTCCATCGTCAAGTTTCCTCTTCCTGGTGTTCTGCTGCACAAACAGAAGGGCTCATTTCATTATATTCATGACAGACGGATGTTGGTCTGAATCCCATATTGTCCATTCTCACTCTTTCCTTTCTAACTTCAGCTGTACTGTAATAGAGGCAAAAGAAGCCCGGTAATCTTAACGGTGTGCTCCACTCAAACTGTGCTGCGTATCAAATCAAAGAACTTCCTAGACTGACAGCGGAGAATCTGTGAGGAGAGCTATCCTGCTGCAGTCTGAAGTAACAAGCAGGGAAAGAGATGTAACTCCTTCATTGTTCTCCCTGTTCGTGTGCACCACCTGCATTATGGGGACTGTGTAGTTGGAATCAGGGTATGTGCAGGAATCCTGAAGTCAAATGTAAAACCTTTTAAGACCTTTTTTAAGACCCTTTCCATACATTTAAAGACCTCATCGCCACTTCGAGTTTTAACCTGTTACCTTGGCGACACACTTTATCTCACATTGACTATATACAGTATTGATTGTCCTTCCTCCTTATCTTCCAACCATTTGGACGCAAACTTGCATTTCCCCATAACGATGTTGTTTAACAACCGGCGTAAACGGACCTTCGCGCGCTATCAAGCAGTGAGCGTGCGATGTCCTGTTCAGATGACGTCAAACCCAACGGGATGCCATAAATAAACTACACAGAATCACACTACACACCTACGCAATGATTACATTCAGGCAGACTGTAGAATACAACCTCTTTGGACAATTTATATACTTATTGAAAACAAGCTACAAAATGTAATACCTTGGAAAATGCCGTTTCATACTTTTAATAGCCTTAATTTTCGCTAAATTGATTTATCAACTTTTAATACTTTTTAAGACCCCGCGGACACCCTGGGAATGGAATCTTCATATTTTAACAATGTGATTGCATGATTCCTTCTGATATTATTGCAGATCTGCTGTTAGCTTACAGTTATGAAACAAACTAACTCCGCCAACCGAGACAGTTGTTCAGCTTTATAATCCTGAACGTCACCAAGCGCTCCGATCCCAGCTGTGTGCATCACTTTTTAGTGTCCCCTGGTTTCCGTTGAATTATGAGCTTCTTACAGTGTTTTTTATTAAAGCGTTTTGTTTATTCAGCTGTGCATGTTTCCTCAAGTTGGTGAAGATGTTTCTTCATTTGCATGTGTTTTGGCACATTTGTGTTTTTATATTTGCATTGTTTTTGAAACCACAGCACGTTTCGACTAATGGAAGTGTTTTTGGTCGTTGTAGAGCGTTTGCACCTCTCGATCACTGTACTTAAAGACGTTCAAAGCTCTCTTCAGTTCGATTTATTTGTTTTTAATCCTCATCTCTCAACATCCTGTCACCATATTTTATATGTACAGTAACCATGACTACGGCTGTTGTTCTAATCTACTGTTTATTTGTTTACATCAGACCGTAATGGTGTAAAAGTGTTATCATTCATCATTCATTTTCCTTTTAGCCAAGTGTTTTTTTTAACTGAGCTTTATCACCCGTTACTACATGACTGGTACTTTATCTCATAGCAACTGAACCATCTCCATGACAACTGAGAAACTCCCTCTTCTGCAGAAGGCCAAAGGATGTGGCAGGAAGTTGCTACTTTTGATTAGTTTCCATTTTGTTTTAATTGTGAAAAAGTGGATGTTGACTTGGATCTCCATGTATGTTTTGCATGTGTTCCCATGGTTCCAGAGTGTTTGATAAAAACACAGAGGAAGGCTTTAATCCCTCCAACCAACTTCTATTGTTTTTTTCTTGTTTCTGCTGTACTCTTTTGCGGTCTTATTCTGCGTTCACACCGGACGCGATGCGAATATTCGCTTTGCTCTAATCGCTCTTATCGCTCGAGTTTCACCGCGGCTGTCAGCTGTGTTTACTCGCATCATTCAAACAAGAATCGCTGGCTAGGGGGCTACAACTACAACAAAATGACCATATTTGACCGTGATTTAATTTTAATACACGTTTCAAAGTGATGCCGAAGTAACAACATACTGATACCGGTTAGTAAAAACCATGAATTAATGCTTTGACAAGTCTGCAGACAGACGGCAGGCGAAAAACCTTTTAAAATGCGTGTTTTCTAAATGGAGATCGGGTCGATCAAGCTAAGCTAACATTGTATATGCTCCGACCGTCCACACTCACAACGGCCTACAGACATAAATAAACCAGCGACTGTATTCACCATGACACAGACAGTCTGTGGTTTGTACTTGTTTCACTTTTGTCTAGTTTCTGAACAGATATGAGGAGCTGTGAGCTCTGAGTGCTAACAGCTGATCTTTTGGTTTTGTGGTTCAACGTCAGTGACGGCAGGCTGAGATCCTCACCGCTGATTGGCTACCGCGAGATCGCGTCATGCGACTTTGCCGCTCGAGTTGAAAAAATTGAACTGGAGGGTTTGTCGCGGCCCCCTTCAATCGCCTCAATCGCACCGCAGCATTCGCATCAACCGCTTCATGTGCGCTGTCGGAGCGAATTCGCGTCTGTCCGCGCAATCGTGCCGCCCCCAAAGACCGCATCCGTTGTGAACGCACCATTAGTTGTTATGTCTGTCTTGGAAAGTGTATAATAAAATCAAAACAAATATGTCAGTAAAAAAATACATTTTTTCAAGAGCGTCCCTACATGGTGACTATGCTAACAGTTGAAACTATGAGATTCTGTAGTCACTGTACGATAAAGTGCTGACTCACCGTGTCCATGCCGTCATGGCTGTTGGTGAAGAGGATGGGCTCTGGGACTCTGAACTTGATCTCCGAGTGGATTTCTTTCAGGTCAGTCACGTTGAGAATCGGCTCCTGGAACACCATGGGAAAAGGTCGGAAATCAACTCTTATTCATGGATTACAAAAATTAAACATATACACATACTATTCACTTTTCAAGAAATGAATTGGCATTGTTGCTCTACAGGAGAGGACAGGCAATGAAGGAGACAGAGATGCTTCAAACTATGGACGTTTGAAGATAAAATAAAACCTTTTAATAATTATGATTAACATTCTAGGGCTTGTTATTTACTAAAACAGACCTTGATTTGATATCATTTATGGTTCCTAAGGGGAAATTAATTCCACTCTGCATTTTCTAGTCTAGATCTAGTGTGTTATCTGTAAGTCATTAAGAATAATTTTGGATTCACCTGGGAATTAACATTAGTAAATTAGTCATTTTTTACCAGCAATATTCTGTTGTCATGTTCACATGAACAGTTGCTTTTTTGATTTGATCTCTTTTCATTTTCTTCATATGCAGCACATGATATATGCATTTAGTGAGGTAGTGTTAGGTGCCGCACAAGACATGACCTGACGGGAACGTGCACTGAGTCTGAAGAAATACCACTAGGGGGAACTACTGCCGTGGTACCAGTGTTCTTTGAATCAGGCTCTATGCATTGTCCTGCCAGCTAAGGCCAGATAAACTGGCTCTGACCAATAGAGCGATGCAAGAACTCATTCTAAAACCTGGTAACCAGCCAGCATTTAAGCTCTTCAAAGTTTTGTTGGGTCAAAGTCAAAGGTTTTGGAACATGTTTTTGGCCAATTACCTGAAATAAGGTATGTGGTTAACACAAGCTGAAGATTTGTTTTTGTTCTACAACACAAAATACGTCAGTAAATACCCCACTGGGGAATGTTTCGGAAGCTTTTAAATGTCTTAAAAACAGCAGATGCTATCAAGTGTCCAAATGAGACTACTAATGTCATCCAATCGGACATTAGCCACCTTTAGCTTAGCAGTGGTGATGTGGAGCTGTGGGATAGTCATGTAGTTTGTTTGTTGCCTTGCGTTAGCTTTTTACTTCTGGCTTCAAAAATCTTAAAAGTGCTATTCATTTGTGGAGATGATCCTGCTGAACAAATCGTGCAAGTATGATAAAGGTGTGTTTGCCACAGATCTTTTTTTCTTCTCGATATCCCGATATCCAATGGAAAATCCCATAGCTTTTTGTCAGGGAGCTCTTGATGCTAACCTCCGTGTCGGCCATCACTGCACCTCTTTATTTGCATCACGGCTCAGCTGCTCAACCATGTGTTGCTATTAAAGTGAACTTATCGTTACCATCAGTGACCACAGACACCGAGGACAGTAATGATGCGTGATTCTACACCTTATTCAATTTCAATTTGCGGTCAGGTCTCTCACCCTGAGAAACTGATCCAACTCCAGGAGCTTTTTAGGGAAGAAGCAGGCGACCAGGTGCTCAGCCTACAGAAACAAACAGGAATAAACGTTGATTCATTAGAATAACATCAGGGTTTCCCACACATAGAATATACTTGGGCGGGCCGCCCAGGTATATTAACGGCCGCCCAAGTATATTTCACAACCCATTTAGGTTTTGTTTTTTTCGCGACCACGATGCCATTTGCGATCGATTAACTTGTGGTCAATCATCCCTCGCTCTACGCCTCCTGTACCCAGTCCCGGACTGGCCATCGGGAGGACCGGGGGGTTTCCTGCTGGCCTGAGGATTTTTTTTTTTTTTTTGTATGTATTATGAACGCAACGCTGCGCAAATGTGGGTCTGCCTCACACAGGGTGACTGGCTGTCTACATGATGTGGCCTGCCGACATGGCCACTGTCATACAGATCATAAATCTAAGCCCTTGATTGTGTGTCATTCAAGCTCGGGATAACCTCAGCTCAGGTGAGGTAAAGGACTCTCTGAGTGTTTAGATAGTTAACTTAGTCTAAGTTCTCAGTGGGTCTCAAACGGTTTGGTCACCATTTATGTAAACACATATTTCCATTTGAGGGGGGAGTGATTGGTCAAATATGGATGAATTAAAAAAAGTTAACTAGGTGAAAAAAGGTAAGATACACTTTTAAAACTTGTTGAGAACTAAAACTAGTCTTTGCTGCTGCCTCAAAGAGGAGAAGAGAGGAAGGAGACAGGAGAGGCTGATTCAGGAGCACAGACACACTCACAACTATAAATGAACCAAAAATAAATAAACAAGTTTCAGTGTTTTTTCATATTGGAAATGGTATGTTATTGGTTATGGCCATGATTTTATGATTATTGAAATGTATACAGTTTTGTTTCATATAGGTTTCCTGTTCCCATAGATCTAGTCTCTTTATTTGCCCCTCAAAATGCACCAGATTGATGCATTTAACTCCAAAATAAAATTAAAAAATCTTACCGGGGAGCATGACCCCGGACCCCCCTAGAGGATTTGAGGTCCACCCCCACTTAAGATCACATGGATAGGTTCCTAAATACATTTACAATTTGTTTTAAATAGTAACCCATGTCCATATGTTTATTTGTGGGTAGTAGATTTAGGCCCCGGCTCCACGAGGACGGAAACTGGTTGAATCCGCATATTTCTCATGCGTATAGCCCTCTAAGCTCCACGACGCCGTAAGGGAAACGTAGAAACAGACCCCGCAAACGACAACGGGTCCAAAGGTGGATAGATCTGGGAACTGAGCGCTCTGGGGGGTCCAACGGGGCCGTGGAGTCGCCTATACGGTCATTCGTTTTCATAGCCCCGCCTCTCCCCCGCGGGGTTGCTATCGTGCTCCAGTCGCTACTGACCATGCTACAGTTCTTTGTGCAACATCTACAGGAGCTCCTCCTTGAATTCAGATTATTTATCTTTATCTCGATATGGACATAAACGCAAGTGAAGTCTAATCTGACAGGACGGAGACACGCAGCTCCTGCCGCTGTGATGCAGCGGGAGCAAAACACACACTTCAAGTCAGATCATCACCCTTAGCTATTTTAATTACCTCTCAAACTCCCTAAACTAGTTATACATATGTTCATTTTTACTGTCGGGTCACTCATTACAGGATCAGCTGCTGCATGAGACAGACACTGACGCTGTCAGAAGAGAGGAAAAAGAGATGTATTTGATGATTATATATCATTATATCGTCGTTATTCATTTGTTTTAAAGCTCAATAAATAACAATGAAGACCTTTGACCGGCACTTTTATAATTTTGTCCGGAAGATTTAAACTTTAACACATGCTGACCGGCGAAAAACTCTGCCCGGTTCTGTCGGCCCCCACCGCGGAGAATACACAGAAGTGCAGCCATGACAACCATTCTTCTTCGCTGCTTTTGTGGAGGAAGTTGCTGCTTTTGTGGAGGAAGTTACAGCGCCACGTACAGGTTCGGCATATGTACTGCAGCTTTTCCAGCGTTTGGATGTAAACGGAGCCGTCTCGTGGAGCTTGACACAATCCGGTGTATATTGCGTGGGGACGGAAGGTTTTTTGCGGTTGCATTTGCGTTACTCCGATGCGTTTTGCCGTATTTGTCCTCGTGGAGCCGGGGCCTTAAACTATAGGGCTATCACTATGGGCCTGCCTGTACCTGTTCGCTCTGCCATGGCGTGAAGGGTCTGCTAACAAGCGACCAACTGAAAGGTTAATGTTAATGTTGTTGCACGTCCCCCCCCCAAGTATATTTCAGATCTGTGGGAAACACTGAACATACTTTTTCCAAAGATTGTTACAATGAAGCATAAAGTGAACCAGAAAGCAGACATACAATGAAAGACAGATAAGAGTGACCAGAGGACCAAATACTCAGGTGTGTGATGTCAGACACTTACCTCACTGCTGATCTGAGTCCTGAACGTCTCCACCTGCCAACACATTGGAGGCCAATTAGAACAATCAATCAGAATCTAAATACTTGATTTATCCAAGGACAAACTGGGCTATGTGACAGTTGCTCCACCTTTGTTAAATAAACCATAAATAAAAAATGTTTTTAAATAATACAAATATTTACATCAACATAAGAAGCTAAAGTAAAAAGTCCATTAAGATAAAATACAAATAATTAGAATAAATGTTTTAAAGAAACATAAGAAGTAAGAGTAAAATGTCCAATAATAGATAAAATAAAATGCATATATTTATAAACACAAGAAATTAAAGTGAGAATACGCAATAAAAAGACAAAAGATATTTGATAGACCTGATACGTTAGAGCAAAAATGTCCAATAAACGATCAAATACAATTTAAATAAATATGTTTATAGCAAACATTACATTTAATTTTTATAAACCTCAAAAGTTATACTAAAATAAAACAAAGATAATATAACATAATATATACTACATATATTTCTATATAAACATAAGAAGTTAAAAAGGGAGAATGTGCAATAAAAATATGAAATAAAATAAAGATATTGATGTAAACATAAGAAGTTAGAATAACATTTCATATAAATAGATCAAATACAATATGTATATAAACAAAAGAAGTTAAATTAAAAGTGTGCACATTGCACTACATTATTTAACATGTACATTAATACAATATGTACTGTGATGTATAAGTATTAATACAACACTAATGCGGAGTTGCACAGTTTAATAGATGTTGATGCTGATGGTGAAGATAGTCCTCCATGCATTTGATATGAAATAATGCAGTACGGTACTATCAATATAAATATTTTGTATTCGAAAAATGTCTTAATATTAACAAACTACAACTATGAAATGCTCCCACAGTTAGATTGTTAAATATAAGCAATTAAAAGCAGGAATAATGTAATATTCTATCATAATATAATACTTTCAAAAGAGCCATGGTCCATAATGGGTGCTTTTGATACTTTAAGTACATTTAGCTGACAATACTTCCATATTTCTACTCAATTCAGGCCCATCAGTTGTCATGAAGTGTTTTCAGACCAAAGTATTCTACTTTTACTTAAATAAAGGATCCAAGTACTTCTTCCACCACTGCCGTTAGTGTTCTACCATCGTTGTTGTTGGGACACATGGACATTATACAATATGTTACACACTAAAGGTAAACATTATAATTTAATAAAAAGCTATCTAATATAATATTAGTAATGTTTACTTCCGCCGAGAAGCAAACGAAGTAAAGAAAAACGTGTTAATGCTTCAGTGAGCAGAGCAAAGGACTACTGTTGCAAAACTTCATGATATTACAGGGAGCCGCTAAGAAGCACATTATTGACCGGCTTAGAGCCTCTACGGTGATACAAACACATGTGGAATGTTCTCGGTGGATCCACACACTCACTTTGCTCTTCAGCTCGCGGTCGACTTTCAGTAAAGATGACATATTGTTGAATAAAGGTGAAGAAGTGTCCAGGAAAATAACCGTTTACTGCTGCTCCAGATACACCGCATGCACAGCGTCAGGACAATGACGCACTCAGAAAGCGACACGCGAATTCAATGTGCTTGTTTTTCTAATTCCTCAGAGACACTTTTCCGTCAGTGGGATGTAGAGCCGCCCCTCCCAGACGCAGCAGTGAAGGAAATCAAGCGAACCCCTTCTTCTTCTTCTTCTTCTTCTTCTTCTTCTTCTTCTTCTTCTTCTTCTTCTTCTTCTTCTTCTTCTTCTTCTTCTTCTTCTTCACATGACATCTGCAAAACAACTACGACATCTAAACATAAATACACTGACATGTTGAACAAAAGCAAGAATAACATGTTTTCTTTACGAGGAAAATAATATACTTATTGAACATGAACTAGAATTAGTTTTTGTTTTTTAATCACAGAACAATAGAAAAAGTGAAGGGGAGTTATTGATAATTGTGCAGGATAATGGTGATAATACATTCGTATAATACATGAATAAGAAATGTAATAAGAAAATCTTCTTCTTCTTCTTTTTGTTCTTCTTCAATTTTAAACTTGGACATGTAGGCTACAAAACAACATCACGGTCAGATATTTCACAATAATAATAATAATAATAATAATAAACTAATAGGAACTGGTGCAACGTTTTAGGTGCATTGCTGCAACCTACAATGCTGCAGGGGAATCCGTGTATCTACCGTCCATTTGTTTTTCTTTATTAAACAAGTAAACGGAGAGGCCTTTTTGCTTTTTACCTCACTAAAGGCCCAATCCCAAACCACGCCCTACACCCTACCCCTACACACTACCCCTCCGTTTGCGCGTTCGCGCGGAGGGTCCGCCACATTAATAGTTAGTGCTGTTCCAAACCAACGAGTGTGGAGCGGTGTGGAGGGGGAGTGGGTTATCAAGCCCTCAAACAGCGAGTCTGCATCGGTGCTGAGTGCTGACTTGAGACCATGGATGTATAATAAGAACTGGATACAGCGTGGGAGGCGGGGCCTCATTCATTCCTGAGCTGCTTCGCATGAAGACAAAATGGCCCAACTTTTGAGAGAGCGAAACGTCACAGATTACCCGTCATGCCTGAGAAGTACGTATGTGCGCTCATAGAGCATGCGCAACTTTAACCATGCCCCCCCAAAAGCAATATGGTCTAGCTGCGGCCGCGGCAAGTACACGACACTACACGACACGCCCCCTACACGACACGCCCACCTGACACGACACTACGGTGGCTGAGAGACATTAGTGATCTCCAGTGTGCTGGGCAGTGTGGCGGCGGAGGGAGCCGAGGGCACCACCGGAGGAGAGGCGAGCGATGACAGCAGCATCACCGTGGTGCAGCTCCCCGCACAGACTGAGGGGACTTGTTACACGGAGCCCATCACCGGGGAAGCCTGCGGCGGGAGAAGGCGGTCTGCTCGGCCTGCCCTTGGCTCTGGGGTCCCTCCTTAATAAAGTCTCATCATACTTAATCCTAGACAGTAGCACATGGTATATATTGTACGACTTTGTCATTTTTGTAATGTTGATATGTATTCGCTCATAGCCTACTGTGCCTTTCAAGCAGACAATACAAGTGCATTTTGAAATGACAAATAGGTTTATGTTTCAAGTTTATTTGCATTAAAAACGTGTTTTTAAACCCTTCTGTTCAAATTTGATATTTTGTTTCTTAAAAGATTAAATCTTTAAAAACATGCTGTTTGCCATTTTTAAAGTTTGATGGAAGAAATTAAAATATAGGTTACTGACGTGGAGCTTTAGGCCTGCAATGCTTTCAAAAAAAATGTTGGTGTTGTTTCAGTTTTGAGTGAATATGGATGTTAAATTCACAAATGAGTATGAATAATCTTAAACAAGAACAGGATCTTGAGCCATGATGTTTTTAAAGTACAGAAACATTCAGAATGCATGACGATTCCTTCAAAGGTTTTGTAATAGACCCCTAGTACTTTTAATTTATAAAGTAATAATAACACATGTGAATGATTGAGCTCATTAGTGGCCTGACTGGCCCTCCTAATTTGGTCCTTAATGACCCCATGATGTGATTATGTATATCTTAAAACCTTTAACAACTATATTTAGATGTTCACAAATATCTACATTTATGTATAAATACATGTGTAGCAGTTAGACAAACATAATTAATAGATTATCTCATTAATACCTATTTTATATATTAAAAAAAGTTTACTAAAACACCGTTTGTTGACAAAATGATTTGGGTTGAAAGTTATACTGTTGTGTCTCAAACGGATAGACTAGGTTATTAATTTATTTGCCTAATAGTTGCTTAAAATGCTACAATAACATTTGCAATTCATTTTTAATCTGCCATGTACGGTAATGTCTCTCAGCCACCGTAGTGTCGTGTCAGGTGGGCGTGTCGTGTAAGGGGCGTGTCGTGTAGTGTCTTGTACTTGCCGCGGCCGCAGCTGGACCCTTCTCCCCAAAAGGCTCGTTCACATTAAGCACGTCAATTTGCGTACATGTAACAGCACCGCATCAATCAATGGCCCAGAATACTTTATAAACTATGAATCTTGTGGTGCTTGAAAAAATACACACTGGCTAAGCCGGCCAGGATATATATATATGCCTTTTTTGGAGCCCTTTTTTGCAATATTTATTCAAATGTCACTAGTTATTTAAACAAACCACTATCTGAGGATAATACAAACAACCATAAAACGCCCTTTATCTAGAGAGCAATTGAAGCCCATGAAGAATTGATCCTTCCACAAATCTTTTCATCTGCTGTATTAATAAAGTTGCCACGTGTTTTCAAATTCAAGTTAAGGCACTATCTGTGCAGAACTTTAAACATATTCTTCATTTGCAGTATTTTATTTTAAAAGTGTTCAGAAAGAATGTATCAATGATATGCTATATATCTATATATCTATAGATATATATAATATCAATATTGTTATTAACTTCAACCAAAGTCAATTTAAATAGCGGGCAAAAATTGGTTAATTGCCATGGATGTGGTGTTTGATATAGTTTACGTTCAATTTCAACTATTTTAGGCAGAAAAACGTATATAGACAAAACCTTTTTTAATAATTTACTATAATTTAGAAAGGTTTTTGTGAGAAATAATTTCTAAAGTAAACTTTTTTTCCTTTTGTATTCAAATTTGAAATGTTGGCACACAACATTATTAATGTATCAATCAATCAATCAATCAATGTTTATTTATATAGCTCAATATCACAAATGTTACATTTGTCTCAGTGGACTTCACAGTTTGTACAGAATATCAGTATGACAATACGACACCCTCTGTCCTTAGACCCTCACATCGTACAAGGAAAATCTTCCAAAAAAGGAAAAACCCCAGTTTAAAGGGGAAATGGGAGAAACCTCAGGGAGAGCAACAGAGGAGGGATCCCTCTCCCTAATGTATACATTTTTATCAATTTTTTAAAATGATGAATCCATTTATTTTAATGTATTTCATTGAGGCTGGGGAAGATATCCAGCATGTAGTTCAACATGCAAATGTTGTAATACAAGTAAGTATATAAGTATAACATGGAAAAGTAAATAAAATAAGTTTAGTAGGAGGATGTGGATTTACTCTCACCTTGTAATTATACAATCAAACAATTAGCTCTGGCCTTCACTCACAAAAAAACATTTTGTTGAATTGGACACATTTTTCGAAGCTCTATTGACTGACATGCAATGACTGGGACTGATGGAAGAATCGGAGAGGAATGAATATAGGAGCAGAGAAATAATCATATATTAAAAGACAGCAGCATCATAAGAGGCCAACAAGAGTCACAAGGGTTTGTCACTTTGCTGAAGGATAGTTGACCAGCTCCAGGCCAGACTCTAAAGACTTTCTAAGGGGTAAAAAAGCTCCTGCTGGAGTACTGACTGGAAGTATTGCTGATATCATGTCTACCATATCCTCTTAAAATACTCCGTCCAACAATATAAGTCTCATGAAGAAAGGTGTTTTAACGCTTATTCAAAATAGCAAAGAAACATGCATTCTTGTACTCAGGAGGGGACATTGACAGAGGATTACTCAAAAAGTACACAGCTACTACTACAATGTCAGATGACAGTGAGTACCTGGAGGTCACTGAGGAGCGGCTTTCTGATGAGATCATCAACTTGAAGGTGATTATAATGTGAAATAATTTGGAAAATGCACCATGCATGTAATTAAAGTATACTTTATTTGCAGAATTGGCTTACTAATTAATTTCTACAACAGGTAGAGGAAGTAAGGGCACTCTGCAAAAAATGTGGTCTGGACACCAAAGGCTCCAAGACAGATCTTGTCCTCAGACTTAGAGATAAGATGTCAAATAGAGTGACTTATAACAAAGTATTTGAGAAAGTTTGGGGGGCCTCAGGTTAGTGAAATATCATTATAATTATATTCTAAGATGATTACACCTGTTCATATTTCTTGATTTGCATCGTTTTTCACACAGATCATGGAGTTATGTATTTGAACACATTTCATCCCCAAAGATCACTACCATAATGTTACTAACTTATACCTCTGCTTTCAGGTGGCTGGGCTGTGATTACTTGCCCATGTGGGGTTGTCTATTCAGTTACATTTAACCTCAGAGCAGAGAGCCTACGGGATTATGTGGATCTTTTGCTGTTGTGGAAACACTTTCCCAATGTCACTGTGCATGACTATTCAAGGGGAGTGGTGGTGCATGGTAACCGCCGACAGCCAGAGACATTTCATCCTTTTCAAGGACGGTTAATGGAGCCTACTCCGGAGAACATGAAGCAGGCTTCAGAGGGCAAACTTCATGTGAATATGCCATGGTTGAAACACCCCAAAGTTCCAACAGATGAAAATGGCCACCCTCTCACTGGTTCTTCGGAGCATTATGCACTGAGTGATGTATTCCACCAGGGGAACAGCAAAGATGAAAGGGATGTTCTCAGAAGGATAGAGCTTGTGCCAGAGCTGGCGGGGCGCATAAACAGTCAATGTGCGGAACAACTGTTCTCAGGAATGAGGAAAAACAATTACTTTTTGAACATGACAACACCCTCAACACACATATTTCTGCAAAGAAATATACTGCACCACTACAATGTGACAAAAAACAACAAAGCTAAAGAGTAATACAGAAAAATCATCCCAGCAGATATGGAAATACAGCTTGATGTCAATGGGAGGATATCATAGGTGAAGCATTTCTTAGAATCATTATGTTCTTGTTATTTTATGTGGTTATCTGCAGATATCTACTAAAAACTAATATTATTTCATTTCAACAGCTCCTCCTTCACAAGTTGGGATGGCCACTACATGTTCAGAACACCACAGAGATGGCCAGGAGCAACAGGAGTGTAAGTTATCTGCTTGATATTGACAACTTGTTTATTCATACAAGTCATACTGTATAAAGACATACATTTTGTGTTGTTGCCGTATGTTTCTTTAATTTTACAATTTACATTTGCATTCTTGAAACTATTTGTTACACTGTAACAAGACTATATAATTGTTAATGAATTTTTTTAATGTTTGTCTTTCATTCACCAAGGTCTGAACAAGAGAGGTCGCAAGACTGCAAGAGGCGACGGGAGGAAAAGGCAATGCAGGTAGAAGTTGTTGAATCACAAATGATAAAGTCTTGAACCAGTGTGAGTGTTAAACATTTAACCTCTCTATGTCAAATATATTTCAGGATGAAGAGGAAGAAAGAAAAAGAAGCAGGCCATAATTTGAAGGCCGCTGGGAATTGAGATGGGGTCATGAGTGACCGCTGCTGGGGGGGAACTGTTACAATCAGCTGTATTAGGTTCACTAATGCCTCAAAATGTATTAGTTGTCACAATCTGTCTGTGTTTTATTTTGTCCTGTCTAGATCTGTCTTTGGTTTCCTGTTTTAGTTTTGAAAAGTGTTCACCCCCCCCCCCCCCATCTTGTCTGTTGCTTCCTGTCTCTGTGTTCAATAAAATTGAAAGTCCTGAATTCAAAGTGTTTCTTAAGTAAAAGAATAGAAGTATTATCAGCTAAATGTACTCGAAGTATCAAAAGTAGAAGTACAGTATGCGGAATGGCTCTGTTCCCAGTATTACATTACCATTGTACCATTATCGTGTCAATAACAAATACATGGAAGAGCATGTTCATTTGTCAATACGATGGCACTTTTTTTATATATATTTTTAAATACTGGTTAGTATCTATATATTAGGAAATACAGTACTACAGTATATGATTTCATTTATATCACATGTTTTTTATCAGTAAAAAGTGAGTAAATATACAATATTGCCTCTGAAACAGTGGCGGAGCTGGGGGGTGGCCAGCTGAATCCTGGCCACCCTATTGGCCACCCCAAACACCCTGACCACGGGGGCCCAAACAATTTTAGAACATTAAGAAAAAGAAATGTAAGTAACCTTTCATCATTCATCAAGAATTAACATTAATAGAACGTTATATTGATAATGTACTCACTAAACTTACAATACATTTAACTTATTTTCTTCCAAAAGTTAATTATCCAAAGCCTCTAGTTTGTACACCCCCTTCTATTTACATGTAATTGTTTGGTCCCGCCTCCGCAGTGAGAGCATGTGAGGAGCAGGGATGCTAGTACTTACGTGTCGTGTGTGCCATGTCTCAACGACTAACAAAGTCAGGCTTTCAAAAAGAAAAGAAAGGAGAGAAAGAAAAGAGAGAGGGACTAAAGGGCGACAGTATGTCACCCAGTTTTTCAAAAGAAAAGGTGGGTGTGGTCCATGAGTGACACGAAGGGCTCTTTAAGAACTCAGATGCTCGATTCCTTTGCTTTGGTAATAGTCTTTATTTATAAAGATCACAAAGCTTTTCAAAAGTCTTCTAGGATCTACTAGGACATTTCCAAATAATCCTTAGGTTCAACTAGGTATTTACAAAGTCTCTGGTAACAGCATGGATATCATGAAGAGACAAGACGAACCAACACAAGACAAAGGGAGAGAAGGACTATATATACACACACACACACATTAGGTAATGAGGCACAGGTGGACACAATCAGGGGCGGGAACAACAATCAGTCTGACCGGTGACACACAAAGACAGGAAGTGCAGACACCTGGAAAGATAGAGCAGAGTCATGTCACAATAAGACAGATAGACAAACACTAAAACCTTACAGTACCCCCCCTTTTACGGACGACTCCAGACGTCCCTGAAACCTGAGACCGTAGTCTGTCAAAATCCGTGATCAGAGTCTTGTCGACAATGAAGCTGCCCGGGATCCAGCATCTTTCCTCTAGTCCATACCCTACCCAGTCGACCAGGAACTGTCTCCCTCTACCCCGCTTTCTTTCTGACAGTATCTTTTCCACTGTATAGACGATACCTCCGTCGATGACCCGAGGAGGTGGGGGTGGTGTGGAGGAGGGAACCAGTCTACTTTCTAAAACTGGTTTCAGCTTGCTGACATGGAACGTGGGGTGGACCTTGAGAGACTTTGGGAGACATAGGCGAACAGCAACAGGATTAATAACCTTTGAAATGGGAAATGGACCAACGAACCGGGGGGCCAGTTTCCTGGAGGCGACATGAAGAGGAAGGTCCTTGGTGGACAACCACACTCGTTGTCCGACCTTGTATCTAGGAGATGGACGTCGTTTTCGGTCGGCCAAACTCTTCATGCGGGTCGCACTTCTCTGCAGCATCTGGCGAACACCCTTCCATACCCGGCGACAGCGGCGAACCAGAGCATGTGCTGATGGTACGGTAACTTCTTGCTCGAGCTCCGGGAACAATGGAGGCTGGTATCCATGGACACATTGGAAAGGAGAGATTCCGGTGGCTGATGTGGGTAAGGTATTGTGTGCATACTCAACCCAGATCAGATGTTTGCTCCAGGTGGTAGGCTTCTGGGACACCAGGCATCTCAGACATGTCTCCATTTCCTGATTCATCCTCTCCGCTTGGCCGTTTGACTGGGGATGGTATCCGGATGTCAGGCTCACAGTGGCTTGGATCAGGCGACAAAACTCCTTCCAGAAACGTGAAACGAATTGTGGGCCTCGGTCTGAAACGACATCACTAGGGAAACCATGTATTCGAAAAACATGGGACAACATGGCCTGTGCAGTTTCTTTGGCAGTAGGTAATTTGGACATGGGGATGAGATGTACCATCTTGGAAAAACGATCAATGACTGTGAGTACTGTGGTATTACCTGCCGAAGGTGGAAATCCTGTCACAAAGTCCAACGCAATGTGCGACCATGGTCTGTGGGGAATGGGCAGAGGTTGAAGAAGACCTGCCGCAACTTGACGAGATGTCTTGTTTCTAGCACACACAGGACAAGCTGCCACATACTCTGCAACATCCTTCCACATAGCAGGCCACCAGAATCTGTGTTTCACCATAAAAAGGGTCCTCTTGGTTCCAGGATGACATGAAAGGACAGATGTATGGGCCCAATGAATCACCTGAGAACGAAGTGTCCTAGGAACAAACAGGCGATTCTGAGGACAACCTTTATGGACAGGATTCTCTCCATTAGCCTGTTTTACCTTAGCTTCAATGGGCCAGGTCACACTCCCGATCACCCGGTCTGACCGCAGAATGGGTTCTGGAGTCTTGGGAACTGGCTCCGGATCAAAAACTCTGGAGACAGCGTCCGGTTTCCCGTTCTTAGAACCAGGTCGATAAGACAGAGTGAAGCTAAATCTGTTAAAGAATAAAGCCCACCTGGCTTGTCTGGAGTTCAAGCGCTTTACCCTCCTGATGTACTGCAAGTTCTTATGATCTGTCCATACCAGGAAATCCTGCTCCGCTCCCTCCAACCAGTGCCGCCACTCCTCCAAAGCAATCTTCACAGCCAAGAGTTCCCGATTTCCCACGTCGTAATTCCTCTCAGCAGAAGATAGCTTACGGGAGAGATAGGCACACGGATGAAGTTTATTGTCCCCCGCTGACATCTGAGACAGTATAGCTCCAACGCCATCGTTAGAGGCGTCTACTTCCACCACAAACTGTCGGTTGCGATCAGGTACAGTCAGGATAGGAGCTGTGGTGAACCTCCTCTTCAGATCCATGAAAGATTTCTCTGCCTGTGGATTCCACACAAACTGAACATGGGGAGAGGTAAGGGAATGGAGAGGAGAGGCAATAGCACTGAAATTGCGTATGAAACGTCTGTAAAAGTTAGCAAACCCCAAGAATTGCTGAACTTTCTTTCTGGAGTTTGGCGTAGGCCAATTTGCCACATCACTGACCTTTGCTGGGTCCATTTCCATCTTGTTAGGGGAAATCACAAAGCCCAAAAATGATACTGAGTTGACATGAAACTCACATTTTTCGGCTTTCACAAACAAATGATTAGCCAGGAGTCTTTGAAGAACAAGATGAACATGGTTGACATGAGTATTCTCATCTGGAGAAAAGATGAGAATATCATCGAGGTACACAAAACAGAAAACATTCAGGAAATCTCTTAACACATCGTTAATGAGAGCTTGGAAAACAGCAGGTGCATTACAAAGTCCAAAAGGCATCACCAAATATTCGTAATGTCCCGTAGGTGTATTGAAACCTGTTTTCCACTCATCCCCCTCCCGGATGCGCACAAGGTGATAAGCATTCCTTAGGTCAAGCTTGGTAAATATCTTAGCTCCCTGTAATAGTTCAAATGCCGTAGAGATGAGTGGAAGGGGATATCTGTTCTTGACCGTGATCTGATTTAGCGGACTATAATCAATACAGGGCCTCAATGTCCCGTCCTTTTTTCCCACAAAAAAGAAACCTGCCGCTGCTGGGGATGAAGATGTCCGAATCAACCCAGTCTTGAGTGAAGAATCGATATATGCCTTCATGGCCTCCCTTCATGGCCCAGAAAGAGAGTACAGCCGTCCCTTGGGAATTCCTCTGCCAAGTGTAGTATTCCCTCGGTAACTCCCGTCTGAAAGGTGGAGTGGATACTGCATTCCTTCCCTTTTCCCGCTGTCTATCAGCTAGACGTTGATCAATCCGGATAGCCATGGCGATGAGCGAGTCCAAATCTTCAGGCAGCTGTAATGGAGCTAACTGATCCTTTATGGGATCCGCTAACCCATGCAGGAAAGCATCAAAGAGAGCCGCCGAGTTCCACCCACTCTCCGCTGCCAGAGTACGGAAATCAATTGCGTAATCCGCCACTCTCCTCTGCCGCTGTTTAATGTTCACCAGGGCTCTCGCTGACTCTCTCCCGGGTGATATCTGATCAAAGATCTTGCTCATGGTATCCAAGAACAGTTCCAATGACTGACAAACAGGCGAGCACCGGGACCACTCCGCTGTTGCCCAGGCTTCCGCTCTACCCGTCAGATTAGAGACAATAAAAGCTACTTTAGCTTGATCGGTGGGAAATGCTGCGGGCTGGTGTTTGAAGTGGAGATCGCACTGTACCAGGAAGGGACGACAGTTTCCAGAGTCTCCGGAGAATCTCTCCGGCGAAGCGAGACGGATCGTAGGTGACTGCATGGGTACTTGAACGGGGATATCAGCAGACCCGACCCCCGCTGAACCGGAAAACTCTGCCGCAGGAACACCAGGGTTTGCCACGAGGTGAGTCAGTATGTCCCGCATCTTTTCAGCCAGTAGATTTATTTCTGTCGTCACCGTAGCTTGAAAGTTGTCTTGACGAGCATGTAAATCCTGGACCCCTTGGTTGATTGCTGACAGCTGTCCCTCATGTTGATGAAGGCGTGTACCCTGCGCCTGCAGGGCCGTTCTTACTGTAGTGGAATCGGCTGAGTCCATCTTGTTTGGTTGGTTGGTTCTGACACGAAGGGCTCTTTAAGAACTCAGATGCTCGATTCCTTTGCTTTGGTAATAGTCTTTATTTATAAAGATCACAAAGCTTTTCAAAAGTCTTCTAGGATCTACTAGGACATTTCCAAATAATCCTTAGGTTCAACTAGGTATTTACAAAGTCTCTGGTAACAGCATGGATATCATGAAGAGACAAGACGAACCAACACAAGACAAAGGGAGAGAAGGACTATATATACACACACACACACATTAGGTCATGAGGCACAGGTGGACACAATCAGGGGCGGGAACAACAATCAGTCTGACCGGTGACACACAAAGACAGGAAGTGCAGACACCTGGAAAGATAGAGCAGAGTCATGTCACAATAAGACAGATAGACAAACACTAAAACCTTACAATGAGTGGTGGAAATTAGTCTGTTAGCTAAGCGTAGTCCATTTTAAATAATAATTGTTATGTTTTTTTTTTACTAAGCTGACATTAACGTTCATATCTATACAGAAAATTCAGAGGTTTTTCATTTCAATGCTCTTTTAGCTGACATTTAATAAATGCAGGTAGATCTTTAGCAGCTATTCATAGTAAATCAGTTGTCCCTCCCCCTGGTGCCAGGACCAACAGATCCATCTCAGGCGCCGTTTACACGAGGAGAAAACTGCTTGTATCTGCATAGTTTCGCGTGCGTATAGCCCTATTATTTACACGAGGCCGATAGAAACTGACCCCACAAACGATAGCGGGTCCCAAGGTGGATAGATTTGCAAACTAAACGCTCTGGGGGGTCAACCGAGTCCGTGTAATCACCTCTATACGAATATTTCCTGAAAAAATAACGATAGCCCCACCTCTCCCCACCTCTCCTGCTCACTGCTGTAGCAACTATCAAAAATAGCTGTGTTAATTAAACGCACAAGGGGTTCTTGAATGAAATAATATTATAAAAGGCAAACCAGAATTGTTAACGCCCAATATACTCCTTAAACAAAATAAACAGAGTCAGATTTTATGCATTGATCCATTATATTGACAATTTCCCAGCCAAACAACACAAACAAAATTAAAAAGTCCGCTCTGCGATACACCAAACTTGTCTTTACTGCCTAATCCAGGCCATTATTGTTCATTGCTCCTGCGCCCGTCGGCGGCAAAAAGAGAAATGTTTGTAGGCAGAGGACCGGCGTGTCCCAGAGGAGCGATCTCACCCGGTGTTTGTAGAGAATATCTCTCTTTCTGAGCGCGTCCTCTCCACGGAGACGTGCTTCTTGGTCGGTCGATGCAATATCCACAGATTCGGTTTCTTTCAGTTAACTTCCCCGTTGCATTTATCCATATGCTGAGGAAATGACTATATCCCGCTGAATACCAGCAATCGCCACACACACTTCCTCCTGTCAGTAGCTACTGCTAGTGCTACTGCTACTGACCATGCTACAGATATTAGTGCAAAATCTACAGCTCCTCTACCACAACCATCAGCAACAAGTGGACATGGAGAATTACATGAACTACATGTTGCTAAATACACCGCGGGGCATAAACAGAAGGGTAGCCATGGCAACATTGCTGCGGGGCTGCTCCAGGCTGCTCTTCTTCGCTGCTTTTGGTGTATTTTGGCGGAAGTTACAGCGCCACTTACAGTCCCGGCATATGTACTACAGGGTTTCCAGCGGTCTCGTTTGAACAGACACGTTAAATGAAACGAATGCATGTGAACGGAAGACTTTTTTGAATACGCATACTGTGCATAAACGCAAACGTTCCCGTGTGAAGGAGGCCTCAGGCTCAGCAGACCTGTCTCCCCATAAGGCTGAACCTGAACCAGCTTTTCTCCCAACTGAAGGAGGTGAGCAGCATTGTGTTGAATGCCACTTAACATATCTGAAGGGAGACTGGAATACAACAAATATATATATATTAAAACAAAAAGCTAACATCTCATTTCAATTATACATTTCAAACACAGTATTTTTCCACATATTTAAGTTATATTTATTTGGATTTATGCATTCATGTTGAGAATGTTCCATTCAAAAATGTTATATTATTAAAAAGGCATTTACACCATAAAAGATTACTATTGAGATTTATTGTCAGGAATGTTAGACTTATATCAAATAGTGAATTCCACTGCAGCAGAATGTTGCACGTCTGCACAGTGTTATATTTTCACAGCTCAGTGTCAGTAAATATTGTGCAGTTAGTATTGGACTACAAGATAGATGCAAGCCTGTACAAGTAGAGTTATTTAAAGCATAAATTAGTCGGTTGGGTTCTGGAGGTGTGGTTACAGCAATTGTGCTTGGTTGGCGTGGCCTGGGCCTGGTGGTGGGGCCCAATGTGATATCTTTTCATGGAGCCCAAAATCCCTGGCGGCGCCCCTGGTTGTGTGAGTATATGGCCAGAGGGCAGGACCTATAAACACATTTACTACCCAATAGCATTGTGAGGCTGAACAAAAAGACATTTTGACTATGTAAATGTGGCCTTTAAAAAAACAAAACATTTACTGACTTTTTTGGATAGCTTAAAGTAATGTTGTAAAATTACAACCGGGGGCCTTACAGGGTTAAGGGCTATTGTTTATTGTTATTTACTTTAAGATGTTTATTCTTAACCAATTATTTAATTTAAAAACTCTTATTTAAATTGTGTGTGTGTGTCTCTGTTTACCTGATTATACACTGAAAGAATGAGCTCATAGTGCTGCTGATCATCATAAGCTAAACAGTCTGTATATTGCACTACATTTGTATAATGTAAGCTTCGTTGCATAGCCGTGGGAACAATGTTTCAAATAGGGGGTTGCTGTGGGGATGACACCAGGGCCGGTTCTGACCAATTTGCTGCCCTAGGCAAGATGTTTGCTGGTTCATTTATATCTTATTTTACCAGTTAACATTTATTTATTTATCCGTATTTTTTAATCTCTCCAGTTTTAAAGGATATTGTTGGTTTACTGTCCTATAGTATACATTGGAATGATTTCAAACCTGTTTATATTTATCCTAATAATTATAAAGGTGTGCCTTGGTAATATTTGTTTACATAAATTGTGATAAAACCGTTTGAGACACACTGAGATAACTTAGACTAAAGTGAACTATCTAAACACTCAAGAGTCCTTTACCTCACTGAGCCTCTCAGGGCAAATGGAAAATGTAACCGGGGTAAAAAGGGTGTTATCTTTACTTAATTATGAATGTGAACATCAAGGCCGAACATTTGTTTTTTTTGTATTATATTTGTATTATATTTCCATTTAATCTTGTGGACGTGCAGATTCCCTGTCCTCCATCAGGGGGTGCTGCAGCACCCTCAGCACCCCTACTTACCACGGCCATGCTTCGTTGTTACTTTGCCTGTGGGAATAAGAAAAAAATAGTTAGATATACTGAATATTATTTGATCTATTCCACCACTAGCTTAATCCCAAATAATGTAGAGGTGTGTTGTAGGTGCCTTAAATAACCCCTTATTTTCTAGTGAGATGTATTTTTATGTTCATATAATAGTGATTTCAATGATCACTGGTTCCATCCTGGCCACCCCACTGAAAATGTCCTGGCTCCGCCACTGCTCTGAAATGCAGTGATTATATTGAAATTAAAAAGGTGTACGTTAAAAAACAAATAAATGCCCTTTCTTGAAGTCATAACTGAAGTAATTGATGCAATTAACATGCAAATAGACATTAAAATATGCTTTGAAGGCTGTTAATATGTTTAATTTGAGTTTAAACTGTTATGTTGATATGATAAAAACATTTAAACTCAAATGTAACACAAACCTCAAGGTATCATTATATTACCGGTATCATTATATATATATTAATAATATAAGATATAATATGTTACTTTTGTGACTGGGTGAGTACATAACGCGGGAGTCGGGACGTCACGTGCCTCAAAGGTTGAGAAAGGTTGAGCCCCCGTCCCGTCCACGTTGAGCTGAGCTCCCGCCCACGTTGAGAGGGGTAGGCTACTACGCATGTGTCAGTTCTATCCGGATGTATATATGTTCAGCGCAGCCCGCTCAGGGTTTACTTTAAAACGGGACTCCAATAACTTAACTTTCGGCTTTTTCTATTAAAGGACCATTTTTGGTATTTCATGTGAACAGTGTTACATTTATTTCAAACACCGTCTCAGGTTTTTGAGGGTGGTTTTATCTGGCAGTGAAGGGAAGAAGCAGAGTTTCTTCAAGAGTTTCTCTCAACTTTAAATCCCGGTCTGTAAGCCATGGCGTGCGAAGTAAACGGTATGTCGGGTAAGTTTTTCATTTTTAACGTAGCCTACAGCTCGAGTCCAAAGTAAGTTGCAGAAGTTAAGAATTGTTATTATTTTTGCCTAATCTTTTTTATATCGCCTGCGGCTTTCAAAACACAGTACTCGTGGTTTAGACAGGGTATGAGGTCATTTGAAAGTAACTAACGCTTTTTTACTCTCCACAGATGCGAGGATAGGAGAAGCCCTGATCAAAGAGTAAGTTCCTTCCATCATAATAATAATAATAATCATTATAATAAGTTGTATTAGAAAAGGCCTTTAAAATATATTCCAAGGCATTTTACATGATAATAAAACATGTATTAGCAAGAAACAGTAACATTAATAACCGCTCTTATAGATAGATTTCATTCAACCACAGTTAAAGACTTTTAATTATTCAGTTTACAATAATGTTCAACCAAAAAAAAAAACATTAAAATCAAAACATTTACCAATAAATAGGGCTGATTGGTTGATTAATCATTATGCTAGCTCTGATTTAATAAATATTTTTTAAAATACAAATGTAAAAGGGTCCATTTCCTGCCACCTGTAAAGACATTTTCTACGATCACCCCGAATGATCAGCATGCTAAACAATAATGAGAACCGGGTTTAGCTCTTTTTGTCTACCAGACTGCCATTTTGATATATTTATTGTTGTGCTCATGTATATATATATATATTCAATCTTTGGGACGATGGGGAAACAGCATTTCAGTCTCTCTGTTAGTACAACACTCGGAGATATTGATAATTGAGTTGACTCTGACTAGTTGCCCTGACCTGTAACTAGTTACTTCATCAGCCCAGTATCTAAAGCACAGCGGTAAACACTCTTGAAAACATCAAATGAATGTTCATTTTTTAACTTTCACTTCCCTTATTTTATTCAACTCTGCATGTCACCTTTTTTAATTAACAATATAGCATTTTCTACCTCAAATCAGTTGTTTAATTCCTTATCCAAAGCCAGTTTCAGTTTCATTACACGTTAACAGATAACGCACTTACAGTAAATCACACTTCTTTGAACTTTGTGATCATGACAGGAGATACGAAATGGAATTGGTGTTACACCGTAAACCTGGCAGGATGCACGTTATGAGCATCCTGGTTTATCTTGATCTATTCTTGCAGCTGAACACACAGTCAGCAGTTAAAAACACACCTCACACTCTGCATCACCATCATCCTCTTAAACTAGGGCTGTGCGATAATAATCACGATTATTTTGGTCAATAATTGATATCACGATTATGAAATACGATTATTCATTGACTTTGAAAACATCCATTTATTGAACTTTAAAACAAATACAAATAATAATTTGAACAGTGTCTTTTTAACTGTTGATTACCCTGAACGTATAATTCAACTGACAAACCAATACAAAAATAAATGATATCAAAATAATAAATACCAATAAACAAGATCAACAAATATTTTGGAGCGCGCTTCAACAAGCTACTAAACATATATAAGTATGATAAATAAAAATAAATTAGACTAAAATAAATTAGATCAAATATGTCACAACCTAGCAAAGCAAAATAATCGTTTTTTTCGATTATGTTGTTTTCGTAATTGTGGCAGGCCAAAATCGTAATTGCGATTAAAATACGATTAATTGCACAGCCCTATCTTAAACTGTTTTAAAATGTATATTTCTACATTTACATTGACTCATGGTAGAGCGGACGACCTAGTACCACGATGTTTACCCCCCCATGTCATTACCTGGCACTATACTTATGGCGCATTTCCACTACACGGCCTCGCTCGGCCTCGGTATGGCTAGGCCTCGTTAGGCCTTGTTAGGACTGGCTCACTTTATGCTGCGTTTCCATTACAGTTTAGTAGCTGGGGCAGTAACTATAGTAACGCAGTGTAGGTGGAGCCGTGACGTCATCTTTAATGAGAACCCCAGAAAAACAACATCAGCCGTTAGCTGTTAGCACTCAAGCTCACAGCTCCTCATATCTGTTCAGAAACTAGACAAAAGTGAAACAAGTACAAACCACAGACTGCCTGTGTCATGGCGAATACAGTCGCTGGTTTATTTATGTCTGTATAGGCCGTTGTTGTGAGTGTGGACGGTCGGAGCATATACTGCGTTAGCTTAGCCGATCTCCATCTAGAAAACACGCATTTTAAAAGGTTTTTCGCCTGCCGTCTGTCTGCAGACTTGTCAAAGCATTAATTCATGGTTTTTACTAACCGGTATCAGTATGTTGTTACTTCGGCATCATTTTGAAACGTGTATTACAATTAAATCACGGTCAAATATGTTCATCTTGTTGTAGTTGTAGCCCGCTTGCCAGCGATTCTCTCTCTAGTTTAGCATACTCAGCCCGACTCAGCCTGGTTGTTGGCCCGGAAAGAACCTCGATTTTATGGGGCCAGAAAAACTGTGAAATAGTACCCGCTAGCCGGTACTACGCTAAGTGGAAACGCAACCAAAAACGGGCCCCGCACGGCTCGGCACGCTTAAAGCGAGCTCCGCGCTGTAGTGGAAATGCGCCATTACATCACCACATTACCTGGCACTACTTACAGCACCACTAGCGGCCAAACTCTCTTAAACTCATCAGCATGATATCTTATTAATATTAATACACCACTGTTATACATTGTAATAAACATATTATATATTGTAGTTCAATGTGCACATTTTTACTCTACTTCTCATGTTAAAGGTGGGGTAGGTAATTTTGGAGAAACCAGCTCGAGTGAGCTAGAATTTGAAAATACACAACCGGAAAAAATCTGCCACTTCCTTACAGAGCCCCTCCTCCAACACACACGAACGCGCACATGACCAATGAGGGCACGAGATAAGTTTGTGCACAGATGGAAGGCTGACAGGCAGGTAGGCCATCCAGTTATTTTAGCCGGGCCGGCTAAAATGATTGGTCGTGCTTTTTACAGTACTACGGCTTCCACAGATGAAATATTTTTATGGATTTATTGTCAAAGCATTTAATGTATTCATTGCTATCGGGATGTTAAGAGCATTCCATGGAATATAACAAAAAGTGTTTCTGAAATAAATTACATACCCCACCTTTTATATCTTTATTTTATTTTATGTTATCTGTTCATTTTCATTTCTTACTTTAACTTCTTGTGTTTATATACATAAGTATATTTTAAGAAGAATTCTGATTCTCACTTCAGCTTTACTAATAAAGGCAGAAGTAGACAAAAACATTTTATTTGATATTTATTTGTATTTTATATATTTATATGTCTATTAATGAGAAATGTTACATATATTATTAAGAAAAAGGGCAAATATAATTTATAATAATAATAATATAATAATAATACATTTCATTTATATAGCACACTTTAAAAACAATGTCATCTCAAGGTGAGAATGACAGAAAATGGTCATAAAATGGTGAGAATTGTTGTCATAGCCTTAAAAATGACACAGTGTACAATAAAGTAAAAGGAGCCACACATTTGTGCTTAGCATTATTAATTTGTTTCAAATAAACACATACATGAATTCAACACAGGCCAGACTGCCTTTTTTCCAGATACAGAGTTAAAACGGGGAAACCAACGTACTTGGGGGCGGGGACTGAGTGGAAACGGGACGCCATCTCAAACCACTGAGTTATCCGGCGGCCCCCCAGTGAGATTTTTAACGTCCTGTTCTCTTCCAGGGTCATAGAGGAGGAGCTGAAGGACGTGCCCTCAGAGGAGGTCCCGCCCTTCAGTCCGCTCGCTGCCAGAGTAGAGAGTGAGCAGGAGCAGAAGCTGGTGACTCAGCTGGCCAAAATGGTGTGCATCATCGGGGATCGTGTCGCAGGCGACCAGGAGCTCCGAGAGTGAGTCTCAGGGTAGAATACTGACAACGTCCATGGAACTGTGTTTTATATGAATTGGTGCAGGGATGATGTATCTCTTCACGCCGGTTCGGAAGTTAGAACTGTCAGGGCTCCCTCAACAAAAAGCAATGGGATTTCTGCTTTGGTTTTTGGAATATGGCAATACAATTTAATATGTGGCTAACACAAGTTTATGATACTTAGATAGATAAATAGATAGATATATACTTTATTCATCCAAAGTTGGTATATTGCTTTGTCACAGCAGCTTTTTGACAGTCAATCTACAAAAATGTCCAAATAAAAATACATATCAAAATAAAAATATACATATTCTCAGTAAAAAAGGCATATATTCAGAAGAGTATTACACATTATAAAATATACAAAATAAATTAAAATACTCTCTAATATACCAATCTACTAAACATATACAAATATTGTACTATATACATTAAATAATTGTGCACAGCTTTGAATTGAAAGTGAAATATATCCTGTGAAGTAGTGAAAGTGGCTACATTATGTAAGTGCAAATTGTTCATGATAATAGAAAGGGAGAACCTGAACAAACTATGGAGCAGTGAGTTCTCTGCTGTCAGAGGTCAGGTGTTGTGTTATTGTCTGAGGCAAGAATGACTTCCTGTGTCTGTCCTTGTGACAACAGAGCTGGAGCAGACTGTTCACATGTCTTGTTCAGCAGGATAATCTCCACATATTAACACCACACTATGCAATCAGCAGAAGTAAAAAGCTAACAGTAGGCATTAAGACGGTCTTCAAGTCCCCATCACTAAGCTAGAGGTGGCTAATGTTGTTGATGACTTATACTAGTCTCATTTAGTCCCTTCTGTTCTAACAAAAAACACGTTCAAAAAAACAGGAAGTACTAAAATGCTAACTAATTTCCAAGTTTAGGACTCATTCCTGCACCTGTATAAACCCCTCCTCTCTTGTGTCTGTTGCAGTGTGATAGATGGGATCGCTGTTTCCTCCGGCTCTAAGCGAGACAACTTTAAAAAGGTGGCAGACAAAGTGTTTGAGCATGGGATCACCTGGGAGAGGATCGCTGTGCTCTTCTACGTCGCCGGCAAGCTGGCTGTGAAGGTGGGTTAGCCTGCCGCACATCAGAGTGTTGATAAATGGTCTTTAGAGCACATATGTATGCACCACATATAGAGTGGCGAAGTCACGCCCATCTACTTCCGCCCCATGGGACCTTATTTTGGAAAAATAATGTATTGAAGTCAATGGAGAGAGAAAACTTATCTTACATATGATGTTTGTCAATCTTAAAAAATAATTTCCATGTCAAAAAAGTCACAGTTTGTCGTAAAACTGTTGAAATATAAGACTATGAAAAATACGTAACAAGAAAGACTACAAATCCCAGAGTCGCGTAAGTGATGTCACAATTGTTTTCCTCCACTAAGAGATAGCTAAGATCAGCGCCATATAGATATAATCTATCTATATGGCGCTGGCTAAGATAAGATAACTTTAACAAGATGCCTGTGTGCTTAGTACCAGGTTGTTATCATACCAGCAATGGGTCTTGCTCGTTCTTTCGCTTCCCGTCTGATGAAAGGACCAGAAGTACTCTGGATCAAGCTAGCTAGTAGCTAGCACGTTAGTTAGCATTACAGCCTTGTCATTTTTATTAGCCTTAACATGAAGTAACATTAAGTAACCCAAAATGTTAAACAGTAAGAGTAGTAGTCATATTTCGTGAACCCTTTGAAGAGTACTGTCACCGGTGTGATCATTCTATAATACACAATTTAAGCCCGGGGGAGAAATGCTAACGCTAACGCTAGCGATCTTCTCTACTTCATGCTATCTGCACAAATGGTTGACATTAAACATTAAAACGACCAGGCAGTTCAGAGAGAATCAAAGGAAGGCAGGCAGGCAGCTTTGCATGACATTCTTCAGGACGTGTTTCATTGTGGTGATAGTGAGGGTAGCCAATCGGTTTGTTGACAAGACAGTAGTGACGGCCATCTTGGTGACGTGTTTTGTTGACCAGAGATGTAGTTCATTGAGCGTTTCACACAAACAAATGTGTTACTTCACAGTTTTACGACACATTTTATTTTTTTTGACTTGCAAAATTATATTTTAAATTGACAAACATCATATGTGTAATTCGTGGCACAATTCAAACGGGATCGAAAGATAATCTTTCTCTCTCCATTGACTTCAATACATAATTTTTCCGAAATAAGGTCCCATGGAGGTCCACCGGAAGGGGAGGGACTTCGCCACTCTATACCAAAGCAAATTCCTCGTATGTGTTCCTCGTATGTGTAAACCTAATTGGTAATGAAACCGATTCTGATCACCTCTTGAGTGATTTGTTATCAGAGGAGGCTTTCAGTACCAAAGCTTACTACCAGAGTATTTTAGGTTGTTGGAACGCATCACTTTCTATGCACTAAAGGATTTTTCTACTTGACACCCTGTGTTTAGAGGGAACAGGTATAGCTTGAAGTGACTATCCACCAAAAAGCTAGCTCTGCTGTACTATTTAGCCTTTTAACTACCTTTCTCTAAAATAAGTGAAATTGTGTTGACTCTGTACTTTTTAAAATATATTATTTACATTTTTATATATGTTTAATAGGATGAGGATAGTTATTCTTGATCAATAGAGTTCTGTAGGGCAGTGGTTCTCAACTGGTCAGGCTTCGGGACCCTGCACTTTTTCCTTTGTCAATAGATCGCGACCCGAAATTTTGAACCGCTCAAATCTATTCAACAAAAGATTGTGCTGTAATATATACGCTTTGCAGCATACAATATTAATTAAAGTGAAGTACAGTGCTTATATCCCTTCACAGAACTAAAGTATGGTTTTAAAAAAGGTTTGATGAGATGATGGAATCAAAGCTGAACTGTATAACATAAAAAGGCACACATGCTGAAAACCCAACCCCAGAAGGGGGGTCTGGGGGGATTCTCCCCCAGGAGATTTTTAGAAATACTAACATATAAACTACGCATTCTGGTACACTCTGAGAAGAAAATAAATAAATCTATTACTACCCGACATATTAATAATATTTTCTGCCATTGTTTGTTTTTCACTTTGTTCTGAAGCTGAACTTGCTGCTCCTCACTGAGAGAAGAGCAAAGAGGAGATAGTCTGTGAGAATTACTTTAAATTGTGGGTAAGGGTAGATAGCCCCCATTGTTCTGTGACCTGTCAATCATCAAACCGGGGGTCATATTTCATTATGTGTTCATTTTTATCTGAAGTTGTACCCATGGATGTATAAAGAAGAGTTCTACCGCAAAGTAATTCTCCGTGGGGACTTACGGCAACAATCTTGATTCTGATTGGCCAGAAGACTCGAAAAAACATCAGCAAAGATGTTTTATTGAGAAGATGATCACTACGTGATAGAAGTTTTCAAAACCGTTTATGGTCTCCGGTACTTCCAGTCCAACGCCTACTGCATGCACAGCTTTAGAAAATCGGGCCTTCAAAATAAAAGTTTGACTTTTTTCAAAAAAAAGAAATATATATATTTTTTAAAAGGTTTTTCTTCACTCTCACATCTGCGACCCACTCGAAACGGGTCGCGACCCACCAGTTGAGAACCACTGCTGTAGGGATCACATAGTTTTATTAGAAGGTTCTCTGGTTCCCTCTGCAAAATAAATTGAGGTAAACAAGCATTTATGATATTTACAATTCTTTTTCAGCAAAAGTATGTTCAAAAATAAAAACAAATGTTGTGAATGTTGCGTAAATGTAATCTCTAGCAATAAAAAGCTTATGCTAGACTATTAACAAACTACATCACACTCCCATGACTTGACATCAACATCACTAAGCTAAAGGTGGCTAATGTTAGGTTTGATGATGATAAAAACATCACACATTATTTTGTTCAGCAGTCTCAATTAGCTACTTGTTAACCACCATTCTTTAGAGACATAAAAGCTTCTAAATGTATGAGTGGGACACATTTACGTCGTAGAACAACAAATTTGACTTGCGATAACCACAGACCCCTAACCGAAAACCCATCGGCTTCCACACGAGGGAACTGGAAGTGCAAACATCTAGAATTATTTCAAGGTTTCACTTAGAGACTTTGCAAGTTTGTTTGTGATGGTAGCATTAGGTTTAGATTAGCATGATATTAGCTAGCATGCTAAGCTAACCATTGATGGTTATCAATGATCCAGCAATGTAATTGAAATAAACCACAGTTTGGCAGCCGCTTCACCTTGTGTATGGACTTTATCTGTGTGTGTGCATCAGATGGTGGAGGCTCATCTCCCCGAGTCAGTGAATAAGATCCTGAGATGGACTGTGGATTTCTTCAAAAACAATCTACTAGCCTGGATTCGGGATCAAGGAGGATGGGTATGTCGGAACTTCATTTCTTCCATATTTCTTTTAACTTTTTGAGGGTTTTCCCTTTCCTGTAGTGTGTTATAGGTTTCTGTGCATGGAAATGGTCTGCAAAGACGAAAATCCCTGTGTTCCCTCCAGAGGGAGTTTCTCTCCCACACACTCCCCCCCTGCCTGAAACGCCTCCATTGGACTCCCTTGTTTACTTACATCACTATGTAACACTCGCATTTCTATTGGCTATTGCTCCAACACATTATACGTGATAGGCTAAGGGGCGGGACATCACTAAGCGGTTGACCAATCACATCAGAGCTGGCCAGCTAACCAATCAGAGCAGACTGGGCTCTGGTTTCAGACAGAGGGTGAAAAGAGGTGCTGCAGCACAGGCAGTATGAGAAAAATAAAGAGCTTTTTGAACATTAAAGCATGGAGACACGTCCCAGTAGAGACACTACATACTGATATGAAGCTGAAAATGAGCAGAATAGGAACACTTTAATAATAAAAAAAATACAACTTGTTCACTTGTATAATGTAAGTATATTTGACCAATGTTTATATAGTTTGTTTTAATAATAAGTTGGTCTATAACAGTGTATAACTTATTCTGTATATTTCATATTATGTTATCTAAAATAGTCTCTTGATATATAAAAAAAATGTTTAACCCTGTTTATGTATATAATTATTTTTATAAACCAATTTTCCAATTTGGAATCAGATTTTGAAAGTCAGTTAGTTGATACATTTTCCGAATCTGATCTTTTCTAAATATGTTCTCCCGAGTCATTACGATGGACCACAGTATTGAACCTGTCTCTCACAGATCTACAGCTTCCCTGAGCTGGCCCAGTCGTCCATGCAGAGCGTGTCCACGATGAGCGCTCACAGCTACGGCCTCGTCCTCATCTTCGTCGCCGGCCTGGCTGTAGGAAGCATCATCACCTGGAGACTAAGCAGAAACTGAGGCACACACACACACACACACACACACACACACACACACACACACACACACACACACACACACACACACACACACACACACACACACACACACACACACACACACACACACACACACACACACACACACATACACACACACACATCACTTTGCGACATCTTCACTGCAAGACCGTTTGAGTGTGTGTGGCAAGAGGTAGGTCACAATAGCGTGATGCAGTGATAAGTCCTAAACCCACAAATCCAATTTTAGCACTTTCGGGTTCCCTCGTCTGTTAGTCAACATCTTTTTAATTCATGTTTGGTTAGATGCATTAAATGGGGCGAAGCCTGCGAGCTAGTTCAGGCAGTCAACTCGAGCACTAATGCTGCATTCATACATAACGCCCCTTGCCACTTTACAACCAACCAAACAGAGTGTCCTTAATCTGCCGCTCTATTTAACCTGCCAGATCTCTCTCTATGCATTGCTTGCTGCTGCTATTGCTGCAGCTACTTCCACGTCGCTGCTGCTTGCCTGCCCCACCACCACCCCAGCTTCCATCCCAGCTTCCACCTGTAGGCTCGGGGGTTAGTTATTTAATCATCACTCATCGAGCTATGTATATCTGTGGAGTGATGAGGCCCGAGCCTAGACGCCAAACTCAACTATATGCTGCTTCTAATAAACATGTTAAAGAAACACGTGAGTTGTCTGACTGAAATAAGATCTGTGATTAACACAAGCTGAAGAGATTTTTTGTTCTACGACCTAAAATACACAAGTAACTATGTATGGTGAATGTCTGAAGCTGTTACATTTCTTGAAAATGGTAGTTGCTATCGAGTGGCTAAATGAGGCTCCTAAAAGCAGAATATTAGCCGCCTTTCGCTTAGCGTTGGTGACGTGAAGTCCTGCGACAGTGTAGTTCTTTTATAGCATTACATTAGCTTTTTTAATTCTGTCGATTGCGTTTACGCTTCAAGAATCATAAAATGGTTTTAATATGTGGACATTATCCAGCTGATTAAAACAAAATGTTGTGTTTTCCAGTGTTCGTATTTTTTGCAATATTCCAAAATTGAGCCATTACGATGCTTACTTCAAGGTCGGCCTGCAAAGATACGTCATCACTGCACCACTCAATATTGACACGAAAGTAATTCTGTGCTTTTGCCAAATAGATCAGAGCGGTTGTCATATCATGTCCTGATCGCATGTTGCCATGAGATGCCATCCACACAGGCTACCTTCTCTAATGTTCATCTATGCAAACTTGAAATAATCAGAATGTCAACACCACCCTGAAGCTTTATGCCAGACCAAATAACACATCCTACTCAGGTATCTCATGTTTAGATGTTTCTTTTTTTTCTAATATACAGAAGGCTTCCATCTTCTTGTAGATATGTGGATCTTTAGTTTGGCTGAGTGACAGCAGTTTATTCAGTAATAAACATTGAATTATCTTAAGGGAGCATTTCCATTCAGTCACGTATAAAACACTGTGCCTCAGGTAGAAACTGTATTCAATGTTAATGATAACCTGGATTATTAAATAATATAATAATAATTCACAAATAAAATATCAGTTAAAGATGCAAATAATTACTCTGTTCGCTAGAGACAGCAGTAAAGTCTATTTTTGACATATTAATTTAATGTTTAACGCCAATAATCTTAGTCCTTGAAAAATGGTGCCCTTCAATAAGCAAACCATGATGTAACAAAAAAATCCTATTTATACCTTCTGTATTCCACTGGTTTACTGTTATGGTGATTTTACAGTTTATTTGCACAATAAAAAACCTCAAGTGAAATGACTTTAACACGGGCAGATACAGGTTCCTTCTGTCATTGGAGAATCTTAAGAAAAATTGTGTGCATGTGAACTTTTACATTTAACGAGTGTGAATTGCACTTGTTGCCTTTGTATGGGAGCTGTGGTGTAAAGTAACTAAGTACTGTAATGTTGTATTGCATAACGTGTACGTTTGATTCTTATACTTTTGTACTTTTACTTGATTCCAAGACTTTGACTTGTAACAGAGTAGTCCTACTTTTACTGACGTACAAGATCACAGTACTTCTCCCACCTCTGTATTGGAGATTAAAAATAAAATCATGGACTTCAAAGATTCTAAATTCTTTGTGTAGCACACTTATTTGTATTGGTTCTGGTTTTATTTAATGCAATTATTATTATTATAATCAGGTGCAGGGTTTCCATCTCATGTTTGTCCACCAGAGAGCGCTGCCATGTTAACTTTACTGTAAGATGTCCTGTCACAGTCATAGACTTTAAATATACTGTAAAGGTCACAATCCATAAAAAAAAAAACTAAAAGGTGTCTTTTTTGTTCAATATTTGGTTTTTGATATTATTTGTTAACAACCCATTTTTAACCCTAACTCTTTAGGGACTCACTGACAAGGAACAACTGTAAAAATAGAAATATAAAGACAAAAAAAAAATAAAAGTAATAAAGGAATTGAAGGCAAATTAAATACATAAAAACAAATATGTAGCAAATGTATTTATGTAGTTATTTTAAGCTAGGTCATTAAGGGCTATTCACATAGCAACCTCTAACCCTTAAAGAGGACCTATCATGCAAAATGCACTTTTTGATGTCTTTCATACATAAATATGTGTCCCCGGTGTGTCGGGGAACTCACGCAGCGTCAGAAAATAAAACCCTCTCTCTTTTCCTCCGTACCAAAATCTCTAAACGGGGCTACAACGGAGCTGATCTGCGTCCGATATGACGTAATATCGGAAATGTAGGCTGGCTTTACACCCACTGCCCTATCAGAAACGTTGCTATCAGAAACAATGCCCGACTGTTTTGGACGTAATATGGTCGGTGCATGTTTACATTAGTCCAGTGGTTCTCAACCGGGGGGTCGCGATCCACCCGTTTCGAGTGGGTCGCGGATGTGTGAGTGAAGAAAAAAAAATAGAATTTTATTTTTTATTTTTTTTTTTTTTTGGGAAAAAATCTAACTTTTATTTTGAAGGCCCGATTTTCTAACGCTGTGCATGCAGTAGGCGTTGGACTGGAAGTACCGGAGACCATAAACGTTTTTGAAAACTTCTGTCATCTTTGCTGATGTCTACCCTTACCCACAATTTATAGTAATTCTCACAGACTATCTCCTCTTTACTATTCTCTCTGTGAGGAGCAGCAGGTTCAGCTGTCAGAACAAAGTGAAAAACAAACAATGGCATAAAATATTATTAATATGTCGGGTAGTAATAGATTTATTTATTTTCTTCTCAGAGTGTACCAGAATATGTATAAACATATGTAGTTTATATGTAACTATTTCCAAAAAATCTCCTGGGGGAGAATCCCCCCAGACCCCCTTTTGGGGTTGGGTTTTTTTTTTTTATGTTATACAGTTCAGCTTTGATTCCATCATCTCATTAAAACTTTTTTTAAAGCATACTTTAGTTCTTTGAAGGGATTTATGCACTGTACTTCACTTTAATTAATATTGTATGCTGAAAAACGTATATATATTACAGCACGATCTTTTGTTGAATAGATTTGAGTGGTTCAAAATGTTGGGTCGCGATCTATTGACAAAGTAAAAAGTGGGTCCCGAGGCCTGACCAGTTGAGAACCACTGCGATTAGTCCATATGAATTGTTTTGGTCCGATCGGGAGGTGAACCGGCAACCCTTCGGTTCCAAGACCAAGTCCCTACAGACTGAGCCACTGCCGCCTCTAAAAGACTTGTATATAGAAGGAAAACTTATGTCCTTTGATCAGTTGTTTCATAGATATGCCATCCCTAGAAGCCACTTCTTTCAATTCCTGCAGGTAAGGAGCTTCATATCAGCACAGACTAAATGCTTAGATGAGCCACCCTTGTCAGTTGTAGAGAGGGCCACTCTAAATTATATGGATATTCGAGGCCACCTATCAGTCATTTATGTTCTGCTGCGGTCCAAATCGAAGGACAATTCACACTCAAGACTCAATGCTTGGAGAGATGATTTAAAAGTAGACATTACAGAGACTGACTGGGGAAATGCCTGTTTAAAGGCACAAACCCAGACTATAAACACTGCACTGAAACTGATACAATATAAATGGCTGTTCAGAACCTATGTGACACCTGTTAAACTTAATCTGTATAATCCTAACATTCCTGATAACTGTTCCAAATGTGACGATAATGTTGGTACTCTGCTGCACTGTATGTGGGAATGCCAAAAAATCCAATCATTATGGAAAGACATAGTTAACCTGATAGCACGTGTAACTGCTATACAGATGGGGCATCTTATTTCGGACGCCAGCATACAGCTTCCTGCCTACTACCAGCCAGTTACCTGCCTAAGACCTGCCAAAGACCAGTATCTGGGAATGTTAAGCCCTCCCACTATTTTCCAATTTCAGGGTTTAACCAGGAGATGGCGCTATATATTAAATAACTATGGCCAAACTAAGACTTAGTTTTTCACAAGAGAAAATGCAGATATTATATAAAAAACTAAAGTTAAAATCTTGTTTTTAATGCCCCAAGAGCAATAAATCACCGACCCCCCTCTGAGTGAATACCTGTTAACTTAACATCTTGTCACAAGCTTTTTGGAAGAAAAGACTGACCCAAGAGACCTGTAGTTGACTAATTACAGGCCTCAATAAAGTTCTGCCATTGGTTGTGAAAAACAACGGTGGACATAGTGGAAAGTGAAATTGACATTGTCGAATTTAATAAAAATACAAAATAATGTATCTGTGTACGTGTTTTACTATGTGATCTGCATGCACTTATCAAACATCTAATTAAAGAATGGTAGCTGTGATGCAGCGGGAGAAGCAAAAAACACACACTTCAAGTCAGATCATCACCCTTAGCTATTTCAATTACCTCTCAAACAACCTAAACTAGTTATACATTTTTATTTTATTTTAAATAAAGTCTTTATGACTCAGAATATGAATAATATGGGTCCGTTACAGTTTGTTTTCATCTGATTTCAAATAAACAAAGTCTTGGCTTTCAGAATATTAAACTTGTTTCGGCAAATTTAGATGATAAATACAACTATGAAGCTTGTAACGGCATAATTACTTAAGCGGAGAACGGAGTAAGTTAACGTTACAGCAGGCATAACAACAGCCGGTGTTTATTTTATTATAATATATAGTCGTTATTCATTTGTTTTAAAGCTCAATAAGGAAGATTTAAACTTTCACACACGTTGACCGGCGAAAAACTCTGCCCGGTTCACCGACCCCCTTCTGAGTGAATACCTGTTAACTTCACAACTTGTCACAAGCTTTTTGGAAGAAAAGACTGACCCAAGAGACCTGTAGTTGACTAATTACAGGCCTCAATAAAGTTCTGCCATTGGTTGTGAAAAACAACGGTGGACATAGTGGAAAGTGAAATTGACATTGTCGAAAAACACTTGTTAAAAAAATCCTGAGTGAGGCTTTCATAAATTGCATTTAGCTGACGCTTTTATCCAAAGCAACTTACTATTTAATAAATGATAAATGATTATTCATAACAAATATGAGTGATGTGTGATTATTATTCATGCTATATACTGATATAGGGCTAAGTAAGCAATCAATCCTGCAAATGAACCCTTAGTTGTTCAATATATTTATTCAGACAATGTGAGTAGAAATACAGAAATTCTGCTCCCACCTAAGGCCAACGTTGCAATATTACATTTCCCTAAAAACGTACCAAAACGTAAACATTTTTAAAACTCTTTCATTTCTGCTCCAGAGCAGTTAAATTGGGATTTGATATGTGGGGGGGTTCTGTTAGAAGGTGCGACGGGGGAGGGGGGAGAGAGTTAGACGCTCGTGAATTGTCAACGGGGGGGGGGGTCTCTCTGCACGGAGGAGCCGCGGAGAAGAGACACACGTTCACTAAGCCGAATCACAGTGATCTGCTATTTTAAAGTAAATTCAACACATATCGACCCTAAATTTAGCATATATTAAGAACGAGAAAGTGTTAACATCGTTTTTTGTAAACATATGACAAATGTGCGAGGGTGATGACATCAGCGCATCGTCCTATGGGCTTAGCCCCGGACAGGTACAACAGGTATTCACTCAGAGGGGGGTAGGTACCCATTTACATGTCAAAAATCAACATACAGTACTTCCTCCACAAAAGCAGCCTTCTGTTTATTCAACGTGGTGGGGGCCGAAGGAACCGGGCAGAGTTTTTCGCCGGTCAACGTGTGTGAAAGTTTAAATCTTCCTTATTGAGCTTTAAAACAAATGAATAACGACTATATATAATAATAAAATAAACACCGGCATTAAAAAAAAAGTCATGAAAGAGATAAGGAGGAGAAAAGGTTTAAGGAAGTAAGCAAGGAATACAGAATGTCGAAATCCTCTGTTTCACGCGATGTCGAACATTGAAAAGTCCTTATAAAATGATAGAATTTAAAAGAGTCTTGAAAAAGCATGGTGATGGCAATAAATGCATTAATGAATCCCCAAAATCTACAGAATACATTTAATTTAAGGGGAGCAGTTACTGAGAAGTATATAATGAGAACTTTTTTTTTTTTTTTTTTTTTTTTTATTTAGGAGGGATGAAACCCTCTTTAATGGTCACACATGCAGAGCACACAGCACACACACAGTGAAATTTGTTCTCTGCTTTTAACCCATCCTAGTACCAGGAGTCTAGTACTAGGAGCAGTGGGCAGCTATTGTACAGCGCCCGGGGAGCAATGGGAGTGAGGGGGGGAAAGGGGATGTCCGGTGCCTTGCTCAAGGGCACCACGGCAGGGCAGGAGGTGAACTGGGACCTCTCCAAGTAGAAGTCCACACTCCATATTTTAGGTCTGGTCGGGGACTTGAACTGGCGACCCTACGGCTCACAGTCCAAGCCCCTACTGACTGAGCCACTGCCGGTGGTTGCTACCAATGGTGGCCTATTTAGTTTATTAAGAAATACATATTTTTAGCTATTCATTCGCAGAAGTGATCTATCTAAGTTCTATTCATATTCTTGACGGGAAGAGTTAGTATACAATAGGCTTTAAAAGCCTTCTCCAAATCAAACCAAGATATCTTGGGTCAGTCTTTTCTTCCAAAAAGTTTGTGACAAGATGTGAAGGTATTCACTCAGAGGGGGGTAGGTGAACCGGTTTTTCGCCGGTCAACGTGTGTGAAAGTTTAAATCTTCCTTATTGAGCTTTAAAACAAATGAATAACGACTATATATAATAATAAAATAAACACCGGCTGTTGTTATGCCTGCTGTAACGTTACATTACTCCGTTCTCCGCTTAAGTAATTATGCCGTTACAAGCTTCATAGTTGTATTTATCATCTAAATTTGCCGAAACAAGTTTAATATTCTGAAAGCCAAGACTTTGTTTATTTGAAATCAGATGAAAACAAACTGTAACGGACCCTGCCGTGTTATCTTGATATTTCCGGCACAGACCCTTTCATACCGGCAATGCGCGATAGAAAGAACAGGAACTGCGACAGCATAAATATGCGAACACAAACCTACAGACTGCTGGAGAAGAGATATCACAGGGGGGGGGTTGGGACACACACATTCCGATGGCCAATTAGTTTTAAACAAAGAGTAGGCTATATTCAACATAGGTGGGTGGGGGCTGGTGAACGGTATGGTCAATGTTTGTAAACACTGTGACATTTTGACTTTATTTGATCATTTCAGTTAAAAACTAACGTTCATATTTCATATTACTGTTTTGCCTGGCTGGACCTGTAATTTACAGGAAATAAGTGCACGCTACTAAAGAGACACGCTACCATGGAAACCAAACAATGGTGTTGCTGTATTGAAGTCCGAGTGGAAACAGTCATATTTGGAGCGGCCGTTATGTTAGAATGAAACAGTCAGGTCGTGACTCACAAAAAAAAAGTGTTACTTCACTAACTGTAAGCTTGTCACTCAGAGTAACCTACACATTAGTACCAGACATACTGTACATTGTGGTGATTGACATTATTCACCCACGGATCTATGGGTTGGGGTATTGTTCCGCACGGACATTTAATGGCGCGTTTCCACTACAGCGCGCAGCCCGGTTTAAGAGGGCTGTGACGTCAGCGGCCCGTTTGTGGTTGCGTTTCCACTTGGCCTAGTACCGGCCGGCTGGTCCTAATTCTCAGTTTTTCTGGCCTCATAAAATCGTGGGGCCAGGGCCAAAGACAACCGGGCTGTGTTTGTGACGTCAACGCTCTCGGCTGCTGATTGGTCGGAGAGAATCGTCACAATCTGCGCGCGAGATAATCCATTTTTACAAACAGCATTTTTGTTAACGGAGGAGCTACAACAATGGCAAAGAAAAGCACACCATGGTCGGTCGAGGAAGTGACGACGTCCATTATATTGCAGATGATAAGGTCCAGCGGGTGCTCGACGGGACAACTCGCAATATCAAAGTCTTTCAGGAGGTCTCTACACAGACACTGGACTCTCCAACGGCGTTACTGGAGTCTGCATGGTACGTTTTTGCTAACGCTGTGTTATTTGCTTGAAAGCTTTGTGTCCCTGCTTTGTGTCCCTGCTTTGTGTCCCTATCTGTTTTAAAGCTCACTTCTAACAAATAAGTCTATTTTATCCTTACATTTATGTTCGACAACCCCGATGGAGCCCCGAAGGCTAGCTAGGCAGATAGCATTAGCGAGAGCTATTGTTTGCTAACACCATATGTGCCATTGTTTACGTTCAGTTTGTCTTTTCTATAGTTGTTGTTGCTATTTATAGTATTGTGCTGCAGTAGTTTGTGGAATTTACAAGTCATGTTTCTGTTCTAGATGATTACATTGGGACTAGCGAGGAGGAACAGTTCCGAACAACGTCCTCTGCATCAACAGCACAAACCGAGGAGGAGACGATCTGGCCCTGCAGGAACGGCAACTGGCCCAGCAGAATCAATGCCATGTCTTATCTTATTGCTTGTTGATAAATAATTGCACCCACCAGCGATCGCACAGAAAGATGGCATCATCTAGGCGTCCCTCTGCAGTCAGAAATATCATAAACACCATCGTCCACAAAGCACTGTACAGGGGTTTATGGATTTAAGAGAATACTTATCACAGTGAAACCTTTATCATCTGTTGCAATTAAAGCAAATAAGAGAATAAATACTTGGTTAAATAATACATTTTAACTCTTTAGCAGGACAACTCTGCATACTGTTTGAAATTGAGTTTGCTAGCTTGAGGTCCTCCTCTAAAACATAACATTACATAATGGTATTAAGAATACATGATAAATACATGTAGAAAAATTACTCAATTGTAATACCCTCGTTGTGCTAGACTCAAACACATTGCTTATATATTTCAAAGAGAAGAGAACAAAAGAAAACACCTATACAAAGAGAGCGGTGCACAGCGCTTAATATTTACTTGCACTATATTTCTGTTGATCTGGGTTATTGTGTTGCACTGTTGGAGGAGCCTGTGACCTAAGATGTTCATTGTCATAACTACACTAGCTATGTTCGTATGACAAAATAAAAAACCTTGAACCTTGAGGCTGTGTCTTTCAGACAAACCATCATAATCATATTATTTTATGCTGTGGATACTTTAGCCTCCATCCATGTTAACAATTTTTTACACTTGCATTTATGAATATAGTTCTGTTGTGTTTTACACTTTTGTATTTATGTTTATAGTTTGCTTTGATATTTGCTTAATTTATTAGATTATTATTATGGGGGCAGTACTGGTGCTTGAAATTCAAATATTTACTAAATAGTCAATTCTGATAACATTTTTTTGGTTTAAATAATTTGACAAACACATGTATGTGAAAAAGAAAAGATGTATTTATGTTCAATACAATACAATGAATATTTAGGTATTACACGTAGGTTTTCTTCAGGCATCCTGAAGTTCTCCACCCACTGAGTGTGTGAAAGATGGAACAATCACATTCCACCACTCGGTAGCTCGGTCGGTAACTTCTGAAATACACAAACAAAAGCATACATATTTTAATACGTAAAAGTGGTAGCTACAATTAATTAAATACTTGAAATACTTTGGTCGTATAGGGAGAGTGAGCCTAAACACATTGCTAGTTAGCGAACGTTAGCTTACCAAGTAGCATTGTAGTTAGTAGTGATTCGAGTCGTCCTGTAGTCTCTGCGGCGTAGGAGGACTGCCCGAACTCTCGCGTCAGCTTCTTCTATACCTCGTCTTGCTATACGTCGCCTCTTTCGAAACAACTCTCGTCTATTTCTTGTGATAATAAACCACACAGCAAAAAACAAGCAAACGATCGCTTTCACATCTCCATTGTTGTGTCGCATTGAAGATGACGTCACGGCAGTTTTAAGCAGCGTCGCTCCGCCTACACTGTTACTATAGATACTGACCCGGTTCCTAAACTGTAATGGAAACGCGCCACAAAGTGAGCTGGTCCTAACGAGGCCGGGCGCGGCCAAAGGAGGCCGAGCGGGGCCGAGCGAGGCTGTGTAGTGGAAACGCGGCATTAGTGAACCAGACCAGCTGTTTCCGCCGGGTCTTCGCTTCCCGGGCATGATTTGTTTACATGTGTGTTCAGATGCTAAATAAAAGTACATTGGACGGCGATCCCCCAATCTACACAGCGGGAGAAAGAATATCATAAAGCAGATCGGAGGAGACATCACGATCTTCCCACATTAGTGCAATTCACCTATACTTAACCCCAAATAAACAGTTGTTAAATAATAGTGAAGTCACGTTGTAATAATAACATCTCTCGGTTTGAGTGTTCTTTTTCTGCTTTGCCTAAAGCCACTTTGTCAAGTGTCTAGTGACTATTTCTCTTAGCGGATGCATGTCAATTTAAATCAATACATACAACTATTTTTTAAATCAATAAAAACATTTTCTAAATCCATAAAAGCATTTCAATTAAGATTGGGAGTCATGTCGTTACTTTGTTGAGAATGTGGCCATGTAATAAACGGGATAATTTGCAGCGACTTGGTCATTGTGGGGAAAAATAACACCCATCCTGATCGTTTCAATGAAGTTGAATACAGAATATTCATATTTGTCAGTGATTTCATGTCAATTCGGCGAACATAAACATCAATGATGATGATTAAATTAGGATTAAAAATCGGGAGAGCCGGCTCGTTCGTTTTTTTCGACTAAACAACATTATTTTGTTAAATAACAACATGGTGATGTTTTGTAAATGATTACATGTCTTATTTAGCACAGACTATGATCCTATCCGTGACATATGGATCTTAACAAAGATCCGCTATACATTAGTACCAGACATACTGTACATCCAGTTTACTGTGTCGAAGACTCCACACATGACTCCAGTGTGGAACCCCACTGCACCCCCTGGTGGATCAATGATCCATTGCAGCTGGCTTCACAATAATTACATTTATTTATCACGGGGGCGGTATCAAGTCAGACTGGGGGCCGGCTCTTCATCACGGAACGTGCACGAGCCAATCACGACCCTCGCGTTTCAAACTGTCCAAAATAAGACGCTCCATCTGTAGATATCCCTCTCGACGCAAAGTTCTGTATATTAGGTATATATCCCGATCAATTTGTACCAAGCCTTAAAGCAGTGCCCTTGATTAATATTTGCCTACTTCAGGCTAGAAGAGTAATTGCACTGAGGTGGAAAAATACGGATGGTCCCACCTGCAATGTGGATGCGGGAAATGGCGTCCTGCCTCGCTTTGGAAAAATGTATTTTCCCATGTGTCAATGTATGTATGTGTGACTGTATGTTCTTTCTATGTGGAAAACCCAATACATATAATGTTAAAACGGTATATAAGCAACAAACAAAAAACAAACCAACCAGGAACCACTTTTGTAGACAAACACACACAGGATGAAGGAAAACCCTTTAACACACACACACACACACACACACACACACACACACACACACACACACACACACACACACACACACACACACACACGCACACACACACACACACACACACACACACACACACACACACACACATTCTCTCTTTCTCCCTCTCTCTCACGCTCAGGAGTTTGCGTCAGTGAAAGCTCGTACATATAATAAAAATACCCTACAGTAAAGACATTTTCCAGCTAATACAACAGCACAGTTTGTTCAGAATATCAGTATGAGAAAAAAAACGATACCCTCTGTCCTTAGACCCTCACATCGTACAAGGAAAAACTTCCAGAGAAAAACCCACAGTTTAAAGGGGAACATGGGAGAAACCTCAGGGAGAGCAACAGAGGAGGGATCCCTCTCCCAGGACGGACAGACGTGCAATAGATGCCGTGTGTAAATCGATGAGATAATACGTTTTACAGCATAGGTAGGTAGACCGAATGTTAGGAAATGCATGTGTCTATAATAATAAGATGAATCCACGAGGATGTCAACAACAATCCTGTGGGAGCCATCAGGGAAGCAGCATGACGAGACCCAGGCAGGACCGCAGAGGCAGGCCCAGCCACGACCCGAAGTCCACGACTTAATCCAGAACTCAGGATAGAGGATCCAGGGCACAGGACCACAGCAAGAGGATCAGCCTCGACTCCGGATCCCGGCGTAGATATAGACGCAAAAGAAGAAAAATGTGGCTGGGTTAATCGGAACATGAGAATACACAGACACAGACAGACAGAAGGAAGAACAAGCACTCCCTTAGGATAGGTTAAGGGAAAAGGGTAGCAAGTAGGAGAGTAAGAAACAGAGGTAGATACAGCATTCCAACTATATGTTATTCTACGGACAACATTTGTATTATTCCGCCGGAATTTTGCACCTCTTCTCCTCCTGCATTGAACATCGCAGAAACTCCGTTCAAACATCAAAACGTTCAGCTCGGTCGGGAATCGATGGCTATTACTTTTCTCATTCATAACTTTCATAATTCCAGAGATACATCCCATAATACATCACATTTTTATGGAAGTCAATGGAGAAATTCTTCAGACTTCAACAAATCTTCATGCGACTTCAACTGCTAACTGTTCATTCATACTTTCACTCAGAAACCTCATTCCAACTTTAAAATGTTACGCATCTTTCTGACATTATTCGTGTAACACAACTTTTAAATCTGATTCTTACTCTTAGAGATATTAAACATTGTTCAGACCTTGGTAAAGAGGCTTTCTTCAGATTTTAACATTAACTAGAGTGCGTGATGTCACAGCTAGAGGGTAGGAAATCTTGAAATTTGCCTTCATATTTTATTTTAAACCTGCAATAATTCCCAAACCCTACATTCCTGAGACATCATTTTCATCATGAGAAACGTAGGAAAACATCTCGTAGCTTGAAAAATAAAAAAAAATTAAGCAAAATGCCTCTTGAGGGCATGAAGTGACAAAAACGTTCAACATGTCTCCATTAAACCCCATTGTAAGTTCAGCCTCATCTTTCCCCACCACAGCAGCCGCACACCTTTAGTTAATCTGCCAAAAAGGCCACATTATTGACCCGAAAGTATACAAAAAGCACACTTCAGATGCTCAAGTTCCTTGACATGCTTCACGCTTTGAAATGTCACCGATATCTGTTACGGTTCTTCAACAAAACGTTCACATGTAAGAGGTTTATCTCTCATTCAGAACAATGAAAATGCTCTCCTCTCACTGATTACTGCACCATGGAAACCTTTGATCTCTGGACACGTCGTTAGCTCAAATATAAACACCTGTGTCATGGAACACGATGATGTCATAACTCCAACTGACATGCTCAGAGCAGCAGACTTCAGATAATGGTTAACACAGCTCTACGTCAATTGATTTCCATGGAAACGCATCCCTCGCCATAAAACACGATGTCGCTGTAACTCCAATGGACACTGTCCGATCGTCCCCAAACTTCGCTTGTATATCACCGGTGCATGCCTCAACAGCTCTACGCCAAATCTGAGATCTCACCATAGGCTGTTTCCATGGAAACGCATCCCTCGCCAAAAAACACGATGTTGTCGTAACTGATATGAAAATGGTCAAAACACCACCAGACTTCAGATGACAATTAATGGTCCAGCCCTCAACATGTCTATGTGCTATTAGTGAGATTTCTTCAAATGCCGTTGCCATGGCAACACAATGCTCGCCATGAAACACGGTTTTCTCATAACTTCAGTGAAAATGCTCCAAACAGCCCAAAACTTCACAGGTTTGGTAACGATGCAGTCATCAACATATATAAGCGTATTATGGGGTGTAATGAAATACCGTTGCCATGGCTACAGATCATTCGCCATCAAGTTAGTTCAATAGTTTGCAGTTCAAATATTCTGCTGCTTTTCCAAGCCATTTTACTTTCTTTTCTTCTCTCATCACACATTCAAGCCCCCAGTGTTCATGTATCATTTCAATCTAAATTCTTCACTTTCTTCTTACACATTACATTTCAGCATAGCAGTTTAGCGTCAGCTTTTCAGCATAAAGCATTCCCACTAGCAATTTCTTCAGGAATTGCATTCTCTAGTTCTGAAATACCGTTCACATACACTTGTGAAACACTCTCACACACACATGAAATCCAAAGTTATTCACATTTACATGTGAAACACTCTCACACACACATGAAATGCTCTCATGCCCCTTTCACACCGGCGCTTTTCCAGCTCCTGCTCGGAGCTGGAGCTGGAAAAGCGCAGTTTTTTCCTGTTCACACCGCAGCGGCGGCACGTCATAGCTCCGGAATGCGGTTCACTTCCAGCTCCAAAAAATTGTCGGTCCAGAGGCAAGAGCTTCGGAGCTATGACGCGGCGTCTCTTACGTCGAGGCGTGCAGGAAACCTTACTTTGACCATCCGTTCGCTGTTATTGATCATTGTGGAGAGCAGGCAGACGTTTTGTTTGTTATTATAGCAGCTATCGGATGGAATCAATACATGGGCTGTACAGGTTGTCATGTCCGACAAGTAGAATCATAATGAAAAATACGCCGGTAAAATGTGCCTGTAGAAAACGGCTTAGCAAGTAGTCAGTTTAGCTTCGGTTGCTATGCTAACATCACCCATGTTATACCAGAGAAACTTTCATAACAGCGTTGTGATGCCAAACAGCGTCAATTCAGACTGACACACATTCACTTAAGGGGAACTGGGGATATGTATCAGCTGCTTGTGTGACAGTCAGACAGTGAATACTTTAGAGCCGTGTGAGCTAACCCGGAGCTAACGGGAGAATAAACTCCCGTGGAAGAGCAGCCAGCACTGCAGCGGTCGGTAAATGCCGCTGAAACACATTAATAAACAATGAACCACGGCAGAAAAGTATAAGGTTGGAGAAGTCGTTATTTAATTTAATCTGGCTTCGTATGATTAAAAGCAACACGATCATCGACCCGACGCAGTCCCCGGCCCGTTGTTGTTGTGGGAGAAAATCAGCGATGTAAACTGTGACGCCATGACGCAGCAGCGGCAGCTCTGGGCGGTGTGAACAGAGCGGGAGCTGAAAAGGGAAACCGGAGCTGAACCAGAAAAGCTCTCGCTCGGAGCTAGAAAGGGAAAAGCGCTGGTGTGAAAGCCGCATCAAATACACATATGAAACACTCTCACACACATGTGAAACACTCTCACACACACATGAAACGCTCTCACACACACATGTGAAACGCTCTCATACACACATGTGAAACGCTCTCATATACACATGTGAAACGCTCTCATACACACATGTGAAACGCTCTCATATACACATGCGAAACGCTCTCATATACACATGCGAAACGCTCTCATATACACATGTGAAACGCTCTCATACACACATGTGAAACGCTCTCATATACACATGTGAAACGCTCTCATACACACATGTGAAACGCTCTCATATAAACATGTGAAACGCTCTCATATACACATGTGAAACGCTCTCATATAAACATGTGAAACGCTCTCATATACACATGTGAAACGCTCTCATATAAACATGTGAAACGCTGAGTTCAGTATTGAATTAATTTGCTTTTCAGTTAAAAAAGGAAGGCCTTCCTGTCACATGAAGGAAACAGGAAGACTTCACTTTATGAATAGCATGACATTGCTAACATTTCAAAGAGCCCTTCTTAAACCAAAATGAATTTTTATCTGTTCCTCGTTGTGTTTCAAGTACAAACTTTATTTTTTGCGGTGGAAGGAAATGAAGAGGATGTTTTACGTTTTTTTACTAGTGCTTTGCAATGCATTGAGTCACTGCAAACAGAAGAATCCAACAACTTTGATCAGGAGAGGCTGTATAGAATGCTTGATGACCACACAAGGACTCTATCTGCATATCTTACTGTTTCGAGGTATGGTGAGGATAATACGGATGTCAGTAACCTTCTAGGATCCTTGTATAGATGTTTTCGCAACTTGCTGCATGCACATGAGACCAGACGGAGAACCACTGATGTGACAATCAATCTAATACCCCCAACGACATTGCGAGGCCATGCAGGTCGACCCCAATACAGGATAACCGCTGAACAAATTTCCCACTGTGTTTCAATTGGTATGACATGGTCAAGAATTGCATCATGCTTTGGAGTTAGTCGGAGAACCCTATACAGACACAGGCAAACTCTGGGAGTTGAGCCATTAAGCTATGCAGTATTGTCAAATCAAGACCTGGACAGCATTGTGACAAACATTCTACAGAACACTCCAAATGCAGGGGAAGCATATGTACTTGGAAGCCTGAGATCACGTGGCCTAAGAGTTCAGCGCTGGCGGGTCAGACAAAGCCTGCATCAAGTGGATCCCATTGGGCGGTCTTTTAGACGTCGACATGCTATAAGACGAAAGGTCTACAGTGTTCAGGTCCCCAATCAATTGTGGTAAGTTGACTTGTAAACTGCTCAAATGTGCAGGTTTTAAGTACATGGTTACTTTAATGTATTGTATTTCTCCCAACAGGCATTTTGACGGCAACCACAAGCTGGTTAGGTGGCGGATGGTCTTTCATGGCTGTGTTGATGGCTTTAGCAGGACTATTGTGTACTTACGGTGCTTGTCTAACAACATGGCTTCAAGTGTCTTGTCATTATTTTTAGAAGCAGTAGAGAACTTTGGTTTGCCTTTAAGGGTCAGATGTGATCATGGTATGGAAAATATACGTGTTGCCCGTTTTATGTTGGAAAGAAGAGGATTAAACAGTCGTAGTGTTATTACAGGTGTTTCAGTACACAACCAAAGGATTGAGAGACTAAATAGAGTTGTATCAAGACACTATGCAAACATTTTTACCTTCATGGAGGAACAAGGTATACTGGATTCATTAAATGAACTTCATCTTTTTTGTCTACATTACGTCTATTTACCAAGACTCGAAAGGGCAGTAACAGAATTTGTCAACCAGTGGAACAACCATGGCCTTTCCACACAAGGGGGGCAGACACCTCTTCAGTTGTGGCATTCAGGTGTCATACACAATGTAGGAATTCATCCAGTTATAAATGACATTTTTGATGTCGACAACTTTTACGGTACTGATGAAGAGGGGCCATTACCTGAACTGCAAACAAATAACAACGTAATAATTCCAGACATCGATGTTACCTTAAATGAGACAAACATGAACAATATACAAGTTAATCCACTAGAAAATGATGGTAACCATGGCATTGATGTTTTCTGTTCACTTTTGCAATATTTTCAGTGAAGTCATTTTGTAGATATCTTGTTTTGAAACAAACAAGAAATTAACATAAATAAACATTTGTTCAAAACTATGAAAAGGAGTTCATATAATTTTCTTTCTTTTTTTCAAGTCATTTAGCAAGAAAAGCAAGTACTAAATTATTAATGTTTGGAAGGTTTTTATTTTAAACATATCCACACATACACCAACTTTCTCCTGTGTGTTTCTTTTTATAGAAGGAAAACTGTATAACTTTCATCACTTTTAGGACAATTAACTCTCCTCATTGGTTTCATCCCACCCATTTGTTAAGGGACTTTCAATAATGTTACTACAGTAGTAATGTTTTTTCCCCTCAACAACACTAAATCAATTGCAGAGAAAACAAACAATCAAACCAACACCTTTCCTAACACAATCACCTGAATTCAAAATCAGCAACGTCTGATTTATTCATGACCTGCCAAACCCATATGTGTTCCCTAAAGCAAAATCAAACTTGTCTTTCAAGACTCCGTATGACACATGTAGTGGCAACCTGATGCAGTTGACACATGTGTTGGCAATAGGAAACAATGGGGTTGAGGCAAAGTCATCCTCTCCATTGTGAATGAATTCAACCGAAGGTGTTGGGGTAAAGCCGATGGGTGGCACCACAGATGCTCCTGTTGCGAAGGCCAATATTTTCTGTACTTTGGTTGGCCCTTCTTCTTCTATAAAAAAAAGAAAACACTATTTAGGGACCAATTAATCTGCATATTAAACAATTTTAAAGTAATAATACTCAAATGTAAATACAGACAATATTTTACTTGTTGTATAAACTGATACTGTAGTTACCTTCTGCATCCTGGAGATAGTCTCTCCAGTAGGTTACAACCCTCTCTTCTGCAGTTCTCTTGTTGCTCCCTTCTGGATAGAGTTGAATGATGAAGAGATTGTCCATCTGGTCAGCACTGAGAAGATGTTCCTCGTAGCAGAACAACGGCTTAAAGCTGTCAGGATGTTTTCTGACTGCATCAAGAACACCAAGTGTCTTCATGCCTTCACAGAATCTGTGCACATTGCATGGGAAACATTTTAGTAATTTTGCAGAATTTAAACAAGGTTTCTTATTAACTTATTATTTGACAATGTGTGTCCTTAAAAGTTTTAGCGAATTTAATCCTACACCATGTTGGTCAATTATTCAAATGCTGACCCCTATTCTGAATAACCTGACTAAATAATCAACACTGAATACCTTTGAAATGGACCTTGGACCCTGTGGACAACCTGAAACATCACTATGTCCTTAACCAGCAGCTCCCTGTCACTGTCTGAATGCACTGGCCTTAGACATCCTGCATTTGCCAGGTAGTCATGTAGAGGTGCCATCGACTCCTCAAGCTCCTCATCTGTTGTACTTTCAGATACCTAGCATCACAAGGAGCATCACGGTGGCTTGTTATGGAGACTTCTTATTATTATATTCTTATAATTTATTTGTAAAAAGATTACATGATGCTGTAGGATCCCTAAACAGCTCATAGCTATGCACAGTTTTTCTTTCACATGTTTATATATGTGATAGAAAATATAATTGGCTGATTACACTTGTCTGTTCAATTATGGAATTCCAACAACACATGGAAAGTGAACATTCAGCAAAAGACTAAAGAGGAACCAAACTCTTTAACTTGCAACTGACCTTTCTGACTTTCTTAAGGGGTTCTGGATCAGCAATTTCCTCAAGAGCTGGATTGGCTGAACCCTTAACAAGTAGTGAGAAGATGGTTGGTGATAGGAAGTTTGGTGGAGGACCGCCATGCACCAAACTTACTGCAATTGCTCTTCCAGCTAAGTAGTACCGGTCCTCTCGTAGAGCTGCAAAACAATAATTGAAAAGTAAAATGTATATTGATAAATAAGTAAAGAATCACTGCTACATAAAATCTTGGATTTTATTGTTATTTTAATTAAATTGTCAATCAATTTGAAAGTTGAATGTAAAGTCACCATACAACACGAATTTATGCACAAAAATGTTCCTTTATTAATTAAAAAAAAAAGCAAGTGATTACCAGTACTGTCAAGAGCCAGGCTTTTGCAGTTTTCCTTCCCCTCAAACATTGGAGATCTTGCGATGGTCTCCATCAGTAGCCGTAAGTACTCCCTCCTCGGCCCTCCTAAATCAATTCCTTCTTCCTGTCTCCCCATGTCATCAGAAAACTTGACATACACGATCGAAGTGGGGTCATAGGATAGCCTTTGAAATCCCTGTGTGGCTCCCTCCCAGACAGCTGACCGATTAATATTAAATTTGCACTGTCGATTCGAATTAATTTTGCTTGAGAGTTCCAGCAGTATTTCTTTAGTAGGGACCTTTTCTGTACTATGAAGACAAAAAAATGATTAAAAACATGATTATATATTGTGAGCCTCTCCGCTCACACAGGGTTCAAAGACGGACGGAAAGAGCAGGGTTTGGGTTGAACACAGGCGTTTATTAGCACCAAAACAAAGTGTACAACACGGGTTGCAAAACGTTGCCCGTGTGGGATCCTTCACAGGTCCTTCGGCGACCTCCCAGGATCCTGCATACTGCAAGACAGCCCAGAACCAGGTTACCACATGCTTTTATTCAGTGACCCCCGGACCTCAGTAAAGGCCGCCCTCCTTTTCCTCACCGAGAGCGTGTAGTCCGGGTAGATGTAGAAACGCTTGCCGTTGTGGAAGATGGGCCCCGCTCCCATGGCTTTCCGTATAATATCTGCTTTCTCCTGAAAGTAGTGGAATTTAATGATGATCGGCCTCGGGGCATCCCCATCAGCTGGTTTCGGCTGTAAGCCCCTATGTGCACGGTCAAGCGTCGGTGTGTAGTCCAGGCTCAGAGCATCCTGCAGTAGTTGAGCTATGGCTTTCTCTGGTCGAATATTCCCAGCCCCTTCCGCCACACCGACTAGTCGACAATTATCTCTCCGTTGTCAAGACTCTAGATCTTCGGTTTTGTCCACCAACCTGTTTACTTGTGAGGACAGCGTAGTAACTTTAGCCTCGAGTTCCACTACTCGGTTAGCATAGCAATTAGCCCCCTCCTCAAGGTCTTTAATGCCGCATTTCCACTACACGGTCGGCCTCGGCCATGCTCGGTACGGCTCGGTACGGCTTGGCCGCGTTGGGCCTTAACAGGGCCGACTCACTTCATGCTGCGCTTCCATTACAGTTTAGGAACTGGGGTAGTTACTATAGTAACGCAGTGTAGGCGGAGCCGTGACGTCATCTTCAATGAGAACTCCAGAAAACACAACACAGCCGTTAGCTGTTAGCACTCAGAGCTCACAGCTCCTTATATCTGTTCAGAAACTCGACAAAAGTTAAACAAGTACACACCACAGACTGCCTGTGTCATGGTGAATACAGTCGCTGCTTTATTTATGTCTGTATAGGCCGTTGTTGTGAGTGTGGACGGTCGGGGCATATACTGCGTTAGCTTAGCCAATCTCCATCTAGAAAAACACGAATTTTAAAAGGTTTTTCGCCTGCCGTCTGTCTGCAGACTTGACAAAGCATTAATTCATGGTTTTTACTAACCGGTATCAGTATGTTGTTACTTCGGCATCATTTTGAAACGTGTATTACAATTAAATCACGGTCAAATATGTCCATCTTGTTGTAGTTGGAGCCCTCTTGCCAGCGCTCCTCTCTCTAGTTTAGCATACTCAGCCCGACTCAGCCCTGTTTGTTGGCCCCGATAGAACCACAATTTTGTCGGGCCAGAAAAGAGGTGAAAAAGTGGCCCCGGGCCGGGCCGGGCCGTGACTAGGCCTAGTGGAAGCGCAACCAAAAACTGGTACGGCACGACACGGCACGCTTAAAGCGAGCTCCGCGCTGTAGTGGAACTGCGCCATAATGCGCGTTACGACAACCTTAGTAAACTCTGTGCGCACATTGCAGATTTCTGATCTTAAGTCCCTCGACAGGTTGTCTATTTTGGTGTGCAATTCACCTGCAGCCGCCGTCACCGTTGAGTCGATCTTAGTTAGCACACACTGCTCAGTCCGCTTTAGGGCGGCCATGATTGTCTGTGTGTCCGGCAGCGGCTCCGCCGACCCGGCCGTGACTTTCTCAGGCGAGTCTGTGGCGTTTGGGCCTGGCTACGATCTTTGGCTCTTCGGCATTTTTTGAGAGTTTTATGTACAACCAAATCAAAACACGGTCACTTTTAGATAGCTGAACACTTTAGAGACACATTTGCCCCACGGGAGCGAGAAAAGAGGCGAAAATAACTTTTAAAATGTTCCTTCCAAGCAGAGCTCAGAAAACTGCGTCCTCACATGTCGCTGCTCCTACGTCACCCCTCTGTACTGCTGTCTTTAATGGCACACTGCTCTGCCCTCACCAGTAGCAATTGCCGCTGTTAGCTAACAGCAAAATTACCATTCGTTGTAGCAAATCATTAAAGACAAATAAACCCGATAAAATAACTGACTTTTTTCTGCCACCAGTATTTTTGCCATCTTTATTAAATACTGAAAGAAACGCTAACTTTTATTTGTACAATGTAGCAACCGCAATCGCAGCTGGACGCGCAACCTCTGTTACGTAGCCCAGACGGCAGTCGTTGGGTTCCACAGTCAACATGTGCAACTTGCAATACTTTACATTAGCAAAGAGTATAGCCTAGTAGCAATATGAGGACAGGCTGACTTTATTTATTTTATTTTATTTTGTATTTATTTATTTGACATTTCTGTAAATGCGCCAGAGTTAGCCAACAGGCTATTTTTCATCTGCAGTCCCTGGACAGATGTTGAAAGTCATCCTAAAAATAAAAAATTCACTTCAAATGACAGGTAAATACAATCAGTAAAACAACATTCAACATAGATGCTTATATTATGATAAAAGCATATATAAAAACATAAAAACAAAACTAAAAGACATATTCCCAAAGCAGACAGATAGCAACAGGTCAAGGCACATGTACAAACAGGGCGTTGTAAAGTGCAGATTGTGTCAGTGTTGACAGAGCTGATTTTCCACTAACCATGTTTTTAAGTTAGATTTGAATAAACTGCAGGTGTTTTGTTCTCTAATCTTTACTGGGATTGAGTTCCACTGTTGTGCAGCTTTAAAAGAAAAAGAAGATTGGCTGAATGAACTCTTCCTGAATGGAACAACGCAGTCTCCTCTTGTTGCAGCTCTTGTTGACCTACAGGTGTGCGTATGATGATAAAATGTCTTAGCGGAGGTGAGGTACTTTCCATGTTTCTGTGTCACAGAGACTACAGATGTATACAGCTAAATGCGTACCCAGATAGCTGGATGGCGGTTGTTCACAGTTTATACAGCCTATAGGTACACTAGAGGAAAGACAATAGATCCATGCAACAGTTTTTGAGCTCTTTCAGTCTGGATCAAACTGCCAACCATATAGCCATGCTGCTAGCCTGGCTAATAATCCCACATCTCCAGAACAGAAGTGAGTGATATGATGAACCTGTAATGGGCTGTAATTGAGTCCCTTTGATCAGAGACTTATCAGAACCCTGTTTACACTCTTCTGTTGTGCTCTTAAAAAACCCTTTTCCTTACAAAGTGCATCATGTCCAAGTTGTTAAATGCTCTTTGAACTGAAATAAACTAAAGTCCTCCTCCTTCATGTCATTTTCCTCCATTCCCTGAGCTAAGAATAAGCTCTATTAAGTTCATGTGTGATTTGGCTTAACATAATTATACCCTTACACCGCTACCTCTCTCTTTATCTCCCCCCCTCTCTCTAGCTCCCTGGTGTCTCCTATAAAGGGTAGACAATTAGCAGGGACGGCTAGTTTCATAATGAGCCAGTAACAAGGGACGAACAAAATTGATTGATTGATTGATGGATGGAAGGATGATGGAGGTGATATTGATATATGATTTTTTTTTGTTAACATTTCCACTGCTTTTAAGGGTACAGTCATTTAAATACAGAACACATCAGAATGGAGAGAAATGCTATCAGAATCTAAATCAGAATTCCTTTATTGTCCCGCAACGGGGAAAATAGAAGATGTATAGTGCTGATAAAGTAAAAAGACAATAATCAAATGGATCAAATTATTCTCAAAATATCTTTACAAACAAACACAAGTATGACATCAACACGGTATCTTAAACTAACACAACAGGGATCCCCTCTGAACCATACAGACATTAAGTAAGATCTACAGCAGCATATTGCATATAACAAAGCCCAGTTTCTCAGTATAAGATGGTATTACTACTGGACCTTACCCCCACGGGCACTTTGTATGCTGAGGTAAATACACCAAGTCTCTCGCCGTTCCTTTTATTTGTCTGAAGTTTTCAACGTAGGTCCTTATAGACTAGGGATGCCAGAAACTGACCATGATCAAATTCGAAAATCGGACAGCCCTGGCGAATATTAATCGATTATTCGCCAACTCTTCTTTGTTCATCTTTAGTTGTGTTCTCACTGTTCTGTATATCGCCAATAAATCAATCGCACGTGTGACGGAGAAGGGGGGGGGGGGGGGGGGGGGGGGGGGGGGCGGAGTCGGTGTGCAGCAGGCAGCAGCAGTCTGCACTCTGCGCAGCCTGCGCTGCTGGCTTCCTCCAAGTTTACAGTAAAACAAACTGGTGGTGTGACCAGTGGCCATTTACAATTATTAATACTATTACTATTATTAGCATTAGTCTATATTTTGGTTGAAACTAAGCCAGGAAAAAAAAGAAAAACATAAATAATAATAAAAAAATATATAAATAAAATCGAATTTTAAAAATAATTTTCGATTATGGAGACTGTAACGAATATTCGAAAAATCGAATAATCGCTGGCATCCCTATTATAGACAAGTCCCAGATTATCGCCATCTTTCTAGTCATTCGGTGGCGTCTTTGTCTAAATGACCATTCTTCTGCAACTTGAAATGTTTGTTTCTTCCGTTTCACACCAGTCACAATAGAAACCTTTTACAACACTCGCCTTGAAGAATGCCTTGAGAGTAAGTGGCTCTATTCACATATGAGCCCGAATCGAACATTACAGAGACGTAGTACTGTAGGGAGCTGGTTGGGAAGGGTTATCCGATGGCAAGTTACATTTGATAAATATGATAGTTTAAGTTAATTAAACTATCATATCAGAGGCCTAGAATCTGGTGGCTGACAGGAGCACGTTACAATGGCCCAAAACACACTGCAGTTTGAAAAAGGATGCAAATATAAAAACACAAATCACTGCGTGGTCTCTAACATCCTTCAAATTATTTTAGCTTATGCAGACAAAGTAAACATCTTTGTGTCCAGTCAAAAGGACGTTCAATGTCTTCAGGACAGCCTGCCCCTGTATAAAGGACCTTTGAACTCTGAAAGAGTGCTGCGTTGTAGCTTGGATGTGGAGGGGCCCAGACTGCCTGCAGGACTTGAGTGGGGAAAAGAGGCCAAAAGAGGATAGAGATAGAGGACATCCAGAGAGACATCGTGGTTTATTTCTGGTCTAGTCAGCGCTGGGTCCTGTCTCTATCTGCCTGCAGATGAGGCGGGACAAGGACTCATTCTCAGCCAAAGAGATCCCAGGCAGTATGGTTATTTGAGGGATTCTTGATTCAAACAGTGTTACAAGAACTAGAACATTACAGTCCCAGCCTGTGAGCAAATCACAGAGGAGCTGGTTGTACCAAACTAGGACTAGGCAACATCACCTCTCTCAGGATCATCCACTCAGAGGTAAAGGAAGTGTGTGCTGCAGCAGTCCTTGAGGCTGACAACACTTCCCTGCATGATCGGTGGATCGAGGAGTGATTACAGTTTCCCATCTCTGCTAATCACACCGACTGCAGGCATGAGGGATCAGGTCAGCTGCTGAGCGCTTTTTACGCTCCATGGCGCCCATTTTCACGTTTGCTCGATGCTAGGCGATCCCTCGCCATGGTACACGATGATGTCATAACTCCAACTGACTCAGAATGCTGCAAAACATCACATGATGGTTAACTACCCTGAACAGCTCTACGTCAAGAGATGTTGCCAGATTGTCTTGTGTCTTATGCCGAGCTCTCCAGCGTTTTCCTATTGCATCTAGTTATCGTTACAGTCATTGTCCGCATCTATAGTTATAGTAAGGTAAGATCAGGTAGTAGTATTTTTCTAGTATTTTGTTAGGTAAGCATTAGTATAGATTATTTATTGTATGTATTTTTCTGGATCTGCTGATCCTGTGATTATTTTCATGCTGCTGTTAATCTGGAGATCAACAGACTCTAGCGGCCCGCTAAAATTCAACTTGTTGCAAAATATCCATACAGTTTTTGATTTCTAAAAATAAATCTGCATTTTCTGTGTTTGTCAACCTGTTTTGCTGTCAACAAATTCTTAATATTATTACAGTCACTCAATCTGTTGATCATTTGATCAGTAAAAGTGTTGATTATGTGACTGATAAAAAGGTCTGGGTTTGAAATGTTAAGTTGCCACTAATTTCATAAAAACTCAGTATAAATAAAGCTGCATTTATTATGTGTTTGGGGAAAGAGAGACTGAATCAATGTAAAAACGTGCTGTAAAACTAAGAGCTAAAAAGCTCTGATTTATCCATCTTTATTTACAAAATACTGAATCATGTAAGGACTTCACTGCCAGAGTTTTATAATTCAGTAATCACACTACAGTTACTAACATTGCCCCGACACGCGTTACTTCGTTACTTTTATATAATCAGTCATAATCACACTGACAGACAAGAGGGTTTTCCGCCGCAGGTTTATATGTACGTAATCTGCGCGACTTGCGAGAGGTGGAGGTATGCCTATTATTTTGAGTTCGTCCGAAGAATAGACAGGAATGTGACGGTGAGGTGCAAACTGTGTCCAGGCCAGAAGCTGTTATCCACTGCTGTAAACACCACGTCAAACCTCAACAAACACCTGCAAAGAACACATGCTAAGGTGAAGCTAATAGCTAGGGACCCCCGAACCCAGAGTGAGGATGTTGTGAGTGCGCCGCCGCCGACTCCGAAGCAGCACAAATTACCGGTAACCAAAGCAGAGATGGACAGGCTTGTAGCATCCTTCATAGTAGAGGTAATGTTGCCCATTTGCACAGTGGAATCACCATCGCATCGTTCAGAGATATACTGCGCAAAATACAGATAGCAGGAGACAGAGGACAGCCATAGTCAGAGCTATCTGGATCAGTCTTATGCGACAATGGAAACTGAACTAAAGAGAACATTTGAAACTTTAGCAGTCTGCGTGATCTGCCTGTAGGGAGGGGCGGGCCGGCCCTGCTAGTAAAGTAACGAGTAAAGTAACGAGTTACTTTATGTAGAGAGTAACGAAGTAGTGTAATATATTACTTTTTTTTAAAGTAATATGTAATATGTAATATATTACTTTTTTTTAGTAACGACCCCATCTCTGTTCACTGCCCACTCTTTGTTATAAATGTATTATTCCAGACTATTAAACTTCTTTACAAAACACAATGTCTTGAGTAAAATTCAAATTGGATTTATACCAAAACGCCTCACTTCAGATCATATTTACACCCTACACTATGAAGGTAGGTGCAAAATGCGAGAGCTTGTAAAACCGGATGTGAGCACTTACAATGTGAGATATTGTATAACATATCCACGTATCTGTGAACCAAGTTTTTTAGCTTGTAGAAAAAAATGAACTTAGTGATGAAATGTTCACTTACAGAAAAATATATATATATTTTTTAAATATATTTTCCTTTACAACTGCAACTTGGTTATTACAACCTCTCAAATCAGTCATTACAACTTCATGAATCTGCTCTGTGGCAGTATAAATAGACGAATCTGCGGCCTTGACTTTTGCTACACTTCTTGCGATGAATGTGTTGCTAAAGTAATTTTCACCTGTAGATGTGGGGGGAGGGAGGGGGATTGGAGCGAAGGGGCGGAGCTATCAGAACGACGAGGCGCAAACTCAGGTCAGTTACACACAGTCACAGATAGTCAGGTCGAACCGGATGACTGCGGGGCCCCGCATATGCCCCTTTCACACCAACACGGTTCCAGGGCCGGTTCGGAGCTTGAGCCTGATAAGCACCGGTTTTTCCTGTTCACACCGCACCGGAGCCGGCTCTTTTCCCCGAAAACCGGTTCTTACCAAGCTCTAAAAAAAAAGATCGGTCTAGAAGCAAGAACCGCATGAGCTAACAGTTTATGGCGAGTACGACAAATAAAAGTTGTAACAAGCAGGCAAAGTGACTAGAAGGCAACCACACACTTTATAATAAAAACACACTTTATAAAGTCAGGCAACACTAACCAGGCTTCGTGTGATTCTGTTTATTTGTACCTTACTTTGACCATCTGTTCGCTGTTATTGATCATTGTGGAGAGCAGGTAGACGTTTTGTATTATAGCAGCAGTGGCGGTTCTAGAACATTTTACATGGGGTGGCAAAGGGGGGGCAAGAGGTCATGCCAGGGTGGCATGGGAGGGCGGACCGTACGTGGTATTTTATACTGTATATATAACCTATTTATTGTTGAATCATGGCCTAACACAAGTGTTCTTAATGCACAAGAGACACAAGGTGTTCAGACAAACAAACTAAAATATAGTATAAAACAGCAGAAAGTACTCATGATACCCTAGAACTCTGTTTACTGTAAGTACAGTCAAAGTACTTAGTTATAATTAAGTACACAAATGACATCACCCATCTCTTAGAGAGCTAAAGGTGACCTGTGCAGCAACACATTTCAATACATATTTGTCAATACCAAGAGCCGCAGATTGTGCTGCTGTGATGGAATATGTAAGGAGAATAAAAACATACCATGTGGTCCAGCTGGAGTCTCATCTGCCTCCTGATCCCTGCCTCTGTCCCTCTTTCTGACACTTCATCTTTATTCCTCATATACATTTCTTCTTCTTCTTCTTCACTAATGTCTTCATCTCCTCCTCTTCCTCCTGCTCTGATCCTCCTGGTCTCTTCAGTGTAATCTCTTTTCCTTTTCCTCTTTCTACTCATCCAGGGACATGAGTCTGAGAAAAGCCTCATTAGCTTCTGGGGTCCAGAAGAACTTAATATTGACAGAAGTGAGTCTTGTGAGAGGTGCAGCAACCTTACTGAAGTTGCTGATGAAGCGGCTGTAAAAGTTGGCGAAGCCCAGAAATCTCTGAAGCTCCCTCCTCGTACTTGGGGTTGGCCACTCCACCACAGCCTCGATCTTTCCAGGATCTGCCTCCACTCTGCCCTGACTGATGATATAGCCCAGGAAGCTGATCCGGTTCTGGTGGAACTCACACTTCTCAGTCTTGACATAGAGCTTGTTCTCCAGCAGTCTCTGAAGAACCTGGCGGACATGGTTCTCGTGTTCCTCCTGGTTCTTGGAGAAAATCAGAATGTCGTCAAAGTACACAAAGACAAAGCGGTTAAGGAAATCACGCAGGACATCATTGACCAGAGCCTGAAAAACTGCTGGAGCGTTAGTGAGACCAAAGGGCATGACAAGGTACTCAAAGTGACCTAAGGGGGTGTTGAAAGCCATTTTCCATTCGTCCCCTTGGCGGATACGGATCAGGTGATAAGCGTTCCTAAGGTCAAGCTTGGTGAACAGGGTTGCCCCTTGGAGGGGTTCAAAAGCAGAGGTAAGCAGAGGTAACGGGTACTTGTTTTTAACAGTGATGTTGTTTAACCCACGAAAGTCAATGCAAGGTCGCAGTGACTTATCCTTCTTGTTAACGAAGAAGAACCCGGCACCCACGGGGGAGGAGGAAGGACGAATAATTCCAGCAGCCACTGAGTCGGTGATATATAGCTCCATAGCCTCTCTCTCAGGACGGGACAGGTTGTAGAGGCGGCTGGTGGGTAAAGGGGCCCCAGGAAACAGATCTATGGGGCAGTCGTAGGGCCGGTGGGGAGGAAGGGAGAGAGCCCTCTCCTTGCTGAAGACCAATCTCAGGTCGTGGTAGGTCGCAGGGACTCCAGTTAAATCTACTGAAGCAGCAGAGCAGATGGCAGGGTTGGGGGAGACAGAGACAGGAGGCACGGCAGATAACAGACAGTTAGCGAGACAGTACTGATCCCATTCAATGATTCTACCCTTAGCCCAATCAATGTGTGGGTTGTGGGTGCGAAGCCACGGATAACCCAATACCAGAGGTGTGGATGGTGCGGAGATTACCTTTAACTGGATGAGCTCTCTTTGGTTGCCGGAGGTGATCAGTGTCACAGGGTTTGTCTGTTCTGTAACTGTGGAGATTATTTGCCCATTAAGTGCATAGGCTGTTAAAGGTTCATCCAATGGCTCCAGGCAGAGTCCCAGCTGTTTGGCTAGCTCACGGTCCAAGAAACTATCCTCAGCACCCGAATCAATGAGGGCTTGGAGGGGCAAAGTCATGGTGTTAACACAGATCTTGGCGGGTACTAGGAAACGGCTCAGGGAAGGGGGTTGAGATGATGGCTGTGGACTCGTCAGGACCGCCAATCTCACTGACAAGCTCCCACGTTTGGGCGTACTGGGCAGTTGGCAATGAAATGCCCGGCGTTGCCACAATACATGCATTGGCCAGCACTCATCCGGCGCTGACGCTCCTCCGGTGAAAGTCTAGCACGTCCCAGTTGCATAGCCTCCTCATGAGAAGTGGTGCGCACGCTGGGCGGCGAGAGGACGGAAGGAGATTTAAACACAGAGGGGACAGAGTAAGTGGAAAAACTGGGCTTACTGTGTGAGACTGGTGGAGTACGCTGTGTCCGCTCTGCTCGGCGCTCCCGCAAACGACAGTCCAGGCGGGACACCAGGGAAATCAAACCAGAGGTCACATTACTTCCGGTAAGAAAACTTGCCTCAACAACATTAAACAAAGTTCAAGCATACATGAAGCACTCTTCAAAAATACAAAACAATAAAGAAGGGCACTTTGAGCTGCAGCTACACACACACACACACACACACACACACACACACACACACACACACACACACACACACACACACTCAGTGTGTGTGTGTGTGTGTATATATATATATATTTTATGCTATTTGATCCTATATTATCTTCTACTATACACCTGCATTGTGTACACTGTCTTGTCCCGGCCTGCACCCTGTCCAATGTTGACTAGTAAACACATTCCTAGTATGTTGTAAAACTACATGGCGACTAAACAGATCTTGTATCTTGCTTATTTTCCCCTCTTAGGAAAGCGGACACGGGATGCGAATTTCTTTGACACCGTTGAGGCGCTGGAGGACCGGCGTGCCGTGGTGAAAGAGTCGATGCACGGGGATCAGATGGTGCTGTTCACCAAGGCCCAGGAAACGGAGGACAAGAAGCTCACCAGATGGAGCACCAGGATGAAGTGTCGGTGCAGGATGAGCGACAAACCACTTTTCAGAATGGGTTTCTGGAAGTGCTTTCCCAGCTAGTGAAAGCCAACAGGTCTTCCTCCCTATAGCTGCCACTGTTAACAATGTCTGCTGCTGAGCCTATCCCTACACCTGGGACAGTTCATTTTGTATTGTTTTTATTAATACTGACACACAACTTTGCACTAAGGTGTGTATGCTGCTGAGCCTATCCCTACACCTGGGACAGTTTATTTTATATTATTGTTATTACTGTTATTATATAGTCTTGATACAACTGACACTTTATTTTATATTGATAATGTTAACTTACATGTACAACGTACACATTTTATTTACATTAAAAATGTGAACTTCTATTTACTGTTATGTCTTGAGAGTGCAATAAAGAAAACCGACATGGCGATTAAACAGATCCTGTATCTTGCTTATTTCTCCTGACACTTTATCTTTTGTGACCTGTGTAGCATCCTATACATCACATGTAAGTGATTATTCTGATACCATCATGTTTCATCGGTTATAAACTGGCAAAGCTTTATTTGTCATTTATTTTTCATCAATGTTGCAACCTTGTGGGGGAATGGCAGGGGCACATACACAAATATGATAATTTATATCATTTTAAATATTATTTGACCTAAAACTAAATGTTTTTAGGATTGTCCTCTGAGGAGGACATGGGGATTTGCAAACTTTTAATTCCCCCCCCCCATTTTACACAACACAAAATGGAGTCCACTATGGGCCGAAACTAACATGTATGTTTCCATAGTGTTTATGGCAGACGGATGCAGTGGGTCTCAGGAAGATATATATATAATAAATAATAAAGGTGGGTTTGCTGCTGAGCATATTTACTGTGCATACAACACACCTGGCACAGTTTATTGTTATTATATTGCCACACTGTACACTATTGTAATGTTGCCTGTCTTGACTGGAAAATAAAAGAGAAACAAAAGCACTGTACAAAAGATCAGCTTTATTGTCAAAATGTTTACAATGTACAATTTACACGCTGTTCAGATGCCTCATAAGGGCTGTGCGCGTGTCTTGCCCCCCAGCCTCGGCAATGGCTGGCGCTGGCCCATCAAGCTGGGTCGCCGGTAAGGCAGTCCATTCGTCCCTGTACTCATTACTTTCACAAAGGTTATGTAATATGCAACATGCTGCCACCTGGATTTTGATCTTGTCCATCTTGCAGTCGTTTCTTTTCATCAAGCACCGCCACCTGCCCTTCAGTCTGCCAAAAGCGTTCTCCACCACCACTCGTGCTCGGCTTGTTTTGTTATTGTATGCAAGTTGCTCAGGCTGCATTAACTCAGTTACAAAGCTGTATAACATGAGCACAAACAGCACAACTTCAGTCGACTCCATCTCCATCATGTCTGAGGTCGGAAGGTAAACAACAGACGCCTAATGTACAGCGAGTGGGTGGGCGTCGCAGTATACGCGGGAAGTTTTTCTTCTTCTTCTTCTCTTGTTTTTGTAGCGGATTGCAAACAACTTTAAGGTGCATACCGCCACCTACTGTACTCGCCGTGAAGTGGTTTGTGGCCTGCCAGTAAAGCCAAAGGAGAAGAAGAAGAAGAAGTGACGTCAGCGGCTCATTTGCGTAATCTTCCCTCAGGGAAAAGTACTCCGGTGTGAACGCGATCTGTACTCAGTGCCCTGGGGTAAAAAGCGCCGGGGCACTGGGTGCCGGAACTAAGTACTGCAAAGTACTTGGTGTGAACGCGCCTATTATGAATTCCTACACAAGAGCTGAGTACTTCTTCCACCTCTGTCTGATTTCAAACTCTTCCATTAACACCCTGAGTAAGTTTGCACCTGTGTGTTTGGTTTTGCTCCACCTTGTTGTAAATAAAACTGCAGCAGCTTGACCACAGTGCGTGAACTTTGCGATCAGCAGATTTTGCGCAGTTCTCCAGTGTGTGTGCGGGGCACAATGTGCAGCCAGTTGACGTATGTTGTTCATCATACATACCGACGTTAACAACAACCCCGTCTGTGCACACGGTGAACAACTCTGTCGTCCGGTGATCTAAGCCTCTGCCTCCTGTAAAGGCTTCACAGGTCCGCCGGTCATGGCCTGTGCGGCTCTGCTCAGTTCAATCAGTCCAATAAAGTCCGGAGATTTTTTGCAGGGAGCAAAACGCCAAAGTGGCTGCCTAATGTATTTAGTTTTTTTGGACATGTCTAGTAGTTGAGACATGAATGAATGTAGAAAAAGTGTATACATAACAAGAAATAAAAAGTATAGACAGAAATATGAACAGGAATGTATTATACATTATTAGGAATTGACAAAAACACGAATAGAAAAAGATTTATGTTTTAAAATCTAATATCATGTTTTTTTAAATAGCCTCTTGGAGTATAACAAATTAGTTGGGTAGCGTCTCAAGACATGGGGGATGAAAAGTTTTCAAAATTGTAATTTTTCACCGCACGCCATAGTCGTTAAGCGGCGCCCATTTTCACGTTCGCTCGAGATCCCTCACCATGGAACACGATGATGTCATAACTCCAACTGACATACTCTGAACGCCGCCAAACATCACATGATGGTTAACACTGTGGCCCTGAACAGCTCTACGTCAAATCGGAGGTTTCATCATGTGGTGTTACCATGGAAACACATCCCTTGCCATAAAACACGATATTGTCGCAATTCAAAGGAAAATCGTCCAAACGGCACCAGACTTCAGATGATGGTTAATGGTCTGGACCTCAACATGTCTATGTGCCTCAAAAGCTGTTGCCATGACAACACATTCCTGGCCGTTAAACACGATATTGCTATAATAACTCCTATGCAAATGGTCATAAACTGGTAAAACTTCACATGTGTGCTAACAGTCCAGCCCTTAAGACATATACGTTTAATTCTTGAGATTTCGTCAAATGCCGTTGCCATAGCAACACAATGCTCGCCATGAAACACGGTTTTCTCATAACTGCAGTGAACATGCTCCAAACGGCCCAAAACTTGACATGTTTGATAACGATGCAGCCCTCAAGACATCTAAGCCTATTATGGGGTGTCATCAAATGCCGTTGCCATGGCGACAGATCACTCGCCATCAAACATGATGTTTATGTTACTGCTGTAACTCCTTTAGACATTGTCCGATCGGCCTGAAACTTCCCACGTTTGCTAACGGCAGAGTCCGGAAAATATCTGCGCAACGTCAACATGCGGACCACAGCGGACCTGCGTGGATCGTCGAAGACCCGCTCATCGCTGCTCGCTGCTTTAATTAAAATTATTATTAGGTTTTTTGTATTATTATTTAATTTAATTTTATATATATTTGATACAGTAGGTATAGGCCTATTTGTCATATTGCTTTTATTTTTCCAAGAAGGATCATCATTTATTTTATTGTATTTTATTTGTATTATCATTCCTTTTACCTCTTAACATTATCATTATTATTATTATTATTATCTCCTTACTCCTCTTTTCCTCTTATCTACTCTCCTCCTCACATGATCATCTAGCATGACACATCTTAAATGCTCCTTTAGGAGAGGAGGTAAAGTGTGAGGGGAGCAGGAAGGAAGCGAGGAGGTCAGGGGGGGCACGAGGAAAGCTGGAGGGAGAGGGAGAGGAGGAGACAGAGAGGAGGAGGAGGAGGAGGAGGAGGAGGAGGAGGAGGAGGAGGAGGAGGAGGAGGAGGGAGACTGCAGTGGTTTGGGTTACTGCAGTTCTCTCTTCTGGCCCTTAGATGGCCCCGTGCACCGCACTGTAGCTTCACTGATCCAACAACAGATGCAGAAACTGCACTGCACAGAGAGAGAGTGTGTGTCTGTGTGTGTGTGTGTGTGTGTGTGTGTGTGTGTGTGTGCGTGCGTGCGTGCGTGCGTGCGTGCGTGCGTGCGTGCGTGCGTGCGTGCGTGCGTGCGTGCGTGCGTGCGTGCGTGCGTGCGTGCGTGCGTGCGTGCGTGCGTGCGTGCGTGTGTGTGTGTGTGTGCGTGTGTGTGTGCGTGTGTGTGTGAGAAACAGAGAGAGAGAGAGAGAATGAGAATCATCAGGGTGTCTCTCCCTTTCTGTAGCAACAATGCAGTTGTACGCCCTTGATCTTCCCTCCGTCACTGATGGGAAAGGACGCGCTCCGTCCATCATGTTGGGAAATAATATATCTGTTTTCTTTTTTAGAGTAAGCTTAGGAGATGTGTTAACTACAGAGCAGGAGTTGGGGCGGTTAGCGTAGCTTAGCACAGCGACCCCTGTGCTGTTGCTACACCTGTCAAGCTTCAGGTTCTCGTGCAGCACATCTGCAGTAAACAGCCACTTGTTTGTGTGAGTGAATGTGCAAAGAAACGTTTAAAAAAGGATCACCCTATTGCAAAAACATTGGGTTAGGACACTTTGTCAGATTTGGTTTTTGTCTTAGCCAATACATTTCCACTTGCATTGAGCATGTGACTTAAACATCCAACAAGATGGATTTCCCATCTTCAGACCTAAGGTTTAGTCGGAGAGATTGCCCTTTGTGTTTTTAGAATACATTTATAATATAACCTGAAGACTAAGTACCTTTTTGCATTGTACGTTAGAACTTCTGTCAGTTCCTCTGAATAACAACCTGAGGACATTTCCTTCACATTTGGCTCATACATCCTCTTGGACTCAAGGATGAAGTGATTAAAATGTAGTAATACATTTGGAAGTCAAGGTCAATATCTCTTTCAAAATACGTTTTTCCCGATTACTGAATAATTGTCATCAACTTTACGGGTTGTTGGCCTAAATGCCCATTATTTAGAAACCCAAAGAGTCCAGAAAATGTCCTGTTGAACAGAAGCCCATTTGTCCAATGTCCTGTGATCCTGAAAACAAACGGCCATAGTTCCGATGGCCCATTGCCTTCTTACAAAGAAATAACCCAACCTACTCTGCCTCGGATTGGCTAATACTTGTTACCTTTGTTGGTTGGCTTGGTTAAGTTTAGGCCAGGGGGGTGAGATAAATGTAGGATAGGAATATCAGGTCATGACAAAATCCGACCCGTTCCATCTCACTTTTCTTTCATTCAAGTTTTCACATCTTTCTAATCAACCCCCTGCGTTGCTCAGGCGGTAGAGTGGGTCGTCTACTAATAGGGAGAATATTAAGTGTCCTTGGTCAAGACACTGAACCCTAAATTGCGTCTAAAGGCAGAGCCAGTGGTGAGTGTGTGTGAGTGAGCATTGTATTAGATGATAAGGAGTTTGCCACCTCATATTGACAGCCCTGCCATCACCGTATGAATATGTTAGGTTGGGTAAATGTTGTAGAAGCGTCTTGAGTGGTCCTAAAACCAGAGAGAAGTATAAACCTGAGTCCATTTAGCATGTTCCTCTCCTCTCCATGTATCTCCATAAACGCTGTCCGACACACACTCTCCCTGTGTATTGGTGCAATGTCAAAACAAATACGGGTCTCTCCAGGTTGACTTTGCCTCATCCTGTGCATGTGTGTACCTTGTGTGCACGTGTCCCCTCCTCTTTCACTCTCATACAGAAAAGAGCTCTGTAGCACCTTAGTCAGCATGTTAACTTAATTAACTGAGTGCGTGGATGGGTGTGTGTGTGTGTGTGTGTGTGTGTGTGTGTGTGTGTGTGTGTGTGTGTGTGTGTGTGTGTGTGTGTGTGTGTGTGTGTGTGTGCGTGTTTACATGTGCTAATGCATTGTCCATCTCTGTGAAGGTTTGTGCATAGGTCTGTGTTTGTGAAAGTGTGTGTGTGTGCTTGTGAGTGGCGTCCGTCAAGGAGAGTACATGTGTCCGTTTGTGTGAGCATGTGACTACTTACGAGAGCAAACAGCCATGTCCGACCCATCAGCCATATCCAGTTCCAAAACAAAGAGGTGATAGCAGAACAGTTGTCACACACACGGTTAGAGAAAGTGGTCATATGATATAGTGAACCATGTGAAAAGTTCAATCATATGATTCGTAACATTTGACATTTAAACACATTTGGCATGCCTTTAAAGAGGCCCTACTATGACTGTGGGGGTTTTCCCTTTCCTGTAAACGCCTCCATTGGTCTTCTATGACATCACTATGCAACACTCGCGCTTCTATTGGCTAGCGCTCCAACACAACATTGTAAGTGATAGGTAAGGGGCGGGACATGTCTAGGTGGTTAACCAATCACAACAGAGCCAGCTAACCAATCAGAGCAGACTGGGCTCTGGTTTCAGACAGAGGGTGATAATAGGTTCAAATGTATTTACCAGTTTATGCATTTAGGATCATTTATATTTGACAGCACAATACTTGCAATATATATATATATATATGTATATATATATTTAGTGGAGCTGATTCTGACTACTTATATGGTATGGTATATAGTTTTAAAGTAATTCAATGGAATATCTATAATACAATACTTAGAATGACACCATTCTGCATAAAGAATATAATACTTATGATACTCTGCAAATACGGAATGCAGGAATTCGAATTTTGAAGTTGTACTCAAGGTCAAAGCTACACGAAATATGCAAACATTTTTTTACGTTTATTAATCTGGCTGCCACTGAAACGTACAAACAGGCTAGAATCAAAAACACAAGGAGCGATCCCTTTCTTTCAACGCTGCGAATAACAGCAGCATGGCGTGATTCATCCATTATACATCATGGTACGTCAGTTTACAATATGAAGTCAATTATGCATACTGTCCTATATGTGCAGAGCTTCTCCCTCCGTGCTGATCAGGTCTCATGCTGAGGAGCCGGATGTGTTTCCCTGCAGCCCGGCTGTGTGGAGCTGTCCACGGTCCTGAAGCACCCCCCTCCCCCCCCCCCCCCCCTCCCCCTTCCCTGCAGAGTGAGGAGGGGAGCCTTCTGTCCGCTCCGCTTCAGCACCGCGGTCAGCGCCTGCTCCGTCTGCTGCTGTGCTCCCAAAGAAGAAACAATGAGGTCAAAAAGACAAACCCAAAAAAAGCATCCATTCCTGAGTTTGTCAGGAATGCAACGTCCTGCAAAACATCCCCGGCTCATGTCTGGTGTTCCGTTTGGGTTGAAACGTTTCAGAGAGGCGTGGATTGAACTAGCTTTGAGTGCTCTGAATGCTGTTATACTAACGGATTTGTTATTGTTTTGAGCCTGATAGTCCAAACCCAGGGTGAAAAAGTCCACCAGTCTCTGCTCCTCATTAGGCTGATTGAATAACTGAAGGTGACTCAGGCTGTATCCTGATGACAGCATTCATTGAAGCAGTGTTGTATTAGACTGCTTTACTTTTAGCTCAGTGTAAACTTCATTTTTCTGTCAAATGTTAGCATTTTGTTATGAGCATGTCATAGAAGCTTAACAATGTGAGTGTTATCATTCAGCCTTCATTATACGTTCAGCAAATGCTACCCTTCTACTACTACTACTACTAAGATTCATGATAATAACAATAACAATCTGTCAACTTTGATCTCTAACACTTAACCTGTTAAGCACCAAGCCTGTTTTTCATGTTTCAGGCTCGAAAATGACATGCCCAAAACAAATGACTACAACTTCACTTCTAAAAGGGTTATATGAATAATTTCTTTGATCAAAGCAAGGTTACATCTGTGAGTTGGATGTAGAAGTGTCAGAATCAATATACATTTTTCTCAGTCAGAGTAAATTCAGATGGAACATAGCCAAAAAAGGTAAATTCTTACCTCCGCCTAAAGAAAACACATTACTTATAGTGAAAACCACCCTTGAATGATGGGATGGTAGACTAAAAGTGTTAGGAATCCAAAGTATAACATATAATAAGTACCCTGTAACAAGATTGAGGCAAAACAAGTGACATTTGACCTTTTTAGAGAGATTTAGCAAAAAAAGTCCAGGCGGAATAAGCTTTGGGCACATTTGGGTACATCTGGTTCCATCAGTGCCATTTGACCTTTTTCAGGTACCAGACTATAACAATGGTGTATTACATTGAATTATCACCATAGGTATTCATTCCATCCAAAGACCGACGGGGTCTTAACAGGTTAAAAAGCTAAACATACAAGACAAGAGGGCATGGTCAAATATATGTGTGTGTGTGTGTGTGTGTGTGTGTGTGTGTGTGTGTGTGTGTGTGTGTGTGTGTGTCAGTAATGTTGTAGTGGACCCTCTACAGAAGAGCACAGTGCTGCAGACTGCTCTCAACAGACCAACACAGCACATTAACTCTGCACGAGAGAAACGGGGGGGGGGGGAGAGGGGGGGAGCAGTAGAGATGATAAGAGGAGGTGGAGAGAGGAATGGAGAGAATGCACCGTGTTAGAGAAAAAGAGTGAGAGAGAGGAAAAACGGGAGAGCACTAATGATCTGACGGTCTGCAGTCTTTTCCCCCCATTCTGTGGAGCTCAGCAAATACTCGTTCTGCCCCCCCCCCCCCTCTTCTCTCTCTCTCTCTCTCTCTCTCTCTCTCTCTCTCTCTCTCTCTCTCTCTCTCTCTCTCTCTCGTTCTCGTGCTGGTGGTCGAGGGGTTCTCTCGGAAAGGGAAAGAGAGAGAGGGGGGTGGGGGGTGGGTATGGGCGGTGGGCGTGAAACACTCTATCATACCCTTCCTGCTCCGCTCTAATTGAGCCAAGTGTTTTAGTAGATTGAAAGACAGTGTGGAGGAAGGGAGTGATGCAGCAGAGAGGGGGGGGGGGGAAGGAGACTCATTTTTATGCAGGACACTAAACCCAATCTTGAATAGAGTGGTTGAGGTACTCAGTATTTGTATTCTTTTAGAGACGTTGTACTTGACTACATATATGTGATTTTTACAACATAGAAAATGTAAAACGCTGACACATTATCACATCAATAATTGAACACTTTCAGAGGAACCATATTGCAGCATGAGCAGCTTTAAGTATTTAAGTGCTGATGATGCTTCATCACAACCCTTGTGATTTAAAAAACGTATAAATATGATCATATACTACACACGTGTCTTCTTCCCTCTCATAGATAAGTACATCTTAAAGGGGATCCCCACATCTAAGTGCCTCTCCAGATGTTAGCCAGTACCGCTGCATATGGCACTTGAGTAGCTGTATGAAGCCTTCAGAGGGAGCTGTGTGACGTCTGATGAATGTCCTCCAGTGATGTCAGCCTGGGTTAGGTCTGAACACTTCCAGTTTGAAAATGAATAGTGTCTTCAGGTGTGCAGTTCAAATGCAGCTGTGGTTAATGTACTCCTAATATATAGAAAGGCTACAAATATTCAAAGTTACTGTAAAGTGTGTTCCACAGAAACATGTGAGCCGTTGTTAGGACATTACACGATATGCAAGTGTTTGAGTCGTGACAACATTGCTGCTAACCAACGGCAATATACATGTTATAGAGTGGTGCAGGAATTAGTCTGAAGAACCTGATTTGAGTTATAGAACTTCTGGATTGCTTGTCTCTAAGTCAAAGGTTTTTTGGTTAGCTGCTTGAAATAAGGTCTGTGGTTAACACAAGCTGAAGAGATGTTTGCGTGTCGTCCTACGACATAGTAATATGTCACTGGTGAAGCTTTCATTTGTTGAACAAAATGGGTTGCTAACAGCTTGTTAAATGAGACTTAAAAGCCTCTTCAAATTGAACATGAAGATGAGGCCCCCTACGCAAGATGAGGCCCCACGCAGTCTGCGTGATCTGCGGGAGGGGCAGACCTGTGTGTGGTTAAAGCCTAACTTGAGCTTTTTACCTCTGGTGCAATTAAGCGCTAACCTTTATTAAAGTGGTGTTAACATGTGGAGATTATCCTGCTGAAAAGAAACGTGTAAATATCATAAATGTGTGTTTGCCACTGATCTTATTTTCTGCAATATTCAAAATCCAATTAAAAATCTCATTACTTTTTGTAGAGTGAGCCCTTGCAATGCTAACTTCCGGTTAAGCCTAAAAAAATATGTCATCACTGCACCACTCCATAGTCGCTGTTTAGAAGCCTCTGGGTGTTTCTCAATGTCGAGGAAGGCTCCTCCAGAGCCACTATTTCAAGGATGCTACGTCATCGAGTCCCGCCGAAGGGCTGTTCCAATGTCCAGGATGCTTGGAATTCTACCGAGGCCGGCGTCCGTCGTTGCGGGAAATTTTGAGGCTGCACATGTGTATCCTCCGCGGTCTTAAAATCCCCACAATGCATTGCGCACGGACCAATTTCCAAAATCTTTGGCGGAAATCGCGCTCCATTTAAGGCGGGGCCTCGAATATGACGCACACTTGTTAGCCTGTTCCACAATTCTTCGTTTTCCGAGGCTAGGAAGGATTCTTGCCTCGCTTCTGAAGGACCTGACTCGGAAGACATGTCCTACCAAGGAAGCATCCTCGACATTGAGAAACACCCACTGAAGCTAACTATCTAGCAAGTCAGATGGACGTTTTTGCAGAAAATGCAAAGGCGTGGTGACAGGGGGGAAATGTGAGGGGGTCAGGACTTTTTCCTCAGACATATCGTACAGTGACAAAGAAAACTCTATAAGACTAATTGTAATTATAATATACTATGCACAAGAAAATAATCTTCCATTGCCACCGTCACATCTCAAACTCTGAGCATTTTTTCAATGTCGTTGCACCATGGTGCAATGACAATAAAGGAATTTCTTACGAAATGTCCCAGTTTCTGGATCACCAACATCAGTGTTCGACCTGATGCAAATCCCTGCAGCAGGATCAACATCTGGCTGAAAAAGTGGAGTGCAGGCTAGAGGACATGTTTTAGGTCAACAATGTGTGTGATAAAGGAGTCCATATGTCCGTGAACATTTGCTGTAAGAAAAACAGCTCATCTAGTTTCTGTCTCTCTGCTTCTCAGCTCAATGAATCTTGCAGTGGAATCCAAGGATGCAGCAGATTCTCCAGAGAGCCAAAAGAGAGCCAAAAGAGCCCGAGGAAAAGCATCTGATCAGCGGCAGGCAGTCCTGAGCTAAATAACATCAAATGATCCGGTAATATGCATTCAATCAGTCAGTCAATCAGTCAGTCAGCGGGCACAGCTATTGATTCATAACATCCGCATCCCATACTCTTTCTCTCTCTCTCTGTCACACACACACACACACACACACACACACACACACACACACACACACACACACACACACACACACACACACACACACACACACACACACACACACACACACACACACACACACACACACACACACACACACACACACACACACACACAGGCAGACTCCTCCTTCCCCACCTCTCTTCTCTTCAGCTCAGTTGACTCCTTGCAATTGCCGGGACGGAGCACCAGCAGCCTGCAGAGCGGGGACCGGTGGTTGATGGGGACGGGGGCCAGTAGCCGCAACAGCAGCAGCAGTCGGGCGCACCGACCGAAGCATGCTCCAGCGCAGCCATGACTTGCTCGGCGTCAGATAGCGAGAAGATCGTGATCAACTGTGGAGGGATCCGACACGAGACTTACCGGAGCACCCTGAATACGCTGCCTGGCACGCGCCTCTCCTGGCTCACGGAACCCGACGCGTACAGCAACTTCGACTACGACCCCAAGTCCGACGAATTCTTCTTCGACCGCCACCCGGCCACCTTCGCCTTCATCCTCAACTACTACCGCACCGGGAAGCTCCACTGCCCCAACGATGTGTGCGGGCCGCTCTTCGAGGAGGAGCTCGCCTTCTGGGGCATCGATGAGACGGACGTGGAGGCATGCTGCTGGATGAACTACCGGCAGCATCGCGACGCGGAGGAAGCCCTGGACAGCTTTGAGCAGCCCGAGCCGGACGCGCCCGAGGATGACCCGGCGCTCACTGGCGGGGCGGACGGAGACCTGAAGCGGCTGTGCATGCAGGAGGACGGCCGCAGGGCCACCAGGTGGGCCGTGGTGCGGCCCTTCATGTGGGCGCTGTTTGAGGACCCCTACTCCTCCAAATACGCACGGGTAAGTTGCTGGACAAGTGTCTTTCTTCCACTACTCAACCACCTTTTTGCGCATGATAGCGTGCGCGTCCTTTCTTTTTTTAATCTTTTTAATCTTTCTTTCTTTCTTCCTTTCTCTCTTTTATTCTTTGATTCTCTCTTTCTTTCTTTCTTTCTTTGTTTCTTTTCTTTCTTTCTCTCTTTCATTCTTCTTTCTTTTCGCTCTGGCGCTGCGCATACGTACCCATGTTTGGAACAATTGTGGCCACTGCGCATTGTGTCGCGTAAAGTTTCTACTGGAGGGGGAGGATTTCAAATCACTGCAGTGTGTTCTCCTCTTCTCTCCTCTGCTCTCCCCTTCCTCTTAATCTCTCCACTTAACACGAGTGTGTTTAAAGATGTGGCCATGCTGATGACTTTCTGTCAGTGCGCATCAGTCCACCCTTCTCTCTTTCTCCTTTTCTCTTCTGTGTCTACATGTGTGTCCTTTTCTTCTCCAGCTATTCTTAACAGTGTTAACATGATTTAACCTAATTAGGCATGACCCTAATGTGGGACCTACTTCTCAATCCAAATTTGGATTTTCCTCCAGTCGATGTATCACACAGTTAAAAGTATAAGTGAAAATCCAGAGGTCAGTGTGTCCTGCTATGGAGGATACTGTAAAGCAGCTACCTCACTGCATCCAGTAGGTTGCTGGGTTTTTGTGTGTGTGTGTGTGTGTGTGTGTGTGTGTGTGTGTGTGTCAGCACTAGACATGTGTTCCTGGCAGGTGGGGGTGAAAGCATTTGTACCTTACGGAGTGTCTGATGGAGCAGAGACTGTTCCGTTGTAAAACACGTATCCCTGTGGTAAACACACATCACTTCAGTCCGGATACACATTTCATTGTTATCTGCTAAATATTAAAGAAACATTAGAGCTGCTAAAACTCTGCACTGCGAGAGGAGTTTTTAGAGGAATGTCTTGAAGGATCCAGTAAGGCTGAAACATAAAGTGTACAGACGTTGTCAAGCTCTATAAACTCTGATTGAGAAATTCCTCCCAACACTAATGCAGGACAGTTTACCCTTCATGGAGAGGAGGGGTCAGGGTGGTGGAGTTTGTGTCCCATGGCAACACCCAAATGTATTAGCACACTTGTTTCTGACTGCTTCTCTTAGAAGATTGGAAAGGTTTGGAAAGTGTGTGTTTGTGCAGTCGCAGTGTGATTTAGAGGGGGGAACAGATTTACACGCTGAACAAAAGCAACGACTCAGGATTATATGAGATGGAGGATGGAGGGCCCGCCCCCCCCCCCCCACCTGGCATTAATGATCTGGGAAGATCTTATTTGTCCTTTGCAGTTTTAAAACATATAACCTAATCCAATCTGTAATGATTGTGTGTATAAATACGATCAGCCACTGGCAATCAATAGGAGGGAATAGATCTCTAAGACGAAGGGCAATGCGATGTTATGTATATTTCAAATCCTTTAGTGATTCCGTCTCACCTTCTCCTGCAAGTCATGTTCTCATCTTTAAATTCTCTCATCTTATTCTCAGTTTTCCCTTTTCAAATCTTGATTTACAATTCCCTCTAACTCAGTCCTCCCGCCCTCACCCGTTCCCCCCCCCCCCCCCCCCTGCTTAAGTGTCTCTAGAAATCTATAGCCGTTTGCAGAACCCGAGGCCGGTGCTGACCACTTTTTCTGTGGACTCTGCCATACGCAGAGACAGCATATTGACCCAGTCACTGTGTGACTTACATGTTGACACACACACACACACACACACACACACACACACACACACACACACACACACACACACAAACAAACACACACACACACACACACGCACGCACGCACACACGCACCCACACACCCACACACACACACACCCACACACACACACACACACACACACACACACACACACACACACACACACACACACACACACACACACACACACACACACACACACACACACACACACACACACACACACACACACTAGCCTGATGTGAGAACATCGTTAATGCACATATTTAAAAAAACTGTAGATACAAGGGGACATACACACGCGTCATTTCCTAAGCACCATTGGTCCAACGAGGGTCCACAGACCCCTTGTGGCTTGAGCAGGGAGCTCATGAGTACATTTCAAATGTAATTCACAACATCTATACAATTATAACAAATTGCATTTTGGAGAAGCATGTTCCAGCCCATTACTCCCAATAATGATGTCCAAATCAATGATATTTAGGATCAATGCAGGGGGTTGTGAGCCCTTTGCAAAACGCAGTTTTCATGCTGCAAAAAACCTGCATTTACTCAGGCATTTTCATTTGGCATACCATGATTTCCCCCTACTCTTAACTGACATGCTTAGGTACTGTAGAAATAAAGAATGGTAACCTGGCAATCAATATAATCCAGTGGTGCAGCGATGACGTATTTCTGTAGGCCGAAATGGAACTTAGCATCACAACAGCTCCCTCCACCAAAGCAATGGGATTGTCCCGTGCGACTTTAGCATATTTAAAAAAATAAGATCTCTGGTAAACACATGTTTATGAAACTTATTTTGTTCAGAAGGGTAATCTCCACATTTTAAAACCACTTTTATGATTCTTAAAACGTTAGGCTATAAATGAAACTAATCATGGTCACATCGTTGAGCATTAACCACCGCTAAGCTAAAGGTGGCTAATGCTTGGTGTGATGACGTATAGCTCATTTAGCCACTTGTTAGCAACCCCTGTTTTTAAGACACCTACAGTAGAAGCTTCAGACATTCACCAGCGGGGTATTTACTAAAGATCAACTCTCCTGCTCCTGCAGACCTTTTTCCCGGCATCTAACCAAAAACAGGTTAAGAATAAAATGAACTTCAAGACAAGAACACCTGAAGAGGTAAAAGGCTGACTTATTGGAGGGTTTTAGGACTCATTCCTGCACTATTTTGTCCACTACCAACATTCTTGCCAGAGATAAGGTTGTCCATGCCGCGACATAGACAACAATAACACATTCAAAGCAGCGGACAGGTGAACAACATTTCCAAGAAAGAGTGCATGCTTTCACTCTAGTGCAGTTCAAGTGAAGAGCAGAAGTGATGATGTACTGATGCAGGTGTTCTTAGCAGGCGTATTGTACTAAATGTGTTTTACACGTACTTATCATGTACAGCTGCAGTGTAGGTCTGTGAGGCTCAGTACTGATGTACACACCATCATACGAAATAAAGGACAACAGATGACAACAGTGAGTTCAGAAGGAGTGGACAGCACTCTTCTTCGTTGGTGTTGCATCTAGATTCAGCTAGCAGGTTTTTCATGCATAAAACTTGTCAAGTCAGAAACTTCAACGGCAGCCGAACAAGCGATCGAAGAACCAAAAGGGATTGAGAGTATAAAAAAAGACAAATATGACGGCGGGTATGGGGGAGCATCGGTATGACAGCTGGGGGTGACTTTGAAAGTGTTGCAGTCAATAGTTTCGGTGCCAGCGTGGTGACATAAAGATGGGGGGGGGGGGCAGCAGTGTCAGGTAGGCTGAGGTCAGGCGGCCGGCATGTTTTAGCTGATTGGCTCGCTGGGGAAGGGCGAGCCGCCCGTCCCTGCCAGCGTCCCGCAGAAGAAGAATGTCGGAGGAAGCGATGGAGAATAAATGAGAGCTTCGGTTCGTTATGAATATGCTACATCTTTTGCAACGGCAGCATCTCTTTCTGCGCTTCTCCTTTCCCTCTTGTCCTCCTCTCTTCCACACTCTGTAGTCAACCCGCCCCCCCCCCCCCCATTCCCTTTCTCCCCGTCATCACCACTGACAGCCCGTGCTGCTTTATTACCACGATTTCAGAGCTGAGTGCTGGATTGCTTATTATCGCTATTCAGCGCCCCCCCCAACCCCCTCCCCGTCCTCTCCTTCCTCTAACTCCCCCCCCCCCCCTCCTTCTTCTCCTCTCTGGCTCTCTGCTTGTGCTATAGCGTAACACTGCAGTCCCCCGTAGTAGCTGACTGCGCTGGAGTCTGCTGCAGAGAAGGCGGAGAGATGGAGAGAGGGGAGGGGGGGAGAGGATGAGAGGTGTTTTTGGTTGGGGATGGGGGTGGGGGGCTTAGTTTGAAAGGAAATCAGAGTAAGAAGCAGTAGAGGAGGAAGAAGAAGAAGAAGAAGGAGAGGATGGGGGTAACTTTGTGCACCCCCTCGTTTTGCCTTTTTTCATTTTCTGCTGAGCTCGGCACGCTCGTATCCGTTTATTGATCCGCTCGCCTCATTCAGGTGGATGTCTCAGCTGAATGGTGCTCTCTTTTGTAAGAAAAACCTCCCCCCCTCTCTTCCTCTCTCCTTCCCTCCACGCAGCGGGGTGCGATGGAAATTCCCAGTCCCTCAAGGAGAGAAACAAATACCAGCCCTCACACACCAGCACTCACACACCGACACACACGCTGCTGCGGCACCGCTAATGTCATTTTGACCTCATTCTCAGAGGCTGCGTTGCACACGGGGGGTTATTTTTGTTCATCGTTATTCTGCTGTGATGTCACGCTGGAGTTTAATAATGAAGTGCTGCACTTAGACTCGGCAGAAAGAAGCTGTTAGCACGTGAAATACTGACTGCAGTTTCAGGTTAGGTCATGTGACCAAAGAGTTTCATCTGGGAAAGATTGTACCTTGGCTACTGTGAAAAATATATCATATATATACAAATGGAAAATTATCAATCAAATACAAATTGGTGTGCTAGTGATAGTCAGAAAATACCATCATTGGTGTTTCTTTTTTGTAACAGAATGTGTTTCAGTATAGTTAACATTTTATTTAATTACATTATGAAAAATAAAATGCATTCCAGATAACTTCGGCTAGTATTATCATTATAAACTCCTCTTTTGGATGGGGGCGACAGGGGGGGGGTCAAAGCTCATTGTCACAGGGGCACTGGCCACCGTTTCCCCCCCTTAGAACGGCACATGACCATGTTCACTAATGCAATTGAATGAAGCTTCCAGTCTTTATGCTAAGCTAGGCTCTCTTCAGATATTATATTTTCCTGCTCTTTGGGGAAAAAAACTAATATTTAAAATAAATAAGCAAAGTCCATGACCGAAGTGTTGGACTACTCCTTTAAGAGCTAAGGTGAGACAGGTGGTCAGTGGGCGGAAGCTGGCCCGTGCACCACCCAAAAACAATGCCTTAGCCAGTGTTATTTATGGAGCGGGTACATTGCTTCCGACCTTCAGTACGGAGCACAATGCCATGGAAACGTCACTGCAGCCACACAATGACAGATCATTACGAGAACACACTTCTCTCCCTATCTTTAGCCCTCCTGATATTTTTCGTCCTTTAAAAAAAAAAACGTTACTCCTATCTCTCCCCCCCCCCCCCCCCCCCCCCCCCCCCCACCCTCTCTGGTGGATTGTTGCGCTATATGCAATATATCCACCAGGGTCCCCCTTCCCCCTCTGTGCTTTTCAGGATAATGCTGCGACAGAGCTTTCTTTCCCTGTGTGTCGTCCATCGCAGGAGAGATACTCAGGGAGAGGAGTGTGAATGTAAGAGGAGAGGGTGCAGAGAGAGAAAGAGAGACACCGTACTATTTGATGACAAGTCAAGAAATAAAGCGTTTAACCTCTGAGTGATCTCCACTGTCCTTTTGCCTCACAGGGGTCACACACACACACACACACACACACACACACACACACACACACACACACACACACACACACACACACACACACACACACACACACACACACTCTGGCTAAATGCGGCGACACTGGCACAAAAGCAGCCACTTGAGCATAAAAAATGGCATGTGCAGAAAGCTGCCAGCCGCAGTATACAGTTCATTCACATTCTGAAGATTAATGCAGAATGATCCGCAACCTTCCGCTGTGACGTGTGTGTGTGTGTGTGTGTGTGTGTGTGTGTGTGTGTGTGTGTGTGTGTGTGTGTGTGTGTGTGTGTGTGTGTGTGTGTGTACTTTACTGGCTTAAAGCAAAGGAGCTGCTCATGTTGCAACCAGAAAGCCTTCTGGAACCAGTTCCCCATCGTACCGTGCTGTGTCTCCAAACAGCTACATTTTTAATAACCATGCTATAGAATGGTGCAGTGATGACGTATTTTTGTAGGCCGACCTGGAAGTTAGCATCACAAAGGCAAAAAAGCAATGTGATTTTTCCATTGGATTTCGGAATATTCCTGAAATAAGATCTTTGGCAAACACACTCTGAATACTTCAGAAGCAGAATATCCACATACTAACTCCACTGTTATAAGAGTGGAATCATAAATGCAAATGCCAGAAGTAAGAAGCTAATTTAATGCTATAAAGGAACTACTTCACGGTCACATGACTTTAAGTCACCACCACTAAGCTAAAGGAGGATAATGTCCGCCGTGATTAGTTTAGTTGTTTATTTTGTCACTTTTTAGCTTCAGACATTCACCAGGTATTTACTGACATATTTTATTTCGTAGAACAAAGTTAAATAATCCCTTCAGCTCGAGTTAACTGCACACTTTATTTAAAAAACAAGTTCAATAAGCAGTTGACTTTGAGACAAGCGAACTGGATCTCTCATGTTATTCATTATTTTCTTTTTATAAATAGTTTATTTGCTATTTTTGCCTTTGAATTCATTTGCTACCTTAAAGGGGACCTATCATGCAAAATGCACTTTTGTACGTCTTTTATACATGAATATATGTCCCCGGTGTTCCAGGGAACTCACCAAGTATCAGAAAACACAACCCTCTCTATTTTCCTCCATACCCAAATCTCTAAAAAAGGGGCTGCAACGGATCTGATAAAAACTGATCCAGATTTGAACACTTCTATGTCGTCACAGAAGTGGCGCTACGGCTATTGGGCCAACTCTCCACCTATCAGGGGAATGTGGGGTTGGGCCACGGCCGGCCATTGCCGCTCGAAATCGCTGGAGACGCTGTAGTACATATGCCAGGCCTGTAAGTGGCGCTGTAGTCTGCCACAAAAGCAGCGAAGAAGACTTCCCGCCCATAGTTACCATGGTTACCCTTCTGTTTATTCTCCGCTGTGGCTTTTTTTCTCCCTCCCCGTCGAGGCAAGCACTGTAATTCTCTCCGGTTAGTCCACCAGCAGATGACAAACACCCACCTCTCCGCCTCTTCCAAGGAACGAGGGGACCGTGCGGCAGAGTTTCAGTTTCAGTTTCTTTTCGCCGGTCAAGATGTCCGTTAAAGTTTAAATCTTCCGGACAAAATTAGAAAAGTGCCGGTCAAAGGTCTTCTTTGTTATTTATTGAGCTTTAAAACAAATGAATAACGACTCTATAGGCCTATAATAATATAATAAAACCATAGACTGTATATATAAATAAAACACGGAGGACGGAGATCTTTTTTTCTCCCCCTCTTGACTTGATCAGAGCACGGCTCCCCTCTCCTGCAGGGGGGCGTGGTCAGCTGCAGCTCACAGAGATCAGCCCCGTAGACAGCAAACAGCACATAGAGCGAAATGAGGCATGGCTAAAATGCATGATCTGTTTGGTATTTTGAAAACAGAAACGTATAAATATACCTTATATAGGTATGGTCCTACAATATATCATTTAAATATAGCATGATAGGTCCACTTTAAGGCGAGACACCCAGGTGAATAGGGTAACTTTTGTAACTTAAAGATATCAGCTAGAAATTTCTCCAGTTAATTACTTACAATAAGGCAATTGTTTTTTGTATTACAAGTTTTCTGAAATAGCATGTTTAAATATGCAAATTATCCATTATCTCATTAAATATGCGCATATTTTAACACATTTCAGGAACCGAAATCTGAACTTTGGATAAAGCCAGGTTCAAAATTCTTGTTTTATTTTGTAGTCATATTAGTATCTAAGGCTTTTACAGAAGGGATTTTGGATATCTCTTTTTATCACTCCATAAATCAGAAAATACTGTCAATAGCCCTAAAATATCCATTTTCGCCATGTTTTTAGGTATAAAATGTTATATAATTCAGGCTATGAATTATATATGAACAAACCCTTCTGTAAAAGCCTTCATAATATTGATAGGAATATAACTGGAAGGCTTGGTGAATGTACGTGCTACTGAAGTGGACATTTCGAACTCAGAGTAGGAGAAAAAACTCATTTTGAGAAAACGACCTTTAAAGATTGCTGTGAGGCGCTACCTAAACCCTCCTGTTCTTTGGATGACAGCTTGCGCATCGACGCACTCCGTGAAGGTATTTAATGTTCGGGGTCATTTGTTTTTTGTATAACCTTGCTTCGTGCAAGTGACAATTGTTGTCGTCTTCTCTGTGAATGTTTTTTTCGCCGTTCTTTTGCCATTTTGAGATTTAAATTTCTAGCGGAAAGCTAACCAGGAAGTGTTTTAGCACACCACGTGACTCATCTGAACGAATCACGTTGTCCGAAATTGACACCAGCCAATGAAATTTCGTTTCTTGGTTTAAGACCCCTTTGTACTTTCACGATTGGTTGCTGATACAAAGGAAATGACCATATTTGGATCCGATGAGATTGTGCACGGAGCTTTCCAACGATATCTCTGATGACATGGTGCAAACAGCAGTACTTTATGTTACGTTAGAATCAGTGGCGTAACAAGGTTGGGATTGGCCCCGGTGCAAATATTGTTTTGGGCCCCCCCCCCCCCCATCGCCCCAAACATAAGCGCACGCTGATGTGCTCACACACGCACGGACATACACAACCACTCAGAAGCCCCACATGTATAGGCTATCAACAACAGCCTGCCCTGGCCTCAAACCACCACAGCCTGACAACGGATTAAACCTGTTTCCTTGATATTTGTCTCTGGGGAATGGGCCGGTAGGCCTACATAGACCGGTTGCTATAATATAGCTTTTGATCTTGGCGTCGGGGGTCTCAATAGCGCTATAGAGTCCCCTATCGGTTGGGGCCCTTGGGGGAACTGTTGGACCACAGCCAAATCCAGCCTCTCCTCCTGGCTGGCTGGAGAAGAAGGTTGCACAGCCACGGATACAGCTTCACTTGTGGAGCTAGATGGCAATGATGGTGGTGAGGCAGGTGAGCTATCACGTCAACATTGCTAACGTTAGCGCTCGATTTCGAGGACGATGTATGACAAAACAAATTGTCTAATTTTGTCAGTTTAGCTGTTACATCTCCTTGTTCTCTCTTGTCCTTTCTCTTTTGAGCGCTGCTCTTGTGCTTTGGTTTGCTGTACATTATAAATGCAAGCTATTACATTTTTTATAATGCTGCCGAACTTGCTGCTGCTAGCTACAGTACAGTACAGGTTGATTAAACGGTTCGCTCGTCACGCAAGGTATCACATGTCATGAAAGGGAGCAAGGTCATTGGAGAGACAAATTACAAATTAATTTAGGTTGCTTGGTCACTTTGAAGACTGCGTGAACTGGTCAATGCCATTGGGGCCCCAAAAAAATAAATGTAAAAAAAATAAAAATAATTTAAAAACCTTTTCTTTTTTCTTCAGACTACTTGTTAATGACTAAAACAGACCGAAATGTTATTAACCAGCAATCTCCCCTATGTTTGATTCCATATAAGGAAATGTAAGGAACCGTTGCTATCAGCTCAGCTCTTATGTCGGCTAAACTGTTTCCTTCTTTTACAGCTAATAACACCATATGCTCTGCTTAAGGCTCCTGTTGGAAAATAACAACATCTCCCAAATCAGTATCATGCACATGCCTGGCCACATACACACTCATACACACTTTCATTTGTCATGAATGAGCAGATGCCTAATGCTCTGCAGCAACCTACAGCCTGAGGGTGCCCAAATTAAACATCCTGTTTACACCTTTTTGTTAACCTGCATAATGGAGCACAGTTATAGAGTGGTGCAGGAATGAGTCCTTAAGCTGGAAATAAGTTAGCATGTTACCACTTTCACGCTCCCTCAATTCAAAGTCAGTGGATCTTTGGATTAGTTTCTGGTTAGATGCCTGAAATAAGGTCTGTGGTTAATACAAGCTTAAAGGTAGGGTAGGTAAGTTTGAGAAACCGGCTCGAGATACACTTTTTGTTATATTCCATGGAATGCTCTTAACATCCCGATAGCAATGAATATCTTAAGTGCTTTGACAAAAAATCCATACAAAAATGTCATCTGTGGAAGCCGTAATACTGTAAAAAGTACGACCAATCATTTTAGCCGGCCTGGCTAAAATAACTGGATGGCCTACCTGCCTGTCAGCCTTCCATCGGGGCACAAACTTATCTCGTGCCCTCATTGGTCATGTGCGCGTTCGTGTGTGTTGGAGGAGGGGCTCTATAAGGAAGTGGCAGATTTTCTCCGGTTGTGTATTTTCAAATTCTAGCGATCTCGAGCTGGTTTCTCAAACTTACCTACCCCACCTTTAACTGATTTTCATGACAACATACCATAAGTCAGTAAACGCCCCACAGGTGAATGTCTGAAGCCTGAAAAAGGCTGTTTCTAACAAGTCGCTTACTTAGCGATGGTGATCTGAAGTCATGTGACTGATGCCCCTTTCACACCAACGCGGTTCCAGAGCCGTTTCGGAGCTAGAGCCTGATAAGCACCGTTTTTTCCTGTTCACACCGCAGCGGAACCGACTCTAACCGGTGCTTACCAAGCACCAAAAAATTGTCGGTCCAGAAGCAAGAACCGCATACGTCACGCTTACGTCGGAGGGGGGCGAGATTAACCTCAGCTAACAGTTTATGGCGAGTACGGCAAATAAAAGTTGTAACAAGCAGTAGCGCTGAGCAAAGTGACTAGAACGCAACCACACACTTGTAAAAAAAACACACTTTATAAAGTCAGGCAACACTAACCAGGCTTCGTGTGATTCTGTTTATTTGTACCTTACTTTGACCATCCGTTCTCTGTTATTGATCATTGTGGAGAGCAGGCAGACGTTTTGTTTGTTATTATAGCAGCTATCGGATGGAATCAATACATGGGCTACACAGGTTGTCATGTCCGACTATCACAAGTAGATTCATAATGAAAAATACGCCGGTAAATGTGCCTGTAGAAAACGGCTTATGCCACAATAGGATAGCAACAACAAGTAGTCAAGATAGTCAGTTTAGCTTGGGTTGCTATGCTAACATCACCCATTTTATACCAGAGAAACTTTCATAACAGCGTTGTGATGCCAAACAGCCTGAATTCATACTGAAACACATTCACTTATTGGGAATTGGGGATATGTATCAGCTAGGGGTGTAACGGTATATGTATTCGTACCGAAAATATTCGGTATGGGCCCTTCGGTTCGGTACACGTGTGTTGAGAAGAAATTGAGAACGTGAACAACTTTTTGGAAGTAATCTCAGGTGCTGCGTTGCAGCATTCAGTGTAATTTGCTCACATTGGGTTCAACGCGTCATAGAGCGACCAAGTCATTTCATTGGAGAGGCATACTATGAGAACTGGTCACAGGGATGCGTTCAAATTTAGTCAGTAATTTGAGGAACTGTCGAAATGGCGAACGCAGATAAAGTTGAGCTCGAAAATCCTCCAGCATCATTGAAGTCTCCGGTTTGGGAACATTTTGGTTTCGCAGTCACGTACAAGGATGACGGACAAAGACAGGTGGACCGAACCAAAGCGGTTTGTCGGCATTGTTCAACTAAAATTGGTTACGCGGCTGGCAATACATCAAACTTGCACACTCATTTGAAAAGGCATCACCCGAACGTGAATATCACCGGTACCAAAAGAAAAATGACTGAAGTGCAAACCCAACTCCCACTAGCATTTAAGCCTCCACCACTCGCAAAAAGTTCAGACCGAGCCAAAGCTATTACAAACGCCAAATATCCTTATGTTGCCATGTTAGCGAAGCGCTACCTGGCTGTATCTGCTACCTCTGTCCCTAGCGAGAGGGTGTTCTCCACAGCAGGAGACATTGTTAATGCCAGCAGATCTGCCCTTTCGGCAAGCAACGTGGACAAGTTAATGTTTCTTAAAAAAAACATGAAAATACAATGACAAGCAAGTCCTAGTGTCAAGCTGGCAGCTTAGGTGAGTACTAGTACAGTACAGTACAGTACAGTACAGTACAGTTCAAGTACAGACTATTTAAGTTCATCGAAATGCTGCACCTTAATATTTATTTTATTATATTTTGTATTTATTTGAGTGAATATTCACAGTTTAATAATAATTAAAAACCCAAAACAAATATTTTATGTTTTGTGAGTACTAGTACAGTAAAGTTCAAATACAGATTATTTCAGTTCATCGAAATGCTGCACCTTAATGTTTATTTTATTATATTTTGTATTTATTTCAGTGAATACATTATTCACAGTTTAATAATAATTAAAAACCTCCTAAAAATATTTTATGTTTTGTGATCATTTTTTCTGCTGTACCGAAAACGTACCGAACCGTGACCTAAAAACCGAGGTACGTACCGAACCGAAATGATTGTGAACCGTTACACCCCTAGTATCAGCTGCTTGTGTGACAGTCAGACAGTGAATACTTTACAGCGGCCACTGCCGTGTGAGTTAACGGGAGAATAAACTCCGGGGGAAGAGCAGCACTGCAGCGGTCGGTAAATGCCGCTGAAACACATTAATAAACAATGAACCACGGCACTCTGGAGAAAAGTATAAGGTTGGAGAAGTCATTTTTTTATTTAATCTGGCTTCGTATGATTAAAAGTAACACGATCATCGACCCGATGCAGTCCCCCGTTGTTGTTGTGAGCGCCGTTGCTGAGAAAATCAGCGACGTAAACGGTGACGTCATGACGCAGCAGCGGCAGCACCAGTCGGGCTCTGGGCGGTGTGAACAAAACGGGGGCTGAAAAGAAAAACGGTTCCGAACCAGAAGAGCACAAGCACGGAGCTACAGTAGAACGGGAACCGTGTTGGTCTCAGTTTGCTTTCAGACAAAGTAGTCAGCATATATGAGTTAGTCATTTTGTACTTATTAGTTACTTTTTACTGTATTCAAAACTTTAAAAAACGTTACTATTTTCCTCACGCTAGTGGTGTGGCTCCACTGTGGTTGGTTGGTCCACTTTGTTTTTGATGAAATACCTGAAGAACTAAGGATATTAGTCTTAATTTTCTTTTATGTTAGCATGGAAAAACAATTTATTCTTAGTGATTCCTAACTCTTGGGATTTTGTTTTTTTCAAGTAGTACATTTGTATTTTTGTAAAATAAACTATAAGTACAAGTACAAAACAGCATAAGTACAAAGAAACATAAACCTAGAGATTCCCCAGACAGATTCTGAAGCAGAATAGTTGAAATTGTTGGAGTTTCTCAGATTGATACCCCAACAATCTGAATGGTCCAGATTGGCCCTAGGTGTGGTTGGTTGTGTGTAGTATTGTTTGATCTCACCGTGTTTCAGAGCCTGAGCTGATACAGGGAGTACGTTTCAGCTAACACAGCTCTCCTATAAAAAATGAAAGCTTCACTTGCTGTTTGTTCCCCTGTGGTGCCACCATGCGCAGAGCTAATGTGGGTCGCCAAGTAGTGACACAAAAATAGAAGCATCGCTGGAGGTGGAGAAGTGCTGTATCAACGCAATTTTAATTTGGGAGAGCTTGTTTTGTTAGTAATTGTTTGTTGGCGCTTCGAGGGGATGAAGCAGAAGACCAGCACTGGAATACTTTAGAGACTGCAGTTTTATTTTAGGTTGGGGGTCCTTTTGGGAATTAAATGCAGCTTGTAAACAGTAGCAGGATGAATGAAATCCCGGTGGCATTATATAAAGTGTTTCAAAGTATAAGGCTTTTATAATTTCAGTTGACAACCTACATCTGGAGCATCCCTAACTATTCCTTAAACATAATGATTTGGTTGATGCTCACAGGTGATCTTATATAATAAGCAACCTCTGTATGCATAAAGGGTGAAGGGTCAAAAAAGTCAGAAGGCTTCCCTAGAGGATTCCTTTCCTGTGTCATGCTACTTGAGGGTTTGCTTTCATTTGATATGACCCTTGTAGATTCTTCTGTATCAGAATATTCATAAAGCCTTTATTTATGTTGGTTATTAATATTAAAATATTAAATATTAAATACACAGAAAAGGAAAGCAATCAATCAAAATCTCAAATGTAGTGTCTTTGTAATAATCATCATCAGAAGTGTCTAACTGTGCTTCTAGAGTTGATGCTAAGCTACGCTAATTAGCTGTTCTCATCTGCTGATGTGTGAATGCAACTGCAGCTGCACTGAAAAAACTGAACCGTTGACTTTAATTAAATGTATGATGTCAACAGATTTTCACATAACTGTATTAGGTTATTGAAAGCAATAATATTACATTTAAATAAGAAATATTAGGTTAAACTTAATATTATTGCTTTCAACTAACCTAATAGAGTTATGTGAAATCTGTTGACATAATACATCTAATTAAAGTCAATGTTTCTGAAATAAAGCGTTTAACCTCTGTGTGATCTCCACTGTCCTTTTGCCTCACAGGGGTCACGCACACACACACACACACACACACACACACACACACACACACACACACACACACACACACACACACACACACACACACACACACACACACACACACACACACACACACACACACACACACACACACACACACACACACACACACACACTTTTTGTGACTGAAAATCAGAGTAAGTGACAGTAGAAAGATCTTGGTTCTTCTTTATTACATCGGTTACTCATTCAGTTTCTCTTTCAAACTTAATCTAATGTTGGTGGTTGTTTGAACAGCGGAAGATTTCATCTATCAAGTTAATATGAAACATAATTTACATTTATCAGCGAGGTAAAACACAAATTAGTCAGAAGTCTGGTGTCTTTGAGTCAATCATAATAATCATATACTTTGAATGTAGGAAAAATAATAAAAACTGTCCAAATCTCAGTAGTTTATTTTGTTATATATACACTTTGGAAATGGTGATAAAAGGGGTTGTAAGTGGGGTTTCTTTTTGTCCAATAGGCTTCCCGTCTTTATAAACCACATAAAGCTAAACAAGTGTGTATCTTGAGGAGTTATGAGCACTTGGAGATCTGTGAGGAACTCAGAATATTAAAACTTCTGATAATAATAAATCAGTGTGGTTAACCTCAGCTTCAAAGCCTCTCAAACCACAGCTCTGTCCTGTAACAGCCCAAACAATCTATCCACATTTGACATAAATGCACACGTAGAGCTAAAACAATGCTTCTGTTTCAGTTCAAACACACACACACACACACACACACACACACACACACACACACACACACACACACACACACACTCTCACACACACACACACACACACACACACACACACACACACACACACACACACACACACACACACACTCTCACACACACACACACACACACACACACACACACACACTGCGGTCAGCGTAGCTTTATTTATTCATGACAAACATGACATTTGCCGAGCTTTCTCTGGGGAGTTATTGACCCGATGATACCTTTCATAGTCGTTTGACCAAACCAACAGTGTGCTGTATCAGTAACTACAAAGCCTCAGGCCACACACACACGCACGCACGCACGCACGCACACACACACACACACACACACACACACACACACACACACACACACACACACACACACACACACACACACACACGCACGCCACCAGAGGACGGTTCCTCTCTAATACAGGGTTAATGCTTGATGGTTTATTACCAGTATGACACACAGCCATTTGGCGTTGACCTCTGGGGAGACACAGGAAACTATTTTCTTGGGACCAAATTTGTATTAATTATTTTTTTTTGTTTTTCTTATGAATACAGAAAAATAAATAAGGGGAATGAGCCCCTTGACCCTCTACCCCACCCTCTTGCCATTTCAACAATATTATAAATATATTAGCCTGTTGCAACCATATAAGTTCATAAATTCACACACATTTTAAAATAATGTTCCACTAGTCAGACACAAGTTGGCAATGAGTCCTCTCATAAATCAAGGTATGCACATTTCTACAATCCTATTTTACTCTGATAGTCACTAATGTATACATTACATAAATTGCTATCAGATTAAATTAATAATCAGTTTAGATTAATAAAAAGAGTATGTGAGGGTTTTTATCGGGAAAACAATTTTCTTGGGACGACTACAGTATTTAAAAAAATATATATATTCAGATCCAAAAGAGTAGTTGAGATATGTGTATCGTGTTCCAAGAGAATCTGTGTAAGCTGAATTTAATTGGTATAATCCTAGGATTTTCAAAACATTTCATCCTTAGGGGGATACAGTGTTGCCACAGTTTGGAAACAGACCTAAAATAAAGCTTTTACAGATAAAAGTGGAACCTTGAATGTACCGCACACTGACGTACCCACAGATTCTCTCCGAGTCTTTTTCCTCAAGTAGCCGAAAACCCATTAGAGGATCCCGTTCCTGCTCCTTTCTGTCCCTCTAAATATAGCCTTCTTTCCCTCCGTCATTGCGACACACACACACACACCACACACACACACACACACACACACACACACACACACACACACACACACCTCGTCCCTTTGGTGGGGGTAGAGGTGTTACAGCGTCTCTGATGCATGCTCATGGAAACGAGCCCCTGGTGCAGTTTAACACACACACACACACACACACACACTCACACACACACACACACACACACACACACACACACATACACACACACACACACACACACACACACACTGCTCTCTTCTCTACAGGAGGAGGATCACCCTGCGGCAGTGCTCCTGCTGGCCCCCTGCAGGGGGCGCTGTAGCAGACAGCAGGCCTCAGTGCTTTCACAGCAACTACCTGGATAACTGCATTGCTTTTAAGGGAATACATCATGGATAATACATTTAGTTTTGAAATGACTGGTTGAGGATTGAAAGATTGAAGATTATGTTGTTGTTTATCAGTGTAAGAGATGGAATACTTGCCCCAAATCAGCCAGGAGTAAGGGTCTACAGACTGCGAGAATCTTGCAGCTTTCAAGCTCTTTGCGTCACAGTAGCATTCACATGGTGATGCAGGATGGAGCTGATGGAGCAGGAGCTTTGGGCTGTCCATGGTTCATTGTTAAGCAGGAAACACACTGCTGGCAGTCATGGTATAACAGTTTCCCTCTACCCACTGAATGATCACATCAACAGCATGGGCTAACAATTGTTAGCTATATTGTCAATAAAAATTACTTTTTTGAAGAACTACATTTTAAATGTACAAAGAAGTGTAATGTGATAATGTCGCCTGTAGTGGCCGGTCTACAAAGCATTGACATCAACTCTGCGTCTCCTGTGAGCTCGTGGACCTTTTCCTCGTCTTTGTCTTGGTCCAGATCTGTACTGTTATGGTTGAGTCTCACAGGTCTCATCCTGATAATGACAAACCTCCAAACAATGGACTTTTGTTCAGCTTCTTTTCATGAACATTACAATATACAGTATTTTTGATAACATGGTTGTTTAATGGTTTACTCTTGTGCAAAGTGCTTTGGCAACACTGTGTTTGAACATGCCAACGAAGCTGTGTTGAGCTGGTGAAGCTAGTGGAAAGCTAAAGAGACAAAAGCAGAGCTAAAGGAAAGTCAATATTGGACTTCATCAAGAGGACACAAACTCAACTCCCAAAGAATGCTAATATTGTTCACAGGCAATTGTATGCTCATATGTGAGCCATATTGAGTGTTACCATTATGTCAAAGTGGTAGTTTTAAGTTTAATGCAAAATGGTTAAATTATGTGTTTCATACTAAAAATACACTTTGCTGATGATACTGAGTGTTTGACATTAATGTATTAGTACTTCTTCCACCTCTGGTTGATTCATCTACAGAAGAGGCTTGATAACCTCTGCAGTTAGGTCAAAGAAGGATTTGTGTTTATGCCAGTAGCCGAAATGGGTCAAAATGATTTAGAAAAAATTGTATATTGGCAAGAATCTGCAAAAACACTATATCAACCTTATTATTAAAGGTAGGGTAGGTCATTCACTTCAGAAACACTTTTTGTTATATTCCATGGAATGCTCTTAACATCCCGATAGCAATGAATACATTAAATGCTTTGACAATAAATACATACAAACATGTCATCTGTGGAAGCCGTAGTACTGTACTGACCTACCTGCCTGTCAGCCTTCCATCTGTGCACAAACTTATCTCGTGCCCTCATTGGTCATGTGCGCGTTCGTGTGTGTTGGAGGAGGGGCTCTGTAAGGAAGTCTGAAGGAAGGGGCAGATTTTTTTTGGCTGCGTACTTTCAAATTCTAGCACACTCGAGCTGGTTTCTCCATTCTTACCTACCCTACCTTTAAGTAACCTTAATTCTTTAAAACTAGTTTACAGATCAGTATGCATTGGACCAATAAAAGAGAGAAGGTTTCACACAGACACGTAAGGAACAATGTGCAACGAGCATATCATTAGAGTGAAAAGAATCCCATCAGGGTAAGCAGTACATAAATCATAAATCATAAAACATTGACACAACATATTGAGTTCACATGTATTTATTGATTAAAAAAGATTGTATTACTTCCACTTCCATGGTTTTCTATGTGGCGACAGCATCGTAACTTAAAATGAAGGCAGCACTGATCGAGGTTTTCTGTAACTGTCCAAGTGTGTTCACACTGTCTTTCCGTTAACCAGTCTTTAAACAGTGCCAGAGTCCATACCGTGTTCCCTTTAGTGTCCCTTTCAAAAACCGTACTTGGCACAGATGGTGAATCTAAGGTTCCATGCTCTCCTCAAATATACCATTGATGGTATATTTATGTAACAGCTAATGTTAAATTGGCCAAACCTTGCACATTGATATGGCTTCACATAGTTCCTTGATCAGAGTGCCTTAGCAGCAGCTTGCTTTCGTAAAAAAGCAGACCACTAAATCTCCAAATTGACCAACCAGAATCGAGTATTCAACTAAACCGTGTAATACATTGGAACAAAGAGAAAGGAGCGAGTGCTATTTAAGTTGGAAGGTTGCTTGCGGTCTCTCCTTTAAACCTCTCTTCTCCTATGAATAAATAATAAAAGAAAGTGAAAGAAGGACTGTTTTACCTCCATTGCTGCAGAGTCGGCTGCATCCCTCTCTCTCACGCACACACGCACACACACACACACACACACACACACACACACACACACACACACACGCACACGCACACGCACACGCACACGCGCACGTGCACGCACACGCACACACGCACACACACACACACACACACACACACACACACACAACGCGCGCACACACACACACACACACACACACACAAACAGACACACACACACACACACACACACACACACACACACACACACACACACACACACACACTCATGCCGTAAATCTCTCTGTCAGCCATGCTGCATCGATAATACGATGATGTCCGTAAAGCCTTCCTGTATGTTTGCTGTGTCAAGCTTCTCGTGCCACACTCTGGATTGATTGCGTTTGTGTGTCTGTGTGTTCATTGGTGCATACTGCTGGGCAAGATGGTAGAGAAGAAGCTGGACAATGAGGAGATGATGAAGAGGAGCAGGAGATAAGAGAGGGGGTAGAGGATGAAGAGAAGAAGCTTGGAGAGAAGAAGAAAGAATCAATTATTTAAATATTTCTCTGTTTTTCTCCTATTCCTTTTATACAATGTGCACTGCCCCAATGTATTCCTCTATTTACCTTTTCACTCTCCTCATATCCTTTTTGGCCTCCATACATTTGTCTGCAGTAGTTCAGTAATATGCTGACAAAATATCTGCAGGTGTGTGTGTGTGTCTGTGTGTTTGCGTGCATGTGTGTGTGCATGGGGGAATATGTGCATGTGTGTGTTATTTCAACACAGTCTCACGGCATTTCGTGTTATAGTCACGAAATTAATCTATTGATTCGTGTTCACCAACACCATTTCGCCATTTTTTTCGTGTCACACAGAACGATTTTAAAAGCAATGTAAATAATAACAAATTAGAAGGAAAAAGACATTTAAAAAAATACAGATTTAAGTATTCTGACACAGAACGATTTTAGAAGCAATGTATTTATATTGGTAGTATGTTTCGTGCCTGCACCAAATAATAACAAATTAGAAGGAAAAAAAGATGACATAAAATACAGATGTCAGTATTCTGAGGCTCTGAGCCCCATTTCTTTTCCTCACTGACGGCACAAAAAAAACTCAGACATTATACAATTTAAAATAAAAGGGATAGGGTTAGGCTTAGGGTAAGATATTGAGTAAGAACATGTTTTTATGAACCACACAGCTTCTGGTATTCCAAGACCCGACCGGACAAAAAGACGTGTTGCAGGCACGAAACATACTACCAATAGAAATACATTGCTTTTAAAATCGTTCTGTGTGACACGAAAAAAAGGTGAAAATCGTGTTGGTGAACACGAATCAATAGATTAAATAAATTTTGTGACTAATAACACGAAATGCCGTGAGACTGGGTTGGTTATTTGATGATGTAAATGAAATAGGTTGCTGACCTCTGCCTTACAAACAAAATCAGATTGCACTCAGCTACTCTGTGAAGGTACAGAGTGTGTTTTAAAGTCTATTTTAGACAGTATTAGGTCCTTTAAATTCATATAAAAAGTTTATAAAGCATGCCGTTTACTTTTTTTAAACAAGACTATGAATCTGAGCCATGCTAGCAGAGCTGTTAGGCTGTACTTTGAGCTAAATGCTAATGCGGCTTGCTACCATTCAGTAGAGTCTAAGCCACCCCAAGAAATGGATGTGAATCTTAAGCGCTTAAAATCAGTTTCTTTGTAACCTCCACCCTATCTTGTAGTAGTCAGTAGACCAGAGCAGCGACCGGGAATCTGTGCATAAGACGTTAGCTAACTAGCGTCTTTGCGGCTGTGCTGAGAGACGATTATAAGATGTTTATTACTACATGGATTGGTAAATACAGTATATATAATATATCAGTCAAACACAGCCTAACAAAAATACGCTGCCCCCCCCTCCCCTGCTGCCTGTGTTCCTTTACTGCCTGATAAGCAGAAGCCATGTACTAAGCATTGTGTGTCACTTCATTCAGCTGTTTGATGAGCCAAACACACTATCTTAAAACCATCTGGAACAGTTGTTGGTGTTTACTCGTGGCCCCTAACGGGTGGGGTGGGGGTGGGAGTAGTGAGGAGTCAGCAGTCAATGAGGCTATAAAGCATTGCTAGCACAGAGGTCCTTAAGCATACAGTCACACACAATAATAGGGAGATTGTTGCAGCAGTAGTGGAGATTAGCCCTACACAAGAGATGGGATGTGCACACATGTACACACTCTCACTCTCACAGTCACGTGCACAGTCAAACACCGAACCTCATAATCCCCTTGCCGAGATAGTTAGTAATAAGGAGTACTTCTGTTGGTACTGTTAGTAGCAACAGTGATGGAACAAGTGCACAGATCCTTTGAAGTAAAACTACCAATACAATAATGTGCAAGTCCCTTCAAAACGCCTTTATTAAAGTCTTTCCTTGAGTAAAGATACAGAAGAAGGTTATCAGCAACATTTAAAGTACACCAAAGTCATAGTACTAGTTTTTCTAAGGAATATGATCATATGGTTACGTACAGTGGCGTTTTTATATGTACAATAGTGGTGGGGCACGAACAACTTAGATGTGTATAAGCTTCTGGTGCTTTTTTAAACACGTAAACAAATAGCTGTAGGCTATCAATGGTCCCGATAGAGAGAGGGGGGGGGGGGGTATAAGGAAAACACAGACACTCATCACAGAGGTCACAATATCAATCGATCCAGCAGAACAATAGCCTATAGGCAAAACACAGAAGATCAACTAAAGATATGACATAAATGAACTTACCAAAGCTGAAGTAGATGGTCAACTTCATTCATTTTCTTTCCGTTTTACTGATTTTAATCGCTATACGCTGCTCTCTCTCGTCTCCTCTTCACAACTACACTTTTCGCGGCACACGTACTTACAGCCAATCAGCTCTCTGAATTATGAGATGACGTTTGGTAGGTATGTCAGCACAGTGCCCCTATGGTGATTATTTTTTTGCCGCACACATTGAATAGAAAAATACTCTGAGCATGCGCAGCGTAGTTTTTACAGAACACATTCATTTTAACAGCAGAGAGAGGGGCAGATCGGGGCTTGCCCCACATCGCTCTACACGGCTCAATAGGCACACTGTAGACACTAATTAGAAGAACACAGACTAAAACAGCAATGTAGAGACAAATCAGATGATTAAACATGAGCTTAAAATATATTTTAACATATATTTTTGGGAATTATTATTTGCATTACTTTCAGCTGACACTAGGTGGCACCTGAGGACGGCGGAGCTGACCAATCAGGGGAATGAGAGGTTGCCGTGACATGGTAACAGCATGGTAACACGACGCTCGTAACTCGGCCCCCTCCTTTGCAGGGGTCAGCTGCAGCGCATGCAAAGACAGGGTGGAGGACAGCAAAATAGAGCGGTTCCTTTGTCTTAAAGTCAATGGTTTTTGTTAATCATTTTTTGTTCAAGTCAAGCTTACAGTGTGTGATTTTCACGTTTTCTTCCACGACATAAAGTACGTCAGTAAATACCACAATGCTGTTAAATGTCTTAAAAACAGTGAATGCTAGCATTGCTAAATGAGACAAGGTCATCACATCAAACATTAGCCACCTTTAGCTTAGCGGTTGAGACATGAAGTCATGCAGCCATCATGTTTTTTTCTTTTTAGCCTAATGTTAGCTATTTACCGGCAATGCATTTATGCTTCGAAATACTTAAAAGTGGTGTTAATGTGTGGAGATTATCCTGCTGAACAAAGCGTGTAAATATCCTAAACATGTGCTTGCCATAGATCTTCTGCAATATTCCAGAATCCAATGTTAAAATCCTATTGCTCTGTCAGGGAGCTCTTTTGATGCTAACTTCCAGGTCTACAAAAATACGTCATCACTGCACCACTCTATAAAAGAACATTTCTGCAAGGACAAATGTGAATGGCATTGTGGAGAACTGCAGCGATCAGGGAGAACAGGAGAACTAAGCAGAAAAAGTGCACCGCCGTCTGTTCGCTTCACCTCAGTGAGCTGGGTGGGTGGAGGTGCGTCGGGGGGGGGGGAAGCATGTCTGAGTGACAGATATGTTAAGGAGAAGTGTGTGCAGTCATAAGAGTGTCTGACAAAACACAACATACTGTTATGAT